>NC_092816.1:32312500-33575000 GCF_023375885.2 Dermacentor andersoni
TCGACATGTGCGCTCTAGTGTTCACTGACGTCACTTCACTTGGAAGGCGCGCTTAGTTAGGTACGCTTTTCACGACCTGCGCTCGTGAACAGCGATTCCTATCCTTAGGGACACGGACGAAATTAACGACAATGCAACATGCGAAAGAGTATGAGCTTGGAGCGAGTTCGCGTGTTTTCTGCTTTGCGGATATAAAGAGTACCTGTGAAGGTCGCTCGCCGTACAGCGGCCACCTGTGCGATACGGACCCCGTGTCCTGGCCACACGTGCAGAAGTGTTCATATTCACGCGTGCTTCCGGTGTTCGTTCTACTGTGATTGCCACGTCTGTACCGTGTTTTTAAAAGGTGAGGGCCTTTTCGATCACATTAAAGAATTTTAGCATGGGATGGGCTCTGGCACCCCCTGAGGCGTTGAAAGAGGAACAAGCGTGGCTGCCGAATCTTTTCCAATAGTGCGTTTTTTCGAGAGCAAATGGATTTTTTCGCGCGCGCCTAATCTAGACTAGCAACGTGGTACGCAGCCTTGGTGATTACGTGTGATGGAGTCTGAGAAGCCTCGCTAATATAGGTGCAGAAATCAAGATGACTCTCGGGCACAGTTATTCGTGGCACTCGTGGCCGGACTCAGAATTACTTTTGAACATCACGGCCCCTGAGGTCCTGCATTGATGAGTAATTGTCAATCCGCCGTGCGTTTCGAGCATTAGGTGAAGTTTATGCCAAGTGTTTAAATAGAGGTACACTTCAGGAGTATGGCAAAAGGCGAAGTGATGAACTCATGAACAAAAAGCCATGAACTTTCATTACGAGGATGACTCAGTGGCCCAAACAGGAGGAACAGTCAGTGGCGGTGGTCGCAAAACAAAAACACAGGAACACTAACAGCCACTTCGAGCGAGATATCGAGCATCTCTTAGTTGTTTTTGCATCGTTGTAAGCATGCACACTGTTTTTAGATCGGAGGCTGCTCACTTGCTTCACTATATGTATGTGCAAGCATGGGAAGGGTCATTTTTACCGTTAAATCAATATAGGTCAACTGACTGGTCTTAATGAACAACTAAGAAGGCCGCAGACTTCACAATGATATATTTCCGGTCATTTCTAATGAACTTAACGCGCTGGTCACTTCATTTGAGACGTGCTAGTAGCCGCTGATCTGCATCTATTCTACCATGGGTAATAAGAATACCTGACGGTAGTGTAGAAAGCTATACAAGCTTATCAGTGGCGAACGCGAAGAGTCGCACCGAAAAAGGATACAAGAAACCTACTTGTCAATATATGTGATCATCGTAACAACCTGAATATGAAACACTCGTGTTGTGTATGTATTGGGCTGTCCTTCGCTCCCCAGCGTAGGGGCAAGAACGTTAAAAAGAGAAAAGGGCATTGTTCGTGGTGAGGACGACGTAGTGAATAAAATTACCGCTTTTAACCAGACCCGCGCACATGCGTCGGTATCGTCTCGAAATAGCCCGCAGAGATTGCTAGGCCAATCTATTCCAAGACCAGTCCGGAGGAGAGGGACATCTGTGATTGGGCCAGACCTTGTGTCACGACAGAAACTCTAACCACTGGAGACTACAGAAGCGTGCGAACAATGAACGACAAACCCTCTACAATATAACGTGCAACCATTCTTCCCGGGGAGTGGTTTGAAGGCGCGGAACTGCCCATGCAGCTACACTATTTTTCAGTTTCTGTGGAAAAGATTTTCGCGTGCTGGTTCGCATCTCGAGCGTCCTTTCACACACAAATATATAAGTTCCTTTTGATTAACGTTCAGCTCACTACTCGTTGGTCCCTTTCTATATTAAGATTGCTAAAAAATATGCATTGTTGCAAAGAATTTCTAGAAAAACTTCCGCGAAAATTTTCGGAGTGCTGGGCTTCTTGGCTTCCTCGGAATGCAGCCAGCAATCGAAGGAACCCTTCGTTTTTTTTGCGAACTTCATTTTGTTCACTCAATCGCAGGGTGTGTGTGCTTGTCAGTGATGCTGCGCTCTTGTTTAGCCCTTATTAAGCCTTTAGAAACAGCGCTACTAATGCGTTTCGGGCAATAATGCTTACATACATAACGGGATCAGCAGAGTTCTAACTCTAAGGGTGTGACGGCAACCTCCATAGGTGACCACGGAGGGTGCACAAACGAGAAAGAAGCACAAGAACGCCGGCAATACAAAGATCCTTCAAGTTAAAAGAAAGAAAGAAAGAAAGAAAGAAAGAAAGAAAGAAAGAAAGAAAGAAAGGCACTAACGCATACAACGTACGTGATTTCCAACCACAGAAAATACAAGTGTACACAATAAAAATAGCAGTAAACACAAGAAGAAACAGACTCATATCATGTGAAGTTATCAAAACAACGCTCAAACGAGATGATGAAGCAAGGAGACGCGCGTGCGCGTGTTTGTCGCCTCGTCTATCGTGTTTTATCCAAGCAAACGTCTCCAATTTCCATGATACCAGCAGCGTAACATCATTCTCTAACAGACTTAAAGACGCCGTCCCACCGCGACAACATGTTGGCCAACGCAGTGCATTAACATCGTGTAATCGCGTTGCCGCGGTGGCCCTGTTGCACCCAGGCAGCATTTGTTCGCGTACGTTACGAGAACGTGTGTGCAAACAAGCGTGGCTGCCTCGCTGAGAGAGGGCGACCGTTGTTGGCCTGTATAGCGTTTTATATACGCCTGTTTCATATGCATTCAAAACTGCAATCATGGAAGCCGAGTACGAGGTCGTGGGTTCGACTCAGAGCCGGATCTCAGTGCGCAGTGGTAGTTTAGTAATAGTATATTTTTTCGTGGATTCAGTAGTGTATGCATCATAGTTGTATAAATGTAGATTTTTTAGCTCATAGTAGCTAGTTGCGGTTTATGGTAGTCTAACTATAGGAAACGAGAGCTGGGATAGGGCAGGTGACACAACCATGCTGTGGTTGAACGTTAAGTAAACCCAGCTGGTCGAAACCTGAAATCTCCATTACGATGTCTCTTATAGCTCAATCAATCAATCAATCAATCAATCAATCAATCAATCAATCAATCAATCAATCAATCAATCAATCAATCAATCAATCAATCAATCAATCAATCAATCAATCAATCAATCAATCAATCAATCAATCAAAACTAGCCTTTGTCAGGCTAAGAATCCATAAAACACATTCGACCTTATAGCATTATGCTGCGGGACCATCAAATGTGGCTTATTCAGTGAATATCCTTATGTTTCTACCCTTTCCCCTTCCTAAAGTAGAAGGCAGCCGGCCGGACGTAAGCTCCGGTTTAACCTTTCAGTCTCTCCTTCTCCTCACTTTGTTCTCTCTTCCACTACCTTGCGTATTTTCGCAGGACTCAGTTGGTAGGGAAGGGTCCAGTAAACACGCCCCAAAGTAAACGTAAACTTCTTTTTTTTTTTTTCTTCGCTCTCCCTCACCCCGTGCGAGTACAGATGCCGAGGTACAAGCGGACCGACTTCGAGGACGAGGAGACGAGCAGCGCGAGCAGCATGCCCGTGGACGCCACCGGCAGCTCCACGGTGCTCACCGACATCAAGTCCGGCGGCGGCGGGGGCGGCGGCGGCGGGAGCTCGGCCACCGCCGCGATGCTCAACCCGCTCGGCGTGCGCTACTCGGTGTCCGGCGGACACAGGCGCACCTTCTGGCAGCGGGCGTCGCCGCTCGAGCGGTTCCTGCTGGCATTGGTCGCCCTGCTCGCGTTCGTGGTGCTCGTGCTCTCCGTCGTGGTCAGCGTCAACACGGGAAGCGTCCGGGAGAGGATCATCGAGCGCGTCGCCCAGCCCTCGCAGCCTAGTGAGTGCCCGCACGGCTATCCTCCCTGAGCGCAGCGTCCTTCCTTACTCGAGTGTTGCGATGAAAACTGTCAAGCAGTCAAAGATGTGAAAGCGCGCTCGAGGGACTGAGAAGGACTCACTGTTGGGCTATTCGATCTTGCAGTCTTAATAAGGTATATTCCCACAAAATGCAGGAACAGAAGCAAACACAGAACAGACACGGGAGCATGCCCCCCCCCAAAAAAAAAAAAAAAAGAATGATAAGCCTATCCTCTTCATCTCACAACCTTTATTAAAGATGCACATATATGCTCTAAATTTTGTGCGCTTCTGAAATAGAAGCAACGAATCACCTTTATAGATTTCAACTTCTAGTAAAGATGCATCGTAATTCGTCAAGGTTATGACAAAATTAAATAAATTATGGGGTTTTACGTGCCAAAAGCACTTTATGATTATGAGGCACGCCGTAGTGAAGGACTCCGGAAATTTGGACCACCTGGGTTTTTTTAACGTGCACCTAAACCTAATTAGATGAGTGTTTTCGCATTTCGCCCCCATCGAAATGCGGCGGCCGTGGCCGGGATTCGATCCCGCGACCTCGTGCTCAGCAGCCCAACACCATAGCCAATGAGCAACCACGGCGGGTTAGGTAAGGTTATGACGTCTTTCCTATCGCAAGAGATACTCGGTAACTTCTTGCCGTGTGCTGTTTAGAAAAACTGCCTATTATTTAAGTATCGTTCTAATTCCAAGTAGCATAAAAACTTAGGAGTATATAGCCTTACTTCCTGTATCCTGCTATCACCGTACTGTGGTCACATAAAAAAGTATATCTCTGCATCTAAGGTGACATGTACAGAGAGGGTAAATATTGCCAGTAATGTCGCAACCTACAATGAGCACATTTAGATCAAAAAGCATCAATAGAAGTAGTTGAAGTCCTTAACAAGCGGGCGGGTCTGCTGACGTGTTTCCGGAAATATTCCAACATTTGGGACGCTTTTCTGAAGGCGAATCATCGTTTTCATTGTGCTCGCATCGTAGAGATCTGCGGCCGGGATAATGTAACGATTATATTCAAATGCTATTCCTTTTACCGCTTCATGACTGGTCCGAGCAGCGCTCCGCCAACGTTATCGCCACGATCGGCCGGTCATGAACGAAAGCTGATAAGAACGGATTAAATCTAGCGATAAGAATATTTACGTTATACCCGACCAGGCTTCAAAGCATTACGCTAATTGCGAACTGAAAATGTGGAACAATATACCACTTTTGAAATCGACACATCAAGCCACGCTCCTCTAAAAAGCAGGAAACATGGGCATGTGAATATTCAGAAGGCACCATTAAGAATGATTTGACGTATCCTACCAAACTATAGCAAAACGCAAACATATTTTACCGCGTGGCATCAGCAGTGCAATGCTTACGTGCGCGTATGTACGTTAACCACAGACCTGGCATTGTACTTCAGTCTCAGCCCCGACAAGCGAGAATCCTGACCCGAGATGATTGTGATCCGCATAATAATGAAGCGCCCCATTATTTTCTGTACGCGCACAACATAAGTCAATAGCGTGGCCACAGCCATCGCGCAAAGGTTCTGCAAAGAGACGCGTCTAGCGGCGCTCAAGAATGCTGACAGTGCTGGCTGCTCACAGAAACCTGCATATTGGAAACGATGGAACCGACAGTGGATGTGTACCCTACAAATCAGCACAGAAACAACACTGACGCTCACTGGAAACTACAAACTTTTCGCATAATCTGACAGAATTTTAGAAGGCTACGTCTCGCCAACAGCAGGCGCTGTTACTGTGCACTCTATAGCCTGTTATGAAAGCAAGCGTTCCTGTACGGCTTGCAAACGGACGTTGGGCTGAATAGAATTGAACTGCACTCGCCTTTCAAGGATCACATAAAGAGAGACAAAAGCTTTCTATAAGCCCGGAGCTGAAGGTTAGTCATTGTAGTGGGTTCAACTAGACATTGAGGTCGTAATCGCCAGCATTTCATGCCTGCGCAGCTGGTGTGTAATGGACGACTATTACAGAAAAAAAAAAAAAAACGAAGCCTTTTGGTGGCTCCGATTGCATCCGTCAAAACCACGGGCGGCACTGTGCTGAAGTGGGCGCGGAACTTAATCGGTTAGTAAGGCACTGACGACGCACGCATTGCGGCCACGGATGCCCATTGCTCGACGGTCCTTCACGATCGTGGGACGTGGCACCGCTCGGACCGCCTTTTCGATGTCAACAGCGAGGACAATTTTTTGGAAGCGTCGCCGTCTTCGGCGAGAGATTTAGTTGGTCCCAAAGCAAGAGCAAAACTCCTTGCTATATGAAGGAATATTCGTACGTGGTGCTAGGCGCCGGTAGACTAGGATGCCATTCCTTGCGCGGGTGTATACTATTCGACGCATCAGTTCGGAACGTATTGGAAGGATGGCGAAGTTGTTCGCAGGCTGATCAGCTTCTGTAGGGCTAGACAACCACGAAATATGTGAATCGTTCGAGGTTTTTCTGGTGCCAGTGTAGTCATGCGCTGGACAAAAGTCGGTCTGGTCGCATCGCACAGTCCAAATTGCACAAACTGAGCCGGCGACAGTGTTAACGCAGTGTAGGGAATGTGGTGGTAGACCGACGTTTGAGCTAGCGTGTAGGAAAAGGCGTAAGTTCTCTGTTCACAGGCAATCGGCTGCTCAGACATTTGTTTTCGGACACAAAGCGTAGCGTCGTTCTCCTAAGTTGCTGGCAGCTTGCCAGCTGTCTTGGTTATAGCATGGTTTGACAGCGGAATTAGGATCGTTTGGAAGAAGCTGAATTGTCAAGTTCTTGTTTATATTTTGTCGTAGTGGTAATGGCACCGTAATAGCTAATGTGATTAATGGACTGATGAGCATGCTTAGGAAGCGCATCTTTTACCTAATCTTGCCCGGCAACTCTATTGACAGTGCTGCTCCGTCACTCGCAAATTGTTGAATAACAGGGAGTAAATTATCAGCACTGAGTAGGTTCGTCATGTGCGACAGCTTGTTTTGATGCATGCGGCAGGGAACCTGAACCCACGTTCGCAAAGATCTCTTACGCTGGAATTGTTTGTAACAGCAAGTTCCAACCAATGTCGATGCTGGTAATACCATTAACAAAGTCGGCCAGCCAATGGCAAAGAGCAGTTACGAACAAAAAGCTTTGTGAATTTGGCGCCTGGACCGAATTCACAAGAGCGAGGTAATTTGAAAGAAAGCAGAGAGGTCGATCTGAGCTCGCGCGCTCTTGTCTGCTACTCTGCAAAGGTGAAGGGGGAACGGGTACGTAAGGGTGTGATGAGGGAGGATGATGCTATGACAGGAGAGGGATGCAAAATGTTGCCGTCACGTTCAACATTCTGTTGATTAACGTTCCGAAATGCCTCCCATGAAGCCACCACCCGGTTCCATATCTTGGCTGCGGTCACTGCAGTTCAAATGAGCCTACAGATAAAGGCGCGGGGAAGACGCTAGCACGTGATCTTCTCCGGCGCGAGCAGCACAGGCAAAGCTTCGCCGCAGGCACGGAGCACCTACGAACGAAAAGCTCTGTGAATTTGACCCCTGTTCCCCACGAAAGTTGCAATAGCGGTGTAACATGACGGAATGGGACGACAGCCAATACAAAAGTATCGAAACAGTTTATTTCCAACGTCTTTTCTTTTTCTAGGCTGGCCTTTGGGCTGATGTCAGTTCGGAGAGGAAACGTGCCCCCTCTAATTTCTGTTGACGAGCTCTGTTTGCCCTCAAGTAATGCGATCGTAGACGTAGATGTTTACAAACATGAGGACCCCTCCGCTGTCGTTGTCGTCAACGACAGTTTTGGAATTCTGAGCACAGAAATTCCGCCCATCCCGCGACAATGCCTTGAAATCTATGACCCGTTCTCAAACGCATACACGTATTTCATCGCAAGAAACAGTGTTCAAGCATTTCGAAAGGCTTCTATCGAACATAATTCGCAGACCTTTGCAAAGAATTAGACGCTCCGGAAGGCAACGCAACATTATGTCCAACCGTGTGTGCCAGTTATATTCATGGGTGTCTCCCGCTTAGAAATTATTTAATCTTTCTTCTTTTTCTTTTTTGCTAGGTCTCAATACCAAGCAGCGCTTCCTTCCGTGGTCACAGCACCATCCTGTTCTTGTTTCTTGCCTCTTCAATTCCAGGCGTGACTATAGTCTGTCGACGTCAGCTTGTAGTATTTGCCGCAGGGAATAAGCCGCGAAGTACCGCTAGCTGTTTATAATCTTCTCGAGTGCCTTCTTGCCTTAACGATGCTTTGTCCCTTGCCACCCGCTTCCTGCCTCTCTAGCCCTCAGACGCTACACTGACATGCCTTATTAAGTGAAACAAGACGCGCTGAGCCTCAAGCCGTAATCTGTTCTGAGAGTTTCTTTTTCATCTTGCTTCATCTGTAGTATCAAGTATCTTAGCAACCTTCCTTAACTGTCCGCGGCAGGTTAATTAGAAACACGACACTCGTCTCAAGGCTGTCTCCACGCCTGCAGTACGCTTAGAGGAAGGGAGGGCCTTGCTAAACACTTCAGGCAAAGCGTGTACGTATTTGCTGCTTTGGGCGTGCGCTCCCTCAGAGCCGGGCAAGTCTCTGCATTTTAATGTCGCTGTCTTTTTTTTCCTGTTTCATACGTCACGAGCCAAGAGGGAAGCTTCCTTCATGGCTGCCTACTCGAGAAATACAAGAAGATTACGGGGCCTAATCTTGTGCCGGTCTTTATATGACACGGCTTATATGGAGTTCCTCCCGTTTCGCAGTGTTTACCTAAGTCGCGAGGAGTTCTTACCTCTTTCTGTATTTTTTTTCTTGCTGCCTTCTCTTTCCCAGTCCTCGCCCGCTGAAACGTTGATGTGGGATTTGAATCTTTTCAGTGGGAAATGAGGTTTCATTAATCTTTTGATCCCTACTGCATTTCGCGCAGGAAAGCCGCTTAATGTGAAAGTGCGGGTTCCCGTGTGCTTTTCCGCCCGAATGCATAACACAGAAGAAAATGGTCTCGTCGATGCGCAGGAGTTCGACGTTATTGACTTCATTTATAGCACTGAGGAAACACATATGTTATTGACATTGGAAAAAGCTCGGAATTTCACGCGGATCTCTTTATTATAAAGAGCGAGGAGCGGTGAAATATTTCTGAAGTTTTCTTTGCGCGTGCATAAAACGCAACAAAACGTCGTATCGTATACCTAAATATATTAAGGGCACACTGGGAAGGGCGAGTAGAAAGAACATTTTCGCGTTATTCTGTATTAAGCATCGTTTTAGACGACCACCGCGGCTGTTTAAACCTCTCCGAGGTGAAGGATATAATAAAGGCGTGAGCGTATGGGGAAGATGAACACGCACCTCTCACCGCCAACCAATTCCTAAATATACGTGACAACCAAGGTTGTTTTGTTAACATGGTTTTATTACTTTATTAACCTAGTCTGGTTGTCGAGGTACCTCTTTCAAATCTATCTATCTATCTATCTATCTATCTATCTATCTATCTATCTATCTATCTATCTATCTATCTATCTATCTATCTATCTATCTATCTATCTATCTATCTATCTATCTATCTATCTATCTATCTATCTATCTATCTATCTATCTATCTATCTATCTATCTATCTATCTATCTATCTATCTATCTATCTATCTATCTATCTATCTATCTATCTATCTATCTATCTATCTATCTATCTATCTATCTATCTATCTATCTATCTATCTATCTATCTATCTATCTATCTATCTATCTATCTATCTATCTATCTATCTATCTATCTATCTATCTATCTATCTATCTATCTATCTATCTATCTATCTATCTATCTATCTATCTATCTATCTATCTATCTATCTATCTATCTATCTATCTATCTATCTATCTATCTATCTATCTATCTATCTATCTATCTATCTATCTATCTATCTATCTATCTATCTATCTATCTATCTATCTATCTATCTATCTATCTATCTATCTATCTATCTATCTATCTATCTATCTATCTATCTATCTATCTATCTATCTATCTATCTATCTATCTATCTATCTATCTATCTATCTATCTATCTATCTATCTATCTATCTATCTATCTATCTATCTATCTATCTATCTATCTATCTATCTATCTATCTATCTATCTATCTATCTATCTATCTATCTATCTATCTATCTATCTATCTATCTATCTATCTATCTATCTATCTATCTATCTATCTATCTATCTATCTATCTATCTATCTATCTATCTATCTATCTATCTATCTATCTATCTATCTATCTATCTATCTATCTATCTATCTATCTATCTATCTATCTATCTAAATTTTTTCCGTTTTCGATGGTCTAATCGCACTTTCTTGATGTTCCTTAATCTGTTGTGTAAGTGGGAAAACGATCTTTCTACGCAGTCAACCAAAGAAAAAAAAATAGCGTCTGTATACGATGTCACCAAGGCACGATGGCTCAAGAAGAGCCGCAGTGTAGGCACATTAATAATGAGAAAAGGGCACCGTGTCGTAAAAGCTTCGAGTATTTTTCTTTCATCGACGAAGAGAAAAATGAAGATTTACGCAGCCCTACGCGTTCCTGTCGAGCTAGCAAGAATACGCAATATTTAATCTCCCATAGTGCGATTACGAAGGAGTGCACTTATTTTTGTTAAAGCGTTGAGAAGCACCATTCATTCCAAGGCTTCTTCTCAGAAGCGAAATAAATGCGGGAAGACGTAGTGCGTCTCTACGGAAACTGTTTAACTTCACCCCTGATTACGTTGGCAGCTAAGAAAGTGCGTGCCCGTACGTCTGTTAGTGAAGAATGCGTGGACGTTATTGACGGAGGCACGTATGGAAGCCTGCCTCCGACTTTTTACTCTTGTTTCTCACTTGAATGATATTGATAGGAACAATAATGTTCTCGCAATGGTGCACTCGAGACACAGCTCAATACAACGGCTACAAACTTGGCTGAATAAAGGACACTTTGCATTAACGAAGAAAAGAAAAAGGAAACCGCAAATACGTTCAATAAAAACCAATAAAGGAAAGATATTGCATGTACATGCGTCAGTTATTGCGTAACCCGAACAGGGGGATATCACCAAAAAACATCTTTGCTTTCGAGGAACATGACAACAGGCTGAGCATGAGCACTTGACACGTCATTCCTACCCTCGACGTCTCGGGTAACAAAAACGAGTGTGCGCGCGACTCGCGGAGTACACGTCGTTCAGCTATGCCTTATGACACGTGCGGCGATTTACGAGAGAACGTAGAACACGTTCTCATAGGCTGCCTGTGCTAAGCTCGAGCAGGTTTCCATTTTTTTTTCCTCTTCTTCTTCTTTCTGCTTTTATTCCCTTTACCCCTTTCCCCAGCGCAGGGTAGCCAGCCGGTACTTACACTGGCTAACCTCCCTGTCTTTCCTCCTCTTTGTCTCCTTCCCCCTTCCTTGAACAGCAAAGCGCGGCTTTGAGGACAACAATAAATCGCCTTGGGGATCGTCCTTTAGGTATAGAAAAGTTGCTTGAGCCATGGTGTAACGCGTCATTGCAATGGTGGTCAGCTATAAAAGCTTTAATAACCTTCTTTATATTGAAAGCTATATTGTATTTGTGTGACACATGTCCTCGTTTGTTTAGTTATATTGTATTATTCTATTAATTTTGTTTATTGCCTTGTGTTTGATTGTAGACAGCGCATAAGCTGCCGTATTTCTTTCTTTCTTTTTCTGCGTTTCTTTTAAATATTGACTGTTTAAGCACGTTTAAGAAATCGGCTTTATTACCAGAACCTTTTTTATATCACCTAACGTTATCTTCGTGTGATCATCGACGAAATTATTGTTTGCGGAGAAGCGAGCGACGGAATAGTTGTCAACATTTCCAGCCTCTGTCGCATTAAACCACTTTATGCGAAGAGAGAGAGACAGAGAGAGACAAAAGGGGAGGAAAGACAGGGAGGTTAGCCAGTGTAAATACCGGCTGGCTACTTTGTGCTGGGGAAAGGGATAAAGGGAATAAAAGCACAAATTTGTTTCTTTCGTCCACTAACACTTCCGTCTCATTTATAATTTTCTACACTGCTAATAAAACTACAAATAACTTCCACTGTGCTTTCTTTGGCCTCATTATCTGTTGGCTTCGTACGGTTGTGATTAACCAAAATCGGGCCCCTCGGTTCCCGTTCTTCTTCCCGCTCATTTCATAGCGAGGGTCTCGAATCCGACATCTGCGATGCCTTCAGGTAGCATATTGGGGTTTATTTGCCAGCTGCCTGTTCATAAAGTTAATGTACTACGTGGCGCCATCGTTGAAAATGATGTTCCACATCCGCCGCGACCGCCTGAGTGGCGCTGGCTAACACCCCCAAAACAGCAGAAACATAAATACCCAAGAATGTGGACGTTGGAACAGCCGCCGGCCTAGCCCAATTGGTAGCGCATCGCATGCGTAATGCGAATGTTCTGGTTTCCGCTCCAGGTTTATGTCTTCGTCCACTTTCATTTTCCTCGCATTTATCATTCCCTACACTTCAGTTGAAACTACAAATAACTTCCCCTGTGCGTTATTTTTTGTCTGTATTATCTGTTGGCTTCACACCGTTGTGACTCACACCCGCAGAGTACTGCGTGACGCCGGCGTGCGTGACGGTGGCCAGCTCCATCCTCAACGCCATGGACCCGGAGACGGATCCGTGCGAGGACTTCTACCAGTACTCGTGCGGCGGCTGGATCAAGGCGAACCCGCTGCCCGACGGCAAGTCCATCTGGGGTACCTTCGGCAAGCTCTGGCAGGAGAACCAGCTCGTCATGAAGAACGTGCTGGGTGAGTCGCGTCTCTCTAAACCGGTGGTCAAGAGAAGAAAGAAAAGAAACAAAGAGAACCATTCTTTCCGCCCTTCGCCAGACGATGAACACTCGCGCTCGATAGCCGCCGATAAGTGGGCCTTAGATCCTCTGGAATACCGCTTCGATAGTGTTCACGGCGCGCAGAGTCTGGGTGCGCCGTGAACGCCATCCCGACTCGCTCAAGCATCTCTACTTGCACGCTGAATGTCGCCACACGTCCCGTCTTGTCATATGTACTTTGAGACGTCAAAACCCATCAAAGAAAAAAAAATGAATGAATGACTGAATGAATGAATGAAAAGTGCCCTTCGGATGTAGAAAAAGCCGGCAATAGTTGCAAGGCGAAGTCTGGCTTCGGCTAACAAAACTTCTTCGTCCTTTGCCCCCTGCTTGCTTGCCTGTGGCTCACATAAGCACTGCTACGCCATGTTGTCTTCGAAGTTTGATACCTAGATCATCCGAAGTATAGATAGAGTCATACAACAATAAAATAATGTAAAGAATAGTGCACAGTTTGCGGAGCTGTATTTCGGGTTGCTTTACTGCCGTTCTCGCTCGCCTGTGTGTTTTCCAGAGGACGAGAAAACGGAGCTCAAAAGTGAAGCAGAGCAGAAAGCTCGCATCTACTACTACTCATGTCTGGACAAGAACGACACCGTTGAAAGCCTCGGTTCCAAGCCCATCGTCAATCTCCTGGACATTGTGAGTGAAGATCCAGCGTCCATAAACACCCCAAAGCTTCGCCACCGTAATGTTAACTTTAGTAGCGATTCTTCTTCTGTAGGGTCTTTGTGCAGCGTACCCCTGAGTGTATCAGACCCGTCTGATTGCTCTGCAAACACGGCAAGCAGCTTTGATAGGGGACAGCCGTGATGCATAGACAGCTTCGAGGAATAGTTCGCTTGAGAGTTGCCACCGTCTTATTCGGCTAACGCATGCGGCCCCCACTTGTAGCAATCGACGCACAGGACGTATTACTGCTGCGGACAAAGTCGCGAACTCCTAAAGTACCGTATGTTTTTTAAAGGGAACACGGAGTAAACACCGCACGATAACAGCTCACATGTGATGTCAAGGCCTGCAGGTTGCTTCATTGTGATGCATACACGTGTGTCTGTCGCGCCATATCAGCCACTCTTCCCGATAATGACGAAGGGATGGTCGATTTTGCTTTATTACTTGTTAGGTTAGGTATTACTTTATTACTTGCGAGTCATAACTTGAATATATTTATATATATATATATATATAGGGGTTTTCTTCAAAGTTCAGCACGCAGGACCCGACGTAACATACGCAGGAAAGAGACGACGAACTTTTTGGAAGACTTCTTTTACTTAACGTTTTCGGCTGGTGGACCAGCCTTCGTCAGAGTACAGGGATACAGATATATATATATATATATATATATATATATGCTGTTTTAAAAGACCTAAATTGGCCTGATTACATGACCAAATGACAACGTGCGTTGTAATGTCTAAAGTATAAGCAAGGATACAAGGCGCCTGTTACGGTTACTGACACTGGGGCCTCTTGGGGTAGGTCACGTTGTTTTTATACCAGCCAGGGGTACTCTGATAACTGACGAACTTTTTTTTTTGTCACGCGAGAGAGATAGGACAAACAAAAAAAAAGAACGGGAGATTGCGCTCGTCTTGTCGTTTCTTCTTTCTGTGTGCGTGTCTTTTAACGTCTAACGTCCATATAGCAACGTCAATATTGACCCTATACCCGGTGACTACACTCCGGCCACATGCGCGGCAGCCTGTGTAATTTTGCTGTGCTATAACTACCCTGATCATTTGGCTAGCCATTTCTCGTCAACATCGCACCTTGACCAGCGTGTATTTCTTGACGACACGTGCACGTATTTATCACAATCAGGTCACACACATTACCGAGTCATTCGATAACCTGAAAATCGCAACTGAAAAATATCCCCCGTACTCTAGTTTCGATGCAGGCTCCCGCTTGCGGTGTTTGCTGAATCCGGCAGGTGCCGCTTGACAGGCCTCCTTAAATCTCTTGGATTGAGGGATAGCAAGGGGGAAATAAACATGTCCGCAACAGAGATTAGTAAAAGGCGATTGGGCGTCTGGTGGCACAAGAGTACGGAGACCACAAACAACTGAGGTGTACAAAATCAAAGTTCCTAGTGATGGTTCAGAAAGTTTCATGCTGAGAAGTTTGTCTGTTAAAAAAAAATAAGATATGTAAGACATTAGGCAAAAGAAGAAAGAGAGCTGGGTGGTGAAACTCACTGCCCCATTTCAAAGGGGACGCCCATAGCATCGATCGACAACAAGTTTTGCATGAAGGCTCCCTAAGCGTACTACCCTATGCAGGTAAACCCACCGACTTCCTGTTGATCACAGCTACGAGCGGCATACCAATGCATTTCTGCCTTCATGTTGCGTTTCAATGAAGCAAAACGCGAACTTCTGGTTGATACCGTATTTATAGCCTCCAGAGCCCCTATATCCCGCATGCGTGATAGACAACCTCTACATTACCGTGTGGTTTATCCTCACTGGTCGTTTCCCCGTGCTTTTATCGCTGCCAAGCCTCGGTTCAACACAAACAAATACCTAATGTGCAAGTTGCAGCCCAAAAATAAACAATAAATTTGACGATAGCTGTACTGTAGCCATTCGACTCGAGAGCGGCACTCGAATGGCGCGACCCACGGAGACAAGTGCGTCCTCGTTTCCTTAGCTAAAGCGACGGTTCAGCGACCCGATAGGGAGTAGAATGGTCGTCGAAACTGAACTGTCTCCATGGTAACGAATATGAGCCACTCAGGCGTCGAGAGAAGTAGGGCGCACTTCAAACGGAACCGAAATCACAATGCGCCACGGCTCGGGGCGTCTGGCGCCTTTTCCGCGCAGTAATTATGCAAACGTACCCCACCCGGCCGTAACAGATATACAATGGCTCATTTGCAAGGAAGCGGTGGAGCGCGGCGGCATTTCTAATGATACGGCAGATCTGTCGGCGAGACGATATGATTGAGGTGTAGTCGCTCGGAATGTACACGACATATGGACCGCGTCGCTGGTTGGTACATTGCGAAGAGGGACAACACCGGCAGCATGTTCTTTCCGTTTATTAAATGATCAAAATAGGAAAAAGCGGGCTACAGAAGAGCTATCGCTCTTGATATGGCCAACTGAAGCCCAAGCATAGGTCTCTCTCTAATGAAGCAAGTCTTAAGTGCGGAACGCTTTATGAAATTGATCCCTCTTGCGACTTCCACGTGTCGCGAGGCCCTCAAAGCAATCTTCTTGAGGACGTAGAAGACGTTTATTTGTGAGAATCACAAACTCTACAGGCCACACCATACTCGTACCGCTACTCGAGCTTGGCACTGCGGGTCGTCTGTAACTCTTGGGGATGCACGCCTGCGCGTCACGCGCAACGAACGCGTTTTCAGTATCCCTCAGAGCTGCTTAATCAGACTTTGTGATTAACCTAATGCGTATGTATGTGCGCGCATGCGGACGTATCTGCCGCTTGGGTGGCCCACTGCGCGTACCTTAGCTCTAACCAAACACCAGGAGCAGCGTCCCAAGTATGCCGTAAGCAACGCTGATCTCTCAAGTTCCTCATCAATCAACATTTACAGAAAGTTAAATAATATTTTCAAAACTAAACGCCACGTATAACGGCGTTAGCTGGAACGACGAGAACGTCACTGACTCTATGGACGAGAACGACGAAATCAATAATCTCACGGGCATCCCTTCCTTTTTTCACCATGTCATATAATATATTTTCGCCGAAATCGTGATGATAGTTTCCAACTCGGCGTATAGGCGAAACACCGAGTTCCGAAATAAAGAACAATAACACTCACCATTCTTAAATAGTAACGGCAAAAGGAACGTCACCAAAGCAGCAAGCAGCTTATGTCGTTTTTCCACATTTATTTTTATTTGTAATATGTTAGAATACCGATATGAATTAAACATAACCTTTCGTTTTTCTGGTTTATTTTCGGTGGCTTTGAAGGCAGATGATTTATCGAACTGTTCTATGGCCAGCCGGTGCTAAATCTGTCAGCGGTGAAGCAAGAAACTGCGAACTGACGCAAAAAAGGAGGTCGCTTCGAAAACGAGTGGCACAGGCGCAACAAATATATCGAGAAGACAGGCTTTACAGACGTGATTTAGGTGCGCCTGCTTCGTGAACTTTCAGCACCCGCACGCTTTTCTTTCTGCCCACGGGGAGTCTCGGGTGTGTGCCTGGCGGTACGCCAGTCCTCGAGGTTTAAGCCTACAGCGTTTGAATGGATGCAGAAGAATTACCGCGAAAGGGCGCAAGAGTAAATAAAATTTACCTACGGGCTGGTGCTGCCACCCAGCGAACAGCGAAAGAAGCATGAAGTTGAAAGTTCAAACAAACTGCAAGTGCGACAGCGCAGTGGCGCCGCATAGCGGAAACGAGGGCGAACAATCCGTGGCGCGTTCGTCCGCACGAGTTCAAAACGTGGAAACGCGTATGCGGTTATTGGGCGGCGGCGAGTCGCCGTTCTTCACGCTGTCGATTTGCAGTCGTTGTGAAATGCTGAACAAACGTTGTGCAAAGAACATGAGAAGACTTATACGGCAATCCCAAGGCAACCACAAGCGTGTTTGCAGCGTGTCGGCAGCACGTGAATATTAGTAGCACCGACGAAACATGACAACGATCAGCTAAGTAAAAAAAAGAAAATATACAAATAAGAAAGAAAATATGAGCCTATAGGGCGAAAACAAAGTAAACGAAAGGAGATTTGAAAATTATGAGTCATCTGACACAGATGTGCGTTAAATATTAGTAATGAAATAAGTACTATTGTTAAGAAAAGTGAGAATAAAAGGAACGGGAAATTCGGCATGGATTTCTTCTGGAAAATGTGATCACAAACGCTCATGTTGCTGAAAAGCAGGACACGAATTCACAAAAAGCCCTTACGCTAGAATTGTTCGTAGCAGAATATTCCAGCCAATCATGACGCTGCACATATCATTAGCGAAGGGCGGCCAGCCAATGGCAAGGGACACTTACGCATGAAAGGGTTTGTGAATTCGGCCCCAGAGCTGTAGCGTTACATTAAAGGTTCCCCGGAAGAAGAAAGTCATTGGTTAAGCGTACGAAAGAGTGTCATATGCTCGTAAAAGTGTGCGTCAAGCTCAGTATGTATAAATATATATATATATATATATATATATATATATATATATATATATATATAAAATCAGTGTGCGTAGGTGACGTTTGTGCTGAGACTGAGCTTGACGCACACTTTTACGAACATTTTACCTCCACTCTAGCTCACATGCTCTGGGAGGGCGGGTCGACATACCCCAAGTTCATCAAGGAGGAGTGGGACTCGCTTCTGCGTAGCCCCGCTTTAGAAAAGCAAATCCTGGCCGTCCGGCGTGGCCGCGACCGGGCCGGTGGGCTAGACCTGCCGGTCCCGACGTGGGACTAGCCGGGTGCGCGACGATTTCGCGTCCTCGCCGGACCTGCGATAATGTTTCTTCACTCACTCACTCACTCACTCACTCACTCACTCACTCACTCACTCACTCACTATATATATATATATATATATATATATATATATATATTACGGAAAAGTTGTGTAGGTCCGGTGCATAGGTAGTTGAATAAACGAAGGAGCACACTTACGAAAATTCCATTTTTAATGTTGTAACGTTTCGGCCGTGGCACGGCCTTCATCAGAACATATATATATATATATATATATATATATATATATATATATATATATATATATATATATATATTTCGACCCCTCCTACCACCCGGAACCTGTCCCTGTCCAGTTGGTCTGCGGGAGGATTCGGGCGTACGGCTGAGGATATTGTACAGCGCGATGTGAACACCACACCAAAAGGACACAGTTAGGCAAAGCTGGTCTTCGTACATACAGGTATATTCATATGTGCTTATACTAGTCAAAACATATTGTTGGGCTAGTTGGTTCATTATAGCAGCAAACGGCACTAGAGAAGACGAGAGACAAGGAAGAAGATCGAATGCCTTGTATTTGTCTGGATCTTGTTCGTGGTCTCCCGTCCTTTCTGTCGCCGCTCGATGAAGCTTAAGATATAGGTATATTCATTTGTGAGAGGAAAAAGAAAGAAGAAGCAAGAAAAAGCAACGCAGGGCAGGCAGCTTAGCCAGGATTGCGTCCGGTTTGATGATACTGTACTTCGAGGGAGGAATAAAGAAGGAACATAAAGATGAGTAGAAGGCAACGCAACAAAATGTGAACGCGCCCGTCCATACGCGTACTTTCTTCCGGCCGGCGAGGTTGTTCGGCGCGAAGAGCTGAGCCAACAAAAAGACTAATTGAACCGTGGCAGTGACAAATTAGATATAGTGATGTGCGTGGTGCGCGTGTCATTTCCTCCTCCGCATTTCTGTCTGCCGTCGTGTTTGCGTCTACGTGACCACCATGCCTCCTCCTCGCAGGTGGGCGGCTGGAACGTGACGGGCAACTACTCGATGGACACGTGGCAGCTGCAGCCGGCGCTGCAGCTCATCCACAACGTTTACTCGCGCTCGGGCCTCTTTTCGTGGGCTGTGGGCGAGGACGACCGAAACTCGTCCAGGCACGTGGTCCAGGTGGACCAGGGGGGCCTTATCCTGCCCTCCAGGGATTACTACCTCAACAAGACCAAAGACGACAAGGTAATGGACGCTGTCCACAGGGGCTATCGATCGTTCGCGTTTGGAACGAGTGGTGTGGTGAAAACTGCTTGCAACTGGAGTGACTGCTTGTTAGATGTTTAACCGTGTTTTTGGGAGTTCTCGCACTCCCTAATAAGGTAAGTGTACCCTATGCTAAAGCAGAGTGAACGTACGCACTGTTTTTGTAGGAGAACTGTCAAGAAGTTAAAGCTGCCGCAAAGAGAGTTGTTAGCGCTTTCTTTGTTCTTAGAGTGCTCACAGCTTCGCTTATGAAGCCTATTTTCTGTATATAATGTTTATCGATATGTGACTGATGTGGACGGCTAGGGTGACAAACATACGCTCTCATATGATCATTTGCGAATACTCTGGTTTTGACTTATCTTAGTTGTACGAGATAATGTTGTCACATTCTACATTTGAAATGCGATGAAGCAATGAAGCAAAGTGCTTTGCTCTGACGCCAAATGCGTCACAGCCTGTTGCAGGTCATTCGATCGGGTGCTCACTTATGTATTGCCTTTGTGGCCAGCATATAACTTTTCACCTTGCCAATTTTCATGTTTTCTCTACGCTCAACAACCGACAAGTGTGTGTGTATCGTGCGTGTCATTCTGTGGGCGCACTCAGTGCATCAACACTTCCATAAGTATTGCGTTTTGGGGAACGTGTGCCTGAACAGTTATCTTTGTCACACATGTGCATGCGTTGTTGCCAAAGTCTGTAGTTGGCTTTTCTCTTCCAGCGCCATTTAATGGAGCATTAACGTTTTTGTGACGTGGACAGTGCCGTGTACGTGGCAGCTTAAGGGGGGGCATTGGGCGTTGATTGTTAGAAAGCATTTTTCATGCTGCATGGAATGCAACTTACTTTTGACCCTGAACAGTGGCAGTGATTTATGAAATGTTCACTTCGGAGACGGAGTGGCATTGCTCCAAACAGCCGAGTTGATTCTTCAGTCTGCTGTGTTGAAATCTTGATTGTTGGTCAACGCTTCGGAGCTTTAGGCATTCTGTATAAGCTTGTTTCTTTCCATCTCCCCCAGGTTTTGAATGCCTACCTCACGTACATGACTTCCATCGGCGTGCTGCTCGGGGGCAAAGAATCCGACGTGAAGGCGCAGATGCAGGACGTCATCGACTTTGAAAAGAGACTGGCTAACGTAAGCAACACCCATCCGACTAGCATGTGGGCTCAATACCTTAAAAAAAAAAAGGTTTCCTAAAATGAAAGTTGATTGATTGACTCAATTATTGATTGAGGGCTTGAGTTATTCATTCATTGACTGATTCATTCATTCATTTTGACGTTCTAAAGCAACGCTTGGGCTATGCCATTATTGTGTATATTAATTTGACCATCAAATGAAGAGTTCGACGAAAAGATTTGCCAAAATTTTTAATATCATCAAATAAATAAAAGAAAGACGCCGTACCGTAGGTTTGCGGGTTTAATTTTAACCAGTTGCAGTTTTTTAGGTGAAAGTAATTCTGAGAGCAGGACGTATTTTGCATTGCGCCCCAACCTAAACTCGGCTACAGAGATTGCCAATTGAACTCGCGACCCCGTTCATTCCTATCGAGAAGAATGTGATTTCTAAGTAATTGTTTCCTACCTCTTACATATTTGACCTTAGAGACTCTGTGGTAGTTGTTTTTTTATTTATGTTTATATATATCTATATAAAATACCCCTAAAGGCCCTCACGGGTGAGGGCTCTACATGGGGGGGGGGGGGGGGTACAGGCAATTGATAAAAAATAGAATACACCACACATCACGTGACATTAGAATATAAGTACCAAATACTGTGAATTCTGACAAGCACAAACAAAATCAAAAGAAGAAGTAACATGAACAGGGCAGTAGTCAGAAATTGTACCAATTATACAACTTCAAAACAACAGCATAAAATGAATTGAAATAGCAAGGTCTGCATTATTAGAAATACAAAATAAAAAGAAGCAGTTAAGACATAATATAGGCATATTGTTAAGCAGTAGTTAAGGCAGACTACAGATTGCAAAACTTATCGCAATCAGTGGCAGCAACAGGTGGATGCAGAGCAATGCAGTCAGTTATGGTGCGTGGATGAAAGATCGGTGCTTCGTAACAGATCGGTGCTTCGCTGCATTCGCAGCGCACCCACGATAGTATACGTACTTAGAGACAACTCCATTTTCTGACTGTAAATATATACCTATTGATACGACTGTCGAAGTTCGCCACAGTAAATTTTAGTTTGAGCGCCTCCGACCATTTCGCATGACATCGCCACGGAAGCAGCATCTGCAGAACAAGGTGAAAAATAAGTACAGTCTGGAATGGCCAAGTGGCATTCGCGTCGTGTCGTGCGATGGAGATGTTCCAATGGACTACCTTATACCACGAGGGCTTATACCACGTAAGGCGCTTGACATCCTTTCCGTTGAACGCTCGCGGTGTAATGGTGGCGATCGTTAACCCATGGTCATCTGAACCGGCAACTGCAAAACGTCTGAGCGTCTCCCGCGCGGACAGAGAGGTGATTAACCGATGACCGGAGTTTCGGAGGAGAAATGTCAGCAGATGACGCAAGACGTCTATTCTGCCTATACCATGAGCAGTTTACCGTTTGCAACGTGCATTGGAGGCTCGCGTTGTAAAGGCATCGCCTTTGCAAAGCTTCGAACAGCGTCCTTCCTTCCGTACAAGTCTTCCAGGTCGCATAGGTTTCTCTGCAACGATGCAGAGAAAGAAGACGTAAGCTCAGTTTTCTTGTGTTAACCAACAACACATACGTGTAGATCGACCTGGTTGTGACTGGCAGGCAGGGTCGGGCAGGGTCTCCTGGACAAAGTTTTCAACGCCTCTTTCAATGTGTTCCTCCGTTCGTGCATCACACCGTCAGAGTAGAAGCAACGTTTTGAAACTTTCCATTCTGAAGTGGCAGCCGCGTAGACTGTGACACACATATTAGGAACATACGAGTCACATGCAATGTGACCTGCAACAACGGTGCCCCTGGTCGAAGGGGCTCCAAGTCTGTAGGGCTGCGCAGCCACAGGGTAAGTTCCAGACCTAAACACACTTTCAAGTAGTGGCATTTATTAAACCGCTATTTCGCATGTCACAGCCACCTCGCAGCCATGGAACCTTCGACCACGAACAAGGGTGTTGCCAGTAATATTGCACGCGACTGTACATAAGAACAAGGACCGCCCAATCGCAGTAGCAAGCGTATTATTAGCACGTTTACGCGGACGGTTTTACTTATGCTGTCTGATTCCGTTTCCAGATAACGGTGCCGGCGGAAGAGCGTCGTGACGATGAGCGCCTCTACCACAAAATGACGGTGGCCGACCTGCAAAAGCGGGCACCGCTACTCAACTGGACGGAGTACTTCACCAGCGCTTTCGCCCAGATCAACCGCACCATACCGCCGACCCAGGACGTGGTGGTGTATGCGCCGGAATACATGGGCAACATGACCCAGCTAGTCCAAGAGTACATGAACACCACAAGGGGCAAAATGTAAGCGACTAGCCACTTTTTCTCCTTTTGTCTACATGCTTGCCATAATTACAGTCTTATCTGTTGAACTGGGTCTCTTACTTCATTGCCTGATAATGGAACCTTTCTCAGCAAATTATGTAACAGCATTTTCATGATCACTGCAATGTGGTCGGTGAGCTATGGCGCTGCGTGAAAGGTAGCACACCAGTGTGAACTTGGACTCAGTGCATCCTCGTACAAGCCACGCTCTTCGCTATCTCTCTACAAAAAAACCCATATTCATCGTAATAATTTAGAGAGTTTTTTGCATCTCAGGACAACACCTGGCTGAGACGTCGGACGCCGGTGGCTCAGAGTTAGTTCGACCCCTTGGCGTTTTTAACGTGCGCGAAGACCTGAGCACACACTCGGTTATTCCCATACCGTCATTCTAAGCATGGCCGGTGCGCCAGGTAGCTGAGGCCGTGACTTTATGCACAGCGCCATGCATGGTAACAACAACAACAAAAAAAAAAGTGAGCACAGAGGAGAAGGACTGTTAGATTTCACGAAGGTTGATTGCTTTGCTGGTGGAGGAAAGTACAGCGTCACTCACTGTATTATGGACATATCGACTGAAAACTTGCGTTAAATTATGCAATAGTTACGATGTAGCTATTATGTGTTGTCACCGGCATTCTATGCAATCGTTAAGAAATGTGATGCTAGATATGCCGTAGAAACGACGGCACCGACGTGAAAGTCTGTTGAATACAGTCAGCATCCTGAGTTTTTTCAACGTCAACGTTACCCACGCTGCAGCTAATAGAGAGTTTTAGAATAGGGGCCCCAATATTTTGGGGCCCCAAAGAGCTTTGCGGGTGTTAGCGTTGGGGCACTCAGGAGTGAAGAGTTTTAGAATAGGGCTTCGCGTTTGCAGATAGCGTCTTGCGCTGACAGCGCCACTACGGCGTCTAAGAAAAACGATTAAAAATAATTAAATAAAATATCATCTTATGATATGAATAGTAATATTGACTTGCGTGTATTCGCGTTTAATTACAATTTAGAGGCTATTCTTCAAGCAGCAAACAATTAGTTGTGCTTAGTTTGGAGCAACAAAACCAACTTTACGTGCCTTCACCAACCAAGCTTAGCCGTGTTAGGCCTACGAGCCATAAAATCCACACTCGAATTCGGTATCAGCGGCGTCTAATGAATCAATCTTCATAACACACGCTAGTTGAGAGAAAGCGATAACTGCAGTCACTTCTCCTAGCTTGCGAACTTCACGCATTACCGCGAATCGGACCCAGTTTGGTGCTAGGTTAGAGCCGTCGCTTCGATGGGTGCCGCCATGTTTGTTGACGCAAAGCTTTTGGGAACGCTATTTGAGCTCCCGCTAAATCGGCGAACTAGCGTTCCCAACGCAAAACCCAAACGCAGTTTGCGTCTCGCGCATGCGCAGTGGCTTCGACGCTATTTCTTTCTAAAACTCTCTAATGCTGAGTTTTAATATTGCGCACTTTGGAATCAACGCATTTAGTTCTGCGTACGTTGAAATTGCCAGGTGAACAAAGTGAGAACACCAGTAACCTCATTCTGCATGTTTCTCAACATAGCAACATGGAACACCACAAGGCCCTTGCGTCTGAGGCCAGTTCTCTATCGAGAACCGCATGTATACACGGTTCCCACCTCGCGCTTTGTGCGCGACGCATGAGCGTCTGGCTAAGATATTTGGGTGCGAACAGCATAGTCAAAGCTAGACGATTATAATTCGCCACATTGCATCTAACACTGCAATCTGCGAACACTACGGTGTGTAGATAAGATTAGTCGAGATGAGTAGTCGTCAAGAACAAGCGGGTAGGCATTCACAAACTTCATTTATGCTGTACATACGCAAACGTATGGATGGCTCACGCAAGTCCATAGTAAGACCGGGGCCTGTCTTACATAGGGCCGGGGCCGGATTCACAAAGCTTTTCACTGAGTGCCGTCTGCTATTGGCCGGCCACGTTTACGAACAATATCGAACATCACAACTGGCTGGAATCTGCTCTTAGGAACACGTCCAGCGTAAGAACTTTTTGTGAATACGGGCCCCGATACTTCTCAGTTCTAATCACGCGCACTTCTCACCTGCAAGAGCTCTACGTACGCAAAGCCCTTCCACGTCCTCCACCCTCTCTCGCACACAAAACTAAAACATTACGATGACGGGATCGCTTGCCGAGCCGTGATTTGGAGTGTGCGCTCGCTCGACTGCAGCACGATATGCAACTACCTGGGTTGGAGCCTGGTGCACTCGATGGTGTCGTACCTATCCGAGCCCTTCCGCGAGGCGTCCAAGGTCCTGCGGAAAGCTTTGATGGGCTCGGACGGATCGGACACCACGTGGCGCTACTGCGTCACCGACACCAACAACGTCATCGGTTTCGCCCTGGGCGCCATGTTTGTCAGGGAAGTGTTCGACGGCGACAGCAAGCCCCTCGTAAGTCGGCCGCGTGCGATTCCTTCACCTTTCTCTCTTTCTCGTCGTCGTGGTGCTCGCTATCTGCGCGCAGCTGTCGCATCGTGGTCCCATTGCTTTCCCGTGGCAGTGCATCGTATTTTTTTTTTCTCTCTCACGTCCTCTTCGGTGCTTGATCGCTTTTGGCTCTCAATAAATGCTATAACCCTGCAGTTGTTCTTGCACTGAGTGGCTTCGCCGACTAATGGCTCTGAGTTGGTTTTGCATTTTGCCGTTTTTACGTGCAGCCTATTTCACGCCTACTCACGGCCAACTTCCAGTTGTGTATCGTTCGAGCGTCCATTGAAGAGTAGGTGCACCCCTTCCGGGGAGCGCAGCGGCTAAATGGCGGAAAAATACGGTGCTTGCGCACCAAGTTCTCTCTACACAGTGACACTCTTCTGTTCGGTTGTTCTTTTGAACGTGTAGCGATCAGCGATCGGCATTAGCTGGCAGTATTGACAGCCGCACCATGAAATTATGCCGAGTATGCGTGAGAAACCATCACGAACGAAAATGAACGAAGATCGAGTCGCTGATTAAATTTTTTGCAACATCTTCAGCACACTTTGTGACTGAGGTTGACGCTTCAGCATGAACGCCCTGCGTTAGTAAACGCTATTTTAGACTGGGAAGTGTGGCTCGCTCAAAAGAACAGCCTGTAGCAGACAACCTCACTGTCGCGCGTTTGCAGATGCACACGTTTTCGCCGACGTGCTCTGTAATAGGCCGCTGATCAACTCGACAATGGACGCTCGCGTATTATGTTTCTTTTATTTGGCTTGTTGTAACCTTACTTTGAGCGTGACACAACGAAATGTTGACATTAACCATCTCGCTCGAGGTACGTTTGAGCAGATGCGTTCCTGTAGCAGTTGAATGCTTCAGAGCTACGGTGAGTTACGATACCTATGTGCTGCTGTCAGGCATATGTGTTTGTTGTGTTCATCATCTGTACCCCGTTCCATTCTCTGTAGCTCCACAATTTCCTACATGCCGTTGGCCGAGCAAATTTGAAGTGCAGCAGCGCGACTTTTTGACGAGGACAAAACCGGAGAACAGACAAGAACAGCGCTTGTCAAAAAGTCGCGTTGTTATATATTAAATCACGCAGAATCATCTAGCCCAATCCTTAGCGTTAGTGAATGGCCGAGCAAAGAAACAAGAGGCACACATATAAGTTTTTCAGCCGCATTTTGGCACAACACTAGCAAATCTAAACTATATAGAGATATGTCGGGAATATGAAATGTAATCAACACAGCCATTGCACTGTTAAGCATTGCACATACTGCAACTTCGTTTCAAGGGTATTCCCCGGCTATTCATGACCTATAGTTTCGTTATCACGCAATATATTTCTTGAGGGATGCCAGTACCCAAGGGGCGTTTTCTAAGCAATTCCTCACCTCAGGAATTGCCGAAGAGTGGTATTGAATTAAGCGTTCAAATTATTTAACTCGAGGGGTGGCGGTGCTCTCCGCTCCCAGATGGCGAGGGCCGGCCACTCAAGTCGAAGAACATTCAATAACACAGGTCAAAGGTTCCACACTTGACGGCTGTGGCTCAGCCATTTAAGCCTACTTCTGGTTAGTTTTACTGATCGTTGCTGTTTAATTTATTTCATATAGTTGTGGTTAAAATAGCTAGTATCAAATTTCAACATTAGTTGTTGCTTCGTGACTCAACGAGGTTTCTGCTATAATGAAGCAGTTTAGTGGCATGCCTGCTTTTCAATTAGTTTTGTATGTTATCATCATACAGTGTGTCAATTTAACGAACACCTTACCTACATGACGTCACTGCTTGCCTCCGCTCCAGAGGAACCATTGTCTGGCCCGTTAGGTTGGATTAGTGGCATAGAAAGTGAAAGAAACGCAAAAAAAAGAAAGAGAGAAACCCTTTCTTACAATACTTTGTGCACCGAATTTGTTGCTTCTGAAAGCCTGCTGAGGTGACAAGAATGGTAAATAGCCTTTTTTTCTTTCTATCCAACCTTCCGTTCCCTCTTGTCTGCGCCCCTTCGAGTTGCACATACTCGACAGAGACCCTCCGCCACCGTCACTTCCCGCCTACATTTGCACCGCATTTTGCAGCAAGTGTACATCGGCGGTCGTGCTCATTAGTGCGCGACCAATGTTTGCATGTGCCACTTCCGCTTGCATGTCTGCTCGAAGCATGTGGAATGCATCTGTCTCGAGCATGTGATGCTGCACGGGAGAGCCACTTCCTGGTTCGTAGACGTCAGTCAGGGTGCAGGCTACGAACGAGGACATTCGTTTCTTGACGCATCGCGAGAGTGCACGAAGGTCAAACTGTTGCCTTCACCGGTTGTCAAAGGCGTCCGGGCCTGCCATCCTTTCCTTGTACGTAAATGTATTTAGCGGAGCATTTCGAAGCTCCGGTAATAGCGAATGCCAAACATCCGATCTGTGTAGCAATCTTTGCAGCGAGCTTGTTTCCTAAGCAACCATTTTGCCTGCCGCCATCCTCCCCGAAGAAAGACGTAACACTTACACGTTGAGAATTCGCAGAGCAAGGATTGAAGGCACAGGCCTTGACGTCGTCTTATGACGACAACGTGGGCGCTCGCTTTGGTGAGACGTGTGTAAGCCTACCTTGCGCTTGGCGTAACAGCGAGCACACTTTCTTGCAGCTACTACGGACGGTCCGATGCACCGTTCCGTTCGCAAAACTAGTACCTACACTTCGAGCATCATAAGTGGAACGGCGTTTGCTCAGGCAGGCAGTCTCACAGTGAAGCAGTAATATAAAGAAAGCTAGTGTGCCACGTCAACACACCGGTGATTTCACTGAGTTACGGCCGCCACAAAACTTGGATGGCAAGAAATTGACGGGAGTTCCGCTACTTCACTGTTTTCATCTTCACGATTATTTGTTCGGTCATGAGTGAGCTATATCGAACACGATAAGAGAACACGAAAACCTGTCCTTGTGTTTATCTGTCGTATTACGTCTGCGTGTTTGTCAGTGACGACGTTCGTTCCATATCACTGTGGCTCAATAGACTTCAAAGGAGCATAGATAGTCCTAAACAAAGGGTACCTTTACGCGATGATTTTTTGTTTCGAATGGAAGCATGCATACTCAGCATGTCAATAACGTTCATTTGTAATTCATTTACTAAATATGCAAGGTCATCCACCTCTTGCGAGATGACCATATTTGTTTCCTAGTAGTTCGTATCGTTTGTATGTGCACTGATCTGAGATAAGACTTTCCATGCACAGTCACTTTAGAAACATATGCACCTTTAGAGGCATTTCCCTTTGTTGTCGTCGTTAGCTGCTGTAGAAAACATGTTTGTATACGAAACGCCTGACGTGCTGATAACTACTGGGGTTGAACTCCATCTTCTTTTAGCTCTTGTAATAGTTCAACACATGCATAATATTCAGTTTCATTGCCATCTTTGTCGCGATTACTTTGAATGTGACAGCACACATTCAGTGGTTAATGTACGCGTACTAATTAGCCCTGTGAAATCTAGGAGAGAACATTACGAGCACGTCTTATGCGAGGCCACAAGTGTGTGCTCTACGGAACGAGTGTGGTGTGAGAAAATTGTATCTTCTGAATATCATTTCAGAATATGCCAGGTAGCCGACATTCCGCTGGTGCAGTGGATGACTCTTGTTCCCGGAACAAATTGGTTAATTCTACAAAGTTACAGGTCCGTTATCACTGTTACCGCGATATGTGTGAACTAGCTCTGTATTGTTGTTGCGAACTCCACGCTGTTGTTGTAAAAAGTAATGCGCGTTTTGATAAGTTTCAGTTGCTAAGAGAGCGGGGCACATCACAAGTGAATGCTTCAAGATGGTTTGATGTTTGCTAATTCTTGACTCAAGGTGTCAGCCCTGCAGAGTGTTGCAAATAGTACGCAACCAAGAGCTCTTCTTAAATTATTCTGTCAGATAGCTTTTATATTTTTTTCAATGCAGACTCACTACAGTGTCTACGCCCCTTCTCCTTCCTCGTTTTCACAGGCTCAGAACATGATCAAAGAGGTGAAAGATGCATTCAAGAACAACCTACCCATGCTCAAATGGATGGACAAAGAGACCAGGGAGCTCGCTAAAGAAAAGGTGAATACCCCAAACGCGGTGCTCACATCTGTCAGACCACTGTATTTTGAGGATGGGCAGGTTTGTAAGGTTAGCAGGGGAACCGAATGATGAAAATTAGAAATGTGCTCGAGGTTTGAGGCTAATAACGGCGTCCATTGAGGGTTTCTGCCAGGCCTTGACTGAATTTAAGGTTGCAGAGTTCTCTCGTGTTGATCCCGAAAAATATAATTGACCAACGATGTGTCCTCAGGGTATACGAGGGCCATAACAAATCATACATTGCACCGCAACAGTCAGCATAAATGCTTACCATATCTAGAATGATTGATTAAGTTCAAAAGCCACTAATTTTCGTTAATTTCACTTTTGCATTCAAGTGTTGCTTTTTGTTTTGGCGTCTGACGAATCTAGACTTGAAATTTAGCTCAGCAGAGTGGGTGTTTGGCCGCCTTGGTGGTTCGTAGCCAAGCTACAGTGCCTCACTGATGAGAAACAGAGACGAGGTATCGCTTGCACAGGTCATGTCACAATAAAATGTTGTTGAAAACTAACGTTGTGTCTCGTATATGTGCGTTTCTATTGTGGTGCGCTGTACCTTGGTTAGGAGACCTATGCGTAAATAATATATATTTATCGATACCACAAACAGGGCGTTTATGTTGTGTTGTATAGCGTATGTGCAGCTGGAAAAAAATTCTTTGTCACAAGCATTGCTGATAGTTTAGTGCCTTAGTTGGGCGTCATCTAGAATTATCGTTATTTATTAATTGACCACCGTTTCTACGCAAACTTCTTCTATAACATAACATAAAAAATGGATCAGTTCTCTCTCTTTGTCTTTCCTTGCGCTGGCGTTTATTAGTTCGTTCACTCGTTAATTAATTGTTTTTGCTACACTATTTAGAAACAGTTGGTTAATCTGAATGTGGAAGCTCAAAGTGAGATCTACATACTGCGAGTTTCATGTTTCGTTTCTTTGCTTGCAGGCGGATGCCATCACTGATATGATTGGCTTTCCTGATTTCATCACCGACCCGAAAAAGCTGGACGAAAAATACAAAGGCGTAAGTACACTCTCGTTGCATGAAAATTGAAAAGCAGGAACGCCAGTAGAATAGAGAAGCCTAAGTTTTCGTGCGCTTTGAGAAGGATTTTTGTCTTTGACGAGAGATTATGAAGACCACTCCGGCGAGTTACGGTAACTGCTTAGTTGTCACGTTTGGCGTTGTTTCGTAACAACGACGGCGCTCCAAAATCGTAGAACCTCAGGAGACGTCATCGTCTTTGTTTTCAACAATAGTCGAGAACTGGACGAGTTGGTGTTCGCTCATCTTTAGAAAGGCACTTAAAATGTGGGTCTAGGCGAAGAAGAGAGACTGTACACATGCATGCGCCGACTACGACTCCCCGTTTATTGGAAAAACAGTCGCATTTTGCAGCTGTAGTCTAGTAAACGCTCAGTTGTTCCCTGTCTCCCGCTTTTGCCTGATCCCTCGATTTCAGATCATCTTTAAAGATGTCTCCGTTTTCATATTCCCAAGGTGCCAGCGGGGCCACATAAGGCCGAGTACGCAGCCTTAACACAGCAGCGGAGACACGTACAGCGGCTTTTTTTGTTTTGTATTGTTTCGCTTGCACCGGATGCAACAAACCACACATTAGGTGGCCGCATCACGATCATTTTATTGCATCAGGGTGTTGTACCGGAAGTTCGTCTAGTTGAACTCCATACTGTTTATCCCTTGCACTATCTCGCTGTCTGGCCACCCCACTTAGGCGGGGTCTGTAACACTGCGGAGGCAGCTCTCGAGCAAGGCCTAATTCGGCACAGAGCGCGGCTTCAGAAGCTTACGTGGTTATTCTGCAACTTCATCATGCCGCGTTCCCAGGAAAAAACAACAAAAAACAAACACAAGAAAGGCAGCAGCTGTGACCAGCACGACAGCGCGAAAAAAAATGAGAAAGAAAGATTGCAACCAAAGATGCCGTTCCACGACGCGCTAATATTTTCAGAACAGTGAAAATCACAGCCATTGTCAACCGTAATATGGTATAGCCTCCACGCCAATGCACAGCGCTAACGCGTGACGCATGCATCAGCTAGTCGCTGCGCTGTCTGCTGTTCAAAATGACACCGGACTGTAGTTTCTGCGAAATTTCAGGATGAAAGATGGAGAGTGACTTCAAAAGCTTCGCTGTGATTCATAATCGATACCAGGCATGCCACCACGGGCTTGTCACGTAACGTCACACCTGGCGCCAGCCTTTATGAAACTGGCATCACTGAATAGACAATACAAACCAACCGAATTAAAAAGAAATCTTCTGGTATAGCTGCGTTTAGGCATCCTGGCTTGCTCATCTGCAACCAGTTCTTTTTTTTATTATTGAATCCCTATTTTAACTGAACTTCCTCTCGTAGAGCCATAGAGTCCTTTACCGTCTCTGCAGCTTCTCTGTGTTGAATATTCCTTATTGTCAGAGTCCGTCAATATATATATATATATATATATATATATATATATATATATATATATATATATATATATATATATATATATATATATATCACTGCATGTCCAAACCGTCGTAATCTTCCTGCTCGATCCTTTGCTGCAGCTTTGCGGCATCTTCATTTCTGCCGCGTGGGCCTTCAAAATATTATTAGCATCCTCCGCTACGAGGCTCTTGGTTCCGTAAAGCCCTTCTGCACGTGACCGACATTGTTGTCGACCTTCTCGTAACCGTGTAGTTGTTGACATCGTTGACTTCGTGTCACTAGCGTCGTCATGTTGTCATCGCTGTCATATCGTCGTGCTGTCGGCGTCGTGGTTGTACTCGCGGGTATGTCGTCGTTGTCTTCGAACCAACTGTCTGTTTGTTGAGCGGAACCTTCGAGAATAAGGCCCTACACGTTCTTTTACTGCGCAGTTTCTCATCGTTTACAGCATGCGCCGTATCCTTCAATAAGTCCAAGGGTGCCAACATTCGCCATCGCAAGTTTTGCTAGATTGCACGACACTGCACGGAAATGCAGTGATGAGACACTGTAGGCGCGAACGGCGAGAAACGCCTGCCACCAGTGAAAAGTAAGCGGTCGGCTGAGGTGAAAGGCGTCCGCGATGTGTCGGCGATAGTGAGTGTGCCGTGGCCGACGGGGCGCATAGAAAAACGATACCGCGTAAGCCCAGCAAGGGGGAGGGGGAGCAATAGGGAGGGGGGGACTCTCGCAATGCAATAGCAAAATTTGCAGCTTTCCATCCACGCCCCGCGCACTCACCTCCGACCGCGTGAGTGGTCGTTCTGGAGGTCGTTCATTCCGTCGCCGCTCGACGCGGCGAAAGCTTTTTTCTTCTGTACTTCCGGTATGCAAACACCGCCAACCCTTTCCTTTGGTCTTCTGCTCGGGGCTTTTTTTTTTCTTTCTCTCCTTCATTTCCAATTCCCTTGACGTCCTAGGCTGGCACGCCAGCGCGGAGATAGAAATATTGTAAGGCGGGTCTTCATTCCTGTCTATCAATATTCAGCGGGGTGAAAAGGAGCATACCTTCTGCACGCTAAATCGGATCGACCGACGCGTAACAGAAAATGCCGCCACGGAAGGCAAAAGCCAGGGTCTCTCGATGCGCCCCGTGCGACGCCCTCTATGTAGAAAATAAACATTGGTGCTTCGAACGGATGCAGTTAATTCGGCGTCTGATATTCCGTCGAGGCAGCTGACATGCGTAATTGATGTTCGCGTCGAAAGCCGCCGCATCCGGCAAACGAAACAAGGCATAATGAAGAGTTCTAGCAGCAGGGTGTTGTCCTTTTTTGCCAAACTCTTCCTTGCGTGTTTGTCGGCTCGTGCAGAAAAATATCAAATGGGGGCGAGATCGTAATATATAGGGGGAACACTGCGGCATCGCTCAGCGTTGTAGTCCCCCCTCCCCCCCCCCCCTTTTTTTTTTTTGCTGTAGTAAACCACTCTGTGAAAACGCTAACTTAGCGTTAGCCTGAACTCCACGAAATTCTGCATACTTAGGCTCCAGCGTAAGCAGTAGAGGCCTCAACACAATGGAAATCTCAGTTGCATTGTTTTGCGCTTTTTCCAGTTGGTTCAATTCTGTTTTTTTTTTTTTTCATTTCTGCTTAAACCTCTGACGCGTGTCACTGCTTCGCTTATACGGGTGTTCTGCCTAATTTTTCTTCTGGAGTAATCGCCCTAGTAATCCTGTTACTCAGTTTCCTCAGCTTTCTCTTTTTTTCCCTATCAATTATTTTTAGTTCTTTCTGTCTGTTGTGATTAGCATTTGTCTTTCTTCGTTTGCTTAACCGACTAGAACTAGTTCTTTCATTTCGCAAATCCTGGCACACTTCCCGATAACAATGGGGATGATGACCAAACAATAACAAGAAAGAGACTGCTGTCTCGGGCAAGAAGGCCAACAAATCCAGTTGAGTTGAGACGGCATTATACTATAGCCGCATTGCTGAAACAGCCAGGAAGGCCACGATAGTTATGTAAGTCTGACTGTCACCGATGCACAGCGATCCACCGCTGTCATTGAGGGAACATGGGATATGTAAAGAAAAGTTCTCGGGTTCATCGAACACGTTTCAGCTGCTCGCAATCAAAGTTTCCCTGGGTTTATTTTCGGCCGTCATCGCCGATCGTTATAGCTAACTTCACCCAACTTCGCCCCTGAAGTCGTGCAAAACTGACAAGAGGAAAATTAAATGCTCCTGAGCATTATAATTCCTCGCGGCACGTGATTTGTGGAGACAAAGAAAAATCAACAGGAAACAACACAGCGTCAGTAAGGCTCGCTACTAGGAAAGCGTCTGAGACACCGTATATATACATACGCACTCTGCTGGTAGCTCAACATGTGTTTATGCTGTCGTACCGTGGCCTGGCATATGCATGAACAGAATTTCGCAAGCTATGGATTACGTATCGTTGCACTATGCGTATCTGCGCCATGGTTAGTACTCGGGAGCGGCTTAGCACATATGCATCTGCATTTCAACATCGAAGACAGGGCTTAATTTCGCAATAATTGTGAATTTAAGTTTTGGAAGGAAGTGCTGTCTCGCAGGGGGCTGGAGGAGCATGTAAGGTGCCTCAGCTTCCTCTATCACAGTAGTAATGTGCAACCAAATTGCATACTAAAAAAAAGCGAGAGAGGAGATACAGGTTTTGCTACAATTATCCTTGATGTGAAAACGTAAATGTTGCGCTTTATGCCACATGCTAATGTTTCTGTCATACTAAATACAGGCCGGACTAAGCTTCGATAGTGCGATTGTGCACAAAGCGTATACGATGTTCTGAACGTAAGACAGTATAAAGCAGCGAAACTAAGTTTTAGTGTTCAGTGCTTTTAGAAGCCTTCCTCGACAATGATCCCAGTATTGCAGTGTTGTAAACTTACAGCATGCTTTCTTGTTCCCTTGCTTCTCTGTCACGGCAGCTGGAGTTTGTAGAGAACGAATACTTCGAAAACAACATCCGGGTGAGCCAGTTCCTGCTCAAAAAGAATATGCAGCGCCTGTACCGGCCAAGCAACAAGACTGAATGGGAGATGACGCCAACCATCGTGAACGCTTACTACACGCCGACCAAGAACCAGATCGGTCGGTATACGTACACATACAAGACCTCATGTTTCTACGTCGCTTAGCTTGCTTGTCCCTCGGTTGGAAAATATTCAGTTATCTTACGAGAATAGCAACACTGACCGTGTTTGTCGCCAGCGATGTAACAAATAAACTGCCAAGCCATCAAACAATAATGACATTAGAAAAAATAAAGTAATTTTGTCAAGAGCAACGACCACCACTCGTTATGCAATGTCACGAAACAGAGCACTGACACTGATGGGGTGGCAGTGGAGACATGGACCATAGTCCCGTGGAGCTAAAGTGATGTGTGAGGGCAAAATGCACACCGGATGCTTTCAATATCCATTTTGCGTGCACATTCATAGATAAAGTCACTGTATTGTGGCCCACAAATGCCTGCTTATCACTTATTGTAACTTTACCAGATAGAGATAATTTTCGTGCATGAGTAACGCACACAAAGAATTAGGGACACACAACTCTGAGTAGTGTGTGTGTGTGTGCGAGCGATGACACGCTCGCACACATTGTCTGTGTCTGCTCGCGACGTAGTGCCCGGAGAGTAGTGATGTGCAGAGTGCTGGACCAATTGGACAATCGTCCACTATCAGAACTAAAAGCTTTAGGTCAGAGAGAGAGGAATATAGGAAGGCAGGGATGTTAAGAAGTCCTGAGTCTGAAGGCCTTATTAGCGTTACTAAGGTTCCTGTAGTCTGCGGGCCTTCACGATAGGCTTTAAGAACGCAGCCCCCTACACTCCATAGCCTATGCGGCTTCTTCGTGCTCTCTCTCTCTCTCCCTTTCGTTCCATTCTCTTTCTCTTTTTGTCCTCCTTAACCCTTTCCCCGTGCAGGGTAGCTAACCGGAACTACCTCTGGTTAACCTCCCTGCCTTTCTATGCATAATTTCTATCTCTCTTTTGCTGCACTACATACGTTTCCAATATGTGCTTCGCTTTCTGCAGCTAATCTACGCCGTAGTAGCATGGGCGTCACTGAATGCCATCGGGTATCTACATACCAGCTTCGGTGTGCGCTGTCTAAAAGTACTAAACTGCTAGTTCACAAGGATATGAACATTCGACATTTGACAATTCTGTCGCATCGAAACGCAGCCAGTCAACAGCTTTTTTTCTTGAAAGAGCGTAGGTTAGGGCGTGTTGGTATTCCATAACTGAGGTTTTTTAGCGCACGAAAAGGGACGAAAGACAGTGGCCGAAAAACAGAGAAAGACAGTCCTCGTTTCGCCACTGTCTTTCGTCCCTTTTCGTGCGCTAAAAAACCTCAGCTTTTTTTCATCACTCGATCTTTGAATTATCGAGTGTTCTTTGGCTCCGCCAGAATTTGTATGCGTGGTGAAATGCGGATCCGCGTACACACCGTGTACTATAAGGGATTTACTTTTAAAGATTTGAGCTTCCTTCACTGATACCCAGAACCCAGCGATACCCAGTGATTCTGCATTTACATGAATTCAGATGCTCGGCCTTGTCACAAATCGAGGTCCTTGAAGTATATGACCGAATAGTCCTCAAAACCTATTGGTTAGCTGGCTATTACTTTTGAAGTGTCAGGGATATGAAGAGACGTTATAGAAGAATGAAGTTGCACAAAAAAAGGAACAAAAACACACCGCAGGTTGCTTAGATTCTCATAAACACCAACCAAAATTTCGGAATTTGGATGGTTTCTGACTTTAGTGAGAGGTTATAGAGAGCAGTTTTTTTTTTTGTATAACAGTTCTTGGAAAATTGACTTATTATCTCTTAGAGCATCATCAATGTTCGCATAATGCTCGTCGTTTGTTTTTTTTCAGTTTTCCCGGCTGGGATCCTGCAGGCGCCGTTCTACGATCCCAATTATCCAAAGTAAGCAACCACATGCTCTCGAGATCAAAAGTTGAGAACGCGTTGAAGTCCTTTGCACGAGCTAATTAGTGACCCACATTCTATATCTCTGGTTAGATTAGCCCAGTCGAATATGAAAGCACTATGAAAGCGGAAGGCTATATATGCAAGCAGGAAACACGAATGACGCCCAGATTGTATTCGGTGCTGAATCAATAAGGCCACCTTCTGCCATGCCAGGATTTGAACTTTTTTCAAGGGTTCCTTCTTAACGATAAGCCAGACCACAGTCAGTCGTCATTTTAAATGTACGCGATTACCAGGAAATTTTCAGCTGACCACCGTCCGTTCTGCGCTTAACTAATGGCGATTATCGTAAGTGTGTCTTACATTGGCTTTGTTCAATGTTTCCAGGTCTCTCAATTTCGGAGCCATGGGAGTGGTCATGGGACACGAGCTGACTCACGCCTTCGATGATCAAGGTAGCCAATACGTCCGCCATGTAGACAATATTTTGTTGTGAAATAGTGCTTCAATATACGACAGAAGTCGACTGAGATTGATTCGGTAGCGTTTACATTCCAGGGGCAGTTAACTGGTAGCGGAAGTATACAGATAAGGATTTATGAATGCCCTTTTATATTTTCAAATCGTGTGTGCCTTAGGATACGTGAAAGTCGGCAATCCATGTCAGCAAATCATCGCAGGAAAAAAAAAGGCAAGACGCACAAAACGGGAGCAACAGGGGTCTTTACTTCCAACGATGACCATTCGAGATAGGCGCATACCATGTGGTGCAGAACGCACAAGTAGAACTACGTCATATATAACATGTGCGGTAAGGGGCGGAAATGAAACTTGACGTTTGAATTACTTTATTTACTGTGACGAAATTGGAGGTTTGGCTACTTGAAGAGTCCGCTTTCGAAAAATTTTTGCCCCTTTGCATACGTTCGGGATGCACAGGTCATCTCATGCTGCATAAGCATGTTAAGCTTGAGTAATTCTTTGTTGGAAGATGAGAACATTACCCTTGTCGTTCTGCTGTCATTGTTCTTGTAGATTGCCATCAAAGAGTAATGACAACCCGATAAGGGAGGAAGATATTCTCGAAGCAGCATTCCATGACTCGCCGTGATTGGTTAGTGGCGATGGTGTTGTGCTGCTGAGCACGAGGTCGCGGGATCGAATCCCGGCCACGGCGGCCGCATTCCGATGGAGGCGAAGTGCGAAAACGCCCGTGTACTTAGATTTAGATGCACGTTAAAAAACCCCCGGTGGTCCAAATTTCCGGAGTCCCCCACTACTGCTTGCCTCATAATCAGAAAGTGGTTTTGGCACGTGGAACCCCATAATTTAGTTTCCTTAGCATTCAGTGTACGCTCACGTGAATAAAAAAAGAGAAGAAAAATCTGACGTCGTTGAAAACGTTCTATTCTCTTCGACATACCTTCTCATCAGCACTTGCTTTGAATCACCAAAGCATAGTAGATTCTTGCTGATAGTGCTAAGCGCGAAGCGCATTGTTCCGTTATTGAATCGCAATTGTGAACGAACAGGCGTCCATGCGTGTGTGATAAGGGTGTTCAAACCGACGCAGGACGAGAATACGACAAGTCCGGCAACCTTAACCAGTGGTGGAAGAACTCAACTATTCAGAGCTTCCAATCGAGGGCTCAGTGCTTCATTGACCAGTATTCAAATTACACTGCCAACAACGAAAACGTAAGACATCCGAAATTCTCACTTGGTTTACTTGTGTACTTTCTTTCCCTTTCCTTTTCCTTCACGGCGGCTGCGCTGCCATTCTGATAGCAGACCCTAGTAGCGCAAACGTAATTTACAAATAAGCTGCAATGTCTTGTCTTCTGCAGTCCAGTGCAGACATAAGCTATTCAGCTAGCGATGCACTGAGTTCAAAATAAGCATTCTGATTCTTGTTCTTCTTCAGCTCAACGGAAAGCAAACACTGGGAGAAAACATCGCGGACAACGGAGGTCTCAAAGCGGCTTTTCATGTAAGTTCCTTTCGATAAACTGCACAACTCGGTGCGCGCTGAGCGCGGTAATCAGCATTTCATGCAGTGGGAATAGGTCTCGAAACTGGCTTAACAAACTTGGACAGCAGTTTTAGAGTAGGGCTGAGCTGGCACCTGATCGTTTCTTCGAGAACGGCGCTGATGCGGCTGGCATCTTAGCGCTAGTTTGCTCTTGTGTCCACCATAGCCCCACCATAGCGCAGTTTTGCATGCACTGTTAGTGGCCGATGTTTGCAATATTTTTATTTTTTGCGTGCGACAAATAGACGGACACCAGAACAATATTTAAAACTAGCACTGTGGTGTCTCTTGAATCACACTCAGCGCATTTACCGCACCTTGCCACATTATCCGCTTGATGAGCACTTCAGTTTTGACGTGCGGTGAAAACATGATTTTAGGCTACCTGTAGCTTCTGTAGCTGTTTAGCATATAGTGACACTAAATGAAGATATTTCAGTGAATCTAAGCCGTAAGCAAATCACGTGCGATCCAAGAGCTTCAGTAAATCCCGAGACTGTGTAACTTGCACGAAAAATGCCGGCAGTCTTCAGAAAAAGTTAAGTTTCAGTTACAGACTGAAGTATCAGTCTCGTTGGCTCATTTATTGTGACAAACCTTAAGCTTTGGATCTTAACTTTCTGAGCGAGTGCGGTGTAACAAACTCTCACCTCGATTTCATCGCGCACAGTTCTGTACATCCCGCGCTACAAATGTGTCTCGGAATGCAGGCATTCGAGGAATGGCTGGACAGGCACCCCGACGAGCCGCCTCTGCCCGGCGTGAACCTGACGCACAAGCAGCTGTTCTACGTCGGCTTCGCCCAAGTGTGGTGCTCCACCGAAACGCCGGAGGCCATCCACTTGCAGATCCTCAGTGACCCCCACTCGCCGGCGAAGTTCAGGTAAACGAGGCATTCGCTGCTCTTGCCGCGTGCCATTCTAGAGACTTAAGACTGCTTTAGTCAGGCCCTATTCGCGTTAAATATAAACACACACATTCGCAAGCGCACACGATTTTAGGGGAAAATGACGAGAATAATATACCGTTTGTGTACGTCGACATCTTTGCACAGTACAACTTGCGGCAAAAAACTTACGAACCAGGAGAATTACAAAACTGAAGTTAAAGAAGAATATAGAAGCGCGAAGAAAAAAAAATTAATTCCTCAACGTGCGGTGATTAATAACTGATATCTTTACGTCACTCTGTGAAAGTTGCAGTGGACACACAAATTTCAAGTTGCGTGTATGGGTATCTGAGTGAAGCAGAGAACGACCTATTTAAATGATGGCTCAAGTTATGATTTACGTTTACATTGCTTACATTATGCTTGAAATGAAATTTTGGCACCTGTGGCAGTAATATCTCAATTTTCTTGATGGATTCTGTACATTTGTTTCATCATTCGTTTTGCCGGGTGGCCGATTCCGCTGGTAGATGAGGCACGGTTGCGTGTGAGCCAATGAAAAAGGCGAAAAACAATGGAATATGGAAAGAACCGTTGCAAAGTACAGCTCCTGTACTCAAGAAATATAACAGCGAGCGAAGCGCATCCTATAATACGCTTTTCCAGTAGATCACAGTCAAATACCTGGAAATACTGCAGCTGATGAAGCTCATGGAAACTACAGAGTACTGAAAATTGTATTTTAGGGCGAGTAAAGCAAATTCAGGTTTTTTACACCAGACGCAATTCGGAAACTTTTGATTCCGCCTTCCCATCTTTTGTTTTTCCTTTTCTTATTTCCATACGGTACCATGGCATGAATCCTAGCGATTTTAGAAAGAAGGAATAGACCACAAGAACCGAATTATTGGGCGTGACGTGGTCTATGAAAAAAAGAAAAAAGAAACAGCGTTGACACACCCGTTTCATTATGGGTCCAGTCTTTGTCTTTTTTTATTATTGATAAAATACTGCAGACCACATGATTTTCTTTTAATTTCACGCTAACATGATGATTTTCTTTCATGCTAACAGAAATTGGTGATATTGACACCGTGTATTAAAAATGAATTAGTACAACTTAAAAGAAGAAAGGTTCAGACATCTTGATTTCTTCTAGATCGCTTTTTTTTTTCTTTCGATTCACATATCTTGATCAATTTACTTTTTTCACGTGTTAGACAATACTTCAACCAAACTCAATCGGCAAGCAATTTATGGCACAAAAGAACGGAACCACATAAGAGACAGCAGCATCGAATTCAAAAGACGGCTTGTATCGCCACTAGGACTTGTACAAATTTGTGGTATGGAAAATAGGTTGCAGAAAGTGCGCGAATAGATAATAACAGACAAACTGTTGGTCACTGTCGGTACGCCTATCTATGTCTTCCATCAGGGTCACGGGGCCGGTGTCCAACTCCGATGAGTTCACCAGGGAGTTCAAGTGCAGAAAGAACAGCGCCATGAACACTCGGAAGAAGTGCGAAGTATGGTGATGGAACAGGTAAGAGAAACACGCTCAGGTTGCGTCACAGGGTGTGTATGCGTGTGTGACGCAGCTGGCGAGGAAACGTGCTTGCATGACGCGGCATTCTGCCATAGGAATTCTCGATGCCACGTCTCTCTCTGTAGCGGGTGTTACGATGAGTGCAGCATGTATTTAACCACTGTGGTAACCACACGGTAAATAACTTCGAAGTACTAAATGATCATCACAGAAGTATACTGCTTTCATCGCACAATCCCTACGAAAACCGTGATGGAAATCGTCTAGTTATTTTGTGTGTTCGTTTTCTCCTAACTGCCACAGTATGGAAGCTATAACTACTGAACAGACCGCCGTACCAAAATCGCAGCCAACGACAACAACAACACAAAAAGCAATCCTGAAATGTTCTCGTTATTTATAATTTTTCTATATGTAATATTTTGCTGTTGTCTTTTTGTTGCCTTCACTAGACTTTCTGTCGATGATGTAGCTGACCATCAGGCATGTTTTTCCCCAAGGAGACGTTCAATGCTTTTGTATGTCCTGCTGCTCACAAAAGTGTGATAACTAATTTGGTATCTTTCACGTGACCACCATTTGGGCGCTCACAACCCCACGCAGACCGTGGGGTGTCCCCGCCCCCACAGCAACGACGCCCTGCACTGGCGTGAAACAGCCGCGTAAGAAAGGGCTAACGCAAGTATAGAACGACTCCTCAAGGAGAAAACATTGCCCGCGGGCGCGACTGCCAGCATGCGGTCCTACAAAACAAGGAAATGGCCAGCGGAAGAAGCAGCGAGGTCCGATCACCGCGATATCCTGCGCAAGCCGATGCAGGTCATCGAGAAGCTAACTGTCCGATCGAAGCGGCATTTCGCTCGCGGCGATTTAACAAGATCGTGGTCATCGCAGGATACCGGCACTCACGTAGAGAGGCTTAGAGGCTACAGAAAAGTGCAAAGCACGGGACTTCTATAGCGTGTTGGCTTTCTCGGCTTTGCATCACCGTTATAGCAACGGAACAAAGGAGGTCACTGTTCGCTTTGAAAATGCTTCAGAGCGCGGCACAGTTTAAAGAGGGTGCCTAGAAGAGCGGCGAGTTGGGGCATGATTAGCGGCAGCGCAGAGGACAAGGACGAAGCGAGAAGACAAACACGGCGCTGAATTGTCAACTTGAAGTTTACTGAAAAACTAATATATATATATATATATATATATATATATATATATATATATATATATATATATATATATATATATATATATATATATATATATATATATATATATGTAAACGGTAGGTATCACGTGATTTGCAAACAAACGTCATCAGCAAGAAATGGCGTAACAGCATCCCCTTACCCTATAGAACCTTATATTGAGTAGTTGAAATAATTTGCACAACGGTGACACGTGAAGTGGATATAGCTATGATTAGTGCAAAAATACACGCGCGTGCGCTCAACCCGAATCTAACAGAGAAACCTCACACTTGAATACCAATAGTTACCGCTGACTAACACATGTGGAACCTTTCTTCTTGTGGTTAAGTTCTCTCGTTTATATTTCCTAATTATTATTATATATAAGGTGGGTCTCTTGCCGAGATGTCGAAAATAAATTTGTTGTGGTCGTCGACGTGGATTTCTTTAAAAATATATACCAATCAATATTAAAGTTGCTTATTGAAGGCTGCATGACTATTTTGGTTGCTCTTATTTACCGATATGGGTCACGCGTATATTGACGACTCCTGAATCCAGTTTAGGAAGCGCCTACCTACAAATACAGCGTTGTAACGCAGAGTCACCGAAGTTGTTTGAAACGACAGCGATTTGGAAGCGTGTCTTGTACTCAAGCTACGACCGATTTACCTGTCCATGAACTAATTCACTTGGCTTACCATGTTACTTGCCAACACATCAATAACGAATTACGTGCGCTTGTTTGAACGGTGTGAAGATAAGAGTAAGTTGCTCCCATTCAAACGCGGTATCTCACACATATACGCCTGGCGCACTCTTCTGTAGTTTCGGTGTCTTGTTTTTCATTCGTGCAGCTCAATCTGCACGCAGTCATTTCGCTATCAAGGATGACGCGTCGCCGAACAACTCAGCGATTTTTGAGGTTGTACGCATACACAGTAGGTTGCAGGTTTGGTTTCTCAACCACGGTGACTGTGTTCTATAGTACAATGGGGACAGAGTTTCGAAATGCCTGTGCACGGAAATTCCGTTGCAGAAAAAGGTAATGAATGGATAGGTTATCGTGAGCGCTGCCCTAGAAGTGCCCTCATAGTTGCCCCTCATATACCGATCATTTCCTGCACGTCACTCCGAAGGAAGTATAGCACGCTCGCCGCGGCAGCTTAGTGGCTAGCCGTTGCACTGCTGCGCTCGAAGTTGCGGGTTCGATCCCGGCCGTACGGCTGCCGCATTTCGATTGGGGCCAAATGCAAAAACACACGTGCGGTTAAATTTAGGTGAACGTTAAAGAACCCCAGGTGGTCAAAATTACTCCGGAATCCACCACTACGGCGTGCGTCACGGTCAGATTGTGGTATTGGCATGTAAAGACCCTGAATTTGATTCAGAAAGTATAGCACGCTAGAGGGGTTCGACCTGCAGCCGACCTTTTCGAATCTACCCAAATTACTTGTTCTCTCTTCCTTAGCACGCCCTCTTAATCTTACGTTTTTAAGCTAGTGTTACGCAAGGCTTTTTTGACCGTTACGTATAATAAGTAATTGTTGTACGCGTAGGTTATCAACAGTGGCCTGAGCCTCGAGTCAACGTTTTGACAAAGAGGCATACATGTTCGTCAAGTCTCCTGCGAAGGCAATTAGACTCCATGCTGACGATTCTCTTGATCAGCCATTGTTGTTCACCTAAAGTCTCCGTCTCCCCGCGACCTCCTTTATCTTAATCGTGCGCGCAGTCGCACAGCAACGGTTTCGCTATCGTTCGCGTCACCTAACATTACAGCGTGAAAGTTGCCACGCGCTTTTACAAGCATGGGCTACACGCGAACTGTCTCGGGTGGGCCTGGCATGGTCACGTGCCAGCGCGCACCAAGTGACGGCCGCGGCCGCCGCCATGTAACGTACGACTTTGAGGGAGAGAGACACACACCGTCGAGCGAGGGCTGCAGCGCAACCTGACCCCTGCGCTTCCGGCGGTGTGGCGTAATACGGAGGAAAGGAGAACGGGGAAAGAGTGTGAACCAGGAAAGAGGAAAAAGTGCGCAGGCGAAGGGGGTCCCCGCTGTATAGCATCTTCATCTAACTCGGAACCGGTATCGTGGGAGAATACGCCAGTTTATAACAAGAAGTCCTGCTGATCTTGAAAGTGACAGGAGGCCGCGTTTTTCTTTTTTTTTTTTCACCGAGAAGCCAGAGCTCGACGTTTATGTCGTAGAACTGTAACGCCCATTTGTTTCCGTGCAAGAGAGAGAGAGAAAGAGAGAGAGAGAAGGGAAGAAGGAAAGGCAGGGAGGTTAACCAGACTGAGCCCGTGACTTTGCAAAGCAAAGACACGGGCGTGCTACTGTTGACACGACGCATAGTCAGCGCGAACGATCGGCTATGCGAGAAGCTGAAACATGTCACCAATAAGAGGACATTCTCATGCTGCCCAATTCCTGAGCTTAGTAATTGGGCGCGTTCAGCAATTAGCAGCGATTAACGCCTGTGCCCTACCATCGTTTCCATGGTTGAGCATCGGAACGTTGCAGGCAACTGCAACCGTCGCCCGCCAAGAACTATCTCAGGGCGCGCTGGTTAATCCGCATATCGCACAGGTGGTAAGTGACATGCGCTCAGTTGATACGGGCTTATGTTTAGGAGCGCGACGCCACGGGTTCGACTACCTGCGACGGCCACATTCAGATGAGGGTGGAATGCAAAACCGCGCCTTGTTGCTTCTTCTTTACTCGTGCTTTTCTATGGCGCTACCTTAATATCTAAAATGGATCCGTACCAACAAATCCAAATGTCAACCCTGAATGCAGGAACGCCCGATTACTCGGATTTCGGTGCGCCTTCAGTAAGAACAAGTTTTCTAAACTAATGTGGTACCCTCCTCCTTGCACCGTGTTTATATAATATCTTCTAGAGACGTCCACGCAGTAGTCGTTGACAGCCCTGCTCCATTTCGGTTCGTCTAACGGCCCTCTTTAACTTTCCGATTCCCCATCACTATTCAGGTTAACCTGCCTCCCTTTCCTTTTGCCATTTTCTGTCGCTTGCTACGCTAAACCCCTGTTAATCGTCATAGGAATCGATTTCGTGACGCCGTGCGAGAACGTTCTCTGTTCAGAGATGGTTGTTAATTTTCGTGCGCACGGTTCCTCTTAAGCGCCCTTCAAGTGCCACAGCATCATAGTACTTTGTTTGCTGTATCTGTGGCAACTGGCTTAACACTACTGTTAGCGTGTGTTCGGCAATTATACCGCACCCCATCGAGCTTTTCCGTCAACCTAGCGAGTCCAGCACTTATAAGACGATTTTTTTTTTACAGTTTATATAAAAGCTAAAGACCTTTCACTGTATAGCCCACACAGAAAATCCGTAGACAGCCACTTGATCTATGATCTCACACTTTCAGTCGATTACTGCCGGCCGACTTTCTACAAACACGCTGTTTGGAAGTCCATCGACAACTAGACCAGGTGAAACAGACGGAAACCCTCTACGCTTAGAATGTATGACCACACTGCACGTGACCGAAATGACAAGCCTATAGGTAGAGGTAACATAATTTCTTCGAAGTCTACAGACACTCTGAATACCGTTTAAATCCATCGTTATTAACGGAGCAACGCGGCAAGGCGAGCCCAACGCGCGCAGTTCGTGCCGGGGCGGGTCGTCTCGTTCGCCTTTTCGGGGTTAATGGGTTTCGGCGGCCGGTCGTGCTCGGCACGGCACCGAAATCGCGCGCACTCATGCACGCGCGCACATACACGCGCACGTACACACGCGTGTGAACGCGCGCGCGCGGTGGCTCGCGCTCGCGCACGTTACTTTCACTCGCGCGGGGAGCGCAGACACGCCGGCCTCAGCGTCCGCGGTCACGGGGTGACCCTGTCGTCCCACTCTGTCAGCGAGCGGCCGGCTGCTACCTTGCCGGCCAGCTGTATACGGTCGAGACGCCCGGGCTTCTTTCTCGCTCGGCGCCGTTTTGTACGCGCGCGCCGGCGTGTCTGATGTACGTGGCGTCGCGTTCCGCTTGCTCCAGCGAAAGTGGACGCTGATCCGAAACGTCGCTGCAGCATCCGTAGGCGTGCTGCTTTCTTTTTTTTCTTGTGTGCCCGGCACGTGCTTAAGTGTTGCAAAAACCTGTGCGCGTTCGGTCGAAGACTTCCGCCGCGCTTTCTTTTCAGCGAGTGCGCTTAAGAGACCTGCGAACCATTTCGTAATATTTGACTCCGCCAAGTTGGCCTGTGAGCGAACATTGGAATTGGCAACTTACGCATGGAACAGTGCATGTAGTGCACTGCGCAACACTAAGCCGCCGTGTTTTTCTTTTCTTTTTTTACTTTTTGCTCGCTGGAGCTTTAGGACAGTAGCTCTTAAACACGCAATACTCGCAGTCCTTAACAGGCCGTAAAATAAAGCTGCTGTTGCGGAAAGTGCGTAGACGGAGAGAAGTAGGGGCGGTAGTTGCATCCACGAGAGTAAATGCCCCAGCAGGCGCACCGTTGTGTTGTTTACGGTAGGTTATCAGAAGCGGATTCTCTGAATTGTCGTTGACAACTTCATTGACATCGCGCGCATACGTATATGAACCTTTAGCTGAACATGTGAGATGAACCGTGTGTCAGCATTTCTTCTCTTCCGCCTTTCGAGAAACAACAGTCTTTTCTAATCGTATAACAGTCATGAGCATGCCGGATAATTTGGTTACTTCAGCTGTCATCGTCTCTTTATCACTTGCTCTTTCGTGCTTATTCCGCATAGAAAGAAAGTCTGTCAATTACCTGTACGCACTATGCTGGACTGATTGATTTCTTTAAGTGGCTCCCAGACCACTGCGGTATCATGGGCAAAGAACATGCCGATAAAGCTACTAGGAGGACTCACGAAAATGCCGTGAAGGAACCCATCCCGCTATCAAGAACCGATGCAGCAAAAAAGCTTCGCATACTCACGCGCGATGCCACACGATCCATGTGGAACACGCCTGGTTTCCAGCATACACGAATGCACCGCCTAGATCCATCCCTCCTTCTACGCATTCCATCTGGACTATCCAGAATCGAGACAACTGTTCTCTGCCGACTGTGGCTTGGAGTATCTTTTGCGAATTCATTTGGTTGACGCATCGGAATGGCTGATAATGCTACCTGTGTGTATGTCTGTGTGTGTATGTTTATCTTTCTGTCCCCCCTTCCCCCTTCCCCAGTGCGGGGTAGCAATCTGGATATCTTCCGGTTAACCTCCCTGCCTTTCGCACCTCATTCATCTCTCTCTCTCTCTCTCTTAACGCGCGCCCCAAAAGTGTCCTTGCACAACTTAAATTCGACTGCCGAATCCATGAATCAAACAGGCAATCTCCTACCCGGCACTACAAATTTATAACATATGAAGCGCATATATTGATTCAATAGCAATTGTAGGCATTTATCTTATGCTTACGGAACCCGTCTATAAAGTTCGTATTTGAAGTATAGTTAACGTATGCCACGTTGAACCTGATGTTGCGAAGGCATTCTTGTTCTTTCCTACTGAATCCTCACGGCATGTCGCAAATCATAACATGAGTTAATTTTTTAAGGGGTTTGGTACTGAAGGCTCGTAGCGTACTAGGCGCCTTGCATGGCCTACTTAATATAATGCAGGGTCTGTTAAAAGCGTGGTTGAGTTTCTAATCATTCCTTTTCTTTTTCATGCCTCTTCTTGTTTTGCAGGCCACGACACGACGTAATGAAAGTGAAAGAGTCTGCCGCACCTACGCAAGCACACTTAAGGTCAGCATTTCTTGGGTCCCAGTCTCCAGGCTGCGCGACATCGGGACCCCTTCGAGCTTTTCCCTTACATGCAAGCGGTACAGCCTATCGAAGGATGAAAAACTGAGCGGGTCATGCTTTCTAGGCTTTATTTTCGTGTACATAGCGGATAGCGTATTCGAAAATGCGTACGTCAAAGGCAAAGCGAGAACGCAGCTGGCAACCATCCTCACATTCAGTGTTTAGAGTTAACGTGTAAGAATGTGCCTCGCGACTCTGCTTTCCGTGGTGTACATAAGTACTTGTTGCTTTTTGTGCTGTGTGTACCTGTTGTTTTGTTATCGTGTACGAAGAGCTCACGTGCTTACCACGCGTTTATACAGCCATACTATATGTACGCGTGTGTATGGGCATCGAAGTGTGAAAACGAGCAGTTAAATCGCCATAAAGAGAGTAGAGGCACACCTGTGACGAAACGGCATCAGCGCCACGGCAGCGGTCATGTCATTTTTACAAAAGCTTGAGCCCTGACAAACGAAGATCTTGCAGGACAACTGCCAGCCACAAAAGCCTTCATATTTCTTCTCGCCTCGTTTAGCGAGTATTGGTCTGAAAGATGGCATCTGCTTTTCGAATAGTCCAACATTGTTCACAGTTTGTCAGTTTACTAAAACATGCGATATACCCAGCCTCGTGCATAAAGCGCTTGCAAGTGACTATTGCGTGGCTTATGCTGCACACAATTAACGACGGTTGATAGAAAGGCGTGGGAAGTAGCAACATTGCTGAAAAGTACTGAGCAAGCGAAAAGAAAGTGTAACGCGTGTGAAGAAGTTACACATTTGGATAAATGTGCAATGGCGCGCGCCATTGTGAGATATGAAAGGACAGTGCGTGCGTGCCGGACAGCGTCCCTGTTCTTATGCGTGACATTGCACGAAGTCACCCAAAAACACGCTTTCACTCCAGAACCATGTTTTGTTCCTTATGATGCCCGGAATGTAAGATAAGCATCATAGCTGCTGAAGTTGGGCGATACAATTTGCTTCAACAGACGTGGCTGGACGAACATAACTGACAGGTTTCCAGGCTGCCAGATATATCTATCTTCAAGCGCAGTACGGCTACGTTTGCCTACCCGTGCGTACGTTTGCCTACCCGTGGCGAATGGATTGAATAATAAGTAACGAGCTCAAGTAGTGAGCTCAAATTGAGTAATGAGCTCTAGGCTACCACTCACTGTATCTATGTGCTACATTTATGAACGGCTGGCTCTGATTCTTAATGAAGTAGCGTTAATATCTCCAACTTAAGTGCTAGCCGCGAAGTAGCCTTATAAAGTGAACAATGCTTGCAATGCAGGTTCGTTGGTTCATCATGTCAGGGCGAGTTATAGGTCAAAGACCACAATGACACAAGAGAACATTTGACACACCCGGAATTGTGTGTGCCCGATGTGTCTTTTTGTGTCCTTGTTCTTCCGCTATAGCCATAGCCTTGTCGGTATAAAACCACTTTTCTGTCTTCAACTGAGTGTCATTTTTTGCTACCGGCGGACAACTTAAAGTGCTGAAAAGCCACAGCTCACAAAAGCCGACTAATTGCTTGACTTCTGCCACAAAAAGCTACCAAGTTGTAGCGTGACCACTAGCAAAGCTGCACTAGTCTAAGCGTGCGCTCTAAGACCGGACGTTAGTGAGCGCGATGTCATAGTAACTAGGCGTCACTATGACCACTCTTTGTTGCGGCAGAGATGTGATGCTGTTGCATCATCCTGTCAAAGCGAATGGCTGTCGTTTAGCCCATGTTTACGGCAATGAACGATCACGATGTCTTCGTTTGCCAAGGCTGTTGCTGTTATGGAATACACAAGCTAGGTACGGAAGCATGCGCGCAATTATGCTTACGAAAGCCAGATGCTGTCGCTTTCATTTGAGCATACATGTAATTAGTGCCGCCGTGGCACGGTCGTAGATAAGCGCGAACCTTCCTGTTGCGATAAGGGTGCCTACGAGGAGTTGTGATCTTGTTGAGAGCGCTTTGACACGGATGTCATTCAGTTGTCGAGATATTTCACACAGATGTACTATGTGGTTGATGGTGTTGCTGTTCTCAGTTTGTTTTTCGTATCTGTTTCTGCGCCCTTTATGAGCAGTTCAAAGGTTTGATGATACATTTCCATGCTTAGTTCGGTTCATGATGCACTTGAAATCTGTACATATCAACAATGACAAATGGTACGAGCTAAGTCTCGTGTCAAAGAAGTTGAAAGCCTATGTCTTCAAACACTAGGATGTGGAATTTTTTGGGCAGTTAGTGCTCATATATCCCAATAGTCGAGCCTCAAAAAAATTTGACACGAATGACAAACATAACAAAATCGTTTCCTGTACCTAGCTTGCGAATCCTACATTCCTTACGGCTGCACTGAGTGACGGCGCATTTTTTTTTTTCATATCCACATCTACTAGTCAAATTAATCGAACACAAAGAAACTACATGTACACTGTGTTCTTTATATAAGTATTCTGCATTTCCCTTTAGATAGCGCCAGCTCCAACAGGGTAAGTATGTTAATGAAGACATTTTGTTGACATCAGCCATCTGTACCAGTGACATTTTTCGAGTTTATCACGGTGGCTTGGCGGTGTGTACCGAAAGCAGTGATCAGCTTGCTCGTTATTGTGTTTCTGCGCTGCCTTTTGCGCACACAGGACGCAGTACTCCGCTCACCGGCAAGTATTTAACAAACATTTTAAGCCAGCAGCAGCGACCGACATTCAATGGTAGCGCGAATGACGTCTTGAAACAGCTGTAGGCACAGCTATGTATACACTTTTTCACGATGTAACATGTTAATTCGTTGTGCAGCCAAAGCGCAGTAAGACGGCGACAATACTTAGCATTACAGGGGCTTTGCCGCTCAGTAGAAAGCCGTTAAGACCATTAAGTTTTCCTACACCAAAGTCTAGAAGCGACCTTCAATAACAAGGACGGCAACGACTTGAAATTTTCCTACTGAACGCGATTTCATATCAGTGCATTTATATCTACGTCTTGTTACAAGCCCTGTATATCAAAGGCAAAACAAACGAACTCATACAAAAGCACAAATTTCAACACCCGACCCTCAAAATGCGCTAACGCATTGGCAGACAACATTGCGACGATGATGGATCGAGCTTATAAAGCTAAATTTCTGTGAGGCAGATGACGACCAGGCAGACACCCGACCAACAAGAGTTAATATAAGAATACATTAAAAAAGATACTGCGCCTGCCTATGAAGATCAGTTGCATTAAGCATCTGAGGAGCTAGAGCGTAGGAATTCTAAGCGAAAGCACAATTACATTACTCTTACGAAAAGCGTTTTCACCGCGAGCTTATCAGAGTTAAAAAAGAAGAAGAAAGCAGCGAAGAACCGCATTTGCGAGAAAAGCAAGCCCCTGCATGTCCCAAGAAAAATGAAAATATCGTCTCTGTCATCGAAGTATCGTCAAAAAAGCATGTTGTATGGAGAATGGGTCGCCATTAAGGACCTTCCATAACCTGGCGTGAGTTTGGTTCTTTGTACAAAACCGTTGTTTATATATTTACAGCCACATGTACAGCGCTATAGAAAAGAGGCTCTGTGTATAGCGGACAATGTCATGTAGCAGTGTACTCGTAGCTCTGTGAATTGGGAACAGTGGTCTGTCGCTTTCCACGTTGTATTTAAACACCATTGAGTGAATCTTGTTTTGTTGTCATTGTACACATAGCATATTCGCACCTTCCTTTCTCCTTTGTATTTTTTTTTCAAGCTTGTTTGTGTACGTTGTATGTCGCAGTGTTAGAGGTGCATTGTTCTCTATGTGCGTTCTGTACTCCCTCTGGGTGAGGAGTCGCCAGTTTTTGATCACTACTGTCAATATCTGTAAAGAAAGGCTGATGTTGACGGAGCTTGGCTGATATGTGCGGTTTAACAAGCGGGAAACCATTTGTTATTGTTTTTGCAAGTTACATGTGTCCAATTATATGTCTGGTGAAATCTGTTCTAGTTTCGTGTGTTTTGTCATGACTACGTGTTTGAGAATTGCTATGTTTTGCTGTATTGGAAAGCTTGCATGCTGCAGCCTTAATATTGGAGGCGTTAGGCCTTCTTCGAGGAAGTGTCACACGAGCCTGCAGCTTGATTCTCTACTGGACGTCAAAATTATCAGCCAGTCGAAGCCTCCACACAATGTGAAAGCGTTCACGAAGCTTCACGTGCCCAGCGATCAATAAACATTCTAACGGACTAGTTAACGCTCAGGACAGCACATCGTTAATATTCAAGCGTCGAGGTAGCACTAGATTCATGCTTGAATCAAGAGTGAAGACTGCTAGGATGATATAAGTGGCACTTTACCGAGATGAAACGACTTAACGCCACTGTATCACTTGTTCCTGGTGTACTTTGAGATTTGTTATGCAATTGTATACCACATGCTTATGAGGAAACATTGGGCTAGTCGACAATTATCAACGAGATGCAGCGAAACAAAGGCGAACACTCGACAATTAAGTAAAAAAGAGACGCGGTTTTAATCAAGTGTAACGTGTCCCGTTTATTTCCTCGTAACGTGTTAGTGTTTGTTGGCCTGTCAATGGTGAATAATACGACATGATTTGACGTGCCACTTTCTGAGAGGAATGCGCAGTCCGCAGCTTTCTAGAAAGCACTAGGAATGCCTCTCTGACGTGGCTCTTAAGGTCTGAGTTCTGTACCATAGCAGTGTACCTAACTAAAACAGTTAGCGTCCACCTTGCAAGGGAGCTGTGATGAAGTTTAAAAAAAAACTGCTTAGTTAAGGAACACGTTGGTGAATAAACAAAAAAGAAAATAAGGACACGCACAGATATCTATGGTGGGACAGCCTCTGAGCTCAGACATCAAGCATGTTGTCTCTGTTCGAGGGTGTCGTTGTAACGAAGACGCGCTTCTGCTTTTTAGAAATGGTAGTTGGGCAAGGTCGTACATCTTTGCAACAAAGTGAACTGCGCGAACGACAAGGGGCAGTGGAAGGAGACACGACTTGTCTCCTTCCACTGTGTCGTGTCATTTTTCGCATTCACCTTCTGCTTTTTAGCGCGTTCGGCGCATGAGTATAATCAAAGTACGCGCAGTTTGTTTCGAAGATGAACTTGCATTGACGTTCGTGTTTCGTGCATAGCGTGTGGATATCCGTACCTTAAACCTTGTTTTCTTTTCTTTTTGGCGCACCGTGTGCAGAGGATCGCCTCATTTTCCAAAGTGAAGCATGTTCTAATCTCTAGTCAAGTTATAAGCATGCACACTGCTTGACAAGCGTCTGCGGTTACAAGCACGTGTTACACCTATTTGTGTCAGCCGGACCGACCAGTCCTTCAGTATGTTACTTGTGCTTTATACCGATCGCATTGTACCATAGAATACGACTCTCTATGTCAATGACTGCAGTTACTTCTACGATTTTCACCCAAGATATTTTTTTTTGCTCGTAGAAAGAGTTCTATTTAACTGCACGCATGTATAAATATGTTTGTCTTGGCACTCTGATTACGTTGGAAATAATTGTCTCGTTGTTATTTGTATGATAATGAGAGCGACATTTTATGTTGTATGTTGTTTAAGAAACAAAAGAGAAATGTCCTTGAAGCTGAGCACAACAGCCCGCGGGGTCAGTGGCAATATTTTGTGTTTGTCTGTGAAGTTTTTCGAATAAAGTAAGCTTTGTTTGATAACATGAAGTGTCGTATACTGTACGTTTGCCTTACAACTTGTACGCGTGACAAATGCGCTCAATTTTCGCGCCCTTCTCAATCAGAACCGCATATAAGGGGCCACATAGAAAAGAGCCTCCTACCAGGTGCCCGTAACCTTTCTGAGACCCGCGTGTGGCGGTCCTCATAAAAAGAAAGTTGCCGAATAGTGACCGTCCATTTAAGAGTACGTGATTAAGGCAGGTTGTCTGCAACCTGCGGTTCCGGAAGCATGTATTGGCACAAAAAAAAAAAAAAAAGTTTTCTCAACAGGCTTAAATGTAAGCAGGATGTTACCATCGATTAATCTGTCTTGCTAGTGTCACAACCTATGTACTGAGGTGGTATAACGTATCGTGATAAGCACCAATTCGTGCTCTATATTTTGAAGCAGGGAGAAGGAGGAACAGCAAAGCGAAAAGAAAGGCATGAGGTGAGTGTGTGATCGAAAGGAGAATGTATATGGTTGTGCTTTCGATTGCAACGACTGACGCTATCCAGGCACCGGCACGGCTATAACATGAAAGCGGTTCCATGCACTAATTTAAAAATGAGTTGCACAACTTGCTTTTTGGACAATGGTCCGATAAGCACTTTTTGACAAACCGCTTTATAATTTCGCCCCCGTCTCAAACACAGTGGCCTTGAAGCACGTCGAGGTTTAATGTGGGGAAAATAAAGGCATGGCTACAATTAGTACATGACCGGGGTAGTTGGAGAAGTATGGGAGAGGCCTTTGCCCTGCAGTGGGCGTAACCAGGCTGATGATGATGATGGTGATAGATTTCGACTCGCGAAACAATTTGTTCGCGCAACTAAGTGCCATGGAACTGCGTTCGCTATGCACGTCGCCTCGACTGCCGAATCACGAAGCGCAGGCCGGGTACCTTTTTGCGAAATGGCGATCAACTTTGGCGAGCAGAACATGAGAGAATTTGTTTAATCGAGGCAATCGCCAATGAAATGCTTTCGCGCCACAAAATTCGCGGAGGTGCGTAGTATAATTTGAGTTAGGCCGCTCGAACTATACGCATGTGGTGAAAATTGGCCCTTTAGACATAATCGAAATAAGACGAGCATCATAGCATTGCAAAACAGCTTTACGACTTCAAAAAGAATAATAATAAAGTAGAATTTCACGGCGACTTTCGCAAGGTACCTAGATATATGGGTTGGTCAATCTGGGTTTGTTTTACACAAGCGCCATTTCTAGGCAGATTATCGCACTGCGGCGAGTGCGTAGAGCAAACATACAAGCAAGCCAACTTAGGCTGCGTTAGGTTAGGCTAGGCAAAGAAAGCTTCGATTTAAAAGGAAGGCAGAAGAAGAAGGCGGGCATGTAGACCAGGATGGCGTTTTTTTTAGCCAGTCACTGACGTGTGTGAAGAAGAAGATGAGAGAAAGAAACGAGCACGCTCTTCATTAACAGTTTCTTACTGGGCATGTTGTTACACACATACAACACAGGCGCGTGTCCTCTAGACTTCCTTGTGCTTGCATTTAATTGCATCTCAGCTAGTTTTATGTTCGCTCACAATTAGAAAGTATAACAAGAAGAGGAATGGATACAGGTAAACTCATGTGTTTGGCAGTAATAGTGGCACTCGTCTAAATGAAGCGCATGACGGTTCGATACCGTGACTTCAACGACCACATGTCTAAGACATCACCGGCGTTGGGCTGGATCTGAGGCGGGCAGTTGGTTCAACGGAGCAAACAGCAATGCGTGTCGTCTCGAAAAAAAAAAAACGACACATTGACGTGTAAATTACGAGACGCGCTCCGGGCGCCGGGCACTGCGCCGACGACCATGTGATTCGAAGGTAGTACATTCGCATAATTTTGAACAGCACTGTCCGACGCTGAAGCTTCAGCTTACACGCCCGCGCCATATTATTGCGGATACATGTAGCGTCTTCCAAGCACTCGTTCTGCTGCGCTAGTTTATCATGGCTGAGCAGCAACTCGTCCAATGGTGAACCTTGCTGAACCACATTTCCGCGTTATGCCTGCGGTGACTGGCAAGAGCTGCATAGATGATCGATCGCCCAGCACTGGCCACATGGTCTGCACGGGTCTCACCGGCGTGACTGTGGGTGCTCTGGCTTAGATCCGAGTAACGGGGCGAGTGGGCGTGTCCGGGTCTCTGTGCCGCGCCACCCGCTCTTGAAACTGGGGGACCCAGGTCGCGCTGGGACAATGAGCTGGCGCTGAGCGCGTTCGCTGCGTGCGTCGCGCGTTCGCGAAAGCGCGCGTTTAGGCGCCTGCACGCGTCGCGCGAGCCGCTCGCCTGCGCTCGGCCGCGATGCCAACCTGCGTTGCCAAATTGCTTCGACCGGCTGAGCATTGCCGGTCCCACGGCTGCGAGGAGGCGAAATGGCTCGAGGAAAGAGAAAATAGGGGCGCGGCCCAGCGAGGGAACGCATCCGCTTAACCTAGCACGCTTGGGCTTCCGCGCACCGGTCGGGAATCGCATTCCGAGCATGTGTGGCGACAGCTCTCGCATTTATCGCGCGCGCACATGCTGCGGGCGCCCTTCGATTCTCGACCCCACATCGCGGGCGCCGGGATCGGGCGGGCCTGATGAAATGACGGCAGGCTCGATTCGTGTCGCGTCAGTTAATCAACGACTCGCTCCTGCGCGATGCACCGGCTTGCGCGTCCCACGGGTGCGCGCTGTGAGCGACTCCCTTTTGTGACTGCAAATGCGGGCGGCGTCGTCCCTGGCGGAGCGAAGTTATAGGATGCTGTCGTCGTTAACACATCGTCGCGACGAATACGTATATGATCACTGCGTAAGGAGTAGATTCGCGTAATGACGCACAAAACCCCTCAAAATATATGTTGTATTCTGTATGGTAAGGCTACCGTCGTTAGATTTCACGTGAATAACTTTTATATTCAGGTAAGTTTGGCAAAGGTTGTTCGAATTCCAGTCTCTTGCACACGGCAATTAACAATAGAAAGACTACGCGACTCGAAGGTAACCCTAGATCGATCCCAAGGATCGTTCATCACGTACTCATTTAGCTGGCCACCTGTGTTAACACGGCGTCAGCGAACGCTTTCGAGGATATATAAAAGGAGCTCCTTTGAGCGCACGTGTTATGTAAGTGCAGCCGCATTATACTTGTACTACGTCACACATGGTGTACGATGTGCACCGCGGCTCATGAGTGTCATTGTCTGCTTACGTCCTTCAACCCTTCAACCAAGCAACTGCCCTCAGACGTCAACTCAGACACGTCTTCCGGGACGTTCAAGACAACACTCGACGGCGGTGCTCACGACGTGTACGACTTGAACATGCCAAATGTCAAAGCAGGGCTTAGCGATCGCTGGTACCTTGCGGCAAACGCAGCAAACGAGAAAGCAAGAATGCTTTTCCAATTTATACCGTTCTAAACGCGGGCACAAATTCAGCCTACATCACCGAGCCACGTGTAACCTTATTTCTTTACGCCGAGCGACAGGAAATAAAACGAGAAAAAATAATCCAAGAATACCTTTAGAGAGAGACGTTTCCTATTCAAAATAAACAAAGAGGCAAAGACCAAAAGTTAAACAAGCAATGTCTTTTTTTTTTTTTTACATTTCATGAATCATGGGTTTTGCTCTTCCAAAAGTTTCGCGTTATGCACACTTTAGTTTTGGCTTGATACAAACTTGATATTTTTTTTTCGTGTTCCTTCGTCAGTTTCTGGCCAAACGAAAACTTATTTCGAGAAATTGAATACATTGGTAAGACGTCGTATAGACAAGACAATCATATTTATATGTGGGCCAGCTTAAGCTACTTATCCCACAAGCACTAACTGTAACTTCGGTCCTGCGGTATTGCAGTCAAGCATCAAAATTTTTAGAATGAGCCGGTGGTCTTTATCACTTTATTCATTCCAACGTAGGGAAAGACGCGTTTTAAATTGAAAGCGTTAAGGGCCCCGTGTCGCAAAAAATCTGGTGTCGGCGTCGTCGTCCCCGTGAGCGACAATCCCACGTATATATTTAGGTATATGTATGTGCCATGACTTGCTATATGACATGCGTTATATGCGAGTTATATTGCCACACCATTGTATCACTGAAGTCGCTTATACCTTGTCTTACATTCTTGACAAATCATAAGAAGCCAACAAACACTGATACCAAGGACAACATAGGGGAAATTAATAAATCAATGGAAATTAAAGTGGATGAAGAAACAACTTGCCGCAGGTGAGAACCAAACCCACATGCGAAGGTTGTGGGTTCGGTTCCCACCTGCAGCAAGTTGTTTTTTCATCCACTTTAATTTCCATTAATTTATCGTTTCTTTATTTCATTTATTAAGCACAAGTAACTTCCCCTATGTTGTCCTTGGTGTCAGTGTTTGTTGGCTTCTTATGATATGACTGATAAAAATCTGGCCCCTCGGTTAACCCCCTTTCTTCTCGTTATATTCTTGACAAAGTTATTCCTCGGAATTTTGAGAATTACAGCCCACAAGCAGACGTCATGAAACAAAACACCGACAGCGCAAGCCTTTTATGTTAAATATCTTCAGACGGAAAGATCAAAAGGGCGAAACAATTACAGAATTCTGAAAAGGGCGTTATTTTTTGGGCGCGGCTCTGCATGCACTACCTCCGAGATCGGCCTACGAAAGAGGCCGCGTTTCCGCGAGAAATCTCGCCTACATGCATAGCTTTCAGCGCCAGAGTTTTCCGGTAAACCTTACGGTTACATAAACCGCACTTGTCGGGAAGCTTGAGAGGCAGTCAGAGATATTTGAATGCTATCGCGTTGCACTCTTAAAGGCCAAGCTTAAGCGTCCTTCAAATTTTTCAACGATGTGTTATCCGCAAAGAATGGACGCGACCAAAGACTCGCTTCAAACGGAGTGAAAAGAACAAAAACAGCCCAAGAAACATTCCCTGTCCTGTGTTCTTTTTTTTTTTTTTTGCCGTCTTTGTTCTTAGCATTATGTACCAACTAACCGTGACAGCAAACTCTCCTGAAACGCAATGAGCAGCGATGCCGGAGTGAAGCTCGTACAAGAGGCTCCGGTGTCATGAAAGTCAAACTACATATATAAAACAAGATGTGACCACCTGAAGATCAGCGCCTTCTGCGAGTCAATTTAGGGCGTCAACCTGGCACCCGCCAGAAGGTCTTAAAGGTATAGTTTCTCAGGCTAAACGGACAGCGAGCATGTAAAGTGGCAAAAGAAACAGCGGCGTTATAAAACAAAACAAACCGAAAAAATTTGGGTAGCATGGGAGGCTTGAACTGGCATCGAGGTTTTGTTGCTTGTTATCTCCAAGTCACCTCTCGCGCTAAGTCGTCAAGCTTTTGCTCATTAGAGCAGCTTACAGAGAGCTTGCGCCCGCGCGTTTCGCAAACACGCCCACGACAAGAATCTTGCCAGAAAAAGAAAGAAAACAGAAAAAGGTAAGGTAAATTGAAGTGCATTAAAGCACACACAACAAATGTGCGTAGGAATTACGAATTTGTTCAGCAAGTTTCCTTATTTATTTTTTAAGGCGAAAGCCTGATATGCCCCTTCAAGCGGAAAATCCGACGTGCGTCCGGCGTTAACATCGGATGGCGGGATAATTCACGTGACCAAATGATGACGTCATGTTTCCGACGTTGGACCTGCTGCGGCTCGCACCGCGACATCCCATGGTGAATAGCCACGGCGTCGGACGGTCGCCGTGGCCCACCCCCACAATTGACTTAAGGCGGATTAAAGTGTAAGAAAGTGGATTAAGGTGGATTAAAGTCGATTAAGGTCGATTAGGATGGATTAAGCTGTACTAAACGGGATTAAGGTGAATTAATGTCGATTAAGGTCGACTAGGATGGATTAAGGTGGATTAAGGTTGGTTAATTGCCTCCCTGACCAATGTAGCCTGCTCTTCTAGGTAAGCTCCCGTGTTTTATGTCAAGACTATGCTCGTGGAAGAGAAGTTTACCGTACTTTTGCTCCAATATTATACTTATTACGCCCACTTGACGTTTAAGAATATTCAAAAACTAATAGAAAAATTTTCGTATTTACGAATAGCGAGTACTCAATTGGAAGTTTCGCATATTCGCACACCTCTGTAACATAGAATTTTATACAATAATTACTAGAGGGAACTCTGGCGCTGCAGTCGTTGTATTACCATGGGAATGATGGGAAGTACATGGATTTGTCTGATCTTCGTGCTTGTGGATTCAGACGTTCTTGTGGCTTTGTATTTTGCGCTATATAACATTTATTGTCGTAAATTTCAGCGCAATCTATACTCTTCGAAGTGCAGAAGACGCCGCGAACACGCAGAATTGCTATTAATTGCAACGACTGAGCTGGTCCAGGCGGCCAAATCGAAACGCACCAAGCGTCTCAAGGCACTGGCATGCCCGTGATAAATTCATAATGTCGTTTCATTCGCTTCTCGATACATGCGTCCGTGGCTTAATGGTTTCAATATCAGGCTTCTGTGCTAGAGTTCCTGTGCTCGAATCCTGCCGTCGGACAATTTTAATGACGTTTATTTAATTATTTATTACGCAGTGCATTGTGTAAAATGACGAGTTGACAAAGCCACAAAGTCGTTTGAAGGACGAAGTTTAGGCAAATCCACGTACTTCCCATGCTGGTACAACCGCTCTCATTGTAGCTCTCGTAGTCACTAGCGCCAGAGTTCCCTCTAGTGATGATTGTATGAAACTCTATGCTCTGTAATAGTTCATCCCATTCTGCGACACTCCACCTACTAAACAGTTTTGCCCGAAGCAGCCATCGCGCGAGCTCGGTCCACCCTCGTCGGCAAAGCTGACCCCGATTGAGCTGCCAGAGCTTAACACCCAGAGAGTCTAAAGAACTCGACAGGTAGAAGCCTAGTCGGCTTGCATACCCGAGATTTAAACGCCGCAAAAGCAACCCGTTGTTCTTAACACGCGTTCATATGGAAAGAACACAATCTAATCGAGATTTCTTTGTTCATATGGAAACGCCAGGACCCCCTTTTGCTAGCGCCGTCTCGGCCCGAACTGTCCTTGCTGGCGTTTTACAGCGAGTCCCACAGTTTGTTTACGTGCGGAGGAGGCCGGGTCGGTATCGAGTGTCAAACAAAAAAAAAAACAGCTATCAACACAGCCTGCACAGGACCCCCGAGGCGGCCGCATGAGATCTGCGAGCGCACGCGCATTTCAAAAGGCTCGGGTACATAATCACACCTGATATAGCGAAGCGTTTGCGAAATCGTAACTATATAGGTTTCGGGCACGTAGTAAAACAGACCCTAAGGACTTCAGCAGAGTGTGATATATACATACATACGCATACAGCCTCGCTGTCTCCGATGTACGACTATAGGGATATATATTTGGGAAGGCTTTCATTGCGATAACAATTATGCGGATGCTCGAGGCACATTCGCGTAGTCACGATTAGCGCCAGCGCCGTCGTGCTGTCATGGTATCGACTGGGATGCGCGATCCGCGCCTTGGGGGGTTACACAGTCTCCGGAGAAGCGCAATGCGTTTGGCTACAAAAGTGACGAAGCTAAACGGACGCTTGGCTCAGTCAGCTCTGCCGGAGACAAAGCAGCGTTATGGCATCCGGCGCTACAGCGTGAGCGTTGTGCGCAATCACATTAGCATTCATGCGGAGCAGCTGTCTGCGTACTACACAGTGGTGTATGCACTCTGAGTGGAGCGGGCAGTAAATGTCAAGCTAAATGTGCTGCGTGCAGCTAAAGGATGCTGTGCGTATGCTCCTGTCTGAGCGGTAAAACGTCAAGCTAACGCTACCTAATATGTGACTTGGTGCAATTACTAACGCCAGCGGGTTACCGTCGGTCTCATCTCGGGCGCAATCGAGGTGCGATGCCTACACTGCCGGCGCCCGTCACGCAAACGTCGTGAGATGCCTGGTAGCTGCCGTGGCGCACTGTTCCTATACAGCACAGCGGGAGTTGCATTGCGTCCTGAGTCGCGCCAACATGTCGCTCTCGCGAATAGCTATAGAACAGCGTCCGAGGAGTTGAAGCGCGACACTAAACTTTGCTATCACTATGAACGCTTCACCTTTCGGGTACAACTGCCAGGTTTCCGAAAAGCGAAGCTTTCATAGCGTCTTGCTGCACCTTTGAGATATTAAGCATAGCTACCATCGACGGCGCATGTGGACACTGATGCCGAATTGCGCTGCACTCCCACAACTCATGGAAATACATGCACGCACACACATACACCGTAGATACGTAATAAGAAATTCCGTGTCCGATTGTTGATTTCGAACACCGTTCCTCCAGCGCAGAATCCCTATGCTCCAACTATTATGTCATGGCAGCACCCATAAAAAAATTAATATGAAACACCCTTACGAATTTCCCTTGTGCGAGCCAGCGCTTTGAGATGCTTGGCTCGTTAACCACGGCGCATATCAACAACTTATAGAAAGAGAGCGACCGTATCTTCTAGCTGACGATGAATATGGAAGTTACGGGACGCGTTCGTCACCAAAGAACGTCTCCTATAGTATGGGTTCTACAAGGTTGAGCACGTATTCTAAGTTAAGTAGGTTTAATTCAGTAAGTTTTAATGCTGAATAAAACTTCCACTTGCTCTGCAAAGTCCACCTTGGTGGGCGAGGAAATTCGCGGCGCGTCTCTCATCGTACTGCGGCGCTGTGGCGTCACGGCAGCATGATCTGTGAATAAAAAGACCTGCAAATTGTGCATACTTTATATATCGTGTTTCAATGCACCTTTCTCTAAAAGCAAGGAAGCTTCGCTTGCATGAACCACACAGTGCCCGCGTTCCAGCGTGAACGTGCATCAACAGACATCAGGATATGCTCAGCACAATTTTTAAGTAGTTAGGTTAGACCCTTGGTCATTCTTCTCTTGTTCGTGCGAGCACGTCGCCATTGGTAATCTCGAGCGCGGAAAGCGTATTTTTTTTTACTCTCAGTATTTCATGTTAGAAACAACTGAAATTAAAAGGTGTTCGCCAAAATATTAATTATTTGCGGTTTGTGACGGTGCGCAGCCTGACGAACAACGTGTACAAACGACGCAGGTGAGTTTGAGGGAAAGTGAAGGTTCTGAAAGACGCGGTATAGCAAGTCGTATGGGTGACGGCGCCGACGGGATCGTACTAGCGACTTTTCTGTGCCTTCTTTTGTTGCATCTATGTTTCCATTTCTCTTTATTGTCACCTGCATGGCTCCTCCTGTATGGACCACACGGGGGTCAGCAATATCGGTAAATAAATAATAAATAAAATATAATTTGAAGCTTACCCATGGTGAGTGTGGAAGGAAGCAAGCGGCGATAAATATACCAAAGCCTTCAGGGAGACAGAAACGGAGAAAGTGGCGGCCCGTACAAAAAAAATTATGCAGGTCCAACACACATGATGGCATCGACGTGAAGCGAAGGTTTAATCAAAAGGCGTGTGATAAATCCTACACAACCAACGGCGACACACAAAACTGGGCATGTTTACGTTCATCCCATGCAGTGTGCAGCCTCATGCCATGTTCACATCTATCGCACCACAAACGTCAAGCTTCAATCACATATGAAATTTTTATGGTTACTGGGCTACACCGCTTACAAGCTATGCCGAAATGGAAACACTAGATCAGGCGGTTGCGCAGTGCGGTACGCCTACACAGTGACGTCTCGATGACGAAAGTGATTATACGATGCTTGTGGGGGATGGAAGAATGGCGATGGCAGGTGAATGCGCACATGCAACCTTCGTATGTACGCGTGTTAAAAGTCTCTTAAGCTTCTCTTTATATGCAGATATATATTCTGAGGTATCCAGCTACTCGGCCACAGAAGCGGCCACACCGAACTCAGGAGGAATGGGAGACAAATGTTCGCATTAAAAGAATAATAATAAGAAGATGAAATGACGACCGAAGGTGATGAACCAGCACGACGAAGACACGACGAAGGCGTAATTTCCTCGCCCGCGTTGGTACCAGAAGGAGAGCGACAGGAAGAAAGATAAACGTTTATTTCGCGTGGCGCTTGGCCCGCCATAATCGTTATAAGAAACAAGCCGCGATGGGGGCAGAAAGGAAGAGAAAACACTTTACAAAAGCGCAAATGAAGCAGCGCAAATTTGAACGCAAGGGCCCCCAGACACGTCCTACTGCATTGTAGAGAACATCGCAGCAAGCAATAAGCACGGCTGGTTGCAGACATCGTTCTCCTCTAAGAAAAGCGAACGGTCAATGACGTAGAAGCACGCGAATCTTACTCCCACAAAGTGGTAAGAGCGGGAAAGTAAATGCAGGAATCAAAACGGCATCTCAGAGTGCGCGTACAACACTCGCGCTGTTTTCGAAAACAACTTTTCTCGTTCACGGCAGGACTGCTGCGACAAAACACGAAGGCATTGTAGACGCACATAAAACTACAGGACGAAGCGTAGTTGTTGCAGCGATGTAGCACAGGGCGCGCAGGAAATGTAAAAACGAAGAAAGAAAGAAAGAAAGAAAGAAAGAAAGAAAGAAAGAAAGAAAGAAAGAAAGAAAGAAAGTGCTGTGGCGTCGGCTTGCATAGTTTCATGGGTTTCTTATCTGTCTTCATGCTTTATGCCCGTTACAGCTTTGACTTCATGATGAACTGTGAAAATCAGCCCGCGAAGAAGTCCTCAAGTCTCGTCCGTGCCCCAGTGCAAATGGCAACGCATTGTGTCGCACACATTTTCAAAAGCGTATTATCATAGTGGCTAAGTATGCGCTAACGCACGAGATAGCAAAAATATCCCTGACAATTTTCTTTTTTTTTCTTTCTTTCTTTTTCCATGTTGCGAAGGAGCTCACATATCGCCTGAGTGTCTCAATTTATTAAGAACCTCGATAAATCATAGTGCGCTAATTTTTAGCATTTATTGTTTGGACACTAGATTAGTTTAAACGTTCGCCACATGGTCTATTTTCGCATCCTGGTTTTATCCGATTGTAATCGCAGCCACTGGAGAGGATCGACGGCTGACCGGGACGCAGGCAGACAACACGTCGGCCGTGGCGTTCCACACGGTGAGGTCGTCAGTCCCATATTGTTCAACATTACGCTCATTGGCCTTGGAGCGGTGACGCCTGACATTGTCAATGTCAGTGCATGTGCGGACGATACACGCATATCCTCATCTTTAGGAAGTCACTGCTCTACGTGATTATTGTATATACGCCGACTCTTCCTTTTGCCCTCATAATTATCTTTTGATTCTCCTGGCAGCAGTTGTGGCAATAGGAACACGCACTGACCAACGTTCTTTGCATCTGCAGGCTAGTGTCGTCGTCTTCCATTCCCCGTCACCAACGTCCCGCTATCGGCTTCCACGTGCGTGCCGGTCTTCAACAGCTGCGCGGATCAAGAATCTTCGGCGCTGCCGGAGCCAGCCTTGCGCTTGCGCCATCAGCCCGCAGAGGGAAGAGGATAAAAGGAGGCGCAGCGGTACGGGCACCTTATTCTGGCAGCGGTTATGGGAATAGGAACACGCACTGACCAACATTCTTTGTATCTGCAGGTTAGTCATATGTGTATGTATAGTTGTCATGCGTAATTTCAATATTGCTGCAGCCGCTGCCAAATATTGCTGCTGAACTTGTGTTTACTTGTACTACCAAGCTTGTGTCGTCTCGCGCGGCCTTCCGGGTCTGGTCGGTGAATAATGCTTACAAATGCGGAGCTCGCCAATAGAATTGATGACATTGAATCCAAGCTTGGAAACATAAGCGAAAGACTTCTTGATGACATTTTTGAGAAATTTCTGCTGATGGCGAGCAATTCAGCACAGACGTCGTAGAACTTAAGAAAAGAACTGATAGTTTGGAAACTAGCATGGAATTTCTAAGCAAACTCGTCGAAAAGCTGAGTGCCGAAAACAATGAGCTAAAAGCCGAGAACAAAGCTTTACAAGCAAACAACAACAATCTCGCAAAGAAAGTTTGCGAAGTCGAGCAATACTCTCGACTAAACAACGTCGAGATTAAGGGCATTCCTTGCACACAATGAGAGGACTGTGCGATAGTCATACAAACTATTGGCAACAAAATTGGTTGCTCAGTAACGGCCACCGACATCGGCGTTGTTCATCGTGTTCCTACTAAAACAGAACATAAATATATCATCGCTCGCTTCTGCTCGAGAACGAAGAAAGCTGAGTTCGTCGCGAAAGCACGGAAAGCTAGAATCTGCCTGAGTGATATCGGCCTCGCAACAGCAAAAGAGAACCCTGTCTTCGTTAATGAGCACTTAACACTTGAAAACAAAGCTCTCTTATACAAAGCTTTGGGTGTAAAAAAACGAAAAACTGGAGATTTCTGTGGACAAAAAACTGTCAAATCAAGGCCCGGAAAACAACTGAGAGCCGCGTCTTTTCCATCGCAACCGAATCCGAACTTTCAGTGATAACCTAACTCTAATCCACGTTTGCGCCACGCCTGTCATCTAGGCATGTCTCACAATTTCGTCCTATCTCACAGCTAACCAGTTAAACAATCTTCTTTCAAATTATCAGCGATCTGTCTTGCATTTGAATGCACGCAGTCTGCGCAAGCACTTCGATGAATTCTCTGATCTCGTTTCTTCATTCACCTTCCCATTTTCAGTCATCAGAGTGTCTGAAACTTGGTTGAGCAACCCCGATAAACACCTTTTCTGTTTTTCTAGTTTTGTTCCCGAATACTCCAATCGTCCGTTCAGCAACCATGGTGGCGCAGCGCTGTACATCTATTGAGATATTACATACAACCGAAGGAACGATGTTATGCTTAATGTAACGAATTGCGAAGACATTTGAATTGAACTTAAAAATGACTTCCTCAAGATAGACAACAAAGACCTAATAATTGGTTGCATATATCGTTCACCCTCGTCATCAGCAATAGATTTCTGTGCTGCTCTCCATAACGTCATGGGACTGCTAGCAGATGAAAAGAAAAATGCAATAATTATAGGCGACATTAACAGTACGTCTACTAATGCTTTACATTATTCTGCTTGCTTTAACAGCTTTGGTTATGAATGTTTAATTAAAATACCGATACGATGTACTAACCACCCCATAGGTACATTAATTGACCATCCATTATCAAATTTGGCATATCCACGAGACGCAGGTGTTACAATGACCGACATAACTGATCACTATCCTATATCTCTAAACTTTCACTATACTGATGGCTCCGAAATATTATGTACACGAAGTTTGTACTAGACAAACAATCATTGCTTGAAGCCGTGTCGAACCTTGACTGGTCCCCCATCTTTTCTACAAATGATGCACAAAAAGCATTTGCACTGTTTATCTCTATGCTTAAGTCATGTTTTGATAGTAATTCCCATCAAGTTAAATGCAAAAAGAAATTCGCGTCGCCTCAGAATCCATGGATAACAGATAAGCTCTTAGCTTTAATGCGCAAGAAGGATAATATTTACAAGAAAACCAAACGACAACCATTTAACAATAATTTAGCCATTCGGTACAAGAAGTTTTCTAATCAGCTTTCTGCCACATTAAAAAAAGCTAAAAAAATGGCACGAAAGAAAAATTTTGGAATGCGGTAAAAACGTAAAAAAAAAATGGGAAATCGTGAACTCCTTCTTAAAAAGGGCAAATAATCGCGAAGCTATAACAGAAATTTCTTATCAGGGTAAGGTATACAAGACCGCCAAAGAAATAGCTGATGCGTTTGCTGATTTCTTCTTTAGCAACGAGCTACAGTCACCTGCGCATGATAATCCCGTGCCCCAGCGCCTGCCACAGCCTTTCTTTTTATTTCCAACTACGTCCCAGGAAGTTCTAAACATTATAAACAACATGAAAATAACTGGCGCCGGCATCAATAAATTACACCCTTCCCATAGAAAATTAATTGCACCCTTAGTAAGTGATGTCCTTGCAGACATAATCAACATCATGCCTAAATCAGGCAGTTTCCCACAGAAACTAAAACAAGGCAAGATCACCCCAATTTTTAAGAAAGGTGACCGCTCTTTAATTTCCAATTATCGCCCCATCTGTGTATTACCTTTCTTTAGCAAGGTAATCGAAAAGCTAACAGAAAAATGTTTAACTAATTACCTTACAAAATTTAACATTCTCTCACCATTCCAATACGGCTTTCGCTCGGGTTACTCGACCGAACTGGCTCTCGTTGATCTAACCGATAAACTAAAACTCGCTAAAGGCAATTATGCAGCTTCAGTATTTGTACATTTAAGCAAAGCGTTTGAGAAAATAAATCACATCTTATTTCGTTAGTCTGAATCATTAGGAATTACCGGCCCAGCACTTTTCTTGCTACAAAATTACTTAACAGACAGAATACAGGTAGTAATTATTTCAGGCGTTCATTCTAAAACGATGTTAACTAATATTAGCGCGCCCCAGGCTTCCATATAGGGTCCGCTTATGTTTATTATACGTCAATGATCTGCCTAACTGCCTATCCTCTTCGAAATGTACACTTTATGCAAATGATACTACTATCATTAATTCCGATACATATCTTACAACCTTATTATCTAACCTTAACGGCGATTTACACGGCCTGCTGGAGTAGTGCCATACTAACCAGCTACAGATAAACCCGTCGAAAACAAAATTTGTTTTATTCACTTCCCACCAACGAACACTTCACTCCATTCCTCCTATCTTTTTGGGCGCAAGTCCTGTCCCTGCAAGTTTTTCATGCAATTATCTTGGCATAGAAGTAGACAGGCAGTTTAAATTTATTGAACACTTAACCAAAGTAAAACAGAAGATTACCTACGGGATTAGGGTACTTCTAAAAGCACGAAATATATTTAACCATCAAATATTACTATCATTATACTTTTCATTTATTCATTCCCACATGAACTACTGCGTTACTTGCTGGGGAAACACTTACGTGACCCATTTAAACTCTTTGCAAATCCTACAGAATCAGGCTATTAGGATAATTACATTTAGCCCATGTAACAACAACGCCTCATATCTTTTACGAACTAATCACATTCTTTCAGTCACGCAATTCGTTAAATATAACCTAGGTACCTTTTTGTTCCATCAAATGAATTACACACGATTCGATAGCTTGGTACCACAATCTTCTCTATTAAATACTAATATTACCAGGTTTGCAATAAATAGGAACTTCTTTTTACCCAAAATATATACTAATTATGGCAAGCAGAGCGTCTATTTTTCATCTATCGCATTCTGGAACACACTTCCTTTAGATATAAAAACACTTAAAATTCACGAATTCAAGAAACAACTAAAAGATCACATTCTGTCGAATACTGATGCCTAGTCCATACTCGCAACCATTCTTTCATGGTGTCTTCATTTCATTTTCATTGCCATACCATCAGGTTTCTGTTTCTTCCTCACATACACATTCGAGTAAGCAAATTATACTGTGCTTGTCACGTCACCTACGCTGTTACTTTATTAGTTGCCAACGAGATTATGTTACAGTGCTTTTTTTTCATGACATTTATGCACATGTAATTCTTCAATCATGCTATTCATACTAAAACCTGTAATTCTTCCATGTTAACGATTTGTTGAAACTGCTGTATTTTTGTTTTATTATGTTTACTTTGTAAAGGAGGTCCCATTGCAGTCTTTGACTTCGGGACCTCCTTCTGTATATTAACAACTTGTAATCTTTCTAATAATCTCAATAAAAACCGATTCCGATTCTAATTCTGATTCGTCACACTTTGTTGTCCTCTTTCCTTTTCTCCCTGTGTAGAGTAGCATGTCAGCTAGAGCATACAAGCTGAGGCCGACCTCATTGCCTTTCCTCTAATTCTCTCTTTGAACGTATTAAATTCGTTAGGCTGAGCTGTAATCTGAACATAGTGATTGTTAGCGCGAGAAATTTAACCCGAGTGTCATAGTAACGTTTGCGACACGCTGAAGCGAAGTTTACGTTGTGGATAGCTCGGCAAAGCAGTTACTAATTGATTACTACACTATTTTCCTTATTTCTTCGGTTTTGCGTGCCAGGACGATCGCATCATAGTGAGACATGCCGTAGTAGGGGACTGTGGGTTAATTTTGACACGATTGTTTGATTAAACTTGACACACGCACACACACAATAGGGGTAGTGTCATCGCAGCTAATTCACGCAAAGTGAGTAGCCATGAATCTTGCAGGACTATGAGTCATTGCATATTTTTGCTTGCTTACGGGGGTATGAGCCATAATTAATGGCCTATATAATTTATTGCTAAGTAAACGATATGAAAGAAAACGGAAAAATCATGACGCATTGTTTGATGACACAGCTAACTTACGGCCCAAAGCTAATTACTACCCAACACGTAACAACGACGTCTGGCATGTGCCATCCTTTCGTACTAATTACGGTCGTCAAATGCTCCGACATATAATTCCAACTCTTCTTAATCGGCGCAATGAGCACTGAAAACCTAACGATACGGGTGTTTTTTACTGCAAGTTAGCGCCTCGTTCCTCTTTTTTTTCTTCTCTTATTGTTATTCTTCGTTTTGCATTCTTTAGTGTTCCTGAGCGTTTCGTGTTAATTCTGCCGCCTTCATTTATTTGTGATTGCAAGAGGATGTTCACTAATATTTATTGAATATGATGTTTACCTATGCACTGTAGTCTTTTTTTATTACTATTGTTCTGTCCGTGTTCTGTTGCTGCCGGTTTTTATGTACGGGGGTGCGCCCCTCTGTCAAGCCAGTCATAGGCTTTTTGGGTGCACCCCTAACATCCCTGATGTTGAAATAAAAGTATTTGTATTTGTATTTGTATTGCTCACAGGGGTATGAGCTATTGGTGGTGACAGTTTTCGACATGCTGTTCTCTATGTTCTGTATGCGTGATTAGAAAGAATTTAAGGACTGTTCGCTTCACTTTGCTGAGTGCTTGTAGCCTCTGCCTTACGGGGCTATGAGCCATTGCATTTTTTGCTTTCTTAAGGAAGCATGAATGCTTCCGGGGTTATGAGCCATTGACAATGATATCTTTTGTTCACGGACAACAAAAATGTATGGAACCCTAGCCATATACAGCTTCGCTGTAAAACACTGAATGTTTAATGTGCACCCAATGAACGGTACACGAGCGTTCTTGCACTCCGCCCCCATCACAGTGCGCCGCGATCGAACCCCTGAGGTCGTCTAATTGCATTTTTTTTTAACAAAAATAGCATTTCATAGTTATTTCGTTCGAATGTACTCGGCACGGTAAGAATTTAAGGTGATCAAGTTTTTCTAATTTGCCTTGATTTGTGGGATGGTGTTCAAGCTTTTCTGGGTATATGTTGACGGAACTCTTCAAGTAAGGAGCTGTTTGTGAGGAAATGATGATGATGATCATGATGATGCTAATGCCTTGTTCAATGGCACAAACCCACTGCGAGGAAGTGCTAATCGTTCGCCTTCTCCAGAGAATGAAAAAAAGAAACGGAGGACCGCTACAAAAGAAACAAAGGAGAATACCCTACATTCTTGTTCATCCTCGGATATTTACCATTAAATAATATTATATTTTATGATAATATTACAGTAGTATTTCTTACTAAATAAAAGATAATTAGCAAAACAACCGTATATAATGAAGTAACTCTCCCAACAACACATCTTGTTGTTGCCTTCCTGTTCCTTCTCTCGGAGTTCACTGTCCTTATTATTCATCGTCAAAAGTACAAATAACCTGCAATAGCACTTCCCTTGATAACACTGGCGTCTGCCTACAAATAGCGAAAAACCTTTGCTTCAAGTCCCTCATCGGTGAGATTGCGCGTTCACTCACTCGTATATTTTTTCTTGGCTGCTCTCTTCTCTTGCATTGCGCTATTTATACTATCGATTTCTGCGTTCGCTACGCGCGCGCTGAAGATGGCTCATATGCTGGGCGTTTCGCGTAATACAACATGAGCCAAACAGCGAACCAGCGTAAGAGATTACGATCGAGAGCGACGAGGAGCGACAGTGCGAGACGAGTCGGGAGGCGAAGCGTATGCGACGCGTCTCGTATGTCATATAAAAGAGATCTCGTGCAGATGACGCGTGCGAGCACACAGATTAAGCCTCCGTTCCAACTGATGTATATGCCCGGACGGAGTGCATCCCTTGGCAGAGGCCTACCGATCTCAGACTCGTCGAGTACCTGCGCAAAACTGTGCTCTGCGTATATGTTTATGGCGGCAGAGACAATTGTGGCGGGGCGCAGAGCGACGAGGAGCAAGCATTCACGCGTAATCGTGCTGTTATTGCGGCTATGTATAGATGCGGGTGAGAAGGGACAGCTCAAAACGCACGCGCGAGATGTTGCACGATAGCTTATTGGAAGAACCGCGGAAGCTGCAAACCAAGAATTTATTATTATTATTATTATTATTATTATTATTATTATTATTATTATTATTACTACTACTACTATTATTATTGGCACCAGAGAGGAGATGTTGGCACACAACTACAGCGCTGTCTACTCCTTGTACCTTGAGTGGATGGGTACAGTTACATATAAATAGTTTTGTATATTTTGTGTGTAGTTTTGTGTGTGAGAGAAAGAGCAGAATAACAAATATTGCAACGCAACGACGTTATCACATGCAAATCAAGATAACACCACGACATTACAAAGACACTCTCAAAGCAATAACGCAAACAACCACAATATCACGTAACTTAGCGACATTAGAACTTCGCATATGTTAATCTGTGAGCGTTAATATTGTGAGCGGCAGCTCGTTCAAGGCCGCCGGCAAAAGTGTGTTTCACTGCGCCTGCGCTCAACGCTCATGCCAGCAGCGGAAGGCGCAGCTGTAGTACATTCTAGGCGGAACGCCGCCCTTGCTCCGCCAACTAGGGGATTGTGCGTAGCGTTGACGGTGCGTCCACATCGCTTTGTCGCTTTTTGCTGCCAATCGCACTCCGCCAACACCCTCTAGGTGTTGACTCCGCGCCCCTGGAGACTCTCTTCCTCCGCGCGCGGTCCCTGCGTGCGCGGCAAGCTAGACACCAAGACGGTGGCGGCGGCGGCAACACCGACGGCGTGAATGCACCTCGTGTGTCCGTATAATAGCTATCATAATAAAGCAGTATACCCTTAAATAAAAATCACGCTCCGTACATATTTAAAAAAAACATCACAATTTCATTCACTGAGTAGTCCCTAATAAGGCCCGACCGCAAAATCGACCTTGCCGTCAGGAATTTCAATCTCACGTTCCAGCGCCTTAGATAAGCGTCGACACTATTGGCTTGTACTAGCTAAGACCACATAATCGTTCTGTATGCAGGGCCGAGAACAAACACACTAAGTGGTTGTCTCAAATAGAAGAAAGTTACTGTGGTTGTCTTTGTTCTCTTGGCGTCGTGCGTAGCAACGGCATCGTCAAATTACCTAGAGTGACCAAAGAGACTAGAAGTAGGGTGAGCTGAGTAAGTTAGCACAGGTGCTCAGTGTTAAATTATTGAGCGTAAAAAAAGCTACGCGAGCACTAAAAAGAGGGGATTACCCACGAGCGCTGATTATCAAATAAACGCACACTTTTCAAATAAAACGTTCAGTTGATAGCGAGCACTCGTTTCGTGTAGTCCTTGCGTAGTTTTCTAGCACTGAAAAATCAATGAATGCGATAGCAAAATGTCAGAATATTACACGACGTGTAAGACTCGTAGCTGTAGTGTCACTATGAATTCAGTAAGTAAAAAAGTTGCAACATCGCCCGAAAGACGAAACACCGATTGCTATAGCAAATTAGTAGGTAGCCATACGAAGTGAGCATAGTAATTTTATCGGCTGTGTAAACTTGTAAACATTCGCTCACTAACTAAATGAACAAGCGTGGTGCCACGCGCGCACAAGTAAACATGAACACATCTCGCTCAATGACCGCGGAAACTCGCTGTCAAAGCGCTAGAGTGGGGAATCGAAGCAGCAGCAGCGAGAGAATTGGCCTTCGTGCCATCTCTCGTTTCAACGCAAACAAAACGTCGAAAGTACAGCGCATACCAAGCTACCGGCACTACACGCACTCTGTAAATATCGCAGATCGCTTTGAAAATGAAGCCCGCGCAGGCGCCTACTTTGGCCACGTTGCAGATCGCTTTCAAGATGGCCGCGCCTAAGCAGCAACCACTCGTGTTCGCGGCGTCTTTTTCACTGCGAAGAGTATAGATTTCTCTGAAAGTTACGACGATAAGATTTATATAGCGTAATATATAAAGCCACAGGAACGTCTGAATCCACAAGCACGAAGATCAGACAAATCCATGTACTTCCTATCATTCCCATGGTAGCACAAGGACTGCAGCGCCAGAGTTCCCTCTAGTATATTGTAGGAAACTCTATGGCTTCGGGTTCATATTGGGTTCGCTTCATTATATGCTTCATGAAGTGACACTTGACGTGACGTCATACATCAGCATCTCAGAACCAATCTCACTTTCAATTATCACGTGACCATGACAAGTGACGTAATATATTGTCACGTGTCCTTAACAAATCTATCTTAACCCTCCTTAACGCACTTCAGTCCCCCATGATGCACTTTAATACACATTCATTCACTTCACCTTAATTCCCTTTACCCCAACTTAAGTCACCTTACTCTAACGTCGCAGCCAGATGCGACGCGACCTGTGCGATTAGGCACGCACTAGCACACTTGGTCAGCCGGAACCGTGGAGCCACGTGTCTTCGGAGAACCCCGGAGGCCCGGGCTCGATTGCCACCCAGAACCACATGTGCCAAATTTTCTTTTCAAAGCCATCAATTTACTTTATTTACAGGAACGTACCCCCCTGAATAATTTGGCGTCAATACGAACATTTTGTTACCTGTTTTTACTCTTTGTGCCGTCGGCCATTTTCCCGCGCAAGCGTACATGCCCCGTCTGTGAAACAGGCGAAATTATTTTTGTCGCCCCGAGGGAAGCGACCGCCAGAGGAGGAAAGCGATTGGAGTTCGAGAAGAGAATCGCACGCCGGCGAAAGTACAGAGGAGTACGCTGAGGATGGACGGATGGATAGATGGATGGATGGATGCTATGAGCGTCCCCTTTGAAACGGGGCGGTAGGTTGTGCCACCAAGCTGTTGTTATTATATTGCCTAATGTCCTACCTATGTTAAGGAACAAAATAACAATAGGAAAGAAAAGGACAAGATACCTATGATGAATTCCCCTAACCAAACCTTCTGAAACCCTATTGTGAACTTCGTTTTTGCACGCCTCCGTTGTTTGTCGTTTCCCTACTTTCCTTCCACCAATCTTCCAATCGCCGCTTACTAATCTCTGCTGCGGACATGTTTACTTTCTCCCTGCTCTCGCTGAAACCAAGGGCTTCAGGTAGGCAGAGATGCCTAAATCGACCGCTGAGCAGATATCTTCACGTTCTAATAAAACGTACTCCATCATTTCCGTAGCTTTACCGCAGCCAAGCACATGCTTCTTCCTACTTCATAGGTGGGTGTTCTAAGGCATCCTGATCTCGCTTCGAAAAATGATGAGCTTCCCTTTGAGTTATCATAAATTATTTATTTCCTGGTTTCGTATTTTCTTTCAAGTAGTTACTCATAGCAAGTTTCCTATCCATTGCCGCCACTCATGAGATTATCTCAGCCTCTCTCACTTTTCGCTTGACGTTCTTTGTTGCCGTGTTGCACACCATACAAGTCGCACATTTGCTGGTAAGCTTCCTGGTTCTTTTCCTCTACTGAGAGTCAATGTGAGTCACGCGCTCGGCAGAGCAACGCCACATAGAGGAAAGCCCAGGTGGCGTTGAGCGAAGCGGGGAAGGAGAAAAGAGGCGAAAAGGAAAGAGAAAAGCAGAAGGCAGGTAGGTTAACCAGACTAACCTCCGGTTGGCTACCCTACACCGGGGGAATGGGAAAGGGGAAAACAAAGATGAAAGGGAGAGAGGAGGGAAGGAAAGAAGGAAATTAGCAGTGAGTTCGCTGACGCGTGTGGTCTAATAGAAATTGCAATAATAGTCACAGACGTTCACACTAGCCCGTCGTCCTCAAGCACAAAAGCGCCTTCACCGCTTTGTGGGCCGACGAGCGATTCCAGCAGCACCTGCACAGAAAGCGGCCGATTATCCAGTTTTTGGAGATCGTTAGCAAGTTCTTGTCTTTCAGGGGCATATCGTGGGCAGTGACACAGCAGGTGGTCGATATTTTCTTCGGTGCCGCAGACCTCGCATGCTGCACTGTCGGTCACTCCAATTAGTGTAGAGTATGCCTTTGTGAAGGCAACTCCAAACCAAAGGCGACAGAGAAGTGTAGCTTCACGTCGAGGAAGTCCTAGTGGAGGTCGGAGTTGCAGTGAGGGGTTTAATCTATGCAGTCGCGTGAGTGTTGAGTGTGGCGAGTTCCACTCGGTCAGTGAGAAACTGCGTGCCAGGTGTCGAAAATGCCTTGCGGCGTCTGTACTCAAAAGCGGAATTGGAACGCTGTGCTCTTCTTGATGTGCTGTGCGAGCAGCGTTATCGGCAGAATCATTGCCACTGATTCCACAATGGCCAGTTACCCATTGAAAAACAACCTCGTGACATTTTGTTGGACATGATGGCGAAGTTTCACGATTTCGTATGTCAATTGGTCATGGCATCCGCATCGGAGAACTGACTGCGTGCACTGTAAAGCCGGTTTTGAGTCAGAGAACACAGCCCATTTTCAAGGTCTTTCAGAATCAATGAATTACAGTGCACGGCGCAGAGCCGTTAGTTCTGCCGCCGTTGAGGTCATGACATGCGATGCCTTGAACCGCAGTTTTACTCCTCGCGTTGGTATGACCACCGCACCACCAGAACTGTACGACGTGGTCGATCCATCGGTATAGATGTGCACGTGGTTGCTGTACTTTTCATGCAAAAGAAGTAAGCTCAGCTGTTTTAGAGCGGGGGCCGGTAGATCTGTCTTCTTCTGTAGTCCTGGAATCATATTGCTACACGCGTATGATATTTGATTGTTTGAACGAGGCGCGCGGGCGACATCACTCGAGAAAAGAGGAGGAAGAACGAACCGAGCTCGCGCTGTGAATCTAACCGGTCAGCGCTGTAACCGCTGTTGTAAATATAAAAGGTAAATAGTTGCTCGTCCTACTGACTCATCCTTCGCGTAACAATATGTACTTGTGGGCGGCTCGAACACCACGGAGGAAGCATTGGCTTAGCCGCAAATGCGTACCCTGAAGTAAACGACGAAGAGTTGCGGAAGAGGAGGGTAGGCGTAGGCGCGCTGGATTGATGTGATCTCCTATGGCAGCTGCTACGGGCTCTGCGTGCGCTATGGACGTACTGGCTTCGTCTCGTGACCGAGCGGCCGAGTGAGAAGGACGGAGGAGCGACGCGAGCGGCGGCAGGCCGAGCGCGAGGTGGTGGTGGTGACAACTTATTTATTGCCAGTAAAGGTGCTGCGGAGAGACTCCGGATGGTCGGACGTTCTTGGCTTGCGGTAGTGGTCCTCAGTCCAGGGTTGCGCTTGCGGCTGCCGCCGTGCAGGGCGGCCCGGTCAGTCAGACTCAACTGATCGTCCAGGCTCTCGCTGGCCAGCAGTTCCTCCCATCGCTCCGCTGTGGGGTGTTGTACGGCAGTGACGACTTGACATACCCACGTGATATGATAAAGGGTGGCTTTAGCTGAGAACCATGGGCAGCCAGGAAGGCATGTCGTAATATGTATTTTACTGAGGTTTGTGCAAATTGGGATACGCGCCAGTTTAGATTTACCTCCAAGTGACTGATTCCCCTTTAGTGTTCGGTGGGGTGGGGAATAGGTTCGCCTAAGTCCTCTATAGTGGTTTAGAATGGCCGTGTAGTCGCACGGGACGGGAACGGTTCCTTCAGGGGCGGAGTTGCAGTGTACTCGGCTTGTATATCCTCGAGCCACCCTCTCCGGTGCCTGCTTTCCCTCCAGCCCCATGTGTCACGGTATCCATATGATTCGATGCTGAAACGGGGGAGGGGGGTGTATTGGGGTGATTGCCAGTGTCGTTCGCGCTCAGGATGATACCAAGGGCAGGTTGGCTGATGCGCCCTTGTAGGTTGTTGCGGCAAGCCGCATGGTAGTCCATTAGAACTGCGAGCCATCGTTTCTGTCTGTAGCCGTGGGCAAGAGCGAGCGCAATGGCTGCTTCCTCAACCTCAGTGATGTTGTGGGATAGTATGAAGGCGCTGGTCAGTTCTTGGAGTATGTTCTTCAGAACTGTGGTTACTGCCTTGGTGTTCGTGAGGTCTTAGTTGGCGGCATCAGCATAGCATCAAGTGTTCTTGTGCCCATACTCTCGTTTGAGGTCTTCCACTCTGGCTTCCCGCCCGCCCTGATGTAGTTGGGGGTCCATATTGCGGGGGTTGGGGCGACCTTATAGGTGTTACGAAGGTGGTCTGCAATGGGCTTGCGGCGAGCTGCTTCATGCAGCTGACCGGTATAGCCGAGGCATCGGAGCAAGGCGCAGCCCATCGGTGTTTGCGTAAGTCGCTGCAGCTGCGTGGCGAGTCATGCTTCGCAATGTTCGGCATAGGTTTTGTGCAGACCCAATGCAAGGGGCTTGTTCGCTGGAGTGTCCGGGGGTAGCTTGAGTGCCGCATTATAGGCTTTCCGGAGCATGACAGCCACTTTGTCCTGTTCACCTTTGGTAAATCGTTGATAGGGCAAACTGCATGTCAACCTACTAACCGCGAGGCTGCGTATGAGTTTCAGGGTGCCTTCCTCGAGCATACCGTGGCGACGAGTGGTGACTCGGGATATCATTCGGGCCACCTGGAGCGTGGTAGTGCAGAGGAAAGTAAGGGTGTGGCTTACTTGGTGGTTTGACTCGATCCACATTCCCTATATACTTATGATGGTTTTTCTCTGGCATTTGTTGGCCGGCAACGACGACGAGGAGGCAGTAGCCTGGGTCCTTCTCCGCCGATTAGGGGGCGGGGGGAGCTGTGTTGTTAAATTTGTAGGAGCTGTGTTGCTAAATTCGTAGGGCAGGCCACGTGCCTGTACGTATTGTTCGACGCAGGTGGCTGCTTGCTCCAGTTTATGTTCTTTTTCCCCAAGGGACCCTCGTGTGGCCCAGACGGCGATTTCATCCGCGTACATTGCGTGATGCATGCCATCGATGCGATGGAGTTCGTGTACAAGATCAACCATGGCTACGTTGAAGATTAGCGCGGAGATCACGGAGCACTGTAGGGTGCCCTTGTTAGGCACTTTGATTATGTTTGATCGGATCGAGCTGAGGCCGACCATAGCGGTGCGGTCCGAAACAAATGCTTGAACATAATTGTAGGTGCGCTGTCCACAGCGAAGGCCAGCGAAGCCCTGGAGAATGGCCTGATGGTTCACGCTATCAAAGGCAGCCCTGATGTCCAAGGCAAGAATGATGTTTTCTCCTTGCTGTGGGGTGGTGTCAATGACTTCTTTTAGTTGAAACTGTGCGTCCTGGGTTGAAAGATCTGCCCGAAACCCGCACATTGAGTGCGGGAGAAGGTCATTGTCCTCGAGATAGTTTTGCAGGCGGCTAGTGATGCCGCGTTCGTAGAGATTACCGAGGCAGAAAGTGGGGGATATCGGTCGGAGGTTCTCAATCTGGATCTGTTTGCCCGGCTTCGGTATCATTATCACCTCTGCGTGTTTCCACTCGAGGTGGGCGGGGGTAGGGGGGGAGAACGCGCGACATTGCCAACGGTAGTTTCGGAACTCCGTTTAGGAGTTCTTGTACAGTGGTGTCGATGAGATTCATGATAAGAGAGTACCTAGTTCTGGCCGCCCCGGCTGTTGTGTCGCGGGTGCTGCTGCCAATCACAGCATAAACTTCATTTACCGTTATCGACTGGTCGAGGGTGTCGTTTGCGCGACCTTGATACATCCCCCGAAGGGGAGGCGGGTGATAATCACCAAAGCATTTGCGCTGGACTTGAGAAAGCAGCTCGTCGTCCGTGCTATCAAAAGCGCGTATGAGGCACGTGACTGAGGCACGTGATTGATTCGTTTGTCTCGATTTCTTTGTTTGAGTGGGGTCAATCAAGGCTCGTAAAACGTGCCACGTTCGGGCCGTACCCAGTGAGCCTAGAAGAGCGCCACTGAACTGGGCCCAATATATTAATGCCTTGTGCAGCTTACTGCTCTTGTCTGGGCGGTGAAAGCTGCGGTCCTGAGCTTGAGGCGTCAGTTCTGTGGATGAGGCTTCTTCTGGCTTTCCACAGGTGCAGGAGATGGCCATACACTTCCGGGAGTTGAGAATTTCTCTTAACGATGGTGGTGCAATGGTCCCGAATCTCTTTAAATTGGCCGCACCAATCGGTGAGGTTTGTGAGGTTGCTAATTTAATGCTCGCTATCGCAGCGGAAGGCGTTCCACTTTGTGAGGCGGACTTGACTAATGGAGCGACCCATCGCGCTCTCCGTAATCTTTGCACGGAGAATGCAATGGTCGCTACGCAAGGGTTCCTGTAAGTTGTCCCAATTATAGTTTGCAGTGCCAACGGCGAAGTTGAGATCGGGACAAGTGTCCCTGCATACATTGTTGCCAATCCGTGTAGGGGGTGTGGGGTCCGTAAACACTTCGAGCTGAAATTTTTCGGTGGCAGCCGCAAGTTGTTTGCCTTTCCAAGTGTTTGCCGAGTGCTCGTATCCCCAGCGTTCGTTGAGAGCGTTGATGTTCCCGAGGTGCGTGAGTTCCCTTCCCTGGGCCAATTTACAGGCACCCTGGACGAGAGCGTAGAAGTCGGTGGCTTTTCCTACGGGGGGCTATATACATTGACGATGATGATGATTCGCTTCTACTTTTTCTGGCGTTGGCTCACAGAAATATCCGGCAGCAGAGTTTGATATATCGCTCTGTCAAATTATCTTGTCGAATATTTCTGTGCGCCCAAGGCTGTCAAAATGATTATATAGTTTTCAACTACGTCTTTTGTCATCGCAGTCTAGTTAGAGCTCCGTTGTCGGCCTCTATAAATTTTTGTAAGGCACTAACGGTAAGGGTGTTACCAGTGCGGCACGAAAACGCCATTAAGGGTGCAAACATTTCTACAGTGCATAAAAATCGAAAAACGACATACAACATACAAAATAAAAAATGAGCCTTGAGAAAACCGCCACACTTACACACAATCAAAACATTCTTGAAACATTCTACGCGCAATGCACAAAATGGAATAGCACCTATACGCTTGCGCGTAACCCGCGTTCACAAAGGGAAACGCCACTGCAACTTTCTGGTACCATCGCTTGATCACACCGAATTTCTTGTCTGATGGGGCATATGCCTTCGCATTAAAATTCGAAATAATCATAAAACAAGATTTACCATGCGCAGGCTAGTGAACAGAAGACCAGAAATCACTGCTGCCGTTGGAGCCAACCGTTACAGCAGGGCCCCGAGATACCACTTTGTATAATCCACACAGTTTCTCAAGCTACCTACGTAGATTATTTTCCAAAATCATTTAAGAGAGAGAGAGAACAACTTCATTGAAAATGCCTGCAGAATCGGTTAAGCTCCCTCCACGCAGGGAGGACAAGCTTTTACGGCGACGCGGCCACTACGTCAGTCTCGTGCGCTGTGCTCCTCGAGGTCTTGGTTCCTCGCTACTTCCGCGGGTCCGAGAGGGCTGCCGCCCCCTTCCTGGGGGTGCTGCCCCCCTTCTCCTCGGTTTCGCGCGGTCGCTGCCTCTCTAGAGCTGCCGAGACCTGCTGCACGGCCTTGAGTTGTGTCTCTTGATCATAGGTCCTCGTTGCAGCCTCTAGCTGCGGCGGGATCGTCGTCTTCTGGCTGGCTTCTCGCGGATTTACGCTACAGTCCCAAAGGATGTGAGCTGCGGTGGCTCTCTCCTTCGCGCACAGTCTACACACGTCACTCGCGTACACGCTCGGACACACGTGCTTAGCTAGCACCGGGGTGAGCAGGGACCCCGTCTGTAACTGTCTGTATAACACTGCCCCCTTCCGGGTAAGCCCCGGGTGAAGTGGCGGCATAGTCTGTCTGTTCAGTCTGTACCACTTCACTATTTCGTTGAAAGAGGTCATCTTGTCCTTGGCACTGCACCACGACCAAGGCTCCGAGTCGGCCGTGCTTGCAGCTGCGCGGTTGGTTAGTCCTCGCGCGGCCGAGTTGGCCGTCTCATTGTGGTTAACGTTCCCGCGTTCCGACACGTCACTGCCCATGTGGGCCGGAAACCACTTGATCACCACAGCACTTTTGCGTCCGATGTCTTCGGCCTTGCGCAGTATGCGCGCGGCCTCACTACATACCCTACCCTTGGCGTAGTTCTTCACTACCGTTCTAGAGTCACACAACACTGTAGTGCATCCGGGGTCGGAGACGGGTAAGGCGATGGCCACCTCCTCCGCCCGGTGCGCTTCTCGAGTCCGGACGCTCGCCGCGGTCTTCGTTGCACTCGTCCATGCCCCGACAGCCACCGCCGCGTATGCGTCGCTGCTCCCTCGATACTCCGCCGCGTCCACGTAGACGGCGCCTTCTTCTCTGGCGTGGAGGTCCACGAGAGCACTGGCCCTCGCCAACCTCCGCTCCTTGTTGTGCTCGGGGTTCACGTTCCTCGGGATCGGGCAGACCCTGAGCTTTCTGTTGATGCTATCCGGTATAGGTACGTCTTTCTGCTGCTTGCCTTCCCTCGGCTCGAGGCCAAGGTCTCGCAGTAGCTGTCTTCCGGTTCTCGTTTCAGAGAGGCGCTCGAGTTGTGCCGTTCTCTGTGCTTCGGCTATTTCGTCCAGCGTGTTGTGGACTCCCAGCGCCGTGAATATTTCGGTGCTCTTGCTCCCGAGGAGACCGAGTGCCGCCTTATACGCCTTGCGTATGGTGGCGTCTATCTTGTTACTTTCGCTCGGCCTCCAGTTGTGGAAGGCGGACACGTACGTTATGTGGCTAACTGCGAAGGATTGAACGAGCCTAGTCAGGCTCTCCTCCTTCATCCCGGCTCTTCTGTTGGACACCCTCTTGATGGGTCTCATTGCCGCGGCCGCTTTGCCCGCGAGCTTGTTGACCGTTTCACCGTTGACTCGGTTTCGCTGGATGAGCAGCCCGAGCACTCGAATCTTCTCGACCTCCGGTATTACTTGTCCTCCCGCCGTCTTGACCGTGACCTTGGGACGCTCGTACTTGACTTCCATATTCTTTTTTTTCCCGCCCGCTCCTGTCGGTGGAATCACCACCAGTTCTGACTTGGCCGGAGAGCAAACGAGTCCAGACCCGCCCAGCTGCTCCTCGATGGCGTTGACCGCTTCTTGCAGCGTTGTCTCAATGTGTCCGTCGATTCCTCCCTGTACCCATAGCGTAACGTCGTCGGCGTAGATGGTGTGCCGGACTCCTTCGAATATCATTTAAAGCTTAATTTTCAAGAAAAGAAAGCTTATTTCATACACACACACCCACTTTTTAAACCTCCTTGGATCACGCAGGCATCAGAATTCGATATAATCATAAAACAAGATACCGAAACACGTGGGTTTCGACTGCTGTTGGAGCCAACAGTTACAGCAGGGTCCCAAGATACCACTTTGAATAACCCACACAGTTTCTCGAGCTACCTACCTACATTGTTTTCCAATATTTTTTAAATCTAAATGTTGCAAAAAAAAAAGCTTATTTCACGCAATGCAGTTGCGCACCTGACATAACCCTTTTATCTAATGTACACTTGAAAAAAAAACATGTACCATCTATCGCTAATACAAAATACAATAAAATAAATGTCAGCCAGCCGCTACCGGCGCCAACCGTCGAACCGTTACGCTTACGTTTTTGCGTTAGGCCATTCAGCGAGTACCCCAGTAAAATCTGTCCATCACGCGAAAAGTGTAATGCCTTGTATCTGCACAAAAAAATCGTGAGCCATTTCACTCTGTGAATGTGGATGACCAGCGAAGCTGTTTAACACACGACAAAGAGGTGACACAGAATTTTGAACAAAGGCACGAAATGAATTATTGTCTTGATCAGAAAATACACAAAGTAAGGCGCAGACGCATGGAAAATTTAGGCAAACTGCGCTGGCGCGATTTCTGCAGCACCCTGTCTCCTCACACGTCTGTCCCACGAATTTTTCAAGTAATTTGTTCTTTAAGCGGACCTGTAACACAGAGCTTCCCATTTCGTGCTCTCGCTGTAGCTCGGGGCACGTGTGAAATAGTCGCAGATGAATTTTTTGAGCTCATTTCCAGACCTGCTTTTTCATCGCAATGTGCAGAATTTGATATTTCAGTAGTGTTAGCTAAGCAGAAAATTACTGCTTGCTACTGGGCCCAACATCCTCAATTAGATCCTACTTTCACATTAAGCGAGCTTCAATGTGCAATTGCATCATGTCGCCAAAAGTCTGCTGCTGGGTCGGACGGCATTACGTACAATATGCTAAGAAACCTCGGACCGACAGGTACAAATGCTCTCTTAGACATCTGTAATAATTTATGGATAGAATAAACTGTACCCGACTCTTGGAAAGTCGCTCGAATCATACAAATTTCAAAACCGGGGAAGACGCCCTTGTGCCTTGAGTCCTTCCGACCAGTTAGCTTGACAAGTTATTTATGCAAAGTAATGGAGAAAATGATCGACGCGCGACTTCAATGGTGGTGTAATGAAACGGATGTGTTGTCCAACTACTTCGTAGGTTTTAGGAAACATTTAGGAAACATTTAGGAAAGCACAATGGATGCAATATTAGATATAGCAACCTGTGTGGAACACGAGTGTGCACGTGGAAACATGACGATAGCAGTATTCCTAGACATCAAGAGGGCATTTGACACTGTCAGTCACGTTCATGTTCTGCTAAGTATGTTGCAACTTGAACTGTCTATCAGGTCCTTGCGATGGATTTCTTAATTTTTATCAGGTCGCAAAATATTTGTTCAGACGGGTGAAGGAAAGAGTGCTGAACATGTTGTAAAACAGGGAGTACCACAGGGAAGCGTACTCAGCCCCTTTCTTTTTAACTGCGTCATGGCTGATTTAGCAAGAAGACTGCCATCACAGTTAAAGTTTTCATTGTATGCAGATGGTGTGCGTATTTGGACATCTGGGTCTAATGCTCAACTGCTTCAGATGGCATTGCAAGATGGAATAAATATCATTAACCAATTTTTGAGACAGAGAGGAATGGTTCTATCATGCGCAAAACAGCTGTATTGCCCTTCCCCCCCCACTCGGAGGCAGTTAAAAAAATTTCACCCTTAATCTGGAAGGACACCCTCTAATGATTGTCACACAGCATCGATTTCTTGGCATAATACTTGATAGGCAGCTATCCTGGACACCCCACGTAAAAAAACTCGAAAACGAGGTCAATGCCATAGTGACTGTACTTCGCAGACTCGCAGGCACATCATGGGGCGGATGAGTATCGTCCATGCTGACTGTTTACAGTGCATTAATACGACAAAAAATTGCGTATTTCACGCCCATGTTACACGGACTTCCCCACACGTCAGAAGAGCGACTTCAAAGACTTTTAGCTAGAGGACTACGCATATGTCTTGGACTTCCTCGAGCGACTTCTAGCTTTCTTGTATTAGCTGAGGCTCGCCGATCACCATTTCCAGTTATGCGAACTACAGAAAGACCCCGACATTATTTTCGTCTTCAAACACAGCATAAAAGTCACCAATTGCCTCTAGACATTATGAAACGAGATAAAAGTTATGTTCATATAAAAATTTGAGTAAATCTTCACATATTGCCAAGAAATAATTTTGGAACTCAGACGTCGAATATCCTCCATGGCTGCTTACACTTCCAAAAATCGAATTGTCAGTAGACGGGATATTCAGAAAAAGCGACATGTTCGTTCAAGCTGCTCAACAGCTAGCACTTTACCAGACATATATGCGGTATTCAGAATACACACACGTCTACACAGATGGCTCCAGTACATCAACCTTTTCATCATTCATTATAGCGCACCTCAACAAACAAGAATTATTTAAGTTATCTCGTGCGACTTCGTCCACAACGGCTGAACTGTTCGCAATCCTACATGCGATAAAATTTATATTGTCAGTAAGAGATGCGCAAAAATGGGTAATTTTCAGCGATTCACAGGCGGCTCTAACATCACTCTGCAGCACAAAAGGGAAAACATTCAGTGATAGTATAATATACGAGACACTTGCAAACCTCACAAAGGCAAGCGCAGCGAAACATGCAATAGCATTTCAGTGGATACCAGGGCATTGTAACATTCCTGCAACACAGCAGCCGATCAAGCAGCACGACAAGCACACCTCAAAGATGATGTGGTTCCGTTCCCAATATCAAAGAATGAGTTACGTTGCATTATAAGGACAACGTCTTTCAAAATGTGTAGAAACACTTGGTTTGACCAGAATTCCAAGAGCTCGGACTTATACCATATTGATCCGTTCATCGAATTCAAATTTTCATTATCATTAGACAGAAATATAGAAACCCTTATTCAACGATTAAGGCTAGGCACTGCCTACACAAAGCATTTCTTACACCGAATTGGCCGTGCGGAAACCCCCGAATGTGATTGTGGATTTGTAGACGAAGATATGCATCACCTCCTTCTAGATTGCCCACGTCACGACGCACCAAGATCGATGCCGACTTAAATCAACCCTAATTAAATTAGACAGCAGACCTTTAAGTTTAAAGAAACTTTTGGGTCCTTGGCCAACAACGTCTTTGCACAAGAGCGCTTTAAGACCACTAAAGACTTTTCTTGAAGACAGCAGCATTGTTGGATGTTATTAACGTTTTTATTGTTCCTTTCATTTCATTGTCGCTGTATATATGGATATATTTGTGAATTATGTTATTTTGACTGTTTTCTTGTGACTATACGTGATAATGCATTTACCCGATGAATGTACCACCCGCTGACTAGAGACTGTGTCATTAGGCGACAGTATCATTTGTATTTTTGAGACTTTTATCTACATAACTGTGGAGACATTTAGCTTGTATATTGTATGTACCATGTGTTTAATACGTCATAGTCTTTCTGTGAAAACGTTGCGTGATAAGTCCTGGTGGTTCTGTGAAAAGAATATTTCATATGTAATCTTAAACCCTGCATGTTGTATGATGGAACCATTCAAGAGATAAGGAGTAGCCGGCGCCTTAAATTGTGCGTCAACATCTCCTTATATCATATCAATAAAAAGAAGGTACGCACACACATTTATTGTCATTCGCGTGGACGACGGGACCGCCGCCCCGAGGAGCCGGAGGACACTAGACGCACTTGGCGTTCCGACGGGACCGCCACCACGGGAGTGGAAGGAATTGATTGATTGATTGATTGATTGATTGATTGATTGATTGATTGATTGATTGATTGATTGATTGATTGATTGATTGATTGATTGATTGATTGATTGAAACTTTTGTTAGAAGGGATGGCCCATGGCCTAAGATAGGGGTAAGGGATCAGGTGAAAGGAAGGATGCCTGCCTCCTTCGCAAAGGACAGCAAAGTGTTAATTCTTCTGGTTGCATCTGCTTGCGGTGCGACCCAGTCTTCGTACGATGCCACCTTTCAGGTCGGGTGTGCTTGTCCCTGAGGGTGGCTGTGGCAGGACAGGACCAGATCAGATGTTTGGGATCGACGTTGATCTCAGGGCTTCTGCATACCACCATCAACCGCGAGAGGAAATTTTGCAGAGGACGACCAGACATTCTAGTAGCAGTTGACTTGAAGGAAAGGAAACTAGACGCGCAAGCGCTTCGAACGCCGACAAAGAGAGGCCGGTCCGAAAGTAGAAGTGGCCGACGCGGGTCGGCGTTTTTTCCTTCCTCCATGTTTTGGGCTAAGATCCGATATCGTAGCTAGAACTCTAATCTATCTGACACTTTTGTCTTTTTCTGTTTACTTTGACACCGGTTTTTTTTGTTTAATTTTTTTCTTACCTTTGTAATTATTTTTCAACGTTGGAATAAAATCATCTGTTCTTACCCTTATGCCTGGGATCTTTTGGGGTCCCAGGTGAGACAAGGGTAGTTCAAGGGCGCGTTACAGGTCCCGGAGCCAACCATCTGAAGTTCACAGGGGTATGTGCCATTGTGTTTGGACCCTTTGTGCACTATCTTCGCAATTGGCCCATGGTTTTTGCACACACGCACGAAAAATCTACGGAAGCCTAGCCATAGACAGCTTCGCTGTAGAATGCGTAATTTGCGAAGCTAGGACATCTAATCATTATAATAATGTAAATACAGGTAAAGGAACAATTGAAAAAGAATTGAACAGAGGCTAACCATAACTTATGCATACCCATAGGTATACATATCGCTCCATAGAAAATGCTTGGAGAAGCCTATAGTAGGTGTGGGCCAATTTGAAATTTGGGGGTGGGCCAAGTTGAAATTGGGGGTAGGCCAGCTTGAAATTTAGGAGTGGACCAAATTGAAGTTGACGGGTGGGCCAATTTGAAATTTTGGGTTGGGCCAACTGAAATTTGGGGGCATGCTGAAGCATACTTAGACAACTAAAGTGGAGTTTCTGCATACTGTTTGTTGATTTGCCTATTTTGTAGGTATTCATCGGACGAAAAAAAGTCAGTTTCGCCAGAAAAGCGAAGCATCGATTGCGATAGCAAATTGGTAGACAGCTGTACGAAGCAATGATAGTAGTTTTATCGATCGTATGAACTTTTAAACATTCGCTTACTAACTAAATTAACAAGCACGGTGTCACGCACGCGCAAGCAAACATGAACACATATCACTCGTGACCGCGGAAACTCGCTGTCAAAACGCTGGAGGGAGGAAGTGTGGCCGCAGCAGCGAGCGAATTGACCTTCGTGCTGCCTCTCGCTTCAACGCGATACTAAGCGGCGAAAACACAGTGCACACGAAACTATCAGCACTCGGCGCACTGTCCACATCGCAGATCGCTTTCAAGATGAGGCCCGCGGGGCCGCGCATATGCAACAGCCGCCAGAGTAGAATGCCCCCTCCTCTCTTCCCCTCCCCTCGGTGCCTTGCGCGCGACGGAACACGGCGCGCTTCTTCCCTGCTTTCCTCCCTTGCCCGCACGAGATTGATACCCGTGCCACAGGGGCACAGAAAATGTCATTAAATTGTTAATGCGTTAAATTTTATTGCCATTTGCGTGATGCCACACGCACAAACCTAGCGTCATTTACCTTAATGACTGAGAAATGCGTACCCTCGACTCCATACCTTGCGCAGTGTCGTATAATTGAATTATTTGAAACAGTCCCTACCAGGCAAAATATAACTTATTTTTTAACTACAGCGCTCAGGTTAAGAAGTTGTACTTGGTGAAATTCCTCAGATCAGCATTAAAATTCGTCAGGCTTCGACGGGCCAAGCGCCGTTTTGATTCTGGTCTTTGGATTTGACTTCGAATGGTTGAAGCTGCTAAGGTCGGTTGCTGTGTTGTACAAGACAGCAACAAGCTCAAGCTAACGGCACTATAGTGTGCTTGCTTTTATGGTTCATTATTCATGAAGGCGCAAAATAAACTTGTAAATGCACATTTACTTTTGTTCAGTGCCTTAATGTTTCTCACTTCAGAAGGAGCTGTGATCGACATCCCCACATAAAATGTCATTAAATTTGGACGCGTGGCAGCTCCATCGAAAAAAGATATTGTTAGGGGATTTAAGGCATTAACGAACGAATGTAGTTTTTTGTGCCCGTGTGTCACGGGTATGAGCCGCCATCGTGGGCTCACTCTCGCACGCTTTCACTCGCACATACGGCATACATCGCGCGGGGACGATGTTATCGCCCTTGGACTATCGCAATAATTTAACGATGAACAAAGCGACTATAGTCAGTCACGACCTAAGAATTACAAACAAGCTCCACAAACAAAAAGAAAACCACCTGCCCTTCACCTCTGAAAGAGATCTGGGCCAGGTGCAGTTCGCTCACAGCTTAATGACTTTGCTCTGATAATGCAAACGCTTGGCCAATCGGAAAATAAAAACAAGATGTTTCAAGCTAGTACGTTGTCTTTGGCGGAGTAGTGATGTTAAGATCACTGTCCGTGTCTGCCCGCCTTACCCTTTTTTGGACTACGAATCCTTACCAACTAGCTCAGCTTTCTGTCGTTCTAACCTTCCAGTCTATTGCGCATGTAAAGTCGCATCCAGCGTGCACACACAAAGCTGCAGCCGTGCTCGGCTGCAGCTGTGTATGGGTGCCCCATATTGCGGATGTCACAGAAGTGAAAGACATGACAGCGGGACTTCGCTGAGAAACTCATCAACCACTCCTTCAAAGATTTCGTCCACGTAACGCTGTCCAGTCTCACTGTGTGATCGAAGAAGATGGGACCGATTATAGCACCGTTGTAAATTCCGAACCACACATTGAACGCTCACTAGTAATGGTGCCCATTGCGCTTTACCCAGTGTGCATTGGAGTCACTTCAATAGTGTGCATTATGCAAATTTACCTGGGCTTTTCTGCGAAAATTGGCTTCATCTGTGGACATGATGTTGCTCAACAAATTTGGTGACTCATCGGCTTTTGTGAGGGCCCAATTCGAGAAATCTAGGCGATTCTACAGGTCCCTATCTTCCAAGCATTGGTGCTGGTTAAAGTGGTACGAGTGAAAGGCCGTCATTTAGAATCCCCCAAACTGATGACTTGGAAATTGGTACCTGGGCGGCCACATCACACACGCTAGCATGAGGGTTTGAGGCCATAAATTGTAGAACATCCGTGCGTAGGCGAGGACTCAAAGACTCAAAGGTGCTGATTTGTCTCAGGTTTTCATAATTTCTGTTGATAGTTGATGCATTTGGTATACCACCACACTTCCATGACTGATATATATTTGCGGCCTTCCTCTTGTTTACGTTTGCAGCTCCCAAGCCAAGGAACATGTTTTCCTTCTGCTCATCAGAGAAAGACGTGGCGACTGGCACGGAACAAAACGCACCTTTAAACATTTGCAGTGACGTTGTGAATTCGCTTTTGTGGTGATAGGTTTTATGTAAAAAAAAAAAAAACATCCACGCACTTTATCTACGCTAAGACAACAGCTATCACAGTGTTTTCCAACTAACACCAAACGCGACGTGTTACTTCGGCCGGGGTGCGGCAGATAAGGCACTAGCCCGATCAGGATGTTTTTCTTTATTTCATTTATTTCGTCCGGGTTAACTCATAGGGAGCATGTTCGAGAGCGCTGCTTTACGATGAGCGTGGGAGCGCAGTCACGTGGTATTCTCCTTATTTCACAGGTTTTATTTATCAATCGTAAAAAATTTGTACGCAATTAGTACGTCGCTGAAAATATTACCGTTAGCTGTTCTTTGGCTGTGCCTACAAATGCCTAATTAAGTCTCAGTAACGAAAAAATGACTAACAGCAACTCCACTGCACTGAAAACAATATGCACTAGATTTTCTTCAAGTAACGCATTGTTCTTTTTTAAATCCTGGTTAATTATAGTTCATTTGGACACCCTGTATATATTTATGAACTCTGTATGCAAGTCATGATGTTTCCATCCCTTATAAATGTTATATATTATTAGAAATGTTTTTCATGAGTCGGTAGAACTGTTTACTGGAAAGAGAAGCAATTCTGAGAACCACATGCTTGACTTACATTTCACACATCATTGATAAAGAGTCTGCCGAAAGGTCACTAAAATCTGCAGGTTTTTTTCCCACGGTCAGAAAAGCACGCAAAGCAATTTGGAGCCAGGTGAACATACAGCAACATATTCTTTCTCTAGGCATAGGCTATCCATAGCTTTTTGAAATGATTGTTAATTGGCTACCTCCTTCTCTTTCAAAAATATAATGAAATTTGTCCTGTGTATATATATTTAAATATATTGTGTGTATGTGCATAGTGCTTACAGTGTAAATCTAAACAATGTTGAAGTGAGAAAATGCGGATGTGGCAGCCGCCCCTGGTACTTCTAATGCACTTGTCCTCCTATTGTCGAGATTTGCAGAACTAAAGCGATAGTATGAATTAAAAGCAATGCACGTCCGCGCCAACAATGATGTAGTGAGCTATTAGCCATAATAAAATTTTAATTGAAAAGGTCGAGGCGAGTCAAAAGTAACCTCAAATGACGTAGGTGAAAAATCTCTAGTAATGACACTTTAAGTGTGTGTGTGTGGGGGGGGGGGGGGAAGGGGGTAAGTTCCGGCACCTCCCCCCCCCCGGAAAAATTTGGAGTGAGCTCGGTCCCCAGAGCCTTCTCGTAGTTGGCGCCTATGCTACCCTGTATGACCTTCGTTGTTTGTCAAGTTTCTCTCTTGTTTTGGAGAAAGTACATTGTTCAGAAAAGTTCCATAACACTGGAGCGATCATTAGGTATACTTATTTTCTCCTCCACGTTTGACCGACAGCCTATACTGTTGTTAATAAAGAGGATCAAATGCCATAACATCGGCTTTTGGTGTTTTGCGCAAAGTTGAGCATTACGCGACTGACTGAAGTTCTCATGCAGAGTTACGGCTGCGGAGACAGCGACGCACATGTCGTTCGGTAAGTTCTTTCTTTCATTTATTTTTCATCGTTCCTTTCATCGTTTCTTAATTAACGTGTTCTCATCAGCATCATAGAAGTTCTCGTGTTCGAGCGAGAAAGAACAAAGTAAAAGGAGTAGGAAATCAAACAACCTTCCTCAGGACTAATCCCTTTATTCTCGCTCATTGTTATCGGGAGAAAAAAAAAAGCGACGTAGTTGAGGGATCGTTTACGTAGGCAGGAAAGAAAAAGCTCTCTCCCCATTTTTACGAGCGCAATTTGCCCGGAACCAGACAGGACGAGATGCAATCTCGCGCCGAGAAGTGGGGAAGAGAGCATTGACAGTAAAGGCTCCATCGGAAGGGAACGAGGGACGTACAGCAGAAAGCGGTCACATTGTCCTCTTGGGACAACCCGAGTGAACACCAAAAGGGTGTTCCTGCGCGTAAGGGAAGGAACTTCTCTGCGGTACAGCACAAGAGCTGTACGAGAGGAGACCAGACAACTCCAGGGTAATACGATGTGATTGTGTCTACAAGAGAAAAGGAGCGCGCACGCATCCACGCGCTAACGCACACACACGCACACTTTCGCCCAAGTGGTGCACATTGCGCTGTGATGGCCGCGAGAGTGCGCGGTTAGTGCTTTCGACGACTTCGACATGGAAGACACAAACGGTGCAAGAGTTGCGGTCGCTGTGGAAAGCGCCTGTGGTGGCTGATTTTGTGTGCGACTGTGAGTGACTGATAAGATTTTCTAAAAAGAGAGAAAGTTAGAGAGAGAGGGATGAAAGAATTAAAAGGCAGGTAGGTCAACCAGAAAGAAATCCTATTTGATACCCTACACGGAGGGGTAAATTGAAAGATAAAAATTCACGAAGAAACTCCTCTGGGAGTTGTCGAAGTATGCGCAAGCATTGTGCCACTAGCTCATCTCCATGCAGCCCGGTGTCATTATCAATGTTATGAAACTTGATTCGACCAGTATAAAGCTTATCAACCCTTATCAGTCGTTATCAACCTTATTGGACTAGATCCGACCCTTATCAATCGTTATCAGTGCTTATTAACATTATCAGAATTGATCCGACCAATATACGACCTTATCACTCTTTAGCACCCTATCCATCGGCGTCGAACCATTATCAACCGTGATGAGACCCATATGACCCCTCAGCACTCCTTATCATCCTCATCAAGTAATTTATTTATTTATTTATTTATTTATTTATTTATTTATTTACACATACTGCAGCCCTTGCTGGGTCTATAGCAGGAGTGGACAATACAATACAAGAAAGAAATAGAATAGGCAACAAAGAAAGTTTAGGCGCAGTGTTGAGGGAGTACAGACAGGAATTCATTTAATGGGAGAGAACGGTTGGTTCCTGGTAGCGAATTCCATGTTTCAATTGTTTTAGGGAAAAAGCTATACTTAAAAGTATTAGTGCGTGCAAAAAATGGTGTAATGTTAAGCGCGTGATGTCTCCTACTAGAAGAGATTTTTGCAAAGGTGATATATTCATTGCTGGAGAGGCGACAAGATGAGTGAATAATGCCATGAAAAGATTTTAAAGAATTAACGTGTCGCTGTTCGGCGAGAGATGTCAGGTTGAGTGAGGACATGACTGACGATGGTGAGAACTGGTGGTCATACCGTCGGTAGACAAATCTAATGGCTTTCCTTTGTATGGCCTCAACTCTGTCTATTTCGTACTGCTTGTAGGGATTCCAAACGATACTACCATAATCAAGTATAGGGCGAACAATAGTTCTATATAACAGTAATTTAGTGTCGCGCGGAGAATTAGACAGAGTACGACGTAAATAACCGAGTTTTTGTAGAGCTTTAGTCGTAATGGAATCAATGTGCTTTGACCAGGACAGGTTTGTGGTGAATGTGAGACCAAGATATTTATATTCAGAAACGCGTTGAATTAAATTATCATTAAATCCGTAGCTAAAAATGAACGGGTTAGCTTTATTAGAGAAGGACATAACGACAGTCTTACGGAAGTTAATATTCATTTGCCATGTTTCACACCATGTAGAAAATCTGACGAATGATTCACTAAGGCGAACATGCTCAGAGGGAGATGAAATGATGTCATACAATACGCAGTCATTTGCATACATTCGAATTTTAGATGATATCTCGCGTGGCAAATCATTAATATATAGTAAGAAAAGTAGAGGTCCGAGGACCGAGCCTCGAGGGACGCCTGATGACACATCCACCACCGAACGATTGATCGAGTTAAAGCTTACAAATTGAGTGCGGTGAGACAAAAAACTTTCTATCCAGTTCACTAATTGAGGGTTGTTAAGAATGGCATTTAGTTTGGACAGTAGTTTTGAGTGAAGTACGGTATCGAAAGCTTTGGAAAAATTTATGAATGTAGCGTCAATTTGAAATCCCTTATCCAGGTTAGAAGCTATGTCATGCGTGAACTCGACAAGTTGTGTTATGGTGCTAAAACCGCGTCTGAATCCATGTTTAAATTAAAGAGAATGTTATTTGATTCAAGCAATTCCATAATGTGTTTGTGTATTATATGCTCTAGTATTTTGCATGAATATGGTGTTAAAGATATTGGCCGGTAGTTAGAAAGATGCTGCTTACTACCTGACTTATGTAACGGAAGCACCTTAGCCATCTTCCATGATGAAGGTACTATGCCGGAAGTTAGTGATTTCTTGAAGATAAGAGTAAGGTATCGTGAAGTCCATAAGGCATACCGAACGTGAAACAAATTCGGGATTCCATCAGGCCCTTCACTTTTCTTTGTATCAAGATTTAGTATGAGGTTTAAGACAGCTTCTGTGCTAACCAATTGACTGCTTATCTGTCTGTGTTGCGCGACGTGAAGCGCATGAGCCCTCATAGATCGGTGGCGTTTTGGTCGGTGAAGGAAAACGCCAACGGAGGATGCATCCCGCGACCACCGTAACGCAACGGGGATGTGGCGTGCTTGGCAATTTTCACAAAATCGTAATTTTCCCGATGTCTATAATGCACCAAGTCAGCTCTACGTGTAGTCCTGAGATGGCTTTTATTCCAACACCACCAAATATTTCAACAAAGCCTTCATGGAAACAATGCTTTATACAATATTTTCTTTACAGTTATTCGTCTTACGTGACGGACAGGTTTCCTCGTTGGGTAGCGTTACGGTTCACTTTGTACGGCGATGAATGGAACAAATGCCAAACGCCTGGGACAAGGCTTGCCTAATCGTCATGCTCGTCAAAATGAAAAGATTTGTCCGTCGGGTGCGTGTGACGGGATTACACGCCGAAAGTGCAAATCACACTCCCCTCTGTCCTACGTTCAAACCCTCTACCCCAAGGAGTGGATTCCCTCCGGTGCCCTCTGTGCGAGTTACCCCCAACGTGTCCTACGCTCAGCCACTCTACGCCAAGGAGTGGTTTCCCTCCCATGCCTCTCTGTGTGGGTTGACCCGGCGTGTCCTGGCAAGCCCCTTAACCAGGGGGCAGCAGAGAAGGAGGGCGCCCGGACGGTGGAGGGTATACAAGAAAGCCAACAAGCCGTCACGAGCGGTCGCATCTTCTCTGCCCTTGCGTGTAGGTGCACGCACGCTGAACGTTGTTATGCTTTCCTTGGAGCGCACCACTCACCCGTAACGATGTATTAAACTGCTGTTATTTGTTCTTACGTCATCTCATTTTCCCTACCGAACCCTCTCCGATGGTCAGGCTGGTTCGAACCCCGTCCCCTTAACAGTAAGCTAAGAAATGCTTACGCATTTAAAAAGGAAACAGAGAGAGAGAGAGAGAGAGAGAGAGAGAGAGAGAGACCAGGCACATGCCCAAAATGACTGCTGTTCACAGAGAGTTTTCTATTGCTGTTCACACTTGACAACTTGCTAGAGTCGCTCGCGCAGGTTTGTTGTCCGTAAGAACGTCACCAATGCATTTATAATCATCTGCTGCCACGGCTTGTGAAGTCGATATACTAAAATTCTTTTGACAATGGTCAGTGATCGATAAGAACTAGTGCAGTCGCGAGCATTTGTCTCCGTGCGTTGTATCGAGGACAGTGGCAGAGAAACATAATATGAAAGAGAGGAACGTAGGAAGGTAAAATGGAAAAGTATCCGGTTGGCTACCCTACACAGAAAAGTAAGTAGGTTAGAAAAATGATATCAAAAGATGAGATAGAAAGATATGGTTTCCTGGACATGTGCTAGCACAATGGAAATGTCATGCGATCAAAGGTCAGTCCACCTTCCCTAACAATATAGCGCATTCGGAGCCTTGTGCGCCAATGAAAGGCGAGGTCGATGTTGCAGTGCTGCACTGTACACAAATGCCGGTCGTTCAGTCGTGTTAATGCGATGCGTCCCTGTGCATAAAACTAAACACCCCCCCGGTCCTGCAATATCGATATTACGGACGCAACTGCAACATTTTGTACGCAACAAGAGCAGAATTACGGGTGCTTTTAAAAGCGAAGCTTTTCTTTGCGAACCTCTCCGGGTTTCGTGACCGTGGATGTGGCGTAGGCGGATGCGTGAAGTGAGGAGGATTATTTTTACGTTTTGCAAATGACGTGTAATGGTGGCGTGTGATGGTGAGACAAAGAGACACACTTTTTCCTTTGTTGTTTACTATTTGCAAGAAGTACTGAACGTGATGTAGATTGCAGATGATTAGGGCATAAGCGTTATCACAGACTTACAAAAGCGTTGTTGCACTTCTTGCGGATAACTGGCCTTAGAGACCGACTGTAAGCAGTGCCATATTCTCCTTTCCTTTTTCCATTTTCCTTTTTGTTCTTGTTTTGATTTTTGTAACATATCTTTGCTATTATCTTTTATTCCCCTTGCCCCCTTTCCCCACCACCGGGTAGTCAGCCGGTCTAAAAACTGGCTAGTCACCCTATCTTTCCGTCTATTCCTGCTTTCTTACGGTCTGTAGATAACGTAAGCATATTGAGCAACGCTGCATGAATCACACCAAAATACTCAGGCAAACTTTAAGATAGGTCTGAATATCAACACGCAAAACGTTGCTATTTACTGTTTGAAAGAAGTAATGAAAAGATGATAGATTGCAATGAATTAGGCATAAACGTTCTCGATGGCGCTTTGACGATAATGTTGGCATATTGAGCAACACTAGTGATGAACTACAACAAATTACTTAGGTGAACTCTGAGATAGGTCTGAGAATCAACATGCAAAATACTGAGGCATTGTTCGACAAGCTAGCAAAGGAACAAGAGTTCGGGATTGCTAGTCGGCTTCCTGAAATTGTACAAAGGTACACGTTTATCTCTAGCCCGAGTAGCCGCAGGCGACCCGGATAGCGAGTGCATTGTGTCAAGACGAATACATGTGGGTTGTAGCGCATAGTATAAGTAATTTGAAGTCATTAGCTGTAAGCATGCGAACATCCACGAAAAAAAGAAGTACCTAACCAGTGCATTCTACCGTCATCAGCGACAGCAAGCAGGCCATCGGCAATTTCGTCCGAGGTAGAATTTCCAAACAGGCGTACCATGTCCTCGCACGACGCCCCCTAATCGGCTTGAAAACCCTCGTGTGGACCCCCGCTCACGCGGCTGTGCCCGGCAACCCGTCGGCTCACAGTTTGGCTCGAGATCTCGCGCGCCAAGCCTCGTCCGCAGATGAGGACGTCGTGAATGAGAAGAGACACGAGGAACCCTGCGAGACTTATTATGAAATAACCCATGGGTATCGCTTGAGGCGTCGCGTGCTCCCACCACCGACGAAGCAACTCGACAAAACGCAAGCGGTCGCGTTTCGGCGACTTCAGACAAACACATACCCACACCCAAAATACATTAACAAAATCACAGGGGGCAAGGAAAGCGACAAATGTAGGCTCTGTTCAGAAACAGGAACACTCACACACATAATGTGTGTGAGTGTTCAAAGATATGTGTGTGAGTGTTCACAGGATGTTCTCTCATCCCCCCGTCAGCAGCGAGACTGACTGGACAGCCTGGCTCAGTTCCGGGGACGTCGGCCGACAACTTGAACTGGTGGACTGGGCGGAAAAGGCCAAGCAGGCCCAGAACCTTACTTGAGCCCAAACCCTCAGCCACGTCCCTCTTTACCCTTCCCCTTTCAATAAAGTTTATCACCACCAGTGCATTCTACCACTACTTGGATGATAGCAAAATCGAGAAACTACGGACCGCGCAACGGCGGTTATGATAGTGTAAAAGCGGTCAGCTCATATTTAAGTTAATAATAACAGGATGACATAGAGTTTTGCATGTCTTATAATTGGTAAAGGAAATAAGCAGTGGTCTATATATATAGCTACATAAAGAGTGCCAAGGAAAGGGAAATGCAGTTGCCATGGGACTGGACGGATGGTGAGAGTGCGAAACTTGCAGGCATACAGTGGAGTCGGTTGACGGGAGTGATGTACCGGACCAGGATGAATTTTTCTTCCCCTTCGAAGGCTTTTTTCAGAGAAACCCATATGGGTTTCCTTCGTGGCTTCATACTACAGTCCAGATGGATGGCAACTTTGCCCTTTCAGCTAGGATTCTGAGTAGACAAGCATTATTTTTTTTTCATTTTGCCCCCATTCGAATACGACCACCAAGGCGGGGTGACTGCTAAGTACGAGGTCGCGGGATCGAATCCCGGCAACGGCGGCAGCATTTCGATGGGGATATAGATTTAGACTTAGATTTAGGTGCACGTTAAAGAACCCCAAGCAGTCCACAATTCCGGAGTCTCCCGCTACAGCATGCCTCATAATCAGAAAGTGGTTTTGGCAAGTAAAACCCCTTAATTATTTTTTTTTAAGCAAGGCGGGTTATCAAACCTGCGGCCTCATGCGGAGCGGCCGAAGACCGTAGTGAGCCAGCACAATCAGACAGGGAAAAAATTGCCACACATGCACAAATATAAGAAAATCACAAGGTTTACTACGTCACATAATTTGGATGGCAACATAATGGTGTACCAAGCGATAAATAAAGCGTGATGCAGCTAAAAGGAGACACCACGTAGGCACAGGACAAATGGAAGGCACAGATAAAGCGCCTACCGTCAACCAAAATTAATTGCATCCAAGGAAAATAAATCAAGGTGCCAAAAGGGAGAGAGGAGGGAATGAGGTCATTAAAAGATACAAAAGGAAGTCTGTGTGCCAATAATATATGTGAAATGCTATTTCCAGCACATCAACCAAACTAGCAAGTGCCTCTATGACCATCTGAATCAAACGCTAAATTATTGAAATGCTCCGTTGGCTAAAGTGTCCGGTGAATCCAACGACTGTCTCAGAGAACATGCCTTTTTATTCACACTTCACGAGACGCTTCCCTTTGTCTGGTCCTGGCACTGCGTTTTTATTTTGTCATAATACATGCTAACCAGCTCACTTTTGCACTCTCCCAAAGCATGATAACTACAGAACTTCGGACATACAGCTTTATTTCCGAGTTTTCCCCATGGGCTTCTTTGTAGCTTCATGCTACTTTCAGTTGGATGCTAACTTTTCCCTGCAAGTCACGTGTCTTGCCACTCAAACTAGTTTTTTTCATCGAGCCTTCAAGAACACAGTAACATCAAAGTAATTGCAACAATTGTTACCTTTAGTAAACAATGGGCTCAAGGAATGACAATAACAACTCCAGTTACTATTTCTAAGGTTCCCATAAGCTAAATTCAATTGTGTTGCATTTTAACACGAAATAAAGTGCAGTATTTCCAGTTTCATTTAAATTTCCGATTGAACTTGTGTGCGCCACATCTTCACACTGCTCTCTCACATTTCCAATAGGAGTGTAGCACGCTTTCTGTGTGGGCCTCTGATTTACAGCAGGTAGTAGGCACCCACAGAGCATGGCCTCTGACTTTGTCGGGGCAGCTTAGAGAGACAAGCAGAGACAGTTTACTGATAAGAAAGGGCAGAGGGATTGCATCTATGTAACAGATCATGTTCGTTGCATATGATTTGAAGTGTAGAAATGTAAGGCTGATTGCAATTTTCTCTGCAATTGAGTCATCTGTCAGCATAGAACAATCATTGCACGGTTACCAGAAGAATCGGTAACCTTCCGTCCACTATAATATAATAATAATAATCTTTATTTCAGACAACAAGGTCTCGGATACAAGGGTAAAAGGCAGATGTGTTCTGCCTGTCGGGACCCAAGTACCCGAATACACACACTCAGAGCCTGTGGCAACAGAAAGAACATAATACACTACCGTCACATACACAACACAGTTTTATACAAAGTAAAAAAAACCGAACAAGGTACAAGCTTTTACAGTCTTAAAGGAAAATTTGTACAAATAAGGAACCTGAGGATCATAAAAAAATTATGTATACACAACCTATTGATTGTTAGGACAGGAAAGGAGGTAAGCTTTAACATTCTTTTTGAAAGAGTTCAGGGACACGCATTTCTGAATAATTTCTATGGCCTGTGTATGTCTGTTGAGAAGACAGGGAATTAAGTATGAAAGCATTTGGGTTCCGTAGTTGGTCCTCACAAGTGAAGTTCTGTAATGGTCGTGCCTTAATTTGTAAGGCACATTACTACTAGAGTGCAATTCAAGATATTTATAAGGATCGAGCTTGATTTCGTTATAGACGTAAGAAAGCAATTTAAACTCATATAATTTATTCACTTTTAGAACAGAGTGTTCGAAGAAGTACAAACCTGTATGGTCGTTATACGAGAGATTTTCGACATATCGTATCGCTTTTTTCTGTAATGTTATCAACCTCATAAGCTTAGTTTTGGTTGTAGACCCCCCATATCAGTATACAATAGTGAAGATGAGAATTTATTATAGTGTAATATAACTGCCGTTTCAGCCATTTGGGAACAATGCTTCTAATTTTGTAGAGTACACTGAGTGACCTAGATACCTTGGCATGAATTTTATTAATATGCTGGGACCAGCTCAAGTGTTCTTCGAACAAGTATCTCTAATGCTTGGTTCGGTGCACAACTTCGTCGCGAAAACGGAGCGCCAACACGCGGACAGCGTATATATTATGCAGGGTGCCAGATTGTGCCAGATTCGGTTTACTCGAGCTCCAACGAGAGCGTCGAAGGTGTTGGCGAGGTGCCGCTGGCCAAAAGGACAGGAAGTGGGACGCAATCGGCGGGCAACGTGCGGCACGCGCCACAACTTTTTCCAGCAGCACGTTGTTCCAAGTGTCCAAGCCACGCCTATCAGACGTGCGGTGCGATGCGGGACAGAGCACCTGACCGCGAACGTGACGAGTACGATATCGCGATCGCATCCGATGCGAGAACGGTGCCTGGTCGCGGGAACAAACAAAACAAAACGAAACAGAAAACCAGAAACGATGGCTTCTCGTCGTCTACGTCACGTCGCTTCCATCTAAGTTCAAGCAAAGCAAAGCGGTGGGCTGGTAGGTGCTGCACACGGCGAAAATTTCGCAGTTTCCAGGACAGGGACAACAAAACGGTGGCACACCTGTCTCCGCTGTCGTTGTCCTCTGCACGGCGCAACTGTCGTGATACGCTTAATGCGTCTAATTAACGACGATCTCTGCAAATAAACAGAGAGAGCGATGAGATAACCAAGCGGAGCCAGCTCAAACTTTACAATTTGAAGTTCGATTCAGTACTGCACAGTTTATCGGAACGCCACTTAAACGGGCACGCCGCTAACTCAGGTTATGCAGAATCTCCTTTACGAACTACGACGTTTCACGCTATAGCCACATGCACACGCGCGCTTATTTTGGTTAACAAAAAAACTGCGTTTGTACTTTTCATGTAACGTTACCTAACTGCGGTAGCTCTTGAGTGAGATTCAGAATAATTATGGTAACAGGCCATCAGCCAGACTCTCCCTCCACTTCCCTGTTTGCATGACTGTTTTTAATATTTTGCTATCATCATTGTAGTATATCGTTTTGATCTGCCTTAAATTCCATCTATATTGTTTCTAAATCCAAATGTTGACACATTACAGTACCTCGGTGCTCTTCAACTAAAGTTTCCTTTCAGAGGCGAACTACTACTTCATGTCACTGAGTGAGGGAGTAAGTCAATGAGTGATTCAATGTGTGAGTCAAGGAGCGAGGGATAGAGGAACAGAGCAAAAGGACTGCGATGTCAACGAGAAACGATGAATATGTGATAAGGAAACTACAGAGATTAGCCTGCAACCTCGCTTCGAAGATTACTCGCTACACAGATCATCCGTCGTACACACGCCGTCAAAAATATACGTCTTCCAATGAAGTTTCTCTCTCACGCTCCGTAGATGAGTATTCATATTCAATACAGCCAAGGATGATCTGTTTAACCCTGTCGGTAGTATCGTTCCCGTCGATTAAGTTGCTCTGATACCGGAAACAAACACGTGCGAACTGTTGCGAGAAATGTTCCGTACCTCTTTGGCAGGTGGGTTTACGGCGACAGTTAGTGAAACGTCAGATGCAGCGTCGTCCGCATCATGGAAGCGCCCCAGAACTCCAAACCTACGCTTTAGATAGACAGCCAATTCCGCTCGCCTTTCAACGCAGTCAGTGGCATTCGAGGCCGCGCGGGCGCATGCAAATCCACCGCGCATCGCGAACCTCTTTGAATAGAGCCGCGTACGTTTGCCGTGCATGCAGCCGCGTCCGCTCCGGCGAGCTGCGCGTGCAAGCGTCCCCAGTGCGAGGTTTACGGGCGCGCTCCACTCTCAAAGGGGGCGCTATCGGATTACGCGTACAGATTTAGCGTCGACGCGCCACTGCTGACCGCGAACGTGACACGGCGGCTATCAGATGCACCTGCCTCGAAGCGGGGCCGCCGCGCAATTCTCGCCAAACCAGGTGAGCTGCCGCTGTCGTCGACCGCTCTCTGCTCGATTGTGCCGACGACCAGAAAGTCTCAGTCGGGACGACATGCTTCCGAAAGTTGAAACTTAAAGGGAGAGCGCGGAGGAGTCGCGGGCGTTGCGAGGGGAAGGAGATAGCCGGGATTGAAGCGGAGATAGCCTCGGAATAGGGGGGGAGGGGGTGAGGGTAGTCGAACTTCACCCGGGGATGGGGGAGGGGGGAGGGAGGAGGTGGCTTCCGCTTCTCCAACTCTCGCCTCGGCGGGAACCAACGCGCTTCGGAAGCGGAGGAAAGTGAAAGCGAGGAGCGGCTGGTGATGACGAAGGTTGGAAGGAGAAAGTCGGCGGCGGCGGGGGAGGAAGAGAGGAAAGTGCGCGTGCGCGCGCGCGCCTTTCGCTAGCACCGCTCTCTGACGACTCCGATCGCGTTCGCGGGCGCGGTGTGTGCGACGCGGCGGCGAGACGGCGTGGTGCGCCTCGCCAGAGAATGCACGGCGACGGCCGATACCGGATGAGCGCCGTTCCTTCCCGTCGTAGTCGCTGCTTCTGACGCGCCTCCGCGCGGCTCTTGAGCTTCCCGTGACGCCGCTCTCCCTTGGACGGACGCGGGGCTACAAGGAACGCGCCACGGAGGCATGCATCCCGGAAGGTGGGCTTCTCCTCACAACGAAACATGTGCTTTCTCTTTTCCTTCGGTCACGTTTTACGCGCGTTGTGAGTGTCTATTTCTTCTTCTTTTTTTTTTTTCAAATTGTTATGCCAGCGTTTCCGAAAGGTAATTTGGCGAAAATGTTGGCGGAACGTATTGGTGCGCGTGGATATTGTGTTTTATCAGGCGCGAGGTGGCGATTCAATTTAAGTTAATCTTATCGTCTCGCATTTTCAATTTATTCGTATCGTTTCACATTATGCTACGTTATCTTTGCAACAAGGCAGCATCTGTATTTCTAGCCTCAGGCTAGTTACGATCAACGAAGTATAGATAATTTTATAATTAGTAAGCAATACGTATGGAACGGTGGAATATACGAGCTCCACATTTATTGCACGCAGAAATTCGTATTAACTTTAGGATCAATTTAGTAGAATTGGGATTGCACAGCCCAAGTTCGGAACAACGACGATGCCTATAATAGAAACTCATAAGCGAATGTATTGTGATATCCATGCAAATAAAGAAAAGGCGGAAATTCGTCAAGTTAATACATTTTGCACAAGTCAATCAAAGGAGTGCGAACGTGAGATATATGGCGTAGACGCGAATAGCACAATATGACGTCACAAATGGCGTGAAAAGCGCTAACGCTCGCCTATGACACTTCATCTGCCTTTGAATGGTCACCATTTCCATAGTTATTTGAGCTGAAAAGTAGCGCGGAGAAAGGAACTAGGCAGTTAAAAGAAACGGCGTAATCACTCTGTCAGAGTTACATGATAATCGATATCAAGCGTTAAGACGGAAAAGTATATCAAAACCCACAAAACCAGACCTAATGGGTATACAAGATGAGCAACCACATGCCGATATATACATATTGACACCACCCAACTAGAATAGAATTTACATGCAAGCTCACTTTTTTCAACTGTGAGCGTTAGTAGATCGTTAGTAGGACGTTAGTACAACCGAAAAAGCCTTCCTTTATTTTAGTGTTTTTTTAAAAGTTTCTCCGGCGCCTGTGTACTTTATCTCCTCTTCGTGTACCGTGGTTTCTCTGAGCACAATTGCAAATATCTGTAATGAAGTCGATGTTGAACTTGAACTAAACTGTATACACTGACAAAGAATGTGCGCAGAGCGATAAAAGAGGTCATTTGCACACTAATGGAATAGATGTGGCTTATGGTGGTGTGTCTTGGATCGCGTTTATTGCCGGCACGCTATTTCATAACACTTACCGTATGATCAGTTTCTTATATTACCGAATAACCACAAAAACACTTACGGGCAGGAGCTTTCATTTTGAATGTATTGCGAACATTACGAAACTCGCAGACAACGAATAAACAGTGGTTCAGCACTTTTAGAAAGATTAGGTAGTAACATTGCGCAGAACGTTTTATCTCGTGATCGGTGCGGAATCTGTGCGCCCACGGTATATGTGTTAAGCAACACAAATGAAAACACTTTGTTAATTAGGAAAAAAATCACCAGAGCGCGCGAAACTGAAATCGCAATGTGCCACAGAGTGGAGCGGTCATTTTCCCCTAGGAGGCTGTTTCGTGCGTACAACATTTGTCATGGTGGAGGTAATGCAAAAATTTAAATGTTCAGAAAAGAATTGGTCCTTTTTTTTTCAGTACTTGCAATTTCAGTTTTCGATACTCATCAATGTCCCCTGTCATCTTCTTTTTAACACAGGCTATAGACGGTATCTGCAGAGGAGACCCGAGACCGTAAGAGCGAAACACAATCTAACTGCCATCGTTAGTACTCCTTTTAAATTGCTAAAGGCTTTGTTTACCCGTTTGCATACCAGTCACACTAAGTCTCAATTGCTTCCTTAAGTTCCCCTGTTCCGTAGAAAAAGAACAAGTCCCGTGTAAGTAGGCGTGTAGTTATCCGAACCGTGTTGACAAAACATGTTCCTATCATGTTGGCATAACAAGGGACTGCAGAAAAAATCTTGCAGTGCTTCAGTTGTGACGTGCTAGGTTTCGCTTGGTCTCAGAACTCGTTCTGCGTTTACCTATCCACATCGCTAGCACCGAGCAAACACGAGATCTATATTCGCCTGCGTTTTCAGACATACTGAACGGGATTACAATTCCAGAGTGCAAAGTCATTGTCTTCTTTTTTTTCTGTCACTTTCATTGTTCATTAATTGAAAGCAAATAATGGGCAGCTTCTTTTTAATATACCTTCATGAATTGGAGGGGTACAGTTCCCGTTATTGCACGCCCACAATATATTGTGCCTCGTACCCGCAAAGCAATACTCTGTTCGGTGCTATACCGTGTTTGAGTAGTACACATATGGCCTGTTTCTGAATCAAAACAGTTTGATAGTAGGAAGAACGTCGTCACTTTCGTGAGTAATTAAGAGACAAGTAATGGGCGTGTTAAATATAAACTCGTACGGCACGTCTTCCGCTATATTCGTCGGGAGCGACAAATTGTGTAGCGTCGACACACCAGGGACATTGAATTCGGCACGTTATATACCGTGTTTGCGTAGTGCGCTGGAAGTAACAGCGTGTTGCAAGTAATGTTGTTCGACGGGATACGTATTATTCGATATGTGTTTTTTCTTTCGGACGTATATATTGCTGAAAATTTTGAACAATTGCGTTTGCCCTTGCGGAACAAGTTTGTCGAACTAAAGTGATTCCGTGGCAACGTTACGCACACGCTTTGGCTGGAGCGTCAACACGTCAAGAGGCATTCGGGAGCGGCCGGGTTGATAACGGAGGCCCACGAAGGAAATGAAAAATGGTATGTCATAACTCCTGCGAAAGATAAACATGTAGGCCGCTAAGAGAGAGAGAGAGAGAGAAAAGAAATATATGCCCAGATAACTTCGAAGAGTCCACACACGTTCGAACTCGTTTGCGGGGACTGCGGGAATCAACCACTCGAAGCAGTGAGGACAACACAGGGGCCGTCACTTAAGAAAAACTCGATGCACACCGCACGATGCGTGTGCGATGTGTGGCCGATGGTCTTGCGTCGCTTGCACCTTTCTACTTTAGTTTGAGGCATCAGTAAAGAGGCGATTATTAATCAAGGAAAGATATTATGTGGACGTTGTCAACACGCCTCTCGTTTTCCCCCCATTCCTTTCGTTGGTTTTGTTTCTGAGCTTTAGCTGCTGCTGCTGCATGGTAAAGCCAACGGAAGCGATGGAAGCAGCCATACGGTGAAGCCCCTACGCTGCTGGCACAGCGTGCATTCTACGAAAGAAAACAAAACGAAAGAGTGTGCACGGAGGCCTCAGATACGCTCGATTCCGTGGGGCATACTGACGAATAAAAGCCAAGGTACAGAAGTGCAAACAAGATTTCTCGACAGCCATAATATTACTTGCGCGCGTTAGTGACAGCCTGTATGCAAAGATTCCTGACAAAAGCAGTCTCTCGGTGAACGCGACGCCCTGACGGCAGGCGCTCAATTTACGGCCACGGTCCCGGGCGCATGTTGTGTGGTTTCGGTTAGGCAGAACCGTGGTGTGGTACTACCACTGGTGGGCAGTGAAAAGAGACCATGTACCCCAGCGCTACTATAGCATCCTGCCAAACCAACATTCCCAACGCAAAGTGTAAGCAGGATCAAATCGTTGGATTATTAAATCCGAGTTGTTCATCGCGGGGTGGTTTATACAGCCCAGCCAACAAGTTTTGGGGGCCGATCACACATTCCGATTCACAAATCAAACACGTACGTTCGTAGGCGCATGAATTACCCTACCTGTCATACGGCAAGCTCTACCGGCCTGCTAATCGGCTGTACATGTTTCTTACCTTGAAGGCAGCACCGAAACCGGAAGTTTGGACGGCAAATGCCTTGGCACCACTGCCTTGTAATTCAAGTAGTGCAACGATCAGATCGTGCGCATGCGGTTCAGTATGTGCTTCTGCCCTTTCTTCATGGTCGCCGGACGGGACTAAATATGCTTGTCGATCACGACTATACGCCGTATTAAGAACTGGATTATTATGCCCGTACGCTGCACCAGATATGCGAGTCGTGCGCAAGTTCCAATAGAACAAGAGTCGCTTATAGTCCACGAGTCCTGTTTAGAGAGGCTCAGAGGCGTGAGTGAGCAATTTAGTAGGAAGAAATTGGAAATGTTGCCAACCATTGTGTCCCCGGATTCTCTGCAAACAATACATTCTTCAATTATCAAAGTTTGATAACTTGAGGCGATATGAAGAACGTTCCGGCTACAATGTACAATGCGTAAGCAGGTTTAAACAGGTAAACAGTCAATCTAGAAAAAGAAACACCAACAAAACGACACATTCTGCGCTTTCTTCATTTAAGCGCAAGCAAATATCTTGTCAATCTAACATTACAAAACAAATAAATAAACACACAAGGACATACTAAATGCCCTTGTGTGTACTAATCATTGTATAACCTTTGAGGGTACTCTCCACCCTTACACAATGCCTCTTGGGGCCTGTAAGGTATATTTAAATAAATAAATAAATAAATAAATAAATAAATAAATAAATAAATAAATAAATAAATAAATAAATAAATAAATATCAGTTTCAGTAAAAAGGGACACGATAACAGTAAGCGTTATTAAAGTGATAAAGTGATAAAGTATCACTTAGTTACAAAATTTATTAAAGTTTTTAGAGCTAATCGCTGTAGTAACACGTTACCCCGTGGCTAAAGCAACCTTTTTATGCCTAAACAACGATCGTCAACGCTTTCGATCGTCGTCCTCGAAGCACATCCTAGCTGTTCAAATTTAGGACAGCTTACCGGGCCATGTTCTGTGTTCTCCCATGAACGGCTGCACGTGCAACAACTCGAAGGTTTCATTATTTACTATGACAAAATTTAAAGTTAATCATCAAAGATGATATTCAATGACACCCTGCCATTATACGTCAGTAAATCGGACCGCTGCAACTCTTTCATAAGTGTTCAATTTCAGAAAACTATATCTATGTAAGCAGAATTATCGGCACTACGAGGCGCCATCTACTTCTGTGCTCCACCGGGCAATAAATATAGAAACACCCTGAGATGAAGAAATTAACAGCGATACAAACAAGCACTCGAGGGCGATTTCCCGCAAGTAGTTATCACGTCGTGTCACACAAGCCACAAGTTCGCAAGCCAGAACACAAACTCGATGTTGCCTGTGCGAGAAAATAACAGGTAGAAAAGAGCGAAGAGCATACAATGCACCGTACATCGCAATACAAGAACAATCGTACAATGAAGGAGTGACATACAAGAACACATCTCTCTGGAATCATAGGCTTTGTGTAGTGACAAGCATAGTAAGTACATGTCTGAATACATACACGTGTTTGAATAAGTGTCGAAGAAAGTAATAGAACGACAGTGTTCAAGTTCTTTCGCACGTTCTCATAGCTTCCGTTATCGGGCAGAGGAGGGAAGAACAAATATTCCTACTTATTACTTAGGTAAACAGTAACCCTTCCTGCAGAAGTTGTCTCACGGCGTCGGGAAAACTTAGGTGCAAGTAAATCAAGTTTGCGAAACTTGTGTACACAAAGCAGGAACCACTTTAACCGCTCAAAAACACGAAAGACAAAGTGAGGCGCCAAGCAGCAGCAGTACTGTCACAAATTTTTGTCTCTGATCAGAGCTAGGTCAACATCGTGCTGGCGCTTCTGCCCACCGAAATATTCAGAAGCCAAAAAGTTCAATAAAGCGCACGAGCTAGGATCCTCCAAATATCCTGGCGCTTCCCGAGAGGCTTATACATGGCCAAATACCAAGGTCAGCACTGCGAAATAGACCTAATGAACTCACATTTTGTAATATGGTTATAGCCCGTATATGAAATAGCGCATCTCGTCCCTCCAGAATTTCTTGTTTACCGCCCGGAGTATTCCTGAGTTCGACGGATCACACCACAGCTTTAACATCATCTGTTATTATAATGACAATGACAAGCGCAGCGGAGCTTCGGAAAGCTTGTGCTATAGCAGGCCACGCCTTACTTATCGCAAGCACTCTCTCAGTCGCATTCCTGCTGAAAAATTATCACGCGCGGTGCTATTAATATATGGTTCAAGAACAGTTAACGATAACGCAGACTAGAGCACATCTAGTCTGCGCGCAAACTAGATGGTAATAACTAGATGGTAGAGCGGCTGCCCCGGAAAGGCGGTGGTCCCGGGTTCGAGTCCCGGACCAGGACGAATTTTTCTTCAACTGCGAGGCGTTTCTTTTGAGGAACCCGTATGGGTTTCCTTTGTAGCAATTGCTACGAACGGGTGGATGTCTGATTTTTCCTTTATTAACTAGAGCACATTCGTAGCACATTTACAAAGCAAAACACTATAAAGGTATGTTTGCATACATACGTATATAGTTTCGGCGCTGTATAGTTAGACAGCTTTCTCACAGATCTTGGCTAGTATATGACAGAACACAGTGTTTCGTCATGACTGCAGGTAAGCGTTACTGCAAAAAAGCAGTAACACTCATCTGTGCAAATTTCGGATTTAGATAAGTACCACCAACTATTTGTAGCTAGCGTCGTTTGCTACGCTACGTCATTCTGTCATAACAGGCACTCTCATTTTAACGTGAGCAGAAAATATTGTTGATTCTAGTGCGATAGTCCACCAAGTTTTTATTTTAATGATTTGGTATTCATAGTAGTGCTCCCTGTGCGTTTGAAAGCGCTCGATATTCTTTTCGGTGGTTTCAAGGAGGCGTGGACACACGATAGTCAGATTGCCGACACCTACTTGATTTTGCTTGTTTTATCTTATTATCAATAACGACAACGCTGCAATGACCCTCAACACAGACAGATCTCAAACAGCGATCTCTTGCAGTAAGGACTTCGTCCAAGCGAATAGCTCGAGTTTAGTTAGCCCACTTGAGTTTATTTTGGACGGGCGCCATTTTGTTCAGCGTTCAGCGGTACCTTCACGTAATAGGATCAACAGCCACATGCGATCCATTCGTTGCCTCATACGTCAAATTGTGCAAAAGGGTATGGTGCCCTATTGCTCAACTGAAGAGATGGACGATGTTTGCAGTCGATATTTCGTTTTGGATTCTTGTCTTGTTTTCTTTTGTTTGGCTCTTCATTTCTTGCTGGTATGTTGTATTATTTGCGTGCGAGCCCCCCCCCCCCCCCCCCGCCCTCACCCCCCCTCTCTCGTCCCCTACGTTCTTTTTTTATTTATTTTTTTACAGTTGGGTAGCCATATAGGCAACTGTGAGTTAGATAATTGGCTACCTGTATAACTAGCTAGCTAACTCACTAGTAACTCAGTAAATGAATAGCAACTTGCCCAACGAACAAACGAACTCCCGGCCCGTCTCGCACTTCAGGAACCATGTAACTGTTGAAAAAAAGGCCAATTCCCCTCCAGCGCACATACTAACAAAGTAAAAAGAACTGGGCAAAATGAGCCTTAGGAAATTATAGTGACGGCAGCCTATAGATAGAGTAAAAATTCAAGAGTGCGAAGGAACCTTCCTTTGCGCACAGACAGCTAGTTGCAGGATATGCACTTGTGGCGACTCCAGCATGGAAATTTGGGCATGTTGGTTTTTGTATCTTCAGGGGCAGAATGCGCGAGAACGATTGCCTTGTGCGTGTGTGTGTTTTATAAAAGCATTGCCTAATATACTATGATAGCAAGCATCTGCAAAACTAATGTTGAGTGTTTTAGGCTACTGTTACTATATCCTATGCTGGAATGCTACACTTTAAAAACCCTCAGCTGACATTGTATATTTAGGCAATAATGTGTCTTATGTCGTATTCCACCACCTTTTTGTCTGTAATGTAATGCTACTTCCCTCTTCAATGCCGAAAGGCCCTGTGATTAAAAATAAATAAATAAATAAATAAATAAATAAATAAATAAATAAATAAATACCACTCTCGGAATCAATGTCACTATGGCGAGTCGGTTCATTTAAATCGTAGGTGTGATGGTTCCCTCTTCGAGTCGGTCGTTTCCACGGACTGCGATACCTAGGACAGAGGGCAAGAACTTCAATCGTTCTGTACTACCAGAAATCAATTCGAAATGTAGAATAACTTGTCACAGTCGACGAAGGTAGCTTCTAGCACTGACATGCTGACATGCGTTTGTTCTGAATCGTAACTGGCCACGTCAAGCGGCAAAAGTTGTTCCAAGGGCATGTCTTGTTTATAGAAAACGTGCATGCAAATAAAAAAAAAAATCGTCCAGTGCCACGCCTACGCCAGGCGATGGCCCTTTGCTTGTCGTGTGTGAGCTGACATGCATCATGCAACAACCCACGATGATGGTGGTGATATGAGCGATTAATATCAACACATTTAACGCGGCAATTAAAAATGCCACTAATTATCTTAGACTGACGAGGTATTCTTTCTAGATGCCCTTTTCATTCGTTCGGCATAAACATACTGTAGCACTTACTTCCACTTTCTATAGCAGAAAAATACCTCCTATGTTAATTTACTCTTCTTGAATTTCACGCCCCAGAACGCAGCTGCGACACGCACGACGTCACGGACTTCGAAATAACGAAAGCACGCAACGACAATAAAAAGACGGGGACGAGACAAATAAAAGAAAGGCCTCATCCCCGTCATTTAATTAAACGTCGTGAAATGCTTTCGCTGTGAGTAACCAGCTAGCTTGATTCAAGCTAGTTATTGGTATTATTTCAACATAGTTTCACGTGCTTATTGAGCTCTGTGTAGGGGGGGAAAATAAGAAAAGAAGGCGTCGAAGATTTACGAGGCTAAATTATTGGTTCCCTTAGGAACAAAGTATTACCTCATTTCGAACCGAGGTGGTCACAATTTATGAAGTCGCTGGGAACCAGAGCGTGAACTTACAGGTGGTGTCTCCACCTCTCTTTCCGTCTTTTCTGGCTCGCCAAGCTTCCGTTCTTCTAGTATTAATTGTGAAAAACGGGAAAACTTGGCAGCAAATATGACCGGTGATCGCAATCTCATAGGAATGGAAAACAACAGCAAGTATGACGACGACAAATAATAATGAACATACAAAGCACTGTCAAGTCTATAGCGAAGCGGCAAAGCACTAGCAAGCCGAGTCCTTAGTTCATGGGGGGGGGGGGGGGGGGAGTAAGAGGTTGTGAGACTACAAGAATAGCACAAGGGAGGAGGAAACAGAAAAGTAGAAGGCAGGGAGGTTAACGAGAATAACGTCCGGTTGGCTACCCTACACCGGGGGAATGGGAAAGGGGAAAACAAAGATCACAGGGAGAGAGAGGAGGGAAGGAAAGAAGGAAATTGCGGCAAGTTCGCTGACGCGTGTGGTCTTACAGAAATCGCGTTAATAGTCACAGGTGGTCGCACAAACCCGTCGTCCTTAAGAAACACAAAAGCGCCTTCACCGCTTTATGGGCCGACGGGCGATGAGGGCGGTGTTCTAGCAGCACCTGCACATAAAGCGGCCGATTGTCCAGTTTTCGGAAAGCTTTGGCAAGTTCTTGTCTCTCTGAGGCATATCTTAGAATAGCACAAGCTTCTGATATGAGAAAAGGAGTAGCCGTCACCATTATAAGGCGACTACGTCTCTTTCTTTTATTTTCATTTCAATTAAAAAAAAATGTACCACAAGCATACACAGCTGATGCCAACATGGACGAAATCAAAAGTGCACATTAGCTGCCGTTCGCGAGGAGTTTATCGATAGACTTGTCTACGAGAAAACATGTTAGTCTCGAGAGCGAATCTCTGTCACTCGTAGCACGACCAGGGTCCAAGCACTGTCTGCGCTGAGAGAGTCCAGACGACGGCGAGAGATCTCTCGCTGCTGGTCACGTTGTCGACACTCGAAAAGACAGTGATTACCAGAGGATTCCATTGCGCTGCATTACGGGCAGCCGCATGATGTCATTTTTTTTATGCGATGCAAGAAGTAAGGCATGTAGGCTCCCTCGAGGCTCTTGGTGAGACCGTCCTTTTCGGTTTTCCAGAACAGCACAAAGTTAAGATTAACTTATTCGACCCCTTAAGTTACGCTTTAGCTGTGAACAATCCGGTTTTCCTTGATACAGGGCACCGCGCCTACACTATACGCAGAAACTTGCGGCCATAGAGTGCCCTACAAGAATTGCAAGAGACAACTCCGGGGCTGCAATCGTTCAACTATCATGAGAATGATGTGTTTGTCTGATGTCAGTGCGTGATAGTTTCATACCTCCTCCCAATGTTATTTATTACGCTTTATATTTATAAATTTCCAAGCAATCACAGTTTTCTAAGCGCAGCAAGGGCATATGTCTTCGCGCACGCGCGTGATCATTGCGAAATATTGCATTTGTAACGCAATCTTTTGTCGCGAAATGATAAATTCGCAGTGCCACAATGCCGTTTGAAGCCGGACGAACGGATTTTAGTCAAATCCATGTACAATAGCCATCATTCCTGCGTTGGCTAAACCTCCATATTAGCCCCGCCCCTAGCATTACTTCAGAGCTTCTTCCTATATATATACACTAGACATTTAAATAAGTTTATTGGTGTATAAAAGGTGCTTGGTTCTGTAATGGCTAACACCTTCCTGTGTAGGGAGTAAGATAGAATCGTCGGTGAGGACAAATGAAGTTTTCTTGATTGTCGATATTTTTTAGCAGGCTAAAAATGGCGACACTGCGATAGACGACACGAAACGTGTATTAAATAAATTTTCATCGCTATCGCTGTCAAATTCGCGTGTAAAATTTTTCTGCGCGCTCCAATGGAATTGACACACAGTTTTCAGCTACGCCTTTCTTTTCTCACGTTTAGTTGGAGTTCACTGTCTTGCGCAATTAATTCTCTTATAGCCCTAAATCTGAAGGTGATAGCCATGGGACAAGCCAACACCCTTAAGAGGAAGCTTTAGTTCGAAAGCTCCTAGCTAAATCCATGGAAAAGGAGAAATTATATTTCTCGGCAAACGCTGCGTACTGCACCGAACTTGATGATGCTTGTTGCATTTAAAAGAAAAAGTTAAACGCTCGTGACTGTAGGTAGCGAATTTCTTATTTATGCCATAAATGTTTAATAAATATGGTTGAAAATCACAAATTTTCAGAAAACGAAACTATCAAGCTTACAACTCTGTAACTCAGCAACGAAAATTGTATCACAGTTCTGTCAATTGCATCTAATAATACATCTAAAGTGGACAAATTTGATGTATTATACATGGCTCTCAAATATGCCACTAATATGTAAACAGAACTCTTGTAAACAATGGAACGAATTGACGTAAGATACAAAATGATATATAAAATTTTTCCGCTTTCAATGTCCTAACGGATGCGGTTTATAAAACTGCGATATCTGTTCTTGCTGCAGAGCTACGAATTCGTTAGCTTCGTGAATTTTTCTCAAATACAAATTTTTGAAAATTTATTTTAGAAAGTTCAGTCCTCAAATCAAAATTCCGCTTTGAGCAGTCGCTAGAATTAACTTTTTTCTCTCAAATGCGACAAACTTCATTAAAATCGGCCAAGTGATTACCTCAGAAAACCATTGCCACGTTTTACATGTCTTTGAATAGGCGGCATCGAAGTTGGGCACGAGCTAAAAGCTTCCTCTTAAGAGGAAGCTTTTAGCTCGAGTGCTTCTATTTAAATATATGTAAAAGAAGAATTCGTTTTTCTCGGTAACCGCTGCACCAAATTTGACCAGGTTTGTTGGATTTAAAAGACAAACTTAACATCTAGTGACTGTTGGTTTCGAATTCTCGATTTAGGTTCTCATTTTCTTTTTATAAGAAAATGGCAAAAATCGAAAATTTTCAAAAACGAAACTATCAAGTATACGACTCTGTAGCTCAGCAACGAAAAATGATAATACAATTCTGTAAATTGTATCTAATAGTACATCTAAGGTGGACAAAATTGATATGTTATTCATGAATCTAAAAGAATTTAGTAAGATGGAAATGCATATTTTGCAGAACCCTTGTAGATAACGTAACAAATTCATGTAAAATATAAAATGACATGCCGAATTGGTCCGCTTTCAATAGTCTAATGGATGCCGTTTACGGAACCGCGATATCTGTTTTTGATGCAGAGCTATGAATTTGTAAAATTCGTGCTTCTATTTTTTCAAACCTTTAAGTTTCTGAAAATTCTTGCAAGAAAATTCAGGACTTAAATAGAAAGTCCGCTTCAAACAGTCACTAGAATTTGACTTTCTCTCTCAAATGCAATAAATTTCATTAAAATCTGTCCAAGGGTTATCTCAGAAAAACGTTTCTGCGTTTTACATGTCTTCGAATAGGCGGCATCGGAGTTGGGCACGAGCTTCCTCTTAAGGACATAATAATGCTTAGGGTGAATACAGTACAATTTTCTAGGAAACACTACGTGCGCGGATATAGTTCGCGCTACCCGCGCTACGCAAACTTCGGCGGTTGATAGCGGAGCCTGCTGCAACCGTCGGCGCGCGTATCTGAAGGCCAGCGCCGACAGGCGAGGCGCGACTGGACCGTCAAGGGTTCGAAGAAAAGGCAATCTTCGCCGGCAGATTCCATTTCGTTCGACGCGTCGCTCCATCTGACCGCCTTTCTCTCCGCGCATTCGCGATAGTGGGAGCGCCGGAGGAGTCGATTTCCCGAAGGACGCGCGGAGACGCTCAGGCCGCTTATCGCCGCCACATCTGTTACGGCACGCGGTTACCGTACAAAGGCGATCCTGTAGCGTATCCAAACCGCACGCAAGGTTTTTACAAAAAGCCGACGAGTTTTAACGCGCTATACTACAGCGTGTGCGTGTGCGTGTGCATGTGTGTGTGTGTGTGTGTGTGTGTGTGTGTGTGTGTGTGTGTGTGTGTGTGTGTGTGTGTGTGTGTGTGTGTGTGTGTGTGTGTGTGTGTGTGTGTGTGTGTGTGTGTGTGTGTGTGTGTGTGTGTGTGTGTGTGTGTGTGTGAGAGAGAGAGAGAGAGAGAGAGAGAGAGAGAGAGAGCGTACGTGCATGCGTGTCTGATCATCTGTACGAGAAATGAAAGCTGTGTGTTCACTAGTGAAACTAATTACAATTAACTTCTTTATTACAAACTTTACCACACATGTCTTTATTGCGAAGTTGGAGGGAATCACGGTAAAAGTCCACTCACGCGTTTCTACATTTCAAGATGTCAATGCGCACCGAAACAACTGGCGTCAAATTATTCGCTGAATTCACCTGATTACGCAAGCGGCACCGCGAAGCGCGAATAACGGTGCAACCCTCTCTGTGACGTATAGGAGAGTGGCGTGAAATGAAGCTTCGCAACATCTCGCAAGAAAGCGGTCTGTCTCGCCCCTGCTACATCAGTGACGATGCGTCTAACCGGGAGCTACTCACAGCGCCTATCAGAATTAGTTCTTCGGAAGATAGAAGTGCGACGGCAGTTTCATTTTGCGCCATGCTTCTACATAACAAGAGGGGATGGGGGGGGTGCATTTTGAAGCACAGGAACAACACATAACTAGACTTTTACGAGGAGTCCCTCCAACACTTCAATGTAAATACGTGCCATAACGTTTGTAAGTAAAAAAAAAAAAATATGGTGTTTTACGTGTGAAAACCACTTTCTGATTATGAGGCACGCCGTAGTGGGGGACTCCGGCAATTTTGACCACCTGGGGTTCTTTAACGTGCACCTAAATTTAAGTACACGGGTGTTCTCGCCCCCATCGAAATGCGACCGCCGTGGCCGGGATTCGATCCCGCGCCCTCGTGCTTAGTAGCGCAACACCATAGGCGCTAAGCAACTACGGCGGGTAACGTTTGTAAGTAATGATTTAAGCATTGTCATTACCTTAATTATTTTAAATGCGCGTAATGTCTCAAGATGAATGCCTGAAATTTTTCGCATATGTTATGGTAATGTTGACTTTAACATCGTCGTTATCTACGGGAGAAAGTCTTGAAAATTTGCGGGCTTCTGTTTTAACGCCCTTGCCATGCCGTTGTCTTTCTTGCTCTTTGTTCAGCGGACTGTGGCAGTGGCCAAAACCGGAAGCCGTCCCGGGCCTATGTTTGTAAACAGTGAAAGGATACGGTGCGTCCACACGGGTGCATGTGCGTCGACTTCGCTTCATTGTTATTGTACGGCCGCTACCCCAAAATACGTCTTGTTCGAGGCCGTTCAAGCGGCCGCAGTTGCAACCAAGCGCTCTGGGCGTCTCTGGACGCACCGCGTATGCGCCCTCCAGCGGGAATACACACAGCAACGGCGGCGGAACCAGCGGCGTTTGCACGAATGGATGTGAATAATGCTACAAATAAGTGCACGATATGTGCCTGTTGATGGCAGTAGCTGATGTGGCGGTATCAGCGACTTCGTTGCCAAATGCGCCCTGATATAGGCTGGTGCGTGGAACAATTGTATGCGTGTACTAGAAACGACGTGGAATAGGAACTGCTTAATTTCACGGGTATGTGCATTTAGCGTAGTTCGGTTTGTTAAAGCACGAAGCAGTGATAAACAGTCATTATATATATGCAGTGGGATAAGGTGAGGCATTGTCCGAATGAATCAGGGAGCTTTTAAAAATGCAATTGTTTCAGTGGAATAGGAGCTTGTAGCTTGCGTAGCTTGTAGCTATACGAGCCTGCGAGATAGGCTGTGATAGTGTCACGTCTGCCGCTACAATTTCATACAGCGATTCCGGTTTCTATGCTCGTCTTTCGCCCTTCCTATCTCTTTAAATCCATTTTCCCCCCCGTACAGGGTAGCAATATCAAAGAAGACTTTTTTCTGATTAACTTCCCTGCCTTTCCTTTTGTTCTCTCGGTTTCTCTCTCTCTCCTTATAAGGAAATAACAAGTTGGATATGCTGCAGCTCACTATGCACATGTTAGACGAGTGCTACGATTATATTTATCTCTTCATAAGGATAAAATACATTGAGGAAGTGGTTCTGTGGTTATAGAAAGCAAGGACCCGGACTTATTACAACAATCAAGTGTAGAATTCGCTTGTGCATACACGACAAGCACGAAGTAGTATTACAACAACCGTACAAGGTAGAATGACTAAAAAAAATTAAGATAAGAGAACCGCACTGCATTTCTTTTTCATTCTTTAACATGACGTACAGGGAAGACTGAAAGACAGAAGTAAGCACGACCGTAGTTGCCAACCACGACGATTACTAGGGCATTTCTGTCATTCCCAACCTGGAGCCCACTTCCAACCTAGAGCCTTTGTACGACAAAGGCTCCTGGATTCCGCTATAAGAGAGTTTCTTGGCAGACTCCTACTTCTTTAGGCATTGCAACTATGCAGCTAAGTGCGCGGCTGCAAGCAGTAACGCGTCTCCAACCATGCCCCTGTCGTGTTCCAGGTAATGTCGAGCGGAAGCACACAAAGCGATCACTTTATCTTTGTACCTTTTCGGCAGCATGCCACGGACATGATTGCGCGGTCCACGTCAAGAACGCGGCATTCATTCCTAAACATGACAGGTTAGTTATTTATACCGAAAGGTTGCATTCGCACCGAAACGCATCGTGCAAGAAAATTTTTGTTTAGCGCCGTGGTATCACTTTCAACGGGATTCTTTTCATATTCGGGTGGCAAATGCGGAGGCGTAACCGAGGTTAGAGTCGAATTAATGCAACAGCATTGAAAACTACAGCTTTCGACTGGAAACCCATGTACACTAATGAAGAGTTCCTTCGAAAGCCACAAATACGCAATTCGATTACGTTTCTTTTTATTTCGGTGCGTTGAAAACAACTGATCCGAGATGGAGAGGGCGGGCGAGCTTTAAGACAGGTTTTTCTTCGCTTATGTCTGCAGCGCCAGTCACGCCTCCCTTTCGTTCTATTTAGTTCTCGTGTTTTCGCAAGTTATCAACCAACATGTTTGCGGGCATTGGATTGGAACGAAGTCAAAAACTGCTTTTTCATCGCCGCGCCGTCAGTACCGTTAGTCACCTGTCGGGTGTAACCATCACATCCCAAACGCTGAAAGGCCCCTTTTCGCGGTAACAAATCTGATGCCGGGGGGAAGGAAAGAGAGAAAAAAACGCTCGTTGATGACACGTGGACGTGAGCTCGACTCTCTGGCGGCTTCACGGAGATATCGATGTCAACATCGCTCCATGAGCTTCTGGCGAGTCAGGTTTCCTTCTCGTGTCTGTACAAGGTATCGTGAAGTCAGGTGACTTACAATACGCATTGCGGAAACTATCAAATCGTGGCACCAATTTATTTTTATTGGAACTCCCATTCCTCCATTTTCGAGACAAGAGGAAAGGGATGTTTTTGTTCGGTGCTTAAGTATCATATTTCATGTTCGCTGCATCCCACGGAAAGGGAAGGGATACTGTAATCCCTCCCCCGATAGCACACTGCTGTTTGTATTTCCTCAGACTTCGAGCTAAAGTGCATCTTCTTCACTTGCAAGTTCATCTTTTCCTGCGGTTTGTAATCTGCTGTTTTCATCGCCACTGCTGCAGACGATTTAGTACATCCAGTACTGGGCAGCATCGAAGATACATGTATCTTACATACTACCTTCGATACTCTTAGGGTATGTCGAATCTGTATGATGATGCGTCTGGCAAAACTAAGACGTGTATCAGTATCTGTATTTCGATACATGAAAGAATGTATCGTGTATCTTAAGATACAAGATACTACTATTTCAAACATCACATTGCGAAACTATAAACGTTGGCTGAACTTCGCTTCTCAAGCTGATACTCCTGCCACTAAGCCTCCTGAATAAAACTTAAGCCAGGAACATTTTGTTATATTTCCGCCAGAGCCTTCCAGCGAGGGCAGGCGATGAGGCCTTCCCGTCGCTATTGGTGCAGCAAAGACACGTGGTGGCGCTCGCGCCGTCTCGAGAAAAACAAGTGCACGGACATGAGCGCAAAGCTTGCGTTTTGTTTTCTTGACTTTTTGTTGTTTGTTGCATCGGTGCTATGACACTTGCTCGAAGCCACCGTACTGTGCTGCGTGCGCCAATGCGAGAGCGAGCGGGGTCTTTCGATAAAAATTCTGATGCCGCTATAATGTCGTTATCGAAGTTTCTCTTGCGTGGTGCTTTGTTGCGAAGTCAAAAGAATACAAACAAGGGGTTGCCTAGCGTCTAGTGGCTTTCACACATCAGCGATTTGAAGGATCTAGTGGATGTAAGTTTGACTGTTGTGAACAAAGCCTGGATGGCGCTACTTCCGGGAGAATTGTGCTATTTGTGTACGTGAAGGTGGCTATTTTGTGTGCGTGATTGTTGCTCGCAAGCACCAAAAGCAATTTTTTGGACTAGGTTACATCCTAAGAGTTCTGCGAAATATGAATAAGCTACAAAAGCTGCATATACGGATGGACTAGCGCTTGTTTATACGTTATGAAAATTTATCTGCTCGATTTTTATAGTTAACACGCTCCAAGCATATCAAGGTGATGTCTCTCATGTCAATCAGCTAAAGCAACCCCAATAAATTGTTTCATAATGAAACTTTGCGCAAGAAGACATAAATTTTGAGATACTAACAGACATCCTATTCAAGTAAAAAAAGGTTAGTCGGAGTTAAGAAATTTCCAAGCAAACATTTTTGTGCACACGCGTTCGCTGCAACATTATATAGATGTATAATAAGAAATTTGCGAATGCGTCGGAGTATCTTAAGATACAAAAGGAAAGTATCGTATCGGATACATAATTTGCGGTATAGTATCTTGTACCTGTATCTCAAATACTTGTTGCCCAAGTATCTGGTATATAATCATGATACAAGTGCAAAGTATCTTTGCCCAGCTCTGAGTACATCGATATAGCTTTGGAACCCTCGGCAACATTTAAGGAGATTTAGGCGCTAGAGCCATTGCTATATGGTTGCTTTCGTGCAAAGTCAATCAACAGTCTCTTTCGCTTAGGCCCAGCAGAGGCATTTGCATGGCACTGGAACATAAACGTCCCCCTCCCTCTTTATCTGTCTATCTAGGCTGGCTTCAAATATCCAATATTTACACTCTCAGAAAAGTTTACACCCTTTGGAGTGTATATTTGCCACACAACAATAATCGTAATCTGTCGCGCCCGCATTTCCTTTTTCGAAAACGCTGCGCTCGTTACTTCCCTGTCGGGAATGCTATGTTATGCTGATAACGCGCATGCCGTTCGTTACGGGAAAGTACCGGGCTCGCCGCGTTAAAGAAAGGAAATGCGGACAAGACAGATGACGATTGTCGTTGTGTGGCAAATATACACCCCAAAAGGTGCAACTGTATTTAGAGTGTATGATAGTGGATTCATTAATGTTTCAGCATCAGCACACATATTTGTAGACAGGTAGAACGACGCTGTCCGTGATGAAGCAAAGTAACGGAGAGTTAGTTTTGAAAACCTGCTTCCAAGTTAGCTCAAACGCCAAAGTGCAAGGAATTCCCCTCCTCCCCCCCCCCCTCCCTCTGATGAAGGCAGAGCAATAGAAAACGATTTTTAATAAAAGAAAAATAAGGTGCGAAGACGACAAGCGACGAAGACCCTGGCATTCGAAACGGCCCCACGGGAACACAATCTGGTTGCAGCTTCTTGATAAGCTGGGTCCAGCCCGAAGTCCCGCCTATCATCCTAGCGGGAATGCCGATGAGTCTGCCCCAAGGGACAGCACTCGCGCATTCTAATCTGCAGAATCAATCTCGCTGCTTCCGGCTATAGTCCGTGGCGGCACTGGAAAGCTACGTATAAAGCATCTCCGTCATTTCGGTTCGCCGCTATATAGCGATCGTGAACCAGCAGAAACGCTGCATTCACTCCGACCGCGAGATATTGCTCGGCGCAGCATTTCCACACTCGGCCGGAACCGGGATTACCGGCAATCTTGCGGCTGTCTGCGTGCGGAGCGACTCCTCTCGCGCGAGTCAGTTCCGGCCGCTTCCATTCTTCGCTCGCAATGCCATGGCTGCCGGCGGCGAAGGCCCGCGCATTCGAGTCTTCAGCCGACCAGTTAACCGACGCGATCGCGAACTCAGAACCTAGAAAATGGTGAAGCAATGTGAAGGACCGAACTAGAGTTAACTAACCTGTGACGCAGGGTACACATGGAAATAGTTTAGATGCCCACAGCGGGGGAGACGTCCCCAAAAAGCACAATTTGCGTTTAAATGACCAGGCTGCTGGGATGTGTAGGAAGTTCTTCACGGCATATTGATTTTCTATTTCATCTCCCTCTGTTTCCATGTGTGTGCATTTTTTCTTTATCTTTCTGTCTTCCTTTACCTCTTCCCCAGTGCTGGGTAGCAAACTGGATGTCTATCTTCCGGTTAACTTCTCTCCCCTTTCGCATCTCATGTACCTATCTCTCTTTTCACCGCATTCAAAATATTAGTTAGTTAGTTAGTTAGTTAGTTAGTTAGTTAGTTAGTTAGTTAGTTAGTTAGTTAGTTAGTTAGTTAGTTAGTTAGTTAGTTAGTTAGTTAGTTAGTTAGTTAGTTAGTTAGTTAGTTAGTTAGTTAGTTAGTTAGTTAGATAGATAGATAGATAGATAGATAGATAGATAGATAGATAGATAGATAGATAGATAGATAGATAGATAGATAGATAGATAGATAGATAGATAGATAGATAGATAGATAGATAGATAGATAGATAGATAGATAGATAGATAGATAGATAGATAGATAGATAGATTCCACGTTTCATCAAAAATGTGGCCGATGTGGCCGCCGCCACCGCCAGGAATCGCACTCGCTACCTCGTCCTCAGCAGCCGAGCGTCATAGCCACGGAGCCACGCGAGAGGTCTCCAGTCAATAATTTTATACGTACAAAGTTGTCCGTGAACTCTGGCCCTGAATCGCCCTCTAATGTGCACATCGCTGCATGCATCTCCTTCGTTAGCTTTTACCTTAAACCTCATAATCGAGTCGTCTCGATCTCTCTCTCTCTCTCTCTCTCTCTCTCTCTCTCTCTCTCTCTATCTCTGGTATTGAAGACGTCAGAACGACGACGGTGGTCCGAGTGATCTGTCGGATGTAGGCCCTCCCGGCAGCGGCTTTGCAGAAGCGTGCTGTCATCGCTGCGTCTTCGTTTTGCTGTTCTGCGCTTCATGCGGATATCGACCCCGAAGCAGTGGTGCAGTCCGAGAAATGCCGCTCACCTCGTGTGGCCATCACAATCTGTGATGATTGTTGCAGCTACTACTTCGTAGCTGGCAGCTCGAGTAAACGAGGCTTCCTGATACAAACTGTGATTTCACGTGTATGCTGTCGTTTATTCCGGAGGACGAACAGTCATGGTTTGTTGAGTTGTCCCCGAAAATAACCTGTCACTCTTTCTTAAACTGCAAAAAGCATCGCGCCACGCTATTTGATGAATGCGCACACAGGAAGGCTGATTACTTATGACACATATGACTGGTTCCTACCTCGCTCCAATTCGGTTTGTAGCGATGCGAAACCTTCTCGTGATTGGAGCCAGAAAAAAAGAAACCTGCTCCAGCCGAACGTTCAGCTGATCACAGCGCAATTGGATGAGCCACGTGACCGGTATAATCTGTCGGATCTCGCTCGCACTACCAGCTAGAAGGTGCGGGCACCTCCGATTCCCACTCGCCGAATGCAAACCGCACGGCGAGAGCGCATTCAAAAGCAACCAGTTGAATGGGTCATTGGTATCATTTCTTTTACGCTTATTCTGCGTAAGAAAGCAAGAAATATTTCGGATTTATGGGGTTTTACGTGCTAAAACCAGTTTCTGATTATGAGCTATGCCGTAGTGGGGGACTCCGGAAATTTCTACCACCTGGGGTTCTTCAACATGCACCTAAATCTAAGTACATGGGTGTTTTCGCATTTCGCCCCCATCGAAATGCGGCAGCCGTGGCCGGGATTCGACCCCGCGACCTCGTGCTCAGCAGCCCAACACTATAGCCACTGAGCAACCACGGCGGGTATATCAGATTTGTGAACATGGAATCAGTCTCAGTGTAGCGAGATGGCTAGATGCCAGAAGCGGGCAGACAATTAACATATTGCAGTCAGTGAATTAGGTAATGTGCTTTCGAACACTCTTTTCTCCCCTGTTGTTATTACATTTACCCTTTACTCAGGGTAGAAGACAGCCGCTGTTTACACTGGATAATCTCCGTGTCCTTCTCCCTCTTTTCCCTCCGCTTTGTTCCGCGTGAAGAGAAAAATAGTTGTTTTACATCTTTTATGCTGTTACTTTCTTTTTCGTTGCGCCTCTACATATTTGTCGCTTATTGTGGGGGCTGCGCTGGCTATTGTACGGTAGCTATCATCACCAATGATGTCAGCGTGTGGCTTTTGATGTGAAAGCACACAGGTGAAAAATTTTGACAGTCCAGTCACACATTTTTGTCGTCCTCAATTTCGAGTTGTTGGCATCAGCACCATGCACTAAACAGGGACGGCACAAGAAGAAACACGATTCGGGAAATACGCAAGTCTGGAAAGTTATCTTAGTAATGTTTTATGGCAGATGCGCGAGCCGAAAAATTTCAGCCTGACGATGGGTGACGAAGTTAAGCATTCATTATCGTTAAACAGCGCTCGCGCCATGACATAGTTTCTTAATCATTGCGCGTATTGTCTGGGTACGACGCTGGCCTGCGCCCACGCCTTGGCACGCCGTTGACAAATGTGCGCCCCCGAAGCAAGGAGCTCTGTTGCTTTCCTTCTGCTTACAAACCTCGAGTGACTCTTGACGGTCAGGCTGGAGATATTAATGGCACCAAAGAGTCCTGGTGAAGGCTACACCATTTGTTTCAATAGCCAAACCGTTGTTCGTGTGCTTAATTCTTGCCACACCATCACTTTCGGCTTCTTTCTTTCTTTCCCTGCTTCTAGTGCTAAATGTTCATGCCAGTCGGATCAGTGAAACCGTTCGTCAGTTTATCTCCCTCGAATGAATATTCCTGGATAATTCGCCCCATCGTTCTCATCGCATAGTACGGGACTTTGTGACAAAGTATTGCTGCGCTTCGTATGAAAACAAGTGTTTAGCGTTCATAATGATTCTCATTGTCAGAAACGCACGAAAACAGTTCCGTGAAAGCCCCCCGCTCGATGAAAGTAAGATTTACTTTACGGAAGGTAGTCTCGATCATGGCAGTTTATCGCCATCAGATGTCCTTGGAAATCACCGAGGACACCGGGTGCAGCTGTTATCAGCAGAAATACAATAAAACAAAAGTAAGGGACGCCAAGCGACGAGGCTATTCTGAGCTGTAGTTCCGGTTGGTTATTCCGTACCCAGCAAAGGAGGACAACGCAACAAAGAGAGACCAAGGCGAGGGCTTGAAACGTGTCAATGGAAGGGTCCGGTCAAAATGTCCCGAGAACAAATGTCCAATTAAAGACCATTATACAATCGGGACTCGCATTAACCGTTCCTTTCTCGCCTTGCACGTTGGTCGCGAGACAGTGATGACCAGACCTATACCGGTCGCCGCTTAACTGACTCTCACGCAACTCGGCTGCAGACAAGCGTCAACACTGCAGAGTCGGTGCGGGGGTATGCGCTTTGGTCTTTGCCGGCCGCCCATTAACGAGGCGCGAATAACACAAATGCTAAAACCACGCGCGAGCGCGCACGCGCGCGCTGGACGCGCGATATATACGCGATAATACGCGGCCCTGCGAGAACTAGCGAGAACCACCTCGGGGCGAAAGCGAAGGAGTGGCGAAACTGCCCCCCTTATCTCGCTTCTCGTTCCTGTTCTTTCATCGCGTATAATGTTGGCTCGGCTTCAACCATCGCACGTATCCTTAACCCTCTTTCTCTCCGTTCAATTATTTCCTTTCTGTTTGCATTGTCTCGGTGCCCTCTACAGAGAAAGGAGGGTGGCTGAGAGGCCGAGACTTGTAAGCTCACCGGCAGCCGCCGCCGATTCGACACATTTCCGAAGAGCATGCCCGCGCCACGACCTCGAAACCCCGGCGAGCCGGTCGCGTCTCGCAAAGATCGCTTTCGCAGCGGGCTGCAGGCCTCCTCCGCGCTTGCAGCCAATGCGCCACATGGCCGGCACCGACAGGGCCAGACTGACCATGGCAACGGGCAGAGGCCGCGGCGCAAGCAGTGTATGCACGCGTCGGATGCCCTACTGTTCGCGTCCCGGCGGCAGGGTGATTTTGTGGTTTTGCCGCGTTTCCGTTTCACCGTGACCGAAAGACCGGGGCAGAAGGGAGGCAAGGGGGAGAGGTCTCGGCAAATTAGTGCTTCGCCAAGCGGAAGGAACCGCTGACGCTCTTTTGCTCCGCGGAAGTGGTCCCATATATGTGACCTAATAGGTGTCTTGTTTGCAAACACTGTACAGTATATAGCCTCTCGGCTCAATCGCGTGATGAAAGCCGTGAGCGGCGAGGTCGAGTTGGTTCTCCGCGCGGTTATACGCTCTGGTTGGCGGCGGCTTGCGCGGCCGTCGCGCGTTATCCTGTGCTTTGAGTTTGTGGATATTCGGGTTGTGTGTGATGCGGGGACTGCCCGAGTGCTGCAATGTCTTGCGAAACGCGTTCTGCGTAGTCCATCCATCTGAGGGACGTGAATGTGCACAGTGAAATGCAGTCGACTACGCCAATTTGAAATACTGCATGAAATTAGTTTAAGTGTAGCGTTGTCCCTTTTGTGGAAGTGGCATATACTAGCTCTCATGGATTGGCCAAGAATTGGGTAGTACAAACACAATAGATCACAGCTTCTTGAAATGAAAAGGAAATTAAACATAAGTTGAATGAAGAGGACTGACAACTCTATCAGGCATTAATTGCCTTCATGTCTGCCACCTAGGCAACTGTTTTGATGCCTCAATAAAATACTTTGACTTTGACTTTGAAGTCAGGTTTTAGCCACCTTCGTCCTCCTTTCTTTTTCTTTTTCATACCCTCCTTCGCAACGGCCATGTGCAATCGTTGATGTTGTGCAAGCTGTTGCATACATAGCTTCTGAAATGGGCAACGCAAAACAAAGGCAATAGGAAGACAAGTTTGTGTTTTTGTTTGCTCTAGTTATATTAGAGTACACATTCTGTGCGCAATGCAGATAATGGTACGATGCGTGTTTGTCTAGTCTGGATGGTTTTTCATCTCGCACTGCAGCATCGTCGAAACAGGACAGCGAGAAAACAATCGGGACACGCATGCTGGCAGCGATGCTGTAACTTCTCTACACTTGTGATATTTAAAGGTACCTTCATTTCACCAGACGCTCCACGAATGACGATTAATTGTAATATTATTCAGTGTCCCGTTCTCCCAAGTTCTTAACGCCTCTGCTACGTTTCACAACGAGCGCATGCACACATTCTTTGAGTTAAGCACATTAATGATTGCGCTTGTGTACCCCGCCTATAAGGGGTGACGGTTCTTACTGAATTAGTTTTCTGCGATAATATCTGGTGCCCCTCGATCTACAACGTCGCATTGTGCTTCTCGAAGTCAGTCATCAGAAAGAGAAACATGTATGGGTTTCTTTAATAGTTATTCCGCCTCTGTACATTTCGCGTGCTAACGGCACTGCTCTGTCCTATATATTTACAACAGACCTACATCCAAAAACCCTTTATCTAAGCCTCCATCAAGGTTCTACATGTTTGTGCGAAGCAACCGTGATCCCTGCTGAGTAATAGAAGTACTATGCTCCTGACAGCGTGTTACGTGCAAAACTTGTGCCAGGGCTGTAAAGACGGCGGTGTTGGGAACTACGATTTAATTTTCACCACCCGGGCTTCTGTAAGGTGTACTCAAGTCCAGGTACTAGCGGGCTCTTTTGCATACCGCCTTCATTGAATTGCGGCTGCCGCGGTCGAGTGCCTAACCCGCGACGTTGTGAGAATGAGCAGAACGCCATAGCGGCTGCCGTATTGCGAGTATTATGTAACACAGACCTGACTAAGGCACGCCGTTGGTTGTGTATTGTCGTGCTGAGTTAATATAGGGATCGTCATATTCGGCAATGGCAGCTTGTGCGCTACACGCGACACCGATGTCGCGAGCACTTCGTCTCCATTCGACCATTCTAACCATCACTAATAACACGAGACTTGCGCCAGTCCTTTCGAAGAATGATCAGTCGCAACTTTAACATATTACTGTGCGCGTACGACCCGCAAGCTTACACTGACCAGCTCAATTTATCCACGTAATTCATAGCACCCGGCCCAGCGCAGTTTCCACAGAGGCGAATCCATTTCAATCCGATGTATACGAGAGACGCGAGGATGGCGATATACCGCCACACCTTGCTCAACTGAACGAGTGGACTGGGTGTGATAAGGGTTTCACTTTTCGACGCAGGCTTGCGCTCCACCTGCCCTATCACGTGCCGGCACCGCGCTCCCGCTGCGCGCGCGAATTGATGTCCACTCGCTTTTCTCGTGTCGCGAAGCGCATGCGGCGACGATCAAAAAAGTGGAGTCGAGGTGTGGAGCGGAAGGAAAACAAGGCTCATTTGCATGCCGGACGAGTGCCGGCCTTCCCAGCACGAGCAGCGTCCAGGTCAGTCCTTCGAGCGGGTCCGCTTTGTCGCCGTCCTGCACTATCGAGCGTACGGTATACGATGTACACGCGCTCGCCGCATAGGCGCGCGACCAGCCGTGCCTCTCGGCTCCGGCACTGCTATCGCTGAAAGGCTGTCAGCGATTAACGTCCGCTCGCCGACATTGTTGCTCGCGGAAGTGGGCTCTCGGAGAAAGGACCCCCCGAACTCGTTGCCGACTCTCTTGTTCTTGTTCCAGCCTACATATATCTATGGCACACGTGCTTTGTTTTTGTTTTTTTTCGGCTCGCGGCATTGTACGCGGGTCTGCCCCTTTGCCGCTCTCCGCTCCGTCCCGCCCTTGCACTCGCTCCTTCTCCGGCGAATTGTTTCATTGCACAGAGTGCGCCGTTTATCGCTCAGTGCCGTCTGTATCTGCAACGAGCAACGTTGTATCTTTCCTATATCGCCGAAGGTGCCGTGCTTGGTGCAATGCATAGACGCAACATTGATGTTCTGCGACCGTCGTCCCATAAAACGAGGATTGCTGAGCAGCAGCGGTACCGTCAACATTTAGAGCTGCTTTACGTGTGCTCAGCAATTCCAGTTGCAGTGTTCTTTTCCTGTTCTGCATTGCGCGCCGCTGGAGAATAGCAAGAAGTGACCACCAAGTACGATGGTGATGTATGCTGATGTCGACGACGCAATCCGTCTACAATCTCTCCCGCATCACTGTCTGTCCCACACCGCCAAGTAGGTGCCAACGTCAGGAGAAGCTCTTGTTGGGCAGGTTGGTCAAATGTCCTTATAGATAACCGGGCATTGACCTCTTGATACTTCGTACCACCTGATCGGCGCCCATTGCGTCGCCTTTCGCACTGGGATGAGTGATTAAAACAGCTGACTTAATCGAATGCTGCCTCTGAATACAAAGTTGACGTGCGGACACTAACCCCGTGCATCGTCCTAGGCATGCATCTGCATGCATCGCTTTTTAATTGAATTGTTCACCGCGTGGAACTGATATTCTACGCTCCTCGTGCAAAGAGGTTCGTGAAACCTCTTTTCATCGTGGAGAAACGCTGACTGCAATCGCGCACATCTGGCGGGATCACGTCGTCCTGCTTTGGTCATCATTATTCGCAGATCTAAGTCGGTCTCTCTTTGTGAGTTTAGACGCTTGGCGTGTTTAAACAGTCTTAACAAGCTCTTCTTCTGCATCAAAAGTACAGCAACCACGTGCACATCTATACCGATGGATCGACTACGTCGTCCAGTTCTGGTGGTGCAGTGGTTATACCAACGAGAGGAATAAAATTGCGGTTCAAGACACGCATGTCACGACCTCAACGGCGGCAGAACTAACGGCTCTGCGACGTGCTCTGGAATTCATTGATTCTGAAAGACCTAGGAAATGGGCCGTGTTCTCTGACTCAAAACCGGCATTACAGTGCACGCAGTCAGTTCTGCGACGCGGATGTCATGTACAGTTGACATACGAAATCGTGAAACTTCAGCATCACGTCCAACAAAAAGGTCACGAGATTGTTTTTCAGTGGGTACCTAGCCCCATTGGGCATTCAGTGGCAATGATTCCGCCGATTACGCTGCTCGCTCAGCACACCAAGAAGAACACAGCGTTCCAATTCCGCTTTCGATGACAGACGTTTCGACACCTGGCACGCAGTCTCTTACTGACCGAGTGGAACTGGCCAAACTTAAGACTTACACGACTGCATCGATTAAATCCCTCAGTGCAACTCCGACCTCCACTCGGACTTTCTCGACGTGAAGCTACGCTTCTCTGTCACCTTTGGTTAGGAGGTGCCTTCACAAAGGCATACTCTACATTAATTGGAGTGACCGACAGTGCAGCATGCGAGGTCTGCGGCACCGAAGAAAATATGGACCACCTGCTGTGCCACTGTCCACGATATGCCCCAGAAAGACAATAACTTGCCAACGCTCTCCAAAAACTGGACAATCGGCCGCTTTCTGTGCAGGTGCTGCTAGAACACCGCCCCCATCGCTCGTCGGCTCGTAAAGCGGTGAAGGCGATTTTGTGCTTCTTGAGGACGACGAGCTTGTGTGAACGCCTGCGACTATTAATGCAATTTCTATTAGACCACACGCGTCAGCGAACTCACCACTAATTTCCTTCTTTCCTTCCTTCGTCTCTCTCCCTGTCAGCTTTGTTTTCCCCTTTTCCATTCCCCCGGTGTAGGGTAGCCAACTGGACGTTATTCTGGTTAACCTCCCTGCCTTCTGCTTTTCTCTTTCCTCCTTAACAGGCTCTATATATACGTTGATCCTTCCAAACAAACCATGAACTGCGGACGCTGTCAGCAGTTGATGGTTCGTTTGGGAAGATCGACATACATCATGTTGGGCTGACAGAAACAATAAAAAGGCAGTGCCTGCGTTCTGTGACAGAAAGGATCACACGCTGTCAGTTAATCCTTTTCCGTCTGCGCCGAAGCATTTTACATAACTGTATGATTAGCGGCGCGACTGTCGCCTTCTTGCGGCTCTTGGTGGAGTTAGGGTAAGAAATCCACCATGCCCATCGACGAATACGTCCAGTAGTAGAAATGAAGGAAAAGGGGTTTATTGGCTTAGTTACGCGGCTCCAGTTACGGGAAGCCCACTCCATGCAGGAACAAGTTAAACGTCCGAGTTCACATCAGTACCCTCCGCCTACTGCACGAAAAGTCCCCGCTTTTAATATCGTCGTCTTCCCTAGGTTAGTCGACTAGGGAATCTGAAGACTGTCTATCAGCAAATCACAATCGCCGAATCCGTTGCGATACCAGGCCCATGCTACCGCAACGCTCCGCAGTAACACCGCCTCTGAAACCCGATGATATGGAATATGTGGCAGGATAGCAACCTGCGAATCCTTAAGGTCGCCATCGTTCTTCGGTAGCACTTGATGTTGGCCCTGTCATCATTGGCTCACGCCGCCAAGTAGCGGTAGTGGCCTTTTGTGGACCCGTCAACAGTCGGTGTCCATGCTGCGTTGACGTCTGAATAGGCGCTGATGGATGGGTGCGGGTTTGTCTCGTGGCAAACGTCTAATGAACGCCTTTGTGGTGTTGAGACGTAACAGCCTCCAAAGCCGGCGAAGAAGAACGTGCAGGTCGCGCGAGGATAGAAGACGATGGCGCGTTCGACCTAAGCGGCCTCGGTGTCGGCCGCTCCGGAGAGCCCGCCGCACCATGGCTGGTCGGAATAAATAAACCGTGACTACGGCGGCTACCTCTCCGCGCCGCCACCCACAAAGTGTTCCTCTTTATTAACTTAATTGCTTGCAGTCTGAGCCAAGTGGAGGAGGAACGCGTAGCTGTGGAAGTATTTAGAACATTTAATGTTTCTAGACGGATTGAGGCTGTGCAGAGTCAAAAGAGGAACGGCACCCTTGCGCTCACATTTCTTGCAAACTAAGGAACCAAGTGACAACAAGGGGGCCCCATCCGAAGTATTGACCATGCCCTATGCTACGTAGCATAGGGCTCTGCTAAGTGATGGTGACACACACACTCGCCGGCCCATCAAGCGATGAGGGCGCTTTTGTGCTTCTTGAGGACGACGGGCTTGTGCGAGCGTCTGTGACTATTAATGCAATTTCTATTATACCACACGCGTCAGCGGACTCACCGTTAATTTCCTTCTTTCCTTCCCTCCTCTTTCTCCTTGTCAGCTTTGTTCTCCCTTTCCCGTTCCCCCGGTGTAGGGTAGCCAACCGGACGTTATTCTTGTAAACCTCCCTGCCTTCTGCTTTTCTCTTCCCCCCTTCCCCACACGTCTTTATTCAAAGACTGACATCACGGCCAACTTGCGGCTCCATCTCCCACCACATAATGTCCAGGCCGGACGACATGATGTAAGAGAGGAATGAGAGGATGGAGAGAGAGGAGGCGAAGGGGCAAAGAAAATTTCGCGCACTTCGATGAGGTGCTCAGGCCAACCATTGGTTTTCGCACAGTACTAAATCAAAAATGCTCGTGAAGCCTCTCCCACTTGTGTGACAGAAGTAAACGCTCAGTTCAGCTAGGAACTCAACCACGACAGAGTGCTTACATTCGGAATGTCATGGAAAGTGATCTCTCAAGACAGCAAGCAGAAGCGCAACGAAGGCTGACGCCACCAAGCGTTCGTCCAAGCACTCACTGCATGGATGCAGTCTATTCGGTTCGCACCATCAGTGTGTTTATTCTCTCTACGGATGAATTAAATAAACGGCAAGGTACGGCGACGCTGCCGCGGCTCGACGGAACGCCACACACCGCTACTCATCTGTCTGTTCCTCTGAACACAAACGCTGGCGAAAGAGCCAGCCGTGCGCTACTATCCTGGAGAATTTCGTCGCAAGAAAAAAAAAAGGAAGACAGCGACGAACCGCAACAACGCAGGCTGCAGAAAAAGCAACCAACTGTTCGCGCAAGAAACGCAGCGAACCAGACCGAGCAGAATACAGCCGAGCGAGGGCGGAAAGGCGCGCCCCTCCGTTAAACAAACGTCCCTGATCTCGTTTTCTTACGTCGGAAAAAAAAATGAAGAAACGTAAAGGCAAGAAACGGCAAGCTGTTCGTGTGTATCTGTCCGCGCATGGGTCCTTTCGCTGGCGAAACCACTTCGCGTGCTTGGCCTTGAAAGGTTTCGTCTCTTAATTGTCGGGTCGGCGAAAGCGGCAGCGTCGTCCACCACTTTCGTCCCTTCGCATATCGCAACAGTGCAGCCGAGCCTTGCCCCGGTTAAGCCGCGCGCACAGCGGGAGGTTGTCGACCGCGCCAAACTCCATTCAGCGCTGCGCGATCGAGCGATTTTCTTTCTTTCTTTTTTTTTTTTTTGTCGCACCAAGGTCGCGATTTTCTGCATCTGCATATATAGACTGAGACGGCTCTTACTTTCTGCGCCGGTCTTCCCTCTTTGCTCCTTAACTTCTCGAGGCTATAAAACTAGCGACTGAAATTAGCTTATGGCAGCTGTGGTATGCCAAGGCGTGCTGTAGCTGGCTTAATCGGTCACGAAACTTCTGTCATCTCATCTTCTGGCAAGTTCCCGTAGATTTGCTATCTCTCTCTCTGGGGACAAGAGGTGCCGTCGTGTTTTTACGGCGTCAGGTTTACAACAGCGCAACGATAGTAAATGACTAGTTAAACGAGGTAAGCATAAAAGGCATCTTGGCCGCAGCAGAACTGATAGCTGGGCCTCTTGGCCATAACGCAAGAGCGGGAATTCGTAAAATTGTTGGGTACATCATGTACATCATGTGGTACATCATCGTGCTCGAAAAGTGAAAGAGCTGCGCTAGATTACCCGCGGCTGACGTTGACACAATTTTGCCCTCAATTAAAGAGAGACGGCATGCAGTGCAAAATCAATAGTATCGGCGAGATATCGACATCAAGCAAACCTCGTTAGATACGAGCTAATCTTTTCTTTCTCTAAGTCAAGTTATAGTTTCTTGTTTTTCCTTTTTAAATATTCTTGAGTACAGACGCCGGCATGAGTTTCGATCTTATTTAAAGTGTTGTGCAGCACATAAAACTGGTGCAGACTTTTTTACTGACCTTAGAACGTTCCTAAAACGACGGTCAGCCAGTACTGCGGACATTTCTGGAAACAACGCTTTGAAACATTTATGAGCGGTTATTCCGTGTTGTGAATTTGCGTGTACAGCTATAATCGTGCCACCTGCAGAGTATGGAACATTGAATCAGCCAATTTTTCTTTCTTCGTTCCGGCACCTGCCTACATATTTCACTGTGTAACGTGAAAAACGCTTTATTAATTTCCCAGTCACCTCCTGGCTCCGTTTGTTCTCGGCTTTGTATACTCATCTTTTCAAGCGACCGAATTCAAAAACGCTGGTTTGTCGTGTTTCGGGTGCCCGTTAAAGAACCACAGCTGGTCGAAATTCCCTGCTTCCCCCTACCTCTTCTCTCATGGCCGGCAAGTTGATTCTGGACAATAAACCCTATAATTTGATTGCATTCTTCATTGAATTTTCTCAAGTGAAATGTAAGCTGTCAAAATCCTTGACACGCACGCATCGCATCGGATGGATGTTATGAGCGTCCCCTTTGGGACGGGGCGGTGGGTTGCGCCACCAAGCTCTTGTTATTATACTGCCTAATGTCCTACCTAGGTTAAACTATACAAAAAGAAAAAGAAAACACTATGAACTCCCACAACCAAACTTTCTAATCCCCTATTGTGAACTGTGCTTTTGTACGTCTCCGTTTTTTTTCGTTTGCCTACTTTTCTTCCACCAATCCTCCAATCGCCTCTTACTAATCCCTATTGCGGGCATATTTACTTTTCCGCTGCTCTCGCTGAACCCAAGGGCTCCAAGGAGGCCAGAGGTGCCTAAATCGACTGCTGGGCAGACGTCTTCACATTCCAATGAAACATGCTCCATAGTTTCCCTAGCTTTACCGCAGCAAGCACATGCTTCTTCTTCCTTCTTATATATCGCTTTATAGGTGCGTGTTCTAAGGCAACCCGATCTCGCACCTTTTTACTTGTTCACCGCCACCTGGTACCCGCCGAAGAAAGCATCCGGAATGAATGAATCAACCGCTGTAAAGCGGCCAGCCACTGAATCTGCATATGGCTGCAAACCACGCTCACCTTGGCTGAAATAATCTGGCCCGACGTCGTCGTCGCTATGGCCCAACTCTGTGAGCGGCGCAGCGTGTCCCCAACGAGGACCTTGGCCCGTTATACACTATACGCAGCACTGCGCCGTCGTCCCAGATGGTCAAGCGGGCGTCGCCTGCCTCGTAAACTAACGGCCTCCGAACAAGTGGAGATAAACAACGGAGGAATGCCGCTACCGGCACCCAGCCATATCCGCATACGACGATCGTTTGCCTTTCCCAGTCGAGTGTTACTTCGTTGCTCCAGCGCAAGTCAAGTGCTGCTCGGCAAATCTGTTTTACGACTCCCACGCTGTGTGAAAAACGACAGATACTCTATACATTATCGCGTGCTGGGGACGAAAAGCGCGAACCTGAACGACACACAGGTAACACTGACGCGGAAAGCCTGCTAATCGGACTAACTTGTGGCGAATTCGGCAAATCGCACCGGGGCGCCGTTTCATCCAATCATCATCGCACCAGTGCGCACAGATGCGATTTCATTATATTCACCTAGAAACGAAGAAAAATATCGGCGGTGGTGGAGGTGCGCAGCGCCGCCAGCTATCGAACAGGAAAAGCTACAGCGTGTGACGCAACGTAGTTATGGCGACGCCGCCCTAAGCTTAATTCTAATTCTGCGGGTTTACGTGCCAAAACCGCTATCTGATTATGAGGCACGCCGTCGTGGGCGGACTGCCGACTAATTCTGACCACCCGAAGTTTTTTAACGTGCACCCAATGCACGGAACAGGGCCGTTTTTGCATTTCGCCCCCTATCGAAATGCGACCGCCGCGACCGGAATTTGATCCCGCGCCCTCAGGCTTAGCAGCGCAACATCAAAGCCACTACTCCACGAAGGCGAGTACCCCCTAAGCTTTCTAACAGAGATCGAATACTTCGGAGTTTCCGTTCTGAAAAAGGAGAAGAATCAAACCGACATGCTTGCTGAGATGAGCTCAGTGTATCAAAGTCGTCACTATAGTTTCTTAGTACAGTGGGACTCTGGCAGCAGTAAACTTAGTTAACGCATCCACTGGCGCGTCACGGGCACAGTACACGTCGTCATCACTGCGAAGTCGCAAAATCATGGTTATGATGTACAGTCGACGTGCATGTCCTTGCTGTACCATAATCTCAAGCATGCCAATAGGCATTGCGAGCGAGGCGGCTTTCGCACAAGTGCATGACGTTCTCTAGTGTATTATTGGAACTCTTTGCCCACGATTATGTATTCATGCAAGTAGCGCAGGAATGCTGACGCCGCATCATCAACGAAATGGTACTACGTCATTATAACGACGCCTTAGGGCCGTCATCACGCAAACAAACGGATCGAACGTACAGGCCGAAACGGGTAGTCGTGTTTATTGACCCATAATCCGCATCGACTATGGGTTTCACGCTAGTGAGTGGTTATTGCAGAATTAGTAACAAATCAACAACGTTAGCGAATGAAGCAGTTACTGCCTTCGTATAATGTTTTTTTTAACCCACAGTCGAGCAGAAATTTGGGGGCCAGAGGTGCCGCTAATTTTTTTTTTTTTTCGCAGCCTGAGCATAAGAACTGCCTACGTGCGCCTGTTGGACCGGCGTCATGCATCCAGACAATTTCATGTTGCAACACTGTGCTCGATTTTTTTTTTGCTGATGCCACGGTATCTAGAATTTTGCTCTCGACTGTACGTGTGCAAAAAGCCATTGCCGATAATTTTTCTTGGAATCTACGGATAGCGATAAGAAGAAGCGCAGCGTCAATGTAATTGTCTTTCTTTATTATTTTTTCATTTATTATTTTTTTCATGCAGCAAGCGTGAAGATGTCCCTTTGTATACAAACGGGCAGCTTGCTCAACCGAATTTTACGGTTAATACATGATCACATATTGCATGCGGTCTAGCCAGTTCCACTTCTAGAACAACAACATTGCGAAACGCTTAAGAATCGCAGTATAAACGAACAATCTTGATATTGCACTATACCCGGCAAATGAAACGCGTATTGTGCTGAAATACGGTAATATCTTCGATAACATCTATAATAAAGCGAACGACGACAAACATGATGCAGGATGTTCTGAGAAACCTTCGCATGAAGACTGAAAAATAAGCCTGACGAGGGAACCTTGTTTTATTGGGTGCGTCGACTGGCGGCACGAAGACTTTTTTAGCACGTAAAAAAAGAGAAAAAAAATATTGAGCACCAGGTGGGTGGGTCAGCCGTGTTAGGCGAATAAGTACTGATACAGGATGACTCGGATAAGGAAATACATAAGACGATACAGGCGCGGTACAGTTCTCGAATTTTCGTTAATGAGAGCGCACGTGTCGACTATTTTAAAGTAAGGAAAAAGAAATCATTGAGAACTTGTACCGTCAATAATTAAAAGCACGCACCTTTCACACTTTCTGTAGACTTGCCCAGTTGCTGTAAGTACGGTATATATTAGACGTCGTCATACTGCCCAAGCCTAAGTCAGCATGCGAAATGAAGAAGTGACTAGTGCAAGAGTGGACACGGGACACTAAAAAGGCGACGAGGACAAAGATCTTCTGCGCTTGTCCTTGTCGCCTTTTTAGTGTCCCGTGTCCACTTTTTCGCTAGTCACTTCAGCATGAAATACCAACTAGCGCGGTCTCATGCCCTGCAAAATAAAAATGGCCAACAGACGTGGGTGAACGACACATCGTACCGCAAGCTCCTCTCTTACATATGGGAGGCCGGTTTGGTGGCCCATATGTAACCGCTAAACTGTGAACAGTTGAGCGTAGCGATATTTTTACACCTATCCTGTTGCAGACCTCGGGGTCATCCCCTCAACTTCAATAAAGACGCATCTACCACTACTGCTTTCCTTAGAAAAAAACGCAGTTTTGCCCGAAAGGCGAAGCATCGATTGCTATAGCTAATTATCACAGAGCCGTACGAAGGAAAGTACTTTTATCAGCCGTCTAAACTTGTAAACATTCGCTTGCTAACTAAATTAATACGCATGGTTTCAGCGCGCACAGCAAACATGAACACATCACACTCGATGTCTGCGGACACTCTCGCTGTTAAAACGCTCGCGTGAGGAAACGCGGCAGAGGCAGCAAGCGAAGTGACATTCGTGCTGTCTATCGCTTCAACGCAAAACGAGTGCCGAGGACACACAGCACGCACAAAGCTACGAACCACCGACAAACTTACTCTGCCCCAACGCAGATCGCGCTCAACATACGGCCGCCGCGCACAGCCGCCACATGCGCAGTTGCAGCCGGAGAGAATGTCGCCCCCTCCCTGCCCTTCCCCCAGCGCCTTGCAACGTTGGGTGTCTCGCGCGCGAGAGAAGACGGTGCGCTTCTTTTTCGTATTCGTCCCTTTCGCGCCGGCGAGATTCGGCCGCGATCATGGCGCCCCTCGCACGCTTCCACTCGCACATACAGCATAGGGCGCGCGGCGACGGTGTTATCGCCCTTGGACTTTACGCGGGACCTCACGGCGACGCCGACGGCAGAAATGCGCTTGGAATGTCCATATAATTGATATAATTGCTGTCGTAATAAGATAGATAGATAGATAGATAGATAGATAGATAGATAGATAGATAGATAGATAGATAGATAGATAGATAGATAGATAGACAGACAGACAGACAGACAGACAGACAGACAGACAGACAGACAGACAGACAGACAGACATATAGATAGATAGATAGATAGATAGATAGATAGATAGATAGATAGATAGATAGATAGATAGATAGATAGATAGATAGATAGATAGATAGATAGATAGATAGATAGATAGATAGATAGATAATAAACAAAACTTAAGAAAAAGAAACCTGCCAGATGGCAAAGCCTTACCACGCCACGTTCGTTCACGTGAGAAACTCTGAACCAGATACAGCCAACCGATGTTAAAACTATCACCGACCGTACAAAGTAGGCCAATATTTTGACGCTTGGACGTACAGGATTTTAAAAGCATTAAAAACAAATCTTTCTTAAAGGGTCCGGTCCCTGCAATCATAAATCCCATTAAGGAGCCGAAATAATCCGCCACAGGAAGGAACCACGCGAGCCTCGCAAGAAAAGTAATAAATATTAGACATAAAGCATTTTGATTTATTTAATTTTGCGAGAGCCGCCTCAACACAGCTTTACACGAAAGACTCCGAGAACGTATTCTATGTTATATTAGGTAAGGCGGGGTGGAGGGGAGGGGGGGACTGTCATATGCGGTCTCGCTAAGGCATGCGGTTTTTAATTACAGTTCTGCCACGAGAAATGCGTCCGGTTCCAGTTTTATACAAGAAGCGGCCGTTCTATTTTTCGTTAAGCGCGCGAAGTGATGCGTAATAATGAGTATTCTCGCCGCGACGGCTCGCTTGGGATGAATCTGCTTAGCTTCGGTTATTGTTAGATCGTCCTTTATGTTATTGTTCTTTCGACCTTTATACCGACGATGCAAAGTATCATAAAGCTCGGGCTTCGACAATGAGGAATATGTAAGAAATGGAAACAAGCGCTAGAACCTACCAACTTCTGAGCGAAATAATTTTGGGCGGTGATCTTACTGCGCTCTTAAGTTGAGAACTATTCCACCTCTTCCTATTCTTCCTACTCGTATTTCGCTGATATATTCCCTTTTAGAATTTCTTTTTCCTTTTTTCTCTCTCTATTTTTTTTATACCTGCACCCTTTAGTCGCTGCAGTTTATTTTCTCATCACTGGGATAGCCAGCCATCTGGTGGTCCATTTTCCATGGTCTCACCATTTAATAAAAAAAACATATTTTGAGAATAGTGTATAATATACACGGCACGACTAACATTGCAACGTTTAGATTGTCACATTGCAGTGACGGCGGAAAAAAAAAAACACGGTCGGAAAGTCGGGCGAACTTGTACCAAGAAACACATGCAACACTCGTATCACAACGGTAGCAGCCAGCACAGTCGTCGGTAGTCGAATCTAATCTCATGGACCAAGTGCGTCTTCTGTTTATAAATGACTCAGCGTAAATTACAGAGTATTCGCTGGTTCTCGCGCACAACGACATTCCAGAATGTCAGCGCTGTTCGCGACGCATACTCAATCTGGTCGTACATGTCCTTGTTGACATATAACTGGCGACAAAGCTCGTGAAATTTCGGGTACAGCGTGTAGGTGGCGTCTTGCACCGAGAGATTACTTGTATGGAACAGTGAATGGAGTCGGCGAAAATGGACATTGGCAAAACGTGGCGCCTGGCCGTGCGAACGATGAAACCGAGTGCGCCTGCAATTCCAACGAACTCTCGCATTCTCGAAAGAGTTCCGCGATAATAAAGCCAAAGCCAAGCAGCGACACTCGTTTCTGCCGCCGTCGTCCGAACGTATATACGCGGAAATTGGGCGGCGCTGGTGGCAGAGCGTCTTAACACGCACGCGTGCACTCGCGCACGCATAAAACATAAGCCCCGCACCGGCAAATACGCGCCCCGCGAACGCACAGGGCTGGCAAAAGAGCGTTCGCTCGCTTCTCTCGAGCATGCGCGCATCTTATGCAAATAAAACGCGAAAACGCGGTACCGATTCAACGACGCAACGCAGGTGTCGCTCGTTCTTGCGTTTCTTTTCTTTTTTTCATTTTCGTCGCTGTTATTCGGGCGACTGGCGAAACGCATCGGTAGAGTTGCATAATCTTGTAAACGCTCCATCCCGATGCGTCCAGTTAGGCGCGAACGAGAAATCGCTCCGAGAAATCGCTCCCCCTCCCTCTCCCCAGTGTCGGTGGCGGAGCGAATTACGCCGATGCTGATCGCGGCGCGAGCATGCGGCAAAACACTTCGACGAAAACGCTGGGGATCACTGCGAGGAGCGCGCGTCGCTTGCTGGTCGAGGAGGTGCGGGCACGCGGGCGTGAATGATCGAGAAAATTGGCCCAACTAAGTTGGCTGAGCGCTATATATTGGACGGCGCGGTCTAATAATATGCGCTCCCGCGGCAGCCGCGTCATGCACCTCGCGAATGTCGTGTTCTCGTGTCGAAGTAAGTACACGCACATTGCTCGTCTCTGCTCTACGGCGACAGGGAGAAACAAAAAAAAAATCTGAGAAAAAAAAGTCCGAAGTCCTCATTTATCGACCTCGGGGATAAATACAGCAAAAGGGAGCGAAATTCGGCCGAGAAATAGAAACGAGAAACTTTAATCAACAAGCATGCAGTAATTTTTTTTACTCTGAGGCAAACGCGGAGGATTGGCCGCGCTGCTTCGCGTAGTAAAGCCATGGTGTAATAAGCAATTATAACGTTCTGTCCATGCACAGTTTTGCAAACTACCCTGGGTGCGTGCAGGCGCTCATGTTCGATGTCAGAGCGGACCTGCGACGTCGCAAGTGTTTGCTTCGTTTGTCGGCAACATTCACCATATAGCTTGGGCTTATGTGCTAGGGTAGTCCTTCTGCACCAGTGACACCAATGTACCAATACACCAAATATACCAATGAGAGAGAGAGAGAGAAAGCATGGGTAGGAAAGACAGGGAGGTCAACCAGAACAGCATCCGGTTTGCTAGCCTACACTGGGTGTGGGGGAAAGGGGAATAGAAAGAGGAAGAAAGGGAGAGAGTAAGTACTGAGTACGTGTGGGAGGGACAGCGTACACAATGACACTATAAGCGGTCTCTTAAGCCCGTGCACTTCAAGTACCGCACTAGTGCACGAATCGCTTTTCGAGCCAGTGACGGTTGTGGCCACGGTCCGAGTATCTTTGACTCGGTGAACGGTCTCGAGTCTAGTCTGCCAATACCAATGAATATACCAATGAAATATACCAATGAAAGGCAGGAGAGACCTATATCCATAACACTGGGTTAGGTGAACCCCTTGGCAGAGAAAGCAACGAGGACGTTGCTGAAGTACAGGTCTCTGTGACCATTTATATACACTCGTTGCACAAATTCAACTGTGCGCTCAACTGGTGACTTTCCCTCTCCCTTTTTTCTCTCTCCTTTCAGCCTTTTAGCCTCTTTCCCTGTGCAGGGTAGCAAACCGGACGTGCGTCTGGTTAACCTCTCTGTATTTCCTTGCTTCTCCTCTCTTTCTTTCTCTGGATGTACTCCAAGAGTGTCGTAGTATGATTATCGCGCAACCACTTTCAGCGTTTGTTGCGATAGCAATTATATGGACACTCCAGGCGGATTTTTGCCGTCGCCATCGCCGTCACCCTGATGTTCCGTATAAAGTTCGAGGGCGATAACATCATCGCCGCACACTGTATGCAGTAGGTGCGAGTGAAAGCATGCGAGAGTGAAACGACGATAGTGGCCAGCCAAGAGGAGAAGGGGAGCAGTTATGATCTTTGCCTATGCCTCCGCCTTGTCAGACTAAACGCCGCACGCAACAGCCGCGCCACGTCAGGCAGGAGCTTGGTGCCGATCCTCACTCTCTTACATGCGTAATCACGCGAACGACAATTAAACTTTAGAGTCGGATATCTAGGAGCACAGACACGCTAGAAGAATTCTTACAATTGAAACTGTGGAGAAATACGACTCTCTCTAACTTTTGAATAAAACCATACACACTTACTGCAGCCAATAAAAAGTTAGTTATTCAATTTTTGTTAATTGGGCTGCTGACAGCGATAATTATCATCTCACTTTCTGTCCCCTTGGCTACATAACTTATTTGCACAGGTGGTCTTCGCGTGCCTCCCAGTGCCCAACTTTAAGAAAACCATAAAGCTTAATTTTGAACACCCGTTATATATATATATATATATATATATATATATATATATATATATATATATATATATATATATATATATATATATATATATATATATATATATATATATATATATATATATATATATATATATATATATATATATATATAACAAGCACGATATTACTTTACCCGCAAAAGAATGGACTAACGAGCTTCAAAGCGACAGTGGGATGAATGAATCAATCGCGTCGCATTTCTAATCCGTAGTAAATAAAACCTGCGTCATATTTGACGGCTATGTAGACCTTTCATGCGGCTTGCATGTTCATCATTCCATAACTGACTTTCTTTGAACTAACTCTTAAATTCGCTAGTGACCTCCAGGGATGTATATGCGCTTATGACCTGCTAGAACGTCGCGGATGCAGCAATTTATTTTGTAAGTGCCCTTAGGGCGTGCTCTGGTATATAAAAGAAAGGCCTGCTTTCGCTTCCGGCTTGTAAACGTGTTCTTCAGATTACCTTTAACCAAACGCGGACCTTCCGAAGCAACGTCTCAGGTTATAATTGCGAAGCCTCTTCTGTTGTTGCGTCTCAATGTCTTTGTATACTTGCACAACTGAGTTCTCTTTTTGACCGCATTAATGGCTTATAGCCGTGGTGTAAAGAATGAGGGCGCGAGCGCTTCATACTAATCAGGCGCAGACTGACGGCGGTGCCAAGAGCTTGAATGAAGCGCTAAGTAAGGAACATGTCGAAGGCCGTCTTTGAAAGGGGTACTCCAACAGCATGCCTTATCTACAGTTGTAGTTTAGATAAATATTTAGAGCAACAAAATCAGGTCATCAGATCGTGTGTGTGTGTGTGTGTGTGTGTGTGTGCGTGTGCGTGTGCGTGTGCGTGTGCGTGTGTGTGTGTGTGTGTGTGTGTGTGTGTGTGTGTGTGTGTGTGCTCCAACAGCACGCCTCTTTTGCGTTGTTGTTCTCTTGAGTGAGGCTATTAGTTGCTATCTGCTCAAATATTAACGTCAGCGTCATAGGAACACTTACTCCCGTTTGTTCCTGATACGGAACCACCTTAGTTTAGATTATTAATGATCTTCTACCACGAAGGTCACCTATCCCGTCTATCTCTATCTCTCTCTATTGTATTTGGTTCAATAAAGCTACAAGAGATCTTCCTTCTTTGCAGCACGATGGCAACAGACGCCGAAGCCGGGAATCCTGTCGTTCAACGAAGCATCAGTTCGCTACCAACGTAAGCTTCCTTAAACTGGCGCTAGCTACCATTAGTGTACTAATCTGACATATGAGTGAATGAAAGCGCGAGAGCTGAAGTAGAATTTTGTAAGAAAACTTAACATATAACGCGTACATGCACCGCGTGTGACCGCACCTGACGTTGGTGCTTTAATAACGTCCCTATTTGGAACCCGCGATCGAGCTTTAAACCCGATGAGATTAAAAAAAAAAAACTTCTTTTACTGTCCTTCCGAAGCTCTCAGGCATCAGCTGTACCGCATCCGCCATGTATGCTTTTGAGAAAGGCTCGATACAACCTGAAAGAGCTGCACGCATATTTCTTTTCCTTTCTTTTTATCTGACTTCATCGCTTATCTGTCAAGCCCTTTACCGCAATATTTCAGTAGGATGTAGTCAGGCGGATTTTGCACTGCCTAACATTTTTGTGCTTCTCTGACAAAGCCTACCTCGTAAAGAAAATGTAGACAAACGCTGAAACAAAGTAAAATAATAACAGTGTGGCATTGCTGTCGGCCGTGGTAGGAATGCCCTCAATGGGATAACCTTCAGGAAGAGAACATGTTAGCAAATGTCAGCGCTCGAGGACCGGCGCAATCTATAAGTACAATCCTGACTTGGTCTGCGTTTTCTGCTAGCCCACAATAGACTTAAACCGCGGCTTTAGCTCAGACTGTTTCTCTAGACTACCTGTATCTTTTGAAATAGGGTCTCCCGCACTGCTTATCGCCAAGAACGCTCAGAGCTGCCAGGTCAGCGGGTTGCGTCATCCAATCGGGGAAGCGAACGTGCTGTACGAAGCCATTACGAGTTCGGCAAGTACAATAGCTAGAAAAGACTCGCAGCCCGAGGAGTTGCAGAAGGAACTCGCCACGCGTAGTACAATGCGCAGCCATTGCTACTGGCTTGCTAGGTTCAATTTACTCAAGCACGATGGAAACCCACAGTCGTCTAAGTGGTGCGCCGAGGCTACTGGATGTAAACAGCGGTGTTTGATTTCGGCAACACGGCGTTAGACGCACTTATTGTGGGCGTAGCTGTGTGTGAGGGCGTGATCGTTGGAAACAGCTGCGTAGCAGCCACGTTTCTGCGGTATAAACGGAGTGGGAGCACGGTGCCACCTCTACACGGAACTACCAGTGTTAGAGTAAGGTCCATGCCACAGCTTTGACTACAGTGCAAGGACTTAGTGACAGCCGTGCGTTTACACTTCACTTGAGTGCATGGATGGTCGTATGTCCGTAACAGTGCACTCCCTCCAAGTCTCCTCTTCCTGAACGCTTACGCGATGACGCCAGCTTAGCTAAGCCTCAATAAAACTTCTGTTGGGGCTAGTTGTTACATGGTATTTTGAACGTGAAAAATCCAGCGCAAGCTCCCAGTACAACCCACAAAGAAGTGACGACACAACCACTGGCACTAACTAACAACTGATTTATTCTTCTTGCTACAACGCATGCATATACCCTTAACCACTCAACCAGGCATGCGTACGCAACAAAAGACATAGAAATGCTCATTTTACACTGGAGCCAGTTACTGAAGACGGGCGCGCAAGAAATTATATTCGGCTGAGTATAAGACCGTCAGGAGACTGCTGTGAGCGTACAGCACAGACAAGAATATCGAACGCCCGCCGGCATCTCTTAAAAACAGGACGAAGCGATGTCTCCGCCTGGACCGAACGCCCCTGGAGAGAATCCTGCTGTTGCTTCTGGTGGTGATGACGTCAGTGTGTGCTATTATGCTCATCCTTCTGGCCAGGCCGCCCACGCCACAGCAGCGGGTGCCGTTGAACGGTGAGAAAAACCTCCGCAAAAGGTGTTTGTTTGTTTGTTTGTTTGTTTGTTGTTTGTTTGTTTGTTTGTTTGTTTGTTTGTTTGTTTGTTTGTTTGTTTGTTTGTTTGTTTGTTTGTTTGTTTGTTTGTTTGTTTGTTTGTTTGCTTGTTTGTATAGTGGAAAAGCGACCAGGGCTATAATGCGCCAGCAACTGGTGTGAGGGGTTGGGGCGAGGCACTGTGCTTAACTGAGCCTTTTTATCGTAGTATGCATGAGCATCTGTCGAGAACTGGATAACGCAATAGTCGGCGCTGCTGGCACATTAGGTTTTGATATACTCAGAGGAAACTGGAAATGACTTCTCGTGAACTTATACCCAGGCAGCATTGATATTGCTTGGAGTGTTAAAAATAGCCGGCGTCCGAGGCTCTAAGCAAACTCATCTGTCAAGGCAGACAGCAGTGTATCGCCGCAAAAATGAAAACTTAGGACAGAAACTTTTCGAAGCAATAAGATGCAAATGTCTGAGTTTGAGATTTGTGGACACGCTGGAGGGGACGTTCAACGATAAATATTGACAATCTTAGAGGAAATGCTGCTCAGGCTGGAACTGGATGCTCGAGGACGAAGTTTTAAAGCAGAAGTTCGCAGGTGTTGATCACACTTGTTGCACATGACATTTTATTATATCTTAACGCACACAAATATCAACCAAGTATAAAGCACGAGAAATGTTTGAATCCCGAGCAAGAGCTCGGCGTCAACCACCTACGTTTCAGAGGGCAACATAGAAATCAGGGATGCTTTGTCGTCTGAGAGAAATAGGTGGAATTCATCTGTGGAAAACAGAAAAAAATATAGTGTATTTGTTTGCGGCAAAAAAATAAAGGACTGCCATTTCAAGTGAGCAACAAGCCTTGTCCGTTACTCTCACTAGCCGTAATCTAAATAAAAGGAGGATAGTGCGTTACGCATGTTTTACCTGATTAACCATAGCTACCCGCCCTTTCAATCTGACCTTGCTTTGAAAGCGGCGCCGATCTTCATTGACATCAGACCTGACATTTAACGACTTCAATCTGTGCATTACCTACTTGCTATGCTGCATACACGACAGCAGCAGCCATTGAATAATACATATATAACTCTAGCACATAATCTACTGGCGAGATAGAGACATTCTTCACTGGGTGCTGGAGATGTTCGCTGGACTATACGCCTAGCATTCTACTCCAGATGACAATAGTGATGCGCGAAATGACACATTCATACATAGTACAAACACACACAACAGGCACAAAGCACAGACAGTAACAGGCAACTGAAGTGTCTCGTTCAGGCCAGTGTCCAAATGGAAGGCCACAGGTAATAGCGTTACTTGAGCTGCATGTACCATCTGGAACGCCCTCTAGTATTCTACTTTTCCCTCGTATTTCATTTTTTATCCAAATTCTATGACTACCTTCTTTCGCGTGTGTTTTTGCGCGGGTGCCTGTTGTAAACGCAATAAAATCGGGGATCAGTGGTCGTTGCCCGAGCAACACCGATTTTTATTCAACTGCACAAAATGTATTTTTCCAAAGTTTCCCAACTTATGCAGCATATTACGGAAGAACTAAAGACTATTGTTCCACGTAATGTTTCTTTTTTTTTCTATGCCCATCGTCGATCCGACAATTCAAGTGACCTGGAATAAGAGCTGCTTTTGAGATGAGGCCTCATTTCATATTCGTCAGGCCAGCGCGGAGATAACACGCCGGGCAGACGTTCGCGCTAGAACACTCAAACAGTAGCACAGACCACACAGCGCTTTTATAATGCAATTAAAGGCCCGCCTTCTCGCGAAAACTTCACGTACGGATCTAACGAGTAACGCCCACAGCGTCGACTCACTCGCAGGCGCGTTCGAAGCCTTCAATATCAATCTTGGACGCTCTGAATTTTAACGAGGATTCGGTCGGACAAATTAGGAGCGACTTAATCAGAAAAAAAAAAGATACGCAATCATGCATTACTCTATTAATAATAAATAAGAAATCACTGTCCTAACATTATAGTTCCGGTTAAGGTAACTTAGTGACTTTAATCTGAAGTTTGCGCCATTCCTTAATTTCTCCTCCTATCTTTCCAGACGAGACACCCAGCAACGCATCTAGTACAAGGAAAGGTAAAGTAGAGAGTTTTCGTTAACAGCCATTATCAGAACTGCACAGATACTGACGCACATTATGCCATTGCACGTATTCATTGGAAAGTTGTGTTTATTTTGCCTTGCGTTCTCTTTCTCGCGTATGCAAAGCAGGTGTACTCAAGAAGCGAGGAAGTGTGCTATAATGCTAAACTTATTTGTTTTGCTAGCTATGCGATAACAAACTGCATCGTGCGTGGCTTTTGAATTCTGACGTACTTTAGCACTAAACAGACTTCATCTTTGCTAGTATTTAAAGAAGAACTTAATCGACACATGCTACCCCTTCCCAAAGGTTATAATTACATTGTTTCTATCATCAGATTCTTAAAATATGTTTGTGGAGCGCTATTCATCGATTACATTTGTAGTAGCTTAGAAACGATTACTTATCTGATGGTAAGCGACGTTTATTCTTTCTTGTTTTTTTTTCAGAGTGCTTCGGCGCAGCATGCAAAAGCGTGTGTATCACGGAGGCCTGCGTTAAAGCCGGTACGTATTACAAAGCGAAGACAATTCCACGGGCGAGAGCTTTGACGGTCTCTTATATACGGTCTGTTGTGTTCGAGAAAAGAAAGACCTTGCCACCCGACTGTTTCAAAATGGAGGAGTTACAGCTCGCTGGCTGAGCGACGGTGCACGAAAGGATTTCGCTTGGCGAGTGTATCGCTAAATTTCCGCCACGTTACATCGCAACTCTCGACACGTCCCTCTCGGAAGGAAGGAAAAAGTAAAGAAGGAAAGGTAGGGAGGTTAACCAGTTTAGCATAACCGGCTTGCTACCCTACACATGGGAGAGGGATGGGGGCGATGAAAGATGGGGAAGGGGAAGAGAGAGAGAGAGCACATAGCACAGCACACAAACATCATCCGGTAGAGTCCATCAATCTGGCATTGTACGTGATAACACTGTCAGAGCCGCTTGTCCAATCCCGTCTCTTTCAAAAACTGAAGTCCCTCTCGGGATTCCCGTGTATTCGACGGCGGCAGGATAACGACGACTACGAAGGGCTTGAAACTAGGGCTATCAACTGCAGCTTTAAACGTTGGTTCTAAGGTTGATCCGGGATGCTCCCGAAGGGGACGTCAGCTTCTCTGGAATGATAATCTGTACGATGTCTTCTTTTTGTTGTTGTTGTTGTTGTTGTTGTTTTATGCGAGCGTACCGTTTCTGCTACGCACGTGCCCATCCATTGTACGGTACGTGTCGGATTTAAAACATTGGTTTTTCCTTCCTTTGTTCTTGCTTAGGGAGCACGCGTCGAAAACTTTAAAATGAAAGTGCTTAACCCGGTTGAGCGCACTGCTCGATGCGTAAGGTAACACACATGAACGCTCTACGGATAGTATAATTCGGTGTCTAAATATGTAATACAAGAGACACAGTTAGCATATACCGAGTTTGCTTTTACCGTCGCTTACACAATAGAAATTCTACTGCGGCCAGTGGTGGAAGACGGCAATGGGAAAGGAGTCGGGAAGTGCGGGCACACTTGCATGCGGGCCTGTGTCACTTTCTCTTAGGGTGGCGGGGAAGAGGCCAGGTCACGAAGAATGTCGTATACGGTGTACAGTGAAGCCCAGTGCTTCTAGGCAAAGTTTTTGAACCGTGTACCAGCTATATCGAAACTCCGCTTCAAACTCCTGGAATGATTTGGGTATAACTGGATGAGGCTGAATGGGGGGTGAAGTGACTGATACGCCACCAATGAGCAACAGAACAAAACCTTGCTTGTATGTGTTGTCGCCTATCGCGAGATAAAGATGTTCGTAATGTCACATTCGCGTGACTTTGATTGTAAACTTTTCATGCGCGTGCACGTTCCCTCCCCCTCGTCCACTTTTCTTTTCTTTGTTTTCTTTTTTTTTTCTTATTGGGCTACTCAGAAAGTGCAACGTTATAGCTAGTATTGTTGCCCAGCGGTGACGCGACAGTCAGCAGACCCCATCACTTTTCATCTCTCACTGCGTCCAGCTGCTAAAACACGGGGCCCGGCCAACGTAATGCGACTTCATCTGTAATGATCGAAGCTCTCTTCCCATTTTTGTACGGTTAAAACAACAAAAAGAACAGTAAAGGAGTTCTTCTGGGTGCCTAGGCGAACAGCCACCGTTCGCGTCGCTGTCCCGTCACCGTGTCTGTCTGTGTATGCACGCGTGCAGCGGCCGCCATACTGCGGAACATGGACCCCAACGTGGACCCGTGCTCGGACTTCTACGACTTCGCGTGCGGCCGCTGGAAACAGTACCACGTGCTGCCGCCCGACCGGCCGCACTCGGACACGTTCGCCGTCATGAAGGACGAACTCAAGGTACTGCTCAAAGGTAAACCGCACCCACGCTGACAACGCCCGTGGTATATACGAGCCGGGCACACGGCGCTCGTAGTCCGTATACGCGCATAGACGCTGCGAGAGTGGGCGTGCCAATGACGCCGAGTACTACGCGGTCACAACTTTATTGCTTCCGCAGCGATGAGCCTAGAATTGACGACGTGGGATGCGGAACAGCTTCTTGGTTGAAATGGCCATGTACCATTTCTCGCTTATGTCTTTGAAGAAGTCATTTCTCCCTTGATATCAAAACAAATGTGAATTGCTTCTTGTACGTATATATGTGGCCGACTTGTTGACGAAAATGGGGTTGCAGCGCTTCTTAGGTGCACGATCTCCGACCGAGACAAATAGGCAGCCTCTGACTTCTCTTCCGGGGCTTGGCGTAGGCAAGCTATAGCAGACGACAAGGGTAGCGATGTGGGCATGTTGCTGCATCTATGACTGGGCCCGTGAATGGTGGCTGTGAAGCAGCACCATTCATGTCGTCGAGGATATTTACTTTATCTCTGACGTGATCTATGCTTGGAACGCACAATAAATGACCCGCCGAACGTGTATATCGCTTGAGGGCCTGTCTGCTTCCTATAAGTGCGAGCCTGACGTGCCACGCGTCGTCAAGAAACGTATATGACGCGGATGCTTTCGTGACCGATCGCGCCTCTAGAAATACAAAAAGGGACATTACACCGGCTGGTTATTTGTACAGAAAACAGAAGTATTACTATTTGCGCGACGAAATGGCTATCGAAGGCACGGCTATTTCGACACAGTGTGTGATCGCTATGTGTTATTGTATAGTCCCTGGGATGCTCGCCACCTTCGTATACGTGTCGTGTGCGGATTGCTCTAGGTTGTCCGCTATATATATGATGGAACAACCAGCGTAGGAAACTATGGGTTCACGCGATGACTCACTTTGGTCTGTTGTTCTCGCCGAGACACTCGATATCTGCGCTTATATCCGAGGCCAACTAACAGGAAAAGGGACCCGCAGGCGGAAAACGCCCGTGTCGGTATAAAAACAAGGGCCTATATTGTAGTATACCCATTACACGCAGACTCTATAAGAGTAAGGCTCATTCACGCCTGCGACTCGCAGAGGTCGCGAGACCAAGTTGGTCACAAAGCGAGGGGGCCGGTCGCTAATTCTCGCATGTGGTCGCTTTGGTCGAAAAACAACTCCGTTTGGGTCAGTCACGCGCTGCTTGATTGTTTTTTCTTTCAGTCGTGCGCCTGGAGTTGCCAACTTACTGAAGAAATCAGCGGCGCAGAAACAGAACGTCTTTACACGCTGGCGCTGATTTTACTGGGCAATGGCAGTGCGAGCAGACGTGAATGGCATTCATCGCGAGACATTTCGTGCGTGTGGCGACGGGCGAGTCGCGCGCGCTGGTTTCGCCGTCGGTCGCGGTCGGTCGCGCGACCTCTGTCAGTTGCCGCTGTGATTGAGCCCTAAATGGAATACCGGTCACTCCTTTTTTTCGGGGATAACCGCTTGTCCGAGAGGTGTTGTACTCATCGCTAGAGTATGTTCGAACAGACAGAATAATATACTTTTGAGGAAGCGCGTAGGTGGAAAGGAGATCGGGCTAAGTGTGACTTGCCATGGGAGCTTCGCGTGCTAAACTCCACAGTGACTTAACTGTCTCTTCAACGTTAGCCCCTATTAGGACCCCATCCACGAAGGACGTCCCTTACTTATACTGACACTATAAATGCCCTACCAGTGTTCTTGGTACACAGAACGGGAACTGTCGTCGCGCGTGATACGATGAATAAGCGATGACCAACTGCGGGAAACTCTAAATCTGTCTCGAGGACGGCACGGAAAGGACAATTCAAATTGTGCAAACGGTGAGCTTCAGAATTTTGGGAACATTCTTCAAGACAGGATGAGCTACAAAAATCTATAGAGAAAGAAAATTGTGAGAGCTGCACCGCTGTCTATGCGCACCGATAGCTCACCGCCAGTTTCCTAAGTATTGCGATTCGTTGTTGTGCAGCTTCACCTGGAGCATTGAAAGTACTGTAGGCACTGGGCAAGTGTGTTACTGCCCACATGTAAATGCATCGGCAAGAAACACTCATTATACAATGTAGGGAAATCAGATAATTTTCTCCGATAACGTGTGTCTCTTTATTGTGTCTACGCTGGCGTATAGTGCCCCTTCCGGTGGGAGTTGTTGGTCTGCTTCTCGCTTTCCCTTTCCTGTAATTTCTATACATCTTTTCAAAACGAATAATAATAATAATAATAATAATAATAATAATAATAATAATAATAATAATAATAATAATAATAATATGCTGCGACACGCAGCGTTAATCACCTCTGACCCTACTGGATTCTTATTCTGCAGGCACTGATTGCATAACACCGACTGCGTTGATGATGGCAGGACTTGTCTCCCTCAATAAGACTCTTAAACTAATGTTTTTAGTCTAGGCGGACACCAAGACACCATCGATGCATGTTGGTCGATAGATTGACTGCATCGCGCGAGCCATATCATGTGGCTTCTGTTTGACATCTTTTCACGGAGGGCTTCACGCTTTGTTTACTAAATTTTGTTTTGTCCCTAATATTTTCTTATGTGTAAATCTTATTTAATTTAATAGCCAAATAAAAAGTGTCTTTGCCAGCATACAGCGACAAAAAACTCGCTTCTTCCTTTTCATCTCAATATCGCAATGGCTCTTACTCATCGGCAAAATCGGCTGTGTGTTTTTTTTTTCTATTTTTCTTATTTTTCTTTTTTTTTTTGGCAGCTAGATACAGACTCTTGGCAGTTCGTATTATGTGCACTGTACAGCTGCTGAAATTGTATTGCGCTTACTCTCGGTGAAATTTTCGCTTATTGTCGGTGAAACGGAAAACATTGGAAACTATTTCTCGAGTATCATCTCGAATGCCGCAGCACAATTACTGTGCTTCTTTTTGTTCTTTTTCTTTTTTTTTTAGGGCACTAACCAACTTTGCACTTTTTCCTTCTTTTTTTTTCAGAGCTGTTGGAGTCGCCGATCGACGCATCCGACAGCAACGCCACCATCAACGCGAAGAACTTTTACACGTCCTGCCTCAATGAGAGTTGGTCTTCAAATTCCTTTGTTCATTTAGTCCTTTTGCCGCTTAGTACATATGATAGTTTTGCTGTTATCCTGATGACACTTAATAATGGTGCAGTGTAGATCACGCTTAGCGTGAACAGGGGAGCACGCCGACGCGCTCCGTGAAACGCCAGTGCATGCAGCGTGGGCAACCGTGCATCGAAACAAGCCTGCGAAGGTGTAATGACGCCTAGAAACGTGCATTCGTGTTGTCTGGTTGAGCGCAACGCAGGCTTGCAGGTCTGAACAACGTAGTCGTAACGTTTCCTTCGGACACTTCCTATATATATAGTGAACGGCATGCCAGTGCCGCGCATAAGTAACGAACAGGTCACTACAGCAGATGTATTATTTGTCTCGCAGCGAACACAAAATAGACTGCTCATCATTATGACAGTGAACGGCGCGGTATAATCAGATGCATCGCGAAATGGTCGCGGGCGCCGGGCGATCACCGCACCAAATCTACACGAGTGAAATGCGTTCCGTGTAGCCGAAATACGATCGAGTGCTGCAGGTCGCGTTTTGTGTAACACTCCTCCCGTCTCTGAATTTTGTAGTCGATTTGGCCCGCGGCGACCATTTGGTGCATGACCACATCGCGCTGCATGTGATTGCCGTGCTGTTCACTGTCATAACGAGCAGCCTCCTTTATATTCACTGCAAAGCAAATATCTCTGCTGTGGACACCTGTCGTTATGCGAGGCACTAGCCTAATAAAAAATTTTTGTATTTGGCGCAGAATACGCTACGGCACTGGTGTTTACATAACGCATACACAGTACGAATGCGCTGCTTCTACTACAACGCAACATGATAAAACACTGTACATCTTTCGCCCCGAAATCGATAACCATATAGGCTCGGAGACCCGGCATCTGCCGCCCTGCCGCCGTGCCTTGGTTCCGGGTGGTGAAGGTGAATTTAGCGTACAGGAAGGAGGAGGGGGGGGTCCGCCAAGCACTCTCGGCGCCATCCTTGGCGGACCACTCTGACTGGGCCGCGGAACGCGTGTTGCCAGCGGCTATACCCCCACTTTTCAAAATTGAACGAACGCACAATATACCCACCAAAGTCGTTTGAGGTGAAGCGACCAAAGTCGCATAAAATCTGTTCTCCTTCTCAGAATCCTGTTCTGCGCGACATATTTAGGCAGAAACACCCGGAAACCCCTCTAATCATCCTCGTTGCGACGGCGTTACGTTTCTCGTTTGCATAACGATGCCCATAATGCCTCGGAAACCTTTTATTATTATGTTTTCTTTCCTTAATTGTGAACACGACCACCTGCACAGCAATACGATTAGCGTGGCAACACGGGCTACTTCGGACCAGTTATATAATAACTGTGGCTTCCGCATTCCTCGTGGCTCCTACTGGCGTGATTCTGTACGCCTTGTTCGAGTATAGCTCTTACCTACTAATCTAATTAGTTTTGTTCATCATCGAGCTGTTGCGCGACCACGTTACGTTTCATATGTACAGTGCACGCGAGGATGCGGTTCATTTGCTCTTTCGAGTGTTTGAATCCAAATCGTGATTGGTGTATTCCGCTGCAGCACTGTTCGCGCGCGTAATGTTGATTCTCCGTTGGCCACGTGCAGAAGTATGTTTATAGACGCATGGCAATTCTGACCTCTTCATTGTCACTAACGTAAATGTAAACCAAACACGACATCTTTTCAAGTGAATTTTGCCGGGCACTAACGGGCCACAGAAAATTTTGGGAGTACGATTTGTTCTGTGGCTATGTTATTGTCGCCAAGCTGCGAAGCTTGAGGGATGCGGTGTTGAGGAAGTTCGGTTTCATTTTGATCTTGTAAATCTCCCCAACGTCCACCGGAACCACAATGCGTCGGGGCTTTCTTATCTTCTTTGCTTTTTAATACCCTACCCACCGAAAGGAAACCTCGCACATCGCCGTAGTCGTGATTCGAATTAACGACCTTGCGCTCAGCAGCAGAGCCAATATGCCATTACGATTTCGCGGTCGCGGGTACCTTGCTTCACCGTCCCTACCTGTGAACGACTTAAAGAAGAGGAAAATACTATTATACAGCGAGCTTTGAGAAGTAAAAAACACAGCCACAGTTTTGCCCGAAAAGCGAAGCAATGATTTACGATAGCTAAGCATTAGACAACAACACGAAGCCAGGCTCGTAGTTTCATTGGTCGTATGAATTGCAGTTGACATTCCCTTATTAATGGCACTACTAAAGATGCTGTCACGCGTGCACGGGCAAACATGAGCAGATCTCACTAGATGACCGCGAGCACTCGTTATGATAACACTGGCGCAATGAAGAGCGGCAGAAGCGACGAGCGAATCGCCCGTCGGGATGACTCCCGTTTTAACGCGATGTAGGTGCCGAAGAACACAGCGCACAGGAAGCTGTCAGCCATAGGCGCCCGTAGCCATTGCACCCACAGCAGATTACCTCCAAGGTATATGGCGCACGCGGTCGTGCTCACTCGCGGTATTCGCAACCGCCCCCGCAGTAGACGATCGAACCACGCTGCCAATTTGCCTCCCCCTCCCCACCTAAAGGAAATTCATTGCACACCTTCCCGCTCCCACCCCCTCGTGCACTCGAGGAGACGGCGCCCATCCGCCCCACTGCCCTCCCTGTGCGCCCAAGACGCCGCCGCACGAAGCCGCCGTCGTCCTTGGTTCTCCCTCGCACCGGCAGCACACGGTGCGCGGCAGCAATTTTATCACACTTGGATTTTATACCCAACATCACTGCGACGGCGACGGTGGAAATTCACCTGGAGTATCTATATAATAATACGAGACACGAACAAGCCTTATGCTCGAAAGAATTGCAACGTATACACCGCTAAAAGGTATCTGTTTTGCGCAACAAAACAAGGACACAAGAAGAAACGAAGACGAAGACAAGCGCTTCTTCTCGTTTCTTCTTGTGGCCTTGTTTTGTTGGTCATCATACTTCTCAATGATGACCGACAAACAAGCCCATATCGCCACCCTCTTAGATTGCGGGACGTCTGCGCACTTTGAGCAATGACTTGTACAAAACGCCTGTTAAACGCAAATATAGACAAAGACAATGCGAGGACATACTTTGTCCGAACTGTCGACACATTTTGTATTATATGTCCTCGCATTATGTTTGGCCGTGGGTTCAGCCCGTCCTTCGCTCAATACCGTGACCAACTAGCTTACCTTTATGAGACACGTCCTTTCACGCCATATTGAGATTTGGCGTCAAGTGCAGAGGCAGGCAGCCAACTGTAAATTATTCATTGTAAAAAAAAAAACAATCTAGGCATAACCCGCTAACCTAGTTGAAATGTACTGGCTCTATCCTTCCAGAGTATATCACGCGGTTACTCCGTTCCCATAATATACGGTAGAGCGATAACGCTTAAGAGTCCGCGTACCAGTTGAAACTGTAATGTCTCCTTCACTTCCGTGCAGCCGTGATCGAGGCCCTGCGTGAGAAGCCGCTGCTAGATCTGCTGCAGACCGTCGGCTCGTGGCCCGTCATCACGCCCAACTGGACGGAGGAGGGCTTCGACTGGCTCAACCTGACGGCCATCATGCGCAGGCACAGCAACGACATCCTCTTCGCGCAGTGGGTCTCCGCGGACAGCAAGAACTCGACCGTAAACGTCATACACGTAAGGCCGATGTACCCGCCTCGATTTCTTTCTCGTCTGAGCTAACACGCTTTTCAAGCTCTGAACTGTGCAACCCACTTCAGCATTGTTTCATGTGCCCCAATGTTTGCTACTCCGGCGTATCACCTCTTGATAACATGCCAAATCAGTGGTAAAAAAGTATGTATCTATGCAGTCTACGATTTAGAGAACAGTGTAAAATAGAAACTAAACTAAATGAGCTCGCCTAACTCATCGGTAGAGGTCCTGGAGAGAAGCTAATGCACTGACCTGCCTTCCGCTTGCCGCACATCACAAGTGAACCCGTGGTCAGTCAACATCATACGATAGCCAAAACTGGTCGTTGGAAAAGGCGTGAAATCGAAGACAGGCCCCTCGACTATTTTCCGCTATTGTCCCGTTATTGAGTTATACGTTCCCGTCACTTTATCGCCTTCTCTAAATCCCTCCATTCCTTTGACCACGCTTAACACCCTATTAGCGTTACAATTATAATCGACAAGCGAAAGCAACTTCTGGTAGGTGCCAGAGAACTAGGACGCTTCTGACACAGTGTCAAGAAGCTACAGCTCCTAACGCTTTCTCTTAAACTCTGGAACACCATTTAGGCTTACGGTGTTCGTTAGGAATGCTCATTCACTTAAAAATAAGGATTGCAAGTAGCAGACCTAAAGTAAACGGATGCTATCGGCCATCAGTACAGCAGAGTTTAGGTTCTGTAAATGGGTAGTACGACCGACGCTGTTCCTTAGGTGGGCTGAGATTAATTAAGCTGAGCATTATTAGCTTAATGGACCATAGCGCACTCAAGTGCATTGGGTGGTCCCATTAGCCCAGCGAATCCGTCCTACGTGCGAAGGAGCTTGTGTTCTGCGCAAGCGCAGGATTGTCAACGCTATTTCTGTAAATACCCTAAGGTCCACTAAAGTAAGGCGTCAATAGTGCATGCGAGCGGCTTGAGTCCGATGTCTCAAGTTCCTTGTGCAATCCGACGTGCACGCACACAGCTCATCAATGAGCAACTGCAATCTAAGCAGCCGCAGTAATTGGCCCACATACTGTCATGTTTGTCGTGCAGCTGGACCAGGCCGAGACGGGTCTTCCGAGCCGCGACTACTACATTCGCGGGACGCAGCAGGTGGAGGCCTACCTGCGGTTCATGGTCTCCGTGGCGCAGCTGCTGGGAGCCAATCGGACGACGGCCATGCGCGACATGGAGGACGCCCTCATGCTGGAGGCCAGGCTGGCCAACGTGAGTCAGCATGTTCCTGCACGACGCGTCTTCTTCAGTGTCCCCGCCAACACAATGTCACCTGCTGTGCATCAGCATGAGGCAGTACCAGATACTGCAGTCTTCGCCAAAACAAACGAGGCCGCTAAGGGAACGAATGCCGCTGAGGCGTCGCTGCGCCAGGAGTTCAGCGACCGCTGAACTCCTGGCGCTAAAAAGCTGTGGAGTGACGGGGCAAGAGTTTCATGCCGTTCCTAGAGCTTCGAAAATGTGTGGATGCAACAACAGGCCGCCTATAAATCACGTTGTCAACTGTGAATTGCGAGTACAGCGGCTCCATTTCTTCCGACAATGGTCTCTGGGTACAATGGGCCAGCCTGACTGAAGTTACCTCGTCGCCAGCCTACTGCGTGGACAAAACAATGCCGCTTGTATGCGCTTGCAAGGCTGCTGCAAGTAAGGGCGCCTTTTGTGTTTGGCCAGTGCGCCTCGGTAGAAACATGCGTGGCTCGTGAAATCAACGCCGGCGACACTTTGAGCAACCGCACTATTCAGAATGACGCAACATGTTTAGCACCACACCACTTCCAAAACACAGCAAAGATGTAATTTCTTTTGTACTGAAACACGCACCGTCTGACACGTGGTTACGACAACATCTCCCAGATAACTAACCTGCACACCTTGACCCATGACGTCACGCGTGAATGCAAAGAGCTCATACATTTCTGTGGTGGATGTGGGCGACGCTTAGCGCAATATTTTTTTTTTTTTTCGGGACATGGTTTTCACTGTTCTGTGCCTCCTCGCGTCAAGTCCGTAATTTTCTTACCCCGTACCAGCCAACATTTTGTTAAATGCCATGGAAAACAACCCTGCAATTTAAAAACCCAGGAAATTGCAGCACAAGAAGAACGGACGTCGTTATACCGCCAACTTTCGTAAGCGAGCCTCCTCTGACTCCAGTTTTCCTTGCCATGTATGCCCTCCCCCCTCCCGCCCACCTCTGCTGCTATTATAGATATATATATAGACTTCAAATTTGTCATGTACCGTTCCCTCCATGCTACTTTTCATTCCCTTCACGCGGAAGACCACAAGAACCAAAAAAAGAAAGAAAGAAAGAAAGAAAGAAAGAAAGACAAGAAAAGGATTATGCAACCTAGACGCCAGTTGTCTGGGAGCCACGTTTAGTTTTTGACTGCGCTACCAACTAGTTTCAGTGTAGGCTGACGTTATACAAACACTGAGTCAAAACATATACGTAAACCGACAATGAGCTGTATGAAAGCCGCTAGTGCGAGTACTTGTGCCGTGCCAGGACGGCAAAATTTGTCCGTTAACATCACCGATGGGCTCGCTAAAGCAATGTTATAACCTGCTTTTATAATTGGTTGCTTTCTTGCGTTACTTTTGTAACCGAAGTTATTAACCTTGGTCATTTCCCACTTGACACGATGCATACTCAGCTGGTCACTGCTCTAAACGCGCTCGCTTTACAACCTCAGCAGTGAAAGCTTATTACTTATTACCTTACTAGCTTTTTGCGAATTGTGGTGCATAATTTGTGTGACGCACTTTTTATCTCAGCGTACCCTCAGTGCAATTTCCTAATGTCAGCGACATTTCAGATGACGTGGTGTGATTTTCTTTTTTTCTTTTATGTGCCAATTTATTGCCATGATGACATTTCACCGTTAATGACATTTTATTCGCTTTACTGACAAAGCAACGTTTCAGCATGAGTAGTCTCTGGTAATAATGATTGAGTAAGTCTTAATCATACGAGCTACGCTGTAGGTAGTTTGTCTTAGCATATATATAGCGCGGTTCACGACCATGGCTGCGCAGCGCGACTTAACACGCACTGCAGAGACGTAGAAGAAGGACAGGACATTGTCTCTACGTCTCTGCCGTCCGTGTTAAGTCGCGCTGCCCCGCCATAATAGTGAATCCGAACCAACATTCCTACCATCCACTCATTCTATAGTGTCATTATTGCAGTGGTTGCATTGCGTGTGAAAACCTAATATGCGGAGTGTTCGTACTCTTGGTGTAGGTTTCCTGTTGAGGTGTTTTTCAATGATTTCGTTGCTCCTGCTTTTTCTTGTGGACTTATTTGGAGGAAGCCAATTGCGCCGTACTGCTTGCGACTGTCGGGGGTCTGAGTTTGCGTTTTCCTCGGTGTTTAAACGCAGCTGACGGAACCAAGCGAGCTGCGGCGCAACTTCACGGCCATGTACAACAAGTGGACGGTACAGGAGCTACAGACGAGGATCCCTCTGGTTAGTATCGGACGTCACTCTGCGACCCTGCAATTCTTTTCTGTTTTGTTCCGTCAGAACATTAATCAGTCGTTCACATCTTCCGCGAAGAACACACTCGACCACCGACCCCTCAGGAAGACAGCACTTGCACACTGGTTCCAACCTATGTAGGCTCGAGTGACATTGAATATGTTGTTCTGCATTTTCTTAGGCACCAAACCTGTGCGAGAGACTGAATTCTGTCAGGCGTCTCACCACGTACGCTCTGACAGTACCTTCTTTCGCGTTTCCGTTTGCTTTCTCCGCACACCTCCGTACCCTTTCCCTTTCCTCCGATACAGGATAAAGAACCGGGCATTTCCTTCAGTTAAACTCCCTGCTTGTTTCCTCCTTCTTCTCTCACTTATATAACTGCCCAAATTCCTTTAGATAAAAGTGGAAACACCATCCTACTGATTAACTTATAGCAATGCGAGTGCCTGCGTTACCTTGCTCTTTTCGGCATGTCTATCAACAACTCGGAAACGCAGGGCCTTTTCCATAGAAATCCAATGAAATCAAAAAATTTTTAACATTATAGTGAACTGTTTAAAGTCATCAATTTGCATTTCTAAACATTTAAACATTATCGCTGCGCAACACAGCCATTGGTAAAACAGTCTACATATACATCGCAAACAACCCTCCCCCCTTCTCTGTAATTTCATAAATAAGTTTCCTTTATTATACATCAGGTGTACTTCATTCACAATGACATTTCGTTATGAATATATCATAATATCATTCTGATATATTAATAATGAAACATATTACATACTATATCTTATTTCGCCGCTTTTCGTCACTTAATACCCAAGTTTAAAGGCAACTTCGCCTAAATTATAAACCCAGTGACGTATTTAAATCTCTCGTTATTATTTTCTTTACCCTCCCGCAAGGTGAACTGGACGCACTACTTTGAAGTCGTCATGCCCATGGATATACCACTTTCCGAAGAAGTTGTCATCTTCGCACCGAAGTACATCAAGGCGATGTCTGAGCTTCTCCAAACTGTTCCCAAAAGGTAAGCTGCCTAAATATAACAGATCGAAAAAAGCGCATTTACGGGCGCATGTTAAAGGAGAAGACGGAAGAGCTTGGATCGTGGGAAAGGAAATGTTTTCCATATTTTTGTTTCCGTGCGGCCCGGTTTCGCCCCACTGCACCGAGATGCCTATAGTGTGACGCCCGTGTCAATTTTAGCAACGCGGAGAGTCCTGAAAGAATCTTCTGGCGATGAATTCGGCACACCAAACAGGTGTTACAAAAATGCCAAGCAGCTTTTACGAATAAAAATGTATGTGTATTCAGCCAATGGTACTCCAGACTGTTTGCGTGTTCACTTTGTTAGCGTTAGGATTCTGAGCTCGCTGCTCCCAAATACCGAATTCAATAAAAATCCGTACTTGTCCGTTATGATGCATCTTTCGTGTGCAGTTCCTTGAGACGCTGTTAATTTTAGCGACAGACGGGCATGAAAAAAATTAGTCCGCATTTACGCCTAAAATCAGTCGGGGTCATCGTTTTCTATAGGTCAGCAACGCATCGTACCATTCACATGCACACACGAACGCACTAAACTTACGCTGTGAAAGAGGCCCACGCTTCTCAATTAAGCTCATCAACGAAGTATTTGGTGGCTTCCGCAGCCAGCCACAACAATAAATGCAGACAATCAATTTGTTTTGTCGTTCTATTCCTTCCTCTTTCTCCAGTACACAAAGGCAGCCACGTAAGTCAGACTTAATGAGTGCTGGCTAGCCAGAGCAGCTCATCCCAACAGCTTGAGTCTCTGAGCGAGACGGTATTAACACAGCAACAACAGTAAAGTGAAATGAAGAGAAACAAAGGCAATCAAACAGTGGAGGTCAATGTGAAGGATAAGAAAGAAAGAAAGAAAGAAAGAAAGAAAGAAAGAAAGAAAGAAAGAAAGGGACGAGGAGAGAGAGAGAAACGAAGAGGGAAAGGTAGGGAGGTTAACCAAGGACGTGCAAGGTTGGCTACCCTACACTGGGGGAGTGGAAAGGGAAAGAACAGATAAGGAGAGAAAAGAAAAATAATTGTTGGTTATTCACAGTCAGTCGCAGAGGAATCTCCACTGTAACAAGCGTTCATATAATCCAGTGTCCTTCAAGAAACACAGAAGGGCTTTTGTGGCCTTTTCCATGCAAGAACGCATAGGCCATGGTCCAAGGATATCTTCTTCTGAGAGCGCCCTATTGTCTAGCAGGTTGAGTTTCGCTTGTAAAGTACGTCGTTGAGTTTCAAAGGATGGGCAATGAGACAGAAGGAGCTCTGTGGTCTCATCGCACCCGCAAAAATTACACGCCGCACTGTTGGTACGATTATTGTGTAAAATATGCACAAATTAACCGTGTGGGGCGCGTTTTAAATGCACGTGCCTGGTATCAGCGCTAATATTGCAATGAACTCCATGGTTTCCACTAATCATATCACTCGCACGAACGCTCTCTGCTTAGTCGAAATGCTTAGCGAAACGCACACGATGAAACAATCGAGAGCACTTAGAATGCGAGGCAATCTTTATGCGGTATATGTGTGACGATGTACGTCAGTTTATGGGGGCGCCCGCCCAAGCATTAACCCTACTTGGTGCGCTGAGTGCAGCGCTTGCATTTAATTTCCTTGTTTATTAAATGCGAAAGCATGGGAAGTTTGGCTATAAAGAGCCCACTTTTCAAAAATGGTAGCTTAAAACACACACACAAACACACACACACACACACACACAAACACACGCACACACGCACACACGCACACACAAACACACGCACACACGCACACACAAACACACACACACACACACACACACACACACACACACACACACACACACACACACACACACACACACACACACACACACACACACACACACACACACACACACACATGTCAAAAACGCTACGCGGGAGAACAATTCAACTAAAAAAATAATCAGAAGCTTTCACAGTCCTCGTAGAGTGAAATAAACACACTGTATAAACTCTATACACGTGCAAACTAATTGTATAAAGTTGCATATCTGTACGTTTACGGTTTATTGATGAGATTGAATTATTAAAGGCCACTTCAGGCAAAACTTTCATTATTAATCCCGTTGAATTCGCTTTACGATTTCAGCATTTTGAATAAGAACTACCCACAAATTTGCATCTTTGGAAATTGTTCGTTTTTTTACATGTACAAGATTAGTGAAATTGTGAACTGTGGCATTCACAAAAGGCAGCAGTACTTCAAAATAGTTTTTTTTTTTCGCCTAACAGCACGCGAACCACTTCATCGGACAAGACTAATGCATTAGAGAACTGTGGCATTTGCGAAAGATAGCGATACCACACGCATATATGTTTTTCAGTGCCACATGAACGAATGGTCTTGGCAGGTTGTGCTGATTCGTTAAAAACAAGCGAAATAAATAAATTTTTAGACGCGCTTCTGCATAACTTCGCGCATACGCTTCGCCACGTATCATGCGCGCATCGCGGTGAAGGCGAACCGTACTTGCTTTTCGGGCAACTGGCGCCACCGCGCGATTCCTCCGCGCACTGCAGTTCTGGCAGTTCAGTCCAGTTCAGTGCAGTGACGGGCGGGTGGCTCAGCGAGGTTTCGTGTCATATTGATTTCGTTATTTTTTTTTTTCACGTAAACCTCAAAAGCCGACATACTGATTTATAGCCGTCGCGTTAGGTAATTTGTGCTGGTACAATTCGACGCAAATATGTGCGAAGTGGGCTGCGGTTAGAGTTCTTTGTGGTATCCAGAACCATGGCTTTACTTCCTACACCCTACGGCCACATACGGTGGGTGCGTATACTCTATATTGAAGAGGAGCTCCGCCAAGTTGAAAGCAGTGGTTTGTAAATTTTAGTCATTTCACATGTGCATTTTCATATAAATATAATTGAATGAAAGCATACAAGTAAAAAGTGATATCAGAAGCTGGAAATTTTTTTCGCTTTTCGAGCTAATGTTTGCAGCACCGTGTCAATTTGCCAAACGCGAATATTGAAGTTCTTTTTTTTTCAAGCAGATTTCATGGAGCGTATCTGCCCCAGACTACGTCACATCTGAACATTTGCAGCGACGCATTGTCTTCTAATTTCCCGTTTTATAAATCACCACACAACAAGATTTAAGGCAGTTATTTAAACTTGTCATCTTGGAGTGGATATGTGCAGTTTCCATCATATTTATATTCGTCTTATTCGCGTGAGTGTAAATGAGACGTTGGAGCTCATTAACATCTAATCTTAGCTAATCGACTAATTAACAAGAATTGGCTTATTAAATTTTAGCTATTTATCTTATGACCCATAGTGCAATTTACAAATTCTATCAGTGGACTTCGCAAGGCGGATCCACTTGGAACGGATTCTCAGGACGACACCAGTTTCGAGATACAAATTCCCGAACTTTGCGGAGAAATGCATTTACGTTCCAGTTACTTGCGTGATTCAGTGCATGAAACGAGGTTTTGCTAACAAAATACACAAGAGTAACAAAAACAGTAATGTCACTTGTAGGCACTCCATAAAATTACTCTCTGCTAAAAAGTCGGGCATTTCTTAGGGCATGACCAAGGTACAAGCACTTTGCTCAAGGTGAGAGGATGTCTGTCAAGTGTGTTCAAGCGATCACGCAGGCGAACCTGGTCATATTGGTCATATGAGTACGTTTTATGATATGCGTACAAAAAAGTGCGGTAAATTCGTGGCCGAAATAATACAACGATTCCATTCCAATGGTATTCCCTTTCGTTCTTCGTAAGTGGTCCACTTGGTCCCCGCTGTACCCACTTTATCTCCGGGATATAGCAGCCGTGAACGATGTATCATAAGGAACGAATAGAAACGAGCGAAAGGAAGCTTTCGTGTTACTTACAGAGAGGGATTTATGCCGGTGACTTTTCCGATGCTATTCCTCTTCGCGCTTCTCGCGCTTTGTCAGACCGACGCCCCACCCTTGTTATCAGCGGGATCAGCCGGCCCTGAACAGTGGATGATGAGAGCGGGATAGAATCAAACAGAAGGCATCGCTACGAAATCGCGGCAAGGCTAGTTTCTCCGCCCATCTGCGACGTCTGCTGAGCGGAATCCTCGTGGCGCGCTGTATTTTCCGCAGGGTGGTGGCTAACTACATCTTGTGGCGCTTCGTCTCGAAGCTGGTGGGCAGCTTGGACAAGCGGTTCGTGGACAAGCAACAGGAGTATTACGGCGCCATCTACGGCACCCAGTCGACGCCCCCGCGTTGGAAGAGCTGCACGCTTCTGGTCAACAAGAAGATGGGCATGGCCGTCGGGGCTCTCTTTGTGCGGCGGCACTTCAACGACAAGAGCAAAAAGAAGGTGCGCCGCCGAACAGTCGTCTTCGCTCTAATCCACCCCACGTAAAATCCTCACCCCGTCATCGGTTAAACCAGTTACTAGAGCTGGAGAAGTTGGGCTTGCTCGTTTCGCCCGAGTACAGGTCAAAAAGAAATAAAAAGGAAGAAAGAAAAAGAAAGAAAGAGAAAACGCGGCATAACAGACAGAGTGAGGCACTGCGCTGTCTGGTGCACTAATCTGTCTTTAGTTAGTACTTTTTTTCTCACTGTTAGAGTCCTATAGAACCAACAACGCCAATTGTCTGTTCTTGCCTCGAATTTTTTTTTTTTTCGTGCTGGTCGCCAAGTGTTAACATAAATAATTAAGTGCCAAGAACCCTTTTCCTCAGCAACATTTTGTTGGCTTCTTTGATGTAAAAAACTCGTCGAGCGAATGTCCTCAAAACGCATCCAGAGAGAGAGAAATGATGCATAGAAAGGCAGGGAGGCTAACCAGAGGTAGTTCCGGTTGGCTACCCTGCACGCATCCAATTATAGCGATGATCTACGGGCTCTTCAAATTGGGGCGAAGAACATTCACACTGGTGCAGTTCATACAGTAATTGAATCTATCCCATTATGGGCTTGCGATGCACACATCATAGTTACTGCACGACGTCAGGAGCCGGGTCAATTTCTCATAATGTTTGTTTTCGCTGATTATGCCTAGATTTTGTAAACTGATGTCGGAGAGCTTTCCTTACGTTTCCACGAATAATTTCGCATTTCCTTTCCACCCTTCCTTCCTACTACCCAAGGCCGAGGAAATGATCAATGACATCAAGGAGGCGTTCTTGGAAATTCTAATGAATGTTGACTGGATGGACAACGAAACCAGGGAAGTGGCCAGAGAAAAGGTTCGCCTTTTATTTTTCTTTTCTGTTCTTATTTCATTTTTTTTTACGTTTATATATTTGCAAAATGCATTTTTTGGCGAGCATGCTACGATCTTCAGGTGCAGCTTAGTCACATTATAGCAAAAGCATCTTTTACCACAAAAGCAACTCGTAAACCTACTTCTGTGATGATTACGCGACGAGAAAACTGTATTGCTTGGTTTATAGAGATGAATGGTGGCAAAGAACTCAAACAAATTAATTTTGCAGCTTACAGACGCAGATGACTTATTTCTCGCGAAACTCGCATTACATGCCGACGTCTTTACGCGCTAATTGCAGGCCGAGCTTATGACTCAGAAGATAGGATACCCTGAGTACATATCAGCTCCGCAAGAACTGGACAAAGAATACGAGGTAAGCACATTGATGCCCGAGTGTTTTGCTCCTGACATTTGTGACCACACTAGTCTCTTCCGTCACGTGCGTAAATACTGAATATGAACTGTATCATGCTTGTTCATTACGTTTCCAAAATTACACTGGATTTTAGTACCCAGCGCTTTAATATCAACTGCCTGTTCGGCGATGTCCAAGTGCATACATTGCTGACTTTATATTCCCATAACTGGATTATTCATTTCTAGCCGCAGCAATTGCCATATTTTCATTGCAAGCTTTTGCAAGCAAATTTGACTGAAGCGTATCTCCAGGCACTTCCGATTGCAGGCCACTCTTCGCAAAAAATATATTGGAATTAAAGTTCGTCTCACGATGATATTATTGTCTCAGGTAGAGTTCAGACCCGACACATACTTTGAGAACATCATCAAGAGCCTTCGCCACAGCGCACTGAAGATCGAAATGAAGCTCAGGAACGACGTGGACAAAAACGAGTAAGTACGTTGAAATGATAAAACCTCAACAGTGATGTATAAGTTTTCTAATCCTATGGCCTAAAACATAAGCCCGAGATTTAGAGCCCAGTGTGATTTCTTTTTTTCTGCTCGCTTTAAGTGAAGTATACTTCATCAAACGGCAAATGATAGTATAAACAAATTCACAAAAGTTGAAAGTCATTCTTCGTTCCGACAATAATAATAGACCTTTTCTTATGTTTTTTTTTTTTGAAAATCTTAATACCTCTGTTACCGTGGCACGCCATACTAATGTGCATGCGTGCTAAAAGAGTTTTTCGTGTCTAATTCTCTTTTTAGGTGGATCACTTACCCCGCCGTCGTCAACGCGTTCTACACGAGATCGAAGAACTTCATCAGTAAGCCTATTACACTTAGCACAAATGCTCTTTGACAACAGCTGCGTCATTCTAGTGCTCGCCATGTCGACGTGTTATTGCGCAGGTTTTCCGGCCGGAGTGCTGCAGCCTCCTCTGTACCACCAGCACTATCCCAAGTACGATCACTTTTTTTTAAATTCCTGCCAATCTCGCAAATATTACGGCGAATATAAGAACAGCGTCATCACCTGCCTCATTTTGTTCACGAGGAACGAATAAGGGCATACGAAAAATTTGCTGGTGAGTTCGCACTTCGTGAGGTGCAGCAAAAAAGCAACAAAAAAATTCTCGTTTATTAACTAGTCCGAAACTGACCGATTTCATGCAATCTGTGTTCATTAGCGTAATTGTTAATAATATACGTATAACGCTTGCGTATTAATTGAATTTTTTAAATTTTCATCTTAGAGATTCTAAATAATGTGATTGCTGTAAAGCAACGAATTTCTGATAGCATAAAAACTGTGGGCACACACAGTCAACATTCTTACACCCAAAATGACTTAGTGCTGCACCATGGCCGTCGAGCTTGCAGCTCAGGATGTCTTAGATTTCACACTCATGGCGATGATCGTTCGGTGAAGCGGCTTAAGGAGTACCTGGGCAACTCTGTCGCGCTACCTTCCTATGAGCTGCGGAAAGCGGGAAAATGTTGGGCGCATTTGTACAGAACTAGGCGAATCTCGATATGCAGTAAAACTTCCGGCAGACAAGTTACAGTGGACCTCAAGCTCTCTCATATGGAAGTCCATTCGAGTGAAACGAAAATATATGGGCTCTTTCTCGGCACAGAGACCGAAGCCATCATTCAAGTGATGGTTGATTTATTGGTGTTCCTGCGATGTGTTAACACTATAAAGACGTGATACGTCAAGCCCTTCCTGCGTACGTGCACAAGGGTGCCATAACGTAAAGCTATTCCAAACTTTCCTGTTCCAATTCTGCAATCAGCCCTCCGCGATTGGTCAGAAACTTTTCTGGACCACCCCCACTTCGCCTGTCTCTCACGCAACGTCACGAAAACCGCGATAGCTCTTCATCTGATATGATGTGTACACACTGATTATGCATGATTGGACAGAAAAAAAAGAAAAATAATTATTTTTGATTCGACGGCTTTTCGCCATTAGCTCTCTGCTATTGGTCAAAAGGTTCCAGGCTGCACCTACTTCACCTGTCTGTCACTCAACGTCACAAAACCTCGAAAACTCATTGCGTCAAAGTGACGCACACGCTTTAAAGATGCACTAATATGCCAGACAAAACTGGATTTTTTTCTGAATAGCCGGAGACTGCTCCTTTCCGAAAGGAATAGAAGATGGCTGTCGCCGATCGCTCAGGCACTGGCTACTCGCACCTGCCGGAGAGCATGGGTTTATTTGCGTATAACAAACTTTCTGCGTGGCCGTATACCGTTATCAAGCCCTTTCGGCACGTACGCGACATCGCTCTGCCAACTCTTCTTTGTTGAACATTCTTTTTAGCGGCATTCTTAACCTTCCATTGCATGCCATCGCGATTTTCGATCACCCACCGCGAGCAAAGTAAGGAAAAGCGGACCAATCGCAGACGCTGGCACGTCCCTCTTCATCCCGTAATCTTTTTTCAATGCGTTGGCTCGGCCTCACCAAACCCTCTCCACTTTAGCGTGCTCCTCGCCTGTTGTCAGCCAATTAGAAAACCGCTCAACGTACGCAATGTTATTCATCTTGAAAGCAAACAAAAATGACCTCCTATAAACGAGGAGAGCGCTTGATTGGGCGGCTCTGTCAACACTGCGAGTCACTGCCCGATGCTTGCGTCGGCAGTTACGTAAATGTGACGTCAGTAGATTGGAATAAAAACATATTGGAATAGCTTTACGTTATAGGGCCCCAGCACACTGTGGCGCTAGTGCGCTTTCAATGACGATGCTACTGCGTGTTACACCCAGAAAAGTTCTTCAAGAACGGGAGTGTCCTGGCTTCCTGAATAGGGAGCACCTTTTGCCGGTTCGTGAGTGAGCAAGATGCTCTTCCCGTACTGCGCATTCGTCAAGTACCCTCGAACATTCTGAGCACATCAGATGGGCATGTTCTAACCGCGGGTGCAATTAATCACAGGGGCTCTTAGCGGTGTTAACTGCGACAAAGCATTACGCTTACATAAAGGATGTAGAGTTCACGAAGCTATTCTAAGGTGGGTGGCACGTTGTTGCGTTCGCGCAACATTGTACATTCAATGAACTTGTGGGAATGGTAAAAGACTGAGAAAGGTAGCGTTAGTCATCCACTGTTTCTTATTTCTTATTCGAAGGTCTGTCAATTACGGCGGCATCGGCGTCGTCATCGGGCACGAGATAACCCACGGCTTCGACGACAAAGGTGAGTACGCAAAGCCTTTTCTTGCCGCGACAGAAATGTCTTGTTTTTCTTGTCTGAAGAATTGTAGGCAGGAATTTGATAGTCTTCGCTTAGAGAGAGAGAGAGAGGAAAGGAGAAAGGCAGGGAGGTTAACCAGAAGGGAAGATCCGGTTTGCTACCCTACGCCGGGAAATGAGGGGAGGGGGAGGTAAAGTGATAACAAATTAGAGATAAAGAAAGAAAGGAGCACAGACATATAATCACACTCGGTCACTGTCGCCGCATACTGTCACCGCACAGCACAGTAGCACTTGCAGCACTTAGGCATCTGAATCACTATAGAGGCGGATTCGTTTGCCAATAGCACCGAGTCATGTTCTCGAGATCGGCTTGAAATGACATGCTCTGTATTAAATATACCTGGCGGTTTTCAAGTCCGGAACATTTCTGTCGATAATTTCGTTGAGGCTGTTTGTGTAGCCGTCATTTCATGAGCGCACGTTCCATGGTACTTGTTACAGGACGTCAGTTCGACCAACATGGCAACCTGAAGCAGTGGTGGAAACCTGAGGCGCTCAACTTGTTCCACTCCAAGGCGCAGTGCATGATTGATCAGTACAGCAGATACGTATTGCCTGAAGTCAACATGGCCGTAAGTGACAACCTGCATGCGGGCTGTGACAATGTGACTTCGTGTACAGCATCCTTTACTAAGTCAAGTCGAGGTGGTCAGGCCGATGCAAAGTCTACGTGAAAGCCATGCTGGGATAAAAAAAAAGAAATATATAGAACGCAGAGCCAGGGTGACGTGCCTCAGACAGGCTGGCCACGTCTGAGACATCCTTATTTAGCATATTCTTAGTGACATAGTTTCAGATGAGATGTTGGCATCCTCAGGTGCCACCGTCGAATCCTCGTCGCACGAAAAATGTTTTCTTAGAAAACTTTGTCTATGTATTAAATTTTAGTGGCCGCTGAAAGATACGTGTATGACGTACTGTAAGTCTGTGCTTGAAAGTTTGTCGAAAGTTTATGGAGCGTGTTATGTATGAGTATACTTACGATTTGTGCACTCGTCTGTGAAACTGAACTTCTTTGTCTGTGAAACTGAACTTCTTTATCTGTTCTCGAACAATACGAAGCACATGTGTTTACATATGCTACAGAATACGTGATCGCCTACTGTGAGTGCGTGGACTCATGTACAGAACCTTGTGATATTGCTGACTGACTGTTTTTGCGAGTCTTTTGTGCTCCATTTTGCTACAAATTTGGAGACAATATTTTTCCTTGCCAAGCGACGAGCAGTAGCCGATGGCTTCTAAAGTCACCAACCTCTCCTATTACATCATGTCAATAAAAAAAAGTTCTGTGCTTGTATCCAGGAAGCCACAGGAGATAATCAGATAGGAATCCGCAGAATATAGTCAGATAGGAAGCCACACAAGATAAACATGTAGGGTTGCATAAATAAATGCTACTTGAAGCAGTCCAAAGACGCACACAGAAGTGCACAGTTTTGTACATGACTGGACGAGTCAGCATATTTCAAGCCTATAGAGAATAATAAAATCACCTTGTCGTCATAGCAAAGAAAGACGATATAAATTCTACTAGCAAAGAAGGCATTGCGTCCATTCAGACGTCCCTCTGACTGAGGAAGCCGTCTTCGGATCACGCAATGATGTTTTTTTAATTATTTTTATTGTATGAATTAGTATTAATCGGTATATATCGGAGTATTGCGATATAATCCTGAGTCGGTATAAATTATAATGCAGCGATCCCTTTTTCACGATTCTATTCATTTGTTATCACCCACCGCTCCCGACTGGCCCAACCTGGTGATAATGCAGACGGATCCTCGCTCGGACCTCTTGACGAAGCCCGAATAGGAAAATAATTGTATCCTTGGCCCTGTTGTTTTCTTGGTTTCTGTAATAACTCGTGCCCCTTATGCAAAAAAAAAAAAAAAAACCTTCCCTTAATTACTTCTCCTCCTCGTCTCGTTTAGGACCCACCGCCACGGCTTTAAAAAAGAAGACAGAAAGAAATAGAAAGTTAGATCCTGGGGTTTTTGGTACCAAAACAACGACATGATCATGAGGCACGCCGTAGTGGTGGACGCAGGAATAATTTCGACCACTTGTTTTCTTTTTCTTTAACGTGCACCCAGTGCATAGTACACGGGCGTTCTTGCATTTCACCGCCATCGAAATGCGGCCACAGCGACCGGGATTTGATCACACGCCCTCGGGCTTAGCAGCGCAACGCCAAAGCCACTACGCCACCACGGCTAGTCTCCGCGGCTTCGTGACTAATGACGTTCTGCAGAGAACGAAGTATCGGACTCGATTTGCGGCCGCAGCGACCGCATCCCGGTGGTCACGGTATGCGTGCTCCTCTACCAAGCACTGCGTGCACGGTAAAAACACCCGGATGGCCAAAATTATTCCGCAGCCCTCTATACCACGTCGTCTCGTGCTGCCCCCGACCTGCTTTTGAATTTTAACTGAATTCTTCCAATCGATCAGTAGACCAATCATTCTCGTTTACGATTTCATTTCATATTGAATAACTAAAGCTGTGGCCCGCCGTGGTTGCTTAGTGGCTATGGTGTTGGGCTGCTATGCACGAGGTCGCGGGAATGAATCCCGGCCACGGCGGCCGCATTTCGATGGGGGCGAAATGCGAAAGCACCCGTGTACTTAGATCTAGGTGCACGTTAAAGAACCCCAGGTGGTAGAAATTTTCGGAGTCCCCCACTACGGCGTGCTTCATAATCAGAAAGTGGTTTTGGCACGTAAAACCCCATAATTTAAAATTTTAATATTTAACTAAAGCTGTGGTCATAATTTTCCTTTCTTTCAAGATAGAGAGAACGCTATTCAAGAGAGTGACGCTTAAAATTAATCAATTAAATTATAGGGCTTTACGCGCCAAAACCACTTTCTGATTATGAGGCACGTCGTAGTAGGGTACTCCAGAAATTTGAACCACCTGGGGTTCTTTAACGTGCATCTAAATCTAAGTACACGGATGTTTTCGCATTTCGCCGCCATCGAAATGTGGCCACCGTGGCCGGAGAGCAACGGTTGTATCTACTCCTCTACTTTTTTTTCTTTTTCATTTCCCATGCACTTTGCCTACGCTGCTGTGATTATGCTCGGCTGGTGCTTCAAGCGGAGAAAAGGTATCAACGCGGCTTTACGCTTTGTATACGAAGACTCCAATGCCTTTAGATCAACTCAAACTTAATTTTCGTTCAAAACTCAACATTGCTATTCAATAGAAAGTATAGATACAAACAAAAAAAGCCCATACAGGTGCTAAGTGGGAATGTAGTTCACTTGCGACGTGTTGGAAACTGCGGATCACGGACATGGAATAATCCGCAACGAAAGGGAAAATAGGAAACCAGCTGGAAATATCCTGAAGCTGCGAAGCAAACCGCTAAGAAAGAAATTTTCCTGCTTTCTTTAAAAATAGGTCCTAGTGTTATAGCGAGTTCTCATTGAGAACAACTGTGATCAAGGTGATCTGATTTAATAATTTGGTGCATTATGTTCAGGTCAACGGTGTAAACACCCAAGGTGAAAACATCGCTGACAATGGAGGCGTCAAGCAAGCGTTCAAAGTAAGCAGTTGTCTTCTCTCTCCTTATTAATTTAATAGGTAGCATGACGGCGGCATTCGTCGTATGTTATTTGTATTAATACCGCAAGACAAAGTGAAACAGACTAACCTAGCTGTAGCGTAAAACCTTTCACAGTAACATTGTGTAAGAGATGTAGCGTATGTAGATGTAAAACAGAAAAGACGTACGCGCGAAAGCAAAACTATTAGCCTTTCCAATTATTCTTATCGACGCTAGCCGAAAGCGGAGATGTCCATTCTCATAAATCTATCCAGCATCTTACCACTGCATAAGTAGTTGAAAAGCAGGTAAGGACACTTCCACTAGAAGTACGCGCAGTAATTCAGAAGTAACAGGGAGCCCGAAATGCCTATGTGACAATTTATGAGCGCAAAATTACGCTTTCAGCACAAGTACGCGCCTCAACACACATAGCAGACGGTGCGAACGTGTAAAAGAGTGTCCAGTAGCGCATCGCTGACACCCCAACCAGTACGAGTAACAAGTGCGATGACGCAGCGCTCCGCATGCTGCAATTACTGGACAAGGATATTGCCGACACTTCGAAATGGGTTCTTCTTTTCCCTGTGCGATCACTGTTTACGCTGCGGTTCACCACAGAACTTTCTCTTATTCTCTGTCATCTGTCTTGTTCCCTCCTACCCTTTCTCCGGCGTAGGGAGGACCAGACGCGTTGCCAGCTGACCTCCCTACCTTCTTCTCTTTGTACCATCTCTCTCTCTCTCTCTCCCTCTCTCTCTCTGTATCTATCTCTCCATCTCTCTCTCCGCACTGTTCACAACGTCGAAAACCTGCCTGCGCTCCCGCGTAGGGTAGTCAACCAGACGCGTTACCAGTTTACCTCCCTACCTTCTTCTCTTTGTATTATCTCTCTCTCTCTCTCTGTATCTATCTCTCTATCTCTTTCTCCCCACTGTTCAGAACGTCAAAATCTGGTTGCGCTATTGTGTTTCCCGCGTAACTCTTAGTACCACTCGCGCTGAGCAACGTACTCTGCTTGCTGTCCAGGCGTACAAGAGCAGCGTGAAGCGCTGGGGTCCCGAACCGCACCTGCCTGGCCTGAACCTGACACACGACCAGCTCTTCTTTCTCACTTACGCCCAGATCTGGTGTGGCACCACGAGGCCAGAGCACGCTGTCAATACCATTCGCACCGGAAACCACAGTCCAGGACGCTTCAGGTATAACGCGACGGTCCTTTTCGGCACTGCTGTTTGCCTACTTGTACTGACTTATAAGAGCTTAGAAGGCAAGACTGTTCCGGCCAACCATTCAAAAAACAACGTAGCAACATGCCTTTCTACTTTCCTTTTTCTTTTTTTGCTTTTCCTCTGTTTTTAGATATTGGTTTTATCGTTCGTCCTTGCGAGCCGTTTGCGCTCGTTGGATCTTTTTTCTTGTGGCTTCAGCTGCGACCAGGAACCGCGCACTGAGAAGCCACTGTGCCACTCGTGAATTGGCGTTGCTTTTTCTCTAATGCTATAGGCTGTCCATACTTATGCAAAGAGAAAACGTACAGAGGGAAGTAAGATAGATCGCCCTTATTAACATTCTAGACGCTTTCTGAATATATGAATAGGGATTGTAGGATGAAGGGATTGGCGAAAACGCGGTAATCGTAGAAGCCATTCTGCTTTTTTCTGCCGCTGAAGGTCTCTTGGCGCCTATGACGCTACATTTTCTCTTTCGCCTCTCATTCACGCAGGGTTGTCGGCGTGGTGTCCAATTCTGTTGACTTCGCCAGGGCCTACCACTGCAAACCGGACAGTCCCATGAACCCAACGAAGAAATGCGTCGTCTGGTAGAAAAAACAGCATTACGCACATGGACGGGGCCGAAATCGGCGGATGCTTCATCACTGCAAACAGAACTTTTCCGTCGGGGCTTATTCCGCGGACGCTCGTCGCGTTCCTGACCGGCGCCATCGCGACAAGGATACGTCCTGCGGAAGTTCTGTCCTCAAGTCTACAGCTGTCGAAGCCTTCCCACACACACTTGCCCACACTGATCGCTTGCCGAGTCCTCACATCATCGCAACAAAAGTTACGCCCTGCCTCGCCAGGACCATGCAGCGTTATGAAAGCTCTAGCTGGCTTCAGCTAATCAGGGGCAGAGTTAACAAATCTCTCTTCAAGTAATAACGGTTTATGATTCACCTCCTCCCGTCTGGCGGCCAGCCACGGAAAAACAAACTGCATGCTTGCGAACAAAGAGGGAATTGCGATAAGCGTGGATAGGCTTGTGCAGAAAGGACTAAGTGGGCTCACGCACGGACTATCGACGTGCTATATGTTTAGCCTTGTCTTTTGACCAAGCTTCTGCCAGCGGATTCGCATAAATTCCGTTCAGTACTTCCACAGCCCAGCTCGCGCACGTCATAGTTTTAGAGGGGTCGTCACTTTTGCTTGCATCAGCACAGGACTCAGTCCCGCCATATTTCCTTTGAGGCACGTTCTGGAGCATGTATGTAGCCGACGTACGGCACAGTAATCAAGGCACAGGACTGCTAATGACTAATCTTCCTTGCGCATATCTTTGAACATCCACTCTCTTGAATTCCTGACGCCACCTACAGCTTTACAAAGCGCTGCACGGTTTTTATGTGGTAGTATATACAGTTGGAAGCGGGGGTTTTGCGGTCGAACAAGGAGCTGTTCCAGATCTCACTCGGCTCCGTTCCCCATTTACCGGCCAATACATTATCGTCGTGGTATCCTTTATAAGGTTGCATATTTTCGCATTCAGAGGCAACCGTTACCGGCGACTGCCTCAAGTAATTGTAACAAACGTGCAGGTTTTGATGTTTTGTTTACTTCTCACGAGGAGCACCTCATGCGTAAAATCACCGCCGGGCGTCGTTTATGCCCTTATCAGCACATTGTTACCCTTCAATGTTCAAATACGCACTTTTATAAATCTTACCATACTACGAGTGCGTATACCCACACATCCATCATGACGACTTCGAGTGGTGAAAAGTGCCTGTGAATCACTTGCATCGACGACGTCAGGACCTCCATCATGGCGACCTAAATGCATATTAGAAGGCAGCGCTCATGTCTCATCCACTTATTTATTCAAATAGAGCAGTGGATATTAAGCAGGTCATGGGTCCCCATGTGGCCGAATGTGCAAGGCGCCGCATAACAAGACAGTTTCTGGACTTACTCTCGCGGACATATGTGGACTGAAACAAGGATAAACTTCTCTGTACACACACTATAGCAGTAAGAGAGGATCGCATACATGCGCTCGTCACTTCTTGTTCACAACTCCAACTTCTGAGCTTGATTGTTGGCAATTCAATTCTGTTGCCTGATTAGTCATATTGTCGTTCCTTTTCTTAAACGGCAAGTGAATATAAACCTCGTAAAGGTGCCAATGATACCTCACATCTTTACTAAAACGTAGAAAGTGTGAAAATAAGTTGCCCATAGGCAGGTTATCTACAAATCACGATTAGAAGATAAACATTCCGAAGAAAAGTTCGTGTCGGAAGGCGAAGCTAGATACCGGTGAGCCTTCAGACGATTAAGCTACCCTTAGTGCTTGTTTTTTTTTTTTCATTCAATATTTATTTTCTCATATTAGCATGAGTCGGCGTTGCTGTTGGTAACGTAAGCTGAACGCCATTTCCCTTATTATGTAAAAAATGTTTTGTTGTTGCGATATCCTTTCGACACTTCTGCCATAGTAATACACCTAGTCCGTTACGGTGAGTTGTGTATACTTCAAAAGTGAGACAGAAGGGAACGCATTGTTCATAGCATTGATAATATTGTCATGTTTGGCCTTATACACTTTTCAGCATTCATTCAAGGAAAAAAATTACATCGTGTGTCTTATTATTGGATTATTTCAAGGCGACCTTGCTGTGAACCGCTACTGAACAGCAAATGACAATACTCATTTGCATTATACCAGTATTTCAAGGTTTTTTTCTCGTGTTCAAAGAAAACGCAATGTAGAATCTTTGTAAACGTCTGGCCACACAATGGTACTACGTAAAAGCGGTCCTAGGCTTTAAAATTGCTCCTTCAGAATTCGCTTTGCATACCTTCGGTGGAAAGGGCTTTTGCTAGCTTTTAGAATGTAGGCGTAACATTATTTCCCTTGGATTTATAACCCCAAACCACGGCAATCATTAATTATTGGTGGAATCGCAGACATCACAACATCTTCACGTTATTGAGGTCCATTTCGAGCACGAAAATTGCATCAATATTGACGGGCTGAACGCTATTGACTCAGGAACGCAAGAGAAATTCCTTTATTTATTATTTTATTTTGGGGGGAAACGATGGGCAAGACACCACCAGAAGCTACTAGGAAGACACTTCTAGAAGCGTGTTCTGCCATTTAGCTTAACCTAACGCTTCCTTTTTCCAACTACAGCAAAAATCAACAGTGCAGAGGCTACACTCCAGACCATTCATGTTTCACGCATATCACCGTCTGCTGTGAGATCACTCTCTTAAAAGCTGTCTTTTACGACGCCGACTACAGCGTGTTTGTGTGCTTTATGTACTGTTCTGTATGACCATATCGGTGATCTTTTTTCTTGTTACAATATGTAAAAATGAAGGCAAGAAAAATGTTGACACTTGCATGTTAAAAAAAGAATGTTGTTGGCTGATGTGCATTGTTAAACACCGTTGGTTTCATTACTGGCCAATGTTTGCGGCCGCCATTTCCTATTCGCCAGACATTTTTGTTATCCTGACGTGCATGGCCTCCGAGAACTGAAAGCATGCAAAGTCGGCGGCCACATTCCCGGAGGTCAGGTAACTTGCATTTTTACATAGTTTTTCAATGTCATCCCATAATAGCACATTTGTTATTTTCCTCTCTCGCTTTATTTCCTATTTGTTGTATTTTCGTGCAGTCACCTCGTCAAATTTGGAAGGCAGTTTGCTTATTTTTGATGCCAAAAAAGTTGCGATCACTCTGTTCTTGTCGCTGTTGTCGTCATTAAACCGTCTCTTTGTTTTTGTTATTTAAATATCAGTCAAAATCGTATATGTTATTATACACGCTGTTAGCCTGTCCATCTTTGAAAAGTGAAAAGAATTAAGCCACTAGTTTATGCACGCTTTCACACCACGAAAACAGCAACGTTAGAAACCACACAATTCATTCCCGCTAGTTCCTTCTCTTCATATTTATTATTTTTTTATTGTTCAAATACTCTAAAGTTCGCGGATGCATTATCCGCCTCGTTCCTCTTACGCTCATCACAATTAAATTGCGTGTTTGTTACTGGCACAGATCGATGCCAGAAAAGCACTCCTGATGGCATTTCTTGTGTCGAATGCTCTTTTCAGACGCTTGCAGAGGCGACATATGCTTGCTTAACTTGCATAAAAGTCATCATATCACCCGTTATTTGAGCAGTATTCATTCGTTGCAACGGCATCAGAATGTCGGCGTTGAGAGGTTTTTAAAACTTCGCATTCCCGCACTGTATACACATCGATGTCACTTATACTTCCCTTCCCCCCACCCCCTTATATTTGACGTCATATGCTACATAACAGCGCACAGAGCGAGGCTATAGTTACCGTGCAGTGCGAGATGAACGAGGGAGTCATTCCGACAGTCATACATATGTAAAACAGTCATCGTTGTATACTGCAATCATTACCTGTGTACCTGTGGAAGGCACACCTACAGTCATCCGTTCGCTTTACAACACGTGTTGAAAGATTCGTTAAGGAAACCCTGTTTTTTGTATACCTGTTACCTTCTTCACGTGAAAATAAAGCGTTTGATTTGTTGGTTCTTTCTGTTGGTACGTGCTCTTGCAAATCGCCGCTTCTTTCTCCGGCCATCATCCAGTGCAGAAGAGGCCGTGACCTCCTGCATTCAAGCTGTCCAGCTATTCGGACGTTGGCGACTGCTTCTTCCCTCCTCCAGTGACAAACATATGTTTCACTGAGTTCTCGCTAATTTTACGTCAGTGAAGAGGAGACTGTATTTAAGAATATTCAGAAATTATGAGGGCTCAAAGGCCATAGATCGCGTGAACATGTCAAGTAAACCCCATTCTTGTGCGAGTATACTGCATTCATCTGAACAGTATGTAACTTTAACCATATGTTTGCCGCCAGAAGAAGCACATCTTCTGTGGAATACAAGCTGCCCGTCTCACTGCTTTTCAGGACTTTTCACTGCTCTTGTGGGGTCTGCCGCCCCACCTTTCACGGTGATGTACGTGCAACATCGCGAGGCCCCGTCCCGTTCCGCTTCATCAGCGGGAATCGCTTCGAGGGAGCGGGAAAATACACCTAGCTGCAACGCTGACACTGAGCTGCACTCCGGATCAGCTGATGACGAGTCATCGCAAGACGGTTTTGAACCTCTCTTGCACCGCGCAAAGCCAAGCGAAGGATCGTCAATGCATCTTCAGTGTCAAGTTCGCGCACCGTAAAAAGATGCGCTTCAACGATGGCCTCATACCATCCTGCTTGTGCCACGGAACTCGGCTGACGATCTGCGCGTTCTCAACAGACAAGCACTGACCTTGTTTCTTGAGAACGCTTTACCAAACGAGATCAAGGACGTGAGACTAAATACACGGGAAAACATCTTCGCCATCGACGTGATGACCCCGAGTGCTCTGAGCCCTCTGCAGCGTGTAACGCAGCTGGGCAACATAAGGGTTCGGTTCATTGTCCCAGCGGACGGTACCACCATCGCAGGGGTCATTCATGACACTGACACTGAGATCCCCGATGCCGACCTTCTGGTGCACATAAAACCAGCGAGTGAGAACAATGTTATTGTGCACGCCGGTCGTCCTTGTGAGACACCTTGTGTGAAATTAACATTCAAGGGTGACAGCCTTCCCTCCTACGTGAAGGTTGCCCATTTGCGCCAACCGGTTCGACCGTTTGTTCCAAAACCGCTGCAATGTTTTAATTGCCAGAGGATCGGCCGTGTGAAGGGCGTTTGCACAAATTCTGCCATGTGTCCCCGATGCGCCGAGCTCCACTCAGAACAAAACTGTAGTGCGACTGTATTGAAGTGCTCTGACTGTCAAGGCGCTCATAGCGCTTCTTCCAAAGACTGCCCGAAGATTAGGAAAGAATTTTGTGTGCTCAAACAAATGGTTAACGACAATTCAGCCCACAAGGACGCCGCTGGAACAGTGCGAAATAGACGACGTCGTCGTAGATGGCCCTCACGTAGGAGTGCGACTGCTTCGAAAAGTGCGTTACCTCTTCAAGTAACGATGTCACCTGCAGTTCCCAGCACAGCAAACGTTGATGCTGGACGGCAGAAAACTACGAAACGTCCCTTTTCAAACCAATGGCCATCGCTTCCAAGTACACGACCTATAGAAGAGCAACAGCAGGTGCCGCATCCAGTAAAGCAAGCTGCTCCGTCAGATGAGGTGCGAAATGTTGATCAGCAAGTGGTATCGCTACTGCGATCCTTAATGAGTGCCATTCGCGTGTTGCTGAGCAACATGCACACCACGTCAGCCAGAAGTGCACTGCAAGTCCGGTGCTGGCAGCCCTTGAGTAAACCATGGCTTCCCAGCAGCTATCTTTTCGGGAGGAGGTCCAAAAAACAGCAGTTTTCTAGTGCAATTCCCGGGGACTCCGATCTCGCATCGACGATTTCCGACGATTCGTGTACGCCAGCAAGCTTCCAATCATTATCATCATCTGCGAGCCGAAGTTATCGAATTCAATCAGGCTGCCCTGCTATAAATCATTTACGTCGCCAACTATTCGTGAAAACAGCAAGGTTATGGTGTTTATTCGCCGTGACCTCACTTACATTCTTCAGCCTGAACCGCCTCAAGACGATAACCAATACGTATGCTTAACAGTAAAGAAAAAACACCGTTACTGTTGTGTTGTGGGTGCCTACGTATCACCATCAAGTAAATTTGATTACAAAAGATTACGAGACATCCTGTCAACGTCTCCTGCTCCATGTATTATCACCAGAGGACTTCAACGCTCATCATACACTCTGGGGAAGTACGAAAATCAACGAGATGGCACAGACTTGTCATCTTTCGCCTCCGACAGCGAACTCTGGCTTTTAGATGACGGCAGTCCTACAGTTCTACGCGGCTCCACATACAGCAGCTGTCTTGACTTGGTCTTAGTCTCACGAAGTCTCCTCAGGCGTACTGTGTGGTTTACGGACATCGTAAACGCCCGCGAGTGACCATATTCCCACGTATGTCAAGATCAGAAGACTGTCCTCTTTCAACTCAAGTAATACAATGCAAAGAGTGGACTGGCCTAAATTTCAGTCTGTTATGGAAGACCTCTATCAGGGTGATTTACTACATAATTTGGAAGATACAATCACGAGCACTGTGAAAGACAATACGCGTACTCTAATGTGCTCTTAGAAATTCACTGAATTTGATATAAAATTATAGAACGTACGTCTTCACCAGGACCTGATGGAATTTCTTACAGAGCTCTGTGTCATCTAGGGTGAGCGGGCGGTATCGGCACATCGTGAGGTTATACCATCTTGCTTCACTCCTGCCGCGAGACCTTCGACTCCTCCTTGGTGCCTCATTTGGCCAAAGACCAACCTGATAATACCTGACGTCCAGAAAAAAAAGCAGATATCTATGTCATCGCCAGCCCTTGAACAGCTTACCTTACTCCTATTTTATGAGAAGTACTGGTATTACACCCACATATACACCGACGGCTCCACCGTACCGAAGAGCTTGTAGGTGTCACGTGCGTGTGTTTACGAGATGCAATTGCGTAAACACAAGTAAACACATGTCTACAACAGGAACTTCTATCAGAAACGTCGCGCGATGGAGAGGCCCCGACTTCCGACGCTACACTACGAGCGAGTCCGTCCCTCCTCGAATAGTCTAATAAAGTTGCCGAACCGCCGTCGCTGGCTGTAGTTCCGGCCACTGGGCGCGTTCGGCATGAACGCGGCGAAACGCGGACGAAACGCGGACGGAACGCGGACGGTGTCGGCGGTAGCTCGGTCCCATCTTTCGGTGCGTTGCCTCGTTGGTGCTGCTATAAGCTCTACCGCAGCTGTCCACCACTATCAAGTTAAAAACGTAATTTGACAACGTCGATGGCAGCAGAACTTACAGTTCTTCGAGTCGCACTATACTTTATTAATGACGAACCAACAAAGTCGATTTTCTGCGACTCGAAGACGGCACTAGAGTGTTTATTGGCAGCCTTACGGCGCGGTCCGCATGAACGGTTGGTTTCCAGATTGAGAAAGGATATGAAATAATTTTTCACTGGCTAGCAAGTCACTCTGCTATCATCGGCAGTGGACGTGCCGATCAAGCTGCTCGTTCCGCTCATGTAGAAGACGACCGCCTATCGATCCCGCTGTCTAGGACAAATGCTGCGAGGATGCTCCGCCTACTTGCACTCCAATGCACTACATCAGAGTGGAATGAACCACAGTTTATGCACGCCCATTCATACACCCTGGATCTAACCTTAAGCCTCCAACTTGCACCAAGACTTCCCCGAAGAAACGCGGCCCTTTTGTGTAGGCTATCGTTTGGCGTCGCGTTTACCAATGCCTACGGGTTCCGCATAGGGATGGCCGACACCGCAGCATGTGGCGATTGCGGCGACGTGGAAGCAATTTGTCATGTTCTTTGCCAGTGCCCGCGACACAGTGTGCAGAGATAATCGTTTTCAGTTGTGCTGAACCAGTTGGACGACCAGCCTCTGTCGGAAGAAATAATTTTGAAACATCGACGCGATTTAACATCGCATCAAAAGGCCGTGCAAGCGCTACTGCACTTCTTGAGACCGTCCGGCCTGTATGAACGCCTGTGATTGGAACGCCTTTTCTGTTACCTGCATCTTTTCCTCTTGCTCTTTGTCGTCTTTACAGCCCCTACTTCTTCCACCCCAGTGCAGGGTAGCAAACCAGGATCTCGCCTCCGGTTAACCTCCCTGCCTTTCCTCTCTCTCTCTCTCTCTCTCTCTCTTGCCCCCAGCTATCGCAAAAAATTGACACTGATTCAGTGATATTGGCCCTTCTGTCGTCACAGACAACCAAAAACACCAGTGAAGGGCGTTTCAGATACATCGAGCTGACATTAAAATCCAGGATGCCATGTTAACATCCATCTTACCGCAAAACGTATCATGTCTGTGTTTAAGAAATGAAAAGTTCTTTTCTCTTCTAGTACTAGAAACGTGCTGAGAAAGTTACTTTCTTCACGTACTGGAGATGCGGTCTTTCTAATCTTACCATATTAGTCATGCAAACAAATTTGTTTTTTTAACGTTTGTAACAAGCCGGCTGATGTGAAGGAACCGACCTGCAAAGCTACAAGAGAGAGAGAGAGGGAGGAATATAAGGAAGGCAGGGAGGTTAACCAGTCAAGAGTCTGGTTGTCTACCCTACGCTGGGGTAAGTAAGAAGGGGAAGAGAGAGAAGGGAAAGAGAGAGATTGCATAGAGACGGTGCAAGGACAGCGCTTGAGTTAAAGCGGCTCGCGCAAACCACACGTTCTGAGAAAGCACAAAAGTGCCTTCACTGCCTTCTGAGCCGATGATCGGTCGAGACGGTGCTTCAGTACTTTCTGTTCACTCAGAGGACGATCATCTAATTTCCTCAATGTGTTGGACAAAGACGGTCTTTGTGCTTGAAATTGAGGACAGTGGCACAATAAGTGGTCAGTGTTCTCCTCGCATCGGCAAACATCACATACAGGACTATCAGCCATTCCCATTAGTGCTGCGTAGGCATTCGTGAAGGCAACTCCAAGCCCCAACCGAAACGGAAGAGAGGCTTCGCGTCGGTGCAGTCCGGCCGGAGGTCCGAGTTGCAGTGAAGAGTTTTTTTAGTCTGTGCAGCCTTGTGCGCCTTGTATGTGCGTTATTCCACTCTGCACCCAAAGCTGTCTTCGGGCATGAAGATGATATAGTCGTAATCTCTTTTAAAGCAATCAGCCAAACTTCAGCTACAATTACCGCTATCTGTGGGACTTCATCGCCGTCGGCACCCAGTCAGTGCCGAACGAATTCAGCATTCGCCCTCCGGACTCCTGCATACACGAAGACGTAAGTAAATAAACGGAACCGCACGGTGCGATTGATGTTTCCTGCGACCCCAAGCATGTATACGTGTCGGCACATATTTCGAGCACGCCGTCCTTCGCTGTGGCAACGGGAGCGTCAAAAAACGGCACGCCGCCGAAGGACGGCCGAGCTTCCGGCCTTTCTTCGGCGACGGCTGGCGGCGGCGGCGGCGATGCTCGCACAGCACCGAGTTGACGCGTGCCGGCCAACCGAGGGCCCCTGTACGCCTCTCTCCTCACACCTCCGCCACACCTGGCGATGTGCGTATATACACGTCCGATAAGATAAACCGCCGGTGGCGTCAGTCCACTGAGATGATATAGCGCGCGCCACGGCCATCTTATTTATTCGTTATCGCGAGTGTGCGTCTTGCGATTTGGCATCTGTGAGCTTTTTCCGAGGTGGGCGCACCGTATGCACGAAGCCCCTGTGACGGATGAACCACTTGCGTGCTTAACGACGGCTTCCTGTGGGATCCGAGTGACAGAAACACCTCTTCTGACCGACGGCATACTGCACGGGTTTCGAAGACTTTCCGTTGCCTGACCTGTTTTGTGCAGTGCCTGTTGCCAGCCGTGTGTATTGGGGCGTTAACGCCGGCGACGTGTCGACGTTGCTCCTAGGCGGAACCGAACGCGACCTGAACCCACGCTACTTCTAGCACAACGACATTGTGTGGAAGAATATACACATGGTATCCGTGCCTGTTGTACACTGCAGTGTCGAGGACGTAGTGGCGCCGGAGTGAACTGCAGGCAACGTAGGAGGGGATTCGTCAGCGTCACGCTCGGCGAAGAAACTTGTTCCTGGAAGTGCTTGCTCTATATAAATATCATACCGAGTGGTTATGTCTTGAACGGCTGTTAGCAAGCGTGTGAAGCTGTGTGGCATGTTGCGTGCGCACGCTGTATGTTTGACCTGCGCTTCTAAGCAAAATCACGCAGCGTGTTCAGCATCGTGAGTGAAACATGTCGTGAAAGCACCTTGGCAACCATGGTTTGATTAACGCACGCCTTAACTTTTAAAGTGAACGAAAACTGACGCAAGGATGCGCTTCGACGACGCACTTTTGTGCGGTTCTGCTTGAACACGTTGGCATTAACGCAGAGTGCCGACGTCTGCGTGTTCTGGAGTGCTGTTCGTCGCTTCAATTGGAGGTGCATCCCGCTTCGCAAACAACGCATCCTCCTGCAGTTTTTCGCTTCTCGTCGTTATACTGTTGTGCGAATCGGTTTGAACACGTGCCAAAGAAGACATGCCTCCGTTAAAGTGGTACAGGCCGACGGTATTGTCAAGACAATGGATTACGGCGTGGTTGGTGGTGATAGCTTGTTGCCTGTCGGGTAATGCACTGTGCGCTGCTGAGCGCCGCTTTCAAGACCCGGGTTTTTTGGGCGACCGCACTACAATAGTGGAGCTTTTCGAATGGGCCTGGCCCGACGTCGCCCAGGAGTGCGTCGATTTTCTCGGACCGTTCGGCTACGGAGCAGTGCAGGTACGTAAAAGTGTATTGCATGCATTTAGCGGGAGAACAGCTTTGCATGAATTGAACGAAACATCCGGGTCGGTAAATGAAAGAAATCATTCTGTTAATGTGAAGCTTTGCCTCGAGATCAGCTTAGATTCCGGTACATCATAAGCAGGAATGTTCTCATTATGCAACTTTTCCGACTGATTTGAAAAACATTCGTTGAACCATTCGAAGAAATCATTAAATTCTAGTGATCGTAGATCAGAAGCTATTTTCATTAGTTTTCTTTATTTTAAGAAATTGCTCAAGATTGGAAAGCATAATAAAGAAATTGAAGTACCAAGTTTGCTATCAACTTCGTACTGAAGAATGTTTCGCAGCTCTGTAAAACGCATTTATTATACTACCTAAAACGGTAAAATGTATTAATTGCCAGCCCGAACGGGACAGCTGCTTTGTTTACAAAAGTTTCGTAACATTTCGTTTCACAAACTATGCCCACGTTTAAAAGCCACAGTAACATATCAACTTTGCCTGTTTTCGGAGACCTAGTGATTCGGTCTATAGAAATCTGTTACCGCTGGCAGGTGTCCCCGCCAAGCGAGAACGCCGTGTTGCTCTACACGACCCCTGGCGGAGTGAGCGTGAGGTCCTGGCACGAGCGCTACGAGCCCGTCAGCTACCACATCGCATCGCCCAGCGGCGACCTGCAAGAGTTCGCCGACATGGTGCGCAGGTGTAACGAGAGCCACGTAAGGTATGCCAGAGTGTTCGTTGCCAAACACCTGCATGCACGAGTGGCCGGATGACGTGAATGGACCTCAGTTTATTTTCTTATTTGATTCAAATGTGAGCACCTTCATGTAAAGAACACTTAGTAGCGAATGAACACGGAAGCATGAACAGAAACTGCTTAACAGGGAGAGAGAGAGAGAGAATAGATGAAAGGTGGAGATGTAAACCAGATTAACTGTCCGATTGAATACTCTGCACAGTTGACCATTGTGAAAGGTTTAAATTAAGCCAGAGTGAATGATTTATCCCTTCAAAGAACGTGCCTTCGCTGGTCGTTTTCATTTTTTTTTTTTTTTATGCGGCAGCATTGTACAGGGAAATCATCGGCTTTCATCCGTGATGATGCACAACTTTCAGAAGGCTCATCCCGAAGGAGGTTTGCTTAAAGGAATTGAGGGAATGGGTAAGGGAGGGTGGGTGATTCTAATACCAGTGCACGATATATGTCAAGCGTTGTAAGCGACACAGACACTAAGAAGGACAAAATAAGTGTGTGCTTTTATTCACGAGCCTTAACCGTTGAGCTGCGATTATGCTGTCGCGGTACTGATGGACTACTGACCATAGGGCGTAATAACCACTGTATATATAGTGGAAGCATGTACAATTGATTCATCATGAGCAAATAGAATCAGTATAATAGCTTACGTATGAAGTCTAACAGCTCACGGATGACCGTGGGAGCAGGAGAAAGTTCAGGTGTATGTGTATAGACAATCATTGAATGGCAGATCACCATAATCCTATCGCATTACGGACGCCAAGTTGTAACATAAACACCTGTAATATTTTTAAAGAATGGGAACGCACATCTTCAAATAATATAGGGAATGTCTTGACGAAGTTCCGAGATCAGGTCTTCTCGGTCGGAGCGTAGTGAACATGAGTCACAGGCGTGCATGTGCAGGAGTATAAAACGATTAGGGGGGTATGACAACTTCACGCGAGCAGTGCACCCACCCATTGCACGGTGACTATTTTGGCCAGTGTTCGCAGGCGGCCAAACATCTCAAACGGATCCACTCTCCGCAGCGCCTCATCAAAACTTAGAATCCGGGGTGAAGGAATGATCAAATATTACGCTATCTGGAGCCGACAAGTTCATGTGAACACGTTACATTGCTCGGCATTGTCTTTCTCAGATATCACTGCATTTCACAATAGATGCAACTCGCAAACTCCTCTTAAACGATGCGCAGATAAATGACTTTTTTTAAGGGGACCTGATGAGAACACAGTTGGCGCATACTTAAAATACGTAAAAGGTGACAACGGACACCGCGGAAGCAAATGACAAAGTACTTGCGTTCTCTGCTTGCCTTCTTTTTCTGTATGTGTCTGCTGTCACGCTTAATTTATCTCCAGGCAATTAGTTTGTGACGGGTCATTGTGCAGAAAGCTTTGACTGGTGGTTGGCGTTATTTTCGGGGGCTTTGTTGTCCTCTCCTTTATGTTGCGTCCGTGACCCTCCTTCGGCATGAACAGTCGACCACGCTGATGACAAGACTATTGTATAATGCACGTACGATCATTGTGACAGGGTATTCGTGGACGTGGTGCTGAACCACATGACCTCAAACATCGGCAAGGGCCATGGTTACGACGGAACCGAGTTCAACTCGGACATCTTCGCCTATGACGGCGTCCCGTACAGCGCCAGCGACTTCCACTCGCACGCCGATTGCGGCACCACCAGCGGCATGATTGAGGACTACTTCAACGAAGTACAGGTACGCTCAGCAATGGGACCTGAATACGAGACATGAAGTAGTGTACACATGCACGCAAATTCACTTAACGCGAGGGGGTCCTTAATTCGTGACACGTACTCGTGTCAGGTACGCTGCAGTGCTTTCATACTGACGCTCGCTCACTCCGCTTGATGTTTCTGGGAATTCGCGCAAACGTCTACTTATTATCGTGTTACGTCTTTTGACAATCCCTTTCAATATTATTAGAAAAACCACTAACCCAGTTAGTCGTCCAAGGAGTTCGACTTCCACATAACTTATTTGACCCAAATGTTACGTTTTGTTTACAAGTCAGTTATAACAGTAGTTTTGCCTGTAAACATCGCAATACAGGCAGCACACAGACGCAAAATACATTGCAAGGCAATTACATACGAACAACTGCTATCCATTTTTCTTTTCTTTTTTATCTACAATATAAATTCAGCAGCAGCTGGTTCCTCTGTGAGATGGCCGCAATTTGAGAAATTCCCAAATAATTTCGATAAAGTTAAAAGAATTCCTGCACGACTCAGCACTTGGCTTTCAGATAATTTTTTGCCCATGTTGGGTGTAACTGCCCAAAGAATGATATGGGCTATTCATTTTTTGAAGTATGAATAGGTGTCCATTTTCCTCCAAATGTAGATAAAAAGAGATTAAAGGAGCACTAGCCTACAATACAAATAGCTTGCAAATATATTCAGCCCTTTACTCTTTAGTGTAGCTGCCCGATTCAGCCAGCTTGAGGAGAAGGAAAATGTGGAAGGACATGAACAAGCGACTCCCCCATCTGCTACCCATAAGCCAATGTGTTCTATGTTAAAGTTGAAGCAGAAGTTTTTTTACGTGTGTCATGGCCCCGCCCTCCTCCAACACTGGTTATGCGCAGCTGCCGCCTCAGAAGGATTAACACAAGCAATGACGGAGTTTTCTACTTCGCCTTCACACTTTTTCAGGTACGTAACTGCAAGTTCCGTGATCGCGCAGACCTGAACCACAGGCTTGAGGGAGTCCGCTCCAAAATCACTGACTACCTCAAGCAGCTGCTGTCGCTTGGCGTGAGCGGCTTTAGGATCGACGGTGCAGACTACATGTGGCCAGACGACCTGGAGGTCATTTACAGCCGACTGAAGGAACCGGACGTGGAGAAGATAGAGTTCTACGAGGCTGACACTGCCTCAGATAGCTTGACGGAAACCCTATCAGAGAGTGCGTCGGAAACACTTCCGGAGGCTCCCTCAGAGACTCCTTCCGAAGCACCCTCGGAGACTCCCTCAGAAACTCCCTCAAATACTCCCTCGGAGACTCCTTCAGACACTCCTGCGGATATTTCATCGGATTCCCCCTCTGATCCACCCTCGGATACTCCTGGCGTGACCGCAGAAAGGACAACAGTGCACACGCATACTTCCTCGAACGTGAGAAAGCGAGACACGACAGTGCACCAGGGTGGTGAAACAGTTACCCCTCCGCGGTTTGCTTCGCATTTTGATGGCCCGTTTATTTATCACGAGATGTCGGTACTCAACCTGCCCTGGACGAAGGAGTACGAAAGGATAGGAGCTGTTACGAATGCCACGTCCTTTACGACGTACGGTGAGCATACTTTGAATGCACAAAGTGACGATGCGATCACATGACTTACAATCTATAGAATGCGAAGTCGAGTCTTGCCTTCGGTTGATGAAGGAGCAGCAACTGTTCGCGATATTTCGCTAAAAGGCGCATTGTAATGGGCGAGCAAGCTTCATAAATGAAAACACTTATCTTTACACTCTAATGCGCATTTGTTTAGACATTCTTACGCTCTCCCTGCGTATTTAATATTCTACAGATTACAGTTCCGAGGTGAGTTTTGAGTTACCTTCGTGTAAAACCTGCTTCAAGTGTTCTTTGCAGAAATATTGCACTTGTGACGCGCGATGCTTGAGGAACCTGCTCTGAGTTCTACTTCGCTTGAAACTTCACTACAAACTAGTTCGCTTCCACTCGCTTCCACTCACCACTCGCATTCTGAAAATGCGAGTGGTGAGTTCGAGCGTAAGGGTAGCCTAAAAGCAGACAACTGGGGTAAAGGCGAAGCACCAGCGCAGACTAACGTAAACACCGCAATTCGGTCCCGTAATCACAGAGTTAGGGCATTCCCCACTTTCATTTCAGCGGATGACACTTTTGTTTTGAACCCGTGATCTCTAAGTCTGGTTCATCAAATGCGATGTTCAGGAATATTGTTTCGAGCATGTTGATAACTTTCAATATGTTAGATTTGTGATTGTTACCCATATTAAATGTGGGTGGCAGCCTAGTCAACGTGCAACGGGTTTGCTCCCGCTCTTCACGTAAAGAACATGAAATACATGCGTGCAGCTGTTACGAATTGACTCACATGCCGCAGCCAACGCCCTGAATAAGGTGCGAGGAAGCCAGCTAAAGGATCTGCGGCCCTTCATCATGGAAGCACAAGATGCAGGTCATGCTGCCCAGGTGATTTACGTGGACAACCACGAGACGCAGCGCGGCGTAGACGTGTTCAACGCTGTGGGCGACGTGGTTTCGTATCAGGACCGTAAGCGACACGTTCTGGCCACCGTGCTCATGCTGGCGCAGCCGCGTGGCGTGCCGCGAGTGATGAGTAGCTACGCGCTCGACAGGAAGTTCGACACGTATGTGCCGCCCAAGGTGCTGGGACCGCCCTTCGACCACCTGTTCAACACCAAACCAGTGCTCATGAAGGAGAACTTCGAGTGCTACAACGGCTGGATATGCGAACACAGGTGCCACTCCCATTGTTTGCTCATTTCTTCGCCTTTCACACCCTGCCGCGGGCAAGTGAAATGAGGCGCTTAATGAGTCGCTTTTTCTTGAAACGCTCATCTCTACCCAACTCTAGTTCTGAGCTCATGAAGGGTTTCTTGACCTGGTTTACTACAACATATACGCACTGATCTTTTGGTTTCCGAACGGCGACATAATGCCAACGAGATGACCACAGTGATGTGGTACAATTCTTATAGTTAACTGCCCCAGGATCACAAAAAATTCCAGCACAGCTCGCAGTCGCAAGTAGTGTTCTTCTCCGTTTTGTGTTGTGAAAGTTTGACTTTCTCTTCGTTTCTCCATCTTCCTTCTTTGCAAAGCAAGCCCGCGCCAGTTGAGAAACTAATGATTAAATGACAAGGTGAAGCGGGAGCAACTCATCAGGTACAGCAATGGGACGCTGCAGAAATAAAATTTAGAAGCAGCAAATTTGACCTACACTAGCGTTTCGAGGATGAGGTGCGAACGCAGGATAAACCTAGCTGCAATGACTGCAGTGCTTTCATTTCTCCTGGTCATTGTATTCTAATGTTACGCATTCTTTCACTCAACTAAAGATGCGCATAGTCGCGTAATGTTGCGCAAATAAAGTTACACGTATAGTTTCCCGCACTGAGCAGCTTCGCCACTCTAGCATTTGCTCAGACGAGTACGACACTGCGGGCGCTCCGGTGCAGAGAGTTGTGTAACACGCTCAGGAAGTGCCTCATATACTAGAACAAAGTCACTCTCTTGCATCGTAATATACGGAGTCTGCCACGATCGAGCAAGAAATGATCACACGCATGCACGCAATGTGGGACATTCAAGCTACGCATATATAGTAAACGAAAATATAAGAATGCGCAGTCCAAATTTCAGTCCCGAGGAAGCCCCAAGTGCTTCTCGGCCTTGGAATCGGTTTGCCAACTCAGTTCTGACGCCACTTTGGGGCAGCTGTCCTGCGACGCGGATTGTACAGAATCCATATCCGACGTTCACGTTTCTTTGGTATGCGTATACATGCACTCGGTCCGGACCTTGCGTTCCGCATTGCGCAAAGCGCTTTCCAGTCCCAGGAACGTGAACCTCGCAGCGATGCTGTGAAACGCTGAGACGGCTCGGCATTTCCCACTGTGCACGCTCGCACTGCGTGCGCGCTTCGCGTGATGAAAACGCTGACGCCGAGCTCTAGCCGCATTCCGAAGCGTCGTGGCTGAGATTCCACGCTGCGGCTCGCTTTAGTTTCGAGCAGCGACACGGAGACACTTTACTGCGCACACTCGAAGGGCGGCTCACTCAGGAGCTATTAAGTTTCCCAGTATTCTGTGAGGAATTACGGTGATAACTGCTATAAGCTGTCACATTTACTACTAGGCTGGCTAATGCATTCAACATTAACGGGGAAATATTATCTGGATCAAAATTATGCATGGTGCCACAAGCCCATGTAAGTCAGGAACTCACACATGATGAGGCCAGCGCTACAGCATATCAAATAAAGATCAGTGATTACCAGAGACAATACATTTGATATTTGACGGAAATAGCATAAGAAAATACACATGCACACGAGACACGAGCGCTGGCTTATTGCTAAGCATAATGGGCTCATGAGAGGAAACTACGAGGGATGGTCGTATCGGTGGAAACGTATTTCGTCAGCTCCACCATTAGCTCCAGTCAATCAGAAAGTAACATGACAGTGTGGCGAGCTCCGAAGCACTCGTGTGCACCATGAGGGGAGGACCGCACACTCCGTGATGACTGACTCATCAGAAAGGGCAGCTGCCTCCGAACATTTGCTTGATTCTATACAAGTTTGTAGACCCGTTGAAGATGGTGCAGAACGCACGAAGAGAGGACACGTAATTAGCATTCCGGACGACATTGGTTTGCACATTTCAACTGTTTCCTCGCGCACAACCAACCAATCTTCCTCCCCACGCAAACATTTAGTAAAGTGTTGCCAATGAGCCTGCATGCCAAATACACACCACTGAGTGACATGTAGAGTTAACCGTAGCGTGTCACTTATGCTCTAATTTCGGCATATGTCTCAAATATTGCGGCGCTTACTTCTCCGCACAGTACAGTAAAAAACGGCGTGTTTCAGGTGGCTGCCCATTCGCAACATGGTGCGCTTCCGCAACTCGGTGGCCGCCGCGGCCGCCGTCAACTGGTGGGACGACGACGAAGACGCCGTGGCGTTCGCGCGCCTCCGCCGCGGTTTCGTGCTCGTCAACAACGGCCGTTCGGTGGCGCGCGGCCTGTTCAACACCACCCTGCCTGCGGGTTACTACTGCGACGTGCTGAGCGGCTCCCGCCACGACGCGCGCACTTGCTCGGGCCACGTGGTGCGCGTGCGCCAAGACGGTTTCGCCGAGCTGAGCGTCGACGCGTCAGCCGAGGTGCCCGCCGTCGCCATACACATACAGGCGAGTAGTGTCAGCGCACTGTGTTTTACACGCGGTGCTTCACGCTTTACCGGCCAGAGCGACAATGCCAGGGTAATCGCTACTCTCTTAATACGCTCTACAAGTTCAGTGGAATATGTTGTGAAATGTATTCAATTTACTGGAACGTTCATGGAACGAGGTTAAGACTATATTCTAGGCATACGATACAGTCAATGTCAGAGCATTAGAAGCCACTCTACGAGAGGAAAGAACCCTGTTGCCGAGCCTTCTTGTGGGTCACGGGTGCAACATTCTGTCAGGCGCCACTACGCTCGGTAGGGCGAGGAGCATCGGCCTTTGCAGCAAATGGTGTTGCATGCAGATCCGAATGCACAGAGAGCGATGACCGGTTCACGCAACCAGTGGTTTCGTAACGTTTGACAAAGGGCTATGGCCACGTTGTCCGAGAGAGCGAGCTGCCTGATGACGAAGGTCACCATATATGCGTGTAAGGCACAACAAACTCCTGATCACCTGACCTTAACACTTATAAATGATGTAGTGGCCTGAAATTTATGCGGATTTGCTGCAGCGGATGGGTTCCGAATTCGGCCTCGGACGCGAACTTTCGAAAACGTTCTTCCATTGAAAGCCGCGAGGACCTCCACCACAGAGTGTGCATGTAGCGCACAACTTTGCGTTTGTAAGCTTTCAGTATGTAGACAAAAGGCAGTTGGTACGACGCTTCTTCAGGGAATTCACGACTTCAGCCGCTCGCATGACGTGTGCAAGAAAACGTGATATACGCAAGGGCAACGCGCAGAAAGTTAAATGAAGGACGCACAAACAAAGGCATCTACGAGCGTAGATTTATCTCGCAGATCATGCGGAGAACATTTCATAGTTTATTCTGCGGGAAAATTCAGTAAACCTTCGTTCATTGAAAAGATGTAGGTTGCTTGTAGAGTATCTACGAACAGCTTACAATCTACTTTCGCGTTCTCTCTCTCCCTCTCTTTCTCTCTCTCTCTCTCTCTCTCTCTCTCTATATATATATATATATATATATATAAATATATATATATATATATATATATATATATATATATATATATATATATATATATATATATATTCTTTATGCACTACATAACCGCAAAGCAATGGGTATGTGCGTTCGTAGATGCAGGTGGTGTGGTATAGACTGTCTATAGGCTAGTAGCCTCATATGCACTTATAATATATATATTGTATACAGGTGGCTTGTAGAACATCCACTATCACAGAGACCTTATCTAAAAATTACGAGTGTGCAAATATCCGAAATTTCAAATACGAATCGAATAGTTCCTGCTATTCGACTCGCATTCGATTTGAAAATTCACTATTCGAAGTTGTCGAGTATTCGCTTCTCTCGCATGCATAAAGGATTAAAGCACTTATTCCGCTCTCGAGGAAGGCAGAGCGATAGATGCGCGCACTGTTTCGAAAGATTACACGGCAGGATAGCTGCGGTTGTGGCAAATGGGCATCATTTTCTTAATGAATACACGGGGCAGCTAACTTCTCTGTAATTTCCATAGTCATTAAACAGAATGGCTAGCTATTAGGCGGCCCATATAGGAGTTTGTTCCGATTTATTATATCGATGGTCTCACCACGTTTAAAACCTTTCAAACCACATACAGTGGAGTATAAGGCTCCTCTGCTTTAGCGAACACAGCGCTGTGCGTGCATCTGCCAGAATGTTGTTCCCTTGTTTCATTACTGTGATTACCATGGTGATCCAGCTAATCGAAACCAATTGTTTATCATTCACAAGCTCCTCAGGTACCCTGACGTCTAATTGCGAATGGTATAGCGTGTTAATGTATGTAAGCCTGATGTCATTTTAATGCGATGTAGCATTGTAGGAGGACTTCACCGACTTTGGGGGTACCATCGCGTGGCATAAAAAAACATTTGAGACACAACGTCTCTAAAGCGCTATAGCTGTCACTAGGGAAGAATATGATAAACTATCACGTGACGCGCGCGCCAGCAGTTTCAAAAGGCGACTTTGGTACGAGAGAAGCACGCGTGCGATCGTGGCTCAATGGTTAGAGCATTCAGCTGCGGTGCTCGAAGGCAGAGGCTGCCCTGTCTACGAACGTGCGCCAGTTCACGTGCAGAGTTATTGCGGAGAATGTGAAGAGCTGCGGCAGGAGGTTACAATTTATTCAGAACGCAACCGGTCTTTTATTCGCAGGAGAGAGTCTTCCCTGATTACTTCTAGTCGTCGCAGAAGCCGCGGTCACGAAACTGCGTAAGTACACCTATCATAATGGATCCCATAATTTATATGACGTGTTTTTATCATGTAACTGACGTCAGCTACTGATTGATAGTTGCGAGTTATTGAGATGCCTGTGATCGCAGGCAAGTGCCTAAAAGAGCGTGGCGGGAAAATAATTTAGAAAGGAATATGTGCTCTGGTCTCTCGGTGACCAGAGGATGTAGTCAGATGCAGGATGTAGTTAAAGGGCGACCGCCTGAAGAGCGGTTGCCATTCCTAGTTCCACTGCACTTTGTGTTCTAGTTTTCAGTGTATCTATAAACCAGAACAAACGGGCGCTTCTATACTACACAGCCGGTGAGGCTAGAGTTTCTTTTTCTTTTTTTTATCTAGGGATCGAATAGGAAAATCAGAACACCTAAACGATAGAATATAGACGCCCGTAATCGATCAAAAAATAAGCTGTCCACTTGGGCAAGCCGCACAGATGAACACACTGTTACCTGAACGGACGCGGTCAACTCTAAGCTGTCCAACACGTAACCACATCTTTCTCCCAAACTCTCTTCCAGGTCTCTGCGGCGGGCAAGCACAGTCCGTCAATGAGAAGAACGGGCTTTGATAAGCGACCTTGTACTTGGCCTTCTCGGTTCCCGCATAGTATCGCACACCATAGTCGTGAAAAACAAACAAAAAAAGACGGACAGAAAGAAGGAAAAGCACGACACAGCTCAGTTTGCTATGTCCACATCTCGAGCCTTCGACCCCAAAATAAACGCACCGTGCCGACACCCAAACACCTCCTTGACCCGGCTCGTTCTTCTTCCCGCGTGTGTGCCTATGTGTGCGCGCGGAAAACACCGGCCGACCTCGGCCACCGGGCCGGACAAGACCGTTTAGTTTTTGAGTCCATGCGCGAAACCCTCCTGAAGAGGGCCACCAAAGTAGTGGAGAAGGCAGCATACGATGAGGGCAGCTGGGAGGGAGGGAGCTTGCGGTGAGGCCTTGCGGGGGATATAGTTTAGGCTAAAGGCCTGGATCGATCGGAGATGGTGGAAGGAATATACGAGAAGGCATAAGTCGCGTTGTTTTGATCGAAGAGTTTACACAACACCTTAACTGCCCCCAGTCTATTCTACCCTCGATCCGGCGTTGTTGTCTCGCCTTCTTGAAGGTTTCGGGCTCTCCGCGGGCTCGCATGCGTCTACATGCTTAAATTCCGTCACCCCGCGTGACGTCGGTCAGGGTCATGAAGTGTTTGTTTCCGGGCGGGCGGCATCCAAAGGACGCAGACAAGGGTGTCGCGGTGTCCTGCTGTACGTGTTATGCGTTTTCTAGTTGTTGTTTTTTATTCCTCTTTTCGCTGCTGTCTCGCGTATAGCAACCTATGCGGCTGCTTCCTCTGCTCATTTGTATCGCGTCACAAATCGCTCGCGAATATGAAGAAAGCGGCGGGTGGCGACGAAAGCTCTCTGAATGCGAGGCCCGTGAAGGGGATTAAACGCCTTGAATGACTCGAACCCGAGGGCTGCGGTCCACCCGCGGTCTTGAGGGTCTCGGAACGCTTTGCACTGAGCCCCGACCGGAGCAGGACGTCCCGACGTGAAGGAAGCTGGTGGTTTTCCTTCCGCGCTGAACGGCCATTGTGGGCACCGCACTGTTTCCTGCGGGAGCTGTACGGGACGAGGTGTCCCAGTTGTGAAGCCATGCACGCGGAAGGAAGCCGCCAAATGCCGCAGCGCGCGTGCGTGCGTTCGCCCCGTGCGAAACAGGAACTCGGCTCCCGATTTTAATCCGGCAGCTGTGTTTGAGCTTTAATTACCTCGACTCGCTGGGCATCCCTTCTAGGGACATATATCTTTCCACGATATGGCGTCGATATAGACGAGATCGAAACGAACGAGACGCATTGCTCTTATCGGCGTTTGAGATTCATTGCGTCACTGTCAGTTCGTCGGTTAAATGTATAGACTGAGAGTATCACAGAAATTACTGCGATAGGTAACTTCCAATTGCATTCAGCGGCGTTATCGTGGGTCGTTAGTGTTTCCACGGTAATTATTATTATCACTGCTTGGTGGCGACAGTGAAATGTATTTGTAATTTTGAAGGAACGGAGACACCTCTAGCGGTTTTTAACCTCTGAATATGTGAACACTTTGTCCTTGTCTCCAACTCAAAGCACAGCGCATAGAAACTACCGATGGGCGTGGCCAATTTTTACCCTAAATTTTACCTTTCTTCTGCTTCCTAAACAGACGACCGATAAGCCAACAATATATCAGCAGAGAACCGTTGAACGCTAACATTCGCTCACGCACGCACAGAAACACGAGTAGCAAGCGAAGCGCACCGTCGAGCTGGCGTGACCCGAACCGATATGTGGCGAATATCAGATATGTCATGCCAGAAAAAAAAAGAAAATATTCGAATTAAGCAAGGTCGTCGCTATCCGGGACGGTAAGCCTATAACGGAGCCGACTTAACCTACGGAACCAAAATAAATCTGGAAATACGCTGCCACCATGCACTACACGGGTAGCTGCTAAACCGACGGGTGCTTCGAAAACGAAAATTTGCATGTTACCGCGGCCATCATTCGTTGAGAGCGCCATTAAGCAATAACAAAGGACTCGAGAAAACATGCCGCAGCTACACGGGATGACTCCTCTTTCGGGCGCGATCGCTTCGAGGTCGCTCCGATCTCAGTTGGATACACTGCAAGGGAAATTCGCGACACCAAGCCGCATGTATACCATCATTTCTCGCCGCGTTCCGAGGCGAACCGCAGAACACGAAAACGGCCGGCACGCAGAAAGCAGCGCGATAGTAGGTGGGACGCGGTATAGCCCGGGCGCGAGTTGCGGGTCAGGGGCATCGACGGAGAGAGGCACGGCGGTTTTTATCCCGTTCGTCTCCCGCGTACGCGGGGTGCGCGCGAAGATATCTTTCCCGTTTGTTATGTAAACGCGGAGGCGGTCGCCCCCGCTGCGCGGTGAAGATGTCCGCTCGAACGACTTCACTGAATGGAAGCGTCGGCGTCACGGCGGCGCCCTGAAATATTTTGACAGCAGAAAGGGGGCGGGCGGGCGAGCGAGCGACGCCCGAACACCCTTTGGTTCGACCGAGGCTGTTGCGTTACCTTCTGGCATCGGCCGGACCCTTTCTGCCTTCTCTGCACTCCCAAAACACCTTCTCTTGCGGTTCCAGCTCGGCGTTCTTCTTTTTTCGTTTGGGTCCCGTCCAGTTCGTGGCTGTAGGAGGAACCTTTCTTGCGCGCAACGCGCGAACCTTTTCTCGTTCCCACACCGGGATAAACGAAGTTTCACGCCACACGTACCCGCACGAACTGACCGCATCGAATGCCTGCCCAGAAACCCGATCTAATGCGGCGGAAGGTTGCATTCGCTTCGCTCCTTTTAGCGATGGTCTCTCTCTCTCAGAAGACTACGCGGGCCACGACTGCCGAGGCCATTCGCACGTGTACGCAGCGCCAGAGTGTCGTGGTTCCTTCAGTCTGTTTACCCGTTGCCGCTTCGTCAGCGCGACAGAAGAGGATCGACGAAGCGGAATGGCGCGTTCAGACAGTGGAAGAAACGCCCGCGAGACGAAGGCGAGAAGCGAATTCCGAGGCGCATGCACGTGCATTTGTGTCACGCCGCGCGTGAACACTTCCTCCAGTTCTTGAAGCAGAAGTTTGCGCGAACCTGAAACTGTCGCGCGCTCCTGTTCAGCCAGTCGAAGGTGTTTCATCCCTTTGTTCGTCGTTGTTGTATAGTTCTACCATCGACCGAATGCATGCTGAAATCCGAAGCGCGAGCGTTCTTTCATTGTATCGCCGTATTGTTACGAACAGTGAACAGTTGGCAATCTATAGCTGCTTTCACGGTCTCATGAATTCGAGGCGTCGGATGGTTCATCAGTATAAGACGCAGCTGTATTTCCCGGTACAAGGCACGCCGTTTCTAGTACATGAAGACCGCTTTTCGTATACAATGATCACTGCGCAGTGGTCCTACACAATGGGACATTTGTTGGCTTATAAGCATCTTCAAGTATCGCAATTGTGTCGATATACCCGCGTTCCTACGCTGAAACGCCAGAGGTATGCCGGCGAGGAAACACATGACAATCGCGACTCTATACGGCAGCTTAAGCCGCCTTGTTTTGAAGCAACCCAGATAGTGAGGTGCCGACGTGTCATGCCAAAGTGAATCCATGCCAAATTGAATTGAAAGGTGTTTTGTTTTACTCAGCGCACATCCATCGAGCACGTGCACCGCCTTTTGCTGGGTTCGTTGTGAAGCCAACGCGTGGCTCGCACGAAAGCCTTCGCTCAAGAACTTTTTGCAACCAAAACAAGAATCTTTAAAAATTCATATTTGCATTTAAAGAAACTGCGTATCCGTGGGTGGCGTTGGGTGAACGCCAACTGATTTCGTCGAAGTGCAAGCAAATTTGTGCGCAGTCGCGTTCCATACGAGTTGCAACACGCTGCACCCGTGGTCGAAGGAGCTTCGATCAAGACCTTACGGAGGTGCAAACACATTGCAAGAAAAAAATCGGTTTCATAAACATGAGTAATTTGATCAGTATTCAGTTCTCTGGGCTTTTAGTTTGTCGCCGCCGCTATGCAGCCTTGGGGCCACTTCTTCTTCCACGGGCAGCGCGTCGCAGCTCATATTGAACGCGACTGTACATAGCAGTCGCTAATTACATTTGAATATCTTCTATGCTAAGAGATTCAAAAGGATTCTGTCTTCTGTCTTGCGAGGAGACGTTTCCTCAAAGTTAATTTTTCTCCTTTTTTATCGTTTTAATATACGCGTGCGTGCGTGCGTGCGTGCGTGCGTGCGTGCGTGCGTGCGTGCGTGCGTGCGTGCGTGCGTGCGTGCGTGCGTGCGTGCGTGCGTGCGTGCGTGCGTGCGTGCGTGCGTGCGTGCGTGCGTGCGTGCGTGCGTGTGTGCGCGCGCGCCAGTAGGAGGTCGCGGACGGAGACAAACACGGTCGCCCGAACACTGCCTTTATTCTTCTACCTCCTTCTCCACTATTCTTCTACCTCCTTCTCCACTATTGCACCGCGCACCGTACGTGTTGTGCGATTCGTCACACGCTTCCCCCTCCCGCCGAGAGAGTCGTAGGTACAAGGGCAGTTGATACCGTCATAATGTCCTCACATATGAACGATGTCAGTCTGGCAGTCCGGTGACGTCCACCAGTGCTCAGGTGGCCGAGGCTGGCTGTTGCACTCCGGAAGACATATGCATGCCCCTATGAAGGAAGATTTGGACGCAAGGAAGCCGTGGGAACTCAGGTGCCGTTGCGACTTGGAGACACGCGGTGTCTCCTGCTCGAACCTACGGTGGACTGGGTCATTAAGGCGGCGTCTCTGTTGGTCTGGTACGTCTAGAAAATGTCTGTGTCTTTTTGGTCCTTGTGCACAGCGTTGTCGCAAGAATCCTTGGCTAGGGAGCAGTCCTGATAGGTGGTGCTGAAGGTGTGTTCGACAACGTTTCTTTCTTACAAAACGTCATATTCGTTGCGTTCGCCTCGGGTTTAGTTGCCTTGCGCACTGACGTTTTCCTCGTTGCAACTGTTCTTGATGTTGTTGATGTTGATCTTTGTTATGTTGTTGCGACAGTTGTTGATGCAGCTTATCTATTTGAATATGCCTTTGATTGCGTGCGCAAATTGACGTGGAGATGAATAGGTAGCTTGTATGTCGTTCCTTGTTGTGGGACTTGTCTGGGGGCGAGTGCAGCATGCCAGGCTTCTTAAAAGACTCTTCCGAGACTGCTGCGACGTCATTCAGTTTACAGGCTTTTGTCATTTGACAGCGTGCGATGCTGCTCGGCACGTGCGAAGCTACTGAAGTGGCAGCGGCTTGTTGAGTTGTAGTACGCAGAAGAAGACTTGAGAGTCGCGGAGCACCTTGATCTCTATATTTCGCTTCATTTCATTTATTATACCCTCAAGGCTTGGAGGTTTTACAGAGGGGACTGGGTAACACGTAAATTCAAAACAGTACTACAAGAAAAAAAAATAAAAAAATACAACATAAAAATATGATTTGACAAATAATTTAGTAGCAGTACAATGAGCAATTACAAAAGCTATTACAAAAAAAGGACAAGATATCCAAATACATGAAACCGCATTCTGGCAAGTAATGTTGGTTAAGGCATCACGAAACGAGAAATTATCGCTGATGGATACAGTGTTTACGGGAATCTGGTTCCATGTACGTTGTTCCAAATTGTCTTCACCTTGCAAGTTACATGGGTTGGTGCTGGTACTCGTATTCTGGTTTCGTCTTGGCAGTAAGCAATTTGGCTTCGTTTCACGAGAACAACTGACTGTTGCGTTATTTTCTCGATTTTTGTTGCTGATAAAGAAGTTTGTGCCCATGCTGTTTCGAATTCCTGGTGATTGAGCGCTCATGTTCTCTCGAAGAAAGTTCGTCTGCCTGCGATGTCGTGGCATCGTGCTCAATCATGCACTGCGGCCTAATGTTCATACAAGAGTCGTGTGACTTGAAAGTGCATAGTGGCCCGTGCATTTGAGACGAGCGGTAGAATCCGTCAGAAGCTTCAACGACGAACGACATCAGCGCTGCAGCTTGCTGAAGACGTAGATATTGTTGACTCATGTACGGAGGTCAAACCTGGTTCAATGTTGGATTTCGAAGGAGCGAATAGGTGTGCGGATCGTTTAGTGCGCAGTGGCTTTTCTTTTATTGGGAATGTCAAGTTCATGCTAAACGTGCGATTGCGCGTCTTCTTCGTGGGAACATCATGGCAAGAAAAATTCGCCGAGGATCTGTTAATATGGGGCTTTGTTTCGGAATGATGATGATCGCTACATCGAAACTGTGTGTGACTGCGACGACCCAGTTGAAATGTCTGCAGCTCGTCGATAATGGAGGGGTCGTAAACATTAAATTGGCTGATCATTCCGTCTTCGATTTTATTCTATTATTCACTGTTTTCAAGTATGTGCGTGAGTTAGAAGCGAAATGCCGCACCGGTGACGTAATCGTTGAAATTTGCGACCATATCCCATTGCGACCATGATGCAGCGGATGCGTGGAACACAAATAGGCGAAACCAATCTTCCACGGGCCCATCGTCCGCTGATCCGGTGTACTTGGGTATGACCAAGACTTGCGGTGATGCGGTCATGATACTGGTCGGTGTCGGTGGTGGAGCTGTGCGCTCTGGATTCACGCCGTGGTGTTGAGAACTTGCATCATGATGTGAAGCCGATGAAGTGGCTGGCAGGTCTTTATTCTGTCGACTAGTGTGACGCGAGCAGGTGGTTGCAGACGCAGACAAACATGGTCGCCCGAACACTGCCTTTGTTCTTCGTCCACCTCCTTTGTTCTTCGTCCACCTCCTTCTCCACTATCGCAGGGCGTTCAAGGGCGTTCAAGCTGGTGACGCATTCACTCTCGACATAATGTTGGCAGGTGGTCGGAAGCGCGGCGGATGAATGTGGCGCCACTTGATGTCTGTATATTGGCCTATCTCGCATATTTGGCGCCATAACATCTTCGCACCAAACTTGCACTAAAGCACACGCTTTCTTTCTGCCCTCGTGAAACTATTTTGTGAGAATCATCGTGCGTTACAGCACAAGAACCTCGTACCGAAAGGGGTCTCCTTTTGAACTTCGTCCATTAGCGGAAAAGTCAATTTTTCTTTCGACAGCTTTTGTACGCCTACGCGGTCTCACCGCAAGGGCGTCGGTATAGAGCGCTTCTGCGTCATCCCTCCTCCCGAACGTACAATGTCCCTTCTTGGACCACTGCCCGCGGCCACCAGTGTGTGCGCGCCGGCCTTTTGCGGCCGCAACCGAGCAGCCCGCGTGGACACCGCCCCCGTGCGCAAGAACCTTTCAGCGGTTACGCAGCGAGCGAGCACGCGCGTCGCATGCATTGCGCCTGCTGGGAAGGAGTCACCATTATTTCGTCACCTGGAGAGTCAGCGGGTACTACACACCACTTGCTAAACGCTCCTTAGCGACGCGAGAAAAGAGGAGCGGGTCCGGACGAAGAGGAGCGGGCGCGATTAATAGACAAACAACAAAACGCGTCGACGGCGACAACGATAAGAAACGAGAGGAGAAGGGAGGCAACATTGAGAAGGGCACTGGGCACGGGGCGCAGAAAGGAAAACCGTAGCTACGGTACGGTGAAGAGAGCAAAAGGAAACGAGCACAAGAACAGGAGGGTTACGGTGGGCGGGACTGGGAGCGGGGGTATCTTCCCCAAAAGGGGGGTCCTCCTTTTTCCCCCTTCCCCCCACGTAACAAGGAGAAGCGGGCTCTTGTGCACAGAGCGAGCGTAGAAGTGTTGGCGGGGGTCTTGTGGGGAGGGTCACAAGAAGGGGGTGTCCACATAACGCCGGGGAGGCATGCGCGGTGTCCCTGCCTTCGGCAGGACCCTTGCCCCCTACCCATGGTGACAAAAAGAAAGGAAATAAAAAGGGAAAAACGATGAACAATGTCGCCTGTTTCCTTCTCGCCACGTCTTCGTGTGCCTTGAAAAGAAAGCTGCTCACTCGGGACGGCGTTAGAACGCGAGTTCTCCGTAATCAAAGAGGCAGCGGTTCCTCTCCCGTCCGAACCAGCGCCACGTCGCACGCGTGCTTCGGAGTTTCGGACTGACCCTGGACGGGCGCCTGAGCGGACTTGTGTACTGTCTCCGGGGGCGCTAGAACCTGTGTGAGCTCGCTCGCTTCGCTTGACCTACGTGCTAGGCCTACGGGCCTGGAGAGTTGTTCTTCTTCTGGTCCTTCCCGGTGTTCAAGACATGCCGCGCTGTTGACGAAGCTTCGACCGACGTATTGCGAAGACGCCTACGGCCCGACCCGAGCCATCATGCAGTCGCCTACGTGCCACCAACAGTCGACGGCGTTCCTCAGAAGAAAGGTGAGAGGCCCTTAGCTGCTGTGTTTGTCAACTGTACCACAAAGACTCATTGAAAACTCATTGCTTAGCCCTTGAATGCGCTTCGTCAAAATTCACTATCTCTTCTGTAACAGAGGAATAACTTGTGTGCAAAAATGAAGGTATGAGCATAAAAGTTTTGATTGATATTTCATGTCATATGGAAGGAAAGTAATGGAAGGTAAAGGTTGAATGAAGCAATATAAAGATGGCAGACAAGCACGTATGCAAATATGCGGATTATCGGCTACGATCGTTGCTTTGAAAACATGGCACACACGCACACACATACACACACAAAGTGCTTTGCAGGCCGCAAGAATCAAATCCGCTAGAAAGTAAATCACAAGTTCTTTCAGGCTGAATATTATTTGTTGAAAACACAACTACTAAATATCTACAGAAATATTTTTAGCAGACTACACCGTTCATTTGGAGTTTGCTGCGATCTCGTATGATGAGGTACCTAACAACGCTGGTGATGAGTACTTCATGCATAACTTTGGTGCCCGTTTTTGAACACCTCCAACTGTAAGTTGTTTTTGTTACGACTTAATTCGACCGGTCGTCAAAGACCTCCCATAAACAATGTAGGGTAGTACTCAAGCCAACTTGCGCTAATGAGTGAGACCAGTGGATTCTCGCTGAAATGCTGGTCGACTGTATAACTTGAAGCCACAGTGCCTAGGTTGAACACTGGGTTACGTTGTGGCGCAACCGATAAAGAAACTGTCGAGGCGTGCTTAGCGAATTGTTATGAAAATAAACCAGACCCACTTCCATTCAGCTATAACGCAAGCCGTTCGCGAATAGCCACATAGGACTGTACTAACCTCTCTTTCGGCAATTTCGATTTCTTTGTCTCTGGCCGAAGAACTACACCCTCGAAATATTGCTCTAACGTGTATCTGCTAGCATTTGTTCGTGTGTTCGCTATGTGCCACAAGGTGTTTCTTTGATGATTGTACGTAACAATATCATTTCTCACCCGACACCTGGAGTACTACGCCAGGTAGACACCCACAGCTTCTCGTTAAAGTAAGCATCTTTCTCTCTCTCCCTCTCAATCACTCCGGCTAGGTGATGAAGCCCTTGATGGAGAAGCGTCGCAGGGCTCGCATCAACAACTGCCTCTCGGAGCTGAAGCGGTTCCTAATGGCCAACGACGGCGGCACCTTTGAGAAGCAGAGCTCGAGGTCGCAACGCATCGAGAAGGCCGACATCCTCGAGATGACCGTCAAGTTCCTCCGCCAGCGGCAGTTCCACATCGAAGGTGGTAAGCAATGGCATCTTTCCTCTCGCCATCCGTGTAAGCTTGCAGGTCGTGAAGAGAAACAACATTATGCAAGCAGGGGTACTGCCAAAGTCATTAGCAACGAGGACTATATAATTCAAAAGGCTTTTCCTTTTTTTTTTTTTTTTCTTACGAAGTGGTTCTCAGTGACCGGCACCTTCGTTACCGTCTAGCTCGATACCACCTGTTATCAAGTAATATTTTCGCGCATACGGTCGTATTCCTGAACTCCAGCTTTCATACATTTCGTCTCTATGTCCTTACTGTGTGATTTTTTTTTTTTTTACCTTTAGCGTTTATGATAATTACATACGAACCGCGTCGAGACAGTAAATTGCTTTCGGCTCTTTTTCATCTGGTTAAATGGCGACAGTTTTATCTCCATCACCGGCTTTATTTCATGTTCCTTCTGACGATTCGCTATCACTTGTCTATTCACTTTCTTTAACTATCATCGCCGAGTGCTTTTCACCCACTGCGGATAGCGAACAGAGTGCAATTCTAGCCACTGCTCACTTTTGATATTGGAAATTTTTATTCTCATAATCGTTCAGAACCATAAATTACAATATGCCGCCATCATTAGGTTCCACCTTTGCTTTTCTTCGTTCTCTCTGTTATTTTGTCGGTGGTCACGGCGCCTCTGACAAGAAGTGGTCCATGTCACCATGTCATTTTTCGCAGCATATATATATATATATGAGAAAGGAGGGACAGGGCAGGGGAGAAAACAAATGAAAGAAGGGCGCATGCGCGCTCCACACTTGCGCTTATCACTGAGAGCGCGTTCACTTTAACACTCTCTTCTACCTATATTTTTGTCCTTTCACCCTCGAACTTCTCCACATTTATAATATACGCCAATATCCCGGCATAACCTCTGTATAACCCCTTTAAAACACCGCAGGGAAGGGAAGTTACACGCTCCTTCTCTGCGCTGACAGAGCGCCTTACTTAATTTCTTGCGTCACTTTGCCTGCCCGCGCAAATAACTACAGAAAGCCTACTGCCACATGCCTAACTCCCATTGCTTTGCAGATTCCCACGAAGAAGCCGAGCGCACGCAGCGGTTCCACGAAGGTTACCGGCACTGCGTCTTCGAGGTGTCCCGGTACGCGAGCGCCATGGAGCCGCAGCTGCGGGACACCCTGCTCACCCACCTGCAGTCCAGGCTGCACCACCTGGCGGCCAGCACGGGCAGAACCGGCGTGCAGCCGGCCTACGCGGACGAGGCCGTCTCGTCGACCAACGGCGATGCGCCGGACCTGCGATCGGGAGTCGGGAGTCCCGCAAGGCTGCTCGATTACCGTTACGAGGCTGGCTCCGTGAGCGACGCCAGCGAAGAGGAGTCGTCGTCTTCGGACTACGGCGACGCGGCCTCTCTCGACGCCGAGCCATTCGTGCGCTCCGGTTGTCAGGACGAACCTCGCGACTACCGCCTGCACAGGGACGAGAGGCTGGACCACGACGGCTCCAACGAGCCCATGTGGAGGCCGTGGTAGCTGCACGACGGAGACGGTGTGCCGCTCGAGAGCGAACGAAATTGCCATATGGTTACGCTGTTATCGAATTCTGTCAATCCGCGTATAGAAGAGGTAAACGGAACGTTTCCTTCATACAGCAACGCATACTTCGACAGACCGGTTTGATTCAATAACAGGACATCCATATAGCGCTGAAGCAGGGCCGCACAAGGCCGACCTGTATGTGACCAGTTTGTCAACGCTGCAATCGCTCGTTGAAATTCTAAAACGGGAGATCGTATAGCATAAAGTTTAGATGTATCATTATTATTAAGAACCTTTTTTATTCCTAAATGGAGATTGAAAGCTGTTCAAAGTAATGTGAAAGCATCACGATGTTCAGTTTGCCGGGAAAATCTGATGAGAACTTGTCTTGTGTATCCCTCCTGATGTATTCCCACTTTACCGTCCCCCAGAGTAAGGTAGCCAACCAGACGCATTTCCGGTTAACATAGCTGACATCTCTCTTTATTGCCTCCTCCTCCTGATGTACCTGAGCAAAATTAGGGACAGTTCTGAGGGCGGGTGAAATGCCACAACTAGAGCAGTTAAAGAAAGTATATTCTGTACGACACTATTATGAAACAAGTTATGTAGACAAGGTTAGCATACCGGCGTGCGTTACAATTGATGCAGTATTTTTTTAATAGTGCGGAGCACTGTAATCAAAAGTAAAGGAGGAAAGTGTGGCTTTTAATTAAAAGAGCACTTTAGCAAGTGTGAAGATGCGGATACGTGCATACAACGCATCCCAAGCGTTTGTCGCGCCACCTGTATACATAGGCAATTCGGCAAAACCAACGAGACCACGGGGGCCGACAGTGCTGATATTTTATATTTAACTTTCATTTATTGCCTAAAAAACGTTCATACGATATTGCACTTGGATAGTTGTTGCACCCTTCCTTTTTGCAGAGATGGGGGAGTCTAAGTGGCTTGAAATGTGAGAGATCAAAATCTTTTCGCTATGTACCAAAGAACTGAATTAAGTTGTTTAACTTATAAAGGCCATTAAAATTATTTTCGTTCTTAAGCGCTACGTTATGCGTGAGATTTCACGCGAAGGTAGACATAGCCGCTAAGATAAGAATTTACTTGTCGTGAAGTCTGTGCAAGCTTTTGAGCTGCTGACGCAAAGGAAATACAGATCCAGTCATTTGGCAAACAGAAGTCGGAGCCATGTGCCTTTATTGTGTTAAACGATATGCATAATAATAGGTTTTCTGTTCTTGATCACGTGTCTGTTGCGATGGATCACTTGCTGAACTTAGTTATGCGTTGCGTGTCTGTATTAGTTTTTGCATCCGTATTTATTAACGTCCCTACTGGGACAACGCTTCGTGTTAAACGCGTTGATGTGTAAATATGTAAATAACAAAGGAATGAGATTGCTTGTTCAGGATAATTTCATCCAGATATGTTTAGAGCGTGTATTGTCAACCCACGTGATATAGTCAGATATGTTATGCACTAAGCGCATTGAAAGATGCGTGCATGTTAAAGAGGCTTGCGATGTGCCGTTAAACTCTGACTTAGTGAGCACTACGTGAAGTAAGTAAACTGTCACCTGATGAAAAAATGACAATAAATATTGAGTTGAAATCCTTGGCATTGTCTATTTCATTTCTTTCTGTCAACAGCAAAGTTTGGTACACGGTGCATGTTTTAGCCCGTCATGCTATAAGAGCTCCTACAACTCTGCGATGTGCGCAACTGAATCTCCAAAGAACAAGGTATACTCTAGTCAAAATGAAACGCGAACATGAGAAAACAAAATTCAAGTTGAATGACCGTTTCCACGTTCGTAGTTGTGTATGACACTGAGGTGATCAATTCACAGAGCGAGCTTAGTTTTCCAGCCAGGATGCTATTGGGGACATCGTCAGATTCCGCCATATTGTCGAATTCAGAAATGGTGGCGTCTTGAGCCAATCAGAGAGGCCGTAGCAGCCCACTGGACCAATCAGAGCTCACAAGATGGCTAATTCGACAATATGGAACAATTTGACGATGTCCGGAACAGCTAGACCCGGAGTGCTATCCCCTTCCGGCTACGTCACGTTCAAACATCTTATTTTCAAGTAATTAAGCGTGAGATGTGTTCCTTTATTTCTTCCTCGCGTTTTATTACGACGTGATGCATCTGCTTCTAACAAATTGCTGAAGTGCGTGTTCGAAATTTATGAGAAATGCAACCAGAAAGCACCGCGGAGATTCATCGGTCGCATTAACAAAACGTCTCTTACGAAAGAACACTTCGTGACAGGCCAGCCTCGTGTAACGGCTTGTTACGACCTCGGCCCGTATTCACAAAAAAGAAATCTTACGCTGTTTTTTAAGAGCAGCTACCAGCTAATTATGTTGAAGATCTTATTAGTAATGGCGACGGCCAGCCAATGGTAGATAGTTCTTAGGAACGAAAAGCTTTGCGAATTCTACCCCTGTTTAGTGATCAATCGTTTCGTCAACTGGTGACTTTTCTTTACTCTAGGCGCTCCAAATACATGCGACTGAGGACAAATAAGGACTTTTTTCGCGGTCTAGTCGATTCATACTTGAAGGCAGTGCCACGGCGAAAGAAAAAGTACGAGGAAAGACGACACATGAAACTGCAGTTCGGAGCACAGTCTAATAAAATATTTATCGATAAGTAGAGAACTACGAATGTGGAATATACAAAATTTCGAGCGATAATTGAATAGTTTTTCCTATACGGTTTGTATTCAAATCGAGGATACACTACCCAAAATTATGCCGCAGGTGAGCAGGGAGTTCTTGCGCACGGCGGCACCAGGGCCCCGTATACTCGCAAAAACCTCTTGCGATATTATTATTCGCAAGAGAAAATTTCAGTCACTCCCGATGCTGGACATATTATTAGCAAAGACGGCCAGCCAATGCCGAGGGACACTTACGAAAAAAAAAGCTTTGTGAATTCGGACCCAGTTCCTGAACAAACGCAAGGTGCAAACATCTGCTCAATAATTTTCAATCACTCAGTATGAAAGTCTTGCTTCAAGGTGGCCAATATACAAATTTATTGTCTTGATTCAGGGAAATCAACTTATTGTTTCACTTTAAAGCAGTGTTACGCGCTGTAGTATCGCACCAGCCTCCTTCAACGAACACAACGTTGTACGTGCATATGGTGACGCGCTGTTCCCTGATTTCATTACTGCTACTGGTCATGGCGCACCAGACAACTTAAACCAGTTGTTTCTCGTATCATAGCTCCTCAGCTGAACGGGCGTCAAGTAGCGAATGACATTACATGCAAGCATAAAATAATAAATACAATCCTTTTCTCTCTTTTTCTTTTTTTTTAACCGTACCATTTCCACACAAACTTTACATTTCACTCTCTTTAGAAATATTTGAAATTCGAAAGCAGTTTTTCTTGAACGTTCGTAATCGGTTTGGAAATTGCCCTCTTTCAGCCCCTATAATCAAAACCAAGTAAGTATTACGTGCAAGCTATATTCACGTGCGTCATCTTTATGAACTGGCAATACAGTGTTCAGAATATTCAGCTAATTCAAGAAACTGCCCCTTATACGTGCCCCGCATTTTATCCTCGTACATTTGACCATTAAATTTGCTTTCGACAACAAGTGGGCAAACATAGTAGCCGTGGTAGTGGGGGGGGGGGGGGGGGGGGGGGAGGGGGGAGGGAGGCGTCAGAAATAACTTTGGCAACACGGGCCCTTCAGCGCCACTGAACACAGGCACGTATTTAGCATTACAGTGCCCCCGCTAGAATCTGCGGCAGCCGCGACCGGCATCCGACTCCCGGAGTTAGTACTCAGTATGAGAATAAAAATTAAATCAAACTGTGGTGCCTAACGTCTCGAACAACCACACGAGATGTGAGAGATGCCGTATGTGCTCCCGATGCATTTGGACCACCTGGAGTTATTTAACATGTATTAAGATTAAAAAACGCTAGCGTTTTCTTTTGCATTCCGTTTCCATTGGAATGCAGCCGGTGTGGCCGGAAGTCGAGCCCGCGACCTCGCGCCCCTGCAGCAGAACTCCATAGCCACTAAGCTACGGCGGCAAGTAATGGAAGACAGTCATGGTCCCTAAGTTTTCGCGGATGGTGGTTCTGATGACCACCGATACGATAGGGAAAAGGCCGACCATTGGCCAGGCGCATTTATATACTTGACACGTGAGTATGGAGTTGAACTCGGGAAGATTTTCATTCGTAAGAAGTTATCTTCGGTGGCTCGCCGCCGACTGTAGCGATATGTTGGCTGTAACGATCTGTTTGCGGCTGTTATTACGAACTGTTCTATAGTGTGCGTGAATTCGAGACGTGCCTTCAAGTGACCACGGCATCCGCTTTATTTCAACTAAGTTAAGTTTAAAAATACGGGCTGCATTAACGGCGTTTTTAGTTTGGAATAACTGTTCTTTCGATTAACCGACGGCCTTCTTCGCTAATTCGTTTCATAATAGCGGTTGTTGTACGTTTGATCTTGAGATCATCTCCATCATACGCACTGTTTTGTGAATACGAGCTTAAGGTGCCGAATTCACTAAGCTTTCCTTTCGTAATAACTGTTCTTCATCGGCCAACCACCGTCAGTAACGTTATTAAAACCAGTTCTTGCGAGCCATTCTGCACATAATCGATAGTTCCCAAGCAAAAGCAGTTCGCACGAAAAGGCACCAGCCAATCTTAATAGCATATTATTAGAGCGTCGTCTCGTCAAGCTCCCTATACCTTGTCTCTGACCGCATTTCTCTTCAACGCTACATTGTTCGTTAAACGACGTGGCGCCAACTGGCACCGCGAGCGTCCTTCCTTATGGGAAAAGTTTACCCGCCAAACAGGCACCCCGGTGGTGTCCGTGTAGAGGTACCTCTCGGCTTCTGCCATAACTGCTGTTGCCGTCAGCCTTTGTTGCCGTCTCGTTTCTGAAGAAAACGAAGCGTGCGCGTGACTTGCAGGTGCGGCCATCCGTCTCTCGCAGCGGCTTCGGTCAACAGATGTGCGCACACGCGATCGAGCGGCTTCGGCCGTTTCGACGCGCGGCCACGGCCAGTTTCGCCGGTGCCGCGGCCAAAGGACGGATTAGCGACGCGCGAAGAAAGGCATGCCGCGCGCTGGGTGACCGTCGGTCCGACCCGAGGACGAGCGGGACCGTGGGCAAACATTGGACGGCAAAGCTACTCCCCCGCATAAAGCGAAGGGCAGGCAGGGAAGGCTACCCTGCCCCTTTCTTTCACCGAAGGAGGCGCCAAGTTTGCTCGGATGCCAAGGGAACGCGGATGGGTGGAACCCTTTCTTACGTTTCGTTTCGTCCCGATATATATACGCCGCCTCTCCGCTTCGGTGTGGGATGGATTTTAAGCCGACTTGAAAAACGGAGCTATCCGCAGGGACGTTATAAGGCGAGGGGCTTTTGAAACTGACCTTCCTGCATCGGTGAGACTCGCGTAGGAAGAAAAGAAATAAGAGTTTCGCGTCATGTTTTGACTTTCGGCACTGTGGCGAAGGCGGTCTGTTGTTGATTTAGGACCTGCCCGGTTGATTCACGCCGGAGCGGATAATCCACTGTATGGGCCGGATAATCCGGAAGGGTGCCAGAACCATCCGCAAGCACGAACTTTGTCCCAGCCGACGCTTTCCTCTTAAAGCGAGATGGAGAAAAGGGTGCGAGCGCTGCTCAAAGGATTGACCACTCGTCGTACTACGCCCCCCCCCAGCCCCGACACTGTGTCTGGGTTCTTTCGCTTAACCCGCGCAATGTATTCAGGAGGAGGTGCGCAACACTGGCATCGCAGTCCACTCCCCGTCTTCATGCGCGAAGAACACGGAAGGGCGCTGAGCTTGACTCCTATAAATGTTTCACACGTTTCGTGACTTGTGGCCGCAGTCGGGCTTATACGTTGCCGTTGCTTTGTGTGTCCTAAAGGAAGAATGTGCCGGCCTGTGCGCCGCAGCAGACATGCCGTCTGTTCCTTTCGATTCATCGTCACGTTTCAGATCCATTCAGCTCTGTAAGCGTTCCTGGAAGCGATAAATCACGATTCTGCAGCGTCTTCTATCATTGCGATAATAAGTTCGGGCCCGATAGCATCGTTGTCTAATGACATCGAAGTGCCAAAGCCGATATAGATTCTCGAAAACGGCAGAAGCGTCGCGCGCAAGGCCGAAGAACGGTTCGTCCTTTCTGAAGATGAAGAGCAACTTTATTGCAACATAAAACAGAGGGATGTCTATGGGTGAAGCCCCTATTGCAGGGCCCCACTAGCTTTTGCGGCTCGCCGAGCCTGGTCGAGAGTCGCCAGGTGGCTTCTCGAGATGTGGATCAAACGTATGCCAACTATGAAATCTGTGACTATATTTTGTTTCATTCTATTTTTCATCCTTTCCGGCACTTCGACATTTGCGCGGTCAGTGCTACTGTCCAAGGTCGGTGACTGGACGCTACATAATTATGAAATAATGAAAAGTGGAATCATTTGTTACAAAATACAGCTGTTGCGTTCTAAACCCGTTCACTTTGGCATATGTAGTACCCTGCCACTTTGGACATCAGCAACACCATTCTTTATGAGACCACACTGTCCCGAACGAAATTCTGTTTGCAAACACAGGAATTACACTCGCTGTCGAACCTACGGACTCCACGGTAGCTCTGTTTTGTTTGCATGGAAGCAAGCCGCAGCTCTCTCGATCGCCCGTGCCGCGATCCGGACAAACAGGGCACACCTGCAGCGGTTTCGCTTGACCGCTCGGATCGTCTTTCGCGAAACCATTGTTACACGTGCTCCCCCCACTACCTCTCTCCAATATTTTTTTTTTCTTTTTTTCTAGGGCACGCGTGGGAAGGACGGCTATGTAACTACATGGACGAGCAAGCCGGTGAGGGTGCGTTGTTTGTTCGTGCGAGAGTCTTCGCTTTCGCCGCTTGCGTCCTTTGCGTGTAGGCATGCGGGTGTGCGTATATGGTGAGAAGCGTAGAGATGGATCAAAGTGGGGCTATAGGGGGAGCGGAAAGTTGTCCTCGCGATGCTGAGGTCAGTGCTTTTGTTTGTCTAGGTCCGTTCGTCCATTCACTTTATAGGCCGAGCCCTCGCTTCACTCTCTCGGGCACGTGGTCTGCACACGGAGCGTGCGAAAACGAGCGCGTGCTACTGCCACCTGCACGTGTTCTGCACCCTCTTGCGATGAAGATTCTTTCTTTCTTTCTTTCGTTCTTTCTTTCTTTCTTTCTTTCTTTTCCTTCTTTCAAAGCCCGGCTGTTTGGCCTACATATATCAGAGTGAGGAGGCGCGGCACCGGAAGTCGCACAAGTCTCGTTTGGCAGGGAAGGAGAATGAGCACAGAATCAGTATCTTCTTCATGACAATGAACTTCACAGACGTGATGACGAGTGGTCAATAAATCAATGACCGCATAGAGAACGAAAAAAAAAAAACGGTAGGTGACCACGCGGAGGAAAACCGTAACATCAGATACTGCAGTATACCTAGCCCATTGACGACCGCAACGACGATGACAGTGCGATGACGGTGCGATTGCTGGCAAAAAACTTGCAGGACGCTTGAGCTTCGCCTTTAAGAGTGGAGCACGATAGCGTTCAAAAATACCTGACTGCTTCTCACGCTTCTTGCCAACTGCAGCTTATGTAACCTTAATGTTTACCGGGAATCGTTGTCGGCGAACGACATGCACGAAGGCGCGCTTTCTGGTGGAAACGCGCCCTTCTTCGTGGGCCGATCCCAGACGTAGTGCCCAGCCGCGCCAGAAAAATTACATATTCAGGTTTCCGTTATTGCTTCGCACTTTTAATATTTAGGTCTGAAAATATTTAACGTTAAATGCATGCGCTGTCGGTGTTTTGTTTCATGACATCTGTTTGGGGGCTGTCATTCTCAAAATTCCGAGGAGCAACTTTGTCAAGGCAAGGTATGAGCAACTTAAGTGATAGAATGGTGTCGCAACATAAACCACGTATATCTCACGTCATATTACAAGGCGTGGTATTACATGTACCTAAATATATACAGATGATTTGGACAACGCCACCGACGTCGACGCCGAATTTTCTGCGACACAAGGCCCTTAAAGGGACACTAAAGGTTACTATGAAGCCAAGTTAAAGTGATAAAGCAATGCTCTAGAACGTCTAAGGCGTCAACATAACCGCGAACAGAGCTTTAGTAACTGAGAAATTGAGGTAAATGCATGACACGATTTCAGACCCCCCAGTGACATTACGGTACTAGCCGGATGACGAAGGCACTCCTCATCATAATTTATGTCACTAGTACTCAACTACTCGTATTAAAAAGAACATTTCATTAGGTTATAAGACGGAATAAAACGCTACTTGTCTACTTCTGTTCGATTCCAAGAAAAAAAAATAACATTTTGACGTTACCCTTCAGTAGTGCGGGTGTCGAAAGGTTTCGTTTTCGCTCGACTCTGCGCGCTCGACTCTGCGCCGTGCGCGCTTTGGAGTTTCAGCCGTTTCGTTATCGCGTCGTGCTGCGCTGGTTCTGCTGGCTCGCGAAACTTGCATTTGGAACAAGCAGCGAGAATGCCACGTCCATGTGATGTCGTGGGATGCGCGAATGGTCCGCGGAACATGGCCAAGGGCAGTTGCAGCGGCGAATCAAACGTTACTTACCACTGTGTGCCAACGAGTCAACCTCTCCGTTCAAAGTGGTTAAGTGCCGTGCCTCTGCCACATCGCGTGGGCAAAGAGCCGAAAAATCGCATAGTGTGCTCGCTTCCCTTTCGTCCTGAGGATTACGAGTTCAACGCCGACTTACTGAAATTGTGTGGAGTACCTTTCAAAGCAATGCTTTCCCGTAGCGCTGTTCCGCAAGTCAGTATATATATACTGTGGGTTATATATTATATTTGTTTATTTATTTACAAATACTGCAGGCCCTATTCGGGCCCAAGCAGGAGTGGGTACATACAACAACGTAAATTACAACTGCCAATCAGCAATTAAGAACACAACAAAACATGTACATACATCATTGTAACACTATACGTAACAGAAATAAACATGAACATACAACAGTGCAATACGTAAACAAAATAACAATGAAAAAGCGTAACGCAAAAGAAACTGCTTTCATTGCGGCAATTTAGAGGTCAAAGAAAAGGTTATTTGAAAGCTGAACGAACGATTCTGTTGTATTAGCGTTAACTACTTCTTCAGGTAATTTATTCCATAGTGAAATTGCATGGGGAAAAAGAGAATATTGATGGATGTTAAGGTTACTAAATGGTTGATTAATTGTTTTGTTGTGGTTTGTACGAGCAGAGCGCATGGGGGGCTCAGGTAAATGACATTCACGCGCTATTTTGTAGTGACCATGGTACAGCTGATATAAAAATTTGATGCAGGATACAATTCTGCGATGAGCTAGTTTTTTCAATTTCGCCCTGTCGCGAAGAACGGACACGCTACAAAAACGCGAGTATGTGGAGTATATAAACCGCAAAGCTAAATTTTGCACTCTTTCTACTTTCTTGATTAAATATTTTTGATGAGGGCTCCAGATCAAATCCGCATATTCTAATTTTGGTCTGACAAGAGCTTTGTATGCTGTTAAATTAACGGTCGATGAAGTACGGCGCAATTTCCGTTTCAAAAATGCCAGCTTTTTTAGCGCGTTGCTGCAAACGTTTTCTATATGGGGTTCCCAACTTAAATTGCTTGTGAGTGTAACACCTAAATACTTCACTCGCTGGGTTTTATGTATATAAGAATTATTAATAATATAAGCAAAATAATAATAAGCAAATATATAACCCACAGTATTATATATTATATATGACCCAATATTAGTATTATATTATACTTACTGTGGGTTCGATATCTATCTATCTATCTATCTATCTATCTATCTATCTATCTATCTATCTATCTATCTATCTATCTATCTATCTATCTATCTATCTATCTATCTATCTATCTATCTCTACGAGCCCCTTCTCTTACACATCTGCTGGTAACCGCTGGTTCATCGTCGCTGTAGACCCTCTCACGCGATAAGCTGATACCGCAGCTCTTTCCAACACTATGGCGCGCGATGCTTCGTTGTTTCCTCATCAGTCACGACCATCCTCTAGAACTGCTCAGCAAAAATAGAGCATGATTCTTTTCTTTTTTTTTTTTGTCCAAGGCTATACATGCCCTTCTCGTTCAGTGTCACGTTATTCAACGAACTACCGCAGCATACCATCCTCAGACCAATGACCTCATCGAGCGTTTCAACCGCACAGTGGGTGATTTACTTACCATGTATGTGGCGCCTAGCTGGTCACACAAATTGGAACCTCATTTTGTCATTCGTTACGCTGGCCTATAACACTGCCACCCAGACAACTATACGGGGATTTCTTCTTACTTTATGCGTTATTTCCATCACCTATCATAAAGCGTGGACCCCACACTACCCTATACACTGCCCCTATGCTTGAAAGTGTGCACAAATTCTCTGAGACCACTGCCCGACAGGCCGACGAATTCCGACAGTTGATAAACCATTTTACCACCACCGAGAACCAGCGCCAGAAGACGATCTATGACAACCACGCTCTTCCACCTGTTTTCTCTCGCGGTGATCTAGTGCCGGCTTTGTGCTTTCAGCCACCCTGTGGGCCTCCCCCATTTTTTTCTTCGGTTTGATGGACCTTCTGATCTCCGTCACCATGGACACGACAATGATCACGTCGGTCACCTCAAGAACTATCATGAGACGCTTGTTGTCTCAACAGCTCGAGTCGCCAGGATGGCTTCTTTCTCTAACGGTGGCGAATACCTTGAAGAGAAGTATCAACAGCAGCTTATAAAATTCAGCCTCTGGTTCTATTGGAAAGGGAAGCTCTGCGATTGCGCCTTGGATTCCCTAAGTGTGTTGCAAATACCGTTCTGTATATGGAAGCACGAATACCATGTTTAAATATAGATTCGGGTGCTTGCAATCCAAACGTACCTAAAAATTTACGATTTTCTCAAAGAAGATTAACGTATGTTTTCATTAATGAACCAAGTAAATATTTAATAATCATTGGTCAGGACTACACCCCCCTTAGATCGTATTCGTACAGGCACAGCTAACACCACTGAATGTGCGAATTCAACGTATTCACCCCACAAGGCAATCCAAGAGAAGCCTTCAGATTGAATTTGACGATATTCTCCCCCCAAATGCTAGACTAATGTCATTCCAATACATAAATGACCAGTTACAAGATTACTTTTCTCTCCTGGAAACAAGCAATCTAATATCCACTCATACTTCATTGTCAGACGAGAAGGCTGGCGTAAGTATTTTCTCTCCTTCTCTTAGACGCTCCTTTTCTATCTGCCTTCGGATTACACACCTATTTTCATAGCAAAAGTATTGGCGATTGTTCTAGCGCTACGCAAACTTCCCGCGAAGCAGTCATCAGCTGCCGTAGTTACAGATTCCCTGCCGGTATGTTCGTCGCTTTCCACGGCAACGAATGCAGCTATCATAAGTGTGTTCCAAAATTTAAACCCTACAACTTTACAAAAAAAAATAACTTACTGTGGGTTCCAGGCCAACACGAGTTATACTTAACCTAAATGCCAGATTTCTCAGTCAGAAGATCTTTAAGTCTACTTAGGATTCCTGTTTTACCGGATACAGCTTACGTCACTGCATCAAGATACAGAAAAATTTGCCTGCAAAATGACTGAAACAAATTACGCTGATTACACCTCCAGACTTTCAGCATCTCGGTTTTTGCTGGGATAAACAGTGGTGTCCTTCCCGGGGAAGTGGAACTTACATACACCAGACTACGCTGTCGCATCCCGCAATTTCATATTTATTTACATAGAGCTGGTCTGATTATGTCCCTTCTATGCCACAATTGTAAGAAAATTGAATCACTAGGCCACTTCTCTTTATCATGCCGACGATATTCACACGAGAGAAAGATATTACTAGAACCTCCACTCTACGAAATTGGGTTGGGATTCAGTGTACCCGTAATATTATCATTTGGGGCTTCGGCACAAGGGTATACTCACAGAGACGTTTGTTGCGAAGTGTTTGAGTTTTTAACTGAAACAAAGCGAGTCCCCTGCTAATTATTGTCGCTTTATTCTACCTATCTAATAAGCATTCATTTCAGTGAAAGTGGTTTCTCCCATTTCTTCATTAACATTGCATTCATTCTCTCCCTGATTATAACCCCCTTTTAAAATATTCCCTTCAGTTAGACTGACTTCTCGCTCGCATACTAGTCTATAGTTTTCCAGCGCATCCTCTTGCTTTTTTTTTTACTTGGCGTTTCTCCTTTTCGAATAAGAATTCCCTTATGCTACCTCCTGCTGCCCGATTTTTAGCCTATCTCCCATAGTGGTTGCGAGCCATAAAAGGGGATCATCAGCAGCAGCAGCATCACCAACGCTCCACAAAAAAAAAAAAAAAACATGAGGGACACAACGCTGTACACAACGCTGGACACAATTTCACGTGGCAATATCATTTGAAAGTAGCCGCCGATGAAAACACTGGTATACGGATGGTACTTCTGCCTCGGGCAATACAGTTGCAACGAGTGCTTCCCAGCGCCCACCCCACAGCCCAGCCTCCCTGCTTCAGCCTGCGCATCCAACTCAGCCAATCCCGCATTGACGCAGCAGTATCATAGTTAGCGCATGGATATAGCGGCTTGACTCAGCACAAAGAACACTTTCGCCGAAACATCGGTCGAAAAAACTGCTGCGTCACGACGCAGCAGAGCGTGCGTCTGTGTTGGCGAAAAAGCCACAGGTGTCCACAGCTCGGCGCTCCGGCGCGCGCTCGCGTGAGATTCACGATGTCCTCCACAAGAAGGTTGACATGATCAAAGTGAACCTGGATGCGTTTACTTCCTTTTTTTTTTTTTTTTTGCTACAGGCTTCCTCACAGTGCACTGGAAGAACACAACCGTTGGTCAAGCGAAAGCTACTCCACAAGGAGAATGAAAGCCAGACAGTAAAAGTGGGTGGCCGCGTGAGAAGTCCGTATAGGGGCGCGAAGTCAATCACTTTATTGTATGTGTAGCCGACCACTTCAACCTCGTTTGGATACAGGACTCAACACGAACGCTAAAGCGAACCATACAGATGTGGTCCTCCCTGCCCTTCTCTTATCGACTCCCTTTACTCGTCCTTTTTGTGAAGAAACCCTGGAAAAAAGCCTAGATAGAGGGAGAAGTGCTCACTTCAAATGCGTATAGCCGTGCGGTTGTATTCTGTTGCGCTCCCCTCCTTGAAGAGTTTCGCGTAAAGAAACGGTAGCCTAATTTTATTATCCCTCTTTTCTTTTTTTTCACCCGGACGAAATGACCGAAGAAGGGGAGGAGCTCATAAAAAAAATACCACTACTAGAGTGTGCGGGAATACGGACACTTTCTGCGTAGAAGGGGACATAAAACGGAGCTAAAAGCGTAAGATCCGCAATCGACGCTCTCCGAGATTTCGAAACCAGCTACGTACCCACGTGGCGTGCGACAATAGGGTGGGGAAAAGAAAGAAGGAACGGATTGGCCGTAAAAAAGAACAATGAGTCGAGGAGCAGCACTGCGAATCCTGCATGCGCTTTCGTTAACGTATACATATACGTATATATATTCACAAACAAACAACGCACAAACAGAATGTGAGGCCCGTTTCGCGCAACAAAGAAAGCGACCACGTGTGCTTCCGTATAATAGGCGCGGGACTTGTTAATTTTACGAGCGGTGCTGAAGCGAATCCATCAAGCGGCCACGTATATAAGGAGCCGCGGGACGCTTCCCCGCGGCACACGTGCTTCTGCTCGTCCAGTCTTTTATAGACCTCCCCCCAAACGCCCTCACCCTCTCCCCCGCGTCCCGACGCACCCGAGCTCCGTATACGATATGGCGAGAGAGTGAGGTGACACAAAAGCCACGCGGGCAGCTGCTCAGTTTTATGATTAAACGCTGCGGCATCGGTTGACTGCGATATATGCCTATTACGCCCTCGCCGATACGTTTACGATGGGGAGTGAGCTCTCGTGTCGAACTGTCCCCACTACATGACTGTGCGGGGCCCACTTCTGGTCAGCACCGGTCAACCACGGTCGTAACCTAGAAAGGACGAGTTCCACTGCACCAGCGGGCACGGCGCGTCCACGCGTCGGTCACTTTTGTCGCAGCTCCGCCCGCGAGTCGGCTTTTGCTGAAGCTTCATTCAGAACTCCTTGGAAACGGGGTTTCTTTCGTGTTTTCTTACGATGCGATTGTCTTTTTTTTTTTTTTTTTGCAAACGTCTCCCGAGTCTCCCTTTGTCTCAATATATTTTTTTTTCAATGTGATCAAGAGAAAAATAGAGAAATGAAAATCTAAATACAAGCGATACCCTTTCGTCGAGCCTCGTAGATACGGCATACGGCACGACGACGTTCCGATGCGCCTGCCTCATAGGAACCCTTTCTTTTTCTTACGCCCCATAAACGGCACCACTCTGTGGGTTCCGCTAAAAAAAGAAAAAGAAGAAAAAAAGAAACTTTTCAGAACGGGAGTCATGGCGTATCGAGTTAAGGTATACGGGATATGAGGGGGGCGAGGGGGGCATCATTAAAGCACCCTTTAAAGCCTTTCTCTCAACCCTAAAGCTTCATTTTTATTCCGGTAACCGTCACTGAATCTCGGAAGGCGGTACAATGAGGACAGCAGCAGTCACTCGCGGCCAGCGGCCGGGACTGCGAGAAGGCAGCCGGCCCGTCAGCCCGCGGCGTGCCATAAAACTTCTTCACTCCAGACGCTGGGCCGCGGTTGCACGGCTCGCGCTACGGAGCGTTTATAACTTCCGTCACGGAATTTGCATTTTCCGCGAATAAAACTACCCGCACGTCAGCGCTCCCCAGGCGCGAGCACCAAGAATACGTTCGGGGCCCGAAAGGAGTGCTTTTTAACGGTGCCACTGTGCGCGCGCGCGAACACACGCTCGAGCGAAAGGCTCGAGCCATATAGCCGTCAAGCCCACCGGTTCAGAGGTGCGTGTGGGTTAGGAGGCTATAGGAGGACCGGTATCTTTCTCTTTAGTTTTGTATGTTTCAACCTCTCTTCTCGACTTCCACAAACCTGAAGCGAGGTCGCGCCACACGTCGTTAACCGTATATAAAGTGCGGTCGCGACTCCTCCCTCCCACCTTCCCTCGATTTCGAACCTCGAAAAGGTGCAAACATCGCGCATACCTTGCGCACGCGGCCACGGGTGCCCGTGCCCCGGATCGCCATATAAGCGCGAGCGCTTTACGAGTAGAGATATCGTATTATTAAACTCCATTAATGACACTCGGACTATGCCAGCCTCTGCGCGAACGGCGTGATGCGTTGCGGCGGGGTCCCCGCATGCCTGGTCGTAAAAGCGACGACGCCCTCGTCGTCCAAGGGATCGTTCGTTCTTTATTCCCTCTCATACGTGGCCTTTCTTTTCTTCGCATGTGACTACGGCGGGGAGGACAGGAGCGGAGTGTATGGGGCTGCAGAGCAGCTTCGGTACACGTTCAGTAGACGTTCGAGGCACCGTACTCCGTTCTCGTAGAATCTCGTGATAGACGTCAACCTGCGCGCGCGAGGCCCGGCAGCAGACGTCACCTGAGCCAAACAGACTGTGACGGCCTGAAGAAGCAGACGGTTTGTTTGACGCGCACGGGCCGGGCCTTCCGGCCCCGTGTGCAATCGTATCTTAGCCGATTACGCACGGCCTTGAGGTGTCGCGGCGTGAGAGTGACAAAAAAAAAAAGGGAGAAGAAAGAGGCGCTCACGTGTTGCGCGCGCTCCTTGCGACCCGGACCTCTACTTTTGGGGTTCCAACTCTTTTACGGTCGATAAACGTTTACAGCCGCCGATGTATACGCCGGTGCTGTCGGGCCCGCGCCCGATGTGTGTCCCAGATGCTCGGCTTGCCAGGAGCATAGAAAGGATGCCGAAAGAAGGTGGCGGCCTCTTAATCCCTCATCAAACACATAAACAAGCGCTCTGTCCCAGATTCGTTTGAAGAGACACAGTTTCTGTCTCCTGGCACGGCTGCTTCGACTGAAACACCCGGCGGGCGAGTTTTACTTATACAGAAGACGTCGAACATGACCTGGAATACGGTCAACGTGGTGCGCACCAGAGTATATCAGGAACGTCCCTGGCCTTTTGTATATTCGAAAACGGACACCGATATTCAACTATATCATCATCATCTATTCAGAAAAGGAATCATGTAGAAGATGTCTAGATCCTTAGTCAAGGTCCAGCTGGTAAGTCAGGATCCATTCAATACTTACGCTAAAAAAATTTAGTGGCGTATTAGCGGTAAAGGCAAGAGCAATGCGTTAGCGTTACGTCGCACCTCTTTTAAGCGCCGGATCAGGGATGTAAACCGCGTTAATTCACCACATTGCAAAGTGTTGTTCCGAAGCTCGCTCGACACACGTCAAGCCTCTTCAAGGAGCGAAGTTCAACTGACGGTGATCAGGAGCAGACCACCGTCAGTTGCACTTGTGCGTGCGTGCGTGTGTGCGTGCGTATATATATATATATATATATATATATATATATATATATATATATATATATATATATATATATAAACCACATAAAGCCAACAGACGGTGAAGCCAAGCAAAGAGAGAGACAGAGTAAGCAAGGACAGGAAAGGCAGGGAGGTAAACCAGAAGAGCATCCAGTTTGCTACCCTACACTGGGGATGGGGGAAAGGGTAATAGAAAGAGGAAAAAGGGAGAGAGTGAGCACTGAGTGCGTGTGGGCGGGACACTATGCACAGGGAAACTATAAACGGTCTCTTAAGCCGGTGCACTTCAAGTATTGCACTAATGCACGATTCGCTTTTCGTGTCAGTGACGGGTGTCGCCACGGTCCGAGTATCTTTGACTCGGTGAACGGTCTTAAGTCCAGTCGGTGTAAAGTTTCCCGCAGAGAGAGGCGTTGTACATCGTAGCTGGGGCAGGTACACAATAGGTACTCGATGGTATCCTCGCACCCACAGGAATCGCACATCGGGCTCTCGGCCATTCCCAAACGATAGGAGTATGAGTTCGTGAACGCTACTCCCAGCCACAAGCGGTACAGCAAGGTTTCTTCGCCGCGGGAATGGCTAGATGGCAGTTGTAGCCGTAGCGTGGGGTCCTGTTTGTATAATCGGCACTTGAAGGCACCTGAACTCCAGAGATCTTGCGACTTTTTGCGTGGATGTAAGCGAAGTTCCCTGGCAGCGTCCGACCTCGTCAAAGATATTGAACGCGTCTGGGTATCTTCGTGGGCAGACCAGGCAGCCTTGTCAGCTAGTTTGTTGCCGGCGATGCCACAGTGAGCAGGAATCCATTGAAATGTAATGGTGCGCCCTCTTTCCAGAGCATGGTGGTGCACTTCCCTGATGTCAGATATCATCTGCTCGTAAGTTCTGTGACATAATGCAGACTTGATGCTCTGAAGGGCTGCCTTAGAGTCACAAAATACGACCCATTTCTCTGTTGGCTCTTCGGTGACGTACATCATAGCGGCATGGAGAGCTGCAAGTTCTGCCGATGTAGATGTAGTCGTGTGCGACAACTTGAATTTAATTGTAACCTTCTTGGCTGGAACGACGAATGCGGCAGTTGAACTGGTACGTGAGGTCGAACCGTCGGTATATATATATATGCGGTCATGATACGTATGGTGCAGTAATAGGAGCGTAAGTTGCTTCAGAGCCGGCAATGGATGATTGGACTTTTTTTGTAATTCCAAGAATAGCGAAATTCACTTGAGGCTGTCGTAGGCACCACAGGGGAGATGAAGGCTTCATCGCCGGTGTAAAATATGACGGTATGCACTCTTGATGAGCGTTAATCACTCTTGAAAAGGCCGCTTGAGGTCTCTCGGTTGGTAGGGAGGCCAAATGATGGTCGGGGATCCTTGACAGATGGCGAATGTACGCTCTGAGAGAGTCGACAGCTACGTGTATCTGGATCATATGGCCCCAGCGATGGCAATTGTGGCTGCTGTTGACGTGCACCGAGGCAGCCCTAAACACGTGCGTAGGGATCTTGTATGCTCTCCAAAGCGCGAAAGTTCGTCTTGTAGGCATTTGACAACACTGGTAGACTGTAACGTAGGAGTCCGAGCAAAGCGCTCCTAAAGTAATCTAAGTTCACGTGCTAAGTGACGCCATCGAGCAAAAAAAGAATGTTTCATATGTGCCCACCGTGGCTCTGAGTGGCGCTGGCTAATTAACACTCCTAAGACTAGATTGAGTAAAAGATAAATACCTAAGTTAGTGGACGGATTGATGGCCGTGACCGTTGCACAACTGGTAGTGCAACGTGCGCATAATTTGGAGGTTGTGGGCTCGGTTCCCACCGGCGACAAGTTATCTTTACATCCACTTTCGTTTCCTTTTTCTTCCTTACTTTCTAAATTTTAATTTCAGCTACAGTTAATTCATAGAGAAAGAAATTCAGTTGAAATTTCTTTCTCTATGGTTAATTTCCCCGGTGCTTTTTCTTTTTTTGGCTTCACTATCTGTAGGCTTATGTGGTCATAACAATATCGAGCTTCCCGGTTCCCCTTCTTCTCTCTCATATATATATATATATATAGATAGCAAACAATGCAGATGTATCAGTTATCGGTGCAAGTATTTCGCGAAGGATTGCTCTATACACCGTGCAAGCAGCAAGCAGTAGGCGCACTTCATATAATCTCACCTAATCCGTCTCGCCTTAATTTCTATGTCGAGATTTCTATCGCTGATCGTGTCCTGCCCCGAACAAACGCTTCATAATCATCGTTGCCAACGCGACCATCAAACCCTTGAACGCTCAAAGCGTGCACGATTTCTTTTAGGAAACAATTTCGACACGCATCCTGCCCTCTCAGGCACAGCCTTCGAAACCTTCCTGATATTTCGGATCACGACGATGCAGCGCTTTGCACGCCTCCCCTGCTTACGACTACGACATTCCTGAGTGCGCAAAAACGCTGCGTCCGGGAATGCGTTCTCCGCCCATGCGCTTACAATGCGGCTACCTCCTGGACGCACGGTGTCCGCGCGCGCCTGTCACCGCTGCGTAGCCACGAACGGCTGCAGGCGAGCGAGCAAGGCGCACTCTTGCTCTTGCATAATGTCATTCTCCGCCACAACCTCAAGTTCCTGCCTCAGCGTCTCCGGTTTCTCTTCGTAAGAAGTGGGCAAATTTAAGTCTACCACAGGGCGGAGAGACCTCATCCTTATGTCAGAGGTCAGTGCGAGCAGGAGAGAGGGCTTATTGAAATCTCTTATTGCACGAGCCCCTTCTTTCGGGGCGCAGCCCGGGAAACACGCATATGATGCTTTCTCGAAAAGGAAAAAAATCGATGCTGAGAGGAGGCGGAGAAGTGAACGGCCTGTTAAAAGGCCAGCTTGTTCACAATTTCGCTGTCTCCCTCTTCTTTCTTTCTTTCTTTCTTTCTTTCTTTCCTTCTTTGCGGTGGTAGCAGTGAACTTCGAGAACGGCCGAAGCTGTCCCTCAGCACGACCTGCTCCCCGCTGAGTGCCACAGATCACGGTTCCGGAGCGGCCATCTCGGAAAGAAAGAAAAGAAAAAAAAGAAACGCCAGAACTGTGCATGACGCGTTGTTCTTTTCTCCAGCCGACCAACCGACCGCATACGTGCGTTTCTGCAGACTTTCCTTTTCTGCGCAGTTCTTTCGTATATATAGCCCGGTACTCGAACCACTAACTTACGTGTGCAGTTACACGCTCTGAAGAGCCAGAGGAAGACGCCCACGGGGGCAGCAAGAGCAGAGCGGGAGGAGACGATGCGGGGCGGAGGTATAAGGCAAAGCTTATATAGGAGACACCACAATGGCTCGCATGTCACCCGACACCCCGACAGTCCCGAATCGAGCGCGCGCCCGCGCGGCACAGCCGTGGTAGCGTTTTGATGCGCTTCCTCGCTGCCGGCGCTGTTCCCGGAATGAACAGAGCGTAATATTACGCGACCCTCACGACAGGAGGCATCTTCCCGCGACCGCCGGGATTTCTCGTGGTTTCCTTCGCGGCCATTCCCCAAGCTTGTCTTCGTTTCTTCATTTTCTCCCGTAACTTTTTTTTTTCATCTGTATAGTGGCACTCGTCCGCTCTCTCGCTCCTCACAACTACAGACAGAGAAGAAACATCCGTTCTTCAAGTGGGGCCGTGCTACGCGCGCGACCGAGAAAAGACGCAGGACGCGACTAAATAGACGCGGGGAAAAGGAAAGGAAAATGTGGGTAAACGAGAGATTACGGCATTCGATTATGGGGCCCAGTTATGCAAGCGGAGCAGGGCGCGGCTAAGGTTACGAGGACAGCAAAAATGGAACCGCATCAGTGCGCGTCCAGAATGCATGCGGTGGCCTGGCGGCCAGCGCACTAATGCTCGCTCGTCCCATCTTTCTCTCTTTCTCCCCCCCTCCCCCATCCCGAACCGTCATTGGGGAACGCAGCGAGCCGCCACATCCGTTTCCGCCATTGCGGCTTTGGTCTCTTTTCTCTAAATACACTGCTCAATGTGTACTTTAATGCGCGTCTTGGATGCCTTGTTAGCTGAAGATGTTGAAGAGCGTGTTCGTGTTCGTGTATATAGTGTCAGCGTGCGTTAGTGCGCGTGCACACGCGCTTATAGTTGTTGCAACAGTCAGGGCCCGTATTCACAATCAACTCGTACACTAGGCTTGTTCGTAAGAACAAATGCCAGCCATTGTTGATGCTGCAAGTATTATTTGCGAAAGAGGCCGACCAGAGGCAAAGAGCTATTGCGAACAAAAAAGCTCTGTGAATTCAGCTTCAGTGTTCCTTTCGTTCAGCTTGATTAACGGACACTAAAGGCAAATATTAGGTGAAGCTAAAGTGATATAGATTAATGCTCGACATTGTCAAAGGCGTCAATATTATCGAGAACGTAGCTTTAGTAATCGAGAAACTGGGGTAAATGCAGGACACGATTTGAGACTCCCCCGGGACATTAAAGTACCAGCCCGATGACGTAGGCACTCCTAATTATAATTGTGCCACTAGTACTCAACAGCCTGTAGTAAAAATATCATTGCATTGCATTATAACACGGAAGATAATGCTGATTGTCCAATTCTATTTGATTTTAGAGAACTCGTAGACATTACTTTGACAACAACGCGGGCGGCCGAAAAGTTTCGTTTTCGCTCCACTCTGCGCCGCCGGCACTTCCGCGTATCAGTAGTTTCGTTGTCGCGTAGTGCTGCCTTGGTTATGTTGGCTCGCGAAACTCACACAAACTGCAAGTAGCAGAGAATGCCACGTACGTGTGATCTCGCAGAACGCCCGGACGGCCCACGTTACTTGGCCAGGAGCAGCTGCAGCGGCAAATCCAACGCTCTGTTCTGGCTCGGTTTCCCCATGGCTGCGCGTTTGCGTTTAGAGAAAAAAAAAACGTAGTGCCGTCTGTCGGGCGCCGTTTTGCTCACCAACAGCGGTAAAGGCCGGTGATGGCGTATGCAATGTCACCACTCGCCCACTCGGGAGCGAGAGGTTTGAACTGCGGTAATGATATGCGGACACTTCGGACGCAATTTTATCTTAAACTAAGCCTTTTCATGGCACTAAAGAAGCGCTCGTTGGTTTCTGGAGTGGTATTTTAACAGTCCACGTTGGCATAATACTCGCCTTTAGTGTCCCTTTAAGTGTTTACTGATCCACCATGCACGGTGCCGTATACAATGCCTATAACGGTCGGCTTCTCAGCACGATGTCGCGGGTTCCATTCCCGAAAGCGGTCTGTGCCTTCCGATGGGAACTACATGCAGAAACTTTCCTGTGTCCTGTATTTGGTGCCAATTAAAGACCTAGCTGGCGAAAATAGATCCGGAGCCCTCCAAAACAACCTCCCGTTAAGTCCCAGTGTTCTTTGCGACGTCAAACACAATCAATCAATCAATCAATCAATCAATCAATCAATCAATCAATCAATCAATTATGAAGAGAAGAGACGTTGTAGCTATTGTTTAACGTCAACTATAGTTTGACACGAAGGCGTCTACAAATTTGTTTCACAAAATCAACACAATATCAAGATTAGAGGATTGCCCTTCGGACATCTTCAGGGCACTTAGCTAGATGGCAGGCACTTTACAGAAGAGAAGACCCTGGGACCGTGGCGTCGTGCGTCTTCGATGTCCGAAGCCACAGAAGCGCTGCTGCGATTCTTCTTGAGATGCGCCAGCCTACATATATATATATATATATATATATATATATATATATATATATATATATATATATATATATATATATATATATATATATATATATATATATATATATATATGACCGCATATGATGACCGGAATTCGATGAACGCTTCAGTGCACGTGTACCCGTGCAAAGTGTAAAAGTGTAAACTTCTCTCCTCCTCCTTATTTTTCAGTCTCAGTTTCCCCTTAGGTTAGACTATTGGGCTCAGCCTGGTTAACCTTCCTGCCTTTCCCTCATGACTTTCCTCTCTCTTGTTCACAAAAATCATCCGTGGGGGAAACCATGTTCGGGTTGTGGGCTGTAGGCGCATGCATGCCGTTGTATAGAGTTGAACCACCAAGTCACCGAGACACGCTCCCACTTGGAAAAAAATCTCCCCGTTTCCCTGACGGGGAACATTCTACTCGTATAATGTCAAGTCTTGGATCTCAGGTGATGCAGCCCGTCGTGAAGTACACTTCTTTTGCTGTTTCGGTTCACGGCGCATTTTAATGACAACTTATCTGCCGATAAGCAACGTAAACAGAAATGTAAACAGAGGTCGATAATGTATATTTGTATGTATACAAGTCGAGACGCATTTTCAGCGCGACCAAATTGTTCAGAGCTCTAAAAAACTCGGCCAGCTGCCATTGCGTAGGGCGAAGGAAGTGGGGAGAGAGCGACGGTGGAGTAGAAATAAATAAATAGATAAACGAAAGGACGAAAGGACGAACTGGGAGAAAGTGAGAGAAAGTAGCTGCCTTTGAAAGGCGCACATAGTTTTGAAAATGGTCGGCCACACTGGCGAAAGTCCCGAAAGGTATTTGCGTCGGTAAATGCGTAACCACATCCAACGTTGATGGAATAAGACAGATTGTCGGAGTTGCCTCAGAGAGCCTCGGCGTGCCCAAGCCGAGCCCATCATCGCCATACGCGCGCGCAACACGCACGCTTCTTTATACAAACATGATGGACAGCTCGCCGTTACATCATCTCCGAGCAATGTGATTCTCGTCTCCCCCCTCATTTAGCCGTGTTTCCGCCCCGTCTTTAAAACGCCGGGGGAAAAAAGAAACCCAGGGCGCTTCTGTTGAAGCGCGGCAGGAGATACGTGGTGACACGGTCGCTGACTTTCCGTAAATACGTGCGTACACTTCATACACGTGTACTACAGTGCTGATCCCTTCCCCCCCCCCCCCCCTCCCGCACTCCATCGCGAATCACAGACCAGGCCGAATCGCACTCTGTTATAGCGCGATGAACGGCGAACACAGCACATTCTGACAGGCTGTCTTGTCGGGGGAAGACGGAAGCCATCGCAGTCTCATTCAAGGGAACGCCGCTTCAGGTGGCGCAAGTCAAAACTATACACGCAACGCCGTAGCACACTCTCGCCTTCTCGAAAGTGAGAGGTCAGTCAACAATGAAGAACAAGAAGCTTTGGAGTCCTCTTCATTCTGCCTCCCCCCCCCCCCCGTACTCCCCACTCGCGAGCGATTTCTTCGTTCCCGAATTTCTCGGGAAAAAAGTCGTGCGAAATAAACACCACCCTCCCGTTATGTAAGGTTGCTCATGCGGGCCTCACTCAAAACGCGAGCTGCGAGCGATAGGTGTGGCCAAGAGCCAAGGGGCTCCGACGACGGGTCGGCGAAGAGTCTTACGTACTCCGTGCTCGGTGCAGAGCCTCGCGACTGACGCGAACGGGGCGAACGATCTCCCCTCATCCATCTCGCCTAACTTGGCAGCGGCGGCGTGTCAAAAGGCACAAGCGGTGCGCGCGGCCTTCTTCCTCACATCTTCCGAACGCCTCCCTCTTTTCGATTCCGGCAAGCTCCCGGTTACTACAGTACATGAACATCGCCGGGCTTGAATGCGTAGCATTTCGAGTTATTTTTTTCTTGGTGTTCTTCTACATCGTGACACGGGGAGGGACACGGTCTCTGAGCAAAGGTGCGAAGGTGTGGGCGCGTTATTAATACGCGACTCCTTTGAACTGGGCGGCTGGCCGTTGCCTATTTTGTACATCACATCTCTTTAAAAGTAAAATAAAAATAGAGAAGTTGCCCCGCCAAAATACGTTGGGTCAACGCTCCCCTTTCCTCCGTTATTTTCTGTCTGTTTTTCGCTGTAGCGGGCACTTTAAAGAAAAGTGTTTCTTTTCTACCAATAGTGAACTGGCACTGGGAAGGTGAGGGGCTCAGCGCGAGGAGGAAACAAACATAAACACGCACCAAGACTCCAGGATGATTTCAAACAGCTACGCAGTACACTGCGCGTACACAAGTGAAACGCAGGTTGAATAGTGAGCCATATATCTGAAAACTCCCTGGAAGCGGCTGCGCGACCGTAAGGTGCACACAGACAAATAACAAGAAGAAAGAAAATAAACCTGCGCTGCCTGAAAGAGGAGTTGGATTCGGCGCGATGCGACCCATGCAAGCAAGTTCTCCATTTGGCCGCCGCCGAGGAGCGCGCGCGCTTTTTTGGGCGGCATTAGCGACAATGCGAAACACGCTGCCAAGTGTGTCCGTGTATACAAACGCGCGCATCTCTATGGCCGCGAGCGCGCACCGCGGTTGAAAGACTATCCAACGACGCTTTGTCTCGTTTGTGTTACGAATTCGGCGCCCATTGTGAGCGTGTTTCTTCTTCGCGAGCGGCAGGAGAAAGAGCGAAAACGAGAGCCGAAACGTCGCTGTCACGTCAAAAGGCGCGCGCGTTTGCCGGCGGCGGCAAGACTTGCGTCTCGTGCTGCATGCATGCCCGTGGCTGCAGCGCAAGGGGTTTGAGGAAAATGGGGAGTTGGGGTTGCACGGTAGGTGAGTTGTCGGGCAGACAGCCGTGAGTGACGTCCCAAAAGACGTGCGCGCTCGGTGTACGGCGCAGGCCAAGTTTCTCACTCCCACCCTGCTGTGTATACCTGTTCCCCGCTTGCCTTTCTTTCCTCTTCGTATAATGCAGAGCAACCCTGGTTTGCACAGTCAAAGCGAAGCCCGCAGAGAGAACGGGCCAAGTGGCAAGCAAGCTCGCCGACTGAGCTAGTTGTACACGGGAAGTGAGTGACAGTGGAACAAACATTCACTCCCCTAAAGGTGTACAATTTCGAGAGAACGAAATTCGATTCCCTTCTACGCGAACAGCGCTGACCAAGATCGGGGAGGTGGGGAGGGGGTGGGGAGTTGGCATCTAGCAGTATTACGCCCCTGCATAGCTAAGCGTAGACGTCAGCTGCATGCCACAAAGTACGCATGCGTGCATTGCCCTCTGAACCGCTGCATTGGACAACGGCTCAAAGGACCACTGGACGAAGGCAAGCGATTGTCCGGCAGTGTCATCGCTTCGCTCCGGGCTCGCAAAGGAAGCGTAATGAGCTGGGCACCCAGTGGACAGTTCTTCAGGAGTCGAACGACGGTGACCTGGTTGACCACGTCAGCGCAAAGACGAGCAGCAGCTTTCAGAGCGCTTCCGTGTCTCCCATGTCACCTGCGGATAAGACACGGCTGTCGATCAACTTGCACCCTTCCCCGTCATATGTGTAGTACATATGCATGCACACGTGCGCATTCTGAACATCCTTGAAGATCTAGCCGAGTTTGTGCAACGAGGGCATGAAAAATCGCGAAACGTGGCCGTGCATAAGGGCAGTTACCAATGGGCTATACGGAGAGCTTTTGTGCATGAATGAGCTATTGATGAACAACGTGAGTTTTGTTCTCTTCGTGTTCTCTTTTTCTCGCTCTTAGACTGCGCACCAGTAAGGTGTGATTTGTGACCCCTTGCACTACTCTGGATGCCGCACGCCCTTCATTTAACCCGCCTAGTCACCCTTTTTTGTCCCCCTTTTCACCCGACTCCAAGAAAAACTGCGTTATTAAAGGGGTCGGTCCGAGACGGAACGCCTGAATTTTGCTTTCTGTGTTTTTGACCCTCTTCATAAAGGATAAGGTAGTGCGCTTTTCGCCTAACCGAACTGCAGCGCTTTCGCCCAGGACGTGTACAATCGGGCCACTTTGGCGGTCATTTTTTAAAAGCACGCTGTTCGGTCTTTTTCACCCCCGCTTTTCCTCGTGTTCGCAACGCCTTCCCTTTCCGGCATTTTTGCTGCTACTTGCCTCGTAGTCGTATGACTGAGCGATATCTGCACTGACCGTAACGTAAATGAAAAATCGCCCCAGTAAAAGAAAAAAAAGAACGAAAGCCTAAATCGGACTGCGAGCGCCGGCTACGCGTCCCATAATGGAGGGCGAGTGAAAGGCGCGTCGGAGAAGAAACTCTCCGAGCGGGAACAGTGGGCATAAACGGCTAAAAAATATGGGGCAAGCTTTCGTGAACCGCGTCGTTTTCCTTTTCTTCGCCTTCGTGTCGCGTATACATGCATAGCGCACAGTCCCGTGGCACTCACGCTGTGGCCTGTCAAAAACCTCGTGTCCATACAGACGTTTCGGCAATGGAGAGCAAGGGATAAAAAAAAAGGGTAGATGCTAGAAGGGGGAAAGCAAGAATGTTTTTTTTTTTTTTCGGACGAAACACGAATGACAAGTCGCGCGCGGAACGTGTTCGAGTCCCTCTATGGCCTCTAAAGGAAGAGCACCTGGTCCCACCAAGCCCACAGGTCAGCGGGCATAAGCGAGCCCTAACCAACCCTCCGCGTTCGGTTGGTCGGCCGCCCGCCGCAAAAGAAAGCATACAACAACCAAAACAGCGAGACGCCATCTTGCAAAAGGAGCTCAAAAAAATTGATATACAAGAAAGAAGTTGAAGAAGGTCCGCTCCCCCCAAACCCCTCACACACGTGCGCCCTGCGTCGTCTTCAATGCACGCACTGAGAGAGCGCGGAGGTGACCGTATACGGCGTGCAGAGACAGGGGAGTCAGGTATGAAAGGTGGACGCGCATGCCTCTGGGGGAGGGACAAGCTGCAGGCAGTCTTGCCCGACACATAGAATACACACACAGGTCGAGTGGTTGAAGGGTTCAGTCGGATCGCGAACCTCCACGTACAGCCTGGATAGCATCGCCGAGTCCCGTGTATGGAACAGGGAAGTGTCACTTGCAACCGAGGCCAAGCGATGCTACAGAAGCAAGCTGCCGCCGGAGGGACGACAGTCGCAGGCTGGGCGGTGGCCACGAGAATATCGGCGCGAGAAAGCGACGCGGAATAACAGAGCGAAGAATAACATCGGGGCGTGCGCGGGAGAGAGCGCAGTTCCTAATAGGGACTGGGCCCACGGAAGGGGTGACGCGTCAAGACAAACGCTGCCGTTCTCTCCCCCGACGACAGACGCCATGGAGCGGCTCGGAGGCTTTCCGCAAACACGGAAAGCCTTCCGCTGTCGCCGACACCGGCAGTGCGGCCAGCAGGGGGTGCCTTTGCACGCGCGCGAACGCGGGCCAAGTCGGACAATGTTATTCCCTTGTGACGTCCCAGCGGGAAACGAAAGCGAGATGTCAAGGAACCCGTTCCGATTTGATCGCTCGCCGCTGTGATGGCGCGATGCGAGTCTTCGATAAGCGCGGCTCTCCGCCGCGACCCGGATACGCTACTTCGGGCATTGCCGGCGACTTCTTTCGTCGGGAAGCGTTGTTCGCGTCGCGCTTTTGTGTTTGTTGTCAGATGAGTTGAGCACTCCGGTGATAGCTTAGTACACCTTTGATGTCGAGGTTGAGGCTCTTAAAACACCACGCTCCGGACTCTCCATCACTTGGTTAGGCTGTCACCGGCCGCTGATTGCGTACAGTTCTTGTCAAAAGTTTCCGAGTCCTGTCGTCAGACCTCGTGCAAAGGACCGGCGGAATTTCGGTCACCTGCAAAGTTCGAGGGATTGAGAGGAACGGTGCCCATCACGCTCGTCAGCTTCGTGGGAAACACGGGCCATGTAGAGTTGCCACTTCGCTGCTACCGAGCTCGAAGCGCCTGTAAGTCCCAGCGAAGAAGAACTGTGAAACGACAACCGATTCGTTAGCGCAAGCATCCCTGAGTGGCCCGATAATATCCGTTCTTTCAGTAGTGGCACACATAACAGCGATTAGATATCAAAACTTGTCTATTCGTATAGATTCCGTTGAAGCAATAACGTCATGCACCAAATTTCAGCACCTAAAATTTCTATGGAAAGTCCAGTGGCGTCCATCAAGACAACCGCAAGTAACGATCACCAGATTACGCTGCCATGTCCCTCCATTAAGCCTATATTTACACAGGGCTGGTCTGGTGATATTGCCCCTGTGTCAATACTGCCTAGAAATGGAATTCATAAAATGCTATTTTTTTAATGTGTCGCCGGTATAAATTACTAAGAATCAGACTTCTTGAAATTCCGTTTGCTAAACTAGGGGCAAGCTTAACATGAGAAATAGTACAAACTATCGGTGCCTCGGTACTTGGTTTTAGCCAAAGCGACGTCTTTGATGTCATTTGTCGTTTCATTCATTCAAAAAAACGAATAGGATTCTCATTTCCTATATACTTTTATAAATTGATATTTGACTATTGAAGAGTGTTCTGTTTAGGAAGATTCTTAATCTGACTGTTTTGATTGCTCAATTGCACATTACCTATAGTTTCTTTAAATATCAAGTAAAAACCTATGCTCCAACATCCCGTCACGACGATGAGGAAGTAGGTCAGTTTTATGAAGAAGTTGAATTAGCGATGAGATAAGTGCAAACTCGGTACAGAGTAGTAATGGGTGACGTTAATGCAAAAGTGGGGAAAAGGCAGGCGGGTGAACAGCCAATTGGCAACTACAACGTGCATTCTAGAAACGCTAGAGGAGAGATGCTGGTAGAATTTGCTTCTAGAAAGGTATAAGCTGAGAATAATGAACACATTTTTCAGGAAACGTAGCAATAGAAAGTGGACCAGGAAAAGCCCTAATGGTCAAACAAACAAGAAATAAATTGATTTCATACTTTCTACCGATCCCAGCATAGTGCAGGATGTAGAAGTGATAGGTAGGGTAAAGTGCAGTGACCATAGGTTAGTGAGGGCTAGGATTCATCTCAATTTGAACAGAGAAAGAGTAAAATTGGTCAAGAAAAAACAGGTCAAGTTAGAGGCAGTAAGGGTAAAAGCAGACAAATTTAGGCTGGTACTTCCAAACAAGTATGCAGCCTTAGAACAGAGATGATGATGATGACATAGAGGTAATAAATGAAACCGTAACGAGGCTGGCTTCAGAGGGAGCAAGTGAAGTGGGAGGCAAGGCACCAAGGCAACCAGTAGGCAAGCTCTCCTAAGTAACAAAGGACCTAATAAAGAAACGACAAAGAATGAAAATGTCCAACTCAAGAGATAAGATAGAATTCGCGCAACTGTCAAAAGTAATAAACAAAGCGAAAATAAGTGATATTAGAAATTATAACGTGAAAAAGACTGAAGAAGCAGTAAAAAATGGACGCAGCCTGAAATCAGTGAGAAGGAAACTTGGCATAGGACAAACCAAGATTTATGCACTGAAAAACAAGCAGGGTAATATCATCAGCAATCTCGAAGGTATAATAAAAGCAGCGGAAGAATTCTATACTGACCTGTACACTACCCAGAGGACTCAGGAGTACTCTATTCGAAACAATAATGAACAATATACAGAAACTCCTCCTTTAACTAGAGATGAGGTCAGAAGGGCCTTGCAAGGCATGAAATGGGGAAAAGCGGCAGGAGAGGATGAAATAACACTCGATTAAATCAAAGATGGAGGAGACATAATGCTAGGAAAACTGGCGGCGAAGTGTCTCGATACGAAGTGTCTCTATACGAAGTGTCTATCGACTGCAAAGGTCCCAGAAAACTGGAAGAATGCAAACATTATACTAATACACAAAAAGGGAGACGTTAAAGAACTGAAAAATTATAGGCCCATTAGCTTACTCCCAGTATTATATAAAATATTTACCAAAATAATCTCCAATAGAATAAGGGCAACACTGGACTTTAGTCAACCAAGGGAACAGGCTGGCTTCAGGAAAGGATACTGTACAATGGATCACATCCATGTCATTTATCAGGTTATCTAGAAATCCCCAGAGTACAATAAGCCTCTCTATATGGCTTTCATAGATTAAGAAAAAGCATTTAATTCAGTAAAGATACCAGCAGTCATAGAGGCATTGCGTAATCAAGGAGTACAGACCGCTTACGTAAATGTCCTGAAAAATATCTACAGAGATTCCACAGCCACCTTAATTCTACACAAGAAAAGAAGGAAGATACCTATAAAGAAAGAGGTCAGACAGGGAGACACAATCTCTCCAATGCTATTCAGTGCGTGCTTGCAAGAGGTATTCAAGCTATTAAACTGGGAAGGCTTAGGAGTAAGGATCGACGGCGAATATCTCAGCAACCTTTGGTTTGCCGATGACATTGTTCTATTCAGCAACACTGTGAACGAGTTACAACAAACGATTGAGGACCTTAACAGGGAGAGTGTAAGAGCGGGGCTGAAGATTAATATGCAGAAGACAAAGATAATGATAAATAATCAGGCCAGGGAACAAGAGTTCAAGATCGCCAATCAGCCTCTAGAGTCTGTGAAGGAGTACGTTTACCTAGGTCAACTAATCACAGGAAACCCTGACCATGAGAAGGAAATTCACAGAAGAATAAAAATGGGTTGGATCGCATACGGCAGACATCGTGAGCTCCTGACTGGAAGCTTACCGTTATCGTTGAAAAGGAAGGTATACAATCAGTGCATTTTACCGGTGCTGACATATGGGACAGAGACTTGGAGACGCACAAATAAGTTTGAGAACAAGTTAAGGACCGCGCAAAGAGCGATGGAACAAAGAATGCTTGGCATAACTTTAAGAGACAGAAAGAGAGCGGTTTAGATCAGAGAGGTAACGGATATAGACGATATTCTAATAGACATCAAGAGAAAAGAATGGTGCTGGGCAGGTCATGTAATGCGCAGATTAGATAACCGTTGGATGACAGAATGGGTACCAAGAGAAGGGAAGCGCAGTAGAGGACGGCAGAAGACAAGGCGGTGCGACGAAATCAGGAAACTTGCGGGTGCTAGTTGGAATCGGTTGGCGCAGGACAGGGGTAATTGGAAATCGCAGGAAGAGGCCTTCGTCCTGCAGTGGACATAGATAGGCTGACAATCATGATGATGAAAAGTTCAGATGCCCAACTCGTGGCCAATCCCCCAGAGTGAGTATGAGTCATACTACAGGGACATCATCATCATCGTAATCAATCAATTTGTCACTGCACACGGGAGTAGTGATTAAAGCGGTGATGATGACCAGCCAAGCATGTAGTAGACTACGCGTACCGAGCTGGCCCGATTCGACAAAGGCATACGAAATTGGTGCTCAAAGTGCAATTGTAGAATCGTATACGAACTTTCGTTCTGCGTTTGTTTGCGACTGATGTTTTCACCATGAAAGGGAGCAATTGCTGTACGAGTCAATAGCCCGAAAGCCCCTTTATAGACACCTGCTACATTTCTATATCTTACGTACACTGTTCATTTCAACGCAAACCCAAAAATTAAATACCGATTTGAATGTAAACCAAGTTTTGTTTAATAGCCTTCCTCCATCGGCCTGTCACAGGCTATACGAAAACGTACTGTGTGTCAGCCTGCTCGCACACGACTTCGGATTCTCGGCGCCTTTCAGTCATCATAATTTAGATCTAAGTTAGTTGGTAAGCACCCATTTTTCTGTTTGTGCAGCGCTCTCAAAAACTAGGACTTGCACAGGACATGCGCTGACTTTCAACTATCTTATAAATTAATGGCAATGAAAGCGGATGAAAAACCATCTTGCCGCAGGTGGGGAACAATTCCACTTCTTCGCATTACGCGTGCGATACTCTAGCCAGTTGAGCTACCACGGCGCCATTTTCCCATCCACTTTCTTGGGTATCTATGTTTTACTACTATAATAAACCCTGGAAGTGTCAGCCAGCGCCACCACTCACAAACCCTGGCGGTGGAAGTGGAACATCCTTTCTGCCGCAGGCGTCACGAGTACGTGATCTTTTTGGGTGAAGGCAACAGGTCAATAAACCCACACATGCTACCTGAAAGCACCAATGTTGCCGGATTCGAGACACTCGTTATGTAATGAATGAGAAGATAGGGAGGTTAACCGAGAGGCCCGATTTTTATTAATCATATCATGAGAAGCCAAGAAAGACACCGAGGACAACATAGGGGAAATTACTTGTACTGACTAATTGAATTAAAGAATTAAATACTAAATTAATGACAATGAAAGCGGATGAAGAAAACAACTTGCGTAATGCGAAGACGAGGGATCATCCCCACCTGCGGCAAGTTGTTTCTTTTGTCCACTTTCATTGCCATTAATTTATCATTTCATTTATATATATATATATATATATATATATTGCGGAGCTCTTTTGTAAACCCTGCCTTTGTTACGTTTGTTACTGTACGAACCTGCTGTTCCAACCAATCCGTCCCACGGCGCTTTTTTAGTACGTTTGACATGTGTATTGGTGACTCATGAGGGGTGCAGTCACTTTACAGTAAAAATCTGTTACAACCATCTCGTCGTGCACATTCTTTTCTCTATATTTAAATACGTGTCAACTTTTCTGTATAACCTGTCTTTGCTGTATATAGTGTTGCTCTGCGAACCTGTTACAGCCATCTCGTCAGGGTTTTTCTTTTCTTGACATCTACTGTTGATTCGTCACAAGTGCAAGCTTCTTACAGCTGTGCCTTGGCAGTGGACAAGCGCGCAGAGGGGCCCCATATGCGATGTACCTATTTAAGCACAGCGCCTTACCGTGTCATGTATTCCCCGACGAAGGCCGGACACCTGCCGAAACGTAGGAAATAAATCATCGTTTTTTTTTCGTACGTGCATCCTCAACCTACAAGTGCCTAAACATACATACATACATACATACATACATACATACATACATACATACATACATACATACATACATACATACATACATACATACATACATACATACATACATACATACATACATACATAGTGTCCCAGCTAACTTTAGCCAGAGCTTAAAAATGTGCGAATGCCCCGTAGCTGGACAGAACCAATGTAATGTTGTTTGCTGTCGCCTGGAGATACTCAAATTATTTTTAAATGCCGCTTAATTAGATAATTAGTATTAATTAATTATTTAACTTCTCAAATATTATAATTAGATGAAAAGTGTCAGTAAGAAGATCGTAGAGCGACATGAAAAACTCCGATACAGCTTTCTGTTGCACGATGCGTGCTACACAGAAGTGTTTTTCCGAGCGTGAAAGAAGCCCGCAAATTCACGTAAAATTGCCGCGCAACTTACTGGCCGCTCGAGGCACTTTGGATGTATTCGCAGGCTTCTTGCACGCTCGGAAACAACTTTTACGTAGCACGTACTGAGCAACAGAAAGCTGTGTCGGAAGTTTTTCATGTGTCTCACTACTACCAACAGACGTTGCTGCCTACACTTTCGTTCGTCCAGAACTGGTGCCAAAGTTCCGAGCCGCCTATGTTAATGCGCCGTCTCAGAAGAGCCACTTTTCAGCGTTTTTAACGGATGGCTGAACAAGCTCAACGTCATTGATACATTGACCAATCTCCCACACCTCGTGTGTAGGGAAATTGATGGAGCATGTTGTTCAATCGAGACTGACCAGGTACACGGACGAGAACCATCTCTAGCCGCATGAAATGGTTCGATTCAGGCCAGGGTTCAGTACACAAGATGTCATGCTCAGACTTAAGCATGATATCTTAGACAAGTACGACTCAACTGACACCAAGGCGATCCTAGGCCTCGACCTCACCAAGGCATTGGCAACGTTAGCCACAAGGCTATCTTGGCAGGCCTCGAAGAGGTAGGTGTGGGACATAGGGCATATGCATACGTCAAAGACTTTTTGTCACAGAGGGAGGCGAATATAAAATTTCTGGATGAAAAGTTCCCTCCCATCGCACTTGGGAGCAAGGGGACCCCGCAAGGGTCGGTGCTGTCACCTTTCCTATTCACCATAGCGACGAGGGGTCTCCCGGCGGAACTCAATTAGATTAAAGCGATAAAATTTAGCATGTACGCGGATAATATCAGCATCTGGGTTAACAGTGGGAGTGACGCAGCCATCGAACTTAAACTACATATAGCGGCGAGTATGGTGGAAGAGCATGCAGCCAGCAGACGCTTAGCGTGGTCGCCACAGAAATCGGAGCTATTAATCATTGAGCCAAAACATCAAAGGGGACACGCTGGGAGCAGAAGACCCATCAATGTTTTCATAAATGGAAATGAGGTTCCCAAGATGGAGGAAATAAGAATTCTGAGCATGTATATCCAGAGAAATGGATATAACCTCACGACAATCAAGAAGCTAAAAGGACACGCGGCGCAGGTGACGGGGGTCTTTAGGAGAGTTCAGGTGACGGGGTCTGAGGAGAGAACAGCCTCCTCAGACTCATGCAAGCCTTTATTACCAGCCGAATAGCTTATGCCACACAGTATCTCGTGTGTAAGCAAGAAGAAAAAGAGAAAATAGATGCGATCATTAGGAAGAGCGTTAAGCGAGTCCTAGGGCTCCCAGACTCGACCTCGACAGACCTCCTTCTCAAAATGGGGGTTCACAACACACTAGTTGAACTCACTGAGGCAGTACGAGTCTCTCAGTTGGAAAGATTAAGCCAGTCCTAAACAGGGACAAAAATCATGGAATGGGTAGGAATCCAATGACACAGGGGTGCCTCGACTCCATGGCTAAAAGGACATTCCGTTGGACGTGCGTAAACGCTTCCGAATTGCCTCCCTACCTAAATATATGCATCTTATCTACAACAAAGAGAGGAGAGCTCACAGGGCTAAGGCTCTATAGATATATATAGTAAATAAACATAAAAACACACCGGTGCATAAAGTTGCGTATACATGGACGCCGTTTGCGGCAGATACGGGGCTGCGGTATCGACGGTGGTTGATGGCGACGGTTACGTTAAGATAGCGTGCTCCACGTGCACGAGGGACGCCTGTACAGCCGAGGAGGTTGCAGCAGCACTCGCTTGTGCGGGTACAAAAGCGGGAGTCATATTATGCGATAGCAAATTAGCTATCCGAAATTTTGACAAAGGGATAATCTCGGAAGAGGCCCTCCAAATTCTGCTCAAAAACCCTCCAAGGAGGGACATAACTTTTATTTGGGTTCCGGCTCATGAAGAATCCCCAGGTGACGAAGCCGCTCACGAGCTCGCCCGAGCACTCTACCACCGGGCAACTCTAGAGCAGCCAGTTCCAGGGATCAAAGATAACATCAACACGTGCAGGGAAATTGTAGATCATTACAAAGCCGAAAGAAGAATCTTGCTGCCTCCGCAACAGTCTCCCTTTCTGGAGGGCACTCGCATTTGGCGGCGCCTCCAGGGAAACAATTATACATCACCATATTGGATCTACTTAACTCACACGAGGTACTATAACGACGCCCTCCGCAAAATTTGTAAGGAGAAAAGTACGCTAAATTATGTAATATGCGAATGTGCTTGTTCCCCAGGGGCCAAGGAAAACATTGACACTAGAGAAGCCTGGAACGCCTTGCTCCAGAGCGAGGCTGAAGACGACCAGCGTCGAGCAATCCGCCTGGCCGTTGAGGCCGTGAAGACACCGTCCTCAACGCGCAGGGACTGCTTCGTCCTCACCCCCCCCCCCCCCCCCCGCCTACCTGCGTGTAGGGTAACAGGCGGGCACCCCAGTTCGGTGGAGTAATAAAGTTTTCAATCAATCAATCAATGGGTAAGCAAGGGTGGCTGAACACTCAGAAGGGCCACGCGGGCCGTACACCAAATATGTAATCGAAACGCGTGTTTAGGACTCCTGATCTAAAGTAACAAAAAAAGGATACGTTAACCAAGTTAAAGCTGTACGTGACCTATGAATGAATGAAATATCACGCTGACTGAGATAAACGTTGAATGAGCTAATACGTTGCACTTAATGAATATGAAGACAATCGTACGCAACACATTAACTTCTATATCATAAAATAAACGCTTCACAATAGCTTCGCCTCACATGGATAAAAACATTCTCGTTGCATCCGCATAATCTCTTTCTTCTTTTCTTTTTTTCTTCTTATTACCAACAGCACCTACGCTGCATCACAGTGGGGCTAATACAATAAATACAAAACGCAGTAGCAGGTATTATTAGCACAATCAGTGAAAATATATATCTCGCATAAATGCAGCATCGCATTTCCATGGGGCGAAATGCCTAAACTCCCCGTGTACCATGCAGTGGGTGCGTGTTAAAGCTCCTCAGGTGGTCAAAATTAATCCGGAGCCCCTCACTACGGCGGTACTCATAATCATATCGTGGGTTTGGCACGTAAAACGCCAGAATTTGATTTTTTTTTAATTGCAGTAGCGGAGTATTAAAAAAAAAATAAAGAAAATGCGGCAGACCCAACGAGTTAAGATCTATATACAGCGAAGTTTTGCGTGAGTGCATAAAGAGACAGAACATGAGTTTGCAGTCATTGAATGTCCTCACAAAGTGAAACGGAAGGCTTTATTCACGCATTATAGAGAGGCTAATGCAATTCCGCCGCCTCTGTCGCGGATGGGTGGTTGTTATGAGCGTCCCCTTTGGAACGGCAGGGGCGGTGGGTTGCGCCACCAAGCCCTTGTTATTTTATTGCCTAATGCCCTACCTATGCTAAAGAAGAAAACAAGAAAATTAAAAAGAAACCCACGATTAATTCCCATAACCAAAGTTTCTGAACCCCTATTGTGAACTTTGCTTTTGTGCGCCTCCATTGTTCGTCGTTTCCCTACCTTTCTCCCACCAATCTTACAATCGCCTCTTACTAATCACTATTGCGGACATGTTTACTTTTCCCCTCTTCTCGCTCAACCCGAGGGCTTCATGGAGGCCAGTGATTACTAAATAGACCGCTGGGCACATATCTTCACATTCTATATACAACATGCTCCATCGTTTCCCTAGCTTTACCACAGCAAGCGCTCGCGTCTTCCTTCTTCTATCTCGCTCTATAAGTGCGTATTCTAAGGCATCCATATCTCGCTTCGTAAAGCAATGAGCTTCCCTTTGAGTCATCAGTAATTGCTTCTTTCCTGATTTCTTTTTCCCTCTTAAGTAGTTACTCACGGCAGGTTTCTTTTGCATTGCCGCCACCCATGAGATTATCTCGGCCTCTCTGACTTCCCGCTTGACGTTTTTTGTTGCTGTGTTGCTCCCCATAGAGGCCGCATACTTGCTGGTAAGCTCCCTAGTTCTTTTCCTCCACTGTGAATCAATGTTGTTCCTGTACAAATACCTGAACACTCTGCCAGCCCATTTACATTCTTCCATATTTCTCAGCCGTTCTTCATACTCAATTTTACTGCGAGCTTCCCTCACTTCAAAACTAGTCCAGCCCATATCACCCTGCACAGCTTCATTTGAAGTCTTCCCGTGAGCGCCCAAGGTGAGGCGTTCTACTGACCTTTGGTTGCCATCGAGTCCTGATTGTACCCCTGATTTCAAGCAAACAACCGCATTCCAAATGTAAGTCCTGGAACCATTACACCTTTCCACATACCCCGGAGCACCGCGTACCTATTGTATCCCCATGTGTTTAATTATGGCCGAATTTTTCATCCCCATTATTGTTATTGTTTTTTCATGTGTTTCCATATATGTATTGCTTTCGTTTATCCATATACCAAGATATTTATATTCTTTTACGTGAGGTATTTCCTGGCCCTGTATCGTCAGTGTTTGTTCGCTGTTTCCATTGAATACTATAACACCTTATTTTTTAACACTAAATTCCATACCTAACTTATCGCTTTCCTGTCCACAGATATTAGCCAGACGTTGCATATCACTTTGCTAGTTAGAGCAACACAATGTCGTCCGCATAAAACAAATCTGGAAGCTGCTGCTCTACTACGGTACCCGCCTGTGTGTATGAGAGATTAAACGCGACATTACTTGCTTCTAGCGCCCCTTCCATCCTCACCATGCAAATCATAAACAGCAATGGGGATAGCGGAGCCGAGCGCCATCTGTTCGTGGTTCAAGGAACCCAGCGGTGCACGCCGCGCGCGTCCTCCGCTGTGATTGGTTGGCCCATTCTGTAAGAGGACATCCAGGCCGCAGCACCCACGTTCATGAATCCACGCGAAGTTCGCAAAGAAAAGCTTCGCTTTTGAAAATGCAGCGGAGCCCATCTCACGATGACACGTCGGCAGTAATGCATTTAGCATTGAATCAGCATAGCGACTCAACATATTGCCACCGTCGAAACGAGTTATGTATGAGGCGTGCACTACAGCGAGATTCCTCTTTCGCGCTTCCCTAAGAACACTCGGTGCCATCTAGCGCCATCGCTATGTAAAGCCTGCGTGTGGCCTCGCAAATGCATCGCGAGCCTCTGTGTGCCAACGCCGAGAAACGCCTCATGCGGAAACCTGGCTCCTCTCTCGCGCTTCTTTCTGGGCACGCTGCTCCATCTAGTGGCACTGCCGAGAAGTCCGTGCATGGCCTCCGAGACGAGAAGCGTGGCGCGCCGGTAACTCAAACCCATGCTCCCAATTTGGGGTGCGAATGCGTGAGTTAAATACCAATCCAGACCCTTATTCACTTTTAAGCATGTAAATTACTTTTCCGGCGTGACGGCTGAACTAACAGCTATCCGCGACGCCCTGGTTTGAGGCCATGAGTTACCCCCACACCTCACTACACAGATCAACGTTTACACAGGTAGCCAGGCGGCGGCGCGCGTATTACGTGTGCCTCTCAACGGCCCCGTTGGCGCAGTTATCGCAGAGACCAACAGAAGGCTGCGCACGGCTCACGGTGCTGGCATAGGCGTGTGTAGTGGGTTCCCGGCCACTGTGCTGTACTAGGCAGCGAAGCAGCACATGCCTCTGCGAGCGAATCTTAGCTTTGGACAGTCGCATAGGAGTAGCAATTAGCCTTCGTGACGGCAACGCGGCGAACAGCTGCTTTTAACAAAATTATTTTTTTAAAAAAGATTAATAAATAATTTTAAAAATTTAATGAGAAAAGTATAAATCACGGTGATGTTATGTTTACCATTCGACTGTACAGATTGACGGCCTCTAGATACAGAGCAGTTGCCGCACTTACGTGCGTAATGATCGAAGTTACGGTAATTTCTAATTACAAACAATAAGTGGCTACAGCAAATGAGTACTTTAGGGCCCGTCCTCGACACTACCTATCCCAACAATCAAAATTTGAATAGCGGATTTGAAGTGGGATCTACGCGAACAATTAGTTCCCCTTGGCAGGCTCCTTGAAGCCGAAACTGGCTGGAAAAAGTGTCTGTGTCGTCGAGGTCACAGCCCCGCTGCCACCGTACCCCTACCTTTCGTCACGTCTCCGAGGTCACCGCTGGTCTGGCCCGCGAGGCGTTGGCCTAGCGCTTCAATGCTGGCAGTCTGCCAAATTTACTTCGTCATTCCGTTGGGCGCCACGTGTCCATTTCCACTGACGAAATGCTGTTTCAGGGGCCCAACGGAATGACGAAGTAAATTTGGCCCACCGCCGGCATTGAAGCGCTAGGCCAACGCCGCAGACAGCAAAGAGATAAGCTGCTCGTGGGGACGGCCCGGTGGTAACCTCGATCGGAGACGTGACGAAAGGCAGTGGGGCGGCCACATCGACGACGCAGACGCTCTTTTTCCAGCCAATTTCGGTTTCAAGGAGCCTGTAAAGGGAACCAATTGTCCGCGTAGCTCCCACATGAAATCCGCTGTTCAAAATTTCATATTTCGGATAGGTACTGTCGAGGACGGGCCCCGAAGTACTCACTTGCTGTAGCCACCTATTGTTGATAACTGGAAAGTTAATTACCGTAACTTCGCTAATTATGCGCGTAATTGCGGAAATTGCTCTGTATCTAGAGGCAGCCTATCCGTACACTCAAATGGTAAACATAACGTTACCGTGATTTATATTTCTCTAAATTTAAAAATTTGGTGCAGCTAAAAAAAACACCTTGTCTTCGCTGTTGTGTCGGGCATCCTCGGCGTAGAGTGGAGCAACTCTCGACGGCTTGTCCATCACTTCACTTTCCAATCCCTCTACCCCTCTCCCCTTTAGGCCAATGAACCATCCCTAGTAAATAAAGTTCGATCACCCTATCCCGTGCCTTTACCAGCCGCGGTGGCTTAGCGGCTATGGCGTTGCGCACGAGTTCACAGGTTCGATTCCCAGCGTAGGCGGGTACATTTCGATGAAGGCGAAATGCGAAAAATCACATGTACCGTGCATTGGGCGCACGTTCAAGAAACCCAAGTGGTCAAAATTAATACGGCTTGCCTCACGTGTCTTAACACGCTAAACCCTAGAATTTAACCTAATTAATGTTATCCCATATCTTCTTGCAATGGTTGATGCGTGAGGAAACACATCTTTAAGCACACAAAAATAAGACTTATGCGAAAGACCGATATGCGAGTGATATATTCTGTGCAATAACTTAACGACCCACTGCTCTAGGGTTCTCCATAGCGACTGGTAACCCAACATTGCCTTCGAACTGAAATTCCTGCCGTTAAGTGACACGCCTAAGCGTAACGTCTTGCCATGGATTCTATTTTCTCAAGTTTATCTTGTGAACGGTAGTTGAAGGGTCCCAAAGTGCACAAGCGCAGTCTAGATTTGATCCCACGTTTAAATTATCAGAAATATCTCGCGAAATTGAGGCAAAACACAAAATTAGCACGTAGGACAACAGAATAGAACGAAGACACAGAGCTACTAACAAATACTACTACGCTACTAACCCTTTTATTGTCCTACGCCCTATTTTGGCGCTTTGCCTCAAGTTATACAATACCAACTAGCCCACCAGTCTGTTCTCTTGAATCTCGCGAACTCTGAGAAAATTCTACGCATGTAGCTATAAGGATTTCCTTTTCTTTTATATTTCATGGCTTCACGAAACACGCTTGCGATCACGACCAGAGCGATGATTGCCAAGTTTCAGGACATGCATCTGCAATCTGGAATATACTCACGGTGAAGTCTGTAAACCGTCTGCTCTAACTTGTAAACAGCGATTTTACTTTATTTCTTCCACACATGCGCACACACGTCATTCGTGCTCTAATGCTTTGTGGCGCAGCCAAGCTGCTACGAGGACTGCTTATACATATCGGAGCCAGATATGAATGAATGAAAAGCGTTTGTTGCTGACGTGGATGTTCTCTTGGCCAAAGACCGCAATCAGCAAGCATATGAGGCAACGATTCCTTTAGCTCGATTCTATGCATTTCTTATCATCCCGGTGGTAACGTAGCGGGAGCGCCGTTCGCACCACTGAGGAAGCGCGTGAAAGGAAAGAACGGGAAGAGAATCGTTATACATTATTCCGGTCCACGGGACTCGCATTCTAGAATCGTTGGATGATATCGATCCGTAGGGCAGAATACAGAAGCCCGAGCAGCGTCTGCTTATGTCTCGTCACGTCAGTTTTTTGAGGGAGCAGTCCAGCCGAGGCTTTAATTTAGCTTTCGTATGAATTGCTGGGTCATTCTTGCATGCGTGGTATACACACCCAAATCAAGTAAGGCACGCGTTGCGAGTTGCGTCCATCTCATTACAGTCGGAGCAAGTTGTGGGAATCGTTCGCCCGCATTCTTCAATATATTGTGTGCCTTGGTGCGCCGGTCTTGCTGACGTTTGCAGGACCTCCATCGCTCGAGCCACGCTAACTTCGTTACTTGGGTGAGCGGGTTCAGTCAAAAGTCAACTTGACCCGGACCGCGTTTCGCCAATCTGGTCGATCAAGTCAAGCCAGCCCTAATTTACGCATGCAGGCGGGCTGACTCCAACCCTGCAATGCTCACACAAACCCGACGACCAGATTTAGGTCCGCCTCGGCTAGACTTTGTCGAGTTCACTTAAACGCAGTTAAAACATAGAGCGCTGTACATTGTCGCGAGCGGAAACGTAAATCCGTGGCAGATGTCTCGGGCTCTCGCTCTGAACCCCGAATCTGCCGGTTCGTGCAACCTCGAAGCAGGCACGGGGCACGACCACGTGCGCCAGATGCACAGCGGTGACACACGACAGCGCCAAGACGCATGCCGGCTTGCTGATCTGCGGAAGCATCTCGCCGCTGCGGCGGTGCCCCGCGTCTGAGCCCATATATCCTTCTTGTCCAGGAGTCGGCGGCAGTAGCAGTGGGGTCCCTGACCGTCGCTAATCGCGCTCAATACCCGCGCGGCGACCCCATCCGCACCTCGCGGCGGCGGCTCCCCTTTGAAGTGTTTGGCCCGTGCGGGGTCTCGGTCATTCCGACGCGAGCGGTGTACCGGTCGAGACGACGCCATTGTGCGCCTGATCCCACGCAGCCTTGCCGTAACTGCCGTTTCTTTCTGGCGCATAATCTCAGCCCTTTGCTCGCCTCTTCGCCGATTCTCTCTGCCGCCGCCGCACACACGGTGCGCGCGCGGTGACTTCTGTCCACTCCCTCGCCGCTGCAGTGGTGCGTAAGATATGGCCGCGGCCGAACAAGGCGTTCAAGCGTGGGCAGGTCGCGGTTGCTCGGTGCCCGCTGATTCTTCGGCTGCTTTTTTCCAGCAATAATTCCTCTGCGAGTATGCCGTGCGGAAAGGTCGTGTCGCCGGCTCCGAATACGAAGAGAAAAAGGAAAAAGGCGACCGAGTCTTCGAAACTAGAAAGAAAGAAAGAAAGAAAAGATACCAATGCGGTTTCAAACGGTTTTGGCACTCTTCTGTCTCTGCAACCGCGACGACCATGTCTCTCCTTTTTATTTCCCATCCCCAAGGTGCATAGCCGTGCATCCCAAGGTGCATAGCCGTGCTCCCGAATAAATAGCACCTCTTCCGCTCCACAATTGCTCTCTCTCTCTCTCTTTCTCTCTCTCGTGCACGCATGTCGCAAGTTTGAAACGGTGCTATCGCGCCGCGGTTCCGCCACATTGTATCGCATGCATCGCTCTCTAGAAACGGTGTCAGGGATGTAAATAATGGGTTCTGTGCACAGAAAGGCTAGCGACACGTGTGAAGGCGCAGCGTGCGAAAGTGTCGCCCGGCCACAGCGAATGGCGTGCGAAATCCTTTTTCGGCGCCTGCGAGTCCTCAAAGTCAGTGGCACATAGAACCGCTATAGGGAAGGAAGGGAAAATGAATCTCAACGTTGGAGCGCGCATGGAATGTGAGACAGATGGAGTACCTTGCCGTGCAAGATTTTCTCGGCGTGCGTTACAGTTATTTGTGCTCTCAGAAATTGGCTGCTGAACCACGAACGATGGCAGTTTTGCCGATGCTGCACGCCCATTAAGTCACTCATCAATGTAAAATGTGCTAAATATCACAAAATACTTGGGATCATTGTTACTCTTGAGATAGATAGATAGATAGATAGATAGATAGATAGATAGATAGATAGATAGATAGATAGATAGATAGATAGATAGATAGATAGATAGATAGATAGATAGATAGATAGATAGATAGATAGATAGATAGATAGATAGATAGATAGATAGATAGATAGATAGATAGATAGATAGATAGATAGATAGATAGATAGATAGCAAACCCACACGACGGTTACAACGAGCGTGTAACGTGAACGTTTAAGGCGTTATCTGTGGCATGGGTTATATAAACACGTTTTCGCCCACGGGCTCAAGCTCACCGAATGCGGGTTTGACAGTCCCGCCTCTTCCATTACATTTCAGAATCAAGTTCGACGGAAGCCCATCTGACGAGGGAGGACAATGAATTGAAAACAAACACTCGCCAAGAATGTAATAAAAAGACAAAAAATTGGCGTTTCGGTGCCCGTACGAGCCACCTTCCGTACGAGCCACCTTCCCCTCTGTGTACGCAGGAAACCTAAGGAAATCCGCAGAGGCGACATGTGCGCGTGCACAGTACGCAGGGACACGCACGGTCTCTTGTGTGTGCCCGCAGCTTGTCAAATGCTGCGTAATGCCCGCTGCGGGCTCTGCGGGACGTTCTCGCGTGTCGACGAGAGCGCGTTTTCCGATATAGCTCTTGTCGAAGATATGACTCTGACTTGGGGTTTGACTTGGTGGCGGCTGATATTGGTTACATAGGGGCATATGGTTACAAGTGGCATATGGCGGCGCTGAGTAGCGCCGCCATATGCCACCTTCTACCGGCTCACTTCTACCGGCTCCTGCGCGTTGCAAGTCAGCAATCCCCTTCTCAACTTTTGCGTCCGGCCAACTATTGCCGTTTGGTGCGCACGCGCTGCATACGTGGGTAACTGCTGACGCCCAACTAAAGCTGTCTAATGACAGCAAACACAAGAATCCATTCGGAGATTAGCATTGTTAGGATACTTCACTCCCTTTCCAGTGTCTATCCATCTATGTCTCTGTCTCCAACCGTTATCCCGTCAACTTCGATCATTTGGTCCAATGGGTAGAGCATTGGGCTGCTCTGGTGAGAGAACCGAGTTCGAAACCAACCGTCGGACGAACTTGGGTCACTGGTTATTTGACGCTGGCTATGTGCCGCTCTTCAATAACAAAAAATAAAATCATTAAACATTTCTCCGGCACGGGGCGGAATGAAACCCACGTCATATATATATATATATATATATATATATATATATATATATATATATATATATATATATTCAAACAATCTTATCTCAATCTATATATATCCATTTCCAGCGCTATGCGCGAGATTCGTGGCGGCGCAGCTAGGTGGCGCTGCGTGTCCAGGTGGAAGCGCGAGAGAGGAACGCTGATGCATACAATGCCTCACACATGACGTGCCTCTGCCGCGGCAGTGCGGTGTATTGCTACAATGCTTCAATGCTAATCACATTAAAGTCGGTATTCATCGTGAGATGGATTCTACCGGAAAAAGTTTGTATTATTATTGTTGTTGTCGTTGTTGTTGCATTCTGCCTTTCTCAGTATACTAAACCATTGCAGTGACCAGGAATCCAACGTGCGACCTCGTGCGCAGCAGCACAGCGCCATAGCTTGATAGCTATATACTGCAGCAGGTGTCTTTTATAGCGGCAGTTTCGGCAGTTCGTCCAGACGTTGAGTCGTGGCGTACGTCTGCAGACAGCACAAGCTGCCAGATAAAGCCAGAGATTATACGATTGCGATGTGGACTCTCGACTTCAATTGAGGTTTCCAATAAATCAACCACTGTTTGAAATGTTGGTATGCGCAGTTATTTTGCTCAGATCATGAGTTATAAGCGCACAGCGAGAGTAAAAAGAAAAATAAATTTCGCCGCTCTGCTTAAGCAGCGCTACGTCGGTTCACTCTTTAATGCGGTGCGAGAAACTATGAGTGCCCTGCTTGTCTGCACCGAAGAACAGTGGGCATAGGTTTGTTTTAGACGAGCCACAGAGAACGAATTACCACGCACTGTTAGTCCTTGGGGTAACCAACGCTTCTCGCACCCCATTTTGAAGCGAACCGACATCAAACTCGAAAAGCAGTGACTGGAAAGAAAGGGGCCTAGCATAGACGGGTCTGATAAAGCAATGCGGCAAACATTTTTTTAATGCAGCATATATGCGGATAATCCTTTAATCGTACCTTATCCAACCATTGTAGCGCATCGAGCTTATCTTAGCTTATCTGCCGCATCTGCGACTTCGCACGTGCACCTGCAGTCGCAAGAAAATCGCACCGTGCACGTGAGACAAGTCTATATAGACACACCGTCGACTCCTTCTCGCACCCAATTTTAAATAATAATAATAATAATAATAATAATAATAATAATAATAATAATAATAATAATAATAATAATAATAAATCAAGATGGATTGTTTCACGTCGATGGGTATACTGGAATCGTTTGTGAACAGCATACGGACTCATGACAAGGATTGATTGAAACATTTATTAGAAGGGATGGCCCGTGGCCTAAGATAGGGGTAAGGGATCAGGTGAAAGGAAGGATGACTACCTCCTTCGCAAAGGACAGCAAAGCGTTAATTCTTCTGTTGGCACCTGCTTGCGGTGCGACCCAGTCTTCGTACGATGCCACCTTTAGAGGTCGGGTGTGCTTGTCCCTGAGGGTGGCTGTGGCAGGAGAGCACCAGATCAGATGTTTAAGATCGACGTTGATCGCAGGGCAGTTGGGGCATTCCACTTGTGTTCTTCTCCACTTGCTCAGAACATCCTGTGTAATAGATGCCTTAGGTCTTGCTTTGTGGATGAGAACCTGGTCTGTTCTGGGAAGGCGAGTGAGAATGGGAGGAAGGATGCTAGGAATGGACTCCCGTAGTAGAGCCTTCCTCTCGTGTTTCAACCGGGCAATCTGGTGTTCTGGTACAACGGCGGATGACGGGGAGCTATAGGTGTGGTCCAGCAGGGACGGGCTCACTTCACGGCTGCGATGGCGGTCTTCTCTAATTTTCTCACCTGCAGCTTCATGGGCCGCCCTGTTCCCCGCTCCCCTCATGTTGTGACCCGGTGTGCAGTGTACGAAAATGAGTGCATGTCTATTGTCCCGCAGGTGGCGGCAGGCTTGTTTTATGCGGTGCGCGATGGTAGTCGTGTAGGATCGGGAGTTAAATTGCTTGGCGGCCTCTTGACTGTCGGTGTAGATGTGAACCGTGTCTTCGGTGCGCGCCTCACAGAGTTGAATGGCTTCTTCGAAGGCCAGTAGTTCAAAACGGGTGGCTGTCCAGGAAGCATAGCCGCTGTGGCTCACGGCGTATGCTTGCCCATTTTCTCTGTAAAAAGCGGTAGCGGCATACATTTTTTCATCGGTAGCGGCATACATTTGAATGTTCATCGTATTGTAACGCAGCACCAATGTGTATTTTTCTTCCTTCATGCTTTTGTCACGTGTCTAGTACACTTTGTTGTCGGTGTGCCCTGCCTTCACCTTTGGTGTTCGTAGGTAGTGGTCTGGGTTCCGTAACCCTTATTTCATCCCAGGTTGGAAGGAGGTGATCCAGCTCTGGCAGGTGCAGGTTGGTGCCATACAGTGAGCAGTCGCTGACCATTCCACGTGTTCTTCAGCCTCGTTTCAAGGTTATCCTTGTGGGTTGCCATATACGCAAAGGACAACATGCATCTACTACAACCATAAACCCTTGACTCGCAAGAGGACAACGCCATCGACTGTGGGGATGTCTGTACCGTACAAATGAAAGACGGAATTGTGATGTACACTGTGTACGTACATCCAGGCACACCCAAGTGTGATATCCAGAAGTTCATAACCACGCACTTTGCATGGGTTATCCGTGATGACACTATACTCCTGTGATCATCGATGGAGACTTCAAAATGGACATTTCAATATCAGACAAGAAATGGTTCATTCAGTTTGTACTATAGAAGAGCTTGGTTCAAAATGTCACACCATTCCAAGTCACTCAACTGCTCAGCAACGGTCCTGTATAGATTTAATTTTGGGCAAGATTCTGTATATAAGCTTGTGACCAAACAAATCAGTGCGTATTACAGTAATCACAAAGCTGTCGTCACTATAATTACCAAATGATGAAAATAATACATGTAATCTTGTCTAACCGCCCTGTGTTATGTGCTACAGCTTCACTGGTCATCCACCTTCACGAAGTCAAACAGTTTCTAGTTTGTTGCAGCTAATTTTCCTTGAAGAGGACTGAAAGCTATGCCAACGCCGTTAACTCTGTCGTCCAAATGCGAGCGCCTATGTAAGACTGTGTAAGAGGGGAAATAGAAAGATGTTCTCTCGCTCCCTTGTATGCGTTTATAATCGCATTGGGAAGCGGCTTACTGGGAGCCATGCCAGCAATATCTAACGACTTACTTTTTCATTATTCGTCAAGGGCATGTCGTCTAAAGCATGTCACAGTGGTAAAAAAGTGCGCCAGAACCGACCTCATAATGACTGTAGACGGTAATGCGTTAACATTAAATTGGTATAGCTACACAAGGTACTGCCTCCGTCGAAACGAGTTACCGCAAAAAACACGAATATAGGTCGGACCGCAATATAGGTCGACCCCCAAAGCCTTAATTCTAAAAAAAAATTAAGAAAAACTATAAAATGGTAAAAACGTTCACCGACGATTACGATGCTCCCTAATGCAAAATTTGGGCGCAGCTCTATACGTGTTTCCATTTAGCGATATATTGAGGCAAAGATTTTGAGGGAGACGTCTAGCAGAGTCGGCAATCGTCGAAAATCTTATCTGTGGGTCAAGCCTGTCGACTTTTATACATGACTTGTCGAAGGTTCCAGTGAAATCGCTATTGCCGCGTGGCTTCCGGAAAGTACTACACAATTCGCGTCGCGTGTACAATCAGATTACAAAACAATCGCAAACCATGACAATCCAAACAAGCGCGAGCGAGAGCTGACGCGAGCAGACGATAGTACACAACGAGCGGTCCGGCTGGGACGAGATACGAGTGCGTATCGAGCGGTCGGGCGAGTCCGCATGACACCGGTTTCCCGCGCGCTGTTACGATCGGCCACCTTCTAGCCTCTCCTTGCCCGCTGCGACAGATCGCTTCGTGAAGCCAGCAATGCGCGCCCTTCGGACAGCCCAACGGCGCCAGTGAGGCTAGACACGTTTGGCGGACCGAGTATTGTTAGCTGGTTCGCTGTCGCTCTTCACGGACCAGCTGGAGTAAGCAAGCTCCTGGAAAAGTGTGTTCTTCGTCTTTCCCCCACGGACTCTGGTAATTGTCACAGTCGTTTGACGGACGCGGCGGCTAACTGCAAAGTCAGCTCAGGAACTGAGACGTGCCAGCTTGAGTCAAGCGTGACAACCCCTGTCTACGAGGCCCCACTCCGTTCGGTGTGTTCAGTGAAACAAAAGTGCGGGAATGAGTGTGTGAACCCTCGCCCTCAAGACGACTTTGAAAGCTCCGATTGGACGAAGGTTGGACGCAGGCAGGACAGAGAGGGTTTTAAGTAGCCGTCTTCGGCTCTTCGGTGTGCTTCGTTTTCAGTCATGATAGACTGATGAAATGTGACGTACTCCACCCTTCATGTAGATATTGTAAATAAATCCCGTATTCCTCGTTCTCGATGGGAACAAGTTCCTCCCTTCAACAACTTCCTTAGCGTGGATGAGTCGGACGACGGCATGGGCCAGATACCCCTTGTTACATACCCGACCCCATCTCTTACAGCGCACGTCAGTAAAGGGGCCGCTCTCATCGGTCTCCGTCGTTCGCGGAACTCGTCTTGCTTCTCCTGCTACGCGTTCGCTCTTTCATCTTTCGCTGTGCTCGTTCGCTCGGTTACGCCGCCGACGCTCGCCGCAGGAATGGGTCCCTAAGAGCTGCGCTCTAGAGTGGCTGGTATGTAGACGGGGGTCGATTTTCTGCCTCTATTTTAAGTTTGACCAATATTCCGGCTTTTACGGTATTTACGAGGCGTGTATTGCAGCGGGACTCCTCCTTCGCACCTCCCTAAGAACACTTGGCGCCATCTAGTGCCGGCGCCGCGAAGCATGCACATTGCCTCCGAAATGCATGGCGCGCCGGTGCGTGCCAAAGCCGAGAAACGCGTCATGCAGCAACCGGACACCTCTCTCGCGCTTCTTTCTGGGCACGCTGCACGATCTAGTGGCACTGCCGACAAGTCCACGCGTGGCCTTCGAGACGAGAGGCGTGGCGCGCGCCGGCTCCTGCGAACGCTGAGAATTGTTCCCTCGCTTGCCGCACACTCAGTGGCGCATATTCAGTGACCAAACCATGTACTTAGATTTAGGTGCACGTTAAAGAACCCCAAGTGGTCGAAATTTCAGGAGTCCCCCACTACGGCGTGCCTCATAATCAGAAAGTGGTTTTGGCACGTAAAACCCCATAATTTAATTTTTAAAGTTGGCGAGATGTTCATTGAGAAGCGGCACATACCCAACTCATTTATCGTGCGACGTGGCCTCGATTCTTCTCAGCATCGAATAAATTTGGGGAATATTTTTTGTCACTATAAAGTGGCACATTCCCAGTGGCACATAGCTAGTTACCCAAGTTGACGTCAAAGACGTTTGTTGAAGATAGGCGCACCTCTGCTGGCACATACCCAGTTAGCTAAGCTGACATCAAAAAGGTTCACATTAAAGATCAGCACAGACCGAGTGGCACATACCCAATGCTCCAAGCCAGCGTCAAAGAGTTACGTCGAACAGCAGTTCCAACCAGTCCCGCATCTACAGCGGTGGCCCATGTCGGCGTCAGAGGCCCGTTGAAGAGCGGCACGCATGTACACATTGGTATACTCAATGACCCAGGTCGCTCCGATGATTGACCTGTTACCCCAGCACAGCAGCCCCATGCGCTAATCATTCGGCCACGGACTACACAGTGACTCAGGTAGGCGGGATAACGATTAGATAGATAGATAGATAGATAGATAGATAGATAGATAGATAGATAGATAGATAGATAGATAGATAGATAGATAGATAGATAGATAGATAGATAGATAGATAGATAGATAGATAGATAGATAGATAGATAGATAGATAGATAGATAGATAGATTTAATGCTAATGCATTAAAAAGACAAAGCAAGAGCCGTTCCCTTCCGCCACTTTCAGCCTGTACACCACCCTCCCCATTTTTTCCCGCGTTCCTCTCTTGGCTATGACGAGGGAAAATAATTTATTTTGGATCACATATACCGTCACATATCTCGAACCTTAAACGACATTTCTTCTTTTTCTTTTTTTCTTTTTTTCACAGCATGAGCTGTTTTTCACCAGGCATTCAGTAGGCAGACTTTACTTTCGAGGAAATACGTTATCGCCAGACATGACAGGACAGCACACATGTAACGAGTTGGCGTATACGTATAACCATCTGAACTACCGCTAAAGATGCCCTAGCTATCTGCGGAATCGAAACAACGAACGCTACCTAAATACCGTGACTGCAACTCACGACATTTTGCCCCATCTCCTAGCGCTGATTTTCTGCGGTAACCTAGTTTAGTTCAGAAATCAAATAGTCCTCCGTGTGCTTTTTTCCCCGCCGCAGAGGGTTTTCCTACGTTTCTCACGCCTTACCTCGCTACATCCATAAGCGTGGACGGGGCTTTCCATTAGCGGGAGCCAAATGATCTTTCAGCCACCCCCCCCCCCCCCCCTCCTCCTTTCTCTGACCCCCCACCCTTTTTCTTCCATTACACGTTTATTTCCCTTATCACGCTATACAAAAGTACAGTGATGGTGAGGACGCAGACGAAAAGCCCGTGGAGGGGCTTGACAATGACTCCGCCCTTTTCCGACACGGTAGAAACGGAACAGTACATATCTGGGAAATGTATTCCAAGTCCTAAAAAAAAAAGCGCCTTTTAGGTAACAAAAATTATCACAGAAAATATTGAAAAACTTCTTCAAACGCAGCCATAAAATTAACACATTTCCGCGTGCTATGCACCCTCAGATATTTCGCGAACGTACGTTTCACGATAAATGAAAAGCCAACACAGAATGTAATATTTGTTGTCGATCGAATACTCGCTTATAAAATTCTGATTTGTAATGTGCTAGGCTGTAGTGCAATGTTCCTTTTACACAAAGAATTATTAAGCGGCCTGAAACCACGCAACATCTACGATAATACAAATTGGTGAAAAGAAACGATAGAGACGGCTTTCTTTCTTTCTTCCTTTCTTTCTTTCTTCTTTCTCTTTCTTCTCTTGTTTCTCTCTCTCTCTTCTTTTCTTTTTTTAACGAGATAACCAAGGTGTTCACTAAACATCAAGGTTTTGAGAACTGGCATTATGCCCGAATAAATTAACTCAGAAAGACATATTCCTAGCAGCGGTAAACAACCTTAACCAAAATATTGTATTGTGCTTTCCAACGCAGTAGGCACGAAAAACTTTGGGTGCTCGCGGGATCGAATCCCGGCCACGGCGGCCGCATTTCGATGGGGGCGAAATGCGAAAACACCGGTGTACTTAGATTTAGGTGCACGTTAAAGAACCCCAGGTGGTCTAAATTTCCGGAGTCCGCCACTACGGCGTGCCTCATAATCAGAAAGCGGTTTTGCCACGTAAAACCCCATAATTTATATTTTATTTTTAACTTTGGGTGCTAACAAACTTGTATAACCTGAACAAAGGTTCTAGCACCTTTAACATAGGTTTGAAAAAGGATACCCAGGCTTAGGGGGCACGTGACCTGGCTGCAATTCTAGTCCCTCCCGAAATAACACCCAGCTACGCCCCTGCTCTCAGACTATGATTCAAACGATGCAAATAAGACCCTACGGCAGCAACCGCCGCAACATTGCTTCCTGTATCATATTCGATTATCGAAAAAAAGAAAAATAGGCTCTCAACGTCGCCCCGCAACCCCTCCCATTTCATCTTGCGCGCACGCTTGCGCTCACGTTATCTTCACTTGCAACTACAGTGTGGTCTAGTTGCAAGTGAGTGGCGACTGGCAAGCAAGGGAGTTAAATACGGATTATAGTAGTACAACGTTCTTCCACAGTACTCACTTACCTTACAAGCGAAAAGATGAAAAGCAAGGTAACCTTGAGTTTACAACCAAGATGATGACGAGTTTACCGCCAGGAAACAGCTGACTCCGTGATTTATGCGCAAACTTGGCCCAGTGTTGCCACATTCGAAACACTGCGGCCATGGCGTCCTTTCTAAGCGCCTGCAATCTGTTTCAGCGCATTCTGTACGCAAAAGCATGGCCTTCGAGACTAGCTCGTGTTGCTTGAGGCGGTAGGGGCAACGTTAGGGGTAGGTAGGGTAAAACCCCCAAACCCCCGCCACCCGCTCTTCCCGGCGTTTCCTCCTCCACGCCTCCTGTCTCCCCAGCCTCCATTTCGATGGGGGCGATATGCACAGACGCCGGTGTCCCGTGCATTGGGGGCACGTAAAGGAACCCCAGCTTGTCAGAATTAATCCGGAGTCCCCCATTACGGCGTGCCTGGAACATAAAACCCAAGAATAATTTTTTTCTCACTGTCTTGTTTACCTTGACTGTTCCAGTTAAAGCAACACTCCTTCACTGCGAAAACCTACAATGCAAAAGAATACAGACGCACGTAGTATACACATATAAAATTAGTGCTTCAACAAAAGTGTTACTGATGCTAAAGAGGGGGGGGGGGGGGGCGATAATTACTTTCGGAACCTCTGTGCAGTTCGGCCCATCAAGTTCGTTCTTGCTATCAAATTCCGACCACCTGCACTGTAATAAATAAATAAATGAATAAATAAATAAATATTTCATGTGCTGGTACGTTATTAAAGTTATCAATAATGTCTACGTGTTAAAATGTTGCTCATGGTTGCCACAACCGGTGCATGAGCTACAGACATCTGCAAAAGGCGCGGAGCAGAAGCGACCCTGTTGGTAGGCATTGCTGGCCCCAGACCGTTGGAATCTCTCACGCACCGGCCTAACAAAAGTATGCTGCAGGTACGTAAATCAACCTACGAAGCCACGTACCTATAGTTTCACGCTGTGAAAACCTGAAACAGAGGTAATTACGCGTGTGTTTGAGCACACCGAGTGCCTGCGTCGTGTTTCAGCAACACGAACTCTCAACGTGCGGGCGCTTTATGCCTTAAATAATGGTCCTTTTTTCTATTTTTTGCGCAAGTCCAACACGACATTATCAAGGCCAGTTACCGACTGACGAAGCAAAATCTCGCTTCAAAAACTGCTCCGCAGGGCTCGAACGAACTTTTCCGCGGATTCCCTCCGGTAGCGCGTGATCCGTCGTTTGCTACGGCAGGGCCAACGTAGGTGTCGCCACTGTCGAGGCCGCGCCGAACGCGGGAGTGGAGTGGAGTAGGAGGGAAATGGTTGGCGCCATAGAGCTTCATACACGGAGGAAGGAAACTAAGGAGAGGCCCTACCCCCTCCGCGCGCTAGGAGAAAAGTGTGGCGGAAATGACGTAGTAGGTTCTCATTTTTTTGCTGCTTTTTTATTTTTTCTGTTGTATGGCCACGCCTTTTGGGCCACAATGGCGGCGTTGTTATGGTTTTGAGCGCTCACACGTGTTGCTCTGGTAGGTTTCGGGCCGTGGCAAAGGCGCTGAGTGGGCGGGTTTGCGTTAGTCACCGTGTCTTGTTGCGCTTTGTTACCTGCACCGTGCTCTGCCAGATGTTGCGCGAGCGCGCGCGCTCCGACGCGCAGCGCGGCGTGGTTTCGCGAAAGATGTAAACAAGCGAGGAGGGTGGCCCAAAAGGCGGAGCATCGCCATGAGCAACGCCAAATTCCGGCTTCACTTTTGCTTCACAAAGAGTGACGTCAGGGCCTCTCCTTAGTTTCCTTCCTCCGTGGCTTCATACAATAATTTGGTTGGCGCTACTTTTGGAGATTAAAGGGTTAAGGTAGGGGTGGCGGGGGCGCCACCGCTGAGTATGAAGCCTTAATACGTAAAGCCCCTCAACGCCCAGCATAGGATGTCTTATGAAGGCCAATGAAGGCTCTCTAAAATCCACGCCTCAGTTACGATGGCTAGTGGCATCATCTGAATAAACAGATGTAGATCGTGAACGCTATGCTTCTGCTGGTTGTATGTGGGAGCCGGAAACACATCTTAGGCCGAGCCCGTCAAATTTTGGGCATAGAGTTAATATAACCAGTCAGTATAGTATGATGTACTGGAATAGGGCAGTGTGTCGTCCGGCGGCGAAAACATGCCTCTTTTTGCGATGACGGCCGGGACTGCTGGAGCACGACGGTAAAACCCCTCAATTTTTCAAAAGTAGCGCCATTCTTAGATCTTTCCGCCACCCCGCTCACCCCGGCGCTTCCTCCTCCACGCTTCCTGTCGCCCCAGCTTCCTCCGCTCCCCCATTGGCCAATCTGTGTCACGTGAAAGCAGGCGCCGCGCTTATGCATATTTTTTCTTTCTAGCGCGCTCCGACCTCCATTGTTGGGCCTGCGCGACGAAAGTACGGTGGCTAGCCACCGTAACGAAAGTACGGCAGGCGGACTGACACCGCGTTAGCGTAATAGAATGTGTTAGGGCCGACAACTTAATTGCGATGCCGTGCTGCTGCGCCTTCGTTTGCCGCAACAGACACAGCGAGGGCACAAAGCTTTTTGCTTTGCCATCCGGCGTGCTGTGGATTACTGTGGGATGTGAAAAAGTGCGGATTCACAGGGTCGGGCGGGCTCGAGCAAGTGGCAAAGAACGCACAGCTTTGTGAAGTAAGCGCCACGGCTACTCACAACCTCTTCTTTTGAGCCTAGTCCACGCCTTCCGCCTCGAAAAAGTGTATGTGTTCATGCTCTGCGTGGTTTTTAGCGCGTTGAAGTTGACTTTTTTTCGAATGTGCTCTCTTTGATTCAATTAGTTTCGTGCGTGCGTGTGTGTGCGCGCGCGCGTGCGCGTGCGTGTGCGTGTGTGTGTGTGTGTGTGTGTGTGTGTGTATGTGTACAACTCCGGGCTGCTTCAGATCGGACACATTGAGAACATTGGCTGTATTCTTGCCCTTCGGCGCCCTCTTAAGGAGCAAAATATCTAAACGTTAACGGCTGCATTCGTCAGAGAACAGGATTTTTTTTTTCTTGAGTGAAACCTGGCAACCGCTTTTCTGGCTGATACAAAATGAAAGGAATCCCGTGCAACCGACCAGGCACAGTGGGGGCGCTCTTTCCGGGCTTCTCATCCTCGTGTCTTTCGAAATACTAAAAAAATAAGAAAAACATATGCTTGCTTACCGAACGGAACGAGTATAGACTAGTATTTGTCCTCTGCAACCGAAACGCTAAGCCATTGGCTGAGCAGGCGATCAGGGAGGCTGCATAATCTATGGTCGGAAACGTGCAAGCATAGACGCCGTTATTGACGTATCGTAGCAGTTTGTATTATTTATTTTCTTGCAAATTATAAGAACTTCAGTTGTGTGTTGAGAGTGTTTTAGTTTATAAATGCAGAAAGTTTTGCGCGACATGTTTAAATTTCGCGCGCTGGGCACGCCGGTCGATCGCAGCGTTCTACGGTTCTACTAGTGGCGTCATCGCAGAAGCGTCCCCAGTTCTTCCATTGTTCTCCCACTAATATGGTGAGAAACTCCATGGTTTTTGAATACGGACGACCACTGCCGCATTCCATACACCATAAGTTTAGTAATTCTGTAATTCCATGATTTTGGGCACCACCTATCACTAAAGAAATATAAACACCACCTATGTCGTCTTTCATTTGGTTGTGTATTAAATACAAGAAAATTTTAACTCCTATAACTTGTACAATACAGTTTAGGGCATATCATGCATGTTGCATTTAGCGCCCTTTTATAATGAACTTATGGCGCTGTAAGCGCTATGGCATCAGACTGCGTGTTATTTTTTTCTCTATAATCATCGCAAGACGGCGCTTGCCAAACTCATGTCATCGCTCCATTTGCCTAGAATATCAGCGTGGATTCCTGCTGCGTCTTGTTAGCGAATGGAAACTCCACATGAAATGCATCCTGAATGACCCGTAAGGCAGACCTGCTTGCTCTGAAATGAATTTTCTTACACCTTGTGCCCATCTATAAGTCTCCCTTGTGAAGGAGTTCTGCCAGCGCATGCCATGCGTATAACGTAAACATGTGCCTCGCAAGGACGTCCTTTAGAGTTTGGGACGTCTGCATGCTTCTCGTGTAAACAAATGCACCTGTATCCATGCTCTAACTATGCACTGGGTGTTTCGCCGACTGTAAGTTGTGTTTTTACTTTCCAGATCTATCCGACATATCCGTTTACCTGCGCGAAGCGCACATCTTCGAGCTTGTGCCCGCATAACTGCACTGCACCATGTCCGGCTCACTCAGCCGGTCAGTTTCCTTGAGTCCCCTTGATCCGAGTCCCCCCAGCCAGCCGGTGTCGGGATCACCGCCCAAACTCACAAGCTTACCTAAAGACACAAGGCAACTCGCGGATCTAACTATTTCTCCACTGAAGATATTCGTGTCGGCCAAGAAGCGAATCAATGATGTATTCGTGGGAATACAGGGATACGTGGAAGAAAGCCACGCCTTTCTTGCAGGTGAGCCTTATCTTACTATAATCGTGCTAGTTTCTTTAGCAACTGTCAAGAGCTAACTCTCCTTATGAGAGCGAGCTTTTAGTGATTACGAGTGTGTGCCCCAGATTTATTATCTGCTTTCGTGCCGCGCGTTCAAGAAGTGTGCGATTTCGTCAGTGTTTCTTACTTTCTTTTCATTCAATAGAAGATCGCAAAAAAAAAAAAGAGAAAGCCCGTAGGAAGCAGGCTGGGGTTTCAAATACAAACCCTCTAGCCCTGTAAAATTATGCGACACTCACTGACGTCTTTTTTTTTTTTTTTATATAACCCGATTCTCATGTTCACACCAAAAGCTCTGAAGTGAGCGCGAGTGTACTCGAGTTAAGTGTTTGAACCACTCGTACCTATAGTCGCCGTTGAAAGGGCACTTATACCTATGGGAATTTATTCATACTAACCTGTGTGATCACTGCACTTCCTTTCCTTTGCCACCCATTCTTCGATTCTATGCATTACATGACCTCAGCCCGACTGCATTTCTTCCTCCTAATCTCAACTAGAATATCAGCTAACTCGCCTATTGCTCTCAAATCCACGCAGCTGTCTTCCTGTCTTTTAACGTTACACCTATGATTTTTCATCGACGCTATTATTTAAAGACAGTTCGTGTGCCCTCACTCAATGTTTTACACCTCTGCCAGCTTGGCCTATATAGAGAGTGCATGAGTGGTGCGCAGCAGGTGAAACAAGAGAATATATGTGCTAGGTTCTAGGTATGGCATTCCAGTCTGAGCAAGTTCTGCATCACTGTGGCTGCATGACAAAAGATTGTCTTTAAAACATGGCTGCTACAGAATGATGTCCCTCTCCTTGCTCCACAGTGCACTACACTTGCTTTCGCTAGACTAGTGGGCTGGGAACGTTGAAACATTGGGTCCGTACCTCATTTTTCATGATCCTCATGAGCCATTTCATTTTGCGTGCATATTTATAGCCCTCAATTCTGGTATGGAAGCATTCAAGGCTGAAGACTGTTCTGAGGTGGAAAAGTTCAAAGTCAAGATTACTGGCATTCGAGATGTCTTGTCACGTGATCACATGAAGGTCGTCTTCTTTGGCAGGTAATGTTTCTTCAACTGATGAAAAGTCTCACATTACCTTGACATTGTGTTCCATGCTGCAGATCCTACAGTAGTTGCTGTTGCGTAGTCAGTACATTGGTCATTTCTATCATTTCTTTAGGACCAGCAATGGGAAGAGCACAGTAATCAACTCCATGCTACAAGATAAAATTTTGCCCAGTGGTTTGGGACACACCACAAATTGCTTTCTTCAAGTAGAAGGATCAGACAGCTCTGAAGCATATCTGTTGACTGAGGACTCCAGTGAGCCGAAGAATGTAGAGGTACAGTCTAGGGTTTTGTTTTTAAGTTCACCAGAACTTCGTAACAAAAATTGATTTTCAGGCGATACATGTAAAGGCAGCTTGTGTTAGCAGTCGTTTCTCGTCTATTGTTCTTAAACTGTGCTCTTTATTTTGCATTAATTGCTATCTTTCATGTTCTTGTAGTCTGTGCTGCAGCTCGCCAATGCACTAAACTCTGAATCACTTGGCGAGAGTGCACTGGTAAGGATCTTCTGGCCGAAGGACAGATGCAATCTTCTGCGTGATGATGTAGTTCTCGTTGACAGGTATGAGCTCGCCTATCACTTGCATTTGTATGCTCTTGCTGGTAGGCGCCATAATTGCAGTCAGTCACTTTTGGTGAAACTCGCGTTTTGGGACACAACATGCAGTGCTATGCCTCACTGGAGGTCTATGATGGGTATCCTGTCAATTCACTTGAGAACTAGGCGACATGAAAATAATGCCCTTGGAGTGGTGTGTCATTAATTTCATCTTACTTGCTTTGTCTGGTTTGGCTGATCGGTGTGCTTTAAAGATAATATACTGAAAGCTGTTGAATGAAAACACTGTCCCAGTGTTGTGAATTTCTGGTCCGTAGATGCAGTATTATTTTCTAATATTGTCTCATTGATAAAGGCAAACCATATCGCGGTCTGCCTCCTTACGTGCACAAAGATTATCTTTCAGCTGCCAGTGGTTGTGCTTGTATTTTATAGCACACCTTTGTTTTTTTGCCAGGCTGTTAATAATGTATTACGTTATAAACTGTGCTTGAACTAGCTATAATGCAAGTACGATTATTTTGTGCTCAAATTGGTTGTTTTGCAGTGAGGCACTTACATACGCTCCCTACTTTTCTATAAGGAATGCTACGTCATGCTAACAATGCACGTGCCGTTCTTGACCTGTGCCGTTCTTAACCTGGGAAGGTACCAAGCACACAGCATTAAAGAAAGTAAATGCAAGCAAGACAGGCGGCATTTATTGTTGTAGGACAAAGATACGCCCCAAAGCGTGTAAACTGTTTTCAGAGTGCAGATGTGACGAAAAATTTTGATGTATACCATATTTATTTTCAGCCCTGGCATCGATGTGTCCCCAAATCTTGATTTGTGGATTGACAAGCACTGCTTGGATGCTGATGTGTTTGTGCTTGTGGCGAACGCTGAGTCTACTTTGATGGTTACTGTAAGTCGTTTGGCAATCAGCATTCACTTCTAAGTGACAAAACTGTATTTCGGACAATGCTTCTAATGAATTTCATCTGCAACTTCTTTTTTTTTTTTTTGTCGACGAGGATGCCTAACAGATTCTAGAGTCTCTTAACTGCTGTATTAGTAAAATCTTCCATTTCAGCAAAATCACCAGTGCCTCCGATAATACTAGAAATTGCAACTTTTAATCATATGTTGAATTATACACAAGTACACATTTTGTATTAAAAACATTGAGCATTGTTCTAAAAGGTATGCATTAAGCACTTTGCCATTGTCACAAACATTTGCCATAGATATGTCTTTCTTGTATCTGTAGCATTGCTACCATAGTGACTGATGCTTCTAGACTTAAAAATGCCACTTAAAAATATTTGATCTTGGAATTTTTTGTAGCATATCTTGAACAAGATTCACAAGATCTTTTAGTTAATTCTTGGAGGTTTAGAACATTGGTTTAACAGAATGCTTGCAAGGAAAAAATGTGAACACTGTTCTGGCATTACCATGGCAACAACGTTTATGTGCATATCGAAAGGGAAACGCTACTACCAAAGTTGTCTATGCTGTGCTTCCAGGAAAAGAACTTCTTTCACAAGGTCAGCGAGCGCCTTTCGAAGCCAAACATATTCATCCTTAACAATCGCTGGGATGCATCAGCGTCAGAGCCGGAGATCATTGAGAAGGCAAGTAGGACTCGCATGTTTAGTATGTACTTTGGCTACACATTAGTAGTTACCGTATAGTATAGGAAAGTAAAAGAGAACATTGTCAAAGTTATCTATTTTCACTGCCCATGAATGTGCTACATGCGCTTTTCTTTCTTTACACATATGTCACTTTCCCCACAGGTACGAAAACAACACCTGGAGCGAAACCTTGCATTCTTGGTGGACGAGTTGAAAGTTGCCAATCGCCAGCAAGCTGAGGACAGGGTGTTCTTCGTGTCGGCACGGGAGGTCCTCAATGCCAGGCTGCGCAAGCAGCAGGGCCTACCCCAGCATTGTAAGCTTGGCACTCGTGTTTCCTCTGTGCGCTGTTGTACATTCGTCTTTGCACATGAACCTTTCTAAGCAATGTAGTCTTCCATACCTTTATAGGGGCCCTGCAATGCTTTTCTAAGGCAACCATTCTTGCTCTAACGTACTCTTCTTAGCATGTCAAAGAACTAAGAACAAAGGGAATTAGAATAATCAACGCACGCAAACCCCAGTTACAGACCGCAGAAACTTTAAAGCACGGGCAAAATGAGAACTACCGTTGTCTTGAACTTCCGTAGCTCTGGATGCCACATTTCACTCGCCTATGACATAGAACTGTGGTGCCCAATAGCAGCAGAGCATCGAAGTTACGTATCAGAAGTTGGTGTGCCGTGGTTGCCAGACCTGCTCAGTTTTCTGATGGCATGGCCATGGCTTTCGACGTCTGTTGGTGCACGGTCCTGTCTCGGAGGCCATGATGTCACTTCTGTGGTTGCAGCAGCTTCCGTGAGATGCACGTTGGAGCACCACATGCTCTGCATGTTGATGGCATCGTTTCCAATATTAAAACACCTTGCACTTGAATTAAAGACTGTAAAATGTAATGACATAGTTTTTTTGTTGTACTCTGAATATTGCACATACATAAATAAGACAACACATTTTTAACCAATAATAATACTGCCACACATCAACACCTTGTCCATCGCATGAAGTGCACAGAAATGCCACATTGTGATGCTGCTATCTGTGTTGGCCAGCAACCTTTTCAACAGCATTGCAGGAACCCTTTAACCACTACAGTGAGATTTACAGTTATTAAGTGAAATAATACAGCAAATGGTCCCTCTTTTTCTGGTCTCTCAGAATGTGTCGTCGTTAAGAAAAGAAAGTTGTCCATTATGGCCATGACCTGAACAGTCATTAGGACTTGGGGCTTTGCTTCAATCATTTGCATTGGCCTAGCCCTGTTTGATATTGTGAAGATGCTAGAGGCTCTAGAGGGCCACATATTCTTTAAAATTAGGCCAGTGCCAGCATCCAGAATTGAGTACTTCATGTCTGTTGGTAAGGACACACTGGACTACATTTTCCTGAGAGGCAGTACTTTTCCGTATTGCGTATGAAATACTTTCAAGCAGCAACTTTCTTATTTTCTTATTTATTACTTCCTTCCATACTTGCACACTCTCTAGCATTACCTTACTGATGGAGGGAAAAACTTGTTTCAGTGCTTTCCTGTACAATTAATGGAAAAACAGGTCATTGAACAAGGCCACATACACTAAACATGCTGTTGGGTGGTTCCTCCCTTTGTCATTCCTTCTGTGCGAGTTGCAACCCATCAAAACTATAGTCTTGCTGCAACATGGCCAGACCTTTAACTCCTGGTGACATTTCCCTGCGCTCAATCAGTAACTGTAAAAGTGATAACTAACACCTTCCTGTGGGGTTTAATAAATAAGAACAAGGTTAAGATGAAAATGTACCTATATAGCATAATAGGAACTACTGAATGGATAACGCATACAAATGGGCAGAATACAGAAGCACAGCATAAAATGGTACCACTTCTTCCCAGATTGGAACGCTGAGATCACAAAAGCCTCGGAGAATGAACTTATATGGCAGTTATTATATTCTGACCCATCTTCAGTTCTAATACGCACCCAGCTTTCTTGGTCAGGAGAAAAAAAGTAAAGCACTGCCCTTGATTGTAATAGACACGCATCAACTTGCTAGTGAAATATGTATTGTAGAAGAATGTGGTTTCTTGCCAGTTGGTATGGGAATTCAAGAACCTAACTGCATGAAAAGATGAGAACCAGGCTGACACAAACAAATAAAATGTACTCAGCAAAGGCTACCAGCTATTTTTGCTTGTACAAATCTATTCTTCCCACTTGCGTCATCCACACACAGAAGTCACAGGAACACCAGACGTCTGCAGTGTGCTTCATTTTCCATTTGTTTTGTGAAACAGTTGGGAAGTGCATCTTCATGGTTGATTTCTTGGCTCGGCGCAGTCATACCAGAGCCTTCCTGACTTCATTGTTGACAATGTCAAAATACAGCAACACAATTCTAAGACATCCATAAAGAAAGAAAGAACACGCTGGATCTGCTTAAATGCATGAGTTACAGCATGCAGGATATGCATAATGTGTATGTCTTTTTGCTTTAAATACAAACAGCAGCAGAGAACAGAAAACAGCCATTTTGTTATACTGCTGAAGGTTGAATGCTTATAATCTAATGTTAGTTTCACACTCTTTATTAATGCAAGAGTAACTTTCACTTCAACTTCTGTTACAGGAAAATGTACCCATTAGAACCATATAAATAATTCATGAAAGGATTTCCTTTTAGCCTCATGGTATTATCAGGTGGATGACTTTTTTTTTTTTTTTTTTTTGTGAAACTTGCTCAACTTGGAAGATTTCCATAGGACTCATTTGCTATTGTGAATAATTATGCTGAAGTGTTATACCCGTGCCGCAAGGGCGAGGTTAGTGCCATTAAAAGTGTAAGACCTTAAGTTTCTTAATGCCATTATATTTCGGTCGCTGCTGCAACACATACTTTATGACATTAAAGGTCGCGATGACGATAGCTGAAGTAAAACAGTTTAGTTTGCTTTCCAATCTTAATACAATAAAAAGTTATTTAGGGAGTAAGTGTTTTAAGAAATGGTGTGAGAAACATTAATAGGCACATTTTACGTAGTTTACTTCAGGAATGTCATTGTTGCACCCAGCCGTAAACTGTTTGAAGCCGAAGCTGGCTGAATGGCCAATCCATAGTGTAGCTAAAGCATTAAAATTGGAAAAATGGCACTCACAGCTTCAAAACTTTCAAGCAGCGATACTGAAGACTTTGAATGTGTGCTCCAGTTTGTTAAGGGGGGGGGTGTGTGCATGTGCTTCTTCTTGCCAAACATCGTCAAGAACTTCGAAGGCTTCAGTATGAGGCCAACAAAGCAAGGAATCACCGCCGTGCAATCGAACAGCTTCTCCTGGCTTTCTTTTAAGTAAATTGAATAATATATTAGTTTTTATCTACATGTTTGTTTGTTTAATATCATCAGAATGGAGCCACCATGGCTATGGCAGAGACTTTGGAAACGAGAGTACGCATTCACTGGCCAAGTTAGTTGTAATAATTGTAAGAACACACTATGCCGTTAGAAAAGAGGTCTTCTTAAAAGAAAGTGAAGAGTATATTAATTATTCTTGACTAAGAATTCGGTTAGTCTCATCAGAATGTGGAGACATTGGGAACGAGAGTACGCATTGGATGGCCAAGGGAGTTATGAGAATGCACTACGTTGCGAATGGCATTAACTTTGATGCCACTAAGCATGTCTGGTGGCACCCTGTGAATGGGATTAAAGTTTAAGACATTAGCAAGTTAATGTCATTTTCTGTGCCCGTGTGGCATGGGTATTTGCTTTGCAGAAATTAAGAAATCTCTAGATTTTATAAACATTTGACTCAGTTTTTACATCTGCTCTCCACCATTGCTGTATCTATCAGAATTAGTGAGGCTCTGTTTCTTTCTTCACCTTCTGTGCTCTCTCCAGTCACAGTTGCACACACTTCAGGTATTCCTAAGTTCTCTGCCTCAATGCATGCCAAACCACTTTAAGTTATTTTTGAGAGGAAGCTTTAGCTCAGAGCCAGCTTTGATTTCCCTATTCAAATAGTACATGTGAAATGTACACATGCTTTTATTAGACAACTGCTAGACTGATTTCAATGGCCATTTACTGCAATTTAGATACAAAGCAGAATTTACTGAGTCTAACAAGCAGAGTTTTGATTTAGGGCCTCAAATATTTTACGAAACCTGCCAAAAATCTGTAACATAAAGAAAAAAAAATTGAAGCACCAAGTTTACAAACCTATAACTCTACACCAAAAATCAGACTTCACAGCTCTATAATGTGCATCTGCTAAAGAATCTAAAGCAGAAAATTTTCATATATCAGTTTGAAGTTTACATCAGTTACAGTTTACATGAAGCATTACAGACTTTGCAAGTGTTTTGTGAAAGTCCGACTCACAAATTACTGGAATTTTGCAGAATGGTGTACAATACATCAAGTTTGTTGACTTTAAGTACCTTAATGGGTGCAGTTTACAGAATTCTGACATTATTATTTATTGTCAAGTTGCAGAGTCGAAAAAGTTGTTACTAGAATTTCTTTTCTTTCTCCACTTTTGCAATTTCCAACCACTTTTATTAAAAATGGGCCATCCAAGTAAAACATTTGCTGCCTACAGTTACTACATTATAATTTCCTTTAAAAGCCTCATAAAATTCAGTGCATGGCATGCCAGGCAAAACTGTTTCTCCACTTCCATGTATTTAGATAAGAGCATCAGAGCCTGAGCCAACACCTTAAGGAATTCTCTGGGCAGACTTCCTTATCAGGAATTCTATTCAGAGAATTACTTACTGGCAACAAATAACGTGATGAACAAAGGGGCAAGAAAGAAACAACACCAACACAGTGTCATGTTTCTTTCTCATCCCTTGTTTATCGCACTATTCATCGTCATTATGTAATACCAACTCGCTCAGTATTCAGTACCTCAGAGAATTACTCGTGCCTAATGTGATGAGTGAGCAGTTGGCAGAATTGGCGGCAGGAAGCTGTCCGTGAATGTGCAACAAAGAGAGCTCAAAGAGAGCTCATCACTTGTCTTGTCTTCCATGTAGCGGGCATAGGTCTTGCCGAAGGGTTCCAAGGGAGGTACTTCGAATTTCAAGACTTTGAGAGGAAATTTGAGGCAAGTGACCTACTGCGACGTCCATTCACTATTGATGAAATCGGGAGCATACTGGTTGGCACATGCATCACTAAAGGCTCTTTTATTGTACTCTTTCTAGGAGTGTCTTTCCAAGTCTGCGGTAAAAACGAAGTTTGAGCAGCACACACAAAGAGGGGAGAAGATCACAAGTGAGCTACGAGCCATCATGGACAAAGTTTACGAGCAGGCATCATTGCTCAAGTGAGAACCTGGCTGATGGCCACTTATCACTGTGCATTGTTCACACTGCACTTTTTGTTGTGTGTCCATCAACTGCACCTCTTATTATTATACATCTATCACCTCTTGAGCACCCTGGTTTTAATCAATGATCTATATAAAAGGCAGCCATCCACATTACCCCAGTGGTAAGGCATTGTTGGCTGTGTTGCAAAAACCCTACTTTGTTGCATGGTACATAGTGGCATGGAAGTTTGTTTACACAGCAATGGCCACAATGTGCTAGTGTTGAACAAGTATTGTTTTTGAAAAAAGAGAAGATAAAAAAATGTCACCCTGGTGGTTATATAAAAAGTTATTGCATGAGAGGTCACTGTAAGAGGTACCAACGTGCTGTTGGTACATCTTGCTTACCTCTTACTACCCAAATCTACTTTTTTCTGCTGGTAGAAAGCTTTAGCTTGTCAGTACACATGTCTTCATTTACAGACTACTCTTCTTCTATGACAAAACGCTTTCTTGCATTTCGAGGTCACCTTGCGCAAAATTGCAAATGCCTGAACCTTGTGGCGACCTTTCCTGAAAGCATGGCTGCCTTGCAGGCAACCCTTTTTTATTCCATTGTCTTGTTTTACCAGAGTGCAGTTGCTGGGCAGAAAGATTTACTATGGTGGCACTTCAGGTCGACCTCTCATCCCTTGTCAATAAACTCGCACTCGTTCTACATGCCGCAGTGTCCTAATGGCTATGGCATTACAAGTACAAGGCCGTACGGTAAATTGCCAACCACAACATCCGCATTTCAATGGAGGCAAAGTGTGGAAAGACTTGTATACTTGAGATTGAAAGGCCAATTGCAACAAACTTTTCGACTGTGCAAGAAACTTAGTTTAAAATGTAAATATAGAGGAGCCTCCATCCAAAATGACGTTTGAAATAATTTGTGTGCACCCGCACTTGTGCATGCACGTGTGCATTCGTGTACTAATATTTTGACATTTTATGCACTCACACAAAGCTTCGCTGTATATAGATTCCAACTCGTTGGACCTGCTGCATTCTTTTTTTCTTGCCTTGCTACCGCTTAATTTGCTATCTCTTGGACTATCATTATGATCTTTCTTTTTTATGCCATACATGTCTTTTCAAAAAAATGTTGCTGCTGGTTCTTAGACCTGCCTATATTGCCAGATGTCAGCAATACCGTGTTTGATAATCCTTTCACCTTCTATGTTGCTGTATATACATTCCTTGATCAATAAAATTCAGCTCCTAGTCAGCGCTTGTATATGTACCTAATTCCGCTAACCACACACACACACCATACACAGGACAGAAAAGCAGACCCTTCGGCGTGAGCAATGGGAGAGGCTGCAGTTCACGCAGCAGCAGCTGCAGCTACTGACGGAGGAGGCGAAGCAGCGCATCGGGCAGCTAGTAGAGCAAGTGGAGCAGCAGGTGGCTGGCGCCCTGAGCGAGGAGATCCGCCGGCTGGAGCTGCTGGTTGGCGAGTTCGAGCGACCCTTCCACCCAGACCCGCTGGTGCTGGGTGTGTACAAGCGCGAGCTGCACGCCTACGTCGAGCGCGGCCTTGGATGCAACCTGCGTGCCCGCCTGTCAACTACCCTGCAGATGTCCGTCGAAAATGCCCAGAAGGAGATGACTGGTGAGCATCAACGTTTGATTGGGTTGGGTGCTTGTCCGTACCATTGTGGTGCAGAGAAAAAGTATTGATAAATAGGAAATCTTTCTTCCTATGGGAGTGGCTCTACAACCTAACTAGAGGAATGAAAACTTGGCAAATGGGATCATGTTCGTTGCCTGCATTACGTGCACACTCTTGGAGGGAGAGTAGCGTATGTAAGCAGTGCACAATATACAGGATGGCTGTATCCAACACTAGCCAAGATGTTAAAGGGACACTAAAGGCAAATGTTATGTCAATGTGGACTGTTAAAATACCATTCCAGAAATCCCAAAAGGCATGTTTTGTGCCAAGAAAGCCCTTAGGTTAACAGAAAATTGCATCTGAAGGGTCCACATTCCTCAAGCGCAACTCAAGTCTAAAGCGTGCATCCGCGTGTTGGACAACATGTATATAGTAGCTCATTGTACCATATTGTAATCACTTGCCACCTACCTTTCCCTGTATCTCCCACTTCACCTTGCCCTGGTGAGGAGTAGCAGGCTAGAGACCCGCTCTCCAGGCCGACCTCTCCTCCTTTCTCTTCATTAAAATCTACTCCAACTCCAAATCACCTACCATGAGTGCGGAGGTGTCACATTTTATACACCATGGTTACTACCATCAGTGAATGAAACAACGCCCGACAGCTGGCACTGTGGTTTTTTGAATAAAACACAGCAGCACAGCCATGAATTGAGTGAACTGGACACAGCCTACAGCATTCGGGAGATCACATAGACGTGGTGTTTTCTACAACATGCGTAAATTTTTCGCTTGTTGCCGATAAGTCCGCACATAAAAGCGAATGCTACAGTTTGAATCACACATTTGTTTGTCCACATATTCGCACCATGCAAATGGTGTCCGTTAAGTTCTCATTGCTGTCAGTGTTGCCATGTCAGAAGTTGCCACATGCCAAGCGCAGTGTCTTCAGACCTTTAAAATTTGTGCTGCCAAGTTCAGTGTGTGACTCTTACACCGGTGCAGTCCTTAAACTAGTGTGCTTTTACTCGCATGTATATGGTAACTGAACAAGTTCTTAATTTTTGTATAGTAAGGGCATGATTCTCAATTGAAAAGTTGTTATTGCATATTAAAACACCCAATTCACTTATTTTTAGCATGCCTTGATCCAATGTAATTACGATTGTATTTGTTCCATACTTGTAGCGTGTAAAACACAAAGGTGGCACGTGATTACATATATGATAGTGCACAGTGACACACCAGCGGTCACAAAAGTGCTCACTGCGAGGCTTGTTCAGGCTGAGAGTCATAATCATACCTTGTACCAGATTTTCAACAGCTTGGCTTATGTTAGCTGTAACACCCTGCATATATTTAATGCAATGTGTTGTCAGCGTCATAGAACACAAAGTATCTATTTGCGTAAGTTTCGCCTCCCGTGTGACCGAGTAGTATCTGTGAGCAGCTTGAAAACTGCTGTATGCTTGCATCCTCTGGTGCCCAAAAAGGCAATCAACATTTGACAGCTTTGTAGTTGCAGTCCTGCCACTGCACTTCTGTAGCATACAAACTTGTTCGTCTTCCATGGCATCACATGCAGCCAGTCAATTCTTCTTCCTCGACACCTTTGTCTCAATTTGCATGACTGTCCTACACCACTTTGCGCTGGTGCCAGTATCATCCTCAGCACTTCTGGCTCCATTGCCCACAGTACCTTAGGGTCCACATTACAGAGCATAAATAAGTACTTTAAATGGAAACTGGAGGGCACTATAAAAAGTATTGAAGAGATTGGTGGGTGTAAATGAACAGGGTTGCAACATCAGTCATTGTTTATTGTAACAGCCTACTATTCTAAGCAGTCAAATACTTAAGGGCCACCTCATCAACAAAGTGACATGTGCATTTCTTGCAATTGCACACATGATATGTGCATAGTTTAGCCGTAGTGATCACTTATGAATCTGTCGTAATAGCTTAGTGTCTATGGTGTCGCACTGCTGAGCTTGAGGTCATGGGTTTGATTCCCAGCTGTGGCGTGCACATCTGGCGGAGACGAAACACAAAAAAAAAGCTGGTGTGCTTAGATTTCAGCGCACGTTAGAGCCACCTGGGTGGTTAGCATTAATCCAGAGTCTCCCTTATACAAAATGGTATAATCAAATCGTGGTTTGACGCATAAAACCTCTGAATTGAATTAATTTGATCACTTTTGATATGCTGTGTAGCAATCGGTTACATACCACCTTCACCATTTTTTTGCCCACCCCAGGTCGGATGTCATCGCTGATACCATCGGAGCAGCAGCCACAGATGCTCAACGTTCTGCCGCGGCACAATTTCGAGGTCCTGTATCGGATCAACTGTGAGAGCCTCTGCTGCGACTTCCAAGAAGACCTGCAGTTTCGCTTTTCATTTGGCCTGGCCAACATGATTAAGTTCTTCACGCAACACCGGAAGGTGGACCCGGCCACAGGCGTCAGCTACTCGAACACGGTATGTGGGCTAAGGTGCTGCAAAGCCACTGCTTCAGGTGCCAATTAATCTTCTCAATCAAAAATTTAGTTTCACCACGTTCATCACATCTTCAGAATAACAAAGAGCAAACTGTTGCGGAACAGATAAAGGATTTTCAATTCTTCAGTGAGTCTTTTGTCAAGCTTACAGATCGTTGACTCCATGTGAGAACCCTCTACGGGAATGTCACGTATGAGAACATTAACTACTATTTCATGTCTAGCACTGGAAAGCACCCATCCAGTGTTTTGGAGAATATGTCTGATGTGTAAAACATTTGTTAATAACAACGAAAGTTGTGAACCCACTGCATGGAGATATACTGATAGCAAGAGCAAACACCCAGATGTGTACCGTTCAACCCATTTTACTAAAACGCCTTACACGTATTATTCAGTGTTGCCTATTGCCTGTTGCATATTAAATATATCTTGTTCATTGGTGCTTTTGCTTTTGATGCACCACTATCTTAACATGCACAATTGCGCACAGAGTGCCTTTAGGGAATACATATGCACTGCCTACAGATATCAAATATTGAAATATAATGCCACGATTATGCTGTGATATACAAAGAAAAACTTGCATTCTCATTAGCCAACCTATAAGGTTGTCTTAACTACGGGTAGTCTCATTAATTGTAAGGGCGAGATTAACTTTTACTTTCTAAGCTTTTGACCATCAAAGCTGTTTCTCTGTGATTTTATACAAAGGCATATTTTTCTCAGATGTTCTATGTTGTAGGTGTACCTAAACTAAGCAGAATGCCAATTTAATGTCATAGCACATTTCCGGACAAATATTTAGAAACCTGTGCTAGTGTTGGGGCTTTCATCAAATTTTTTACTGCCAGAATTCAGTTCTGTGGTTGCAAGATGTGCCCTGAAGCTGGCGTTGCAGTGAGATTTAGCTTGGAAAATCTGATTTCGCTGAAAAAAGGAAAGAACTGTACAGATAAAGAAAAGAGATTGAGCTATAACTATGTTGCTGATTTTGCTGGAATTCTTAGTTCATGCACATTGTGCTGTTCATTGTACAGCATTAGGCCTATGCTATGGCATGTAATATATTTTGCCAAAACGCTTTGTAGACCTGATAACAATTCAAATGTAACTGCTGAGTGTTTGCCCCCATTTCTTTTTACACAGCCACGGCCCATCTTAAGGGATGGCTACAGGACAACATTGACACACTTTGAAAACATTGCACTTAATTAACTGAGAATTCTGTACCTGCTACCTCAGCGGCTGTTGTGTTCTGCTGCTCAGCACAAGGTTGTGGATTCGATCCCAGGCTGTGGTGGCTGCATTACGATGGGGACGAAATTCGAAAACGCCATGTACTCAAACTCGGTGCACATTTAACAGCCCCAGGTGGTCACGATTAATCAGGAGGCCCCTAGTGTGGCGTGCCCAAATAATCATACCGTGGGGCTGGCATGTAAAATGCAGCATCTTATTTAATTTCATTAAGGTGGTCAAAATTAATTAGGAGCCCTTCACGACGTTGTCTCCCATAGCCCCAGAGTTACTTTGAGACATTAAACCCAACGAATCGATCAGAACATCCGGTCCTGGTGAAGGAAGGGTAAAAGAAAATTATACCTGCTGTTACACAAGCAGCACGGCGTCATGTCAGCCTTGAATGTGCAGATTCCAAGGCCGCAGCTGAGCACACCGCAGACCCCGAGCAACGAGATCAAAGTGTTCCCGGCAGCTCCTCCGGACTACCTGGGCATAGTGCACAAGTTGGCTGTGGTCTCCCCAACACCTCAGACTGCTCTTGGCGTGCTAACAGTCGGAGGATGTGTAAGTGTTCGTGTCTTGCGTGTCCTGCAGTTCTCATTCGATTTTCTTCCGTGCACATATGTTTGTTCACATCTGCGAAGAAACTGAATATATTATAGGAGAAACATAAGAAGCTGCTAAGCGCCATTGAATAATAAGCATAGCAATTGTTTGGTTAGAACTAGGATATTTGCGCCGATCACCACATGCAACCACCGTGCTGGAATGCTTCTGTCTGAACTCCTTGGGGAACTACACATTTTGTTTTATTCAATGGAAAGCCATCATTGTGATTTGTGCACATGCATGCAGCTGTTGGCGATCATATTCTTTCTTTCTTTGAGCATCCTACACAGCAACTGGACATTCATGTGCACAAGAAGCTCTGCAGCAGTTCTTGAGGTGGCCTAAAATGTTATTACCACAAATGTCAGGGCAGAACTATAGAGTCGTTGCTTGTTTGGAAGTAGAAACAATAAAGTTGACAAATAGAACGGATTGTCAAAAAAAGGCAGGCTACTTTACGGCAGAGCAAAAAAAAGGTATGAGATTGTGGCTATGTTTGCAGCAGCCAGCGTGCTCTGAAGAGTCATGAGGTGGAACGTAAACTTGGTCTTGGCTGTGAATTTTCTCACATGTGGTGCACATATAGAAATGCTTTCATCATGCAACCGCTGGATCTGTTTCGAGGAGTGTTGTTACACTTGAAGAAGAATGTCAGATTCTAGGAATCTTGAATTATGTAGCATTTCATTTAGGCACAAAGGTACCTTATTGTGAGAAATTGAATATTGTCAGTTTTCCAAAAATTAGGTTCTAGCTCACGGTTAATACAACTCCACAGCAGAAACATGTTGCATCTCTGTAAATTGTGGCCAGTGCAACATTTCTAGCACATGAAGTTGCTGTATTTGACATTTGCTTTAGGTTACACCAATATTTTGTCCCTGATGCTTTCTCAAAACTTTCATAATTAGAGTAACAAACTGCACGACTCGTTTGTTTTGTCTGCTTTAAGTTCTCTTATAGGGTGCAATTTACAGAATGACAATATTTCTTTTTCTGTGACTGTTAGTTAGGGCCCAGAGGCATTGTATATGCAAGCACTGTTTTGTTCCACTGCTGAGCACAAGGTCACGGGTTCCATTTGCAGGTGCCACAACTGCATTCTAGTAAGGGCATAAGGCAAGAATAGCCATGTACTCAGGTCTGACAACCCCAGGTTGTCAAAAATATTTTGGAGCCTTCCACTATAGCATCTGCCATAGCCAAGATAGCAGCACCCAAGAAATCACCACAAAGAAAAAAAAAGGGGCCATGAACTGTGTGACAACTGAAAACTTATTGGAAACAAAACCTGACGTCTTTTTGGCTGTTCATACTACATTTGTCCAATTTTGTTTCGAATAAAGTTTCAAATGTCAGACAGCGCTTGCCCATTTTTCCTTTTCTGTATCATCATCTCCTGTACACTGCTATCATGGATGAGTTCCAACTTGCCCGGTTTGCCATCCTTGTATTTCTTCCATATCCCATGTGAGGCTGTAGGGACCTGTTGCGGGAAGGACACAGTCAGGAGCTAGAGACCACGAAATCAACAAAAATGTGCAGTTCTTGTAACATACTTGTGCAATGTGGAACTGTCGCAAAGCATTAATTAGTACTTCAGTTGAGTAGATGCATGTAAGCTCTACCAATTCATTTCAACCTGCATGCCTTGGCTGCAAAGAAAATAACATTCAAGGTGCACTTAGTTGTCCCTACGTGGATGTGAGTGAAAGCATTGTGACCACCGCGCGCTGCCTAATCTCTTTCAGTCATCTTAATTTAACTGCGCCCTAATTAACACCAAAGGTCGAGGGTTTGACTCCCAACAAAGGTTGTGGGTTTTATTAAAACACGTTGGTGGGCTAGTTGGTTAGAATCCATGGTAGAGTGTATAAGTGCGACTGAACGAGGACGTAGAAAGAAACAGATACACAGACACAGCGCTTCCTGTGTCTGTGTATCTGTTTCTTTCTACGTCCTCATTCAGTCACGCTTATACACTCAACTTTGGGTTTGAGTGCCTTAAAGGGCCTCTCACCAGGCCCCATAGCAAATTTTGGTTATATGCTAGAAGTTGTTACGTGTCCTCTAGGGAACGTTCTGCCACAAAAATTTTTCAAATCGGCTCATTAATAGCTGAGATAGAAATATTTCAGTGCCGCGAACCCATGATGTCAGCAGGCGGGCTCCACTGCCAAGCAAGACGCTCGCTTCACTTGCCCCGTCCAGCCTCTAAAAGCGAAATTCCTTCTCTGCGTTCTCCCATATCAGACCTCAAGGATCGCGTGGTGCATAAGTCACAGGCCCCGCCTTCATTTTTGTTTTCTCCTCGCTCTTTTTTTTTCTTTTTTCGGTGCTACGCACTTTCGATAACGGCGTTGCGTGTGAGCTGTTGTCTCGTTCGCACTGCAAACAATTTTGCATGCTGTGCACAAGGAAACATGACTAGCGGTATAATTCAATGCTACACAAATACTGAGGCACAACAAGCGGATCATCGAGCATGATCAAGCGCTGGAACATGGTAGAAAATGGCGTAGTTTCGGTACCTGCACACGTGACCGCACGATCGTGGGAACAAGCAGATGAAGCGGAAGCACATCTCGCTTGCTTTGGTGTGAAGTAAAACAAAAAACACGCAGGCATTCCGTTTGTGTGTTTTATTATTTCTCTAAAATTCAATTCGTTAATTCAAGCAACAAATCGCACATATAACAGATGTTGTCTTGAATCATTCTCGAAGTCACTTGTCACCGCGAGCGACGTCACACTGCGGACACCAGTACGTAGCGCAGGCACACGAGTACGTCATCCTCCAGCTTGGAGCGTGGCGGCGATGAGGTGAAGAAAAAACGGCGTTCGGTTTGAAATTTCAGATCTTTCCGCGGCATGTAGCGATGTCAGAAATGGTCAGATCTGGTGAGGAGCTCTTTAATTAACTCTACCTTAATTAACTATGTCTTAATTAGCTTTACCTTAACACCAAAGGGTGTGGGTTTGAGTGCCGTAATGAAGTCTAGTTTAATTGAACCTGTCAATTATTATCGCCTTAATTAACTTTGCCTTAATTGACATAATCAACTGCCTCAGTTGGCTCACTACTTTTTGGACCATCATGGTCATTCCAACGCTGAAAACACCAAATTTTCCACCTCATGAGCCATATAATGGTTCCCCATAAAAAAAATTTTGCGGCACCAGTGGTCTCCAGACTTTCACTCGCGTCTGTACGTGACATCATGTGGTTTGTTTTTGCAGATGGTTCGTGCAATTGGGTGGAAGGTGATCGCAGTGGCGCTGGGGACGTACGGGGCACTCTACCTTTTTGAGCGGCTCACATGGACCAATCGGTCAAAGGAACGTTGCTTCAAGCGCCAGTATGTGCAGCATGCCACTCGAAAGTTGCGCCTAATCGTTGACCTCACCAGCGCCAACTGCTCTCATCAAGTGCAGCAGTAAGTATGATGAAAAGGCACGGCCATGGTGTCTCCCCATTAGCTTTAGCCATAGAGCTGCTTTCAACATCACCTGTAGGGAAATTTGGCACCATTGTCAATGTGAGCTTCCTAATGGGCACTGTGACACCATGGATGTGCTTGGCCTAAAAAACGGTCATGACTGCACAAAGCTTTCTCAGAAAAAATATTGATTAAATAATTATTGGTTTGCCCATAGTGTTTACTTGCATGAAGTGCTACAAGTAAGTGAAGCAGAAACTCACGATTGAAAGTGACACACAGTCCGGCAGTACTGATCATGTTTGATATAACTGTACAACCAAGCACGAGTCCTCAGATTTTGATAAACTGTCTCGTCACATGAAAGTATGTAAGAAAACAGCATCTTGCATGCTGTTTTAGTAAAGACCCATTGTGACAGGCGAAGTGCTGTTCGCCAGATGCATCGTCGAGGTCTCCTGGCTCTCTGAGAAAGATTCAAATCTGAAGTGCCCACTTCCTGGCATTCCTGTGCATACAGCAGCACCAGGCGTCAGTTTTGACTCTAGGTAATTGTAAGAAACACTTATGGGCTCAGCATTTTATTTTTAAATGCAAGAGCATTTCTTTGGCTACCCTACCCGACATTGGTCTGCCTATCTTGCCTCAATACAATGACTGCATAAAAAGAATTAAGAAAAATCTAGCCCCAATGAGGAATCGAGCCTGGGCCTACAGCATGGTAAGCAAGTATGTTACACCAACAGTTGAGAATGGGCATGGAGTACATGCGAAGGAGCACTGCCGCCATTGTGCTGTCAAAATATCAACATGCATGCACGGCTCGCACATGGAGGATCATAAAATCTCCAAAGATGTGCAGTGCATTTGGCTACAAAGGCGATGAAGCCTAATAGATGGACCACTCAGTTGCACCAGGCACCACTCAGGTGGCGGTAATGGGAGTTGAATAAAGCATGTGTGCTGTGTGAATGCTCTTGCATAACTTAGACAATTATCGTAAGTGGGTTCTGCCAGAATTTTTGCTCTAGCATTGAGAATAAGGGGAAGATATTTTGGGAGGTCGCTTTTATGAAAGCTTCAAATGCTACTTGAAGCACCAATAGCTGGGCCAATGACGATGACAGCACAGATGGCAACGGCAATGGCAGGCAACGGCAGGAGGGCTTGCACATCATAGATCAACCATGAGGATCAGATTATGGGTGACGACAGCTTTCTTGTCCAGCAAGCTCTGCGAAGGAGACGTGGTGGTGTGGCCTGCAATAGATTCCTCGGAAGCTAAACAAAGTAACTTTAACCATTGCTGTAAAAGAGCAACTTTTGCAGATGACGACAAAAAGATTGCAGATGTCATTGCTTGCTTCTGTATGCTTTAGAAGACATTGGAATACAGCCGAACTTGCTTACGACATTGTTTAAGTGCTAAGAAAATTCCATCGTTAAGCCGATAATTGGTATAACTGGATCACATGAAAAAAAAACAGAGAGGGGACAGACACCAAGGCATTTTATTAGACAGAATGCAGTAGTCAAACTCACTTATAGCATTACCAGTTGTAGCAATACTGAATGTAACAACAAGCAGCTGTGGCACTTTCCTTCCTTTCGGCACAGACTCTCAGTAGCCAGATTTAATTGTTATAACCAATAACACGGCATGAGAACATTGTAGTAAGTGGCTTATTTTGCCACACAAAAAGAAAACAAGGGTAGGAAAAATAGGGAGGTCAACAAGAACAGCATCCGGTTTGCTACCCTACACTGGGGGTGGGGGAAAGGGGAATAGAAAGAGGAAGAAAGGGAGAGAGTAAGCACGGAGTACGTGTGGGAGGGACACCATACACAAGGACACTATAAACGGTCTGTTAAGCCCGTGCACTTCAAGTACCGCACTAGTGCACAAATCGCTTTTCGAGCCAGTGACGGGTGTGGCCACGGTCCGAGTATCTTTGACTCCCAAAAGTTCTCTATGCTGTGGCTGCTCATTGTTATATCCAGTTGCATATTGCTAAAACCGGTGTAGCTATAAGCGGATTCGACTGTAAATAGAGCTGTGCCTCATAGGCTTTTTGGCACTGTCACTGTACTTCGATATTCCCCTTACAGTTATTGCATGTCACATTTGAGCAGCAAGTTCCTATGAAGACAAATTGAGCAATATATTATAAAAAAGCAATAAGAAAACTGCTGCTGCATATACTGTGACAGCAAAGCTAAGCATAGCTACAGAAGTGATGCAGCAATAAGAACTGGAAACTTACTACACTTTTAATTTTGTGTGACTGCTTTTCAGCAGTAATGGTGAATGGTCAGCAACAGCACTAGTGTGTGTGCTTTTGTGTTTGTATTGCTTCATCACTGTATAGCCTCATCACCTGCTGCAGAAAAGGCTGTGTAGTGGAGTGAAGGGTGAAGACACATCATCCCATGTCACAGACATATAATAAGCGCATATCTTCAGAAGACGAGCTGTACTCTTTCTGTGAAAGTCATCAAGCTTCAAGGCATGCGCATGCCTTGACACAATACTCTCTTTGAGCTTGGCTACAAATCTGTCGCAGGCATGTAGTAGATACTATATACTGCTAAATCTGCCTTGCATTTGCAGGGAACTGTCAAGCACATTTGCACGCCTGGGACATGTGGTGGACGAAGTGGTGAATGATATGGATGCAGACATCAAAAAGCTGGACAAGGAGATCGCCAAGATGGAGGAGGCCACAACCAATGCCAGAACATTGAGGTACTGTCAACAGCTTGATTCAGTGAAAGTTCAAGAATGCCTCCTACTTTCAGTGTACAGTCATCGACAAAATTTTGTGGGACATCGGTCTCGCGACAAATGTGAATTTCTACTCTATTAAGGTGTGGTGCTTGTGCTTCTAAATTAATTGATTACTAGTAGGTTGGAAAGACTACTACATGCTAAAACATTGAATTTGAGGCTATGAGCCCAGCATTGGGGAATTCAGCTTTTCTGCAAGTCCTGTGTCCCATAAATTTTTGTGGGTGACTGTACTAATATTATTAGTCCACCTTCTGTTTTGAAGTGCACAGCCAACGCTCATTACAACAGACCGTAATAATCCAATAAGAAAGGTTTATTATGTTCAAATTGTTTTTCCAAAATTAGGGTTACAGTATGTTATGAAACAATGGAACTTCTCAGAAGTCGCTGTCAATTGATTGGTTATTCCAACCCAAAGGCGATTGCAAAAATAATGAAAAAAATCTGGATTTATAAGGGGGAGATGGTGAAACAACAGATTTGCGGTGATTGTACAAACACACCAGCGTCTAGCGCCTTGCTTTTTTCCAGACGTAGCAGTCGACAACTGGCAGTCTCCCCACAAAGAATATTCCTATTGGTGAAAAAACAGTTTTGAGCAGCGTTTCTGCCATTGCGGCCAGCTACCCATATTACCGGCCCATCTGAGTGTGGTGCCACCATTGCCCGCACAAAAATCAGCTACGATTTGTTTCTAGCACAAGACAATAGTCAATAGAATAAAGTAAGCCATTTTGCTGCTGCACTGTGAGATAGCTCGTCTGCATCACACGTTTTGCATTGTAGATGCTGCAACTAGCAGGTTATCTGCTCTTCTGTGCAAATTGATGCGATGAGAAGGTAAAGTGCTCTCAAAACGATGCATTTTGCACTCGTCGGCAGTTGTGTTTGAAGTGTTGTCCGCTAAGAATTTGAAACAAAGCAGGTCAGGCCACACTAGGCCTAGTGGAACCCTCGGCATTGGCTCGGCACCAAGCCGACATCGGTGAGTGGTGGTGGGCCACTTGTGTGGTCATCTCGAAAAGTCACCATTAGCCAGCAGGGCGTTGCATGGCGTACTGATGCGCAAGGCTTTCTGCTGGTTTGTTCACTTCTTTAGATGAATGTATTTCTGCACTTTCCACAAGGGACCGGGAAAAGTTGCATTCAATGCAACGCACACATCACCACTGCATATGCTTCATCTAGACAAAGTTTGCCCGATATTTTGTATGCTGTTAGCAATATCAGTCGTATCTGAGTTTGTTCAGAACAGGATCTGTTGAATAATATAGGCAGACCAGACTAAGGGATAAGTGTGGTCTGTTATATCAGAAGGTCTGTTATGTGGGGGTCTGTCATAACGAGTGTGAGCTGTATTGCTGTCAAAGGCGCTAGAGTTGTCACCAGAAACGCTTTGTTTTAATTGTACTCTGTACAGTTGTACTCTGTACTTCCGTTAATTCAGGAGTTAATTCGTCTTCCGATAATAAGGGCACCTACGAAATCGATCTAATTATCTGGTGAGTCGAATTTAATAACATGCTGAGTCATTTGGCAGAGTTTGCCCGATTCCACAGAGCGAGAAACATTTAGGAGTGGAAACTCCGCTGTTTGCGGCGACCAGAAAAGGTCACAAGCCCGCGGAGCCATTATCATGCTGGCAGCCTGGAAAGAAATTACCGCCGTTTCGGTTGCCAGGGCAACCGGTCGAGCGTGTTGCTCCTGTTCGGCTGCGCGCACCTGACTTCTTTTGAGGGTATGGTGGAAGGGGCCGGAGAGCGCTCCGGAGCCGCCTGCCCGGGCGCTGCATTTTTTTTTTTTTTTTTTCGCTGCAGCTTCTACGACGCGCCGCATGGCGCCGCCACTGCATACGGCCCCATCGGCGCATACAACAATTGTGACCTTATGTGGTCGCCCGCGCTCGCTCGCGCTGACGGGAGTTTCACCTCCTAAATGTCTTACTCCGTGCCCAATTTTAACACGCCCCTAAACCAGACTTGCGCCCACTTTCTCTGTGTCTAATGTAGTAAACTAACTTAGAACTGACATTAAAGCTGCTAAACAAAGTGGAAACCTAACGCCCACCTGACTTATTCAGCAGGAAAAGTTGGCAGCCGGTTTCCTAAAATCAACTTCGCCAAACTTTTTTTTTTCTTTTAAGTCAACCTTGCTGCAGTACAGATGTGTTATGCGGCAATGCATGTAAATGGTGTGACGGTGGTTTTGTGTCCAACTGCACTGCACAGGCAATTTTCAGCCCAATTTTCTTTCAAGAAAACGGTGTGTATTATAATTGGGTAAATACCGTAATCAAGCGTGAGCTGCGGCTATTGCTTGAAAATCATTGTAGGGTGGGCTGAAAATAACTGTCTTTGACAAGAAATGACGTGTGCTCAACACGTTCACTGACCCCTAAGCTCCGCCGAGACAGACGCTGCCACTAAAGCGGTCGCTGTTGAAGTCACCATAGGGGTGAGGTGCATGCATGCTGACAGGTGAAGGGCAAATTATGCAGCAAAAGGCAATTTTAGGATCGGAATACGCAAGTTTGAGCCTATATAAGTGCATGGGCGCTGGCTGCCACCTTTGGCTGGAATCGAATTAAGTGAAAAATTTAATTAACAGAAGTCTACTGTACTTTGTTTCATACATAGCAGGCAATGCTACAAAAGCTAAAGAGACTTCTCTCACTGTTTGTATCAGCAACCGAAATGTAGTGCGTCGCATATTAATAAAAAATATTAGGTACCTGCCATGTAATTCGAAGTAAAATTGCGTCTCATACTTCTATGTCACAAAACATGGCTGTTTATTACATGAAAGGCATCGGGCATCTAAATATTTTTAGCACCGTACGAGTGGAGTAACATGTTCCTGCCACCAGCAACCACAGCGCATCACTTGCACCACAACCAAAACATAGTATGTTGCCTACTAGAAGCACAGATGTGCATAACTAACATGTGATTGAACGTAGACTTGCATCCTCAAGCAGCAGTTGTAGTATGTGAAGCAGTTACCTTATAAAAATTTTGCAGATCAAAAACAACGGCACTGCAAAATGCGTGAAATAAGACTTCTATGGCTGCGCTGCTTGTGTAGATTCTGCAGCATTGCCTCTTATGTATGAAACAGAGTATAGTGAAATTAACTGCTAAGGCACACAGTCCTACTGCAGCATCAAACATGCATACTTCTGTTAAGTTCGCAATACTCTAACCTCAGTGTTCAGACTCGAAACGTATGTGCAAGATGTTACTAACAGAGATAGTACATGTCACAGGCAACAGAATAGTAATTCGCTTGATTCTGTGAAAATTGTGGCTTAAGCTTTATGTCAATGGTGTCGCATTCATGTCATGTATTGAGTGGCATACAGAGTATACTACATGATTTACTACAGGCCTCACATTGCTGCAAGGCCTGTTGAGGAGTTACGATAGGCGTGTTAACTACTCAAGGGAGCATGTGAGTACTCAGAAGAGCAGGAGAACAGTGGGCCGTGCATTTGAAATGCTTCCTCTATATGTTTATATAATTTATTTAAATAAATCGACCCTGGGTTTTACCTGCCAAAACCACAATCTGGTTATGAGGCCCGCTGTAGTGCGGGACTTCTGTCTAATTTTGACTACTATTGCTTCTTTCATGTGCACCCAATGCACAGTAAACAAATGTTTTTGCATTCCGTACCCAGAGGAATGCAGCTGCTAGGGCCAGGGATTGAACCCACAGCTTCGAGCTTAGCAGTTCAATGCCATAGCTTCTGAGATATTGTGGCAAGCCATATAAATTCTTACTATTTGGTTTGCCACTGTGGCATTCAGTTTTTCAACTGTCTACCGTGCTTGTGTGTGTTGTTTCTGCATAATTCTTCTGAGCATGCAAGTTCAGATGATTCACTGAAGAAACAGCACATTTTAATGTGTTCTATGTTCACTGCCACTGCCTCATGAGGGTACCAAATTACTATCTTATTTCTATGACCAGTACCATGCGTGCTATGTACCGAATCATGCACCAAGGAGAATGCTATTATTCTTGCCAACCCTAAGCCCTATGCAGTGTTCAGCAAGCAAGCTTCCCCACATACCAAAAATCAAAAGTGGTTCCATGCATTTGACCTGCAGCATCCAAATGAATTTGACAAGAACTTGTCCTCCATTTAGTTAGATTGTAGCTGAAGAACTAAGCAAATGCGGTGAATAGCAGAATGAACGAACAAGTTATAGATAATGATTTGACAATCTAAAAAAAATTTATGTATGCCCTTGTGTACAGCTGCAGTAGTAGTGCCAGGTCAGTGTAGTAATATACATAATGTGTTTTTCAAACCTAAGAGAGGCTAGCCTCGCTGCATGGTTATACTCATGCTTACATTATATTTGGGAAGTATATACTAAGCAGATCGCATGCTTCTTGAATTGACAAGCGTATGGCCAGGCATCGGAACCAGAATGCTTTAACTTGTTTGTGAAATTTCACGACACCATTTCACAACACGAGAGTGAATTATTGTTATTCCTCTCATTGCAGGAACAAGGCTGGTTATTTGATGAGCGAACTGGAGACCTTCTCACAACAATACCTCCAATATGATCAGTAGAGTATGGAGACATCATTTGGCACTGGTCTTTAGTCTTCTGTTGGCCCTGACGAAAGCACCTTCTCGAATTTCTTTGAGAAGGAAATGTTGACAAGCATGCATGATGTTCAATTTCAAGTCACCTTCTGTTTGTTTTTTGCCTTGCACAATTTTATCGTTAATATAGTTTGAATGATTGAAGTCAGGCTATGAATGGATTGCAACAAATACATCAATTTGCTGTAAAAATTAGTATGCAAATTTAATGCACTATTAACAGTTTTCATAATGAAGTTGGAAATTTCTTGTTTCCTCATATTGCATGCAAGTTGCTTATGTCAGACGCCAGCATTATGTAGTTTATTTGCGCTAGATGGCTGTGATTCTTCACTCTACATCTGTTGTTTAAGCATGCCAAGAAGAGCTCTATTGCCTTTGTTGCCATCTGTGTTTCGTAGGCCTGTTCTTTTTTTTTTTTCTTAGAGCATGCATCAGTTGTTGGAGAATGGCTGGTTATTGTAGGTATTTTGCTGTGCATGCACGGAAATGATTCAAGGAACATTATTCTTGTTCAGACTGATTTGTATTGTGCAATAAATAAAGCTGGAAAGCACATCTCTATTCTACGAAACTGCATTTTGAAGTTATGGCATGTGGTCACTGCATGTAGTAAATAGGACACTTCATTTTCAGGCAAAACCCAAATACTGCATCCTCATATCATTTTTGTACTACCGTAATAATTCGCATAATGAACGCACTTTTTTTCCTGAAAGATATGCGTTAAGTTCGGGGGTGCGTTCATTATGCGGGGTAAAATTATGAGTGATTCTTTTTTTTCCGCGGACACCTCTAAAAAAGTCAGTTTCGCCCAAAATGCGAACCATCGATTGCGATAGCAAATGTGTAGACAGCTACACGAAGTAAGGATAGTAGTTTTATCGGCCGTATAAACTTGCAGACATTCGTTTCCACGCAAACTGAGCGGCGAGAACGCAGTACGCACATAAATATCAGCCGACATCGACTCAGCCCCCGATGCAGATCGTTTTGAAGGTGGGGCGCGCCGCGGCCGCGCAATGCGCCGTTGCTGCCGGAGCAAAACGCCGCGCACTTCCCCGGCGCCATGCGCGCGACGGAAGACGGCGTGTTTTCTTCCCGCTTTCCTCCCTTGTACGAGGGAGATTGAGACGCAGAACGAGCCGCGATCGTCGGCGCCCCTCGGACGCGGTTGTGCAGTACGTAGTTGCTGCTAGAGTAAAACGCCGTCGTCGGGCCTTCCGTCCTCTCCCCACCCCCCAACCCTGGGGTCTTTTGCGCGACGAAAGACGGCGCGCGAGATTGAATCGCTAAGGTCCCTCTATAATTATTGAGGGACTTTAGGCCGCGATCGTCGGCTTCCCTGGCGCGCTTTCACTCGCACCTGCACCATGCGGCGCACGGCGACGACGACGGCAAAAATGCGCCTGGAGCGTCCACATAATTGCTATCGCAATAAAAGTTGGATGCACGGTACAATTCGGCGTCCAACACAGCGTCGGACACAATCGCACCCGCGGAACGCCATATCAGACGCCGAATCGTACCGTGTGTCTCCTACTTCACGGCACCAAGTTCAGGGTGCGATCATTATGCGAGAAAAAGAAGAAAAAAGCACTTCCTGATTGGAAAATCGGGGGCCGCGTTCATTACGCGAGTGCGTTCATAATGCGAGTAAATGCCGCAGGCAGTACTACTACTTAGCAAAGAACCCTACTTCCCCCAGAAGGCAATGTTAGTGGAACCATAAAACACAATCATCAGCTAACAGTTGCCATAAGATGCTTGCATCTGTGAACCAGGGTCTTTGTGAGAGGCCTTCAGATATTCATAGATCTTCAGTCTTCACGCAAACCTCCGGGTGCACAAAAAACGCAAGTTGGGCGTGAGGCTTTGGTAAGTAAAGATGTTAAGGTGCGCTGTTTCTAATACTCCCTACTGTTGTATTCTTAGCCTCAAAATTCAACTAGTGATGCAGTTGCCCCTTATGCTTGGGCTCGCATCGTTGTGATCTAGTGTCGTCTTGCAAATGGTTGAATAAAAGGAACGAAAGGCTTCGGCAGTGCACATAATAAAGTGCACCTCAGAGCTATGATTGTAGCAAACAGAAGTGCGATGGACGTTCAGACGAGAAGTATTCGAGAAAAAAGTATCAGTTTCGCCTTAAAAGCGAAGCATCGATTGCGATAGCAAATTAGTGGACAGCTGGCTGTATGAAGTAAGGATGGTAGTTTTATCGGCCATATAAAATTGTGAACATGAGCATATTAAATAAATTAAGAAGCGTGGTATCGCGCGCGCCCAAGCAAACATGAACACATCTCACTCCATGACTGCGGAAACTCGCTGTCAATACGCTGCAGTGAGGAAACGCGGCAGCAGCAGCGAGCGAATTGACCTTCGTGCAGCCGCTCGCATAAACGAGCATTCTATGCCTGTCGCAGATGGCTTTCATGATACAGCGGACCGCCGGCCGCCCGGCGTAGAACGCGCCCTCTACCTCCTTACCCTCCCCACGAAGCCTTGCGTACAACGGAAAGCGGCACGCTTACTCCCCGCTTTCTAGAGCGATTCTACCGCTTCCGTCCGTTGCGTGCGCGATCGCCGACCCTCGCACGCTTTCACTGGCACACGCAGCATACGGCGTGCGTCGACGATTTTATCGCCCTTGGACTTTATACGGAACCTCGCGGCGACGCCGACGGCAGATGCCAAATGCAACACCACTCAGAACTTCTGACTGGTGTTCTGACAAGCCACTTCTGCAACACCAGTCAGAACGTTGCCTATGCGCGTATGTTACTCGGCGCTTGGGACACGGCCACTAATCAATCGATTATGGGTATTGTCGTTTCAGTATGCGATATAGCTGGGTGCCGCTACACCCGTATACAAGTGCCAAAGCTTTTGACTTCGGGGTGGAGGACGCAAGACGGACTCTTTCCGCAGACGAAGAAGAAACGAAACACTTTATACAATATTTACAGATTGTGAATTATAGCATACATGTAGCTGTAAGAGCGCAACAGACCGACTGGGCGGCTGGAAGCGACCCTCTCTCTTCACAATGGGCCATTTGTCCCTTTGGCGACTCCAATTGTCGGCAGGAACCCGGCGGGGCGGGTGATGACGTCACCCGCGTCGAATTCTTGATTCGTCGCGGAGAAGTGGGAGCTCTCGTCGCCTCGATGATAGGCACGTAGTATGGCAGCTCCCGTAGCCTTGATTAGACCCTACCGCGATGATAAGCACGTGGTATGGCACAATATGCGCCTGGTGTGACCATATAATTGCTATCGCAATAAAAATTTAATATTAAAAGTTAGACATGATTTTTTTTTTAATTTTTAGCTGGAGCTGTATAAGCAATGAGACAATTTTATAACAGGCACTGCATTCTAACAATGTTGCGAACCACTTAATTGTCATTTGATTTAACCTCTGGTAGCCACTCATAAAACCTTATGTATTCCTTTCCGCTGGAGTCCACCTTCAAGTATAGTAGCAACGTGCAGACTCTAGTTCTGCTGTTCGACACGGAAAGCAAAAACAGAAATCGATGACACTGAATAGTCTTGTCATATCTGAATAACTGCACATTTGGACATTGACGGAATTTATCTGCTCTGATGCCAATAATACAGTTAAATACAACCAGAAGCTATGATCTTAATGTGAAAGCATTATGAGAGACTTGCAGTTGGCTGGGAATAACGAGTTTTTGAGATAACTATGCTGATGAGTCCCTTGGGTAGTAGTGGGTCTAGTTATGGGAACCCAGTTTTTGCCTTACTAACTGCTACTTTCTCAAGTTTTGCACACATCGTAGCGCCTTCCCGAAAGAAACAATTCTGGCTATATTGCTGCCCCCTGCTGGAGAATGCTCATACACATTTCAAGATTAAAGCACTATTATTGCACTGTCGACGTTTCTCTGTCACCATTCAGCTTCACCAAGGCCTACACATTGATAGTGTAAGGAAAGGGCAGTTCAGTGGGGGCTGAAAATGGCTCACTGACATGGCTGTTGCAATGCCACACACTGTCGATAGTATCATTGCCGTAATAACAGGAATTCTTAAATTTTAAGCAATAGGGAAGAAATAACGTTAACATGTTTGTTTTAAAATATTTATCGTTCAGGAGACGGAAGGACCGTATTGCACGACTATGATTACAAGGTAATTAGAACACTCACAGTTGCATTAAAAGGCCTTCGTAAACACGAGTTCAAAGTCATGCTGACAACAACATGCTGGGTTTTACTGTGGCTCAGTCAGATGTAATTTTCTGCCTTCAGATAATCATGTGTAAAAATTCTTGCATTGCTACCATGTAGTTCTGTGCAGCAAGCCCATGGCTACCTCCACAAAAACGACGACGACTCGGATGGTGCTGTTGGTGGCTTTTAAATATAGCACATTTCGTTTTCTTCTTCTTCGTGCCTCGCAATACATTTTTAGGTACTGGAATGGTCCATGAACGATATCCTGTGTGACGTGTTTTAGCAATGGTAAACTTTCGTTTTTGCTGGGACTAAGCCCACATTGCATCATGAACGCGGCGTGTCATCTGGCCCTGGAGAGACGACGGCTCCCTATGCAGTCATCACAGGAAGCCATCACTCCGCCCACGGTCGGAACACTGATGAAAAAAAGGTAAAAGTTTGCGGCGCGCCACGCGGGAAACGTGTCCACGTGCATATGAGCGCGTGCGAAGCCAGTTAGACCAGTCGTCATTTTGTCAGGTGATCATTTCGAACACCATGGCCGATTTCTACGAGAAGCTCGCAGCCCATGTTGATAGAATCAGAACTCCTGGTTATTCGGAGAGGATTTATAGGGATGAGTGCGTCTTTTCATTCGACACACCGGTAAGTTCTCGATTAAGTTTCATCCGCGCAGCTGTATCAAAGCCACCTAGCAAAAAAAAAAAAAAAAAAAGAGGAAAGAAAAAAAAAATCTGAGGCGTTGGTTGTACGCGCGGGCAAGGTTCTGGCTGCTGGTGTATAAGTCGTGGGCCGCTTTCCTTGCTGCGACAATTCTCGTTGCGACGTCAGAATAGATTTTTTTACAGGTACTGCTCCAAGAAGGCACATATGTAACCCAAGGGGTAGCGGGGGAATCAAAGGTGGAAGCCAAGCGGCCCGTGGGTTGGGGCCGCGGAGGCCGAAGCGTGCCAGGGGGCATTCGCATAAAAAATTGGCTGTCCGCGATAGCGGACAGCCGATCTTATTCAGCCCTGGCACGCGCAGAACCCACGTACCAGTCCGGGTTCTAGCTTTGAGGTCCCCGTTGCCGCTTTGGTGTCCTGGAGGCGCCGCCAATAATGCGAAATAATAACACATTGTTACAACTAGAAAAAATAAACACGATTGAATAAATATAATTACGCCCAGCCGCTAATTTGTGAGGCTATAGGGTCAGCTACCGCGCTCCACGACTTCTGCAACACCAGTCAGAACTTTGCCTACGCTCGTATATTACTCGGGGCTTGGGACACGGCTGCTACCTTGAGCCAATCAATCGATTATGGGTATTGTCATTTCAGTATGCGATATATCTGGGTGCTGCTACGCCCGTATACAACTGCCAAGGCTTTTGAAAATCGGTCATGGTTGAATACCGCTGTGACATGCACTTGTATGCATAATGGTTTACAATCCACGCTGCTGGTTGGCTTGTGAAGCTGTGGTATCACTTGATCCGATAAACCATATCTGACGTAGCCTTGAACTTGTTCCTGCCGAGCCCTAGCACGACGCCGTTGCTGTTCCCGTCGCCGCTTATCGTGTTCACGCTGCAGCTTTTCGGGAGTCCTATATGTGGCCTTTCCATAGCGCTATCCACGGTTTAGGTGACGTTATAATAACACAAATGAAATCAGTTGCTAGGCGGGTTCTTCTTTTACATACGAAAGTGCAGTTTACGTCACGCTCTGCTTCGCATGCTACAGTTGCCGCTCCCCGGCAACTGTAGCTTATGCAACCATAATCTTTCCCGGTAAGCGCTGCGGCGAACGCTATGCGCGAAGGCTAGCTTTCTTGCTCTTTTTTTTTTTATATCCCCCGCACGGCCGGCGCCGCCGCTGAGGCAGGCGCCGTCTGGTGGCGCTGCAAGAAACCCAGTGGCACGCGCCTCCCACTGTGATTGGTTGAGTTTTTTGCCCACGGACACAACAAATTCATCGAAGGGTAGAGGTATACAGCTTGGCTGTAAAAGCGTGAGCTGCCGAAGTACATGCTAGACAGCTGATTCTAAAGCTTCAGCAATGTGCAGAGCCTCAATAGCACCCATGTTGAATAGCAGTGGGGTCATTTACACTTCGCTCAAAATAGCATAATAAATGTGCGTTTGGCCTCTTCAAGCAGTTTTAGCTTGTCCGGTATTCCAGGAAACACAAGCAGACTGCTCACTTTACCAGAGTTTTAGCTTGTCTGGTATTCCAGTAAATGCAGGTGACTGGGCACTTTACCAGATGAGCGGAGGCGCAAACATGACAGCGTGCACAGTGCAGCCACTTGGTGGCACAGAGCACAACCAGACACACACAGCGAATATTGCAGTAGCCTAGTGTAATCTACCTCGCTGCTCTGTAAGTTTTTGGCAGTGATGTAATCATGTTGCTGCCGAAAATTTACACCAGCAGTGAAGTAAATTTGTACTGCAATATTAGTTCTATGTTTGTCTGGTTAACTTATGTGCCACCTGCACTGTTGCAGACCATCACGTTTGTAGCTCTGCTCATCCGGTAAAACGCCCATTCCACTGGCATTTACTGGAATACCAGACAGTCTAAAACTCCCTGATGTGTCTATCAAGGGTATAGAGACTTGGGGATGTTGGTAGTTCATGTTTAAAATAGGAACAGTGTGAGAGACAGGCACAAACTAAGAAAGACATACACCACACTGTGTGTCTTTCTTCATTTGTCCCTGTCTCTGGCACTGTTCTTACTCTAATCCCCAATATGATCAATGAGGAGAAAAATCTCTTTCAAGGCAATGGTGAATGCATAAGTGGAAAGAGGAGGGAGATGCAGCGACATACATTTGTTTTTCATCTCCCACAGTTAATTTTACCACCTATGCAAGGTATGTCCTCGATAAGGTTGATGCAATGGATATTTTGAAGCATTATTCTGCAGTTTAAAGTCTTACTCACGCTGTTTGCCCTGTGTCCTTTTATATGCATAACAATTATGCAGTGTTGCTTGTTGTCTCATGGATGCAGTGGCTGGAGGTGCATAAGTGGTTTGGCAGTATGTCACGAGTCCTGCTGAATTTAGGTTCATAGCTATACTGAAATATGATACTTTACTTATCTAACGCACAAATGCTTAGGGACTCTTAACAGAAGTGATTCTCTACCATATAATTTCTTTATTTCAGAAGTCTAAAGGAGGACTTTACATTTGCCTTAACACATTTCTTGGATTTGGGCAGAAACATGTCAAGTGGCACTACACAAAGACTGGAAATGCCGTCTATCTTCATTTGAAGACCATGAAAGTTGAGGTGTGTGCACTGCTTACATTGTTTATATTATTTTTAAACTAAAAAATGTATCTGCATAAACAGTACATGATCTTACTAAGAATGGAAACTGATATCTGTTGAATGCAGGCATTGCTTCCTGCTAATGAACTCCTGAAATAATATTTTAGCTGTTTTCAGCCTGATGCCAGCTTTTGGTTTTGTTGAGAGTATGGACACAACACTGCAAGCGAGTAAAACCTTTTTCTAGTGTACAGTCACATAAAAAAATTATTTTCAGAATAAACATATGCTGCTTTCATGAAATATGTACTAGAACATATCTGCTGACAATGCTTTTCCTCACGAAGCTGCTTCACGGAATCTTTCAATACACCAAGCATATATAGGCAGTATGTATTAGCATCCTTACTCTGTATTCTTGGCACATTATAAGCTTCGTGCTTCACTTCATCATCATCATCACTGGTGCACAAAGGTGAAGTCAATTGACTTAGTTTTGTATGTATACTGGCAGAAAACCGCTTGTGTCATAATATTGTTGAGACATGGCGCAAATCATGTCTTGAGCTTTGAGGTTATAATTGCTTATTGTTTGATTGCTAAATATAAATTTCTGTGTTTAATGAACAGATTTCTTCGATATGAAAACACACATTAAGGTTGTACCTGAATTCAGCTGCTATTTGTTTATGCTCAAGGCTTCATGGCATTAAAGAATAAGGGCGTTCACTATACATTAAAGCAGTGAAGAAAACATAAGCATAATTAAAAGCTCATTGACTGTTTTATGAAAGTGTTTTGCAAGAGTATTTATAATATCAATTCATGGCACCTGCTATTTTTTGGCTGTAACAAACAGAGAATCCAGGCATTACATATTAGATCTTGTCAATGATAAGGGATGAGAATATAATAAAATGAGTATATGCAGTATTGGTACACTACTGGCGCAAATGCCCACTGTACGACTATGCCTACTGTACCAATACCGTAATTCAGCACCAGCACAGTAGGTAGTACTGAAGATGTAACGCTGAAATGAAGTTGGTAGGCTATGACAATTGTGTAAACAATACATAATAATAATGAATCTTAAGAACACTTTCTAATGGTGGTATAGCTTCTGTACACACTCGGTGCATGTAGAAATGTAGGATGTTGTTTGAAGATGGTCCCAAGAAAAAGAAATGTCACTAGCTTGCTATTCTATAAAAAATAAGAAATTATTTATTGTGGTGTGAAATTATCACTACAGATAGCGTCTGATTAATCACTGCATCACTAATGGTGCAGTTAACTGGTTACCATCACAGGTGCAACTTGAAATATTGCTTTAGTTATACATGAACACTTGGTCTATCCTCGACTTTATTTATATTGCTAACCACTAAACTATATTTTAGTACATCATAGCATGCAACATTGTTGAAGTTTTGTACTTTTTTAATCCTGACACATTATGGCCCACAGATACAAGACAAGGCTTCTTCGGACCAGGGCAAGAAATATGAATACGAGCACTACAGTTCACTTGTTATACTTCCAGACTTTGACGAAATTCCTGTGCCTGACTCAGACCTCCCAGAAAAGGTATGCTGTGCCACAATACTTGATTGAATACCATTCAAACAAAAGTGTTACAAGATCGACAAGCTTATATACAACAAGCCCTGCTGACAGCATACCCTGGTATTGTGGTATGCTTCATCTGACATAGATTTCAGTTGAGGTCCCTTAGACTAGTGCAAGTGATATATTGCTTTTGTTCCTGTTTCATACATGGTACATCAATGAGAAAGTGTCAGCTGAAGAGTGAAAGCCTGAACTTGCTGTCATATGTTTTCTTTCATTAGGTTCAACTTTCCATTGCACTTGTTCTTTCTTCTGACCTGGACACTGAGGACTATGACTATGAAGAATTGGTTAGAACAGTGAATGATGCACCTAAGCCAGTCTCAAAGTAAGCATTTGCCCTTGACGCATTACTTTGTGTTCATGTGACTATGGAATCTGTATCAGCATAAACTGAAATGTAAAGAAATAAATCCCTGACCAGGACGAATTTTTTCTCAACTGCGAAGCTTTCTTTCTGAGAACTGATCAAAATACTTGTTATACATAGTATTTACATGGAAGCGTGTTGTGGAATCGCCCTGTAGCCAATTTCTAAGCATGTAGTTGTCCCAAACATATTTTTTGAGTGAAATAAGCCACTGTTACCAAGGCAGGAGAACCTAGAGATGAAACAACTCATTGGAGTATTTTCAGAATTGTTCACATTTGAATTGGTGCTGATCATAGTACATCAGAGGGACACCATGGCAAACATCCAGCTAGTGATATGCACCTCAGAATCTCGGCTTTCTGTCTATGCCACAAGATTACTTTATCAAAGAGAATTGCAGGCACTGTTGAGCTCCGTATCCCCTTCAAGTACCAAGCATTTCTGTCCTTGAAATATTTTGTTTCACTACATTTCTTAAATCTTCAAGATCATGGAACGCATATTGCTGCAAAACAATTACCGTATACTTTTGAATTCATCAGTGAATTTTGTCAAGCTTACAGAAAGTTGACTCTATGCAAGAGCTCTACACATGAATGTCAGATACGAAAAATCAACTATTCCCATGTCTAGAATTGCTTAAAATGCACCTATACAGCCACTTGAAAAATATGCCTGATTTAAATCATCGTGAAAAAGACTGAGCCTGCTATATGACAACATATGCTGGCACCAAAAGCAAATACCGAGCCATCCAATTTCCAACCAGTTTCACTAAAACAGTGCTATACATATTCAAACTTTCAGTACAGGTTATCAGAAGTGTTTCATGATGTATGTAACTCATCAGAAATATTATTTTCATCAGTGCTTTTGCTTTTCATGCACTATCTTGCCATGCACAATTGTGCAAACAGCGCCTGAAGCAGATATGTTGGTAAGAGCAATTGAAGTCCTTGAAAAAAAAATTAAACTACTAGTACAAGCAACCTCTTACTTCTCTTACCTCCTCCCAAAAGAGTTTTTCTCATACTATTGCTCTCGTAATGCTAAAGCTGTAAACACCACAATCACATCAGAAGGCTGCCACTAGTGCATACGTCTCAAGCCACTATAAGGGGCTTGAGACGTAAAAATCAGAGAAACTGTGTTCCACTCCTAACAGCTGATAATACTATAGCTAATGAACAGAATGCATGAGGAAAAGGCAGCAATGGTTAATTTATGGCACTACTATTCAGAAATACAGGTGCCCTAGTAGCGATTGGTCAGTTGTCTATTCACCCCTCAGATGGTGCCACTATGTAGTGTGTACCAATTAACCCAAAACATGTGATGTTCTTTTTGACAGCAGAGGGCAGAGTTTATCCTAATATTTCTTGCTCTTGCTTTATGGCAGTATGTAGTTGGCGAGTGGTGCTTTACTTTTATGGCTTGGCTATGTGTTTTTTACATTCGACAGATACAGCAACACATTGACACAGTTAAACAATGGTGTAAAGGTGCCACGTTGGGGCTGGAGGTGCGAGAAGTGCTGTCTTGTTGAGAACCTGTGGCTGAACCTGACAGATGGCTCTATTCTCTGTGGTCCAAAGCGGTACAAGGACAGTGGAGGCTACAACCATGCACTTGAACACTTTCAGGAAACTGGCTACCCACTTGTGGTTAAGCTATGCACCATCACGTCAGATAGCGCTGGTGAGCTTGTATGATTACTCATTTTGTACTCTTGCCCTATGCGAATTTGATTCTTGTAGATTTTGATATCGGAAAGCTTCTCAAAGGTGATAGACGGACAAAGCACCGGACTCAAGTGCACTTGAAAATGATGTATAGCAGCATTCAATTAAGCCTCATTGAGTACAAACTACAGTCACTTGAGCATGCTCAAGAATGCTACATGACCAGGGCGATAGTAAAAGTTCCCTCAAGTGACTTGATTGTTTCACGTTTTCCTGCAGCTGTATATCTGCCACATGTCTCTGAAGTTATGCCTGGTAGACATAGCCCACATATGTCTTTATGTGCAGAACACTTCCCGATTGTATTGCTCTGTTAATCCCAGGTGTTCCCTTTTTGATGCTATAGAGAATTTTGGTAAATTTTCTTTGGCAAATAGCCCAATTATAGTCCATGTGCTGGATTACACGAAGAGGCACATACAGCACATATTGAAATTTATGAATTGTTGCCAGTAAGTTTACTAGCATATTAACTCGGGAACTAATGATGAGGATGGTATTGGTTTTGAGATGTGTGCTGTCAAATTTTCAGTGAAAATTCACTGCTGCTTCATTTACCTTATTTAACAATGCTCTTTTATGCATTGAAATATAAAAATTCCCCTGTATTTCATCTAGCACCTTGGGAATGAATACTTCAAAACTAGTGTCAATTTGTCGTGCAAGCAGTGTCTGCCTCTTCCCGTAATTCAGCTTGCAAGGACTACGGTTGTGCTATCCAGTACAAGTAATTAGAAAAAACTTGTATAGCTTATAAAAACACCTGGTATACGTATAGACTGAGTTTAGTTCATTTAAACGAAAAGTTAATGAACACTGCATGTAAAACTTTAGGAAGTGCACTGAAAGTGCAGGCAAATGTGATGGTTGCCCAAAGAGTACCAATGCTGGTTGAAACAGACAACCAATCATCTATATATATTGTCGCGAGAGGAAAAGGCAGCAGTCAGTTCCAAGCGAACGGCTATTTACTGTTCGTTTCTGCAGCAGCTACCACACACACTTCTTCATCCTCGGCTTCCAGCATTACTAGCGCCTGCCAATATCTGTAAATGTGGTGTTTGCAACCTCAAAGGAAACCATGTTTGAACACAAATGAACAGTGAGTTTCTGACAAAAAGTTCTCGTCGTTTTGATTTTAAGCATGGCAGCACCATTACCCTGGAGCTCAAGAAAGATGCCAAAGTGCTTGACTCGTGAATAATTCTTGATGTACAAGAATTGGGGCCTCAAACAGTGTGGTCAAAGTAAATTTACTAATTCATCATCTTTCTTTCCCTCTTCATTTTTTTGTTGGTTAATTATGTTTTTAAGCATATGCGACCTGTCAAGTGCTGCTAATTGTTTTCACTGCTTTCTCAGATGTCTACTCATATGATGAAAACAGCATGGTAATAGATGGCAATCTGTCCAAACACCTTGAACATTTTGGTATTGAGATTGCCAATATGCGAACGGTGAGTCATCTGTTTGTACAGTTCCTGGTTGCTCTAGAGGTTGTGCATGCTGAAATCATGGCGGATGTGAACACTGTGGCAGTTTGATTTTAATGGAAGCCAGTGGCAAGGATTGTTTGCATGCAGTCAGAGATGTGGTTGCAGAATGAGACGCTTTAATCTGGCATTGAAATGCAGACAGACAAGACAACACATGAACTGAAGGATGAAATGACACAGCAGTCAGGAGAGTGGGCGGTAATCCAGGAAACTGGCCACAACCTGGAACGCCTGTATGGACCCGGCTACACGGGCCTAGAAAACCTTGGCAACTCCTGCTACATGAATGCCGTAATGCAGGTCGTCATGAGCATCCCAGACTTCAAGCAGAAGTGAGTACTGAACTGTTTATTCTGAGGCTACTTGTAACATTACTATCATTTCAGACATGACAAATAGTGTGTGGCAGCATGATCAAACACCAAAATAAACAGACTCGGCCTTCCTACCTGGCACTGTCATACTTTGCCTTTGGGCTCATCACTCACGTATTGAGGTCTAGCAAAGCATTTCTATGTAGGAAAAGTTGTCACAAAATCGTTTCCATTTAGTATACTGGTACATTTCAGCATCTACTTAGGCCCTCATATCATAAACAAATTTTCACAGCCAATATCAATGCAAGCCATATGTAGAGAACTGAATCCATGTATAACTTTAAGATTTCTTAGTTTTGTTTGTTTGTGCAGTTCCTGCAGTGCACAGAAAGCGTTGGCATAAATGAAAAAGGCATGCCTTAGCTATCCTTATGTGGTAGCTGACCGAAAAGAGAAAATGAGAAGACACAATGAATGTGGCTTGTGCAAGCACGTGCATATTTTATGGGCATTTTCTAAATTGGTACATAGCTTGTTTACCACCAGTGCTAGCTGAAAAAGTCAGAAAGAACATTTTATATATATATATATATATATATATATATATTATATGGCGATATTATGTTCCCTTTATTTGCGAGATTCCCAAGATGGCTTAGATTTTTACAGTGCATATGCTTGAGGCTAATTATCATTCTTTAACCATGACGAAGGATTACATTGCACTTCAGTGTAAAGTAATATTCTGCACAGCAACATTTGCTAAGAAAAATTGCCTGGATATGAAAACATGATACAAAATTTGTGATGTCTCACTAATACTATCATAGCTGGTACTTGTGTGGGAAAAACAAGAGAAAAAAATTTGCCTACATTATCTTCACCAGTAATTCTTTTTCTTCCACAAAAGAAATATAGACAGAATTTTGAAATAATATTCTGTAATTTATTTGTTTTAGCATTTCTCCTCAGTTTTCCTTTAAGCTGCAACCTTGACTGGGTTCATGTTGAGGTTTCTCTCGTGGAGTGGCTGCAAACAAACACTCCAGCAATTCCATTGGCTTTTGCTCTGGTTAGAGAACACAGGGAGATAGCAGGAGAGGCCTTTGTCCTGCAGTGAACATAAAACAGGCTGATGATGATGATGAGAGAACACAGGAAATATTCTTGGCTGTCTTTGTTCAGCACAATCAAGGAGCTTCTTCTAAGCAAGATAAGTACGTTACAGTACAGTGCAGCAAATACAAAGGGATACCTAAAAACAACAATTGTTTTTGGTTAATTTGCATATTTCTTCAGACATTTCAAAACCTTAATGCCCTCTCTCAGGGAATAAATGGACCTGCCCCACCACTTTAGCCATTGTTCGAAACTCTTGAACAATGGCTCATGGCACTCGACCAGTAACGTCCATCATTTTGTTCACCTCCTCCACATATTTAACATGCTTTCCTTTAAGCTCTTGCTACAGTCTTGAAGATAAGAAGTTGCAAGGAGCAAGATATGGGGAGTAGAGAGGATTCCATTTTTGTCACAAAGGGCTGCACACTCAGTGCTGTGTGGGCTGGAGCTATGTCGTGGTGCACAAGCCACTTGCCTGAGTTCCACAGCTCGTAGCACTTTCCTCTAACTGCATGATTCAACTACATTGATGACATCCATGTAAATACACTAGTTGACTATCTGACCTTATGGTTCAAGTATATAATCAGTTCGCTGATATAAAAAAAATTCTGAGAAAGAACAAAACATGATGTGCCAACATTGTTCTTTGACATCAGCCATCACAACACAGACACATAAAGGAACAGAGGCTTGGAAGAAAGCAATGGCATCAAGAGATTAAGCTTTACAGAAGGACTGTGTCACTTACCCCTCCTGCTTCAGCAAAAGAATTCTCCTTACTTTTGGGTACCCCTTCGAATTTCTATAAACCACAATGTCACATGGTTAACCCATTGCCTACCAAAGCCAGCAAATTGCTGGGCCTAACAACAGGGGCCCAAAATTGCCAAAGCTGATGAATCACCAGACTGGAGGCTGGATGGGTTTTAAACATTATTCATCGATGACGGGATGGGCAATATACACTATACTTGATTAAAATGCTGTCAATAGATGGCACTACTTGTCCCCTACAGCGGAGGTTAGATTTTTAAAATTCTTAGTACTTAGTATTTAGTGCTAGTTTGTGTAGTGCCCGTAAGCGGCAAACATAATCGGTACATAAGGCACTGCAGTGCACATCATATTTGGTAGCCAATGGGTTAACCCTAGATGTAACGAACACGGACATATTGAATTACCAGATATAATAAGGTAATATAAACCTTGATAATATTTTAGCCAATATCAGAACGTATGCTTTCTAAAAAAAAAATCTGATGTAACTATAAAGTGTTTTTCTGTCTGATGTGGCTTCATTATAATAATGAGGTTAAACTTTATTTATTTAGATGAACTTAGCAGATGTGCCAGCATTCAGTCACATAAGCCAGAAGACCTTTCATTAGGTATATTGTGCTACATACATGTTACACAGAAAAAGAATAGATGCAACATAAGGTATAAAGGTGCGTACGATTACACTTTTGTTGCTTTCATCTGTGTTATCCATTCTTCTTTCTGTGTAACACATAGCACAAAACAAATATAAATGTTCAATTTACGGTATTAAAAGCAGAAGACCTGCATAAACACTTGAGCACCGTGCTAAGTAAAAGCCCTGCAGTTTATTAGTTTGCTTACACATTCATTCTCACTTTTGTCACAAACACCTTTGCTTGGAGTTACTCGCTTTTTTTGTGCAGATTCTCATTTAACGCTTAATTCTCATGGTTCATTTTGACTGCTGTGACATAGTTCGATAAGCTTGATAATCTTTGTTTGTTCACTGCTGCTTTCTTGTTCTCTCATTTCATCGTGTGAGTAGTGTCAGGAAGTTGTGCAAATTATAGCTGCATGTTGTGGGCCCTCCTTTAATGGTATGTTGCTCTTTCTTTAAATTTAGGTACTATGACAAAGCTGATCAGATTTTCGAACAAGCCCCACCAGATCCAGCTGAAGATTTCACTGTTCAAATGTGAGTGTTATATGCATAGGGCATCCAGCAGATCATCATATGTTAGCGTTAACAAGTGAACAAGGCCTGAGCACTGACACTTAGTCCAAGTTATTTATTAAACAGTTCATTATTTACTAGAACCAACTGTTGAAAAATCTTTTGTTGGTCACTGCTATGAACTGACCAGGAAAAAACTCAGTGCCCTTCCACTGTGTGAAGAAGGATGACCAGCGAAGCTGTGTATGTGGACCCCTTAATGGCAAACTGCCGCGGGTCGGCCCGGCATTGCACTAACTTCGGGATTGGTCCACGTATGGGAACTGCTTAATGCCTGCTTCACCTCTGCCCCGAAATGACCTGGTATTGTACTATCTTCGGAATCCGCCCACATATGGGGAGTGCTTAATGCCTGCATCACCTCTGCCGCGGGTCGGTTCGGCATTGCACTATCTTCGGGATTTTTTCTACATGCGGACACGTTAGTGGGGAAAGTAGCCCTTAACAGCTGCACTGTAAAAGCTGTTTTAATGTGGGCACCCTATGAGTGTGTCTGATTGTAAACATGTAGTGAGTGAAACACCTCCATATAGAGAATTATTACATATATGGAAGAACCCAATGACTTTTGTCAAGTCAGTTACTGACATGAATGACATTTTCAACATCTCATTTTAGAGGAAATAGCCTTCTTTGGCATGTGCTCATTTTGCTCGGTGGTTTGAACTTTCATCAGCGATACAAAGGTAGCAGTGCAAAGGGCACATGCTCTTGCGCAGTCTAGTTGCTGGCTGTGTTTGCCATCAAGCACAAATATTACAGCTACTTGAGGCACACACGTTGTCACGCGAGAGCTTTGGGATGTCTGATGGTTTAGATGATGTGGTGGGGCACTCGTAAAGGACAACCCTTTTTTTCTCCTGCCGCCCTCTACAACTGTGGCGGCTGCAGGAGAGGAAGGATGGCAGTTGCCTTCCATGTCAGGGCTCACGCCACTGGAGACAATGTGCATACAACGAATTGACTTCTACGTACAGTCCCCTATACTAGTTACAAATGTGCTGGTTATCAGTTCTGTTCATGATCTTATGAAGTGAAACAATATTTTCACTGCAACAAATCTACACCTTAAAGCACACCCTTCCTTTAATGATGCAAATGGCTTTCTGGAACTATTCCATTATTCACTTCCACCAGCTGACAGTTATCGTAGGTGGTATCTGCACAATATTTTTGCTTTAAGTGAAGGTCTTTGACCTCAAAACCTTGAAAAATTTATGACCAGCCTCAGAGCAGCCTAAATAGTTTACAGAAATAGTTTTGTGTGGGCCAGTTGCATCACTCTATGTAGCAGCATTGCATATGGAAGAGCAAGTGAGAGTGAACAACGTCCCAATCTTCTGCTCCTATGTGTTCACCTTAAGTGTCATGATTTACCCATATACTTTCCGGGAAACAAAACCAAATCTTCTGTCCTTGTCAAAAGTTGCGCTGTTAGAATCATGCCAGACACGTATATTTGCCCAATCTTTGAAGTTACCAAGTCAAATATAGTTTTACTTCCTGGACATGCCACTGCTGCAGCTATTTCTGCTTTACGAAACTAAGTTCGCTTTTTTTTAGTTTAACTTGGGTACTTTTTATTGCCATATAGTTTACATGCAATGTTCATTTAGGTCACATTCTGTGGCCAATTTGGTATTACCTATATAGTGATGTTGCTAAGCAATTTTTACACCACCCACCTAAAATAGACCCCTTTTCTTTGTTTTTATGTAGTAGGGAGAAATTAACAGCATGTAAAACTTCATTGTGTCTGATACTTACACTGAACATATTGTCTGTCTTTGTTCTTTCCTCATCTTAGGACGAAGTTAGCAGTAGGCATTCTTTCTGGCAACTATTCCAAGAAGCCTAATCAGAGTGACACCTCCTTAAAGGACACTATGGTATGTTCAACAGACAAACCTTCCAACTTGTTTTGCCAACAATCATTTCAAACATTTATTTAAGTGGGTAACATTGCTTTCCAATTAGTGAGCAGGTGTACTTAAACTGCTGCACGGAAAATGCTCTCATGATGTCTCACCACAGTTTAGGCGACGTCACCAAAACTGGCATGAGCCCTCATGAGAGCACTTTGAGAGCAGTTTTAGAGTGCTCCTGTTTGTCCACTGGAATGCTCAATAAGAGAGCCCAGTCCAAAAACATAACACGCAAGAAGGAATGCGATTATAAGTGCTCAGTTGCAGATGTTCACTGTTAGAGGGAAATGCAGATAACATATTGGGTGCTCCTGGGAAGGCTTTAAATTCTATAGATCAGTGCAGTAGATACAAATTTATTTCTTTAGCTACATCACCTTGGAGCCAGTGGACATATGTTATGCAATAACGTGTTGTTGAAATCAGCTAATTCGCATTAACATGAGTTGTAAACAAATTAATCATATACTGCTGTGTTCTTAAGACTGTGTCTTGAAGCACTTGATACAAATCAATCATATTATACTGCTGTGTTCATAAGACTGTGTCTTGAAGCACTTGATAAGCCTTTTTCAATGCCTCCACAGAAAATTGCAACATATATCTTGGGACATGCCCACAGCCCAACCAAGTGTTCAAAGTTCTTCGTCTCAAAAATACAATTGCATTCGAGAGAGGAAGCCAACTTTAGTGCTAGCAATATTTAGACATGGTATTTGCTTTCATAATTCTTGTGAAATATGCATCTAAAGCCATCTATGTTGTTAAACTCCTCAGGAGGTACGTGGAATCAGGCCGCAAATGTTCAAAGCTGCAGTGAGCAAGAACCACACAGAGTTTTCGACGAGACGACAGCAAGACGCCCAGGAGTTTTTCCTGCACTTGCTGGAACTTGTCGAGGTGAGGCACCTCTGCTGTCATCTGTGTTTTGTTTTTGTTGTTCAGCTGTGTGTTTGTCTTCAGCTCTGTCATTTGTGCAGGCATGAACTTTCACTCTCGTACCTTCAAAGGAGCTTTGAGACACCTTTTTTTTTAACCAACATGTTGTAATGAGTGTGGTGCCTTTCGAGAAAATTACATCTCAAACTTTTTACAGGGGCTTAATATGAACAGAGGTGTAATGAGTGCAGTGTTTACTTTCCTTTTTCCCCTAAAACTCATCGGTTCCTCTTTGCAGAGGAAGCACCAATAGCAATACCCTACTCTTCTTTTTCTTGTTTTCATGATGCACATACAGTAACCCTTTTAATCTAGCTTTTGAAAGAGGTGCCGCAGGGTAACAGGGGAGTAGTGACTGGACAGGAATGATGCATTAACTGCCACTTTCCCATTTTCGAGAAATTCTGCAAGGGCGTGAATGAATGTGCCCAAAGGATGGTGTCTATGGGCTGTCACACTCCACGTAACATCATTTGTGACATTGCCTAAAACAGAAAGAGAGCAGTGTTTTGAAAGTTGGAGAGAGAAAAGCAGTCCTTTATACCAGATTATACAGGATGTTCCAGCTAACCTTAGGCAACCTGTTCAATGAAAAAAAAAAAAAAAGAAATATGGTACATGATACGATTTTAAGATCTATGGTGTTTGATCGTCCGACGTCAGATGAACAACACCATAGGTCTTAAAATCGTATTATGTGCCATGTTTCTTTTTTTTTTTTCATTGAACAGGTTGCCTAAGGTTAGCTGGAACATCCTGTATAATCTGGTATAAAAGACTGCTTTGTTTGTCAGACAACCAAACACCATAGGTCTTATAATGTTATCTTGCACCATGTTTTCTTAATCTTTTTTTCATTGAACAGCTTGGCTAATGTTAGCTGAGACACATGATATAATTCCTGCTGCATACAGTGGAATAATATTTGGCTCACATGTTCACGGTAGCACCATGCACCGATTATGAACATTTTATCATGCTCAAAAAGTGTTTCAATGACCCTTCAGGTACATTGATGCTGTTACAGGAAAAACAAGCTTTGAGGGAGAACTAAAAAAATTGTGCACTTTGCAGAAAAACAGTCGCAACGAAATGGACCCTTCGAACTGCTTCAAGTTTGAAGTGGAAGAGCGTGTGGAGTGCACTGCATCAGGGAAAGTGCGCTACACACATTGTGTTGACTGGTGCCTCGCTCTGCCAGTGCCTCTGGAGAGGGCCATTAACCAAAGTGAGCTCCATGTCTTTCATGGTATAAAGCGTAGTACTCAAGTTACACCTGTTCCTTATTCCATAGAGCAAGTAATTTCTAGAAATGTGTAAAGACTAGCTTTTTCTTATGCTGCATTGTGCATAACATGCACATACATAGCATGGCTGAGCATCAAAATGAAAAACTCGTGTTTGTATTGTCTTGGAAACATATTTCTGAGAAAGAGAGAGAGAGGAAAACGTTTGATTTCTGTGACTAGATGTTGGGATGATGGTAAAAAGGCATAGCGAAATGGAGGTGAAAGTGCAACGTTGATGATATCTATACTCTTAATTGGGATTGTCGATTTTATCTGGTATGGTGAGCCCAAAGCTCTATTAATGCGGCCACATTAGCAGGTGTTGTGCCAAGCAGCCACTCCTAAAGTGTCTGGGCTCTTTTAAGCAGTGTCATAAGTATAGGCTGAAATGCCTGTTGACTATCTGGGTAATCCCATAGTATTCCCACATTGCTTGCATTTGGGAGAGCTGTCTTTTCTGGCTATGTAACACAGATTGTTTTGTGTGGGTAGACATCACGCGAGTTTAATTTGATGAAATTCTTGTCTGGTTTTATGCATCCAAGTGTCGGCTTTGCCATTATCTTGGAGTTAGAATCCCAGAATCCGAATTGCTTTTAATCTTGAAATCGTTTTGTTCTCTACTTGGAGATGGATGGTTTATGGTAGTGGTTTGTTGCGTGACTTCTTTGGTTCACAACCATAACATTTCTCATTTTTCTAATGACATGGAAAGAGTGACTTGTTTGAGATGGGAGTGTATAACTTTGATGGCATGTTGAAGTCTGTGTTCAATGTTGCCTGAAGATCCAGTATGTGCCCAGAGTGTAATGTAGAGAGTAGGTGCTGTACCTTAGGTTTGGGTATATTTTGCAGCTATGAGGTGACACTATCCAAGGCCATGGACTGGTAATGTCAGGGTGCAAACTATATGCAAATTTCATCTTGAGGTGTCACTTTACGGCAGTGAAGCTGGTGCTCACGTGATGTCTAAAGTTTTGTTTAGAGCTCCCTCTCCCCTTTTTTGTGGTCATTCATTCTCCTCCTCTTTTCGGACTGCCATTTTGTGTTTTCATTGGTTTAGCAGTTGGCATCAGCGAACCAGAACTCAGATAATGAGAGCTGAGCTCGACAACAGTCCTTTACAGCATAGCAGAAGATTACCAGTGTTGACGAAGAGGTGGGGAACAGAGTTGCTGAACGAAGATGTGACATGGAAGAGTCATGCATCCGTGGGGCAGTTTGTATAAATATTTGAGCATTGTTGTTTTCGGTTATTTCTGCAGAGCATACATGCAGATATTTTTCTGTCCTAGTGTTGTAATTGGGGGCGCGGTTCATACGAGGACGCGGGTTATACACTGAAAAATATGTTATTTGTTGATGCCTCCCTGCATCATATGAGCACTGAGAGATGCCTACAGGCCATCAAAATCTGGAGGAGACCTTTAGCTGGCCCATCGGAGGCACTCCGCTTGCATTTCTTTTGCATAAGTATGATAGAAATTGTTTTTCTACAATACCTGCGTGTGTGCTTATAATGAATATATAACGAATGTATTTTCGTGCCCGATACGACTTGCGTTATAATGAGGTTCGACTGTACGTGGAAAGGGTGCAGTCACCAAGTGATGACCATCAGCATGGTCGCCACTTGTGTGTTCATGTGAGAACACAGGCTTATGGCTCTCAAATCTGATTGGTCTTGTTCCTAGTGCCTGTGAAGGTGATCTAGGACCATTTCTTCAGCGGTTTTGCCTGTACATGATAAGTCGGAAGCATTTTGGGTTGTTGGTTGGTTTGCTAGGAATCAGGGTTTGTATAACAAAGGCATGTTTTCAGCTGGCAGAATTTCGCGTATTTCCAATACTGTGTTCATATATTTGAATTGGTAAATATGGGGGTATCTACAAAAATGATCAATTTTTGCTGGCCGAGATTTATGGCACTGTGGACATCACTAATCGTGCTTTAATTGGAAATACCTAACCTAAATTTTGCTCACTTCAACTGATAAGATTTAACATGCCCAACTGCTTTTGCAAAACGGAGGTAAAGGCATGTCACCATAGTAAGAATCCCAAATCTATCCCCAACTCTCAGCTATGAATCTAAAAGATAAGGCATGAAATATCTTAGTGTTTCACATAGTTCTATCTTGCAACGCTTAGCAAAAAGGCATTGAGTGGAAACAAGGGAGATGCCAATGCACATTATAGCGCATTCGGAATGGTAAGCATCGATCAGGCTTAGTTTGCCAATTGCAGCTTATGTCTGTGAAAAATATTTAATTACGCTTACTGGCAATTAATCATTCCATAATTTTAATTGATTTCCACCGTTACCTATTTCTGACAACAAAATTAATCTCTTCACAAGTCTCCTAATTCCGTAATAAAAAATTGTCATCTCTAAAGCACCTGGTTTAAGTTAGACATGCCATAAGATGGACACGCAGCCAAGTGCATCTCCATCACGCACTGCAAGACAAAACTAAGTGGAAAATCGGTGCATTTGGAGGCAAACCTTGTGGATGGGTATTAAGAACTGATGAAAGCCATAGGAGCTCTGCAAAATCAATATGAAATATGATTTGGTGCCCTGATTCAGGTTCACAATGGCAAGATATGCCAAAAAGTTAATAATATTAAAACCTACATGGAAGTACTTTGTTATTAACTAATTGATTCTTTTACTACAGTGCAATCGATGGCTGTCTCTTAGGTAATCAACCTGAAGTTGTGTATCAACGTTAGCTACCACAGCTTATCTTTTTAAAATCTATTTTAAAGGGCCCCTCACCAGGCCCTACAGAAAATTTTGGTTATACACTGGAAGTTGTTACGTGTCCTCTAGGGAGTGTTCTGCCGCAAAAAAATTTCAAATCGGCTCAATAATAGCCGAGATAGAAATATTTCAGTGCCGTGAACCCATGATTTCAGCAGGTGGGCTCCACTGCGAAGCAAGACGCTCTCTCCAAGACGCTCTCTCCTAGCCTCCGCAAGCAAAATTCCTTCCCTGCATTCTTCCATACCTAACCTAGAGGATCGCATACGCATACGCCACAGGCCCCGTCTTCATTTTTTTTCTCCTCGCTTTTTTTTTTTTCGGCGCTATGTACTTCCGCTGACGGCGTCGCACACGAGCTATTGTCTCGTTCACGCAGCGCACGAGTTGGCGCGCTGTGCACGAGGAAACATGACTAGCACTATAATTCAGTGCTACACAAATACTGAGGCAGAACAAGCGGATTGCACAGCGTGATCACGCGTTGGAACACGGTAGAAAATGGAAGTTTCGGCACCAGTGCACGTGACCGCACGACTGCGAGAACAAGCAGACGATTAAGTGGAAGTACATCTCTCTTGCTTCGGTGGGAAGTAAAACAAAAACCACATAGGCATTTCGTTTGTGTGTTTTATTATTTCTCTAAACTTCAATTCGTCAATTCAAGCAACAGATCGCACAGATAATAGATGTTGTCTTGAATAATTCTCGAAGTCACGTGTCACCACGAGTGACGTCACAATGCGGACACCAGTACGTAGGCGCAGGCACACGAGTATGTCATTCTCCGGCTTGGAGCGCGGCGGCCGCGAGAAGGAAATATGGCGTTCGGTTTGAAATTTCAGATCTTTCTGCGGCGCGTAGCGATGTAATACTTTGCAGACACGATCGTTATCACGCAATTTATGCTCTGCACTTGTCAGCTCAACATGGCCAGACCTGGTGAGGGGCCCTTTAAAGAAGAAAGGCAGGCAATATACCAATTAACACTGAGCCAGAATGTCAATTCTGCTATAATTAATAATGTTGCCGTCTTGTTTGTGGTGTTGATTTTTCTCTCCTCTTTTTTTTTTTGTACATTAATGTACAGGTGACGTGGACCGACACAATTCCGTGATAACAGAACTCTTGAAGATGGGGGCAAAAATGCAAGTATTACCTTGGTTTTAGGCTCTAGTCGAAATCTAGATCTGTGCATGCGAGCATTGTTGCTGTTACAGGAGTTTAACTTAAGCATGTACCCGATTACATGTTTACATACACCCTGTTCTATTCAATGTGCAGCACGGGCGATGTAAGCATAAAGCCGAAGATCCCATTTAAAGCATGCCTGGAAGCCTTCAACACAGTTGAGGCTATAGATGACTTCTACAGTACAGCTGCCAACACGAAGGTGACTGCACGCAAGTGAGCACTCTGTCTTACATTTGGCGTGAGCGTCTTTTTCAACTTGAAATAAATTAAATGTATTCAATTATCAGTGGTCATTTGGTGATAGGCTGCTTTCAGACAAGCTCTAGAAAAGGGTTTCAACCAGTGTTTGCAGCAAGCTGGTCTTTGCTGACTGCGAAGGTTATTTGAGAGTGGAGGCAATCACATCTTTGAAGCTCATGTACACAGTTAAAGTGAAAAGTAAGTTTAGCTGTATTCGTGAATTACCCTTCTGTAACAGCAAAAGAGCCACTCTGACCATGAGAAGATTGTCTTCTTAGGTCTAGTTAACATTTTATTGGAAAAGATGGACTGCATAGCAGTGTATTCTAAATGAGCAAAAAACAATTTTGATAATTTAAAGAACGTTTGCTAAGGTGCAGTGGCGCTAGTATGAAAAAATAGTTTAAAATTTGTGATGTCCCAATCACATACTTGTGCTGGAGTTCAGTGTGAAACAAAGAAATAGAACTTTCACCTTCCCATTTCTTCTAATAATCAACCTACTACTGCAATATTAATTAAACTTGAGTTTTAAAATAACCTCAACCTAAACTTATTTAGCATTTGTCTTTGACCTCCCTTCTAATATGAAGTCATAATAATAAATGTGAGCTTACATTTTGTAGCTTTACAGCACGCAAGATTTTACCGTACATCCTTTAGATTTCTGACCAGTATCTCACCAAACATAGGGTCTGCTTAGCTTTTGGAAAGTTTCACCTTCACTAATTTCCTTATCTGCTTGTAGCCATTCCTCCAAAATTGCTTGCAGGCTCCTGCTATCATTATTCATGGCAACTTTTATAATTACGGGGCTTCAAGATATTGCTACACAGTGTTTATGACACTATACGATATGTCTACTTTGTTTCTGCAATGTTTTGACAACTGCATCATTTCAATTGCCCGTCAATTGTTGAAAACTCACTGTGCACAAGATATATGGCATATCCAAAAAACGGAGAATATCAGTGAATGTGGATGAGATATTACATTTTCACATTGTAAATGCGCTCATAGATGGACGTCAGGGTGGTGGATGGTAGCACAAGTGTGCAGTCATGTAGTGTATTCTTTTCTGTTATTTTTCTGATTGCTGTACATATTGCAATCATGATGCACATGAAGTAGTCATTTACTGTGGCTAATATACTTTTCAACAGTGGCAGAGTACACATTTCAGAATGCAATGAAACTCGCAAAAAAATTATTTTCAGCTTGTTCTGCTGGCATATGTTTTAACAATAATTAAGTTCCAAGAAATGTGTTAGAAGTAAGTTTTGGTACACAGAATTGATTTGCACCTACATAATACAGTTAAACCTCGATTTAACGGAGTCGGTAAAATCGGCGATTTGCTTCGTTATATCGAAATTTCGTTATATTGAAATTCGACCCTTTATGCTAATAAGTGCAGTCACTGATCGATATTTCTTAAGGGGCTGCAGAATTTCCGAATTATCGGGCAATCAAAAAATGCTAACTTATATATAATGTAATTCATTTTGATGAATCTGGAAGTCTGCGACGGAAGATACGGTTTCATGCCACGTCGACGATATTTTCACATCGGCGGTACGAATTAAGCGTAGCCAGCCACGCATTCGCGTGCACTCCGCCCCCGTGGCTGATAGCGTCGGCCACACCGGGACAACGCCATTATGAAATGCACCGGCAGCAGGGAGCGAATGTTTAGTCTGCCTCTCGCTCCAACCAGTCACCGAAACTCAAGCTTACGCAAGCTCCAATACCAAACGCGCGGGAAGACAGCTTACATGATGCCACGCCTTCTTGGCCCGCCCGCTTTTGCACACGCGGCAGATCACCTCTAAAGCAGGGTGCGCGGCTGCGTATGCGCTCAGCCGCGCTTACAGCCATGCGCAGCCACGGCCGAAATGCGCACTAAAAATTGAGACGTGCGCAAACTTACCCCTTCGCGTGCGCTTGATCGCGTTACCGCGAGCTCGCTCCCCATCTCCCTCTTTCCCTTTGCTCGCGTGGGAGCAATTACAAGCAGCCGCTTGTAATTCAGTCATTTGACCATCTGCATCCCCGGAAGTTTCAATTTATAGTCACGGCTTTCCTTTGCGGTGGCAGTGAAATTTCGTTATATTGAAATCGCATACAAGGGCAAGTCGTTATATTTAGGTTCTAAATACTAGTGTTCAATGGACAAGAGGTTATGAAAAGTAGATACTTCTTTATATTGAGAATGTTGTTATATTGAAGTTCATTATATTGAGGTTTAACTGTATATTCTTTAGTGGACAAGAGCGTTAAAAAATGAGTGGTTGCACAAAAAACAAATTACACAATGTGCAGCAAGCAACAAACAAAGCATTTTGACTCTATAAGCCAAAGCTGGATATAACAAACACAGATATAACAAAAGTAAGAATTTGTGAATTTTTTTTGCTCACATCAGCAAGTATGCTAAAATGAATATCAGGCATAACAAAGCTTTTTCTTGTGGAATGCGAAGTTCGACTGCATTAGGAAAGGTTTTGGAAAAGGCTGTTGTTAGTATTAATAAGCAGTATAGCATGTTGAAGTGGGATAGTTGATACGTTAGGAACTTCAAAGGTAACAGCGCAAAAAGCGGGACAATGATAATACGAGACAAACACAGCACTGACTAACAACCAATTTTTATTTCGTGTCAGTGTATACTGGAAATACAATTAGTAGAAGAGAAAGCAAGCAAACAAGGACATGCGATATCGCCATTAACAGTGCAATGTGGCATGCTGGACATGTACATGATGCTGAAGGCACACTGACACAATTTCCCTCACTTTTAAATCAAAGCTTACTTTGCGAACTCTCCTGGACTTCCCGACTATGAATGCTGCTGCTGTACTCTCGAATAGCTCATACTTACAAAAGAAAAAAAAAAGAATTAAGTGCCCAATGGTGGGATCATACCTCAATCCCCCAGCACAGCAGCGTGATGCTCTAATCATTATGCCAAAATCACAAGAATACTTCGATCACTCCAATCCCAACTAGCTCTTTGAGACAATTTCCGTGTGTGTCACATTGCTTAGCATGGGTACGCAAGAGCCATATGCGGGTGCACCAGTTTCCTTTACGTAAAAGTTGCAGGAATGAAACCAGAAAATTTATGGCATTTAACTACCTGTTTTATGAAAGCTTCGCTTCATATAGATAAATTTATATCAATATGCGTAATTTTATGAATGACAAGGCTTCAAAAATTGCACATTTGTGTTGTCCAAAATGCTTACCTAAAACGGCATATTCAGCAAGTTAGCAAATTCAGTATATGTGAGTGGAAAAAGGATGAGTTCGTGTGATGCTAAAAAAGATATCGCCAAATTAAATTATCTTATTACTCATTTAACAGAACAACCAAGCTGCGAACCTTTCCTGACTACCTGACGATACAGCTGAAGAAGTTTACTACAGACGAACAAGGGACTCCCATGAAGTTAGGTATGAAATTGCCGGAGACAACAAATACAGTAAACGACCGATTGTTTGGGCATGCTTCATTATCTGGACAGCCCGGTGGAACCACCACTAGCCACACTTTCGGACACCTTACAGCGTGACGTGTGATAATTCGGACTCCAACTGCATGACTGTGTGCTAGTATGGCCACTGAACAGAGCAGAAATAGCAATATTTTTGTTTTGAGACGCCACTGGCGTGGTTGTTGGCCTTGTCATTGGTACTCCATGAAACCAAAACTAGTGAGCCTAGTTGATCTAGCAGTCACTAGCAAGAATTCAGCATATGCATTAACTGTACCTTTATCTATCTGCAGTGACAGCATGACAATTCAGTCGAAATACCGGCTGTGATTTTGTAGCAACTCCTTCTGCTCAATTCTATGCCAATCTTATCATCCACTGTTCATGCCTGGCTGCTGTGCAAAGCGTCACCCTGACCACTGTCGAGACGCGAAAAGTGTGAAAATGAATACTACCATAAAAGAGAAAATCACGGCCATGAAGTGCCTCAGCCCAGGGCAAGTGAGTGTGTGTGCAAGTATATTTCCTAGGTATACTTTGTGGCACAAAATACATTTCTTGAAAAGGGAAAGAAGAAAGAAAGACAGTGAAGCGCTAAACTACCAACGGTTTAATGACAGCCTGAACAAACGTATAGAAGAAACCACAACTTATGCTCATGCACAGGGAGCCAAGGTGTGACAGAACAACATGGTCATGATAACATACTTTGGATAAAGCACATTTCTGTGGAATATAATACGATAGATGTATCACTGACACAATGAGTACATCAGTACACAATTTTCTCTTTCTTTTTAAAAGTTTCTCCCGTATTTCAGATGTGGAAGTTCTCATACCTGATGAACTTGACCTCAAGTTCTTGCGAGGACATGGTCTTCAACCTGGGGAAGAGCTGTTGCCAGAAATCAAGCAGTTTGGACCACCCACTCAAAGTAAATTGCATTGTGCTTGTGTCCTGCACTTCAAATCATTAATTTTTTTCATATAATCTTTCCTTTGCTATTCAGTAACATTGTTGTATCTCTGCTGAGCTTTTTATGTTCCACAGGCATACAGCTTTGCGTGAAAAAGTTGACGTGCTAACTTTACTCATTGCAGTCATGACCATGCACCCACTTTGCAGTTGTCAGTCACGAGCCATTTCACACATTTCGAGCACCATACAGCAAGAAGCACTCATGTGAATAAATGCACTGCAAGCAATTTCTTTCATAAGACTATTTCATTCATTATGCTACTGTACAGTGTACAGCCTCCAGCTAAAGCATCATGTTGAGGCTGATCACCACACAAACTGTTTTCCTTAGGGTGCTCCTCATTACATTATTAAAAAAAAAGCATTATATGACCCATTACGCAAAAATTACGCCGGCATGACCGAGGTAGTACCAAAAATGGCCAACAGTACAAAGAGTAAAAACACATTTAAAAAATGCTCAGATTGATGAAAATTTCTCAAGGAGGTTCCTGTAAACAATGTAAATTAACGGCTTTAAAAGAAAAGTTGCTACATTGTTGGCTGGGTGGGGATCGAACCCGGGCCTCCGGAATGCGAGACAATCGAACATGCTTCCCCAACGCCACGGCAGCTCCACGGTTCTGGCCGAGTAAAGGTGTGCCAAGTGCGTGCATTCATGAGCATGTTGATGCATGCAATTAGTGCATTCATAATGTTCTGAGGTCTACAAACGGTATAATGCTTTTGCGTTCCCACAGGTAAATAGTCTTAAGCGTCTCTGCTGAATTCACTTCTCTCATCCAAGGACATCTACTGGTCCTCTCAAAGTGCAATATATTTTTCTCCAGCACTAAAATCTTCGCATTAACTAAATTCTCACAAGCTCTTTTTAGAAAATGTAAACTGGGAAGACAGAAACCTTGAGAGGAGCATGCTAATTTTCCTAAAATTTTGTCATAAAAAAGCACTGGACCAGTATGCCGATGCAGCGAAGAGCAATTAACAGTAGTTGAGAAAAGTTACTGGAAGGTGGTGCATGAAACAAAGCCAGCATATGCAAAGGAGCACAATTGGGTGCTTCTTGACATTTGATTAGAACCCTTAGCTTAGCTTGACAGGAGTAGTCTGACACATATGACTGCAAAAAGTTAACATTATGGGCATGTCTCTCGTGTCACTATGATTATGTAGACGAAATAAATGCTAAATGAGATGGGGTGGAGGACAGCGACAACCAGTACCATGCCTTGTATAATGACAAGTTCTATGTTAACTTCTCTCTAATACTCAAAATACTATTCTTGTTTCTTGCTCTTATTTTGTACTTTCCCTATGTTTGACCCTGCAATAGAACACAAATGCTTCAATTTTGCCATAGTGTGTCTTGAAGTGTCATGAAAACACTGGTGAATGTTGTGGATATCAAAAAGTTCTGTGCTGGGAAGCCAATTAAAATGTTCAGGAATTTTGTCAATGGTTTCGATAAAAGCATGCAATTCATTTGCCTGTATTAAGAACAGCCTTACATGAAGTTCTACTCAGGCACGCGTTGATAAGACTAAAGCAGCAGAACTGTGAAATTCCATAGAAGTGCATATAAAGCATGCCCCTATATTCAGAGCCAAGAGCGTTTTCTTGGCTGTGAATATTGGCATGCGCTAGTTACGCTAGAAGCCGAGGATGAAGAAGTGTGCGTGGTAGCTGCTGCAGAAATGAACAGTAAATGGCCGTTCGCTTGGAACTGACTGCTTGCCTTTTCCTCTCGCGACAAACTGGTGGAGGTGCCGAATACGCATCCACCGTATGCCTACTGGTCCTGAACCAGAAGCTACCAACGCCAGTACCTCTGGGACGGCAGAAATCCATCAAAGCAGCCGTCGCCTCCAAGGTCTTCCACCGCTATACAGTCCCCTGGCAAGCTCCGTGAAGAAGATGTCAACGACAACCGCAAGCCAAACCGAGGGGATCCCAAGTGCTGCTGTACCATGCATTGTCAACGCGCCTCGCACGCCTAACCCGTTCCACGGCGACGCCTTTTAGACGCGGCAAGAGTATGGTACGAGAACCACGAAGCCTCATTTACCAGCTGGGAGTTTTACCGACCGCTTCGCGATGCCTTCCGCACCCCCGAAAGTAAAGAAAGAGCCGAGCAGGCACTGTCTTCGAGGTTCCAAATGCCGAACGAAACCGTCGCCATGTTCGTCGAAGACATCACGCGATTTGTTCCATCGGGCCAACCCACTAATACCAGAAGACAAGAAGGTGTGTCTATTAATGCGAGGTGTAAAAGAACAGCTTTTCGCGGGCCTCGTGCGCAATCCTCCTACAACAGTGTCTCAGTTCGTTCATGAGGCAACAGTCATGGAACTTAAGCTGCGGCAGCGGCTCTCGCAGTATGAACGCCAGACCACCATGATTGGTGCACGCTCTCTCGTGCCTGCAAATAATGACAGGGAGTCCCTTACCAAACTAATACGGCAAATTGTTCAAGAAGAACTGCAGAAGTCTTATGCATCAACTCCGGCACCTCTGAGTGCCGCGGCTCTTATGGACGTCATTCAGCAGGAAATCGGCAAAGTGGTTCATCCCTCGCCACCAACACGTACTGAACCCCCCACGTTCTCGTACGCGGATGCCCTTTGGGTTTGCGAGGCGTCGACGGGCCGTTTCTTGCAAGCCGCCTGCTGGGATTCCTCGATGCTTCCCAATTGCAGTCCACCGCGTGAAACTGCAAGCAGCCTTAATCCTGGTCTGCGTGCAAGTCTACAGTATGGTGCGCTCCCGACAACAGTCCGTTGTGCTACCACTGTGGGGAGGGTGGTCACATGTATCGCGACTGCCAGTACCGACGGATTGGTCTACGGGGATACCATCCGGACGCCCGTCGCCCGCGCTATGGCGAACGCTCGCACGAAATCTAGGAATATTTAATAAGTAACCGGCTTCCTCCTGCCCCGCAGTGAAGACAGTCACGGTCGCCATCACCTCGTCGGTATGCGTCACCAAACTGCGCTCGACCCACCTTTGATTTCGCTGGAGTCAACGGTGGAAGCCCGTGCTGGGGAAAATGAAAACGGCGACCTCCAGGGGTGAGGCCACTGTCATGCGAACCGTCAAATATCCTCCACCGACGCCACCCCCTCGCGATGCACCGCTGACGCCTTCATTCGAAACTGCAAAAAGAACTTCTGCTGCTATTACCGCTTCCATCGACGGTTATCCGGTAACTGCACTTGTCGATACGGGAGCTGATTACTCAGTAATGAGTGCCTCACTGGCCACTTGGCTATGCAAAGTGCTGACCGCGTAGGACAGCCCACATCTGATTACGGCTGGAGGACACCTCGTGTCACCCATTGGACGGTGCACTACCAGACTTGCAATTTCTACTTCGCCTTTCGTAGCGCCTTTCCTTGTGCTACCCAAGTGCTCTCGGCTGGTTATACTGGGCATGGATTTTCTCCAGGAGTATGGGGTGATCATTAACCTGCGTGACTTGTTTGTGACTTTTTCTAACTATGTTTCTTTGGATTCAAGTGTGGAGAATGAACATCACCGAGCGACTTTACGCGTGGTCGATGACTGCGTGACGTTACCGTCTCGAAGTAGCATCTTTGTCCTCATTGAATGCCCCTAAGACCAACTAGGAATAGGCATCGCCGAAGGTAACCTCACCATTTTCCTAGATCGAGAAGTCAGCATCGCACGAGGTCTCATAGAGCTTCAAAATAGGCAAACCACGATCCTAGTTACCAACTTCAGTGGCGAATACAAGCACTTTGCTAGGCATACCACCATGGCCTACTTTGAAATGGTGGCCGAGTCCAACGCCTGTGCTTCGGTAACAAGAATCTTGATTCCGGAACCCAGCGATGTGGACTTGACCAGTCACATCAACGCCAACCCACAGCTAGACCAACCCAAAAAGGAGAGGCTCCTCACACTGCTATCGTCATTTAGCGACTGTTTCGCCACCACGTCGAAGGTCAAACAGACTCCTTTAACCAAACACAGAATTAAATTAAATTAAATAATGGGGTTTTACGTGCCAAAACCACTTTCTGATTATGAGGCACGCCGTAGTGGAGGACTCCGGAAATTTTGACCACCAGGGGTTTTTTAACGTGCACCTAAATCTAAGTACACAGGTGTTTTCGCATTTCGCCCCCATCGAAATGCGGCCGCCGTGGCCGGGATTCGATCCCGCGGCCTCGTGCTCAGCAGCCCAACACCATAGCCACCAAACACAGAATCATCACTGTGTTCATGAATAGCATCCTGTTTTCTCTGTGACACGCTCATTTGTTTAACTTGATGACAAATAGCATCCTGTTTTCTCTGCAACATGCTTATCGCATGTCTCAGAGAGAACAGATCGCGTGTCGCAGAGAGAACAGGATGCTATTTGTCATCAAGTTAAACAAATGCTAGACGATGATGTCATTCAACCATCGACAAGTCCTTGGGCTTCAGCTGTTGTATTAGTTACAAAGAAAGAGCGTTCACTACGATTCTGTGTCGATTATCGCAAACTGAACAAGATCACGAAAAAAGATGTTTACCCACTTCCTCGGACTGACTACTCTTTGGATCGCCTGCGACATGCCCGTTACTTTTCTTCAATGGATCTGCATAGTGGGTACTGGCAGATTGAAGTTGATGAATGGGACCAGGAAAAAAACAGCATTTACAAAACACCCGACGGTTTCTATCAATTTAAGGTCCTCCCTTTTGGATTGTGTTCCGCTCCAGCCACATCTCAACGTATGATGGACACAGTTTTATCTGACCTCAAGTGGCACTCATGTTTAGTCTACTTAGACGATGTAGTTGTTTCTTCCACCATGTTTGAACAACACATCCAGCGGCTTGAGGTGGTTCTTCAAGCCATCCGCACTGCCGGCCTGTCTCTGAAGCCCGAAAAATGTCACTTTGGCTACGAGGAGCTTAAATTTCTAGGTCATATTGTCAGCAGCACCAGTGTGCGCCCTGATCCTGGCAAAGCCGTGGCAGTTGCTCTGTTCCCGATGCCGAAGACAAAGCACAATGTCCACCGATTTTTAGGGCTTTGTGTGTATTACCGCCGTTTTGTCCCCAATTTTTGTGAGATTGCCGCACCTTTGCAACGACTCATCAAGAACGACTTCACATTTGTTTGGGGCCCGGCACAATCTGACGCCTTCCGCGACCTTCAGCGACGTCTACAGACACCACCGATCCTTGCTCACTTTGACACCGAGGCTGATACAGAAGTGCATACTGATGCTAGTAACGTTGATCTTGGAGCGACACACGTACAATTTCAAGCTGGTGCTGAACCATTATTGTGAATGCCAGCCAAACGTTGTCTGCTGCTGAAAAAAACTACTCAGCAGTTGAAAAGGAATGTCTGGCAGTTGTATGGGCTATCCAGAAGTTCCGGCCATACTTGTACGGATGCCCCTTTTGCGTCATCAGCAACCACCACTCTCTCTGCTGGCTGGCGAATCTCAAGGATCCTTCAGGCCGTCTCGCAAGATGGAGCCTTCGGTTGCAGGAATTTGATGTTACAATCGTCTATAAGTCTGGCCAGAAACACACGGACGCCGACTGTCTCACCCACGCCCCCATCGAACCCTCACCACTAGATACTGATGACGACTCTGGTTTTCTTTGCACCCTTCCGTCTTTAAAACCTAGCTCAACAGCAACGCCAAGATTCTGAGCTACAGCCTTTGACTGAATACCTTGAAGGAAGCCGCCCACAAACCCCACAGCAGTTCGCACGTGACTTGTCCTCTTTCTGCCTACGCGGCAACATCCTATACAAGAGGAACTTTCACCCTATGGCAACCATTTTTCTGCTTGTTGTTCCCACTCCTCTCTGCAACGACGTTCTACATGCATGCCACGACGAACCAACATCCGGACATCTTGGTTTCACGCGTACTCTGGCAAGGATCAAGCAGAAGCACTACTGGCGAAAACTCATAAAAACCGTGAAGCAGTACATCAGAAGTTGCCGAGATTGCCAGCGTCGCAATGTTCCACCACTGAGACCAGCCGGTCTGCTTTAGCCTGTACGACCTGCCTGCTCACCTTTTCAACAATTCAGGATGGATTTACTTGGCGCATTTCTCAAGTATTCGGCTGATAACCATTGGATCGTTGTCGCCACTGATTACCTCACTCGATACAGCGAAACACAAGCCGTTCAGCCCGTTCAGCGAGCTACTGCTTCAGATGTAGCCAACTTCTTTGTCAAAAATATCGTCCTTTGACATGGTGCTCCCGCTGTCATCATCACAGACTGTGGTACGGCCTTCACCGCCCAGTTGGTCCGAGTTATTCTGCAGCTGAGTGGAACAACGCACCGTACAGCAACTGCGTATCGCCCGCAGACTAACGGGTTAACTGAGCGACAATATACAGTTTCTTGAAGGTTTCTACCTTCGAGAAGATGGCCACAGTAACGCCTGGATAAACAAAATGATGTCCCGGCTATCACAGTTACTACCCATTCTACTGAGAATTGCTTGCAGGAATAGAGGAGTTAGGGTAACTTAATTGAAACGCATGATAGCATGCTAATACACTCCAGAGTCCTCTACCAGTATCCCTATTTGCAATTCAACAAGACTCAAGAAAAAAATTTTTACAATCAGAACATTTACATGCCTGGCCCTTGGTGTCCCCATCTTCACACCAAACCAGCTAATAGAACCCACAGGGCTGTTAAACACCACAGAAGAGCGTGCCATGATGATCCAACACGCACAGGAAATCCACCTAAAGCTTTCCCTTCAAGGTAGATCTATCTTCAGGGGACTCAATGCCGTCAGTACAGATCTCCTGCCACTGCCGCCAAGTCCACTGCTTCCATGGGAACATATCCCGAATATTTCTGTAGACTTTGCACCAGCACGCATGAACTGCGACAGCCATAAGGAATGCAGAAAGGTATACTGCACCAACAAGCCTAAGAGTCAACACCTCAATACCGGTATCCACTACACGGACTCCGGCCACAAAGAAAATGTAAGCCTTACAGCTGTGGTATGCAAGAGCTGGCACAACATGAACTTGCACCTGGATGTACCCTCTAGCACAAAGGCAGAAATAATGGCTTTCATAGAAGCCATTACCATTTGCTCGCACCAGCATGACATCCTTATAAGAGCAGACAGCCTACAGAGCCTTCAAACAAGGACACTTACTTTCTCATACACATTACTCACTCCGCCAACACGTTAAACAAAACTCGCAGCTCTGAATCATTGTCCAATGGATACCTGGCCACGAAAGCATACTGGGGAACGAGACAGTGCACTGTCTCAACATCGACTTGGATATCCAGGACCTCAATTTCCATGGCCAGATTGTCAGCACATGAGCATCATGCCTAAAGAGCATGCTAAACAAAGACACCATATACTAGAACTTGCTGAAACTAGGTGAACACTACTTGCACATCCACGTGGCATGTGACCCGCAAACAAGTCTGTATATCAGGTGTGCGAAGACCCACTCCCTGACAACCCCACTCACAATCTACCACTTCACTAGACCATTGGATCCCATAACCTGCCTTCACTGTGGGACTTTCCATCTTTCACACACACCCTGTAATGACTGGCTCGCTCCCAGAACCCACAACTCTCTTCTCCTCCAGGCCCTTGTTCAGCATCTCTGCAAAGTTCTGGGCGAGACCTTGTAGGCAATGACAATCTGAAAACAAAAGCTCCGGCCTATGGAATGTATTATAATAAACTCACTTTGCCATTCCATCTTGTATTTTCCAAAATGGGTTTTATTCCTCTGCAATAGTAGGTCATGCCAGGTAGAACACTTCTGTGATATTGTAAGCCAAGTTTACACTCTCTGGCATGTGTGTGTGAACCAGGCTTGAGAGCTTTCTTGACAGTGGGTTGGCTGCTGCTTTTTCTTTTCACTGTGCTTCAACACTTCTTCAACACAGTTCTTCAACATTTCGTTTAATTTCATTATGTTAGCATGGCATAAATGTATGCATATATTTCCCCTCAATAATAGTGCCTCTGGTATTGTGAATTGCAGGCTAGCACTCAGCTGCACAAGCCTGTAGTCGAACTCTCATGATTTGAAGGATCAGTATATACTTGGGTAATGAAAACAGACTAGAACTAAGTGTTTATGTATGAATCTTGTTTTAGCTGAAGAATTAGCCTGCAGCAGGATCGACTCTTTCAGCTTAAGTGTGTTAGCCCTTCATACACTAACCACTTGCACACAACTACAAGCTTCCCTCATGCACATGATATCACTGATGACCATTGTTTACTATTGTTATCGTGAAGGCTGTGCAGTCACAAAATATTTAAGTCTTTTCTTTTTATCGTTTCATCTATCTTTGAAGGTGTCAGCACTGAGGTGCAGAATGCTGATGAGAACGAGATGGAAACATCCAGTCTCTCGCAGATCAGGGATGGACCAGAGAGTAAGTGTGGGTTCTTTGATTTCTTAGTTTTGCAGTTGAGGACTCCTTTTTACCGTTAAGTATCACCTTCTCGTGCATGTGTAAGAAAGCATGTTTAAATCAATTTGTTATTTAATTTTCAAGATGTGATGTTGTTGTACTGTTAACCTCAACTACTGTGACAAATTCCAAAAAACTTCTTGATGAGCAAAGAAAATTGGCGAAAGTCATTGTGTATTATTTTCTTGTCAAACTACAAGAAAATACACATGCAAGAATTTTCAAAAATTTACAGTTTAACTCATTAACGGCACCAGAGGATGCTCATTGTGATGGCGAGTTCTCTCGTCATCAGCAGTTAAAGGGTTAACTTTCATTAATTCAACTCCATAAGAGCGCAACAATTGGTTGAACTATTCAGCAGTTCAAATTAATAAAAAAAGCTGCGTGCACATTCACATGTATAGTCACATTGTTTTGTTTGTCCAATCAAAGTGGATTTAAGTTACCTGCAGCTGTCTATCAGAGGCCACGCATAGAAAGGATAGGAGCTACCCCATCTGTGCATGTCCACAGACTTAAAATTCACAGACAGTCACCCTTGCTACTTTTCACATCAGTTCAAATATTTAGTTACGCCCTTGTACATTTTTCAGCCATCCTTGTCTCAAGCTATGCTAGCATATCAAGTTCACTTGTAACCCACGTTCTCGATCACAGTTGTTCAAAGTGATACTCTTCTGCCCATGAATGCAGAGTATGAGCTGATGGCATTCATCAGCCACATGGGGCAATCCACCTTCATGGGCCACTACGTGTGCCACATAGTGAAGGATGGCAAGTGGGTCATCTTCAATGACAACATGGTATGTGTGTCCGGTCGCCCACCTAAGGAGTTCGGCTACCTCTACATTTACCGCCGAACTCCTGACAATGCAGAAGAACTTACAATGAAGCGACCGAGAATGGATACTGCACCGTCTAGTGTCATCTAGGTGGTGGGGCCACAGCGAGGCCTTTCACTTCCTGCCAGACTAGAAGTGACTGCCAATTGATTGCTGTAGTTGCGGACGTTTTTTGTGTTAACGCTCTATAAAGATATTTTTAGCGCTTTAGTAAGGTAGCCTTTCCTTGTCCTTTGTTGATGCACCTGTCTGGGTGAAGCAGCGATGGCATCGTCATTCATACTTTGTAAAGTAATATATTGAATTCCTTTCTTTGTTTCTTTTTGAAAATATACTGAAGTACCATATCTGCACAAATACGATATGAATGGAATATCACATGCAGAGAGTCTTTGAACAACTCAGAGGTGCAGATTGACCTATGAAGTTTTGTTGCTTAATGGGTGCTCAATAATAGATTACAATGGAATCTATAGGGACTAAAGAGATATTTTTTGACTGCCCAGCTTACCAAGGAATTCAGCTGAACAGAGTTCACTCTAGGGGTAAGTTGTCTGCTGCACTTCATTGAAAGCTGTTACTCTAGAAGCAGGCATACAAATGCATAACTTTAACCTGCATACTGTAAGAGAGAATAAAATATTTTGTTGAACTCAGTTTAGGTTCTGAATCTTTCTTGTCCCAACAATGTTTTTTGTTGAATCAAGTTTGCTGTCAAGTGCTTCCTTGATGAATATGATTAGCATTTTTCAGAGCTATGGATTGGTGTCTCGTCGTGCAGCTCTCCTCTGCAATTCTTAGGAGTTTAGTTGGAGAGGCAAGGGTTACTTTTTTTTTTTGCGCTGTGTGCTTGGAATTCCCAGATGTGCATACTATGTAATGTACGAGGGTTGTCCGTAAAATAAGGTTCCCAATAATTTTTCACAATCAAAAATATGTTTACTGGCATTGAATAATACATTTTTGGAAAGTTTAGACTTTCCCCTATTTTTCGACATAATCGCTGTTGAGATCAGTGCATTTTTGCATGCGGTGTACCATCTTGTTTATGCCTGATTCATAGAACTCTCCTGCCGCGCTGTGAAAGTAGCTTAAAATCTCTTCTTTCAGCTCCTTTCCAGTTCTGAAATGCACCCCACCCAGGTGTTTCTTCAATTCAGGCAAGAGATGGTAGTCACTTGGGGCTATGTATGAACTCTAGGGCAGATGTGTGACAGTATCCCATCCAAATTTGTTGATGGGATCATTTGTTACATGGGCAATCTGTGGATGAGCGTTGTCCTGATGGAAACGCACTCCCTTCGTGAGCATGCCTCTCCTCTTGTTTTGATCACGTGGCAGAGGTTCTGCAACGTCTCACGGTACCAGTCCACATCGATTGTTCTACCGGCAGGCATGAATTTGCACAATAGCAACCCCTTCCAGTCCCAAAAGACGCTCGCCATCACTTTGCCAGCAGGCAGTGTTTGTTTGAACTTCCACAGCTTTGGAGACTCTGGATGTTTCCACTGATGGGATTGTTGTTTCATTTACGATGTCGTGTAGTGGACACAGGTCTCATACCCAGTGACAATAGAGTTCAAGAATTCCACGCCATCGGCTTCACAGGCCTGAAGAAATTCATGGGCCGCTTCAACATGTTGCCGTTTGTGGTCTTCCGTAAGCATTCTCGGGACCGACCTTGCAGAAACCTTGGCACACCCTAAATGTCCTGTCAAAATTTTGTCAATGCAGGTCTTGCTGACATCAGGAATCATCTCACAGAGCTCCCGAATCATCACCCTTCACATGTGGTCCAATCACTAGCATGTACATTCAATGCATAGTGTGTTTGAACACCTAAATACATAACCTCCTGGCACCAGCCAAAAAGATGTTTAGTTGTTAAGGACAGATGAAAGTTGTGTGCTTTAGCATTCGTAATAAAGTTGCATAAGTCTGGGAAGTGAGGCGCCAGGATTGATGCTGAATTTCACTATAATGCACATTTCAATGATCTTTTCAGCAACAAGTTGCCATTTGACAAAATTTTTCACATTCATGTTACAACCAATTTATTTTAATGACTAAACATCAAATTTATAAAGCAAGATTTTCATGCAATGTGCTGTTGATGTGCTACTCTCTGCTTTCAGCAGCATGGTTTAATTAGCATGCTGAAGGTTCTAACAAGGGACCATGCTTAAGCATGTCTTTCTTTTGCTACTGGCTATGTAAATAATGTAAGAGTCTGTGGACGTATTTAACCTGTGAGATCACTTTCAATAACTATAGCAGTACAGATTAACTGCTCCTAGCAATCTTGAAAGCAAGTTTCACTCTCTTGCACCCTTGTTTTATTATTTTATTGAAAGTGGCTGTTTTATATCTTGGAAGTTGGCTGTCAAAGGAGACAAGTGCAACACACAATTACACAAATTTGACGAACCTTACACAAACTGCGAAGTACACTAAGTGAGAAAGCATGTGTAAAAAATGTCATTCTAGCATTTCCTATTGTTATTGCTGATTAGCAGCACTTGGCTGATCCTTTGTACGTACATACTTGAGTGCCGGGTTCACAGATGCAACACATCTTATTACAAAATGTTGTGGCAGCATGAGAGATGTTTCCGACATGTATTATGCATTGTTTTGTTCTGCGAATGTTCACTCTATGGTGTATCTTTAGGTGTCTAGTACTGAAGGAAGTTACTTGTCATTTTAATTTGAACCACTGAAAGCTACAATTTATCTGGTCGGACTAGTAGTTACTTGCCTTGTTGATTTTCTCGCTCTTTTTTGTTCTTTGGAATACAAACTGCAGATGATATAAAACACTAAACCATATGCTTTAATATATTTTCGAGGGTGCATCTGCTTGGGGCTAGTTTTTTTTCTGTAAAGACCAACTGCAATGAAATTTTGGAAAAAGCCTAGTTTAGAGACAGAGGACCCTCCGTGCAAATTTTGATGTTTAAAATAAGAGTGGAAGCATCATGAAAAGCTTGGAAAAATAGCCATTCTAAGGCAAAAGCTTTAAACGGCTAGTTGCAATGGCTCATGCAAAAAAAAAAAAGAAAACGCGGTGGCTAAACCCTGTGATGCTAAAAATGTCATGGGGAATGGCTCATACCCGCGTCAACAAGCAAGGATGCCATGGCCAAATATGAATGAAGAAACGAAAGAACAAAGGAAAGAACAAAATAATGAAAAAACAAAGAAAGAAAACGCAAGAATCTTTAGGTAGTGCATTAGGCGCTCGCACGTGTCGTTGAGGAGGTCGACCTACAGCACCATATGTCTACTGCACACTGTGGCTCGTTATGGCTCGTTATTACCACATGTGCAGCAGGCTTTCACTGCCACATGTTACAGGTGTGCAACATCCTGCCAAACTTTTTTAATACCAAAGCTGAAGAAAATGTTGCCATTGTCGTTTACCAGAAGTGATGCATGGCCTAGAACGCGCGGCTCCTTGGCATGAGATAAGGCGGTGTTCGCGGCTGTCTGCAGTGTGCTGAAAAATCTCACCACGACTTAATTCATGGCGACAACCACCAGGTGGACATGTCGTCTGCTTAGGTGGTGTTTAAGGGCTGCCAACAAGAAAACTATACAACTACCAGCCTTGCGGCTTTGCCAAGATTGCTTCCAGTGGTATACACTACTCATATAAATAATTTAGTCAAAAGTAAACTTTTATTTGAAGTTGGCCTTTAACATTGATGGAAAAGAATACAATGCACTTGAGAGTAAATACGGACTCCACGTATTAACTTTTGACAAATAAAAATGGTTTAAAAGGTAGTTTCCTCCTTGGACATTCCATAGTAAATGTACAAAAAAAAAAAAGTTGACATTGGCCACATTAGTACTCATCACCACCAAAAAAATAAATGGTCTTGTTTCTGAACCACAGACAAAGCAGTGCCAAGTAACATTTCTTGTCAGCCTGTCGACTCACAGGAACTAAACAGAGATTAAGATGAAATGCTCAATTACGTATATGTATTTCAACTGAGTAAAATCTTTAATTCCTGAAATGTTCAGCTAACTAAGAACAACTTTTGCCCAAGCAAGCCAGGATTGACGATGCTATTGTGGTGTCGCCGATGCAGCTGGCAGGGAAGTCTGAACGGCCTAACAAAGAACGCTGCCAACCAGGCAATGCAGACTCAAGCAAAAACACAGAGTGGGAAGGAGCTTTTTAATGATGTGATGTTACAAAAAAGTGACAGGGGATTACAGAGGATAGCTCATAGAGAAGCTGCATACAAGGGTGGATCAAATATAAACAAGGTTTTCACTTTGTATTTCTTTATCTGTGGTAAGAACTAAAGAAACTACTACACATGAATTGTCCCCATAATCTCTCGCTTTAAAAATACATTTTATTCAACGGATTGCAAGGTTTTTGACCTCGTCATGAGATTTCGCTGTGTATCGTGAGGTATCCAGATTTAATTGATTGTTTATGAGTTGGTAAATGGCTTTAAGGCGCGCTAGGTTTTCTCTGTTTTGAAGGGTTAGCATCCCGTCTTGTTTGAGTAGTTCTGTCGGTGAGTCTGCTAGCCTATGTTTGTTAAAAATGTATCTGTGCACCTTTCTCTGAACACCTTCAAGTTTTTTAATCAGCTTGTTAGCGAAAGGAAACCAGACGACATTTGCATACTCTAGTACCAGTCTGGCAAATGTTTTATATGCTAATATCTTTATACCAGATGGTGCTAGTCTGAGGCATCTATTAATGAAAAATAACTGTTTTAGTGCAGTTGCCGTGACTTTGTTAATGTGAGCATCTTATCTGAGGTCAGAGGTTAGTAATATTCCTAAGTATTTGTATTCACAGACCGAAGCAAGAGGAATGCTGTTTAGTGTGTACTGAAAGAGTGATCTATGTTTCTTCCTAGTTACAGATAATAGAACAGATTTGTTAACGTTAATAGTCATCTGCCAATCTTCACACCACTTGGTTACTGCTGCTATGGCGTTATTTAAAGCTATATGGTGGATGACAGAGTTAATTTCCAGATATAGCACACAGTCATCTGCAAAAAGTCTAATGTTGCTAAATATGCTAGCAGGAAGGTCGTTTATAAAAATTAGGAATAACACTGGGGCTAAGACGCTTCCTTGTGGTACACCTGGTGTGACATCAGCTGTTACGGATTTCTCGTTAATTTCGAGAAACTGAGTACGGTTAGTGAGGTAATCAATAATCCAGTCTAAAATTGAACCAGTTCCTAAAGTTAGTTCAAGCTTCCTATTAAGTTTTGGGTGTGATACACGGTCGAAGGCTTTCAAAACGTCGAAGAAAATAAGGTCAATTTGTTTCTGGTGATCAATAGAGGTGGTTACGTCATGCACGAGTTCAATTAGTTGAGTAACGGTAGAAAGTCCCTTTCGAAAGCCATGCTGGAAAAGTGTTAGAATTTGGTTGTCTTCTAGATAGGTTGTTATGTGCTTTAAGATAATGTGCTCAAGTAGCTTGCATATTGTGCTAGTTAGTGAGATTGGTCTGAAGTTTGAGGGATCTGATTTGCTTCCTGATTCATGTATTGGTGTTATTTTAGCTGTTTTCTATTCTTTAGGAAGGGTGCAGGATGACAGGGATTTGTTAAAGAGTATTACTAAAAACTTTGCAATCCACTCGGCATATCTGCGCAGGAATGTGTTAGAAATGTTATCAGTTATGTTATGTGTCTAAATTTAGTAGAAGGATTAAGACTCCAGCTTCGGCCACAGTAAGGGGACCCTAGTTGTTTGCCGGTGCAGGGGATATTGCGAGGTGCATTCCCATCGTCTGTAGTGAAAATGGAACAAAAGTAGTTATTCAGTGTGGTTGCAGTATTTCGATTTTCCTCCGAGGACGGATGACTTTCATTATGTACTTTAGGATTTAAGTAATGACAGAATTTTTGGGGAGAATCTTTTAGGAAATTTGTTAGCGTATTTGAAAAATAGAAAGTTCTAGCTATATTGATTTTAGATTTTAAATCGTTAATGGCTAATGTTAATTTTTCGGCTGTTCCTTCTGGTGGGTGGCGTCGTTGCGTTTTTTCAGTTGTCGGACCTTCCGTTTGGCATGAATTACAGTTCAAGTAATCCAAGGGTTATTCTTTCGCGTAATTTTAGTCTTGGTAGGAACGAAATTAGTAATGCAATACGATAGAATATTTTTAAACCTACGGCATAGGATTTCCATATCGGTATTAGTGTCATCTGAGAGTTGATGGAACAATGATAGCTCTTCAGATAATGTGTCAAGTATGCTAGTGTCATCAGCTTGGCTGTAGTCGCGATATGTTATTGTTGATCGGAAAGAGGGTGTAGTGTAATGAAATGGGACAGAACATATTATTAGTTTGTGGTCAGACAGGCCTTCTAGTATTTCTACATTCGCATCATGATAAGGGAAATGATTGCTCAGGAACACTAAATCTAAGATGTTAGAGCTAGTTCCTTGTATGCGGGTATGTTCTGTTACGATCTGCATGAGGTTGAAAGAAAGCATCATATCGAGAACAACTTCCACGCAAGGTGAATGATGTTGCAGTGTACTCCAGTCGATGTCAGGAAGGTTGAAGTCCCCTAGAAGTATTAGTCTGGTGCCCTTAACATGATGTATGTAAGTACACAATGATTGAAATATGCCTGAATCAGAACAAGGGCTGAGATAAATGCATCCAACAATGATAGCGCTACTAGAAAAACAGAGTTTCAAAAAAATCGCTTCCACCCTTTTCAACCTCAGGCACTGTAACGAAAGGGACTTCATCTTTTATTAACAAAACCACGCCTCCACCACGTGTCTGTCGGTCCTTACAAACTATAGCGTAGTTCGGGGGAATTATTTCAAAATTGTTAATGTCTTTTGTTAGCTAGGTTTCCATAATGGCTAGGAAGTCCGGCTCGAAACCCACTAGTAATGATTCAAGGTGAGTGAGCTTGTTGACAATGCTATGCGCATTTATGTTCATGAAGGTTATTTGGGACGTCGCTGGCAGCGCGGGCGTAGGGTTCGTGTCTCCCTGCCCTGGTTTTTTGTGTGGTTTGAAGCACGTGTAACAGGGCACACGTCTTTTTTTACATCGTCCCAAAAATATAGCTCCCCGTTTATCTTTAGTTTGTCATAAACCAGAGAGACTTTATCGCCAGAATTTTTTTTTTGGTTTGCCGTATTTCCATAAGTTTCTTCTAATGTCGCGAACGCGGGGTGAAAAATCTTCGCTGTTGGGAAACGCAGTCCCCTTTAGCTTGTGACAATTTCGCAAAATTTTCGCTTTGTCCCTGAAATGTAGAAGCTTCAGTATTATTGGCCTTGTTTTGTTTTCTTCAGGTCTACCTAATCTGTGAATGCGTTCGATCGCGACTTCATCAAATTTCAAGGAATCTTTGACAACCTTTTTATTCACAGTGTGCTCCAGCAACCCGTTATTTTCATCTTCTTCTTCTGACATACCATAGACTATGAGATTCGACCTTCTGGAGCGATTCTCGAGGTCATCTAGCCTTAGTTCCAAGGATGACACCACCTGCTATAAATTAGTTACCTGTTCCATACACGAGGAAAGCTTGTCTTCAAGGAAAGTTAAGCGCTCTAATTTGTTGTCGATTGCTGTTAACTGTTCTTCTTTTATTACTTTTATGTCCTCTGCAATCTGTTGTAGCTGTCATGAAAGTTCTGCCATATCGGGTCTAGGGTTAGTTTAAACATCGCCAGCAAGCAACAGCAACTCTGTTACGTACACTACGTCAGACACTGTATAGAGAAGTACCGCAAGGCGCGGCAGCACAACAAGACAATGCTCGCTAGAACGAAAGCATTTTCCAAGATGCTTTCTTACCTGCACGAGGAAGACAAGTGGATTATTCATCCGTGCGCAAGACCAGCTGACGTGCCCTTTGGGTTGTGATGTCTCATTGACAGCTTTTATAGTCCAGGTGGCCCGCAGCGCCACTACACACGACTGGCAGACTGCACTGTTGCTGCTGCTAGGAGTTGACGATGGTATGTCACGAAACCCATCCGAAGATTGCAGTGTCAGAGGCGCCAAAGAACTGTCATTCTGGCGCAGAAGCACATAGCTCATAAGTGTTGACACGGTTGTTGGTTTCCTACCAGTATCACCAGCAGGCTGGCGATGAACTGCACGAGCAACACAAGAGGATTATTCATCTGTGTGCAAGCCCAGCTGCCGTGCCCTTTTAACACGGTTGAAAAACTAAAATAAATTACTTAATAATTAACAAAAAAAAGGAAAATAAATATATGATCCAAGATGAAAAATAAACTGTGAATACATGAGATAAAGTAGTGATCAATACTATAATAAGCCTTGTGTTGATAGGAATACTAAAAAAAAAAATTGTTGCTGAAATACATAATATAAGGATATACTTAAACATGAGCGAGTTAAATTTCGAATAACACTAGTAAGATTTTAAACTGTGGATTTGTGCTTTTACTTTTTGAATTTTCTAAATTGAAGTAGAAGTAAATCAATTGTGGAAACTAAGAACTATTAACAAGGCATTCTTCTTGTGGCACATAGAAAATTATGAATGGCTAGGCAAACATTCCTGTGGCTGTATCCCAATGCTGTTGCTCCAAGGGAGAGTATAACAGTACTGTTAAAGCTCTTGTGGCAAGGAACGTCGCCATCCTTACAAACGCCTCACTCATCAGATTGAGCCGTTATGTGACTGCGCTGTAGGGTGAAAACGTAAGCAAATTGATAACTTTTTATTGGGAGGCATAAATTTTCGCAGAAGTGCATATGACGATCGATGTGATACTCCGCACAGGAAGAGAAAAATGTTTCCAGAGCAGTGTGGAAAAAATTAGAAGAGCTAGTAAACTTGACAATGATATTAACTTATACAGTAGAAATGTACAAACCCTGTATCATAGAATAAAGAACTCATAGAATAAAGGATAATTTCCCAGTTACGTGACGTAGTGCGGTAGTACGTCCAGCGCGACGCCTCATTGCAATGAGGCATGTAACAAGGTGTTCTGTGGTTTGCCGACGCTCCGACTTATCCGCAGAATGCGCACTGGCGTTATTTGCAATCATGGAGGCATGTCTGCAATGGTGCTTTCACGCTTCTCACTGACCATGAATAGAGTTAATGTACATGGAACTCTAACCATGAAGGGTCGAGCTCGACTGACAAAGCCTGCATAGCCCTTTGCGATGTAACGTACTGGTATGCACAAGAGTAATGCACATGACATTGAATGAATTCGATATGTGCTTAAACAAAGGCTGATGCCTGCAATATTACAAAGCTGTAAGCGATTTGTAGCGAAATCTCACAAGCATGCAAGCATGGCTGCAAATATCCCCTTCAGGTGCCAATTAATTTGGTTCATTGTAAGTTTAGTCTCACCAGTTTTGCATCTTCAGGATCACGAAACGTGTACTGCTGCAGAGGATTAAGAATTTTCAATTACTCAGGAAGTTTTGTCATTACAGAATGTGGACTCCATGCAAGAACTTCCTCCAGTAATGTATAATGAGTAATATGAGAGCAAGCTATTTCATATCTAGCATACTTGAAAGCATCCGCCCAGTCCCTCGAAATTCATGCTGAATGTAAAACATTGTGAAAAATAATGAAAGAAGTGAACTGCTACATGATGGCCGTACTGATATACCAAGATAAAACACCTAGATGTCTAAAGCCTGCCTGTTTTAATACACCTTACACATTAAAATTTTTGGCATAGGTTGAATCACAAGTGCTTCGATATGTTTGCAGATACATTTTGAATAATGGTATTTTCAGTTCTGTGAAATATAAGTGGCATGAAACTAAAAGGAAACCAATACTCAAAAAGAAAAAGGACACCAAAGTCTTGAGATAAAGAGAGAGATGAAACACACATTGACTAGAGGATGTCTCCAGCAACAATGCCCTTATTCAGAAGAAACAAACACGTGCACTCTGCTTTGTAGTACAAAACGAGACAACATAGAAAGGGACACACAATTATTCTAGAACATTTGTTGTTTGAAACATTTACATACACACATGTGAACAAATGGTCAAAAAGAAAACCATTGGCTGCCTGGAAACTACGAAAAGGTTGCACAGGCATAGATAAGTTTTCTTTTTGGTGATTGTTTGGCTAGGCGTTTATGAACGCTTCACAAAATGTTTCAAGATAAAGAATCATTGGTGATGTTCCATATGGTACGCAAGCATTTCTCCATATTTTCCAGCCTACCTAGACAGGAGGCTATAGCAGATGGCCAATTGACAAGTATACACTTATTAACCGAATATGTGCTAAAGGTATTCACAAAGCAGGTGGAGATCTATAAAAGGGAAAGATGGTCCCCATGCACAAACTGGCATGTCAACGTTCTCTTTGCCTTGCTTTTATAATGAGCCTCACAATGAGCCATTAAATCTTGTTTTCTTTACATAACCAGGAACCAAAAACTTGTTCCCTTTACCTATGTTCTACATCGATACCTGATGATCCACCTAGCTGTGTGCGACTAATATTAATGCACCAGGGTCTTCGTCAATCTATAACTGGCAGAGTTGAATACAAGTCAAAACTGAATCCGCACAGAATGCTGATAAAGCTCTTACGCTTGAACACAGGTAAGTCAGTCACATGGCGTTTTTATTCCTTTACTTTAACTAATAGTCCCTGGTGACTTCATCGTTTACTGCTAATGTCTTCAAGCAGTTCCAGATGGCTTCGCCCATTTCACGGAGAGGGTCAAGTTGTCAGAACCAAAGCCGTTGTTGACGTTGGCAATGGCTTGGGCAGCGTCTTCGCGATGTACAAATTTGATAAATGCGACTCCCTTGGACTGTCCAGTCCTCTTGTGCTTAGCCAGATAGACCTTGGCAATCTGCCCGAAGGGCCGGAACAACTCATATATGTCAGAGTTACGCACGTCTTCAGACAGGTTGGTCACTCGGATAGTGGTCACCTCGTCCCTGGTGCGCGACTGCGCCATCGGCTCTCCGCGACGGTTAGCACTCTCTTGCATGCTCGGCGGGATGTATTTGCCGGACTTCACCTTCTCCTCAACCTCGGCGGCTGCACCAGGTTTGGCCTCCTCCTTGAGGTGTTCGGATAGACTAAAGAACCAACTTCATACACTCGAAGCACTCGAAAATACCGGTAAACATTTTAAATCCAGGCCAAAGGTCACGTGGAAGATCGATGATGCTGAACGTTATTTGCGTTTATAATGACAAAAAAAAACAATAAACTTACTAATAGAAAGTACAATATCTAATTAGCAATGATAATTTTGTACTCTTTCTTATGTAATAAAAATGCTTTGGCAATTGTAGGAGAAAGTTCCTAAAAAAAATTGCGCTTATTACGGCGCCTATAACGGGAGATATTGAAACTAACCCGGGCATCCCTGGAGTGCTTCTACTATGCCGGTTTAATCAGCAGCGGTGCGCGGTCGATTTTTTTGCCCTCTGTGGCCGTTTGTTGAACTTGAGAGTGCGCGGGGCCTCAGGGGTGTTCGGGTGGGGAACCAGCGCTAGATAGGCGGCGCGTCGAAAAGAGCGCTACGCGACGTTCCGCTTCAGCGAGTTCCCGACCGACGCTTTGGCGCATTTGACCCTTCGGCGCGCGCCGAAGCTTTCCAGCGCGTGCCAGTGGTTGGGGCATTAGGGTGCCTCGATGCGCGCGCCCCCGCTGGGGCGCGCGCATCGAGGCACCCTAGCGCGTGTACTCTAAGCGCGTTTAGGGTGCCTCGATGCGCGCGCCCTCTCGGAGGGTGGAGTCATTCTGTGAAGGGGTCAGTGCGGCCTTCCTACCATAGAGTTTCTATGCTTCCGACCGCCGGCTGCCGTTGCGCTCCCCACATTTCGTTGCGGTCGGTCGAGAGACACACGTGCACGGCGTTTTCTGGTCCGAAATGCCCGGGTGTTGCTTGCCCCAGTGCACGAACCACCCACGGAATGACTGGAAGAAGCAATGACTTCAGTTGAGTGCAGCATTTTGCACCATATTGGTGGCTTTCTTGTGAAAGAAATATTGAAAAAAACGAAAAACTGCGAGCAGTGCAGGGCTGCAATGCTGGGCTCGACGAGCCATGAGCATGCATATTTAACTGCACTAAAAGAGTATGTTCATGATGGTAAGAACTTATGTTATCCAAGCGGCGAAGTTATGAGCTTGCTCACATCCTGCGAAGAGCACTTTAGAGGAATCACGTCCTGGACTGACAACCTGTTCACCCTGAAGTCTCCTCTAAAGGCTGTGACAGAATATTTAATCAAGAGGGCTCAGTGCAGTCTGGAGGCATGCCAGCGACACAAGGATTCTCTGGAACACATGTTGATATCAAGTTATGCAAGAGTAAGGCTAAGCATTCACCTGCGCCAGCTCGAAGCTGCGAGAATTAGTGGGCATGGAAGCAAGACATGCACTGCAGTTAATTTGTAGTGAGTTGTAGCACTTGTTCTTGAAATCCTTAAAGTTCCCGACCAAATAAACAAGCTATCACATCGGAAATTGCTATCTATTGAATGCATTTTTTCTCAGTGTTGAGAAGTCGTGTGGCCACTTTATTTTAGCAGCATGGATGAACGGTTTATAGCAATTACCAGTTGACAATATATTCGTGCAGAAAATATGCTAAACAGGGCTTTATAGTCAATTACTACGTGAGAGTCGTGATTTAGTGCAATATAAGCCCCATGTAAGGCTCTGGTATGCATTCAATATTTTGTTTACCCTCATCTGCATATTTACAGTAAGGTAAAAGAATTCAAAACAAAATTAAGAATAACTATGGAAGCACTGCTAAACAGAATACGGCCACAAAATAAAACGTTCAATGAAAGCGCATGCTATTTATATATTCTCTTCAGGACATTGTTTTCCCGCGCGGGAACCAGTTAGATAGAAAGGAGGTTTCTCGCCTTCTTTTAAATTACCTGCAGGATACGGATTTGGCCTCCACATGGTGACCTTAGGAGTGACCACGGTGTACGAAGGAGTGACTATGTGTAGTTGTGAGGTCTGTGTCTGATTTATATGATTTATGTATTAAGTGTCGCTACGGTGGACCAATTGCCGGCAGCTACTGCAAGGCTAATCCCACCAGTAGCCTACAACCACTCAACTCACGCTATATACTCAAGCTAAACAAAAAATGCGCCAGAAATGGTTCATTTCGTAGTATTCGTGTGTAATGTCCCACAGAACAAATATAAATTACGTTTCGAACTACAATGAAGCAATAAAATCGGCCCGGATGTATAGGCTCCGTAGCTATCGCGCTCAACTGCTGATCCTGAGGACGTGGGAGCCACCCAGCCGCGCCGGCCGAGTTTCTATAGAGGTTAAACGCATGGTACTGTGTACTAGTTCGGTATCGGTGCATGTTAATAAAACCTCAGGTGGTAGAAATTTCCGATGCCCTCTACCACGGATCCATCACACCCGATGCTACGAAATCACAACGAAAGGCCGTGGAAGTGATATTGGTTGAAATAGGCGACGTTAAAAAATTCGCAAATGTCAGCACAGGTAACACAGACACAAACAGGTAAGACAGACACAAATGAAAAGCTGCCGCAATAACTGCAATTTCCGTGACCCCGAAACAACCATTCAACATTGGTAGAACATCACTTACACACGGCCTCGTTTCAACTGCAGAGTGGTTATTTGACTGTTACGATCATTGCTTTCTACTCAGCGTTGCAGCATTCAGCCGTAAATGGGCTTTTTTAAAAGATTATTTCAGCTTCTCTGACTTTCCGCTTGACCGTCCTTGTTGCTGTGTTGCCCACCCTACAGGCCAAATACTTGCTGGTACGCTTCCTACTTCTTTTCCTCCACTGTGAATCAATTTTTTTCCTGTACAGACACCTGAACACTCTCCCAACCCATTTACTTTCTTCATTATTCCTCAGTCGTTCTTCACACTCAATTTTACTGCGAGCTTCCCTCACTTCAAAACTAGTCCAGCCCATATCACCCTGCACAGCTTCATTTGTAGTCTTCCCGTGAGCGCCCAATGCGAGGCGGCCACTGACCTTGGGTTCCCATCGAGTCCTGATTGTACCCCTGATTTAAAGCAAACAACCGCATTTCCAAAAGTAAGTCCTGGAACCATTACACTTTCCACATACCTCGGAGGACCTCGTCGTACCTATTATAGCCCCATAGCGCTCTGTGCTTCATATGGCTGCATTTCTCTTCCCCTTCAGTGTTATTGCTTTTTCCTGTGTTTTCATATATATATATATATATATATGTGTGTGTGTGTGTGTGTGTGTGTGTGTGTGTGTGTGTGTGTGTGTGTGTGTGTTGCCTGCCTTCGTTTATCCATATACCAAGGTATTTTTATTCTGTTACCCGAGGTATTTCCTGGCCCTGTATTGCCACTGTCTGTTCACTGTTTTCATTGAACACCATAACACCTGGTTTTCTAAAACTAAATTTCAAACCTAAATTGTTGCCTTCCTGTCCAGAGATATTAACCAGACGTTGCAAATCACTTTGCTTGTTAGCTAGCAACACAATGCCGTCCGCATAAAATAAACCTGGAAGCTGCTGGTCTACTACTGTACCCACCTGTTTGCATGAGAGATTAAAGCCGATATTACTTCCTTCTAGCGCCCTCTTCATCCTCACCATGTACATCATACATGTATGATCATACATCATGCATACACGTACATCATACACAGCAGTGTGGATAAAGGGCACTCCTGCCTGAGTCCCTTGCTGATATGAACTTTCTCCTCGCTCCTCATCCCTTCCCATTCAACGTAAGCGGTATTTTCTAGGTAAATCTCTCTCAAATGCTGTAGACAATCGTCACCTAAGCCTTCCCCTTCCAGAATATCCCACAAAATGTTGCTGTCTACGTTGTCATAGGCTCCTGTAATGTCTAAAAAGGCCACATATAACGGTCTGCTTTCTACTTTCGATATTTCAATGCATTGAGTAAGAACAAATAAGTTATCATCTAAACGCCTACCTATTCTGAAGCTATTCTTAAGTTCTCCCAAAATGCCATTATTCTCTGCTCATGCTTGAAGCTTTAATTTGATTGCCTGCATTGCTAGCCTGTATATTACCGATGTAATGGTCAACGGTCTATACGAGTGAATTCTATCTTTCTGCCCTTTACCTTCATAAATTAAATTCATTCTACTTTGTTGCCAACTCCCTGGTATTCGTCTATCTTTTAAAGTTTCTTGCACTGCTTTCACCAGAGCTTCCTTACTTTTTGGTCCTAGTTCATTAATCAGCCGAACGGGAACCTCGTCTAGCCCTGTGGCTGTGCGCTTAGGAATTTTATCTTCTGCCTTCTTCCAGTTGAAATTTGTCAGCACCAGCTCCTTTTCCACCTGGGTCTCTTTCATGCTCTTTTTTTCTTCAAAAACAACCTTGGCATTGCCTTGGAAAGATTCGGCTGTTATTTTTCGGATAATTTATTGCCGCTTCTCCTTCCAGTCTGTTTTCATGTTCGTCTAGGATATGTTGCTGTATTGTTGTTGACTTCCTGCCTAATAATTTTATGCGGTTCCAAAATATTCTAGGTGCGGCCTTCTTTTTATCACGTATTTCTGACAACCAACGTTCGCTTTCACCTTTTATCTTTTCTTGCACCAGTATTTGAACCATAGACTTTTTCTCCCGGTATATTTCCCATTTACTGGTTACTTCATCCGGCGGCAACTGCGCCTTCTTTGCCTGCCTGTGCTCTCGGGATGCTTTCTGTCGTTCGGCGATCGCTTCTCGTATTTCCCTGTTCCACCAGCTTTTCGGTTTCTTTTTTCCTTTCCAACGAACATGTTGTTTCTCTTTCCGTATTTCTGTCGTTACTACACTTAGCAGCGCACCATATTCCCACTCTTTATTTGGCCATTTGCCAAGTTCTTCCTCGACTCTAGTGACGGTATTTGTTATTTGTTCAGCGTTCAAATTTGGACTGGCCATTTTGCATTCCTTGCTCTCTTTCCCAACTACATATCCCATTTTCAAAATGATGCGTTTATGGTCACTCCCTATGCTACTATACCCTTCCTCATCAATGACCATTTCTCTCAACTTATCATGAATTCTTTCTGTCATCAGACAGTAATAAATGGTTGATTGCCGGTTTCCCACTTCCCACGTGATCTGCCCTTCACACAAGGTCATGTATTCACGATAACGAAGTTACGTTGCTCACACAGGTCTAGCATTGACTTCCCGTTGTTGTCGGTATAGCCGTCTAAATCCTGTATGTGGGCATTCATGTCACATAATAGGATAACTTCAGCACCATTCCCGAAACCCTTAATATCAGCGCTTATGCATTCCACTAACTCTTTATTCTTGCCTGTGCAATTATTTCCGGTCCACAAATACGTGACGCCCAGCCACGTTTTTTTCGCCACTCATTGTACCTGATAACAAAAGATGCTCTTGACATTTTGAATTTACTCTTTTCCATTTGGCTCCCTGATGGATGAGCATTCCGACTCCCCCTCCCTTTCTTTCCGACTTAGTTCTGTTGCACCCTTCCCAAACATAATTCTCAATCACTGGTGGCTCTTCCGAGTCTCTAAGGTGCGTTTTTGTAAACGCATACACCCCTATTTGTTCCCTATTTACTGTTCCTCAATCTCTGCCCACTTTTCCTTTCTTCTGCCGCCCTGCATGTTTATGTAGCCTATTGCATGGCGAGCTCTCTTTCTTGCTTTCCTCTTTTTCTTTTGCTATCGACGGCGATGCTCATCTGAGGTTCCCGTAGGGGACCTTCATTGCTACCTACTCTGACCTCCTGAGCGCCTGTGGGCCCCCTAAAAAAGCAATAGCGCGACCACCAAGTCGCCAGCCCACCTCTCATGCCAGCCTGTAATTGAAGTGGATCCCGTCTCGTTTAGAACCGCCACACCTTCTCACTTCCCTGTTTACTTTGACCACCTCGAAGCCTTTCCCTCGGCTAATTTTCCATATCGTCTCATTAGCAGCCACTACGGCTCTTTGTACATGACTGTCACGTAAAGGCACCTCCGGCACCGTGCACACCACGATCTGCACGTGAGGGGATAGCTCGCGCAAGTCGTCCACCCCCTTCGCCTAGCGCTGGGCAAGTCCTCTCCCTTTCCTGTTTAGGATGTCATTTAGCCCAACTGCTACCATGACAACTTTGCGCACGTGGGCATCTCCGCGAGCTTTTCTATTGCTCCCTCCATGACAGAACCCAGTGTCCGCCATGGAAATGTCCCTACCGCCACTCTTTTATCACCTTTCACCCTCTCCACAATTGCTTCTGAGCCCATAGCCAGGTTTGAGTCGCCGGCGATAATCACCTTTTCGCTCTCTCCTACCTCTCCCTGCTTCCCTTTGTCATTTTCTCCATGATTCGGACTCGACAAGGGGCATTGTCCCCTGTGCTCTTGCTTTTTCCGCGTGGCGGCCTCAAGGTAGGTGCCGCTTTTTCCAGCTAACCCCAGCGCTGAATTAAGGGGGGGGGGCTAAGGTAACTGCATCGCCAGGGCCTCACCTCGGACAGTAGGAGAAGGGGGCCCATTTATTCTAACCTGCTTAGTATATGGAACCATGGGCAACGTAACTTCGAGCGACATGTATGAAGCGAGAAAATCAGAACCAGTAGACGGGGCCCCCCCCGCCTAATGTGACAGCATGCGTTTAGCCTGATCATTTGGGGAGAGCTTGCCGAGCTGCAAAAACAGGAATCCCCCGCCACGCCGGCGGGGCCCTCTTTCTTATGAAGCGAGGTGCGTTTGCTTGGAAAAGTTTTCGTGGTTTCCTGTCAGTCCGTCTGTCCAGTGCTGTCTGGAGAGGAGGTGCAAGGGGAAAGACCTAACACATGTAATGTGGGATGAGGACCTAAATCTCCCTTGCCCCTTGTCACCACCACGCCACCCTCCACCTCTCGCATAGTTCCGCTTCTTTCCTTCTCATAGAAAGGATGTGCTGCAGTACCCAACAGTGCCTCCCATACGACTTTTCTTTACCGTGACGGTAATTTGGGCGGGGGAGGATGAGTCTAATAGCAGATGATGATGAGTCTGATGGCAGAGTCTAGGCAGGAAAGGAAAGAAGTCGTCACACGTGCTTTTGTCCGCGTGCCGTGGGGCATGGAATGTTCACTGTTCGGGCTAGGGTTGAGGAAGAGTGAAGGGGGAAGTTGGAGAACTGGACACAAAGGCCTGTCTCCAGGGCCCATTCCTGCCTAGTGGCTGCGCACCCTCGCGCGCGCTCGACGGAAAAAGTAAGTGAGACTGGCCGCCGAACTTTCCAGAAAGAAGTAGAAAAAGATGACTCAGAGGCGACGGAGGGCGCGTAACTTCGCCCGCGCTAGGAGTCGCCCTTCCCCTTCGTTCTCGCACTCGGCGTCGACGGGGCGAAAGAAAAATCGAGAACTTCCCAGAACAGACGATTGCTCCTAGCCAATAGGAAGACGCGACCGGAACGGGAGAAGGAGTGAGTTTGTACGAAGAAGGAGGGAATTTGTACAAGGAACTCTATGCGTATGTGAATGCCTGCTTTGGCGCTAGTAACAGACAGACGCGGCGCGCGTCTATAAAAAGAAGTTGATCGCGGGCTGCGATTCAGCCCCGAGCCGCCGGTTAAGCTTGCATAAGCCCGCCCGGTGAGGAGCTCCCGGGGGACGTAACACTCTCGGCCAGCCACGGACGTACCATCCAGGAAGCGTGCGCCAGTCATCGGTACGGCCACCGTTACACACCTGCGGTCGCGTCGGACTGACCAAGTGCCTGGTGAACAACTAGCATCCATTCATGCGAAAATGCTCGGTCGGAAGCATCGAAGTGGTGCGTCTGAACGAAAGGCAAAGTTAGAAAGAGAAGAGCGTGAAAATAAGCTACCAAAGATGACAAAGTACCTACTGAATGCAGCTTCCGCGGAGCAGTATGATCGCTCTACCCAGAGTCCGTGTACTCCCAATAGTACCGACTGTGCTTCTGTGGAGGACTTGCCAACTCCATCACCACGGTTTCCTGGCAAGAAGCAAGGTTTGACTCATCTTGGTTGTCTGGATCCTGTGAAAACGGAGCCAACCTCGGTGGTCCATATTTCTGAGCAACCGACGCTAACCGAGCCCTGTCCTGCTCCTGAGTCAGCAACGTCTACGCTACTCCGCCGGGCCCCTGCCACAGAGCTCCAGGTGTCCGGTCCGCCACGTCCGATTTCTACTACTGCTGATCAACAGGTGAGAAACCTCCCCGATGAGCCTCCTTCTACTGACGAGCGCCAGGAAATAACACTCCAAGAACCGACTCACTTGTTTCCTGTTAGTTTGACTTCAAATAATCATGTTCCTACCAACAAAGTGTGCCTCGAGAGGACGAAAGAGACGGCTTCTCGTTGCGGCAACAGAAAAGTACAGACACCCTCGCAGCAAGAGGTACGTAGCGAGATTCTCCGAAGTGGCCCTGCTAAGTGGCCGGACGTTATTACTGACAGCTTTCGGAGTGTATGCCTTGAGAAAGGGCCATTGTATTTTCAAAATCGGGCAGAAAATTTTCCGTCTTCCGAAAGGCAATACAAAACTCAGAAACGCTATATGTCATCTCATCTTTTCGTGCGAAATGCTGTAAATGGGGAGGCGTACGAGCGACAGTGGTTAATGTACTCGGAGTGCAAAGATTCCGTTTACTGTTTTATGTGCAAACTATTTTCGATTTCAAGCAACCCCAGTGCTTTCACCACGCACGGCTTTTCTGACTGGAAAAGAGCAGAAGAAAAGGTTTGCGCACATGGAAATAGCGTCGAGCACCAGAACTACGTGGCAGTATGGCTCGCCCGCTCTAACTCGAGCAGCACAATTGACAAGGAGCTGGTTAAGCATCTTGTCACTGAGACCGCTTACTGGACAGAGGTGTTGAAGCACGTAGTCGTTGTAGTTAAGCTTCTAGCTGAGCGCAACCTAGCGCTTAGGGGCAGTGAATAGATTTTTCGTTCACCGAGAAATGACAATTATATGGGAGTGCTTGAGGCCATTGCCAAGTTTGATCCCTTTCTAGAGGAGCACATCAAACGCTACGGGAACAAAAGAAAAGGTTACCCATCGTATCTGTCAAAAACCATTTGTGATGAATTTATCGAGCATATGGCAAAGGCTGTCAAGGAACGTCTCGTTTACGAAGTGAAACGCACAAAATAGTTCTCTTTAATTATTGATTCGACTCCAGACCTTAGTCACGTTGATCAGCTGTCAGTTGTTTTACGATTCTATTTAAATGGGAAAGTGCACGAACGCTTCCTTGGATTTGTTCCAATTGAATCGCATACCGGCTTGTATCTTTTCGATACCGTGATGTCCCTCTTGACAACCAATGGCATCTCAATGGATGATTGTAGGTGCCAAGCTTATGATAATGCGAGTAATATGTCAGGAAAATACAAAGGACTGCAAGCTCAAATCAAACACCTGAACGAATTTGCAGTCTACCTCCCGTGTGCTGGTCATTCACTGAACTTAGTTGGCGCGTGTAGCGTTGTCAGTTGCCTTGAGGGAGTCAAATTTTTCACTGTAATTCAGAGACTGTATTTGTTCTTTGCTGCCTCACCTAAGCGATGGAGGTATCTTTTGGACAGCATGGGTGGAACTGGCCAGCAGCTTGTTTTGAAAAGTCTCTCTGAGACCAAGTGGTCAAGACACGCTGAATCATGTAAGGCCATTCTGAAAAATTTCAATGTAGTCTTTTGTTGCCTTGAAGCTATATCAAAGAACGAGGAAGAAAACGGCGACACTAGGAACGAAGCGCACTGTATCCAAGAAAATGACAAAACTAGAGACTGTATTAATGGCGATTTTCTGGAGTGAAATCTTGGAGCGCTTTGACAAAACGAGCGTAGCACTTCAGAAACCAGGCCTAGACATTTCAACTGCTGTAGACCTGCTGAGCTCAATAGAATGCTTGGTTAATTCTTTGCGACCTCTCCTTGATACCTTCGAAGAGAGAGCACGCAGGCTAAGTACCAATCAATGTTATCAGGATGAGGGCAAACGCATCGTTTCGAGTAAGCACCCGGACGGAAAAAGCGATAGTGCGCTACAAAGAAGAAAGAAGTTTATCGTAGAGACCTACGATGTTGTACTTGGCAGTCTAGGCTCTGCTTTGCGAGTAGGAAAGGCTGCCTACACTGAACTCTGCGAAAGGTTCGGATTCTTAAAATTGCTGACAGAGGTTGGGAGCGAGGCCTCTCTGGCACAGCAGGCTAAGTTGGTGAAAGCTTACAAAAATGATTTGGAGCCAGCATTTTCCGCTGAAATCGTTCAGTTTGCGAACTTTCTGCACAACTCTGTGTGCCAGGACACGAGTCCCCTGGGAATAATGAAGTTGCTGCACGAAAGAAGGCTTATTGATGTGTTTCCGAACCTTTCTATTGCTTTGCGAATGTACTTAAGCATACCCATGGCAAACTGTGAGACCGAACGAGCGTTTTCCAAGTTGTCGCTGATAAAAAATCGCCTTCGTTCGAGCCCCCTTGACGACAAGGTCAACTCGCTTTTATCATGTCCATAGAAAGTGACCTCCTCCGCGATCTATCCTTCGAACAGACTATATCTGATTTCGCCAAAGCGAAGGCGCGAAAGATGCCATTTTAAAAGAGGACTGTTTGCGCTATACATGAATAGTTCCAATAAGTTCGTTGTGACGCCTCCCAGCCTCCACGTTGCCAATGAAACGCTGAGCAGTGTAATTCAAGATATGCAAATCTTCGTTGGTTCGTCTCTTGTTTGTTCTTCTTGTGATATTTAGCGTGCTTATAATGAACTGTATCTTTGTTGTTTTTCATAGTGCCACGTTCATTTGGTGTCGTCCTTGCTTGTCTTACCTTTAACGAAAACATTTTCAAATAATGTTTTGTAATTACAGTTGGTAATTTTCATCTGTATTCTAGTGCATTTTTATGGTGTTTGTATTGCCTTAAGTATTTATATATCTATTGCATATTTATAGAGTAACGTGTATAACGATTACTGCAGTCAGATGCTTGAATTTTAATAAAGAATGTTTTGGATACAACCGTGCGTCTCCTCACGGGATTAAACTTAGTGATGCAAACAAAGCCAAGCTTCAGAAGGATCGACATCTGAGCTGTGTTGTCTTTTCTACGTTCTTGTTCGTCTTGAGTGCACTAAACTTTTCCTTAAAGCCTAGCTTTTGCTGAAAACAGAATGCAGATTAATCACAAAGTGAACATATGTGTTGGTGTTTACAACAGCACGCGTTTGAAGCAATTTTTGTTGTTTTCCTTATAATAATAACAATAATAATAATTCCGTTGATCGCACTTCATTCTTCTGAATTTGGTGGAATTTCCAGTAGCGCAGCAGGCGACATGGGAGGGGGGTCAGTCAGGAAAGGGGGCTTGCATGCGGATTAGCCCAGGGCTCCCATTTTTCTTAATCCGGCCCTGGCTAACCCTTCACCACGTTGCACGCATTCCGCGTACTTTGCTAGCACTCCCTCTCCTGTCACGTCGGGGGACTGCGTTCCATTGTCACGCCCATTCTCGTTCACAATGACGCCCTGTTCAGCTTTTCCTCGGCTGCTTCAAGTCTTTCTTCAACTATATATACTTCCGTGCATCACGCTTCCTATTTAGCTCATTTTTGAGCTCTTCCACCTGTTTGACCAGCTCTTCCTGGAAAGCCTCCATTTTCTGCAGCCTAGTATCGACATCACAGTGTGTGCCGGTTAACTCGATTCCCCCCTCTCCATTCTCATCCATCCCCTCACCTGCCTTGAGGGACCCCCGCGTACTGCATGCTTTCCCGGCTTTCTTGCCATGTATTGCACGGCTTTTTCTGAAGCAAATACTATAATACTATAATAATGCAGAGCACGTGCCTTTTAGCAAAAACCGATACGCAGAGCATCCAAATCCTCAAAATGTCGCAAAGCAACTCTAACCACTCTTTCAAAAGCAATCAATGCCGCGTAGACCCAATGTATGACACGCTCTCGCACGCGCTCAACCGCGCGGCCACGCTCTCACTTTCCTACCAAAACACGCACAGTAAAAGCATTAACAGCTATTAGTCTTGCCACCTCCAAGCTACCATTTAAAGGCTACAAACACTCAACGTCCCACCCGGCCAGCACCGCGGCGCGAAAGGACGCTCTAACCACCCTGCAAAACCAAATGTACACGAAACACACCCGCGCAATACGAGAGACAAAAAAGAGAGGAAAAAAGAAAACAACCCAATTCTACTATTTAAAGGAAAAAAATCAGCAAATCAAAAACAGAAGCAAGTTCAAAGCATGCACAAAAACTTATGATTTCGTCGCCGCCACGGAGCCCGAAAAGCACGTCCATTCGCCACAATATCTCAAGCCAAGCAGCACCGTTGCATGAGACCGCTGCTGGCCCTGCGCTCGAATGAAGCTGTCTAATCTTTTATCATGCTTACATATTTCCCCTTCAAAACAACTTTAATGCACAGCTATGTTTTTGAACCGAATACATTTTATTTTACTTGATCTTTATGTTCATTTTAAACCTTTTAAACTGCGTGTTCCCGTTGTGGACTGCAAGTCCAGCATGTTATCAATGTGGCGCCAGATTTAAACCTGCGCGCGCTCCATGGCTAGTGCTGATTACGCTACAAGGGATTTCAATATATGCCCTATTAAAGGAGTACTGACACAAAAAAAATCCACGTGGTTTTTTCTGCTTTAATAAGTAGTTAATGACCCAATAATCACGGCACGAAACCTCATTTACTTCAGAGCGCGACAGGTAATTGTTTGCAGTCTCTTTTGTAGCGACCAGTCGAAGTTTCGGTTCCAGAGAGCAACGAGACGGGACCAACGGGAATGTAAACAAAGTGGTCACGTGTTCGCAAAAAGCCATGACGTATGCTCTGACGCGCAGCCAGCGTGCGCGACCAACTTGCTGAATATTGTCGTGCGACTGCCGCATCGGTCGGGCGACCGCAGCCAATGACAGCGCCGGTAGCGTGAACGTCATGGCCACGTGGTAGAGCCGGCGGGGTGGGGCCGGCGAGCGGGCACCTCGCCGCTCCGACTGGTTTTTTTTCTCTCCCTGGTCGAAACGCTGGCCTCTTTCGCCGCTGACGGCGGCATATAAATGGGCTACAATTTGTTTCTGACACGAAATAACTTCTAGAATAAAGTGACCTCGAAAGAGTGCGAGTTATAAAACGTTGTGCGAAATAGTAAATCGTTGGCGTGATTTCTACTCGGATACGGCAAGCGCAGACGCGCCAGCAATCGTCTGTACACGAAGCGGCTCGCCTGACTGGCCTGTTTACTCATCGCTACTAACGGCACCGGGAAAACTAACCGTATTTTCACTTAAGAGAAACATAAATGTTCAGGCATTGATTGTGCTGGCGAATTTAGGCGCTTTATTACGAGCTGCGGACACATCGCAAGGACCCTCGGCCCCGGATAGACGGCCGGCGAGCTAGGCCTACATCCTCTCCCAGCGATCGCAAGCTCGCTTGGCATGCTCGTTCGCTTCTGTCGGCGCCAATGAAATCAAATGTGCTCCAATTTAAGCGTGACATTACTGTGTACACGTTGTGCCGACTAACATAGGCGCTTCGTTATACGAGCTGCAAGCGATCGTGTCACAAGCGCAACCGGTGTCGGATTCGATACGAGGATTCGATGGCCCAGCGAGCTATGCCTGACGGCTGCTGGCTATCGGCGGCTGTCAACGGATCCGATACTGCTAACGCGGCCTTGCGGAAACACGTCTACAGTGCTCGCATAGACGTGTTTATATTGTCATCGTTTGTTTCAAACAAGATAGCTGTGCAAATACGGTTGCTTTCACTTTCTGTTCGAAGTTACGCAGCATTCCGAACTTCCACGCAGGGGCGCCGGTTCTGGGCCGTCGCTCGCTCATTCGTACCATGTGTCCCGAATCGCCGCATGCGGCAAGTCGCACACGACGCGCCGTACTACAGATCGCACGGAAAATCGCGCCATGTGTCTCGCGCTTTAGACGTGGCCAATCACTTAGCGACTCAGATATTGCGGCCGGCGATGGCGAGGACGAACCTCAACAAAACCCTCGCATCAGCCACAATCAATGGTAAGACACAACAAATCGGCGTTGAACGTTGTGGCAGCGCAGTCAAGCTGATAGTGTGGGAAATATCCCGATGGACACGACAAAAACTGCAGTTGCAGCGACACGGAGAGCGTCCCACTACAAGTACAACAGCTAGAACAAGCAACAACAGAGAAGAAGAGCACATGTAAGCCGCATGGCAGTCAACGAAAATTCGTGACGTAGCCACATGACGTAGCGTTTTCTTGGCTATTTACTATCCCGGTTGATGTCAATGTCGCGAGGTGCTCTGTTTTGCGGTTGGCTGCGCGCACGTACTTTAAAATTGATTTTAAATATGTTCTAAGCGATATTCGCCGCTGATATTTTATAGACGATGTGCGTCTGACCAACTAAATCGATCTCGCAAGTTATCTCGACTTCAAATTTTTGTGTCAGTGCTCCTTTAACAAAACTATCCCCTATATACGCCACTATCCCCTCACCTTTCCCGAGGCATGCCGGCAACGTCGGCGCTCAGAAAATTGACCGTATCGTCCCCCCCCCTCCTCCACCCCGCCTTCGTTGAGGCTTCCCTGGATCCTCCGTGGCATGCCTACGAAATTTCGACCATGGAGGTACCGACACTTTTTCTAAGTAGTTGTCTTCAGAATGGCTATAAGTGTATGGCTTGGAGACATCAAGTGCTAGTCATATTGAAGATGTCTAAACTATAGCTTGACACAGCCCTAGCTGCTTCTGGCCGGCTCAAGTTGTATCAAGCCAGCTAGTAGCCAACTTGTGCTTCTTGGAGAAACATAACGTCGTCACTGTATAGCACTTTTAGGGATCTTTTTCGGAATCTGTTTTTTGTATCAATCTAGGCATAATACACACTGAGTTGGCAACACTGTCGCAAAACAGCAAGGCATTAAATCAAAAGCGGAAGCACCGCGAAGGCTGCATTGAAGTACTCTTCGCACAATGTATTTCTAAAATAGCCTATTTTAACTACAAGTGTATTTCTCCTCTTAGATAGAAAGTGGTCCAGGGCCCCTTTAACACTATCGCATGGCTATCGCGTTAGAACGCGCCAAGCGTCTGAGTGAGTGAGTGAATAACCTTTTATTTGGTCCAGCAAAACGCGATAAAACGCGCACCCGGCTAATCCCATGACGGGACTGACAGATCTAGTCTGCCGGCCCGATCGCGGGCGCGCTGGAGGGCCAGGATTTGGTCCTCAAAGACGGGACTCAAAGACGCCAAGCGTCTGACTCGCTTTCTTTACGTAGGTTTCACGTGGGTCTTTACGTATACGTCTCACCAGCTTGCGTGACAGTATTGCAAGCATAGAATTGCGGTAGCATAAACTTCAAAATGACTCCAAAGTGCGATCTTTCTATGAAATTGGAGAAAAACGGTGCTGCGGTAATCACAAAATCTTTTTTTTCGAACAGTTTTCCAGCCAAAGCGTCGAGTAAAGAAATTTCTCTCTCTCTCTCTCTCTCTCTCTCTCTATATATATATATATATATATATATATATATATATATATTGTATTGTGAGCATTATTCATACGCTTCATATTCTCACCTGTACATACTCATCATCACCGTTTTGGGGCCTGACTGTTCTTGCCTCGCAGGGTTTTGGCCAAGAATTGAGTAGCTGTTATTTTTTTTTTTCTTCTATCGCTTGTCAACAGTTCAGCTAGTCTCATTATTGTTTAGCTAATCAGACCACGCAGATGTCCTTTTCTTCGCCAGGGCCAAGGGCATTCCCCTGGTCCGCTTCTCTTCCTCCGCAGGAGTTACCTGTGGATCTGTTTCTACGAAACGGCATCACATCAGTTCCTGTGGCTCTCGTTCCAACCAATAACGGAGTCATACGGATGAAGAATCCGAAAGCGATTCAGGCGGAATTGCGATCGGTGACGGCCCATTTCCAGAACATCACTGAGGTCCGCCAGTTTGGAAGAGGTGGAGTCCTCTGCTTTTCGGCAGACCAGTCCTGTGTACAAGACCTGTTAAACTGTACGCTGTTTGCCGCCAATCCGGTGAGCGCATTTATTCCTCCCCACTTGGCATGTGTGAAAGGGCTTGTCCGCGGCGTCGACGTGAACATGACAACGACGGAGGTATTAGAGATGCTTTCACCCGCGGGTGTAATTTCAGTTTATCGGTGTGGACGTGTGGTCGAGAAAAACAGGATCCCTACTGAGTCGATCATAGCCACATTTGCAGGGACAAATCGACCCTCAGAGATAAAGGCATGGCCTCTAATCTACAGAGTGGAACCTCTGTCCCCTCGTCCCCTCCAATGTGTGAAATGCTGGCGCTACGGACACACGGTAAAAGGATGTAGATCTGCTTCCAGGTGCCGAATTTGTGGACAAGAGCACAATGCTAGCGAGTGTAAGAGCAAGGAAGAAAGGTGCTGCCTCTGCAATGACGCGCACTCTGCTGATTATTCTAATTGCTCAGCCAAGGCACGGGAAATTGAAATTCTGGAAATCGTTGAACGAAGACGTTGTTCGCGTAGAGAAGCCGTAGCGGAAATTCATTCTAGGACACAGGGTTACGCCGGCGTCACAGCCCGCCAGGTGACAGCAACGGATACGTCTCTTTCACATTCTATTGCTAATGCCATTGAAAGGGCAATGGAAAAATCTATGGAGCGCCTAGCTGGAAACCTTTGTGAGTCCCTGACACAAATTCTAACTAGCCAGATGGCGCACATATTTGGAACAACAACAGCAGTTGGTATAACTTCTCGAACTACTGAGTGTCAACGTACTTCAAACGAGGAAGTAACCGCCAATTTCACGTCGCCAGATGCCCAAATTGTAATCCCACCTGTCGCTGTTAACGAGACCCAATGCACAGGCTCCAACGATAACACAGAGGGCGCAGAGGAAATGGACATGGATCCTCGATCGTTAAAACGATGTAGGTCCCCTTTGTCTAAAAAAGCTACGACTCTAACTCAGGCAAAGACAAAAAAGTATCAGAAAGACAGCCTTACAAAGGAAGATTTATTAAAGGAAAAAATTTTAGGTAAGGCAGTTACTGAGTCCATACTTACGCAACCATAGGTCTCCTCAAAATTCTTCATTGGAATTGCCGATCAATTTACTCCGCAGCAATAGATTTATTGTATCTATCATCGAAATTTTCCCCGGATATTATTGCTTTGCAAGAAACATGGCTTTCAGCTCATCAATGTTTTCAATTGGCTAACTATCGCTCTTTCCGACTGGACCGTCCATCGAAGGGCGGAGGTTTAGCTTTCTTCATCAATAACAGAATTAGCCTTAGAGCAAAGATTTCATATAAACATATGTCCCCCGAAAGCGAAATTTTCGCATTAGATATAACTATACCAGGGTGTCTACCTTTCTCTTTAGTAAACGTATACTTTCCGGCGGGTGTACAGAACACTCGATGTTTGAATTCAGCAGTGACTTCATGGTGTAAGGACAAAATTCTGGTTGGAGATTTCAACTCCCATCACACGTGCTGGGGTTTTCGAACTGACCAATGTGGCAAACGCTTGTGGGATTGGATAATAGATAATAATCTGACTTGCCTGAACTCTAGAATTCCTACATATATTTGTAAACAGTCCCGCTCCGCATTGGATTTAAGTTTTGTAAGTTCGTCCTTCACTAACTCATCCTGGACAGCCTTGGACTGTGCAACCAACAGTGACCACTTTCCAATAATGGTTGAAATTGCTTGCCCGATTACGCCATCGTGCTCCCAGGTACGCGTATTTGTAGATTATAATAAATTTAAATCCGATCTTAAGGTACATTTGGCTTCTCATTCAGAAGAGCAGGAAGACACCAAGGCTATGAAACTTTGTGCGGTAATTAAAAGAACATACAAAAAGGCTGAATTCAGTGTTACATCTGCAAAGCAAACATCTTATAACCCTTGGTGGAATGCAGACTGCACGCGAGACCACCGACGCCGACAGGCAGCTTGGAAGCAGCTCCTCTACAACCAGTGCCCCAAAAATTGGTCTGATTACAAGTTTTATGCTGCTGTCTTTAAACGTACAGTTGCTAAAGCTAAAGAGGATTATGATAGGAAACACTATGATTTCCTTTCTAAATCTAAAAACAAAAAACCGCTGTTTAGGTATATGAGATCTCGGAAAATTCTGCCATCGCCAGCTAATATTGATTATGTCAATCTGTCTCCCGATGAAATGAGAAAATCTCTCGAACTCCTTGCTAAAGGCTTGGAGAGTAGATTCACGTCATCGATGTCGTATAATTTGCAAAAATTAGCCCCATCCTTAGTGTATACTGAAGTTTCATTGCCAGAATTATCTCAAGTGATTCGAACCTTACCATTGTCAGCCCCTGGTCCTGATGGAATTACCGTTCACATGATAAAAATTTTATTTGATCTATCTCCTGGAGACCTTCTAAACGTTATAAACTATTCCTTACAGAAAGCCTGGATACCTTACGATTGGAAAGTAGCTAAAGTAATCCCGATACCTAAAAAACAAGGACAAGGTTATAACATAGAAAACATCAGACCTATTTCTCTTACTTCTAATATGGTCAAACTCATAGAGAGGGTATTACACTGCCGCATTACTATCTGGATGACGGATAATTTAATATTAAGTCCAAATCAAATAGGCTTTAGAGCTAATTGCTCAATATGGTGTGCCCATGCTGATTTAGAAAGCCGCATCCAACTTGCCCGGAAAAGGAGAGAATATTCTGCTTTGATGAAATTAGATATAGCTAAAGCTTATGACAGCGTCGAACATTCAATTCTGCTAGATATTCTGCAGCGTCGTAATTTTCCCTATTATATAACCGCATGGGTGGCAGAATTTTTGCGATCAAGAGAATTTTATTGCTTTAAGGACGGATGTTCTTCGTCTAAATTCAGACAAACTCGCGGAGTTCCCCAAGGATCTGTCCTATCCCCAATATTGTTTAATATATTAATGAGCTCTATCCCCACTTGTCAGGACGTGCACGTTTACGTGTATGCAGATGACATTGCATTCTTTGCTGCCGACACTGACATTAACACATTATACCAAAAATTACAAAGCTACATGAACATGCTAGAAGTATGGCTTCAGACAATTTGTATGTCATTAAATGTAAGCAAAAGTGCCATTTTAGTGTTCTCGGTCATGGATCCGGTTTCGATTTCTATTACTTTTAAACACGAACCCATTCAACAGGTTGAGTCTCTAAAATATTTGGGAATCACATATAATGGAAACCTCAACTGGAGTCCCCACATAGAGAGTGTAGCGGGTAAGGCACAACGTGCTTTAGGTATTCTGCGCAGAATGAGCAACCGAAAATATGGACTGCGTAGGGATTCACTGTTGATGATTTATAAAATGTATATGCGTCCCATATTGGAATTTGGGTGTGTCTTGTTCTCAGGCGGCCCTGCTTATAAAATAAAGCCTCTGGTTCTTTTGGAGCGTGAAGCTCTACGCCTATGTCTGGGACTCCCCAGGTTTGTGGCTATTAATGTTATCTACCAAGAAGCGCGCCTTCCAACATTGCCCTGCAGATTTCGCATCTTAACAGTTCAAGCCTTTCTGAAATTTTACAGCTTGCAGCTTAGACGATCTGAATACGCATTCATTGATGATCCAAATTCCTTCTTCCTTGCTCATTGGCCTCGATTTCACACTCCACAGATCATATTTGTTCAAAAAGAATTAGATAGCCTGAATGTGAACATTCGAGAGGTAATTCCGTCAACCGAATCACATCAGAATATTAAGATAGATTTTGATGACATATTCCCCCCCAACTCTAAGTATCAATCTGCCACTTTTTTAAATAACCTGTTGCAAGATTACCTAGCGCACGTGCAAACAAATAACATAATAGCTACAGACGCTTCAGTGAGCAACGAAAAGGCGGGCGTAGGCATCTTCTCGCTTCCGCTTGGCTGGTCATTCTCCTTGAGACTGCCAGATTTCACACCTGTTTTTGAAGCCGAGCTTTTAGCAATTCTTTTAGCGCTTCGGAAACTCCCGTCGAACTCAATAAGCGCAGTTATTATAACAGATTCCCTTTCGGTCTGTACTTCGCTTACGGCTTCACCCAATTCGCCACCAATAAAAACGTTTCTAACATTAGTTCCTCCACAGTTGACTTCTCTAAAACTATTATGGGTACCTGGACATTGTGGCTTACATTCAAATGAAATGGCAGACGCATTAGCGCGAGCATCCCTGAGTGGACCTATAATGCCTGTTCTTCCTTTGGTGGCTCACATAACAGCAATCAGATATAGAAAATATTCAATTCATAGAGATGTCAGTGAATCAATAACGACATGGACAGAATATCAGCACCTCAGATTTCCGTGGAAGATCCAGTGGTGTCCATCAAGACAATCAGAAGTAGCGATCACGAGATTACGCTGCCGTGTCCCTCCATTAAACCTATATTTACACAGGACTGGTCTGACGCTATCGCCTCTGTGCCCATACTGCCAAGAAACAGAATCACTAGATCATTATTTTTTGGTATGTCGACGATACAAATTGTTAAGAAAAAGACACCTAGAACTTCCGTTCGCAAAATTAGGGTTAATATTATCACCAGAAATCATACTATCTTTCGGTGCGTCAGTTACAGGGGCCAGCCACAGGGGCGTATTTGATGCCGTTTGCAGTTACATTCAGTCAACAAAACGAATAACTTTTTAACTTTTGTCTTGTATTTTGTTTGTTCTTGTACGTATTTTTTTTTTTTTATCTCTCTTTCGTTATATTTTTTTCTCATCGAATAAGTAGCACTTCAAAAGATTAGGTGAACGTTTCAGCACGCAATTCTTGGCCAATCCCCCAGCGTGGGTATGAGCCATAACATGAGGCCATCATCATCATCATCAACCTCGTCTCACAAGTGGTGGAGTGTGCGGTCCAGTTCCTTCGTCCTCTCGCTCCCGGTCTCCAAATTCACCTACGCTACATCCCTGGAGCTCCGCTCGGGTCGCCGGCCGCCTCTACTAACTGCACTCAACCATGTCGCAAGACCAGCATACCAATACCACTACATCCACCTTGCCTGCTCCTGCGGGAACCCCTTCTTGGACAGTCACCACCCCTCAGAAGGACCCATCGGTGTTTGCTGGGCATCCAGGGGACGACGTTGAAGACTGGTTGGAGCTATACGAGCGCGTGAGTGACTTTAACCACTGGAACGAATCAGCAAAACTTGCTCACGTCGCCTTCTACCTAACCGGCGTTGCGAAAACATGGTTTTACAATCATGAGCTCGATTTCGTCAACTGGAGCACCTTTAAACACCACCTACGCCAGATTTTCGCGAACTCGTCTGTCCGCTCCGATATCGCCAAGAAGCTTGCTGAGCGTGTTCAGCACTCGGGCGAGTCGTGCACTTCGTACATAGAAGACGTCCTCGCCCTCTGCCGGCGCGTGAACACCTCGATGGCAGAGAGTGACCGTGTACGCCACCTGCTCAAGGGTATAGGGACTGTGGCATTCAATGCTCTTGTAGTGCTGAATCCCACTGCCGTCGCAGACATAATCAGTACGTGTCAGCGTCTCGATGAGGTTCATATGCTCCGCCTACACCCTGACACATGTGATTTCAAGGCGTCCAACGACAGCGAGCTACGTGCCTTGATTCGCTCCATGGTCCGTGAGGAACTTCACGCCCAAGCTTCGTCAAACCCTCCTGAGGTCCATCTGATGCCTCCTGGTGGCGGCCTACGCCATATTGTGAGGGAAGAGATAGCTGCCGTGACCTGCCCGCAAGTCCCGATCCCGCACCCTATCCCTGCACCAACACATGCTCAGGTTGCCTCTATAGTGCCACCCTCCCAGCAGCCACCACAACAGGCACCTGCACCGCACGTGTCCGTGTATACTATCACTACAAGACCACCACCTGTTCCATCTTACAACGCATGGAGCCCACCTCAACCGGTTTGCTACTACTGCGGCATCCATGGCCACATTTCAAGGTTTTGCCGACGCCGTCAGCAAGATGAAGGACGTGGCTATATATGACGGGATTGAAAGGGATGAGTTTTCTGGCCCTGTACCACAACGTCGGCGTCCTTACTACGATTACTATCCACGACGTTCCCCATCTCTACAGGACTTTAACACTGCAGGTTCATTGCGTTTCCCGCGTCGTCGCTCTCCATCACCGATGCGGCGCTCTTCTTCCCCTCTACGACCGACTACTTCGTCCTCCGATCACCGCCCGGAAAACGAAATGGTACAGCTTCAGGAGGGAAAGCACGTGAAACTCTTCCGGAGCGCCCGTCAAATGTACTTTTGGTGTGTGTTGAAGGTGTCCGAATCGAAGCCTTGGTTGACACAGGTGCATCGCTTTCCGTTATTAGTACTGACTTGTGTTCTCGATTGCGAATAGTGAAGACACCGTGTAATGGCCCTCCCCTTCGTTGTGCTAATGCAGTTCTTGTTCAGCCCTCCGGTATTTGCACTGCGCGTTTTCATTGATGGCACCCTTCACCACATTCAGTTCATCGTGCTGTCTTCGTGCACCTACGCGATGATTTTGGGATGGGACTTCTTGTCCTCCGCCTTAGCTTTCATCTCTTGCCGTCAGCCAACTATTCATCTGACGGACACTGAATCTTCATCCTATATCGATGCTCATAGCCTACGTTCCGTCACGTCTACCGACTGCGTCATTCCCGTGGGCAATGAGCATATTCTCACACTGACTTACGACACTATTCTTTACGGTGATGTGTTCCTTGCGCCGAACGGTCACTGCATATCTGGTGGGCCTAGCGTTACTCCTAGCCTGGTGCGGTTTCAGGACGGTAGAGCGTTCGTCGGTGTTCGTAACCCTACTTATTCGCCAGTTGTGCTCTCCCAGGGCACTACTGTGACTTGCTTTACTGACACCGAACCTCTTTCGTTGGTACCGCTTCGCACCGAATCACCACCTTTGTCTACCACAACTGATTATCATACTCCTGCCGCTGCTTTAACGGCCGCGATAAATCCCGATCTGACCACTGCGCAGAAAGAAGACCTTTTGGCACTCCTGCAAAAACACAGCGCCTTATTTGACGTTCACTCCAAGCTTCTGGGGCGCACTTCCGTCGCAGTGCATCGCATGGAAACCGAAGGCAGTTCGATTGTACGCCGCCGCCAGTATCGCGTGTCTTCCGCAGAACGGAAAATCATTGCGGAAAACGTCGATGACATGCTCAAACGAGACATAATTCGGCCATCGTCCAGTTCTTGGTCGTCTTGGTTCGCGAGAAAGACGGCTCTGTACAATTTTGCGTCGATTATCGAGCCCTTAATAAGACCACGCGCAGAGACGTATATCCGATGCCAAGAATCGACGATGCCATCGACTCCCTCCAGGGTGCAGAATATTTCTCTAGACCTCTTATCCGGGTACTGGCAAATCTAAATCCCCATGCACGAAGCGGACAAGCACAAGACAGCCTTTGTAACACCAGACGGACTTTACCGAGTTCAACGTTATGCCCTTCGGTTTATGTAATGGGCCTGCAACATTTGAACGCATGATCGACACAGTTTTACGTGGCCTTAAGTGGAAGACCTGTCTGTGCTATTTAGATGACATTGTTATTTTTTCTACAACTTTTCGTCAGCACCTTGAGCGTTTGGACGAAGTTTTTACACGCATTTCCAACGCTGGACTCCAATTCAACACAAAGAAATGCCATTTTGCCAGAAAGAACATCAAAGTGTTGGGCCACCTCATCAGCAAAGATGGCGTTCGACCAGATCCCGACAAGGTTGCTGCCGTGCTTCGCTTCCCTTGCCCTGAAAATCACAAACAATTAAGAAGTTTCTTGGGCCTGGCATCCTACATCCGCCGCTTCATCAGTCATTTTGCTGCCATGGCGTCGCCGCTGCACAAGTTGCTCACGTCGGGCACTGCTTTCCCTTGGGCAGACGACTGCGAACTTTCTTTTCAGGCCCTCAAGCAAGCATTAACCACCGACCCCCTGTCACTTCGATGAGAACGCACCAACTTGTTCGCACACCGACGCTAGTGGCCATGGAATCGGTGCTGTACTACAGCGTGATACGACCTCACGAGTGCCTATGCCAGCCGCGCATTAACGGCTGCCGAAAAGAACTACTCGATCACAGAGCAGGAATGTCTCGCTGTAGTTTGGGCGATACAAACATTTCGCCCATACCTTTACGGACGCCGCTTCACGGTCATAACCGACCACCACGCCTTATGCTGGTTGTCGTCAATCAAAAATTTATCTGGGCGCCTTGGTCGCTGGGTGGTCCGATTACAAGAATACGATTTTGACGTTGTCTACAAGTCTGCGAAAAAGCATCAAGATGCCGACGCTCTCTCTCGCTGCCCCCTGTCACTATTACCTTCGAGTGCATCTCTCCATTGCTCGCCACTTGACGATGAGACGAAGTCTCCACTCTCGTTATTACCTCTAGCGGTTACTGGCACATTATCTTCCAATCGCGTCACTCAGCTCGCCTCGTGTCAACGTTCTGATCCCTACTACAACGGCATTATCCAACGCCTGTGCGCAACTACTTCTGCACCAAATGCCAGATTACGTCGACAACTGCGCCTATTTATATAAGCTCGACGACGATGTGCTGCACCGCTACATTTACAACTCTGACGGACACCGCTGGGTGCCTGTTCTTCCACGTTCGCTGCGTACACAAGTCCTTGAAGCTTTTCACGACGACCCTTCTGCTGGCCATTTGGGCTTCCACAAGACATACCACCGCGTTAGGAGCCGTTTCTTTTGGCTAGGCATGTCTACCGTTGTGGCCAAGTACTGTACGTCGCTTCTTGCGTCCAATGTCAACGGAGGAAACAGCCGACTTCGGCTCCTGCTGGGCTTTTACAGCCTATCCCATGTCCCGAGACACCCTTTGCCATCGTTGGGACAGACCTAGTCGGCCCTCTGCCCATAACGCGCCAGCATGTCATCGATGGATCGTGACAGCTGTTGACCAGCTCACACGTTACGCAGAGACCACTGCTCTACGCTCTAGTTCGGCCTCAGACGTTGCCACCTTCTTTTTGGATGCCATTGTGCTGCGTCATGGTGCACCTCGTGTACTGTTAAGTGACCGTGGCAAGACTTTCCTGTCAACAATGATCAAAGAAGTACTCGGAGCTTGTGGCACAGTTCACAAGACGACATCTGCATATCACCCTCAAACAAATGGCTTAACCGAGCGATTTCATCGCACATTAATAGATATGATATCAAATTTGTATATCGGGCCAAACCACGACAACTGGGACAAACTTTTACCTTTTGTGACGTTCGCTCACAATACCGCTATCCAACGAACTACGGGGTACTCACCTCTTTACCTAGTTAACGGCCGTTCACCAACATTCACCATCGACGCCGCTTTCTTCAGTGCCCCAACTAACACCTCGGCCAGTATACCCGAACAGTTCGTCTCGAGACTTGAGGAATGCCGTCAACGTGCTCGCTTCAACACCGAAGTCAGTCAGCTAGATCGCAAACAACGTTACGACATCTCTCGTCGCGACGTCTCGTTTCGTCCTGGGGAGGAAGTGCTCCTTTGGACGCCCATTCGTACACTCGGTTTGTGTGAGAAGTTTGAATCCGGCTTCTTTGGACCCTACATTATTAACGAACAAACATCCCCCGTGAACTATTGCGTTACTCCCGTAGACGTTTCTTCGGACCGTCGTTATCGTGGTTCGGAGATCGTACACGTTTCGCGCCTCAAACGATTCGTTCGGCGTTACCCCCTTGGCTAAGTTGCGGCCTGGCTGGCCCATAGAATAAAGAACAACTGGCTGGCCGCTTGTGCACGCGGGGAAATTAGTGTGAGCATTATTCATACGCTTCATATTCTCACTTGTACATACTCATCATCACCGTTTTGGGGCCTGGTGATGGGGCCATAGGGTGGAGCTCTCACTCGAGAGAATAAAGAACAGGATGGCTGCATAAACCTCGTCTCACAATATATACGATTGGTTAATATATAACCAACGCAGGAAGACAAGATTGGTATACTTGAGAGCACGTTTGAGAGCGTGATTGGCAGGCATTGGATTGGCGTACAGCTACCCGCTAAACCTCGACTCCCTTTTCTCGACTACTCTTTGGTCTGGCAACCCAAAGTTTAGAACGTTTAGAATTTGCTCTCTAATCCACACAGTCAACACGTTCGAAAGAGAAGTAACCAACATGGCAACGTACGCCGAGAAGCTCGCTCCGCATCTCGCCCGAATCCGAATTCCTGGACACGCGGACAAAGTGTATAAAGATGAGTGCGTCTTCTCATTCGACACGCCAGTAAGTTTCCTTTAAAACGCTGTCTCCTTACTCACAGCGATACACTCGTTCTTCCGACACTCGCCGGCAATGTCGAAGACGCAACATAAAAGCATTCGATCCTACCGTCATAAATGTATTTGACATCGCCTCTGCTCTTTATTAGTTCCTTTAATTAAATATTTCTGCCTTAATACTTGTGCATTGTCCAGAGTGTTGCGTTTATTTCCTTTTCTTTTTGTTGGTAAATCCTTCCGAATGTTTTCGGCGCGAACGCGTTCGTTAAATGGTTTGGCACGGGCATATATTGCGTTACGAATGGTCTTCCAGCACCGCACCCTTACGCCCTTAACTTTAGTCAGCGAGCTGATCTAGCGGCCCATGCGCATTCAGCGAGACATCCTGCCATTTATTTCAGGAATCTGAAGGAGGCCTCTATGTGTGCCTGAATACTTTTCTTGGATTTTCCAAGAAGTTTGTCGAGAGGCGTTACGCAAAAACTGGGAACGCTGTCTACCTTCACCTGAAAACCGTGAAAAAGGAGGTGTGTGGCGCAAGCTTTGTTTCGTGATATCGAGGCTTTCGCGAAAATTATTCACGATGTAAACATACTGCAGGTGGCGGATGACACGCCGGCTGCCAAGAGGGCTGCGCCTCCTACGAAGCTGGCGATCGGTGAGCAATGCATGTGACCTGGAATTAGTTTTGCAGCTTGCACAAGCCACTGCGCTGTATTTCCACTGCAGCGCGCTTTTTCGACTGTAATCGGCTTTCAGCCCGCCAGGAATAGCGCGTATACTTGCATACATGTAATATGAATTGGAATTGTATTATGTTAGAGCGCATCTCTCCAGAAGTTTTTATTGTTTTGGCACATAAAACCCCTAAAATTAATTTTTTTTGGAAATCCTCTAAATGTTACTCCATGACAAAGCGCCTTGAAACTGAGAATCGGATCATGATTTGGGTTTACTCAAGGCTACATGAAGAGGCACTTAAAAGGCAACACTGTTGAGCACTAGTGTATTGCAGACGTTTTGCAACATTTGCCTGTTGGTGTTGCAGGTGGACTGTCATTCCTTGCCGTTTAAAAATTTTTCCTGGTAATAAAGTTGATCTTGCTAAAAGTGGGCTTCACATGGGCAGAATTTTACCCATATAAATTTGATCCAAATTGGAGTATTCTTACATGATGTTCACTTATTGTGAGGGACATAAGTTTGCATAGCTTAGGGCACAAATATTGCAGACAATAACAAAAGCACTTTTTGTGGTTCTTATCGGTACTTATTCATAAGTATGTTTTTAACATCAGTTGTGTGCAACTTTTGTCTGTAGGTGTGGAAGGGGGTTTTCCTCTTGACCAGGGCAAGAAGTACGAATATGAACATCACAACTCTCTTGTCATTTTTCCAAACTTTGACTCTGTTCCTCTACCAAACACACAACTCCCCGAAGTGGTACGTCTCATTACCAATTTCTCATTGATTATTCACATGCATGTGAATTGCATTCATTTGCTTCCTCCTTTCAGGTGCAGCATTCCGTGACGGCTGTTCTCGCGGCCGACTCTGCCAGTGTAGTTAATGAGTTGGAAGCTTTAGCTGGAACATGGGATGGAGAGAAGAGGGTGCCATCAAAGTAAGTGTAGGTCCTTGGTGCGCTCACCCCAAGTCTAGCTATAGGCATATGAAAAAAAAAAAAAAATTGACAACCACACTTCGGGCAAAAATATTACCTCGTGGAAAATTACCAAAATAGGTGATCGGTTAATGCTTCTTGCAAAAAGCTATATTTATGTGAATGTGTTAAAAATGTTGTGGGAAATAAGTGTTTTAAACGGTTGAGTAGTCGCTCTACCAAGTTTGTGCCTTGTGCTATCGTTGCGTGTCTGAGTATGTATTTGTGTTCTGTGCTATGATGGGCAAATTCCAGAATCTCTCTCTGCATATTGCTCACTGCTACATGGAGTCGAAGAGTGTGTGCACGTGGCTGTGCACTGTTTTGGGTGTCAATTGCTGCATTCTCTCTTATACACAGCTTCTTCTGTTTTACACAAGACCTTAGTGCTACGAAATAAGTTGTACCTCACCCATTAGCACATCTGAAGTGGACAAGATTTATATGACGTACATTGTTTCCCTTTTTGATGTGTGCTTAAAATTGGTGAATACAACTTTCACAATACTTAGGAGAGGATAATAAATATATTGCATCACTTGTGAAGTAATGCTACATTATGTCTACCTGCTTTGGGTGTCCTGATAGATGCAGTTGACAAAATTGCAATATCTGTTCGAAAGATTTTTTCAAGTGCTACGACTGATGTACACGAAAAGAAACAAAACACAAGAAAAGAAAAAGACGACAGGACAGTATCTTTCCGTCTTGTTCTTTTTTTTGTTTCTTACCTCTTTGTGTGTGTCAGATGTTGTGCTTCAAGAAATCCTTCACAATGAACATCAGCCAACTAGCCCATCTTGCCATATTGCTGTGCTGTGTTTTTCTTTCACTGCTGCATCTTAGTGTGTAAACATTTTTCAGGACTTCGCGAGTGACCCCAACCAAATAAGCGAATTTATTAGCCCAACATTTTGGAGCCCATTCGGCTCCTTTTTCAGGGGGTATTCTTCGGAAGTGGCGGTGTGCAGCTTTTAAGAGGTCCTTCGTAAATAAAAGGAGGGAAGAGTGTGGAGGGTGGGGAGACACTTGATCGGGAACCTTTCTTGACAGACGGGAAGGGCAAAAGGGTGGGATGGCTGTGGCGGCACCCAGCATCGGGGGTCAAGGGGGGAGGGGAGCGTAGACATTTTGGTGTTGCTGACTTAGAGTGGAGATCTACCAGGCTTGAAGGGCAACCTACCCTCTGTTATATCCATGGCCTTGGTGACATGACGAAAAGAAGATGCCCAGCCAGGTAGATCCCAACTCTAGGTCACCTACACGAAAACGTCTGTGCTTCCCCCCACCCTACTTCAATGGCATTCCCATGGGTCAAGCACTCTCAGCATCGGTCATCCCAGCCGACCAGCACCGCTGCAGCCATCCCGCCCTTTCTCGCTCCCCATCTGTCAAAAAAAGGTTCTTGGTCAAGTGTCTCTCCACCTTCCTCACTCTCCCCTCCTTTTTACAGCGAAGCTGTATATGGCTAGCCAATTTGTCCACCCGTCCGTCTGTCAGTCGCCTGTACTTTGTACACTCCTCCGGCACAACCCCATGAGCATGTGCCAAAAAAAGAGAGAGAGAAAGAGGCACGCGATTAGCCAACGCCACCTAGATAGCACAATGCCTGTTTACTGTGATCTATGACGTCGCATTACCTGGTCTGAAATTTCCTTCGACAAGGCTGGCGTAACAAAAAAAGTGGCATCAAAATCACTGTTGCCTACTCGGCAGCATCTCCATTAGATCCTATGGCAGTCAGGCCAGGTAACATGATGTCATGGATTAGAGTGAAAAGGCCTTGTGCTATCTAGGTAGTGTTGGATTAGCTGCGCCAGTAGTGACGTCGATGCTCTCCGTCGCAGCCGAGCATGCACGCAGCAGTTTCTCTCCTGCTCCGAAATGGGTAGGCCACGCGTCATACGTACTCCTTAGGAGCAGGCAGCTTTCGGTCAGCAGTGCTGTGAGCACAACCAGGAACGAGCTCGTCTACGCCTTGCCGATGCTTCAGCCCTGGCACAAGAACAGGCCTGTGCAGCCAAGCGCAAGCAGCAACTGTATAATGAGGATGTGGCAGCCTACTAAGCTGTGATTTAATGAACTGTCGGGATTTACCCAGTGATAAACACCGAGGCCGCACGTTTCAGCTTTGCTGGTTAACCATCTGTATGGAGTGCTTGGGTGGTGATTATTTTCTTTACGAAGGACCTTTTAAAAGCTGCACACTGTGACCTCCGAAGAATACCTCCTGAAGAAGGTGCCAAATGGGCTCCGAAACGGGCTAATAAATTCGCTTATTTGCTTGGAGTCACTAATCAATTTTTCCATCCAGACAGATAATTCTGTCGAAATGTTTAGCTTCAAAACAATTTTCAATATTTACTGATTTTCGCCAATTTTTGTAAAATAATTAAAATCCAAATAAGTCTATAAACCCGCTAGAATTGAATTCCCTCCGTGCAGCAAATTTTAATCAAAATGGTTCATCACTTGTCTCAAAAAGCATTTCCCATTCTTCCTGCTTTTAAATAAAGAAATTCAAGCTGGCCCTAAACTGTAGCATTATCCTAATGGACAGTGTTTTAATCTTAATGGAGATTAACATTATCAATGAGCTGTGCTTTCTTTTTTGTTTGGTTTATTTCTACAGACACAGTGACACATTGGTGCAGTTGGACAATGGCGTGAAAGTGGCACCAACGGGCTGGAAGTGTGAAAAGTGTGACCTCACAGAGAACCTGTGGCTGAACCTAACAGACGGTGCCATTCTTTGTGGCCGAAAGCATTTTGAGGGCACTGGCGGCAACAACCATGCGCTGGAACACTTTAAAAATACTGGCTACCCACTTGCAGTAAAGCTTGGAACTATCACGCCAGAGGGTGCTGGTGAGTACTGATGTCAAAGCCTGTCATTATTATTATTTTTTTTGGCCGCCACTCTTAGCATGCACCAAATGGCTCAGTTCATAAAAGCTGATGTCGTGAAAGAAAGTCATGGGTGCACGCTACTTTTGTTAGTAATAAAGTAGGCTGTTTTTTAAGGGATATATTTAGTGATTCTAAGCACAGGAGAAAATTAATAATGAGAGATTTTCAGTTGACTGCATGCTCAAAGCAACATGGCACGATTAACAAAAACATCTTGTGTTCCTGAATGTTTTATGCAAGCAGTGGCGGGTGAGGTGATTGATATTTTTTAAGTGCTCAACGTCTCATGCCTCATGTCATGTTTTCCTCTTGCATTTTCCCATTGTTTGAGTTCATGAGGCCTTGAGTCTTGCTGTCTGCTTCCTGTGTTTCTGTAGTAGCCGTCTGTGACCATATGGCAACAGTCCAGTTGTGATGTCACATTTTGTTGGTTATATTGTTATAATCTAAAAGCTTATCGCCTAAATCATGAAGCTAGATGTCGTAGTCTGTTGCTCACATCCATTCTTCCATAGTACAGCACCAACTTGAATGTCGATTTTGCAGTTTCGTATGCATATCTGCTACTGCCTAATTCTCCTTTTCTTCTCTCCTTTAGCCCCATTTATTTATGTAATATGTTCTTTGTGGCATGTACAGCTATACAAATTAAATGTGAGAAATTACGCTTCGTTTGACCACCATTTACCATATATTTCAGCACATAACTCACCACCACATATAACCAGCACCCCCGATTAGAACAGCTTGGGGAAAAAAAAAGTGCAAATAGCTTGCGGCAATTTTTTTCATCATGTTGAAATTTCGTTTTTGACCTTTTATGCAAATAATTACAGAGGCCGATCGTATTTTCGTACACGTAAAGGGACCATAAAGTTTCCCAAATTATTGGAAAATTAAGAAAAGCAAATTTGAATCGGAAAGCAATTCATTTTGATAAATTTGGGAGTTGGTGACGAATGAAACTGTTTCAGCCACTTCGATGATACCTTCATATCAGCGGTATGAATTAAGCCAGCCTCCACGGCTGATAGCATCGCCCGTACTGGCACGATGCTATCATGAAAAGTGCCAGCTGCGGGGAGCAAATGCCTCATCTGTCTCTTGCTCCAACGAGTCACCGAAACTAGAGGTTACACAACCTCCCATACTAAACATGTAGGAAGACAGCTTACATGATGCCACGCCATCTCGGCATGCCCACTCTTTGCACATGCGGCAGATTACCTCTAGAGCAGGGTGTGTGACTGCGTATGCGCTCAGCCACGGTTATAGCCATGCGTAGTCACATCCTCCCCTTCCCGCCCCTCACGCGTGCTTGATCTCGCTACCGCGAGCTTGTTCCCCTCCCACTCTTTCCCTTTGCTTGTGCGGGAAGGCGTCACTCATGAAGCCACCATCTTTCTTGTCTCACCCTCGCATAGCTAAAGCACAAGGAGGGCGGGTCACGATAGGATCTTATCGCTCTTGTACTTTATACGGAACATGATGCAGCTTCACTTCAGTGGTTGCTCTTGTTGCGCCGAGCACGATTTGAGAGCCGCATTTTCAAGCAGCTGCTTGTAATTCAATCATTTACCGTTTGCATCTGCAGAAGTTTTCATTTATTGTCTCGGCATTCCTTTGCGGTGGGAGCAAAATTTTGTTATACAGTAGCTGACCAATAATTTGTACGTACTCGGTAATTTGGACAGCTTCACGGCACCACCAATGGTCCCATAGACATAATCTGTAAAGATGACCAATATTTCGGACAGCTGCCAGCTCTACATTTCATTATCCGGACTCCGCTCGCTGACTCCGCCGCCATTATCTCCTGTGACAACTTCGACAAGAAATCAAGTATGGCTTCAGAGATTACATGCTAGACGGTAATCCCTGAGTCATTGCTTTGGTTGCAGCATTATGCTCGAGAGATTTAACTGCAAATGCCGATCTTGGAGGCTCCGCCCGACTTATAGGTCGCATCAACATCACGATCATCATATCTTATTCTGGCAACCCCACACATGGCCTGCTCTCGCCGTTCTGTTTGTTGAGTTTGCCTTTCGGACAGCGTTTCATTATTGTTTGCCTGTTTGTTTAGTTTGCATTCCAGACAGCGCTCTGCTGGCTCCAAGAAGTATTTCTCGTTAACTTATCCACAGGCTGCGTCAAATGGCACCATCGGTGCCCTCGCAGTCCGACTCGGAAGGAGTCTTGAGTCGCAGTCCAAACGACTCCACAACTGATGAGCCTGAACCTGCTTCCTACCACAATGTGTTCAAATGCGGATATCATTGATAATCTGCTGGGCTGCGGTGTGCCAATTTTTGCCGCCGTTATATTTGAAGACTTTGCAGACGTCGATGGTGCGGTGTTGTCTTGTGCCAAACTGAATGATGCTGAAATAATTGAGCAAGTTCTCCCACCGTAAAACAGCAATTCTAACTTGGATGATGATGATGTGCCGTGTGCTCCGGAGCTTTCACTTATGGACTTGAGCCTTTGCAGTCCTTGCATTGGCAGTGACAGCACAAAACTGGCAGAAACGCTGGCGTACTTGGTTCCACGTAAGCGGAAGTGTGTGCAGCAACGAATCAACCACTTATTTCTTACACAGGAGCCTTAAAACATAAATAAAATGATCTTTTTTGGATACATCAGTTTTTTTTTTTTTGCTATTCGATAGTTCGGACTTATTTACGTTCCCCGTGGAGTCCAAATTATCAGTCGTCGACTGTATTGAAATTGCATACAAACACACTTCGTTATATTGAGGTTCTAAATACATGGTGTTCTATGGACAAGAGCTTATGAAAAGTTAAATACTTCGTTATACCGATAATTTATTTGTATTGAATTTTATTATATCGAGCTTAAGCTAAGTGCCTACATTGATGCTCAATTACTTGAAAAAACAGTATACATTCATGGATGCACGCTCGACCACGTCTTATCTTCGACCAGGACCACTTTCCCCTCTCACCGGCTATGCTGATACATATAGCTTGGTTCACAGAATGGACATGATTGTGGACGAATCAGACATGTCACATGAATCGAAGCACTTCGCAGCTAGCATTCACACGACAGAGCACGACAGCGCAGATGAAGCAGCCCTAGCGTGGCAGCGGCAACAGAGCAGAAGATTCCAACTATGATTTGTCTATCCGCCATATCGCGAAGCTCTTTACATGGACCGTAGGAGCATTGTGGGCACGAGTGACATGATCACATGATACATGATCCATGAACTCAAATCGCGATTTGCTTCAACCTGTGAATACAGCTTTTCCTTCAGCTTCTGCTGTGCTAGGATGGATGTTGAGCCCAGCTCATCGTGATTTCAGTTCTAGTAGGCTGGCACTGCGTGCACTATTCACCAACTACTAAACACAAAACAGGCAGACCATCAAGAGGAAGAGGATGTGTGACCATGAAGGAGGGAAGGACGAAGCTTCAACACGCAGGGGCAGGAAGAGGGTGGGGTTCTGCAAGAAATAATGAAACTTTGAATGGTGGAGAACCTTGGCTTTTGGTGTGGTTTCGTGGCAGCGCTCCCCAGACTGCCATAAAGCCACGCCTCAAGGCGAAATTTACATATAACCCTCACCCCGACTTTATTAAATGTTTTGAATTATTGGTACCGGTTACACACCCAAAAATACAACACAGTAGAACCTCGTTGATACATTCTTGTTACGTACGTTTTCCCAGTGCCAATGTTCGCAATCAAGAGCACAAAAAGATGACCCAATAGAGTTACGCTCATTTTTTACCGGTTTGTACGTCCCTGGAATACACAATATTTTGTCGTCAACGTTCAGTACGGCGCCAAACTGCGATTGTATGATACGTTTTCTGGCCGCTAGATCTCGTGTAAACAAGAAAATGTGCAAGGCACGTGCAATCGAGAACAGTATATAGCTGCCCGCCGTGGCAGCTTCACTGCAATACTCGCCTGCCCTTCTCATGTGAAAATGCCGTCGTTTACTCAGTTTCTCATTTCGGTACCAGCAGATCTTCTCTGGGATTGTTGCACACAGCATTCACTGCTATCATTGTCAATTCTATTGTGATAAGCACCTTCACCTATCTGTTTCACACCATGTGGTGCCGTCGAAAGCTTAGCACACGCTTTTCATAGGCGATAACCGAAACGTGCCACCGTTCCCTGCTGCAGACTGCAATCATATATACATTTTACGGCTGCTAGATGCTCTGTGAAGAAGAAAAGGTGCAAAGAGCACGCGATCGATGTCAGTACTTAGCTGCCTGTCTCGCATCAAAATGACGGCGCCCACAGCTTCTTATTCCGGTACCAGCAAATCTCCGCTTGGGTCATCGCATGCCGCATTCATAGCTGTCGCCACCAAACCTATTGCGATAAGGATTTTCACGTATCTGCTTTATAGCGTGTGGTGCTTAGTGCCATTGGTAGCACATTGCACGCTTTTAGTAGGCGATAATACAAATGTGCTGCCGTTCCCTGCTGCAGACGGCGCGACGCGGGCATCACGTTTCGCTTTAGCGACAAAACACATTTCTGGCCGCCGGAGCACCACCAGCCTGATGCGTGTCGGCATCTCGTACCACAATGATGCGCGCAACGCTTCACATTACGTAGATGTCATATTTTTTAGTTACTTCAGATCGTTTGTTTTCCTGGTTAGTATGTTTCTTCTCGCGTTTTTTTACAAAACGTATGAACAAGGTTCTATTGTATCACTTGTCACACATTGATACATTGAGGCTGCATAAGAATATGCGAGAGTAAAGTTTCCAGGACGGACTGATGCAATCTATTATAGCTTGTAACTCTGTTCAAGAGGCACGTGGCTTCCTTTCATTCTTTCCTTTCAATCCATTCCTTAAATTATTTTTTATGGACAGACTCTGGAGTTTCTCAAACATGAAATTCTGAGCTTCACTGCTGCTCTAAGCATGCGAAATTTGTTCACTGATAAAAAATGAAGTTCAAATGGGAACTTTTCCAAATATGAGGAAACAAAAAGGAGAGTCGGGGACATTATTTAAGTGGTGAAAATAACTTTACAGGCTGGAAAAGCAAGAAGTTTTGCCAAGACATCTCTATTTAAAGAAAGGGTTTTCCATGTTGGGGGCTGGGTTAAGGTGTAATGTTATGCCAGTGTTGTGCCGGTTATGATTAGTGTTGCTTCCTGTTTTCAGATGTGCACTCTTACGATGAGGATGATATGGTCATCGATACCAACCTCACCAAGCACCTTGAGCACTTTGGCATAGAGATTGCCAAGATGAGAAAGGTTAGTTGCCCCTTTATGGTTCCTTCTTATCGCACACTTTTTTTCATGTGAACTGGAATTTTTGGGCCGTCATGGCTGGTACTATAGAATAATCTCTTTAATTCATATTTAATGGAACCAAAAAGAAAGTTAGAATTAACTGAATGTAGAGTCATTAAATGGACCAAAAACACAATAAACGAATACTCCTGCTAAATTAAAATGTCTTAATTTGCTAAAATCTGCCATCTTCACTTGTATTTTGCACGAAAGTGGTATGGAAGCTGCAATTCTTTTCTCATGACTGAGGACCTTTCAACTTCCTTCACATTGCATTAAATGGTGTGAGATGTGTTTTCATTTGAGTAGATGTGCTTTTCACTACTGAATCCACATCCTAATTATTTTCACACCATCGTTGCTAGCTGGCAGCTAGTAATAGTTTGTAACAATGTAGCTGTTAGATTTGATGCCAACGCGCAAGCTGCACTAGGATCACATTTTACCCTCAGTGATGTCCGGGCACTTTGGGACATTGTACACCTTGCATTAACACAACAAAACCAGTACTTGCCGCAAACGTTTCGGATGTACTTCGAGGTTGCTATCGTGGTGACCATGGATGACCACACAGCCCTGAAGAGACGTGGCCAATGTAGTTGCATGCGTGCTGCTAAATGCAATAAAAATGTGTGAAGCCTCCTTGTACTTTCATATTTACGTGAATACAGTGAAACCTCAATATAAGAAACCTAGATTTAACGAAATTCATGATGTAACAAACTATATTAATTTCCCGATGTTAGTTCTATTAAAAACCAGGTATACTTCTTTTCGTGAATTAATGAAGTAATTTGTGATATGGTTTATATTTAATGAAGTTTTCGTCCATATATCACATGCACTTAGTGCCTGTATGGCTAGCAAATCTAGCGAAAAACTATAAAAACAGGGACCGAGGCAAAAGTTTTTTCAAGCTTCCTTCTGCATAAAAAGTTCGAGCAGTAACAACAGCATCAAAGTTCAACCTAGGCAGGAAACACCACTGTTCCATTTGTCATGTAAGTAAACAACTTGCGAAGACTGTTGTGCGGCAGATCGCAGCACTCGGGAGAATCATGATTCATTCTATGCTAGGGAAATGAGGAGGGAGTGCACGAGAGGTAACTGGATCAAGCAAGATTTTGGGATGTGGGGGGGGCAAGAATGCGTGCCTATCTGCCTTCTCCCCCTTGCACACGGGTCTTGCATGTGGGCCATGCGATGTATCTTGGAGGTAATTTGCATCAAGTGCAAAAGCTAAGCCGAGGCAGTTAATGCTTTGAGGTGCATTGTATTCCCACGTGTTTAGTGTTGGTGGTCGTGTAATTTCAAGTTTCCGAGACATGGTGCAGAGCATTCGCTCGTGTTGTGACAGCGAGTTCATGCTCATGAAATTGGATCTGTGCATGTTTTCCAGAGGGAAGTGCTCTGAAATGATTATGGATAATGTGAGGCTTTAAAAGGCCCCTCACCAAGTCTGGCCATTTTGAGCTGACAAGCGTAGAGCATATAATGCGCGCTAACGTGCAAAGAATTACGTTGCTACGCGCTGTGGAAAGGTCTGAAATTTGAGTCCGAACAACATTTTCCCTTTCCCTCGTGGCAACCGCACTTCAAGCCGTATGGTCACATACTCGTGTCGCTGCCCCTACGTACTTGTGTCTGCAGTGTTATGACGCTCGTGGTGACTTCGAGAATTGTTCAAGGCAACATCTGTTATTTGTGGGATCTGTTGCTTGAATTGACAAATTGAAGTTTAGAGAAGTAACAAAACACACAAACGGAATGGCTGCATGTCTTTTGTTTTACTTTGTACCAAAGCGAGAGAGACGTACATGTGCTTCGTCTGCTTGTTCCCACGGTTGTGCAGTCACATGCACAGGTACCGAAACTATGCCACTCCACTGTGTACCGTGTTCCAGCGCTTGATCATGCTCTGCGATCTGCTTGTTCTGCCTCAGTATTCGTGTAGCACTGAATTATACCGCTAGTAATGTGTCCTTGTCCACAGCAGGCAAAATTGTGTGCTGCACGAAACGAGACAATCGCAACAGGTCGCGTGCAATGCCATCAGCGAAAATGCACAGTGCCAAAAACAAACAAACAAACAAAAAGAGGCCCATGACGTCATGCGATCCTCAAGGTTCGGTATGGGAGAACGCAGTGAAGGGATTTCACTTGTGCAGGCTAGACGGGGCGAGTGGAGAGAGTCGCGTTATGCTGTGGAGCTCGCCTCCTGAAGTCATGGGTTCACGGCACTGAAATATTTCTATCCAGGCTATTAATGAGCCAATTTGGAATATTTTTGTGGCAGAATGCTCCTTAGAGGACACATAACAACTTCCACCATATAACCAAAATTTGCTATGGTGCCTTGTGAGGGGCCCTTTAAAATAAGACTTTTAAAGTTCTTCATGCCAAGCAGTTTGCATAGTGTCTGCTGGCACAAAGGTTTTAAAATTAGGTTGTCGAATGCTTTGTTCAAGCCATTTCCAGTACCTTTATAGCAGAAGAAAAAGAAAATAAGACTATTAGTAATAAAGTTTTTGTTTTGCTTGTTTGATGTAGTAACAGGCAAAAGAAAGGCTTCTTGCTGTGTTCGGCCTTTCAGGTAAACAATGGATGACACAGACACACACACGCAAGCATGAAATGCAGTTGGGAAAGAATACCTAATATTATTTATGGGCCTTGTCTACTACCAGAAGAAAGGAAAGCGAGGGCCCAATTTTTATTTTTGACATCATGAGAAGCCAACAAAGACACCAAGGACAGCATAGGGGAAATTACATGTACTTATTAATTGAATTAAAGAAATGATAAATTAATGAAAATGAAAGTGGATGAAAAAAACTCGCACTTTCGCCCGAAAGACGAAGCATTGATTGTAATAACAAATTAATAGATAGCTATATGAAGTAAGGATAGTAGTTTTATTGGCTGTATAAACTTGTAAACATTCACTTACTAACTAAATTAACTAGCCACGGTGTCATGCGTGTACAGGTAAACATGAACACATTTTGCTCCGTGACCGTGGAAACTGGCTGTAAAAATGCTGGAGCGAGGAATCGTGGCAGCAGCAGCAGTGAGTGAATTGACCTTTGTGCATCTCTCACTTCAATGCAAACGAAATGTCAAAAGTGCAGCACGTACGAAGCTACCGGCACTGTGCGCACTCAGCAAACTTCGGAGATCAATTTGAAGATGAGGCCCACGCGGGTGTGCACTTTGGCCACATTGCAGTTTGCTTTCAAGATGGCGCCTGCATGGCCGCGCCTAAGCAGCAGCCACTGGAGAAGAACACCCCCTCTCCCTCGCCTCCTCCCTGTGCCTTGCGTGCGACAGGAGAGGGCGTGCTTCTGCCCCGCCTTCCTTGATCGCGCATGCTAGATTGAGCTGCATTCGCTGGCTCACCCTTGCACACTTTCACTCGCACATACAGCATACGGTGCGCAGCGACGATTTTATCGCCCCTGGACTTAGACGGAACCTCATGGTGATGCCCACGGCAGAAATGCACCTGAAGTATCCATGTAATTGCTATCGTAATAAAACAACTGGTTACAGGTGGGGCACGAACCTACGTAATGTGAATAGTGGGTGCATGCCCCACCTGCAGCGTTGGGCAGGTGGGGCACGAAGGAGGGAGGGGGCGGCGTTGGGCTCTAGCAGCAACTGCGTATCTTGCGACCGAGTTCAAGGAGAACTGACGATTGCGGCTTAATCTCGCGCCTGAAAGGGAGGAAAGTGGGGAGGCAGCATGGGAGGGAGGAGGGGAGCAGCTTCTACTTTGCCAGCAACTGCGTACTTTGTGCGGCGGCGCACGGTCACGCGTGTTTTATCTTGAAAATGATCTGCAGATGGCTTATGCCTTTGTGCGTGCTGTGTTCTCTACCGCTGTTTGCATTGAAGCGATAGACAGCACGAAGGTCACTTTGCCCATTGCGGCTGCCGCACTTGCTCACACCACTGTTTTGACAGCGAGTGTCTGCAGTCATAGAGTGCAGTGTGTTCATGTTTGCCTGTGCACACTGACACCATGCTTGTTAATTCAGTTAGTAAGTTAATGTTTCTATGTTTATAGCATGGCTGATAAAGCTACTATCCTTACTTCGTATAGCTGTCTATTAATTTGCTATTGCAATCAGTGCTTCGCCTTTAGGGCGAAACTACGACTTTTTTTAGCAGGTATTTGCACTGAGACACCACATTACGGTTTCAAGTAATTATGCATAAAAGGTACACTTAAACCACAATATAACAATATTCTCAACATAACAAAGCATTTAACATTTTGTAACTTCTTGTCCATAGGACACTATGTATATTGAACCTCAGTACAACGAAGTGTGTTTATACGACTTCAACATAATGAGATTTCAATGCCGCCGTGAGGCAATACCGAGACAATAAATGGAAACTTCCATGGATGCAGATGGCCAAATGGTTGAATTATATGCAGTTGCTTGCGAACGCACTTCGCGAATCGTGCGCCACAGACCGAGAACAACCACTGAAGCGGAGCAGCATCATGTTCCGTATAAAGTCCCAGTGTCACAAGATCCAGTCACACCCCCATATAATGTATGCCTTAGGTGCGAATGAAAGCATGTGAAGGTGAGGTGAGAAGGATGGTTGCTTGATAAGTCTATGTGAGGGAAAAGTGGAGAAGGGGAGCGAGCTCGCGGTGATGCGATCAAGCTAGGCAAGGGAGTGAGTGGGGGCCAGGTTGGCACGTCTCCTTTTCTAGTGCGGACATGGTGCACACGGCTATCAACATGACATAAGTGCATACACAGCCTGTGCGCCCTGTTTTCGGCATAATCTGCCACTTGTGCAAGAACTGGGTGAGCTGAGATGGCGTGACATTGTGTGCTGTCTTCCTGTGGGTTTAGTGCTAGAGGTTGTGTAATCTTGAGTTTTGAAGATGCATTGAAGTGAGAGGCAGACAAAGCGTTCGCTCCCTGCTGCCAGTGCGTGTTGCGGTAGCATCGTCCTACCGCAGGCGACACTATCAGCCGTGGGGGCGAAGTGGAACGCAAAAGCATGTATCTTCCCACTGCCAATGCGAAGGTATCATCGATGGGGCACGAAACGGTATCTTTTGTCGCCAACTGCTAAATTCAATAAAATGAATTTTGTCTCATTCAGATGTGCTTTTTCTGATTTTTCAATAATTTGGAAAAATTTGTGGCCCCTTCCATGCAACAAAAATCCATTGGTGACTGTACTTATTTGCATAAGAGGTCGCATTTCAATATAATGAAATTTTGATATAACAAAGGAAATTGCTGATTTTGCCGACTTCATTATATCAAGGTTTAACTGTATTCTGCTTTGTCTCTTAAATTTCATGTTTTATTCCTGCTTGCCTATATGAGGTTCAATTGCTGGCAAGATGTGATAGTTGACAGATGAGGCCAACATTGTTTTGTGGTGAAACACAGACGGAAAAGACTATGCTGGAGCTGGAGATGGACCTGAACCAACGACAGGGCGAGTGGGCGATGATCCAGGAGGCTGGCAGCAAGCTGACACCGCTGTTCGGTCCGGGCTACACTGGCCTGGCCAACTTGGGAAACTCTTGCTACTTGAACTCTGTCATTCAGGTTGTACTGAGCATCCCGGAGTTCCAGCGCAAGTGAGAAGCTTCCTTTTTCTCAGCTGTGGCGTTGCTTTTGGCTTAGCCTTGGCTTAACAAGTGAGATAATCATTGACTTGGTTAGGACTTCATTGTGTGGGGGCAAAGTTAAGAAACCTGTATGCTGACATTTGGTACACCATTGATGCTTAGTGTTCATAAGTAATTGCTCTCCACTGCAATGTTTCTCATAGCCCAGATGCAGCTACTACCAGATGCAACTTTCGTTGCGATGTCTGACAACTTCATTGCAGAGTGAGTGACGAATGTCCATAGTAAAAAACAAAGAAAGAAAGTTGCAGTTTCGCCCAAAAGGCGGAGCATCGATTGCAATAGCAAATGAAGATAAGTGCAGCAGCAGCACTGAGCGAATTGACCTTCATCGTGTCTCTCACTTTAATGCGAACTAAACGTCGAAAGCACAGCACATACGAAGCTATCGGCACTGGACGCACTTTGTTCACATCGCAGATCGCTTTCAAGATACGGCGCCCGCGCGGGCGCACACTTTGTTCACATCGCAAATCGCTTTCAAGATACAGCGCCTGCACGGCCGTGCCGTTAACAGCAGTCACCGGAGTAGAACCCTGCTCTTCCCCTTGTCTCCCCCCCGTGCCTTGCGTGCGAAAGTTGGCGCACTTCTGCCCTGCCTTCATCCCTCCTTCGCACGCAAGATATTGAGCCGCGATCGTCGGCTGATCCTCGCAAGTCAGATCAGTTGCCAGCCCGTGTCGACATGGCAAAAGTCTGTTTTATATGCCTGATTTTGACAAAAATTGCTGCTAATTTTGTCCACTGTAGCTGCTTGTTTGTTGTAGCGTGGTCTGTTAAAAGCAAACTTCGTTGCATTTATACAATAGGCAGATCAAACTAAGGTTGAAAAATGGTTCATTATATCCGAAAGTCTGTTGTAGGCAGGTCCATTGTAACGAGCATAGACTGCGTAGCTCTCCACCCAGGATAATTACGCACCTTGGATACCGGCTAGTAATATTGTCTAATGAGTCTTCAAGATTGTCAACAAAATCAGACTGGTTGCTGGGAAGCCGATAACAGACCACTATAATGTAAGTAATGCCTTTTAAACGAGCCATCACCCAAAGTAGCTCTCACAGTGTCTCTGTTCAAAGGAGCACGGGTTTATAAACACTTTTTATGGTGACCGTCACCCCTCCTCCTCTGGTTTCCCTTCTGTCGTTGCGAAAAACAGAAAAGTGGCCTGGAAGCGATAAATCACAATTCGGGACGTCATCGCACAGCCAAGTTTCGGTGCCTAGGATGATATCAGCAGAGCACATGTCAATCATGGCATTTAAGGTATCGACTTTCGGCAGTATGCTACGAAAATTTGCAACAAGCAAAGAAAGATTCCCATTATCATACAGTTTTGGTTGAGGAGGTGTTGCTTGTCATGTTGTTGGGCGTTCAACCTGTTCGTTTAGTAGAACTACTTGTTTAGAGACAGAATCATATTTGTAAGTTCGGCCATGCAGATAAAGTTTGTTATATCGGATCGTAAAGCTCTCGTCATTACAGTTACCTTTAGCGAAATCCCTTAGCTTTTTCCTAGCTAGTTGCGTTTTTGGCGAGAAGTCTTCCTCCAACCATATCTTAATTTCGTAATTTTTCAGCTTAGGCCCACTTCGGAGGACTTTGTCTCTTAATTTAAAATTAGAGAACTTTACCATTAATGGCCGCGTGAAATCGGGTCGCGGGTGACCAATGCGATAAGCTTGCTCGATATCATTTTCATCTAGTGTCAATTCTAATCGACCTGAAGTGAAGTTGCGAATAATGCTTATGGTTGAGGCGTTGTCCTCCTTGTCATCAGATTGTTCTGCCTGGTGTTATTTGTGAGATCATCTACTACATCGCTCAGTTCCACATTTGTAGTTGACATGGCTGCTTTAACTTCAGTCACACTGCCGCTAACTGATGTGATGTCAGCCTCGAGCATCGGGACGCTGCTTATATTCTGCTCAATGGCACATACTCTGGTTTTTACGCCCACAACGTCCTGCATTATAGTCTTTAGAGTGGCGATTATGCTACTAAAATGTTCTTCATATGCAGTGTTAAATGTGTTCATCAACGCAAGTACATCTTCCGTCCTTGGGCCAGGATTAGCCTCAACATCTCCAGCACAAAGCAAAAGTAGGGCGAAGCACATAGTGGCAAGCACGAGAGACGATCTTGGCAAAGCAACTCGTAACGACTCGGAAGATATACTCATAGGTTCGAATCTCATGCCGACACAGGGGTGGCACACAACAAAGGTACCAATGTGAGCTCGATATGTACTGACATCGATACCCATGACACAGGCTGCAGGAGCAACACTCAGAGATTCAAAACGGGGATAAGCAGCCACTAGTATTCACAGCCAAAATCCTAGCTGATGCAGAGATGCATACCTATAACGAAGATGTAGGTCAGTTTGACACTTGTCACGCGTGGCCGCAAATTCCGAGGACTTGATATCGGCTTGCTCCTTTAGTACTGTTTGGCGGCGCTGGTTGCAGTGACGCCAGGGGTGACGTTACCGGAGGCGTAGCCGTTCACTTTCAGCGTGAAACGGCGTAGGATCAGTTATCTGGACAGCTGGCAGCCAGGCAGGGTGGCAGCGCAGGCGTGAGGTGGTGGTCCGGAATTTATAACAAAGATGTAGGCCAGTTTGACACTTGCCATGCGTATTGTATTGCCTTTACCCTGTTTGATACGAAAGATTTCATTTATCAGAGTCTGAGTTAATCCACCCAAGAATGGCTGTTGAGACAGACCACAAGTGCGTTTCGTAGTGTGTTGATGAGCCTCTATGCACAGTCTGCATGATTCGTGCTGCCATCAGAGCTCCCAACAGCTCTAATCGCGGAAGCGTTAACTCTTTAAGCAGTGCCGCTCTTGATTTTGTGATCACCAGACTTGTTATTACTTCTGAATTCTCTGCCTCTGTTTGTGCATAAACTGCAGCTCCATATGCCAATGTGCTAGCATCTGTAAAACATCGAAGGTTGGTTTGTGCGACGGTTCTGCAGTAGTGATTATACGTGGGACACCTATCATGTTCAAAAGATGAAGATTATTGCACCATCTTGCCCAGGAGTCTCAAATTTCAGCTGGAAGATGGTCGTCCCTATGCAGCTCTTTCTTCCACAACTGTTGTAAAATTTATTTGGCTTTCACTATGAACGGAGAAAGAAAGTCGTATAGGTCATAAATCTGAGCTGCTGTCTTTAATACTGCTGTAGCGCGGGTAACAACAACAGACGCAGTAGGTGCAAGCAATGGAATGATTTATTGAACATAGCGTGGCTGCTTTTATTCCGTACGAATCAGTAGGTGCATGCGCACTTCGTGATGCGATAGGCGGGCTTGCAATGGCGCGATACGGCACTTCCTCCCCCTTAGAAGCCCAGCCTGTCGGGTGGTCTCCTTGTGCGCGTAGAACGCCTAGGAAGTCCTAAGCCCGCCGGTACACTTGAGGTTGCTTCACTGGAAGCAAGGGATGTACCAAGTGATCCGTCTGACGATGGTTCAGCGTCTTCAACTGCAGAGGGTTGATTACACTCTCTGACTTGGTTGTCTCCAGGTCGAGTTGTGCAGAATTCTTGCTTTACTTCATCCGCTGCGAGTCGTGACCGCACTTGGTCTACGTGACGGCGCTGCACCCCTCCTGTGGTGTCCACCGTGACCATACGCCTACCTCTTGTTGACGTCACTGTGCCGGGTAACCATCTCTGGCGAGCCTGATTGTACTGCCGCGACCAAACAGGCGCTCCCGGTGAAAAGACTTGCGGCAACGGTGCCGGGGGTCTGCTCACCGTGGAATCCCGTGCCACCTCTTCATCTGGAAAATGTGCACTTAGGCGGGTCCTGGGTTGAAAACCCAGCAACATCTCCGCGGGCGACTTGCCATCTTGAGTCGGTGTTGCCCTGTAGCGTAGCAAGAACTTGGAAATAAGACTGAGCAGACTTCCATCCTTATTTTTCTTGATACCTTCCTTAATGGTGCGCACTGCACGCTCCGCCAATCCGTTTGACTGCGGATAGTATGGAGCGGAGGTGACATGACAGACATGGTTATCTTTGAAAAACCTTTCAGTCACTGAACTGTTAAATTGTGGCCCATTGTCGGAAACGACTGTATGGGGCAGACCAAAACGCACGAAGATCCCTCGCAGTACTTCGACTGTAGTTTCTGCAGTTGCTGTTTTAAGAGGTACTGCCTCTATCCATTTCGTTTCCGCATCTACCACCACCAAGATCATGTGACGTTCCACTGGCCCTGCATAGTCGATATGCAGGCGAGACCAACGTTTGTTGGTTTTAGGCCAACTTGAAGGGACCTGTACCGCTGGCATGGGCCAACATTGCACGCATTGCTGACAGCTTTGTACCAGCTTGTCTATGTCGTGGTCCAATCCGGGGTACCAAAATATCGTACGGGCCAGGCGCTTCATTGCAGTCATGCCTGGGTGGGTGTCGTGAAGTTCTCTCAGAATAAGTGCCCGCACGGTCTCGGGCAAAACTACGCTATGACCCCAGTATATTAGACCTTTACTCACAGTGAGTTTGTATCTGCGGGTGAAGTACGGCTGAAGGCACTGTTGCTCCGGTCCCAGCTGGTTTGGCCAACCACAAAGGATCCACGTCTTCACCTGTTGGAGGAGCATGTCCTCGCTCGTGCTGTCTGCCAACTGCTCTGCGCTAAGAGAAAAATCTGTCAAAGCTTGCACATGTAGCACATATTCGACGGAATCATGTTCACCAGGGTCGTCGTCCTCGCTGTGACTGTACAACATTGATGCTGGTTCCCGTAGTCACTGGGTCTGCTCCTCGCATGTCACGAACGTCGCCTAGCGCCTTCTCTGAAGCTATGGCAAATTCTTCTGCTTCCTCAAAAGTTAGCTTCTTCCGCGTTAATAGGCAGCGTCGTGCGTCGTCGTCCCTGATTCTGCATACTATGCGGTCTCGCAGCATACGGTGCAGCGAGTTGCCGAAGTTGCAACTTTCCGCCAGTCTCCGAAGGTCGGCAATGTATTCCCGAACGCTCTCTCCGTCCCTTTGCTTGCGCATGAAGAACGAGAAACTCGCTGCTATTTCATTAACTTGAGGATTGTAATGTTCCTCGAGGTATTCAACGACTTCATCGTAAGTCTGGCTGTTAACTGACACGGTTGGAAGGCGTCCTTGCAACATGCGCACGACATTATCGCTCAATGAAGACACCAGCAGAGCTCGGCGTTTGGCCGTGTCGGTAATTCCATTGCCCTCAAAATAAGCTTCCAGCCGTATCCTGTACGTGCTCCAGCTGCTCACCGTCTCGTCGAAAACCGGTGGGCGAGATGCCATCATTCGATCCTGTCAGTCGCTGACCATGCTCACATGAAGTCCCATCCTCGTCGCCACTGCTGCAGCGAGGGTAACAACAACAGACGCAGTAGGTGCAAGCAATGGAATGATTTATTGAAGATAGCGTGGCTGCTTTTATTCCATACGAATCAGTAGGTGCATGCGCACTTCGTGATGCGATAGGCGGGCTTGCAATGGCGCGATACGGCAAATACATTACTTTCTGTTGTTGCCAGGGGTGCCACGAGTTGCATAATTTCGGAGGTGTCAAACCTGTATATGTCATCTTCCGGTAAACACAGAACTTCTAGTATTTTCTTGGTTTTGGGAACTGTTAACCAAATATTGTCGTTACTGTCTGTTCCTCTTTCTTCACTGAGATGTTGTATACTTGTGGAACTTGTTGTCCATTTACACAGATGCTTTCCCGCGTCATTGATGACTTTAGCGGCATTATTGCAAACCAACAAAGCTGTCTCCTTCATGTGTGCTTCTGCCACAAGGTCGTCCACATAAAACTGGTACTTTAGTCGTCTTGTCGTCTCTTGATCTTCTCCCTTTGTATTCTCAAAGTGATGTAGTATGGCACTGAGAAGAAAGGGCTTGGTGCTGCTCCGAATGGTACACGATTCATCCTCCATACGACTTGACTTGGCATTTCTTCTGCTTTCTTCAAGGGACTTTTGTGCCAAAAATGCTGAAGTGCATTGTAGTCAACTTCAGCAAGATGAATTTGCAAAACAGCCTTCTCAATGTCAGCTGCAACTATAATATTGTAGGTTCGGAACTTTAAAAGAAGCTCGATGACCAATGGACTCAAATTTGGTTCTGCATGCAAAACGTCATGTAAAGACAGTCTGCCAGGGCTGCTCGAAGAGATGTCAAATACAATCCATGTCTTTGTTGTTTCTCTTTTGTTGTTAACTGCCCTGTGTGGTAAGTAGCAAACAGGTCCGGTACCTTTGTTAATGGTTACTTGTTCTGCAAAGTAATTTTCTTCATATTCTCGTATTGTTTTGTCATATCGTGTCAACAACTCTTCGTTCTTGGGAAGTCATTGTGTCAGCTTAACAAATCGGTCCTTTGCTTCCTTTATATTGCTGTCTAGTTCATGAGCGTTATCCTTCCTAGGAAAGCGAGCTTCATAATTCCCGTCAATTTTCTTCGCCGTTCTTTTAAATTCTTGGATAACTATATCTGACGTTGTAGTATCCGTTTCAGGTAGTATTCCCATGTGCTCCACATTCCAAAACGCTTCGAGGTATTTTGAAATGTCTTCATCAAGATTGCAGGCTCGCACAACGACGTTCATCACGGTGGTATTTGGTTTCCCGCTCACTTGGGGTCGACTGAGGGTTCTCCCTCTAACCCTAACGATGGCGCACATGAGGCCGTGCGAGGACTCACTGACCGCGCCACCTCAGCAGTCCCCCTACCCCGCGGGGAACCCTTGCTTACATTTATTGAAATCACCACACACTACTATCTGTCAAGACGGGTATTCCCCCTCCTGCACCCTGCCTTATGCAGGGTGCAGGGTGCGGTTACCCTTCGACTTCTACAAGCCCGTGCGTACCCTAACCTCGCGGTTCTTCATGCCATATATACCTTGAAAGACATCCCAGTGCGGACTGCCCTGCCTGTGGACTAAGGGCAACATTGGACCATATGTTGTGGGAGTGTGAAGCCATCGGCTCCTCCTTCAGCGACGATAGGTGGGCTGCACCCTTGGGCAGCCCCGAACTCAACGACCAAACCCTGGCCGTCCAGAGTGCCCGCGATCGGGCCGTCAAGCTCGGCTTGGCACTCCCTACGTGGGACTAGCCGGGTGGCGCGGGGTCTCCCCTGCGTCTCACTCACCCTTCAAAGTCCAAAACAGTGTTTCTGTGGCAGTCAATCTATTATGTAGTTTTCTGATTTTTCCAGTAGCAACCTGCAAATAGTAGTCAGATCCAATAAGAACATCTATATTGCCGTTGCTGTCATTCATGTAGGCATCATCTCCAAGTTTAAGACTGGTGTCTATTTCATGAAGCATTGAGTTGGGGAGGTGTAATGATGTGCTGTTACAATTATTAGGTACTTGTAGGCCTCCACTCTGATCTGCTTTTCGTCATATCAGCTCCTTAAAAAAAGTTCCACATGTAGCAGTAACTTGGGAGAGGACGAAACTTCACTAAATGAAGACAAGGTCATGTTCTCTTGTCCTAAAATTTGGCATTTAAGTTTTCTTAACATGTCTTTGGTAATGAATGTACATTGACTTCCTCGTTCCATAAGGCAACGTACCTGGCACTAATTACATAAGCTCTGAACCCAAACTTTAGTCATTTGTAGCAAGATTGCCTAATCAATTTTGGAAAGCGCGCTTGTGACTTGCACGCCTTCCACTGCTTTCTGCTCCGAGTCACTCTGAGGCTTGCTTTTTGGGGTAAAGCTCACAAAGAAGTGTGAAATGTCTTTCTTGACATAAGCCACAACATAAGAACCTTGCGTTTTGCACTCTTTTGAGAAGTGATATTTCTTACAGCAACGAAAGCAATGTCTGCTTCGTTTAAGCTTTTCTTCTCTTGTAGGGAAATCTCATTGTCACACTTGGTGAAGGAATGTTGATCTGACTCGCAGAAAAGGCAAACTTCCTTATGACGTTCAAGGATTGTTGTTAACACAGCAGCTGAGGCGACATGGCGTTCAGTAAATTCTGTCTTGTTTGCCTTGAATTCCTTCTGGCTTGCATATCTCTGAGCAATTTGAAAAGCTTCTACTCTGCTAGTCACTTCCCTCTACAAAAACACAATAGGCTCAGAAAAACTGTTACGTGTACTTGCATCTATGTTGTTGGACTTGTTTTGGTAATAGCGAAGCACAATTTCTGGTGGTAGACACCTTTCTACAGAAAATTTCAAAAGGGTGCTGTACTATTGTTGCTTTACACTTAGGGCCTCGATACTTTGAACATTCGTGAATGTTTCAAATAAGTTGAAAAGAAATCGCATCATCAGTGGAAACCACAGGCTTTAACTGAAGCATTTCACCCATGTGATCGTTCACGGAAACTTCCTTGCATCCAAAATGTTCTTTGAGCAAGCCTACAGCAATTTCATAATTGCTATCTGTCAATGATAGGCCAGTTATGCTTTCTGCCTTGCCAACAAGGTAGCTCTTCAAATACTTAAAATTTATCAACATTGGACAGATGTTCTTTTTGTGTATAGAACACTCGTACTGATCCCAAAGAGAGCACCAGCTTTGAACACTTCCATCGAATTTGTTGATCTCCAGTTTCAGAAGCTTGATAGGAGCTTGAAATTCTCTGTTCTGTCCACAAGTTTTGTGTTCCCTGCTTGGCTCAACCGCTTGAGTATCGCTTATTGATTATTGCATTTCTTCTATGCGTCTGATAACTTTAGACTTTGCCAAACATAAAGATATTTGGTAGTTGTCCATGCTTTTGAGCTCCGATACAAATTACTCGTCCTCTACCAATTGTTCAATTGTGCTATCTAATTCTCATAGAGCTGCCTCTTTCATTAGTAAAACGTCTATGGTAAGTTGTCTTGCAGCTCACCAACAGTTGTCGATGCAGACGAGATCAGCGAGGTGAGGTTGTTGACGACTTTCATCATGCCAGCCAGCAGTGCACTCCGCTTCCTCTTATGGCGATCCATTCTTGCATAGGCTCGCAACCGTATTGGCAAGGAGTGCGGATTTTATGCCTAGTTGTTGTTCCAGGGTTGGATAGTAGTGGTAGAAGATGCTGGGTCTGCACATTAGTGGACGTAGCTGCGTCAGTCTTCGCAACCATAGCCCAAAGTGTGAATGCTTGCTGCCTATGATTCACTATTCATCTGATGACTCTAGCCAAAAAAATTCTGCACTCAAAACAATTCTTCAAGGACAAGCAAATTTTTTTAATGCACGTATGCAACACTCGTTCAGAAAGGGTTAATAAAATCCATTATTGACGTATGGTAGGTGTTTGTTGTATGTAGTACGTAATATATGCAGGTAAAAACTTTCCCCCCGCGTCTAAAGTTACCTCTCGTGTTACATTTGGGTTTTTAAGTGTTGCAATGCTCTTTGTTACCATAAGGGGTAAGACAAAACAAATACTATCGGACTACAAATAAGGAAACAAATTGTGTTAACATAGGCATCTTAATTCTTTATCGTGATGCACACATATTGGGACAACACACCTTGCATTGAATAACCCAGCAACAGGTCTTAAAGTGATAGTGAAATAGTGGTATGTTCCTGATAGAACATAATGTTCCTGAGCTGAAGCATAACATCTTAATGCTTGTACGTGATTAATAAAATATTCTTGGCTGCATGGCTGCATACTATGTTTTATTGTTTATGATTTTAGGTACTATGAGGATGCAAATCGGACATTCGACACTGCCTCTTCGGACCCTGCTGAGAATTTTACAGTTCAAATGTGAGTAGTTTTTTAGGGTTCATCTTGTAGCATGTTGTCTTCTTTGTCATTTGGCAGCTGCTAATGCATTTGCTGCCTCCTTTCTTAGGCAGAGGCATTGCTTATGGGTGTATTTTGAGAATCTTTTGTTTGTAAATGGTACTTTTTTAGAATGGCTGTCATTTCATTTATATGATTTCATGAAACAAATTTGGGTGTAACTTTTAATGTCATGCACAGAGAAATTGTGTCATACAATGGAGTGCCGGTTATGCATCCCCAGATATTGCAATGCCCTGGATTTTAACACAAGTTAGTGCAGTCCCGTCAGTGCCATGAAAACCTAAATTATATGATGCAAGATTGTACATTGAGATGTACATTCTGTCTCATACGATGATCTTTGCGAAACAGCAAACCATGGTGGATCCATGAGAAGCGCTGCCAGCCTCCAGCAACTCCCTCGCAGTGTCTTCCTGTCCATTAAGAGGAGGAGGCACCCCTTCACATAAAGAAAGCTCAGACTTATTTCCGGGTTCCGCAGTAGTCTCTTTTTCCTCCCTATCCTGTCCTCACATTTGTTGCCTTCTCATCGTTCATTTCCCTTCCCCCTCTTCGCTCAACCACTGCCCGCCTTCAACCTAACCCAAGGTAACTTTTCTAGGCAAATGAAGGGGGGGGGGGAGTACGTTTACTAGTGTAAATATGAATAATGCCCACCGTTCGCCATAAAAATACGTAAACCCGCAAGAGAGAAATGAAATAAGGTTTATCTCACAGTTATATGCCTGCGAGATAGACCTCTCCTTTGCTTGACGAACAAGGAACCACATCAAATGGACTCAGGCAAAAAAGAAGCACAGGAAGAACACTACCAAGAACAAGTAAACGGGCAAAAGTGTAAAACAAAGATTTCTAGTAGCGCATTTTTGAATTGGTTCTGGAAAAAATACAGAGAAATATATTTTTGCAGAACAATCACAGTTCTTTTAGATCCCTTCTTTACTCTTCTACCAAGTTAAGTGCCAAAACCAACTCGTATTGTTATTTTGGGAGGTTGTGTAACAGTGCGTGGCTACCAGTCCTGTAAAACCACGTAAAGCGCAGGACGCTGCGGTTCTAGACCTACTGCGGCCACAGCGGAAGGTTAGAGAAGCACCCACGTAAGCATAGCAGAGAAGTGGCTATGTCAGGCGGCTAGACTGATAACGGTAGAAGCGTCACTCAAAACAGACTGAATCCTTCTCCACTTCAAGCGGCGTTTTCGCTACTTCCTTTTTAAATAGAAAGATGTTGATCGATAAGTACTTTCACAAGCAACAGTTAAATTAGTTAATTTTCATTTTTCCTTCCAGTTTGGCTGTTGCCTTGGCTCTGTCGCTTAGTAGATTGCTTAATTTCTCAGCTCCTTGCGACTCTTGTTTCCAGTTGCCAATTCTGCATGAAAAGCGCTGTATAATTAGGGACTAACCAGACGAGGTAACGGGTGACATTCATATTGCTCATGAGTTTGACAGTTATTACAGGGTTGGATCATGTACACTGTATCGCATGATTTTATTTTCCACCTTATCTAACCTGTGTCACACGTATATGGTTCCGAGGATATGCCAACGTCGTGGCGAGCCGTCGCTTGAGAAAATAATGAAGCAAAAGGAAAAGTAAAACACAACTAGCATTGTGTCTGGCTGTAACTCGTTCCACGAGCATACAGACCAGCTGACTACGAACTGAATCTCTTTCCTGGTCTCTGGATCACTCTAAACAAAGAAGGCTGAACTAACGAAGCAACAGCAATGTGCGTGGTGACAACTCAATGCGCCACGAGTTAATCACGTGAACACCGAATCAATGTGTAAACTGGCCGTCACACCCCAGGAGATGCCGATAATTACCGCCATCTAAAAGGAGTGAAAAGGGCAGCAAAATGTTGACCGCCGAATAGCTGTGAAGTCTCAAGGTTGATTTGGCGGTGCTTTAGGAATGTGTGCGAGGAGTGGTGGCGCAGGTGAGGGGGGAGGCCCCCCGGGTACATGCCTGATTCACGTATGATTCACGTACCGATGGATGTATACAGAGGGTGGCAATAATTGTGTGGGATGATTTGCTTTGGAAACTGCTTACAAATTGTGAAATGTGCTATATAAAGAAAGCCTTATATGTGCTGTATTGCTTGTTCTCTTTTCGTGAAAAAGTTCCACTAAGTGGACTTGTTTCCAAGTGTATCATACTTACTTGTGTAATGAATGCACTTTGATTCCAAAAAGTGAAGCAATGTTGGGAGTTGAGTTTAACGTGTGGTAAATTTTACGGGGACTTCTTCAAAAAACCAATAAGTGACAAATATGACTGTAATGATATAAAAAATGCATTAGATAACTTAGACTTGCAGTAAATATACATGTCCACTACTTGCAAACAGTGGCAGCTTTCTTGTCTTTGGCCCTGGGAAGGGGCGCCTTGTCTACTTGTAGTGAGTAACTTGTATTGCTTCTGCCACTGTTGCACTCAGACTTCATCAACAGCGAAATCCCTCCTGGCCGCGCAGTTCTCATGCTCTGCCACGCATTCCTGGGCTTTAACTTAACGCCGCAGGCTGCATAAAGATGCATACATGTTAGTGTGGGAAATGTGCGTGGTATGCTTTAAGTGGCAGAAAGCACACTGCAAAAGCAGGCAAGTGGCAACGTTTTTCTGTTGCAGAGTGAATGGGTTTCTGAGCGATTTCTATTGCTGCATGCTGCTTGTCGCCGATCGGGAAGACCAATAAGAAGTGGACGACTAATTCATGCGGGTAAATGCCAGGAGGCACTACCACCCTCTTTCAGCATTGCTGATCACAGCAGCAGTGATTCCAGCCGAGACTGAGTTTATAACGTGCCCGTGGCGACAGGGACGTCCGTAAGTGTGCCCATGCTGGCACGTTTTGCCATGTGCAGTTTTCTGGATGTGGTTTTCTGCAAGTGTGGCTGTGCCTAAGTGGAATTAAATGAGGCCCATCTCCCCCATCAGAATGCAAGATAGGCAGAAAAGCGAGCACCAGACATGAAATCGGCTGAAAAGTTGCCTTCGAAGTAGAAAAAAAAAAAAAATGCCGGTTCGACACACTGTGGGAATCAGTGTAAAAACAAAGCGGCACGTCACAGTAAGAAACATGTAGAGGATTTCAGAGATGGACCCATCCCACAACGGCCATTAGCTGTTGTTGGAATCTCAGCGCTGACGCCCGTTGTTGCAAATGGGTCGCAAGCCCCAAGGGTAGCGTTGGCCTGGCGGCCTGGGGCACAACTGGAAGCATCTGAAGGTCCCGGCAAAGCATGAGTCGACTGGTAACAGAACAACTTGTTTATTCTAACATCGCAAAAGAGCGGGCGGTCAGGTCGACCGAAGTGGAGAGACGGGAGAGCATGTAACTCAACGGAAGAAATCGGAGCCTCTCTTGGCGTCCGGGGGCAGCTGCTTTTATAGTCTCGGAGTCGAGGGCAAGAGGGAACGCCTGATAGAGGTGCACGTGACGCGCGGCACGGACAGGCTGAGAGACACGTTGGGACGAGTGTAGTGACGCATCCGCCCGGCTCAGACCTCCTCGCTTCACACTTGGGGAGCTCCTCTCCCCGGCTGCCGCGCTTTGACAAGCGTGGGCACCAACATGCACACACACACACACGCACACTTGAAGACACGTGGCATTGAAACATGCCTGGACGCGCTTGGCGGGGAGGCGTATCGGCGGCGCTGAACGGGCCAAAATGTCCGCCGCTTTGAACGAAGCCCCGGCGTCCGTTGCATCCGCGCCAGCTATACCGCGCGTTGTAGGTGAAACGTAACACTGTGGTGAATTTCCTTGCAGAGCAAAGGTAACATTTATTCAGGGATGAAATTCTCGAGCGATAACTTTCACTGATGCTATCACCTTTGCGAAATTCCATGTGACCTGGCACCAAACATTTTAAAGTAAATAGCTGAAAGCATTCCTGACACTGTGTGAAGATAGTGAGCTTGGCACAGTGCCGTAATCGCTGTTGGCCATAACATCGATGCGTCCGGTGCGGAGTTACATGAAGCTTCATGAGAATGAACATACTTCTGATAGCAACAGCTTTTACTCGGCAAAATAGTTGACAACGACCATGGCATGATATATCATGAGGAGGTGGGCAAAGAAAGGTTTACTTGAAAAATAGGGCTAACATATGGTTCATCAGTTTACCCGCTTCTAATGACACAATTGTCTACATCGCACGTCGCTGTCGCACTGGCACCATGCTGGAAAGCATTAATCTTCTGGAAGAAGATGGCTCTTGATGGCGTTTGCCATCATAATGAAGCAGGAAACTACAGCAGGTTTGTTCGTTCTTGGGACTGCACAAATGCAAAGTATGGAGTGCGATTATTACGCGAATGTGTTCATTGTGCAAATAAATACTGTACAGTAATGCAAATAAATACTGTACAGTAATGTGTCACATCTACGGCAGGTCACATGCACAATGCTTTTTGTAGAAGTCTTTTGTAAACATTTTCTATCTACTTCTGGAGGTAATACCACATGTTTGTGGTATTCCGTAACTGCAAATGTACAAAATGATGTTTAATACTTTAATGTATAGCTGTTCATACAGTTTGTGAAGTTATGTCTGCATATAATGTGGCTGTTCATGGCACACTGCAATGCCTTCTTTGATTTTGCTCCTCAGGACAAAGCTGGCAGTTGGTATTCTCTCGGGTGACTACTCTAAGCCGCCTTGTGAGGGCACCGACCAGTCTGAGCCAAAGGTAAGCAAACAAAAAAGTGCCAGAACACTGCCCGTCTAGTGTACCACAGTACAATACTGACCACTTATAATGTAACCGATTATAGTGGAGGGCCAGATGTAATGCGGTCTTTGACTCTCGTTTATCCTCTCCTAGAACTCAAGGTATACGCATAACGCTTATAGTGCAGCCATGTGAGATGAAATGACGATTATAATGCTGCTGCCAGAAAATCCCACAGAGTGCGCTTCTCAGTGAAGTGCACTAGCTAAGGAGAGAGTGCCGATTTCAGGTTTCTTGGGCACTGAGGGTTGCCGAGGTGACGGAAAAACCTTTGCTCCAGCCACTTGTCAGCAGTGTGCACTTTGCACTGAATGTGAGTGTACTGGCGCTTTTTGGCTGTTCAGTGATTTTTACAGTGAAGTTGTCCATGGCTAGGATCTGGAAAAAAATGTGTCAGAGATGTTGACAAAAATAAGTCGTGGCAGTCGCTCTGAATGTTATCTATGTATAAAGTGCATTACCATTTCCGCATGATGTTATTAGTCGCGGCAGTTGCTCTGAATGTTATCATCTCATCGACCATGTTATGACGCATGACGTTCATGTCCATATATAAAACGTGGTATGGCAGCGCTCCTTTGCTCCCATTGGAGCATCGAAAGGTATAATAAAACGCAATAGTGTAACCACCAAGTGCCGACCTTAATGTCGACCTAGTGTGCCTTGATGGCAAGTAGATTGTATCTTTCCTGTTGGAACAGTTTGGAATTGAGTGCTACATGGACGTCAATGTGCCAACCACACGTCACCGGTTGTGTATTGATCTAACTTTTGGCAAGAACGTGTCTTAACAGAGCAGTACGTACAACCGATTGCGGCGTACAGTCGAACCCGACCATATCGAACCCGTTAACATCAAATGAGTCTATTATCGAACAATTTCTGGACACAGTATAGTTACAATGAGTATATATATATAGCAAAAATTACGCCTGCATCGAACAAAAATGGCAGCGACTCCAGATATATCAAACGTTAAGCGGCGGAAAAGTGCCCCCAGAAGTTTGCTTTCCCTAGCAGTGGCGAGGAAACCCGGCGGCGCGGCTCCATCCAACCTTCTCTCTACCGGGACCACGCTGCCACGCACGAGCCGTCAACACCCCCCTGCAAAAAATGATCCTGGCCTGCCCGCAGCGCTTGCTCAGACAGCCAATCAGAGGCTCTTGTGCCTTCGTCATGCAAGATGGCGAAAGTGCGAGTTATCTCGCTGCTTTGCTGGTTCATTGTGTGGGTGCCTTGTGGGCGTTCTCTCGCAGTGTTGCCGTGATGGAGCAGCTGAATTCGCCTTTCGTCGTGAAGCTCGAAATCATAAATCGGATCGAATGTGGTGAGAAGTCGGATGACCCCGCAGCATGCAAGATTCCGAGGAGCACTCTCAGCACGATCTTAAAGAATAAGGGGGAGATTAGGGCTAAAGCGGCCAAACTCGCGGCTCGGTGCCCAGGGCGCCCGACACGTACGCACGGCCGTGTACAAGTAGTTCATCCGAAATTGCTTCAGCCGTGCCGGCTTCCGCATGCTCGGTGATGACTGTAAAATCTGATGAATGCGACAACGCCGTTGCCGGTGTTGCCGAAGTTTGGAGTGAGCTGCCAGAATTTCTGGAAGCTGTTGATGAATCAATGGTGGACGAGTTCGTGAGTGCAGATAATGGTGTCGCGACCACGGGAGAGCTCGAAAACGAAGACTACATTGCCAACATCGTACCGAGCACAAGTGAAAGTGGACACAATGAGCAAAGCAATGATGGTCCTTTGCCCACACCTCCGAAGTGATTGGTGCGCTCGCACTAGTCCGGTGCTTCTGCGCGAATGCGGAAGGTTGCGGCCTCAGCTGCTCTGACTCCTTAGACAATGTGGAGAAGTGCGTGCGTAGCAGGCATCAAAATTGCCCAAGCAGAAGAAAATGCAGGACTATGTCATGGGAAACTAAGCTAGCTTCATCAATAAAGTGATCTTATGTATGGTATGTGCTTTTATGACATCCAATTATTTAGCAGGCTTATATCGAATTATGCGCTATATTGAACTGATATGTGTTTTTTTGCAAGTTTAATATAACCAGGTTCGTCTATTACAGTGACCACAAAGCTATGGTCACTGTGCTAACGAATGAGACAAAATAAAGACAATAAAAACCACCTAACCTGTATGTGTCTTTTTTTCGGATGCGGGCAGGATAGTGAAAACTTCGTAAAGGCTGCAGATGCGTTTCGTGTTCTCTCGTCGCAGTGTGCGCCAGCACAAAGTGAAGGTGCACATGTGACCTTCACTCCATGACGCTGTCTGTTTAAGCCATGTTTCGCAAATTCAGTTCGGAGGGTTCGTTGTGCCCACAACATGAGCTACTGCCGTTACTATTGGCATGCACAAACTTATTGTACATGTTCGCGGTAGTTGCCGGATGATAGCTTGCGAAGCCAAACTCTGCTTCACACAGGCTACCGTCAGCTCAGTCTGTGAGCATGATCACATGCCCATCCTACGTTAGGGTTTAAGAGTACGAACATATTGTTACGTGTAGCTGGAGCCCAATACTATATACAATTTATTTACTGGGAAGCTAACGGAAGGCCAAAATGGCGACACTATATCAAGCGGGGCCCACATCGTCGTCTTCCTCCTCAGTGCAGCCTCACTGTGGCGGCTGTTCCGTAGCATCACCCCCTGCAGTAGAAGCACCGTCCCGGTGCTTAATCTACACATCCGCGGTGAAAGGTGTCTGGTATGGCTTTAGTCTCGCCACGTGAACGATGTCACTTGCAGCCGACGATGACGCTGACAGGTCGGCGGGGATGACTTCATACGTGACATCGGTCACTTGTCGCACCACACGGTATGGGCCAGTGTAGTGTGACAGTAGCTTTTTGGAAAGGCCCACACGTCGAATGGGTGACCAGAGAAGTACCAGAGAAACCGGAGTAAAGTGCACGTCGCGATGGTGGCAATCATAGAGGCGTCTCTGATGCTCCTGTGAGGCCTCGAGACAGGTACGGGCGAGCTGGCGCGCGTGGTCGGCGTGTGCGATTGCGTCGCGGGCATATTCAGTGGTTGAACGTGTAGCCGAGGGCAACAAAGTGTCCAAGGGCAATGCGGGTTCTCGGCCATATAGGAGATAGAATGGTGAATAGCCGGCGGTGTCGTGATGCGATGAATTATACGCGAACGTCACATATGGTAAGTGAAGATCCCAGTCGTGGTGGTCGGTCGCAACATACTTTGAAAGCATGTCGGTGATGGTCCGGTTGAGGCGCTCCGTGAGGCTGTTGGTCTGTGGGTGGTAGGACGTGCTGAACTTGTGCTTTGTCGAGCAGGAGCGGAGGATGTCCTTGGCGACTGCCGACAGAAAGCTGCGGCCACGGTCAGTGAGTAATTGGCGCGGAGCACCGTGCACTAAAATGATGTCATAGATCAGAAAGCAACGTCAGTAGCACAACTTGTCGGAAGGGCTCTGGTGACTGCGTACCGCGTAGCATAATCAGTAGCGACGGCGACCCATTTCTTTCCGGAGCCCAAGAGAGGAAACGGTCCAAGAAGGTCTAGACCAACACGGAAAAAGGGTTCCGGTGGGATGTCGATCGGCTGGAGACATCCAGCTGGAGGTGTGGAGGGCTTCTTCTGGCGCTAACAGGGCTCACAAGCGGCAACGTAGCGCCGCACGGAGCGGGCGAGACCCGGCCAAAAGAATCGACGCCGTACACGGTCGTATGTGCGCGAGACGCCCAAGTGTCCAGCCAAGGGAGCGTGGTGAAGTTGTTGGAGGACAGTCGAACGCAGGTGTGATGGAATTACAAGCAGAAGGTCAAGGCCATGTGGATCGAGATTGCGGTGGAATAATGTCCCCTCCTTAAGGAGAAACATCCGGAGAGAGGCGTCGGCAGGCGTTGACTCCAGATGGTCGATGAGGACTCGTAATGAAGGATCGCGGCGTTGCTCGTTGCCGATTTCAAGCACCTGGGACACAGAGAAAACGCAAGCGATGGCGTCCGCATCAGTCGGTTCGTCGATGGGGTAGCGGGACAAACAATCGGCATCCTGGTGCAAGCGTCCCGTCTTATATACCTTGGAGAAGGTATATTCTTGCAGGCGTAACGCCCAGCGAGCGAGTCGCCCCGTGGGGTCCTTGAGCGAGGATAGCCAACAGAGCGCGTGGTGATCAGTGATGACACAGAAGGGGCGTCCGTACAAGTATGGACGAAACTTCGCAACAGCCCACTCAAGAGCGAGGCACTCGCGTTCTGTGATTGAATAATTGCGCTCAGCAAGTGATAGAAGTCGGCTGGCATAGGCTAAAGCGTGATCATCTCCACGCTGGCGTTGTGCTAACACTGCTCCTATGCCGTCACCACTGGCATCAGTTCGAATTTCCGTTGAGGCAGACGGGTCAAAGTGGGCCAAATTGGAGGCGTGGTAAAAAGAGTAGTGAGCTGCAAAAAAGATGCGGCATGGTCAGGTCCCCCAAAAAATGGGGCGTCTTTCTTCAAGAGGTCGGTAAGAGGACGTGCGATGGTCGCAAAATCCTTCACAAAGCGTCTGAAATAAGAGCACAGCCCTACGAAACTACGAACGTCCTTGGTATATTTCGGAACAGGAAAGTTTGTAACGGTGCGAATTTTGTCCGGATCAGGTTGCACGCCTCTGGCGTCCACAAGGTGTCCAAGGACGGTGATTTGGCGGTGAGTGAAGTGGCATTTTGACGAATTCAACTGGAGACCGGCGTGGCGGAACACGTCAAGAATCGCTGAAAGACGGTCTAGATGCGTGTCAAATGTGGGCGAATAAACGATGACGTCGTCCAGATAGCACAAACAGGTGGACCACTGATCACTTGAACCCCTGAAGCAAAGCGTCCATCATTCGTTCAAAGGTGGTGGGTGCGTTACAGAGACTGAAAGGCATCACCTTGAACTGATAAAGGCCGTCAGGGGTAATGAATGCAGTCTTCTCTCGGTCCATGTCGTCGACGGATATCTGCCAGTAGCCGGACCGTAAGTCGATAAAAGAAAAATAGGTGGCACCGTACAAGCAGTCTAGAGCGTCATCAATACGTGGCAAAGGGTAGACGTCCTTTTTAGTGATTTTGTTCAGGTGGCGATAATCTACACAAAAGCGCCACGTTCCATCCTTCTTTTTGACAAGTACGACGGGAGAAGCCCAGGGACAACAGGAAGGCTCGATAATGTCCTTTGCAAGCATCTTTATGACTTCCTGTTGGATAACAGCTCGTTCGGACGCAGAAACACGATATGGACGTCGGTGAATAGGGTTCGCATCGCCAGTGTTTATGCGATGGGTCACGACGGACGTTTGACCTAAGGGTCGATTGTCAGAGTAAAAAATGTCGCGATAGCCGTCAAGAACACGGCAAAGGGCTTCAGCTTAAACAGGTGTAAGGTCAGAGGAAACCATCTTCTCAATGTCGACGTCAGCACTGTGCGATGACGTCACAGTATGGGCTGAGCTGTGACGATCTTCCACTGTGACTGGCTCGATCTCATCATCCTGTAAATCGCTGATTATAGCCAATGAAATCCCCTGAGGCAGAACTTGCGCGGTTAGTGCGAAATTGACAAGGGGAAGGCAGGTGCGGTTGCCAGTAATTGTCAGCACAGTGTGCGGCACGGTAACACCATGTGTAAGTATAACTGCCGGAATTGGTGCGACCACGTAATTACCGTCGGGTACAGCTGGTGAGGACAACAAGTCGACGTGCGTCACAGATTGAGGCGGTAGGCGAATAAAATCCATGCAGCTCAAACGGCTTGGAGGCGGGTCCACAGGGTCGGCAAGCCAAGGCAAAGTGAGCCGGCCGAACAGTCAATGAGGGCCGAATGATTGGCAAGGAAATCCAGACCGAGAATGAGTTCGTGAGGGCAATGCTCGATGATGGTGAAATTGACGGTGACGGTGATTAAGGAAGAGTTTCCCGGGATGCCATGCTGCACCCCGCTGGCTAGGCATAATCAGGACGCCTTGTTGGGATTCGGTGATCAATATGGCAATTTGGCGCTGAGTCAATGAAACGCATTGCAGTGGCTGTATGCAATTTGGAAAGCGAAGGAACTGCCTTGACAATGAAAGTCGGGGCACTTGTGGCACTGGCAACACTTGAATGCTGGCAACATGGCTCACAACTGCCATGGATTCACGTGCCATGATGTGCACGTGAATAAGTCAGAGAAACGAAGAAGATACTGTACGGCACCCAACATTTCCATCGCCATGGTACACTGGCTCTATGGATTTGGTGGGGAAGTCCCAATGATTTAGCAGGTCTGAAAAATTATACAACTTGCCTGCATCTTTAATGTGCAAGGACCGTAGTCCTTGCACATTAACCTTGCAACTTTTGTAAATTTAGATGAATCCAGACATCCTGGTTGTATACTTCGATTCTTGGATATGTGCAGCTGCTTTAGCTACATGCTTTTCCTGTGTTCAACCTTTGAAAAATGTTGTTTTGGTTATACAGTTGAAACCTGCAATAGCGAAATTGCCGGGGAAAGCAAAAAATTTTGCTTTTGCGGAAATTGCGTTAGTGCGAGAATGAGGCAGAAAAGACTGAGAAGGAAATTGGCTTGCAAAAAAAAAAAAACTTTTTGCCAAAAGTCAGTCAGCTTAGTTTGCCGAGCCTTGCCTAGCAGCGATGTTACTGCTCTCAATTCACACTGCAAGAAGTGGTGCATTGCCACGTCATCATCATGCTCACCGAAAAATGAACTAATTATGTTGAAGGCATTCCACACATCCCGCGGGTTAGCCGTCTTCTCATGATTAGGTATCTGGTGGTTGTCGGCTTCGTCGGCACCTTGGCACCTTGGCAAACTCTGCTTATGACGACCTCATCGGTCATCCCTTCATGCACGACAACACCTTCATCCGCACGAACCAACTCATCGATGCTGAGGCCACCCAGAACACTGTCTGTCACGGCAGAAAGTTCATCCCATGCGTGGGCCAGCGATGGCGGCATTGTGCCATCAGCACTGTCATCGAGTGCGCCTTCAGACGAATCTTCTTGCGATGCCATTGGATCAGCGCATGATCAGCGCTTGCCGAGTGGCAATGAATCCGGCATGTTTAAAACAATTAGCTATCATAGGCTGGCAGCGTTGCAACCCATGCGGCGGCTACCATCTCAAGTGCCATGAACATGACCACTACGGTGGGACGCTTCAACTGGAGGTTCAGCAGCAGACGCTGAATCAGCCTGTCTCTGTAGGCGCACTTGACGCTACGAATGATGCCTTGATCGAGCAGCTGCAGTACGAAAGTGCAGTTTGATGGGAAAAAAACCAAGCGCACATTTGCAAGCGCTACGTCATCAACATGGTGGGCACTGCAATTGTCCAAATAAAGGCAGACCGACCTGCCTGCCTTCCGCATGTTCGTATCGAAGGCCTCGAGCCAGCTGCCAAATATGGCCCGGGTCATCCATGCCTTCAGGTTCGTGGCGTATTGTATGGGCAGCCGACGATTTCCCTTGAAGCAGCGGGGCTTCTTGCTTCTGCCAATTACAAGCAGTGGCTGTTTATCTATGCCGTCCATGTTAGTGCACAACAAAATTGTTGCACGCTGCTTGCTGTGTTTCCTCCCGCGGCATTTCTGGCCTTTTAAGTCCAGGGTCTTTGATGGAAGCATCTCGTAGAATAAGGCTGCCTCATCTGCGTTATAAATGTCTGAGGGCTTGTGCTGGTGCAGTACTTCTTTGTTGGTCAGCAGCTACGACAATGTTGTTACAGGGTCGACGGCTGCTGCCTCCCCGGATATGACTTTGGCCACTATGTCGCGGTGGGCTTTGAAATGGCTCAACCAGCCAGGGCTAGCCTTAAAATCAGCATGCCTGAGAATGCACGCGAAGTCCAGTGCCTTCTGCTGAAGCGCTCTGCCGGACAGCGGCACTTTGTTGGCACACTGTTCACAAAACCATGCGAACACCGCTCTGTCCACGTCTAGAAATGCCGCAGTGCTCACCGTATTGTTCTTTGCACTCACACCATCTCCGAGTGCGCCGAGAATGGAGGCCTTGTGTTTCAGAATCGTAGATATTGAACTGCACGAATTCCAAATTCTTCGGCGATATCCATTTTCTTCCTGCCCTTTTCAGCTTGGGCAATAATTGCAGCCTTATCCTGCAGTGTCATAAATTTCCTCTGCTTGGCTGGAGGCGGCATCTTAGCAGGCTGGCAAAGCAAACGGTCCGATAGGCACACAGACACACAGTTGACGTACTCTAGCACTGACGACACTGAGCACATGACCACATGCAGCGGTATACACAAAGCCCACTGATAAAGCGCCATCCGGGTTATCTGAGCCTTCACGTGTAGTTGTTGTTGATTTGGCTGCCACAGTGCCACGTAGGCGTTTTGCTTCGCATTTAGCACATGCAGTGATGGCACACAGGATTAAATAAGATGTGCTCACCGCAAGGTCACCTACGGTTCGTCTTTTTTTTTTAGTTGTGTAATTTAAATACTAATAAATGCATTTCTGGTATGGATGCTGCGCAGTCACCCGCTGCGACGGGCGAACGACCACCATCTTCATCACCGCTGTCACCTGTCACAAAGTGTCACGAGGCTCTTTTTTTATTGTAAACAATAATGGAAGCAGCCACGCAAGTGTGCTTTAGCGGTAGTTCATGCAATTTAAGCGCACAACGAATGCATTTGAGCAGTTTACGGACCCAATTAGTGTTACGTGTGTAGATTATTTGCAGACTGTCGTTTCACAAAATATTGTTAATGAGGGATTGCTGTAGAAAAAAGTTTCGTTGTCACGAGATAGGAAAAACATTGACTACTATGGGTGTTCGCCGGGGATAGAAAATATTTCATTGCGGTGAGAATTTCGTTGCCTCGGGATTTCGTTACCGTGGGTTTCGACTGTAGTGTGGTAATACTTACAGTGCAGATATTTGTGACTCCGGCGGCTTACGCTAAAAGCGGTCTATGGTGTATAATAGGGCTTCGCAGCTCTGCATTTGTAATAGGCTATGTTAGACTTATGTGTTACAATCAAGGAAAATTGACCATTTTGTCATGCTAGCAAACCAAATAGCAAGTGGTAGCATGTGGAAATGTTGTAGAACATGACAAGAACCAGAGCTCTAGTGTACATTGACCTTTGACCATGTGTCGTTGCTCTGTGAGCTACGCCTCTTGTGGAGCTTTCATAGCTTGCAGAAGATTCTCTGTGCTTGGGTTTCTGGTGGGAACGTTTAAGCCTAGCCACTTTGGTGCGCTTTCGCCTGGGTGCAGCTTCTTCCTTGGAACCGCTTTGGTGGCATCGCCTCAGAGGATGACGATGTTGACACATTTGAAGGTATCTTGGGAAGCTTACGCCTAACTGCTACGACACGCTATTGCTTTCGTCTGGCTGCTTTCATGGCTGCTGCTACCAGCCGAAAAAGTAAGGTGAGCGAGATGATCCGCACTCTGCTGTGCGCTGACTCGACGGTGACAGGCACTTGCAAGAGCCATGTGAGGCCTTGTGTCAACAGCCTAGTGGTTGGCTCATTGACGACACACGTTTGGGTCTTCGAGCTCGGACCCAAGTGCCAATTGCATGCTAGCGGGTACACAAGCTCGTTCACCAGCAATGTTCTTATTAATTTTTTTTCAATTTAGTGCTGTGAAAGCGTTTAGTTCTATATGCTTGCCGGCATTTAGAGCATCACAGTTCTGCCAAAGCATGCATTATGTGCGAAGTTCAGCACTTTAGGCTTATTTTACCAGTTGCAGTTAGTTTTGCAGAGGTTATTTAACTGACATCTGCTTTTAGTGTCACAGATTGGCTAGTGTGAGAAGGGTTTTATTTTCAGTTCATAAAGGCTGCCCTTATGGACTGTAACACTGCTGCCTAACTTTGTATTATTAGACATCTTTGGCACAGCATTCAGTCTGCTCTCCCCAGGGGAACATGGCCTTGCCAGTTTATGTGCAGCTGCTGAGCAAGAATGCTGTCGTGTGTCTGCACAAAGTTCGAACCATCTGCAGAAAGCGAGGTGTAGTCCTTGCTTTGAGCTGACGAAGTGAAATGTGAATGTGGTGTGGGATTCTTTCACATTTTACCGTAAAACTGACTGGACAGTGTTTGTGTGTCTACAACAAGCAGTTTTCAGGAGTGCGAAATCAAACTGCGCGTCCTGCAATGCCTGAATGTAAGAACTGTGAAACGAGCAGGTTGGGAAAAACTGAGCTAATTTGCTGCATTGTGCATTGCTGTTCCAGCTAAACTGACTATCAAAAATGTTGTTTTCTTGCAAACAGGTGTTTAGTTAAGCGCTCTGGTAGGATACCTGGATTCATCGGTGGCATGTGGTCCCTGCCCCTATTTTTTTTCTTGCCTGTTTTAGGAACAGGAAGGTATCAAGCCACTCATGTTCAAGACCTTGGTTGGCAGAAACCACCCGGAGTTCTCAACTAAGCGACAGCAGGATGCACAGGAATTCTTCTCGTACTACCTTGAGCTTGTTGAAGTGAGTCATTTGTTGCTGTTGCATTTCTAGGAAAACTAGCTCTATGCTGCTATAGCTGGCTCATACAAAAAGTTGGGCTTGTGATACAGTCGCCAACTAATGATTCAGACGTTCTCGATTATTTGGACACCTTTAAGGCGCTGCCACTGGCTTAATGTATTAGGATGACTGAAATTTTGGACAACTTACAGTGTGCTGTTCGATAATTCAGACTTCGCCTGACAAACCACAAGTTGATCAGGTCACCGAGTTAAGCAGAAATAACAATATTTTTGCTTTGATATAGTGCTGGCCACATCGCCCGTGCTTTCTCGAAACTGAAACTAATGAAGCCTATTCAATCTAGTAGTCGCTAAGCTGCTAACTTTCAAAGGCTGTATATGTGCGATTGATGAAGCACATTATGCGTGTTTGCTTTTTCTTTTTTACATGTTATTTAGCGACGTGGTCCTGGAAGACTTCTTTGATTGCTGTTATTAATTCTTGTTGCAATTCTTGTTGCTCAGAATCATCTAGCAGCTTCAAGTGGCGCCAGCTGCACCCTCAGTGTCTGTGCCAATGAGGGCAGCGAATAAGTGGGGGAATTGCTGGAAATTGATTCTTGCAAAGAAACTTGCAATCACTTGACTATCAGAGTGCAGTCGACCTTTGTACAGGAAGCCTTAACTCATATACGTATAGGGTCATCTGCGATTTCCCTATACTTGAACCTCCCTATAATGAAATGAGATTAAACGATATAAGGCATATAATGAAGTGCTATATGAAATTCCTCTTGAAATCCCTATAAAGACGTATTTCGAACCTCGTTCTAACAAAGTAAAATTGACCTGCAAATAGATATAAGCACTAAATTTGTCTCCGAAACCAAAAAAATATTGGACCGTTGTTCCGCCAGGTACAGTAAAACCTCGTTAAACTGTACTCGCTTAAACAGTAGTTTCATTCTAAAAGTACTAAAGTCAGATCCCTGACTTGGCTGCCATTGTACATAATGCGTTTCTTATCCATATAAACCATACATACCAGCTTATTGCGTACATGGTGTATATTACATGGTGCATAAACTTTTTTCTGCATTTGATATCAGTTTATAGAATTGTGATAGGCAGTTTACACAATTGATATAGTTTTTAATTGATGGGTACAGAGTTGTAAACGTGATACATGGGTTTTTCTTTGATTTTGCAAGTTTCAACAATATTTGTAAATATATTGATGGCCTAAATTGCTTCCTGCAGTCACTAGACTTCAACATTTTCTTTTAATTGCAACAAACTTCATCAAATTCAGGTGCGGTCGTTGCCAAGAAAAACTGTTTTTGCATTCCAATGTATTTAGATAGGAGCCCTCGAGCAAGCTTCCCTTCCTCTTAAAGGTCCTCTTACCAGGCCCCATTGTAAATTTTGGGTATACACTGTGAGTTGCGAAACGCTGTCTAAGGAGCCTATTCTCAAAATAATTTTTTGAATTAGTTCATTATTGGAGGAGATGTGCTCTTGTGCTCTTGTTTAGAACAGGTATGGGAGTGACTTGTTTTTCTGAATTAGTTGTATGGCAATATATTCACTTTGTTATGGCAATCTGTGATAACATTGATAAGATCTAGCCGATTTATAGCTATAGTTTAGAGTTCTTGCCACTTCTCTTAAGATCTTGTGGCATTCTGTCACTATTACACCACTGCCATTTATGCGTGCTGCTTGTGGTGAAAAAGCTAGCTGTCATGGCAGTGACAAAATCACCACTGTTTTCTGCGATGCTCTTGCAAGTTTTGTTGGACCACCTGCTTGCAGCCAGGGGTTTCAGCAACCATAAATAACTGACATTACTAGTAAAATTTTTCTGCTTACTACTCAACTTTTTGTCGTGGCATTCTTCATGTCAATTTTTGGTTCAAGGTGCCAAATTCCTTGACTGCCCATCATTTGTACTGAATGATGATATGGATTACCTTATTTATGAGTTCCAAGGAATTGCAGCTATTATGGTGAAAAGGCTAACAAGTTATGTTAAGTAACACCTGCTTTATTTGTATATTGACTTATGTAGTTGTGAGAATTTAGTTATTTTTGTACAGTCAAGGTCTGCACACATATAGGCTTCATCTAAGAAACTAATGAGAACTGACTTTGCAATTTGTTCAAAAGATGTCATCATCTAAAAGTATTCTACCTTAATGCGAGTTTATCAGTTGATACACATATGTTGTTTATCTTTTTCTGGTGACTCTTGCTCACAGTCTTATCTACTGTTACGAAGTTGTTGGTCCACGCAGGACGCGCCTACATGTATCTGAAATTTCCTGACTGTTGTGGCTGATTCTGTAGCGATCTAATCAAATTGCACCCACAACACGAATAGTGGTGCATATTGTTGAACAGGTGTGAGCACCAGCTATTCTGGAATGCACCAGCTCTGGAATGTATGATGAGTCACGCATAAATAGCCCGCTCACTTAACCCTTACAGACAGGATACGTTGATGAGACATTTGTGCCTGCCGTTATCATTGTGCCTTAAGTGTTATTTGTCTTCCAGGCACAAGTTGCCCAAAAGAAAGCTAAATTTTTAGACACAGGCTTTTGTTACTTATGTTCTTCACCGTTGCCACAATGTGATTCAGTTGCCTTGTGGTAATCCTCTCTCTGAACAGCAGTTAGTGGGTGGCAATTATTATTGATTAGCGCACATTTTGCAGAGGAACTGCCGAAATGAGATGAATCCTGCAGACTGTCTTAAGTTCGAGGTGGAAGAGCGCATCCAGTGCACAGAATCAGGAAAGGTGCGCTACACTAAGCGCACAGACTGGCTGCTCCCACTGCCGGTGCCACTTGAGTCTGCCACCAATAAGCGTGAGTTGCAGCCTTTTCATTGCACTCCTGTTCATTGTAGATGAGCAGTAAAATGTAATGCAGGCGAACCCACTTATAACAATATCCATGTAGCACGAGAATTCCATTGTTGTAACCAGTGTTAAACTGACAATTGTTATAACTGGGATGCATGAAGAAAATCAACATAGGGGGATGGCAGAGTTATTGGGAGAAAACTATAACAGCTGGGAGGCCAGTGCCCCTCCACACCACCTCTCTCCATTCAGCTGCTGATTGTGCTCACTTGTTTAACTGTTGTAACTCTGCTAATCCTGCACTCTCCGATCGCGTTTAACAAGCTGCGGCTGTAGGCGTTCAAGAATGGCACTTATATAGCAACTGCAAAGAGGGGTCACTGGCGGCAAGTGACATGCGATCTCCATCAAGGCATCGCTTTGGTGGCCCCGAAAGGGGCCTTTTAAAGAATGCGAAAAGGTTGCCGTGGCAGCTTGTCAGCTTGAGAAATCTAGGAAAAACGCTGGGGTGAGATTATCACAAGCATCTTGCCGCATACTTCTGACTGGCTTGTATGAGAAAACCCCATGCCTGTCAGCCTTACTTGCGTTAGGCGAAGCTTGCTGACATCCTTCTCCATGGCATCTAGATACTCCATGTAGTGCAGCGGAAGGTCCTTTGTGAAAACGAAGCCCCGGAGGGACTAAATCTTCTGCAGGCCCTACTGCGAGGACAACGTTGAGGCTGCCCTACCGCATCGTCGCTGCCATCGTGTCACTGTCACTATCACTATCCAATGCAAGCATGTTCACGACAATCGCCTCATCGGTTAGAAGCGCTTAGTTTCCAAATCTGTAGCAGTGCGCTTTCTTTTCACCAGCAACATCGTGCATTGCCGATGATCAGCGGGTGGATCAGCCATCTTCTGTTTCGGTGGTGAGTCAAACGAGGTTGAGAAACCACGTGGTCAGGAACGACTTCGATGCAACCAACAAAGACGAGCATGTAATCCATTGGCAGAACTGTGCAGAATGAGGGGCCAGCATAGAATAAAGAACGAACCGGGCCAGCGAGCAATCTGGGAGCAATGCAGCGCAATTGGCGCTGTCTCTTCGTGTTTCGGAGGGGTGGAAGGGCGACGGGAGAGAGGCGTGTGAGGCTGGCGAGGCGGAGAAGGCTGGAAAATGAGCGCGCAGCAGCCATTGGGGTATTGCGCGGATCGTGCAGTGGCTCGAATTTCTTTTACTTTGTTTCTTTTCAAGGATTTTGCATTTCATCACCTTTTGGCACGGACACCTAGCAGCCAGACTTCGTTATAACCAATAATGCGGCATGGGGGTGTTGTAGTAAGCGTTTTTTTTTTTCATCTTAGAAAACATACAGAAGTTGATGGTGCAGCAGCTTCTCATTGTTATAACCGATATACAGTTAAACCTCGATATAACGAAGTGGGTAAAATGGACAATTTGCTTCGTTATATTGAAATTTGACCTGTTATGCAAATAAGTACAGTTGCTGATAAATTTTTCTTGCATGAAAAGGGGGCTGCAGAATGTTCCGAATTGTTGGGCAATCGAAGAAAGCAAATTTGAATAAGAAAACAATTCATTTTGATCAATTTTGGAGTCAGCGACGAATGACAGTTTCATGTCACGTTGATGATATCTTCACATAGGCAGTACAAATTAAGTGAAGCCAGCCGTGCTTTCGCTTTCCCTTCGCCCCCACGGCTGATAGCATCGCCTGCAGAGGGATGACGCTATCACGAAAAGCACCGGCAGCGGTGGGCTGCTTCGTCTGTCTCTCGCTCCAAGTCACCAAAACTCGAGAAAACTAAACCTTCAATACTATACGCTTGGGAATACAGCTTACATCATGGCATGCCATCTAGGCACGCCCACTCTTTGCACATGTGGCAGATTACCTCTAAAGGAGGTTGTGCGGCTGCGTATGCGTTGAGCCGCACTTACAGCTATGCTCAGCCACGGCTGAGACGCATGCCAGAAATTGCCGTAAGTGCCAACTTACCCCCCCCGCAACCTCCTGCCCCCCCCCCCCCGCCCTTTGTGCACGCTTGATTGTGTTATCGTGAGCTCGCTCTCCTCCCCTCTTTCCCTTTGCTCGCATAGGGAGCTGGCACTTGTGCGTGAAGCCACCATCTTTCTTTCTCACCCTTACACACTTTTACTCGCACCTAAAGCATAAAGTGGGCGGGGTGCGATAGGATATAATTGTACTTGGCCTTTATAAGGAATATAAAACATGATGCGGTTTCACTTCAGCAGTTGCTCTTGTCGCGTTGCGCGCAATTTGAGAGGTGCATTTGCAAGCAGCCGCTTGTAACTCAGTCATTTGACCATCTGCATCCACAGAAGTTTCCATTTATTTTGTCAGCGTTCCCTTGCTGCGGAACTGAAATTTTGCTATATTGAAATCGCGGACAAGCACATTCCATTATATTGAAGTTCTAATTACATGGTGTTCTGTAGACAAGAAATTACAAAAAGCTAAATACTTTGTTATGTCCAGAATTTCGTTATATTGAAGGTCATTATATCGAGGTTAAAACTGGTGTCGTTAACTGGTCATTATTGTTAAAACTGGTGTCGTTATAAGTAGGTTTGACTGTACCCAGATACTGTCCTGCTGCCAATGTTAGTACTATAAGTCCAAAGAGATTGCCATTGTTATTGCAATAAGTACACTAATGAGCTTGTAATTATCACAGTTGTGACAGATAGTGGTTTGGTGTGTGTGTTGTGTCCCACACAGCATACTTCTGTGTGCTGCGTTCCACAAACATGAACAGTGGAAACAGGGTGGAGAGGTGCTATGATGTGTTCAAAGGGCCCTGCAATGCTCCCGAGAAAGCCTGTTTTGTGCCATCGATATCATCATCATGACGCGGCAATTTCGTGCGCTTCAGATGACGGACCCAATATCAATATGAGGCACTATAATGATTGCTTAAAATGTGCTATGTAGGTTTGCGGCAATATTGTGAGTTACTGTGAAAAAAAATTATGACATTACCTTTAAAGCTATTTTAATTGTCATTTAATTATAACATGTGGGCCAATGTCCTCCTCATGGAAGCTGTTGTAACCATAGAAGTTATGCCATGATCTCCGAGATGCCCTCAACAAGCTAAGCAGGCTTGGCAACTGCTAATACCAATGCTCTGCTGCTGTTGAGTGCCACAGTTCTGTGTCATGGGAGAGTGAAATGTAGAATCAAGAGCCATGAAAATTAAGTTGAGGGTAACTCTAATTTTTCTTGTATATTGAAGTGTCTGTGACCGCTAACGTGGCTTTGTGTTTGGTTGGGTTCCATAGCCCCTTTAATATTAGTTTTTTGTGACATTGATTGTTCTGTTTTTTTCTTGTGTGATTAAACATGCAGAGGAAGTGGATGCCTATGAAAGTGAGAAGGAAGAGCGCCTAAAAAATGGTGCGAAAAAGTGAGTCTAATTTTTTGTGCTATTTCTCTTATAGTTTACGAACATTGCAGTTAAACATGCAAATATATTTCACTTTATTTTTTATTTCCGTTTTTCCATGCAGAGATACTGAACCTGTTAGGTCAAAGATTCCGCTCTCTGCTTGCCTGGATGCTTTTGCTAGCGCTGACTTGATCAGTGATTTCTTCAGCACAGCTGTCAACAAGAAAGTGACTGCCGAAAAGTGAGTGCCCTTTTTAACTTCTCGGTAGCACTCTGAATCTTCTATGATAAAGATGACAATAGATGCAGGCTAAAGAAAGTAAATCAATCTTAATTTTCTTTTTTACTCAATACATCTGGTTAAAGACATGATATGTTTTACTTTTGTGTGTCCCATGGTTATAAATGTTTACTATGTGCTGCTGTTCTCTTGCCCTTAGTAGTTCTGGAAGCTGGAATGTCAACCTTTTTTTTCTACATCAGTGATTGTTTCTGCTAGCCTAAACACTCTTATAGTGCAATACCCCTGTTATACACGGGCACTCTAACGGCCATTAAGGAAAATGGCAGTTGGCCTTAAGGGCCGTTAGGCAGAGTTACACGACAGCGCGAGCGCCGTTGGAAATCCAACGGCAATTGACGCCAACAGAGCTCACTGGTCTCCATTCTGCCGCCGTTTCCATCCGTTTTGTCGTGAAATAGGCAAGATGGCAGTCCCCAGCAGCAACGTGTCCCCGCTGCAGGCGAGCACGCCGGCGCAAAAACGCTTCGCCTGGACAGTGTCACTGACTCGTTTACTTGTCAACTTGTGGCAGGATCACCTTGCCGAACTGCGAGCTCAGAAACACAATGCGCCCGTGTACACAAGGATGACGGCGCTGTTCAACCAGCTCTGTTCAGCCAGTCTGTACAGTGTGAGGGCGATGCGCTGGTGTAGGGGTGTGCAAGCTCGCATGTTCGTATCCTTCCGTGCTAGTGAGGGACACGAGCCCATGATGTAGGCAAATGTGGAACGGGTCACGTGAAAGTTGGCCTTGAAATCTTGATCCGACAACGTCGGCAAGATGGTGTCGTACCAAGACGGTCGACTGGAAAGCGTCCACACACTCCTTTGCCTGGCAGACATCACCACAGAGAGTCCCGCAAGGATGTGACATCGTTTCTCGGCCGCCTTCCGCTTTTTCTGCATTGACGCTTTCGTAATGCGCACAGCTTGCAGTTCAGCCCTTTTTGCAGACAAGGCCTCATAGTGCGCAACCAGGAGAAGCAAATTGGTTGGACGATCACAGTCGCATTCATAAAGCAGCCGGTTAAGCGCTATTCCACGGCTGTTCTCGGGTGCGTGTCGCAAAGTCACACCACGTTCAACACTGCATCTGCTGAATCGCACAGACGGTTCTCGCGGTACGAAAGGAAAAAGGAAATGCACTGTGGTGCTGCAGTTAGTACAAGCGATGGAACGTGAAATGGGACACTTCACCACGTTGAAACCACAACAAAAGCAGCCATTTTGCAATGGAATGGATCGAATTGGATCCAGAAACAAAATTTGTTTCGAGTTGGCGAGGTAAAATGTTCAATAGTCACATGATAACTCGTCGAAATGGAAGTGAACCTACTGAACATGGAAAGTGCCATGTGAGCGCAGCCACCACCGTTCCGTACCCACGGTCGTTACGGCGTTCAACTGCCGTTTGCAATAACGGCCGTTGCAAGTGCCCGTGTAACAGGGGTATTATAGTGAAGCTTTGCCTCTTCCTTTGACATTTCCACAGCTGCTGCTGCTGTTACTGTCTTGCATGCTGTGTTGAGGGGTGGTTGAGAATGTGTATAAATGTACATGGCAGGGCTGCGGTAGAGGTATCTACGACAGGGTGCCTCAATGTCCTCCTTGCCCGCTGCTCCGTGCGGCAAGTGCGGAAGACACTGAGGCACCCTAGTCTATGGAACCTTTCCAATGAAAAAGCCCTGGGCATTGCTGCAATGCCCTCTGGAGCTCCCTGGCTGTTGCCACAATGCCCTCTGGAACTCTCTGGTCGGTCGACACAATGCTTTCTGAAGGAATATAATTAAATATGAGCCCCCTGCAAAAGCATTGCAGAAGCTGCAGCGCTTACTGCAGTACTCGCATGCAACAGCCACCCAGAGAGGAGATAGGATGGTAGAGAGGAGGTAGAGAGAGAATGGGTAAAGCCAACACCATGGTTAAATTGGTGAATAACAGCCTTGCCACTTCTTGCTCGTGGTAGTTCGCATACATGGGAAGCTCACGGGAGAAGGGAAAGGTGCTGTCAAAAAGCATGCTTCGTTTGGGGTCTCGTCAATAAAGTAAATGTTGCTGCTAGACATGGCAACAGTTGTGAACAAACTGGAACATCTTCATTTCAAGGTACAGTACGGCTGGTTCTTTTATTTCTGAAAAATTCACCGATGATTACCGTGCTCCCTAATGTGAAATTTGAGTGCAGCTCTATACCTGTTTTAATTCCGTGATATATTGAGGCAAAGAATTGAGAGAGACACGTAGCAAAGTCGGCAATCGTCGAAAATCTGATCTGCAGGTCAAGCGCATCGGCTTTTGTACGTGACTCCTCGAAAGGTTTCAGTGTAATCGCTGGTGCTGCGTGGCTTCCAGAAAGTACTACAAAATTCATGTCGTGCATACGTTTAGATTACAAAACAGGCGCAAACCATGACAATCGAAACAAGCGTTAACGAGACTAAACCAAGCAAACCAACCGGCACGAGCGAGAGCTGACGTGAGCAGACGATAGTACGAAAGGAGTGGTCTGGCTGAGACCAGATACGAGTACGCATCAAGCAGTCGGGTGCGTCTGCATGATCCCAGTTTTCCGTGCGAACGCCACTGAAGGGGGCACTCTCATTGGTTTCCACCCTTTGAGCCTTGTGTCTGTCATCTCCTGCTTCGCACTTGCTTTTTCGTCTCGCTGTGCTCGTTCGCTCAGTTACGCCGCCACCGCCGTTCGCTCGCCACAGAAATGGGCGCCGAAGAGCTGCGCTTTAAAGTAAACTAGAGGCAAGCATGTCCTTGCGGGCAAATGATGCCGCACTTGCTGTCTCAAAACCGCATCAAAGCACCACAGCGTCAAGACAACAGTACGCAAGCAGCCGTCTGGCAAATCAACACCACTTCAGCCACGATGCTACGTGCAATGTCAGAGTATGACAATGCTAGCCTCTGCGCACGGTACGAACAGTGGCGCACAACAACGTTTCAAAAAAATAGTCTCGCTGTGTGTTCTGCGTACTACGTAGACAAACGCTAGTGGTGCACGCAAAGTAATATTTAACATCACCTTACGACTGTCCGTCAACATTACTGCCAAATATCAGTCAGCAAAAACAACACAGAAAGCTTTGCTTACATTGGTTCCCACAGTGCGTGGGATCTGCATAATTTTTTCTCTCTCAACCTCCAAGGCTTTTTTTTCCATTGAGGTAAAATGTCATTTCATTGTCTTCTTGACAGGACCACAAGACTGCGCACATTCCCCGATTACCTTATGATACAGCTGAAGAAGTTTGCCCTTGGTCAAAATTGGATTCCAAAGAAGTTAGGTATGAGATTACAAAAGTGCCTTCAGTGTCTATGACAAGCTAAAAAAAAAAGCCTTTTGTGCATTAAATTTTTTTTCAATAAATGAAATAAAAGAAAAATTTGTTTTTGCCTCTTTTGTTCACTTCAGATGTTGAGATGCTAATGCCTCATCAGCTAGACCTGTCTTTCTTGCGGGGAAACGGTGTTCAGCCTGGAGAAGAGTTGTTGCCTGAGCCTAAGCAGACAAATGAAGGCTCCACGCAGAGTGAGTGTGGTTTTTTTATCTTTCAAACATATGTTTGAAAGTTTCTTAGAAATATCTGAAACTGGAAATCGGATTCAAAAGCTAAGTTACTATATAAACCGGAATATAAGTTGACATATTTTCTGAATAGAGTACGCTAAAGTCACCATTCGTAGGGATCTTTAGCAGAACGTGAGTCGTTGTCTGGCAACATACAGCTTGCATGTTAGTGAGTGCGTAGCTAAAGCCATCATCGTCGTCGTCGTAATCATCATCATCATCATCGGCGGCGGCGGCCTGGTTTCATGTCCACTGCAGGATGAAGGTGGTCTCTCCCTGCAATCTCCAATTACTCCCATCTTGCGCTAGCTGATTCCAACTTGTGCCTGCATATTTCCTAATTTCATCACCCCACCTAATTTTCTGCGGCCCTCGACTGTGCTTCTCTTCCCTTGGCACCCATTCTGTAACTCTGATGGTCCACTGGTTGTCTACATTACATGTTACATGGCCTGTCCAGCTCCATTTTAAACAAAATCTTAATGTCAACTAAAATATCAGCTATTCCCGTTTGCTCTCTGATCCACACCACCCTCTTCCTGTCTCATAATGTTATACCTAACATTTCTCGTTCCATCGCTCTTTGCGCAGTCCTTAACTTGTTCTCGAGTTTCTGTTAACCTCCACATTCCTGCCCCATATGTTAGCACTGATAGAATGCGGTGATGGTACACTTTTGTTTTCAACTGCAGGGGTAAGCTCCCAATCAGGATTTGGTAGTGCCTGCTGTATGCACTCCAACCCATTTTTACCCTGTAAGTTTCCATCTCATGATTGACTACTTGACCTAGATAAACATACTGCTGTACAGACTCTAGAGGCTGATTGACTAATCTGAATTCTTGTTCCCTTGCCAGACAATTGAACATTATCTTTATCTTCTGCAGACATATTAATTTTAACCCCACTCTTGCACTTTCTCAGTTTAGGTCCTCAATCATTTCTTGTTATTTGTCCCTAGTGTTGCTGAACAGGACAATGACACCTGCAAACCAAAGGTTGCTGAGATATTCACTGTTGATCCCCACTCCTATGCCTTCCCAGTCAAATAGCTTGTGTACTTCTTCTGGCTTGCAAAAGCCACCACCACCACCACTATTATCATTATGATCATCAGCCTGTTTTATATTCGCTGCAAGACGAAGGCCTCTCCCTGCGATCTCCAATTACCCCTGTCCTGCGCCAACTGATTCCAAATAGCGCCCGCGAATTTCCTAATTTTATCGCTCCACATAGTCTTCTGCTGTCCTCGACTGCATTTCCCTTCTCTTGGTACCCATACTATAACCCTAATGGTCCAACGGTTATCTAACCGGCGCATTACATGACCTGCCCAGCTCCATTTTTTTTCTCTTGATGTCAGAGTATTGTCTATACCTGTTTGCTCTCTGATCCAAACCGCTCTTACTGTCTCAACGTTATGCCTAGCAGTCTTCGTTCCATCGCTCTTTGCGCGATCCTTAACTTGTTCTCAAGCTTCTTTGTCAGTCTCCAAGTCTCTGCCCCATATGTCAGCACTGGTAAAGTGCACTGATTGTACACTTTCCTTTCCAATGATAATGGTAAGCTTCCAGTTAGGAGCTGACCATGTCTGCCATATGCGATCCAACCCATTTTTATTCCTCAATGAATTTCCTTCTCATGATCAAGGTTCCCTGTAATTGACCTAGGTAAACATACTCCTTCACAGACTCTAGAGGCTGACTGGCGATCCTGAACTCTTGTTCCTTTGCCCAGCTATTCATCATTATCTTTGCCTTCTGCATATTAAGGGGGGATGCTAGGCTCAAGAGTCAACTTTTGAACTACTGCATCAATTTTTATCAAATTTTCAGCGACTGTTTATAATCTGCTCATTAGAATATATTCAAAGTTTCAATGCGCTAGCTCAAACAGACAAAAAGTTATAGCTCTCATATTCAGCAATCATGTGTCTCAGCTTAGGAAAACTATCATTTCAAAAATAATGGAGATATATCAACTGTTTGTAATTAGATATCTTCTAGATGGTTCATAGTGCAAGATAAGACCGCTCGCATGCTTTTTATGCAATTTCTGTAAAAATGTCATCAATCTAAAAACAAAGTTCAATTTTTTTGTTGTCATTACATGTCAGACATCTCAAAATATTTTCTGTTAGAAACTATTTAGCACCCTAAAAAGTATCTTATCTTGTTCCTGAGAAAATTTCAGTCTAGAAACCACCTTGAAAGCATCTTTTGGCAATGTAGTTTAGAAATGATTGTTTTCCTAACGGTTTTGTTTCCCCAAAAAGTGCAAACTCAGAAAAATGAGTTCAAAGATTTGAGAACATGCTATTTTATTTTGTGGTAAAAAAAAATTAATCAAAGTGCCCTGCTCCATAGGTCGGGCCCTCATCTTCAACGCGACGCTGTTCTGTGGCAATTGCTTCAAGCCTTCTTTTCTTTTTCTCAACTTTAGAGCTGTCCATCGCCCTTGCCTTCGCTCGGGCAATGCTTTGATGGGTTGCTTGTTGGACGTGCTTCATCGTCTGGACTCCATGTTCTAGTTCCAGCTTGTCAAATACTCTCTTGATGCCACGTGCACCCTCATTAAATTCTAGTACAGCCAAGGCTGCTGCAGTCTCCACGGTTCTCAGGGATGCGAATTGGGTCTTCGGGCACTTCTTCCACACTAGCGCATTGAAAGACTCGTTTGCATTCTGTGTCTGCATTCTTGAGCATCGTGCAAGGAGCTCTGGCTTACTAAGCCGGTTGTAGAGAGGCACAAGCTCTTTGGCAACGTCTCTGCTGAAAGCTGGACGATGGGGTCTTGGCACTGATGGCTTACCAGCTTCAACTAGGGCTTTGTGCCGATTGTAGTGGCACCATGAGTCCTCACCATGTGGACAAGCGTCATGTCGTGGGACTTCGTCCGTCGAGTAGGAATGAAAAAGTGTCGCAAATACTCCTCGTTGCATTTTTGTCACATCTGGAGCATTTTCTTTCAGGGCAGATGCATAGTAAGCAGTGAGTTTTTTTACCACGCTTTGCGTCAGCTTCCCCTTGCCTCCTAGACCTTTCGTCGTTTTCTTTAGTTTTTCAATTCCAGCATAAACACGTTTTGCGACATGATTTATGCAGTCTTCCTTCACAATCTCTTTATCATACAGCTGCAGGCTGGAGACATGCAGGAATGATTTGCTGTCGCCATCACAGAGCACTGTGGTGTATTGCATGTTGTGAAGCTCCTTAGAGCGACTGAATATTATGCCTGCAGCTTCAACTTCCATGGCATTCGACGATCCACTGAAGTTCTTCTGGCAGACCTCACTGTGTGCTTTTTTCCAATCTTGATGTCCATCCTCACGTTCTTTGGGACCATAGTTGCAGCCATGGCAATAGTTGCATTGCACAGCAAAATCCAGCACCAACCCAGTTTCCAGCTCGATAGCAATGCCGAGCCCAAAGTGTGAGGTGTGGCCCCGTTTATGCCAAGTTCCGTCATAACTTACACACACGTCCAAAAGTTGAGTGGAGCCAGCAACGGAGTTGATTGCCCTCACAGCGGCTCCGGCTTCGCGCATGACATCAGACGCAGCTTCCATAGCGGCTCTGTGCACCTTCTCCGCTACTGTCTGGTATGTTTTGTGGTGCATGGGCATTGGCGCGTCCATACCCGCAAAAAAGTTTGCCATGGTTTTGTAGTTCATGCCGCAGTTACGGCTTGCAACCACGAGGCGCAATGAAAGCTCAGGCTGCCGACTGGACTTCACAGGTGGAGCATGTGCGGCCTTCTTGACTTCGCCACACCATCTACACATCACGACAAACTCCAGATTCACACCCGCACCGATTTCTTCCAAGTCCAACGACTGTCCGTGACAATGCGGGCACAGAAGCGATGTTACCACCGCCTTGATGGCTGTAACTTTTACAAAACGGTAGCCGCTGGGCTCCGGCGTTTCCTCGCTTTCGTCGGCAGGACCCTGGCAAAGTAGCGCGACCTTCCTTTCAAATGTCGTCAATTGGCACTCACCACCATCAGCAGAACCAGTAGACATTTCCATAGGTGACGAACCACCATCGGAGCTTGTAGGGTTCGCATCAGCCGCCGGCAGCAGGCTTGGGCTTGGCGAACGCACAGGCAGACGCTCACTTGCTGGCGGTCGCCCAGTGCTGTTTAGGCCTCTCGCTTTCGTCGTGCGTTTTCGCTTCCCGAAGCTTTTCCGTGTCGAAGCCTTCGTTGCGGGCATCTTCGGGTCACACCACCGGCCACCCGATGATCGCAATAAGCTCACAGAAGGAAGATATAGCAACACATAGCAAGCGTCGAGCGCAACCAAAGCAGGAACGACTCCAAATGGCGCGAAAACAGCGTTGGGTGGTCACGTGGTACATTTCCGCCAATCCGAGCTCCTGTTTCGGTTTGCCACCCACTGCTTCGGTTCGAGCTCCTGTTTCGGTTTCTGCGGCCAGTAATATGCCTTTCTTTTTTAGTTCTTCGATAGTTGCCTTGCATAGTCTCGATGGAAAGTATTCCGTCACTAAACAGCGCGAAAAACAAACTTTCTATCACAGGCATTCACTTCACGTTTGGTTTTTTGCCCGCACCGCGGCCGCGTCTTGAAAAGAGCGTTCACAGACGCCTTCGACGGCAAATGCGCCCCACCGCGTCGTGAAAAAAATTCATTTTCTTCTTTTCTACTTCTCCGATAACAACCAAACCTGGTGAGAATATTCTTCATTAAACCAGCAATCCAAAACAACTCAAGCTTTAAAACACTTTTTTTTTCCGAAAATCGGTATTTTAGCCCCGCATCCCCCCTTAATCTTCAACCCCAATCTTATACTCTCTCTGTTAGGGTCCTCAACCATTTGTTGTAACTCTTCTGCATTGCTGCTGAATAGAACGTCATCGGCAAGCCGAAGGTTGCTGAGATATTTGCCGTCAATCCTTACTCCTTCCCAGTTTAATAGCTTGAATACTTCTTCCAAGCATGCAGTGAATAACATTGGAGAGAGTGTGTCTCCCTGTTTGACCCGTTTCTTTATAGGTATCTTCCTGCTTTTCTCGTGTAGAATTAAAATAGCTGTAGAACCTCTGTAAATATTTTCCAAGGTATTTACGTAAGCATTCTGTACTCCTGGATTCCGTAATGCCTCTATGACAGCTGTTATCTCTACTGAATCAAATGCCTTTTTGTAATCTATGAAAGTCATATAGAGAGGCTTATTGTACTCTGTGGAATTCTCGATAACCTGATTAATGACATGGATGTGATCCATTGTAGAGTATCCCTTCCTGAAGCCAGCCTGCTCCCTTGGTTGACTAAAGTCCAGTGTTGCCCTTGTTCTATTGGAGATTATTTTGGTAAATATTTTGTATAGTACTGGGAGTAAGCTAATGAGCCTATAATTTTTCAATTCTTTAACGTCTCTCTTTCTTGTGGATTAGTATAACGTTTGCATTCTTCCAGTTTTCTGGGACCCTTGCAGTCGACAGACACTTCGTATAAAGAGCCGCCAGTTTTCCAAGCATTATGTCCCCTCCATCTTTGATTAAATCGACTGTTATTCAATCTTCTCCTGCTGCTCTTCCTCGTTTCATGTCTTGCAAGGCCCTTCTGACCTCATCACTAGCTATAGGAGGAGTTTCTGTATCCTGTTCATTACTGTTTATAATGGAGGTATCCTGACTCCTCTGGGTATTGTACAGGTCAGTTTAGAATTCTTCTGCTTTTTTTACTATATCTTCGAGATTGCTGATGATATTACCCTGCTTATCTTTCAGTGCATGCATCTTGGTTTGTCCTATGCCAAGTTTCTTTCTCACCGATTTCAGGCTGCGTCCATTTTTTACAGCTTATTCAGTCTTTCTGACATTATAGTTTCGAATATCACTTATTTTCGCCTTGTTGATCAGTATTGACAGTTCCACGAATTCTATCTTATCTCTTGAGTTGGACACTTTCATATCCATATCTAAATGTGATTGCTGGCATTTTTTCTTCTTCTTGCTGCATCTACTTTCTTCATTGTGATTTTCATTCAAATTTTCATTCTGTGGAGGTAAACTCAAACACAGTTTTTATCATTTCTGATTGTCAGTATTGGGAGGTATGGTACATTTTGCACATGTTGTGTGCCTTATGATCGTGTGCACATTATAGCTGCGTCACATGGGCATTTTTCTTCTGCCTCCTAATTAGCCTGTCGAATAATTCAGCCATTTTTGTTGATCCTGTCAACGTTGAATTAATGCAAGTTGGCTGTACTATGTTCATATCTGCAGCTTTGGAACTGGACGAAGCCTTGGTAGCTGCACTTGCTGACATGGGCTTTCCATTGGAGGCATGCAAGAAGGCCGTGTTCTTCACGCAGAACTCTGGCATTGAAGCTGCCACAGATTGGGCCATGGAACACTTGGACGATCCTGGTAAGGGGTGCTGGCTTTTGCTTTCCCCGTTGACTTCTTTCAATTGCTGATTGAGAAATTTGCTTCATCTTGCTAGTTAGATTTATTGGACTTAAAAAACGCCACTAAAGTGACAATTTAATTGCATTGGGAAGTTAGTGCTACTAAAGTATAGAAAAAGCCGGTCTTACCCTTGGTAAGCCAGAAAAGGTTAAAAGAAATGGTGATACTGCCGTGACGTTTTTGTGCCTGCTTACTGTGATGCTATGGATATTGATGGCACCTATTTGGGTATAGCTAAATTTTTTATCAGTAAATGCTGGTCTACTTTGTAAAGACGCCAGAGAATGAACTCCGGAATGTTCTCAGAACTTTTACTTCACAGTGGCCCATGTATGGGAAAATACTGTGTAATCCATGATGGTAAATAAAAAAAAAATTAAATTCGTATGTTTTACTTGCGAAAACCACAAGCCATGATGTCACACTCACATATTGGCGCTGGGGTTTCAGTGAAAGATATAAAGAGTGAACATTGATTTTCCTTTTATCACCTAAAATCGGCCCATTACTGTGAAATTCACGAAAATATAGTGTTTCATAGAGTACCTTACAGTATAAACAGGTTTAGTGCTTTAGGAATATTAAATTGGTGGGCAAGTTGGTGCCATATCTTGTGCAAAGGGGCGCGCAAAAGTGGTGGGAAAGAAGCAGAGAACACGAAGAAGAAAGCAACTTGCATGGGTGTTCTTGGTGCAAAAAATATTCCACCATGAGCATCCATGTGCACACGCTGACAGCGTACCGTAAAACTCGATTCTAACGCGCCCTCGATTGTAGCGCGCGCCCGTTTTTCGGGACCAAAAAAAAAGGGAAAAAAGACGCCCTCGATTGTAACACACATCCGTTTGCCGTGACCGAAAGAAAGAAAAGTCGTTTATAGTACCACACCGCGCACCTCATTCTTTTATACAGAAATACAACTTTCTCTCATTTGGAAGAAACAAAGATTTAAATCCAATAGTACACTAAAGTTGCAATAAATTTTTTAAAAATGTCGCAGTTTCGCGTGAATGGTGAAGCATCGATTACGGCAGCAAATTAGTTGACAGCTATACGAAAGGTAAGGATAGTAGTTCTATCGGCCGTATAAACTTTTCAATATTCGCTTACTAACTAAATTGACAAGCGTGGTGTCACGCACACACAAGCCTGAATACATCTCTCAATGACCACGGAAACTCTTTAAACGCTGGAGTGAGGAGATGCGGTAGCAGGAGCGAGGGAATTGACCTTTGTGCAGCCTCTTGCTTCGACGCGAACTAAGTGACGAGAGCACAGCCCTATCTTAAAAGTGATTTGCGGAGCCGCAGATCGCATTTAAGATAGGGGCCGCGCCATGCATAGCAGCCGCGGGTGTAGAATGCCTCTCCTGTTTGCGCCGGTCCTGCGCGCAAGTTTTGGGAACTCTGAACGCCCATGATGCGGCTTAATTTCCGTCCGTCTCCGCACATGTGATCGCTTTCCTTTTAATTGCGGCATTGTGATGAACTCTGCATGTCATTGCTGCAGTCGGCACTTCCATGCTGATAGAGCAAACGCAGAAAACGGGGAGATGGACGGTGCACTAACCTGAGCCAAAGGAAGCATAGCCTAAGCACACGTACTACAGCATATGGAGAAAGCTAGGGCAGCTAGGCTCGAAGCGCATAACAAGGCGGCCATTTTGAAATGCCGATGGCGATATGGTAACACAGATTTAGGGTCGTACTCAATTCTAACGTGCGCACAATTTTTGTACCCATTTTATCGGAAAAAAAAGTGTGCGTTCGATTAGAGTAAATGCGGTATAGTCGCTTATAAGAAAAGAAAACGTAAAAAAAAAAAATAGGTGGGTGTTAGAACTGTGGGTAGATGAATGCTGTGGCCACATCGTTCTACCTTAACTTGATACCAGTGGCAGCATGGTCGACACGAGTGTAAAAAGCAAGACAAAAATAAGAAACGTTGAGAAAAGGGGTTTGTCGTGGGGGAATGCTTTTTTCAGTAAACTTTTAGTCACATGTGAGTGGCTTTCCTGTTCATGTTCTCTTCTTCTTTCCTAGTGCTTCTGTGCTCCCCTTTGCACAAAATGACTGAGTCTTTAGCATATCTTTAATTAAAAGCCTTGAGACAAGAAGTTCACAGTCCTGACAGTTTAGGCTTTTGGTGTGGTATTACTAAGATGTTCTGAGTGCAAGTACATAGGGAAGGACGAAAGAATAGTTGAGACAGAGCACTAAGAATGTGTGCGCCATTAATAAGATGTTATGATGCTTTTTCTCTGCTGTTATTTCTTCTTCATTTACAAGTGGTCGCAAAATTTTGCGAGATCTACAGGCACGTGCGCTCGTATCCTGCGACAAAGCAAGTGCCTAGCATTGAGACATGGCATTACGCATGTGCATATTCTCATCCTGTTTAACTGCCAATATGTGCAACACCAGGCTCTTGCTTCGTTGGAGGCTGCAAGAGTGCAATTAGGCACGTGCTCACAGATTGTGCAAAATTCTGTCCCTGCCTGTACTTATGCTGCGATTACAATCATCCTGATATAAACCTTACTGTTAAGCCTAGATAAACCTTACTGTTAATTGTTTAGAGTGCTGTAACAATACTAACGGACTGTCTATAGTGGTTCTTGCAATATTTCATGTCTAACTATTCTCGAAAGTATGAGTCTTTATCCTTGTCACATTTCACATGTACCATTATTTGCGTTGTCCATGTTTAGTGATCTGATGTTTTTTTTTAAATCTTTTTTTGTCATTTATGTGCCACCTGAAGACTTCGGCGATCCTTTTGTGCAACCTGGTGCATTTCAGGCAAATGCAGAAGCACTGGCCACAATTGTGTCGATGGGTTTCTCGAAAGATCAGGCACTGAAGGCTCTCAAGGCTACGGTGAGAAGGGTCATTGCTTCTGTAACAGATGTTACTTTAGCGGGCTGTTGCTGCAATTTTTCCTTCTTGCCTTGTGAAAGGCGTCAACAGTGCTGCTTACACGCTAGGATATTCATGATGTGGGCATTAACTATGCTACAAATGTAGTCCATGGGGGAGTAATAGTTTCTGTTTGGTACGGATTGTGGATCACTTTGTTGGTGGGCTGCTGTAGCATTGAAAATTCGTTGTGCTATTGTAAGTATTTTCTCTTTGTTCGTTGTATTGACACTACGTTTGGAGGCCTCTGAAACACCAAGTGTGTCATGCAGCTGTACAGTCAAACTTCGCTGCAACTAAATTAGATGAACTTGCAAAACATTTTGGTGACACCACATGATTTTGTTGCAAGAGTAGCCATACAGTATGCAACAATGACAAAGCAACAAGTCGGCCAGGCACTACAGAATAGGAAGCCTGCATGCAAATCTTGTTTTAGGGTAGTGGTAGCCTTAGGCTTACCTGCCACTCTGTGCTAATTTGGAGGATGAAACTTACGATAAACTAGTCTAAATATGATGTGGGAGACCAAATGGCGACAGACCAGCTAGACAGGCCTAGGTTGCCCACTACCATTGGCAATGTGAAAGTAATCAAACTTTTTCAATAAACTGGCGTTAGCCAAAGTACACAACGCATTAACCTTATTAGTTTGACAGGCTAGTAAGCACAGTCTTTATTAACGCACACTTTGAAAAACACCATTTATATTAACTGCAAGTGAAGAGCAATGGCGATGCTAAGTGTGCGCCACCATGCTCTTTAATTTGTTGCATTATGTGTTATGTGTGACATACAATTGTCAGGAAATGTGACCTGCTAAAATGGGAGGAAAAGGCAAAATATTTGCCTACCGTATTTTCCTGTATGACACCTTTGTATAAGTAACACTCCCCCTCAAAATGGTAGTTTTTCTGAAAAACAAACAAACATATAAGTCGCATTTGTGTATAAGATGCACTTATTTTAACTCGGTTGGCTTGTGACTTATCATGAAGTGTTGTACTTACCCATTTTAGGGCCCTGAATTTTTATATATTACGCTGCAAGTTATAGTAGAAACATAACAAAAACCAACTCTCCTTATAGGTGCAGGGAGGCAACATTAATTACTTTTTATTCAAACCCATCGAATGCACTATCTTCCGATGCACTATTGAAGAGTTCAGCAACTTCGGCCGGCAGAATCACAATCCTCTCGTCGGCTTCTGAATCTTTGCTTGACTTCATTTCTGCGTTGCACTCAGGTGCACACTGAATTAGGCCAGCTTTCCTGAAGCTGGCAGTTATAGTAGACACAGAAACTGCAGTCCAGGCTTCATGAATCCACTTGGCCACCTCACCAAATGAAGCGCGCTTCATGTGCCCATATGGGGTGGAGGTGTGCTCACCGTCCATCATTCAGGCCTCCCAGAGATGCTGCAAAACAGATTTAAAGCTCCGGTTGACGGCAATATCCAATGGCTGCACCATTTTTGTCATTCCACCGGGAATTTCTAGCGGTAACGAAAGAGTTAAAGGCTCCTAACACGAAAACTACAATAACCAGCCCTGTGACTTTGCCAAGATTGGTTCATTAATGTATACTACTTATTTCTATCAAATTTAGTGAAAGTGAAATTTCGTTGCAGTTGTCCTTTAAAGGTTCGGCTCTTACATGAAAATATAAGATATTTAGGTTCCATGAGAGGCATTTGAAGTGCACTGAGCATCGAGACACAAGTCATGCTTAAGATTGACAGTGTATATTTTTCTGTTCGAAGAACACGCATAACATAACTTTTGTGCTCCTTAGGATAACAATCTCGAAAGGGCCATTGACTGGATCTTCAGCAGAGCCGATGAACTTCAGGCAGAAAGTCAAGATGTTGCCATGGACACAGAAAGTGCTGGCCCTCACATCAAAGATGGCCCTGGAAGTAAGTGCTTTAGTTTTTACTAACAATCCTGATGTAGTTTTAGGATTCTGACCAAAATGTGATCTGTGCTGTGAACTTCGCCGCAGTTCCAGCTGTTACATGTGTGTGGTCCACTGCAAAAGTGACAGCTGGAGAGTCTTTGAGCTTGCCGAATCTGCATTAATGGCAGACTTAGTGTCATCGTGAGTGTAGGTATAGATAGGGGAGATGTGATAGCCCTTAGATTAAGATTTTTTTTCTTGTTGATACAGATCAGTACAGGCAGGGTCAAAAAGCATGTGGGGTGTGGTTCCCCCCCCCCCCCCCCCCCAAAAAAGTCAAATGTTGGCCTGATTTTAGCTTGCAGCCTTTAAAAACACTGCTTTGGTTGAGTGCACAAGTATGGTATTTACTCGATTCTAATGTGCCCTAGAGTGTAATGTGCACCTGTTTTCCTTGACAAAAAAAGAAAGAAAAAAAGAACTGACCTAAATTGTAATGTGCACTTGTTTGCCGTGACCTAAAAAAAAAGGAAGTCCTTTACAGTACCGTGCACATCATTCTTTCATGCAGAAATGCAACTTTCTTTCATTTGGAAAACAGATTTACCCCCAGTGCACTAAAGTTGCAATAAATAAAAAAAGTCGCAGTTTTGCCCGAAAGGCAAAGCATCGATTGCGATAGCAAAATAGTAGACAGTTATACGAAAAGTAAGGAGAGTAGTCTTATCGACCGTATGAACGTTCATACGTTTACTTACCAACTAAATTATCAAGCATGCAGGGGTCTCCTGTGCCATTTGCGCCACTTTGATACAAACACAAATCCTTGCGTCAAACTGTGCCAGAACGTCTTCGGCATGTGTGCTCTGGCAGTGGCCGTGAACAGCGAGCAGATTCGTTCTCTGAGAAAGAGTGCAGCCTCTCACATTACGCACACCGTGTGATGGCATCTCCCGCACAGTTTCTCGTAATTTTCACGCTTACAGCATTGGACTTTTCTGTGTTTCCGGCAAGCAAACGGTGCACATGTGGCAACTCTCGGCTGTTGTCGCTGCTGTCGGAGCAGAATATTCTAGTGTGCTAGCGTGCGGTTGGGTGGGCCGAGCAGTGCAACGATCCCTAGCTGAGACGCTAGAGAAGGAAAAGTAGGCTGAGGCCGCTGCATGCAAAGTAAATGTAACGGAGGCGTGCACTGCAGCAACTTGAGCGGGCGGGTGTCTCTGCACCTAGGGTCGGTATAACGTAAAAATACCGCATTTATTTCAATCTAGGCTGATATTTTTTTCTAATAATTTTATACCAAACTCTAGGGTCGGCTCTGGGGTCTAGGGTAGGTTCTTTTTTCTTATAATCTTATACCAAACTCTAGGATTTTAAAAAATGCACCAAATTGTAATTTAAAACGATAAGTATAGTGCATAATTGGTGCCGTCTAAAAGAGGCAGTATCGCAGCTGCTACTAGCCGCGCCAGTAGCCAACTGAAGTACATGAGCAACGTTGTCATTTTGACCTGTATCGTATCGGCGTGCGGCATGGTGTTATCATAACCGCTATAGTGCCACTTTCAAACGAAAAGTTATGCTAGTCGCACAGGCATCGTCAACCGTTCCAAGCCGGGCGGGACTTCAGCATCGATAAAAAAAACGTCCGTCATTGGAGGTTGCAATGGGAGATGCTTTTTGCTTGTGCCGCAACAAAGATACGACAGCAATAAGGAAGACAAGTGTGCGATAACACAGAGGAGTTGTTGACTAAAATCATCCCCATTTCGATGCGTACGAGCCTTGCCGCACTGTCTGCGCATGCATGGGCGCACGGACGCGAGCTTGCACGCGTCCGCAAGCATACAAGGCTAGTAGCAATGATGACATAGTGAGCTCAGCATGTAAATAGATGCTGTTTTCATTTTGTGAACGCTCTCACTTTCTTGTTCAGCCTACATTGGAGGTAAGTTCTCTTATTTTTTCTGGCTTCGAACATTTGGGGGTTGGCTTAGAATTGGGGCAGGCCTAGATTCGACTAAATACGGTATTCCAATCTCTTTTTATGCCCACATGGGCGAGGCCTGAGTAATTTTATCCTATAACAAAAAGCCAACGGCAGATTTGGAACAAAAACTCGCAGTTTCGCCTGAAAGACGAAGCATCGATTGAGATAACAAATTAGTGGACAGCTATACTAAGTAAGGATAGTAGTCTTATTGGCCATGTAAGGTTGTAAACATGGTCTTGATAACTAAATTAAGAAGTCTGATGCGACACACACACAAACATGAACGCATCTCACTCGCTGACTGCGGAAACTCGCTCTTAAAACGCTGCAGTCGGGAAGCGCAGCAGCAACAGCGAATATGTTTACCTTCATGCTGTCTTGCTTCAGCGTGAATTAAGCAGCGAAAACACAGCAAACACGAAGCTATCAGCACTTGCACTCAGTCCCCCATTGCAGATCGCTTTCGAGATAGGCCGCACCATACACAGCAGTAGCGGCAGTAGAACTCCTCCTCCTCCCTCGCCCCTGTGCCGTGCGCGCCAGGAGAGACGACGTGCTTCCTCCCCACTATCCTCCCTTGCGTGCGAGGTTGAGCTGCCATCGTCAGCTCAGCCTGGCACGTTTTCATTTGCGTATACAGCATATGGCACGCGGCGACCATGTTATCGCCACTGGACTTTATACGTAGCGTCACGGTCATGGCGACAATGATGGCAGAAATGTGCCTGCCTGGAGTGTCCATATAATCTCTATCACAATAAAAACAGATTATAGTAGTGTTATGTTATACCAACCCAGTGTTGATTGGTGTTCTCTGGATCTGTGGTTATATATGGTGACCCAGAAATGGTAATTATGTGACCGCGTTGATTGGACTGCATAATTTGAGAAACTTTCCTGCTATCATCGTGAACATCTGCACGGCAATGTATAGTTCAATCGTAGTGCCGCCGATGTTTTCGGCTTTACAGGAAAGCATGCCCCGTGCCGCCGGTCAGCCCACTTTTCTATTTCTAGTACGCTATAGCTACAAAGTGCGTGTCTACAATACGCTTCATATAGATTTATTCTGCATTTAGTCGTGATTTTGAAGTGCGCTGCCATATTCCATATTCCATTATTCCTCCAAAATTCAGATTGGCTTGCTCTAAATTGCTCCAAAATTAAATTTAGACTCCCCAAAACGTTCCGAAATGCAATTTTATCTGCACCAGACTGCTCCAAAACGTAATTTTGCATGCTTCAAAGATTGCTCCAAAACGACTTTGGGCAGTCCCTCCCTTGAGCATGGTGTTATGCACACACAAGCAAACATGAACATATCTCACTCAATGACTGCGGAAACTCCATCAAAAGGCTGGAGTGAGCAACTGTGGTAGCAGGAGTGAGCGAATTGACCTTTGTGCGGCCTCTTGCCTCAACGTGAACTAAGCGACGACAACACACCGAGGTGCACCTAGATGCGTAGACTGTCTCCATCGCAGTTTCTTTTCGAGATAGGGGCCGCGCTGCTGCCCCATGCGTAGCAGCTGCTGGAGTAGAACGCCTCTCCTGTTTGCGCTATTCCCGCACGCAGGTTTCGGGAACTCAAACACCCGTGATGCGGCCCAATTTCCATCCGTCTCCGCACCCGTGATCACTTTCCTTTTAATTGCGGCATTGCTATGAACCCCGCATGTCCTTGCAGTCGGCACTTCTATGCTTATAGAGCAAACGCACAAAATGAGAAGACCGGGAAGACTGACGGTGCACTAACCTAAGCACACAAAGCTACAGCAGCTAGGCTCGAAATGCGTATGAGGCGGCCATTTTGAAATGCCGATGGCAACATGGTAACTCGGATTTAGGGTCATACTTGATTCTAATGCACACAGAATTTTTGGACTAGATTTATCGAAAAATATGTGCCCATTAGATTTGAGTAAATATGGTAGTCAGAGTCCTTTGAGTAATTTTACTAGGGAACTTGCTGGCTTTTTATATTGCTAGAATAGCTGCCAAGGTTTTAAAAAGGCAAAGTTGTCATTAAGATGACAAAGAACTCGCTAAATTTAGTTACTTTCTCGCGAATTTAGCAGTGTTTATTAGATGTGTACAGGATTCAGAGTCTGGTGCTTGGCATGGAGCTGTCGGGAATGGCAATGCGTGGTTCCTACACCATCCAAATGGCCACCATGAAGTCTTCACACATGTCACTGTAGAGTTAGCATTGTGTTTGGATAGATACTGTATTTATAGGATTGTACGTCGACCTGTTTTTTTTTTTTTTTTTTTTCATTTGAAAATCTGAAGGGGGAGAGGGGGTCGACTTACAATCGAAACCAAAACATGGCACCGCCAAGAAAGCGAGACCAACGAGATATCAGGGGAGCTACAACGTAGTTACAATTTTATGTTGGCTCTATGGCCCCACCCGTAGTTTTTGCTATCCCGTGCATTTGTTCGCTTTTCAGAAAGGTTTTTCAACATTTTTTAGAGTATTACAGTGCACGCAACACTCATGGGGTGTGTTGATAGTCTATGGAAGTGCCACTGTTCCATTCGCGGCGGCACCCCCAGAACGGCGGAGCTTGCAGGAAGTGTCGATAGCTTGTGGAAGAGCAGACGCCGCTCACGTGTTTCTATTTCCCTGTAGCTCAGTTGTTGATGAGTGCTCCAAGCCCACTAAGCATTCGGCCCTCGTTCACAGCAGTGTTCAAGAGGGCTGCCATCCTTTATGCCAAAGAAACAAATCACTGTGCAGCGGGCTGCAAGTTCGATATTCCTGAACAGGTGGTGCGAGAGTGGCGACTTCAGTAAAGCAGAATTTTCACTTGTGACGGCAAGCGAAGAATTTCCCACGGAGCGAAGTCTGGACTCTTTCCGGAGCTGTAGGTCAAGCGTGCGGGATACGTTGTTGAAATGCGTGATCGGTCCCTTCCAGTGAATTGCGACACGGTCATGAAACAAGCCCAGATCTTCGCCTTTTAAGGACCTGCTCCACTGTGAGTACGAGTGGCTGGCGGCAGAAGACCGTGAACTTACGCCAACCGAACCTGTCAAAAGAGGCTCCCTGACGGCTGCGTGTAGTTGGGTGCATTCGGCATGGGCTGCTGTTCCACAAGATGTCGTAGTGCAGTCGTTTGCCAAATGTGGAATTTCGGCGCTGTGAGACTGTAGCAGCGATGATGATGGCAGCACTAGTGAGGACGATGGCACAGGCGAAGACGAGTAGTCCAGTGACCAAGCTAGCTACTAATAAATTTTTGTTATGGGATGCGCCCTCAGGTATGCTCTTCCTTTTTTCCTGTCACGCGATATGGGGGGTTCGACTTACATTCGAGTAGACTTACAGTCACGTAAAATACGGTATGCCCAGGAGCAAAGGGTGTCACTTGGTAACTTCCTTTGCTGGTTATGTGAGGGATCTTGTTAACCCTTTGCAGATTATGAGCTGGTGGCATTCATTAGCCACATGGGTGAGTCTACCATGGTGGGCCACTATGTCTGCCACATCTTCAAGGATGGCCGTTGGGTCATCTTCAATGACAACAAAGTGGCCCTGTCCGAGAACCCGCCCAAGGAATTTGGCTACTTGTACCTGTACCGGCGGGTGCCTGACTCATGACTAGATGGACCGTCACCAAAGCGAGCCAGAGTCGAGGACACTGCTGCAGCATCTGTGGCAGCATCGAGCAATGTTATTTGAGTTGCAGGCCTGCCGCACTGCCTGTCATTGGAAGCAATGGACTTGACAAGTGAATCGAAAATGTGTTTGTGTTTATTACGGTTTGATTTCACGCTGCTTTACTTTTGTGCATTTCTTTCTTTCCGTGTTGTTTTGAGACCATGTTTTCTACATGGTTGAATGTTGTAGATTTGCCTCATAAAATAAACAAAAAGCTTTCTTGAATATTGTCATAGATGTCTGAGGACATCCATCCAAGTGAAATAATGATTGTTGCATGATGCTTTGTGTTCCATCAGGGATGATTTTCTTTTGTAATGATGATGTTGAAGAAACTTTGGTTTTGTTGCAGTGACATGTGCAGAGTGCTTTTTTTTTCTTGCTAACTGTGTGATGAGCATTTGGTTATGAAGTCTACTTTTCAGCAACTTTGTGTTAAGACACTTACAGAGAGAATGTAGCAGTGTTTAGACATCGAAAAGCTTATGGTATTGTGTGCAGTATGTGGCTAAAGAGCTGCTTGTGCCTTTAAAAAATCTAGTTCTGATGAAGAAACAAGCAGGTGTAAATTAAGTAAGAGAAATTGTTGCACTTCGAACAACACTTGTTTATGACATTAAATGATGTGCCCTCACTTTTCTACACTTGTACATACACTAGTGTGTGGCCATTTTTATTGTTGGTTTCATATATTCATTGTTTGTTTACATTCAAGCATTGACCACAGATTTTCATGGTGTTGAATTTTTCCATGGTCACCAATGAGGCATACACTATTACTTTATAGATCTGCTGCAACATCCGAGATCATGTAAGGTAGACTGCCATTTGAATAAACCAAAGTTTGCACACTTCTCTGCACGTGCATGATTTGCATGCCACTAGGCCCTAACACCCAAGGAAGGCCAATCAAGGCATGCTACAGGCTAACATGGGAGAGTAATCATTTTTGCCATATTGACCTGCAGCCTGCAGTAGCAATAGCCCCCTGCTGACCACAGGCACCCACATAAATAAGGTACATATGATGTGAATCCTTCCTGACTATGGTTGCTGCTGGTGTTGCTTCTGCTGTCTTGATGAATAGCTCGCATAATGCAGCACACAACGAATCTGCCTACATACCTGTACTACAGGTGTGCCAGTGGCTGGCTCCCCTCTGTACGAAATTACGCAGTGAAACAACAAACAGTACCCAAGCATCCTCGCTGCAACAAATATACGCCAAACATATGCCAATATGGCTAATGCAAGTAATATCCTATGCGTTCCTTCTCTTGCTGGGGCGCATATGCTCGGTGAGGTCCTCATTGAACCTTGTGAGACACGCACGTCATTGCTGTAAAACGCGGTGCAGAGGATGAACAGCTATTAATTGCATCACGTAAGCTTAATTTCTGTTCTTGTATGTGCATTGGATCTGCATAATTTAATTTTAAGAATGAAAAAAAAAATAGCTACGAGGTTCTAAATCAAAATTATGCTTCCCACAGTTGGTTAAATTCAGCTTGAATGCAACAAGTTTCATTGAAGTCAGTGTAGTGGTTCCATGATGAGAGGATTTCTGTGTTTCACACGTATTCACATGGTGAATTGGAGTTGACCCAGAGCTAAAGCCTCCTTTGTTAAAGTGTTGACCATATTTCGGTTAAGTAATGCATTCCCACTTCCCCTTTCTGTCAGCTTGTCATGGGTGCATCACGAAAGCACAGCGTTATTGTAAAGCTACTTCTAGGCATACTGGCACCTCGTATTAAGGAGAAAGGGAGAGATGCAGGCCAAATTGGACCGCTAGCCATGGTGCGTCATGCCTGTCCAGTACATGCGTAAATAATTCAAAATGATATAGTCTAACCCTGCGTGCCGCAGTAATGCCGCTCTCAGTATGATCCTCTGCGATACATTGTTCTTAGCTCGAGCTACATTTTCTAATTGATTAGTTATTAGGCAGTCGGTGTACTTACCGCTATACGCAATTTTTCCAAAATGCTTTATCGCAGTACACATTCGTACGAAGCACATCCGTCATTATGGAAAGCACAGAAAACTTGCTATGTGAACGTAGCGAAATTGCGTCCCCGCCGCTGAGGCGCAAGCCGCGAGCTATCAGTCGAAGCTTATTGCTAATGTATTCGTATTAGTATTCGTGAGCAGCGATCGGGCTCAAGATAACGCTGACTGATTGCCGTTTTCGAATTCATGGGCAACAGCGGAAATGACCAAGTTCGCCTGTAAATTAAATGGACGGAGCGGTGAAAGCGCGAAAGTACAAGCAGGAAGCTCAACTGAATTCATGCAATACGGCCTTAGCTACCAGCACCGCGCTCGCATAACGCTGACTGATTGCCGTTTTCGAATTCATGGGCAACAGCGGAAATGACCAAGTTCGCCTGTAAATTAAATGGACGGAGCGGCGAAAGCGCGAAAGTACAAGCAGGAAGCTCAACTGAATTCATGCAATACGGCCTTAGCTACCAGCACCGCGCTCGCATAACGCTGACTGATTGCCGTTTTCGAATTCATGGGCAACAGCGGAAATGACCAAGTTCGCCTGTAAATTAAATGGACGGAGCGGTGAAAGCGCGAAAGTACAAGCAGGAAGCTCAACTGAATTCATGCAATACGGCCTTAGCTACCAGCACCGCGCTCGCATAACGCTGACTGATTGCCGTTTTCGAATTCATGGGCAACAGCGGAAATGACCAAGTTCGCCTGTAAACTAAATGGACGGAGCGGCGAAAGCGCGAAAGTACCAGCAGGAAGCTCAACTGAATTCATGCAATACGGCCTTAGCTACCAGCACCGCGCTCGCATAACGCTGACTGATTGCCGTTTTCGAATTCATGGGCAACAGCGGAAATGACCAAGTTCGCCTGTAAATTAAATGGACGGAGCGGTGAAAGCGCGAAAGTACAAGCAGGAAGCTCAACTGAATTCATGCAATACGGCCTTAGCTACCAGCACCGCGCTCGCATAACGCTGACTGATTGCCGTTTTCGAATTCATGGGCAACAGCGGAAATGACCAAGTTCGCCTGTAAATTAAATGGACGGAGCGGCGAAAGCGCGAAAGTACAAGCAGGAAGCTCAACTGAATTCATGCAATACGGCCTTAGCTACCAGCACCGCGCTCGCATAACGCTGACTGATTGCCGTTTTCGAATTCATGGGCAACAGCGGAAATGACCAAGTTCGCCTGTAAATTAAATGGACGGAGCGGTGAAAGCGCGAAAGTACAAGCAGGAAGCTCAACTGAATTCATGCAATACGGCCTTAGCTACCAGCACCGCGCTCGCATAACGCTGACTGATTGCCGTTTTCGAATTCATGGGCAACAGCGGAAATGACCAAGTTCGCCTGTAAATTAAATGGACGGAGCGGCGAAAGCGCGAAAGTACAAGCAGGAAGCTCAACTGAATTCATGCAATACGGCCTTAGCTACCAGCACCGCGCTCGCATAACGCTGACTGATTGCCGTTTTCGAATTCATGGGCAACAGCGGAAATGACCAAGTTCGCCTGTAAATTAAATGGACGGAGCGGTGAAAGCGCGAAAGTACAAGCAGGAAGCTCAACTGAATTCATGCAATTCGGCCTTAGCTACCAGCACCGCGCTCGCATAACGCTGACTGATTGCCGTTTTCGAATTCATGGGCAACAGCGGAAATGACCAAGTTCGCCTGTAAATTAAATGGACGGAGCGGTGAAAGCGCGAAAGTACAAGCAGGAAGCTCAACTGAATTCATGCAATACGGCCTTAGCTACCAGCACCGCGCTCGCATAACGCTGACTGATTGCCGTTTTCGAATTCATGGGCAACAGCGGAAATGACCAAGTTCGCCTGTAAATTAAATGGACGGAGCGGCGAAAGCGCGAAAGTACAAGCAGGAAGCTCAACTGAATTCATGCAATACGGCCTTAGCTACCAGCACCGCGCTCGCATAACGCTGACTGATTGCCGTTTTCGAATTCATGGGCAACAGCGGAAATGACCAAGTTCGCCTGTAAATTAAATGGACGGAGCGGTGAAAGCGCGAAAGTACAAGCAGGAAGCTCAACTGAATTCATGCAATACGGCCTTAGCTACCAGCACCGCGCTCGCATAACGCTGACTGATTGCCGTTTTCGAATTCATGGGCAACAGCGGAAATGACCAAGTTCGCCTGTAAATTAAATGGACGGAGCGGCGAAAGCGCGAAAGTACAAGCAGGAAGCTCAACTGAATTCATGCAATACGGCCTTAGCTACCAGCACCGCGCTCGCATAACGCTGACTGATTGCCGTTTTCGAATTCATGGGCAACAGCGGAAATGACCAAGTTCGCCTGTAAATTAAATGGACGGAGCGGCGAAAGCGCGAAAGTACAAGCAGGAAGCTCAACTGAATTCATGCAATACGGCCTTAGCTACCAGCACCGCGCTCGCATAACGCTGACTGATTGCCGTTTTCGAATTCATGGGCAACAGCGGAAATGACCAAGTTCGCCTGTAAATTAAATGGACGGAGCGGCGAAAGCGCGAAAGTACAAGCAGGAAGCTCAACTGAATTCATGCAATACGGCCTTAGCTACCAGCACCGCGCTCGCATAACGCTGACTGATTGCCGTTTTCGAATTCATGGGCAACAGCGGAAATGACCAAGTTCGCCTGTAAATTAAATGGACGGAGCGGTGAAAGCGCGAAAGTACAAGCAGGAAGCTCAACTGAATTCATGCAATACGGCCTTAGCTACCAGCACCGCGCTCGCATAACGCTGACTGATTGCCGTTTTCGAATTCATGGGCAACAGCGGAAATGACCAAGTTCGCCTGTAAATTAAATGGACGGAGCGGCGAAAGCGCGAAAGTACCAGCAGGAAGCTCAACTGAATTCATGCAATACGGCCTTAGCTACCAGCACCGCGCTCGCATAACGCTGACTGATTGCCGTTTTCGAATTCATGGGCAACAGCGGAAATGACCAAGTTCGCCTGTAAATTAAATGGACGGAGCGGTGAAAGCGCGAAAGTACAAGCAGGAAGCTCAACTGAATTCATGCAATACGGCCTTAGCTACCAGCACCGCGCTCGCATAACGCTGACTGATTGCCGTTTTCGAATTCATGGGCAACAGCGGAAATGACCAAGTTCGCCTGTAAATTAAATGGACGGAGCGGTGAAAGCGCGAAAGTACAAGCAGGAAGCTCAACTGAATTCATGCAATACGGCCTTAGCTACCAGCACCGCGCTCGCATAACGCTGACTGATTGCCGTTTTCGAATTCATGGGCAACAGCGGAAATGACCAAATTCGCCTGTAAATTAAATGGACGGAGCGGTGAAAGCGCGAAAGTACAAGCAGGAAGCTCAACTGAATTCATGCAATACGGCCTTAGCTACCAGCACCGCGCTCGCATAACGCTGACTGATTGCCGTTTTCGAATTCATGGGCAACAGCGGAAATGACCAAGTTCGCCTGTAAATTAAATGGACGGAGCGGTGAAAGCGCGAAAGTACAAGCAGGAAGCTCAACTGAATTCATGCAATACGGCCTTAGCTACCAGCACCGCGCTCGCATAACGCTGACTGATTGCCGTTTTCGAATTCATGGGCAACAGCGGAAATGACCAAGTTCGCCTGTAAATTAAATGGACGGAGCGGTGAAAGCGCGAAAGTACAAGCAGGAAGCTCAACTGAATTCATGCAATACGGCCTTAGCTACCAGCACCGCGCTCGCATAACGCTGACTGATTGCCGTTTTCGAATTCATGGGCAACAGCGGAAATGACCAAGTTCGCCTGTAAATTAAATGGACGGAGCGGCGAAAGCGCGAAAGTACAAGCAGGAAGCTCAACTGAATTCATGCAATACGGCCTTAGCTACCAGCACCGCGCTCGCATAACGCTGACTGATTGCCGTTTTCGAATTCATGGGCAACAGCGGAAATGACCAAGTTCGCCTGTAAATTAAATGGACGGAGCGGTGAAAGCGCGAAAGTACAAGCAGGAAGCTCAACTGAATTCATGCAATACGGCCTTAGCTACCAGCACCGCGCTCGCATAACGCTGACTGATTGCCGTTTTTGAATTCATGGGCAACAGCGGAAATGACCAAGTTCGCCTGTAAATTAAATGGACGGAGCGGCGAAAGCGCGAAAGTACAAGCTGGAAGCTCAACTGAATTCACGCAATACGGCCTTAGCTACCAGCACCGCGCTCGCCTTTGAATCGCTGAGCTCTGTTACATGGCTCTTTATGCATGGCTGGCGAACGCGATCAGCTAGTGGCCTTGGCCGTAGCCTGTTTAGCATGGTGCGAATTTGCTTGCGGTTTCGCACTTGCGGATGCGCAGGTGTGGCAGATGAGGCGTGGGTATAGTGAATAGAATATTTTCTGGTTCACTATAGTCGTGCGCCCCGCCCACTTCGTGCGTGCGATTTTTTAATGTTCGGCGTGCTGAACTTCTCTGCGAAAAGGCACGCGCGGAAAGGATGGGGTACCAATGGCAACGCAGATCGTCGGACACGTCACTGTGGCCTGCCTGCTTAAATTTTGCTTTGCTAAAGTAACGAGCTCTAACAAAAAAAAAAAAAGAAAGGTTTCAGGAAAACAGTTTTTAACTTGTTTTACTTTGTTTTGACGCGGCTTCCGCTAGGCGCTCGCAAACTAGGAAAACCTCAGCCACGATCGGTGCGTGTGAAACGGAAATGCGAAGTTCGCATTTGCGGAAATTGTAGCTGCGATAAACGCAGTGTAAAATGGCATCACGTGAAAGTTGTTTATCGCGAAATAATAAGTGCAGATTATTTGGTCACTCGTTTACAGTTTTCCAATGGGTCACGCTTTACTACTGACGCACCGCCCGGAGCGCTATGCATAGCCTTGAGAGCCCGCTGTGGACCAGGGGTACTATTCTGGACATTATCAAATTACGCTATGTTGTCGAATTTGGTAATGAAGGAATTTAGAGCTAATCGGTGAGGCCGACTTAGTAATTAGGTTTGTCGCCATGCACAGCGCCATCTTATGGCTGCGTTTATGCTAGTCAATTTTTACTATTATTTTTTTCACTGACAACTTCGTCAGTAACTTCCACTTTGTTACGTTTGGCCGGCTCTTACCCTCTGAAACACCGGCGACGTTTGGTTTCCTAGGAGCATCAGTATTAAGTTCCCACATGTTACAGTTCTTTTTCCTGTTACGTCCAAAAACTGCGACGGCGCATCACCGCCGAATGCGGCCACGTAGCAGAACCCGCCGCCCGGCGCAGAGGTATCGCCATAGCAGTGTTCATTCAGCTCGTCGCCTGTCGCCGATCTGAACACGGCTCACGAAGTCGAAAACCAAGCCAAGAGGAGATGGACGAAGGCACTATGGGTCGCACCACACCCGTGTTCTCGGACGCTGTCATTACATTCGATACCTTGCGCGGTTGTTTCGATATACAAGGTGAGTGGAAACTGATATGAGTGTTAGAAAAAAATGTCGCAGTTTCGGCCAAAAGGCGAAGCATTGATTGCGATAGCAAATTATTAGACAGCTGTACGCAGTAAGGCTAGTAGGTTTATAAGCTGTAAAACTGCTGTAAACATGAGCTTACTAGATAAATTAAGCGCAGGCAAATATGGGCACATCTCGCTCGATGACAGCGAACGCTCGCTGTCGGAACGCTGGCAGGATGAAGAGCGGCAGCAGCGGCGAGCGAATTCTTGTACCACAAACTAATCTGGATTCCGGCACACACGGGGATAGAAGGAAATGAAAGGGCAGACAGCTTGGCTCGAGCGGCCACACGCCCTGGGACAGTACTTCACCGTGGAGATCGGCTATTCAGTTACTGAATTACCACAGAGGCAATAGAATTAGATACTCCCCGCCACACAAAGCCTTAACACAGCAAGAAGCAGCTAGTTGGCGGAGGCTGCAAACGGGAACCTTCTCTAACTTACATATACTAAGCAAGATGTATCCTACACAATTTAGGAACACTTGCCCGTGGTGCGGGGCAACCCCCACGCTTTACCATATAACCTGGGAGTGCACACGTAACTACTCATTCCACCAACACAAAACCCCGAGTGCGGAGCAGTGGGAGAGCCGGCTCACCAGCTGCGAGCTCGCCGCCCAAAGGGCAATGGTGCAGCACGCAAGCGAAGCAGCGCGGCTCAGTGGAGCCCTGGACGAGGGGCCCAACCCTGCTAAGAAGGTCAAGCGTCTGCAGCGATGAAGACGAAGACCGAACGCTAAACCCTTAATGGACCAAATAGTTTTCTCTCTCTCTCTCTCTCTCTCTTGCAGCCTCTCGCTTCTACGCGAACTAGGCGCGCGAGAACACAACGCGCAAGAAGCCATCAACTATCTCGGGCCGGTTAACTTTCGAACCCATCGCGGATTGGGTGCCTCCAAGACGGGACGCGCGCGGCCGCACTCAGCAGTGCCACGGCCGGAGTGGAAGCGGAGACGCGCGCTACCCTGCTCCTGCTCCTTCCGCCTCACTTGGCGCGCCCACATCTTCCCACTCCAGCTAGCGTGCTCGAAAAGTCGGCGCGCACCCTCCCTACCTTCCTTGCGCGCTGCAGAAGACGCCGCAAACACAACGTTTGTGTGGTGAAGTTACTTCTAGAGCTTGAGAGCAACGGCAATGAAACGCTTAGCGTGAAATTAAAGTTAGCTTTCAGTCAGTCTCCCTCTAATTTATCAGCATTAATTTAGCAGGTTGTTCAAGGGATCACTTGGAACTGAGTGCTAAATTAGAACGTTTTCCTCAAGAAAACGTTTTTATGGCATTTTTGCTTGCGCTGTGCCCTGCGGAATATTGAGTTCGTCATTTGCTCAAAGCGTTCGTTAATAAATCGATGCTTACAACTTCCTCCTGATGAAAATTTCAATATTTATAAGCTATGACACTTAAACAAAGCGCGTTTGGTTATTTATTGTCAACTCCGTGGGACAGGTGCTCGGAACAAGAGTGTCTTCGCTACGCGGCGAAACGTGGTGCAGACCGCGAATGTATATTTATACAATGCATACATACAGTTATAATAAACGATTGTATTGTGTACAGCCCCATAATTCAATTACAGTTTAACATTTCTGCCATGATGCGATGTGCCATGTGAGACAATGATAATGTTCAACCTTCTCTGCGATTATGAACAATGACGTACAACAACGCCTCAAGCAAACGCGTCTTCCTGTGTGTTCTGTGAACTACGCAGACAAACAGCCTTGGTGCACGCAAGGTGACGTTTAACATCAACTCGGCACTCTCGTATTGGACTAAACGTTGAGGAAGTTACACATTCGCCGCCAACATCACTGCTAATTATCGTCAATCCAAGCAAACAGCATATAAAGCTTCGCTTACATCGATTCTCACAGTGCGTGGGATCCGTCAATTTTTTTCATTCACTATTGCTTGGTGACAAATTTATGAATATTTTCTCCCGCTCTAGGAATACTATAGTCATTACAATGATTTGTCATGTAAAAGCCTGTTTGTGCTATAATTTCAAAAGGGATGATTTTACAGGTTTGGGGATCTATAAACCAAATTTACGAGCATTGACAAAGTTTGTGTTGCATAACTGTATTATTTAGAAAAAAGAAATGTTCCTGCCAGGCTGTTAGAAACATCCTTGACGCTACTCGTATAATCTATTCAGCTCATGTACTAGTATGAGGTTTACTCCAAATCACTTAATACGCGTTGGCGAAGGTAAAAAAAGAAAGAAAGAAACCATGCATTCACCAGGAAGCTTTCGTGAAAACAAAAGCACGCTGTCGCAGAAAACGACTTCCATTTTCGTGTATTTCAGTAACGAGTGCACAAAAGGTAAAATAAACCTAGAAGTTTAGCAGAGTTTACAAGTAGTTTGATCTGTAGGCGGAACTTTCCAAAACTCAATAGTATCGGAAGTGAATATTTCAGTAGAAAGATTATAGGTATAAAATCAATATCTTAGTTACTGCTAACGTCTCCGCAGTTGCACGTGAAAATTGCTTCATCATAAAGTAGTGCCTGTTATTATGCGCAGCACGGCACATATGCTTAAATTCGTGCTGAACGCATGGCGCCCATCAGGCGGGCGTTGTTGAGCGTTCTCGAGTCAGCCTGTGTAGATCGAACTCGATGCAGGTTGAGCACAACTACTCGCCGAAACGACTGCGCGTAACTTTCGTATGCCGAGCGGTGATCGAACGGGCCTTCACGCAAACGCCCGAATGCCGTTCGCACTAGACACTATTTCTTTCAAATTTGTTGTATCTCGCATGTGGCGTTGTCGCGAGGTCTTAGACAAATGACTGTGTACTTTTAGTCGCTTTACAACCTCACAGGCTGTTTTGAGGAACACCTTAAACACGCGACATGACGTGCGACGTCAGCTACTGGACTTTCTTGGACCGCGGCAGTGTCTGGAATCTGAACGGCGTCCCATTAAAGCGTTTATAGCATCCTTACGCAATACATGCCTCAATTTGACTTGCAAGGCTCGACAAGACTCAGTGAGGCTCGCTGCCCGGGCCTGCGGGCAACGTCGGCAATGGCGCCGCACACGCCCTTGCGAGCTCGCTGCTGAACCCCGGCTCGCAACACAGGTGCGCTTCCATACGGGTTACAGTCTTAAAACATTTGCAGCCTTTGGGGTGTATATTTGCCTCACAACGATAATCGCCATCTGTGTCGCCCGCATTTCCTTTCTTTAACACTGCGAGCCCGGGTACTTCCAAGTCACGAACGGCGTGCTCGTTATCAGCGTGACACAGCATTCTCGACAGGCAAATGACGAGCGCAGCGTTTTCAAGAAAGGAAACGCAAGCAGGGCAGATGACGATTACCGTCGTGAGGCAAATATACACCCCAAAGGGTGCAACTGCTTTAAGAGTGTAGTGGATTTCGCGCGCTTGTGTGTGTGGTGCACGTACCAACCAGTTCAGCTCTACATTCTGCTTTAAGAGAGAGTCTGAACAGCGATACTAATTCAGTTTGGACTGGCTTTCTTTAAAAACAAATTGTTTATTTGGTGCAGAAAAATTGATTACAATTCGAAAAAAATAAGGGCCAAAGTTTCCTTTGTTGAATATCCCGTTGCAGTTGCGCGTCGTAACTGTGACGGTACGAATGTTTTCGTTTGTTTCCTACTTTTACACTTTATTCATCAATGCAGACGTGCGATTTATACGAGTTACTTGCGCGGGAGCAAATACCAAGCTATCATGACAGTTTCGCCCGTAGGGCAAGGAACTAGCTGGTAGCGGTAGCAAGGTTCCTTCGACAAGTGTTCTAACTATACGCGGGTTCAACTTGGCAAAAAAACAAAAATAACTGCTGCTTGGCAAAAGGAACAGTGTCCTGGCAGCTGCCAGACGTCTCACAAAGCTGGTGTGATTAGGAGTGCTGCCAGCGGCGTTGGAGGCGTTGCACCTGCATAGTGCACAAGGTGACATCGGCGAAAGAGCCGTCGGTGTTGATCAGCATTTAGAGAAATAATAGATAATGTTAGCTTGAAGCTTACTGTCCGTTCACTAGTGCATACACACAGACTCTCAAAAGGAACGCTAATGTGCATCGCTAATGCCAGAAGCGGAAGTCAAAACGGTGACCCCGAGCCGAGTGAGAGAAGCGTTGAGCACGCGTCCACTTCGTTTCGTTGTTTTGCAAGCTTCCCGCGCCAGCCACGCATGAACCGTCGAAAGCGGGACACCATTACCACGGCGCCAACGGAGCGGATGTGCTTCGAGCGTCCGTATAATTGTTATCGCGATAAAATATTTATTAGGGATTCACCTACACACACGGCCGCTTGCGAACACCGCGGGCACCTCCGCGTCCTTTTCTTCTTCTATAATCGTGTTCACTGCCTAGCCTTTAACGCTGTAACCGTGGCGCTAGCGACCAACTAGCATAACTAACACGTCTGGACCTCCGGAACGGAAAGGCTGCGAATATTAATTTGCATTGACGTTGCCCCAGAGAATTCGATATAGGTAGTCGAAAAAAGCGGCACATTTCCCGCTGGCAATTTTAGGGGTTTTCGTAGGAATCTTTATGGTCACAGTGCGTACAAAAAAGTATGGGTGGCGCTAGCTGTAAGCACACGCATCATCTTGTTATTCATTTTGTATTATTTCAAAATAAGCACCGAATACACACATTTTACTCGACACTGCATCTTTTTAAAAGGAATTGCGAACAACGTTCTCAGAGCCAAATCATTTTTTTCGCCTCCTCGTCTTCCTCGACCTGCAGCGCGAGCTTCTCGGGGCACGCGCTGCTTTCGAACGTGCCGGCCCGAACATTGCCAGCCAGGCCCACGTCGTAGTTCGTCCACGTCAACGATCAGTACCATCTGCCCGTGTAACACGGCTGCCGGCAACACCAAGGCTACGAAGAGCAAGAATACGATTCTCTTCAGTGACAGGCGACCTGCAGCCACCGCTACGCAAGAGGACTTCCGTAAGAAGATCTGGTTTACGCCGTCGCCGACGCGACTGTTCATGCGAAGAGAGAGAGACGCAAGCACCGTGGACGCAAGTATGGCGCCAACACGGTCCTCTGTCACCAAAGAAGATCCCGCTAAGGAGCAGCCACGGACTTCTCTTGAATGGGCCAAGCTGCCTACCACAAGCGACAAAGAGAAAAGAATGCCCAGGGCAGATTTTTTACCAGTTGGGAAGAATTTCTACGCCGAGGATCCCGAGGTTGCATGCGTGACGGCTCAGGAGGTGGGTGAATTCAGGCCAGCCAACAACGATGTAGTTTCCAAGAATCCGGGAGCGCAGGAACATCCACCCCCGAGCGTATCATCCGACCCATTGACATCGTTCGAGGAGGCATTTGCAAAGTACCTAGCAATCTTAGACGATTTCAAGAAACAGTATCGGTGTTTTAGCAACACCTGGCCAATCCTGCATCGATATCACGACATGATTTCTATTGCACAAAAGGGTACAGGCAAGACTCTGGCATTCCTCTTACCTGCAGCCTTGGTCCACGTCGACAGCCAGGCTCTTCCAATCGAGCAGAGCAAGGGCCCTACTTGTCTCACCCTCGCCCCGATACGCGAACTTGCCCAGCAAATCGAGCGAGAAGCAAAGAACTGCCTAGGTATCAGGTCCATACGCATTTATGGCGGTGGCAGTCGGCGAGGGCTGACCGATGGTGTCCAACAAAGTGCGTAGATGACGTCGTGACTCCTGGCCGGCTCAACGACCTAGCCATGAACAATGTCATCAACCTCGGATGCACCACTTTTCTTGTTATGGATGAAGCGGACCGCATGCAGGACGTGGGTTCTGATGTGCAGAGTAGGAAGGTCATGTTGGGCATCAGGCTGGACAGTCAGACAGTGATTACAAGTGCCACTTGGCCAGAGGTCGTGCGTCGTCCCTCCGAACAGCTACGCAATAATCTCTTACAGATGTTCATCGGATCACAGGATTTAGCCGCCATGCATATTGTCACACGGAATATCATCTCTTGTGAGGAAAGTGAAAAATGGGAGCACCTCAGCCTTCTTCGGTTCCATGCAACCTCAAGACAACGTCATTCTTTCTAGGAGCAATAACTTTGATGGATCGCCTGACGTGAGGACTTGTCCTGTCGTGTTTGGTATCGACTGCGATTCCAACCACGGAGGCTGGGAGCAGCGTGACCGCGCGCGAGCCCTTGAGGACTTCCGGGGCGGAAAGGTGCAGTGCTAGACATAGAAGACGTTACGCATATCTTCAATTATGACTTCCATCGCAATATTCGGCAGTGCGTGCATTGTGTCGGACGGACGGCTTTATCTGGACGCCGCGGCGAGTCACTGACGCGACATGCGCGTGAACTCGTGAACATTTTGGAACCAAGAGGTCTCGCTCGACCTCTGTGGAATGGACGACCGCTACAACAGCCGTGGTAGACGTCGCGCTGAAGAAAAGACAACGTACTTTCGCGGTGTCTTCCTTCATTCTATTTTTGAAAATAAAATCAATGAATTACGTCAGCCGTGATTGTCAACGACTCATCTCTGCTCATCCCGCACTGCTTCTAATCATTAGTGCTCGGATATACTTGGAGCGTACGTTTAGCTTAGGCACCCCAGCAGAGAGGAGAATTTCTCAGCTAAATTACATATCGATCATTTAGCTAGGGCTTCAGTAATAGGCTACTGTTTTATTGTATTCATGTCTTTCCATCATTTCGAGGAAGGGCTGCCTTAATGCATAAAATAAAAGCTGCCTTTCACCTACGTATACCATTCTGACAACTGACAGATCGAAGACAGCGAAGCTATATAAGCGAGTTCTCACACACACTGAAGCGCTAAGGGCCTGTTTGCTGGCTGACAGCCTCGCTCGAACGCGTTCGAGCGTGGTCGTGACTGACTTTTCTTAGCGACGGCCCCTACGCATGCCGGCATTGCATCACCATGACGCTGTCACCGCCTACGCCGTGCGAACTCCTGTGCTCCGTTTCATACATCATGTGCAACGCTGTGGAGGCTAGACAGACTGTCCGCCAGGGCTGCGTTCGCACCAACAAATAGATCGCTATTCTTGCGAGCATTAGGTGAAAGTGATGTTTACTTAGATTCAGTGTTAAGGGAAAAAAAAAGTCCTTAAAAAAGAACAAACCGTGTATTTGTACGGTTGCTAGCACGTTGTTTTAAATCAACTTGCGTTTAATTTCTTTTTCTTTTTGGGTTTGTTTAGTTGTAGCCGTGGTTGCAGCCGTCGCGACGGCCTCACGTACACGCTCGCGCGAGCAAACGCCGTTGGCGCGCAGCGAAGCCCAGCGTGTACGGAACGCGCGGAGCGATAAATTTTGGTGAACGAACTTCCTGCGTAGACACCCCCCTTAGAACTGCGTCCCCTTTCATTTCCTCCCCAGATGGTAACCACCAAGAGGGAAGGTCGTGCCCGTGTATACGAAATAAAATATATCTACCACCGCCACCACCACCTGCGTAGCTTCTACAATTTCGGTGACTTGCGTAGCTTCCACGGAGTTGCAAGCCGAGCATGAAATGGAGTACAGCTGTCCTCTAACGTGGAGCCGGCATAACAAGACGCCATGAACAAAAAATACGGTTTACTGGCTTAATAAAAAAAAAACAGCACGTATATGCTGCCATTTATTTATATGAGACATACGCAAGGTAACTTTAATTTTATAATAATTGATATTTACGTTTCAAAGCTAGTTCGCGGCTCCGACACACGTTGTGTCGCAGTTACATTCGATATCGACCACGCCGTCGCACGCCGGCCTTGACCAGACGAAAAGTTTTGTGAAACTCCCCTCAACAGCTTCGCTGTCAAAGACAAATGAATGCCTGAGAATGCGTCAAAACCTGCCTTAACCACAAAATTCCCATCGTTCTCACATATTAGGCTATCACATTATTCCAGAAAATGGGAAAGAGAAGGCCACTCGCCAAATAATAATCCCATATGTATAAAAGAATCGTTTTTCACACTTGAACCGCTTTGGCACCGAAAAGATTTTCTAAACTTGCAAGTTAGAGTCTTTGATTTCTTTGGGAAATATAGTCCTTCTTTAGCGATGAACAGTTTAAGGGGACGTGCGCAGACGCTGTCCAATTTCGTGACGTACGTCACTTAGGAAGGTCACACATTGGGTTAGTCGATTCTGAAGGATTCAAAGCGTAACAGTGCTGCTTTGGACAAGGACATGAACAGCACGAACAGCAACGTGAACTGTTATCCTCGTCTGCTCATTTATTCATGTCCTCGTCCAATGTCGCGCTATTTGTACATTTAGAATCCTGACCTCAGGCCAAGTTGACGTGGGAGCTTCATATCAGCGCCGCCACCTTCCTATACTCTTGCACCCCTTTATTCCGGCCTACCAAGCTTCCTGTCACAGTAAGCCTAGTGTACACTTTGCTATTGCCAGAAGCGTAACTCACTAGTAAGGCTCAACCTGATATTCATAGCAACTTAGCATCTCTTTAACGTACAGATGTATCTTTCCATCTCGCATACGACGAGACTTCTTTAGACGCGACCTAGCTTCACAAGTTTCAGCACATCCTTTTCATGGTGTATACCAGAATGGCGCAAAAAAAGGGGGGGGGAGCAATGGGAAAGGGATTCTACCCAATATTTATTTAAGCCGAGTTCACTTCTCCGTTACTGTTGTCAACAGACCGTCGCGTCTCCTGAACACCGTGGCACGTTTGAATATTCTGCAACATAAGAAATTACGCGCACTTCAATTCGCGAGTTATTTAACGAGCATAGTTGGTGTCAAAAGGCTACAAACCGCGGGACCTGGGATGAAGTTGAATATTTCGGCAGCCTGGGCATGCACCGAGGTATGAGGGTCTCCAGCGTGCACCAGTACATGCGAGCAACATACAGAGTTCTACCGTTTTACTAACTTCGCTTGAAAACTGCTCGGAAATCCAACGTTTTCACAAAGTTCGAGCCCGGGCAAGTTGGGACGTGTTCCATGTAACTATGAATCAAAGGGAGCACCGGGACAAAGACAGGAAAAGATGAAGACAGTCGCTTGTCTACGTCTTTTCCTGTCTTTGACCCGGCGTGCCCTGTAATTCGTACTTCCTACAGACCCGTGGTCCTGAAAACTTGGACGCCGACTGTAAGTAAAAGGTTACAACTGCAAGTTCCTGGCAATGTTAGCCCAGCATGTGTGGCTTTGTAACAATGTTAAATCAATATCTCCGCTCACTGATCGAAAAATAAATGGAAAAATATTTCGAGACAAATCTAGGGCTTCGTTACCATTTTTCCTGGAACTACGGGTTATTAGCGAACAATTTTGCTAATGCATCCTGATATCGATCAGCCACGGCCGAGGACTAGCGAGTGAGCGCGCGTCAAGTTCTTACGCAACAAAACTGTAAAAAAAAAAAAAATCATGAAACTAAGTGAAGCAGAACAACTGTCCAGACTTTTCTTCTCATGTCGTTGGTTAATGAGTTTCTTTTGAAATAGCTTAAATATTTTATTAACAGAACGAAAGCTATGCCATCAGCGTTCAATTCATTTATCAAGTACAGCTTTTTCACTTTAAATGATGTAGCATTCGGAAGATGAATACTGGAAAAGAAAATCCCTAAATAGAAAAGTACGCATAATCCCCACGTACTACCAGTACTAGCCTATGGGGTAAATCCCATAAAGGACAACGAGAAGACTAGTTGGGAAGTTAACAGAGCTTGAGACCGGCCTTGTTTGTACGTGTTCTTCAAGATCATCTTAATCAATTTCCTCCTCATTTTGTTATTTTTACGCACGCTTCACAAAGATATGGGAAGGCCGGAGTTGGCATATTTTCCAATTAGCTTAACTGGTCTTCTGCGCTCCGTCTCTCTGTTTACACCGCAATATTTCGTGCAGATTTTTGCCAGTTATGGCTACCACGAAACTGGGTTCTCGGGAATTTAATATAATAATTGTTACTGATGCGATTTCTGTCTCTACGCATACAACTTTTAATAAGCGGTCACACATGTTAATATTTTTCACACTTGTCCCGGGCCGTTTGCCTGAAGTCCGCTTTGTCTGGGTTCCCGGGCACTGTGGAATCTTTTCAAATGAATCCGCTAACTGGCTCGCATCGTCGTCACTAAATGGTTCGGTCCTAAATGTTCGTCCTGGTTTTTCTTTTAAAACAGGAGCTAGATTTAAACGCCTTTTATTTCTAAATTTTAATGAATTATCCTTACTTTCCTCTGATGATTTCCGGCACCTAAAATTTCCGTGGAAGACGAGCAAATGCCTTTCACGTCAATGCGAGGTGACATTATCAAACTTCCGCTGTAGAGTTCCCCGCATAACTTTTTACCTCCATAGATGTGGTTTATCTGTAACTAACCTCTGCTAATTTTGCAACGTACCAGAAACTATTGACCACTTCTATCTCTCTTGCCGCCGTGTATACTCCCTCCGCACAACGTTTCTCATATTTCCGACTGGTAATATGGATATGGCACTTACAACACCAAGCATGTCCTTTGGTGCCTGTCAATTAGGCACAAGCCACGGGTCTATTATTACTGATCTGCGTAAGTTCATTAAAGCGTCCGGAAGAGTACGCTGCTAGGGTACCAATCGTGGTGCATTTTATCTTTTTTTTTCTTTGTTTATGAATGAGCTCTCTCATAATTTTTGGTATCTCTTAGTTGCCTAATGCTTCGTTTTGACTGTTTGATTTCTATTCATTTTTGTCTTTTGTTTGATACACGTCTCATTAACTCCAGTGTGACTCATACTAGACTCGCAACCCCTCGTCGGTATGAGTCATGTATTGAGGCGGTGGCGGCAACAACAACAACAACAACAACAACAACAACAACAGCAACAACAACAACAACAACAACAACAACAACAACAACAACAACAACAACAACAACAACAACAACAACAACGTTAACAGGTAGCATGGGAGTTTAGCACTGATGCAAGCATTATGCTTACACTACTTATGTGAGCATCTCAGGCGGGCTTGCAAGTCATATACAGGGTGAGTGAGCGAGTGAATAAACTTTATTGTAGGTCCAGTGTCACAGCCATCATGCGCCAAGATTTAAAAATACGCAAATGCCCCGTAGCACGCAAGGTAATGTTGTTTGCTGTCACTTGGAGATGCTCATACTATATTTTGCATACCGCCTAATTACATTGTTAGTGTTAATTATATATATATATATATATATATATATATATATATATAGAGAGAGAGAGAGAGAGAGAGAGATAGCTTTGTTATGGCGAAAATGACATCGTGTACTAATTAAAGGCCAGTTACACGCTCAAACTATTGCTTGAATGCTGTCTTTCGCGGCATTGAGCTCGCCGCCGTGACTCAATCAGTGGCTATGGCGTTCTTTTGCTGATCATGATCGAGGTCGCTGGTTCGACTAACGGGCGCGGCGGCCGTATTCCATTTTGGACGGAATGCAAAGAATCTTGTGCACCGTGCTTTTGGGGTACGCCAAAATTAATCCGACGCACTCCGCCACATGTCCTTCTTAACCCGATTCTGCAATTTCGAGACTGTAAACGCCAAGATTTAACTTTTCTTTTTCTTTTCCCTTCGCGGCATCGTAGCGCAGTGGGAGAGCTCCAAGGTGACTAGTCGAGGAAGTCGTTATAGACTGATGTTTTGCGTGAGTACTAATTGTTCTTGTATGAACGTGATACGTCGTTGTTTCTTTTTCCGCTTTTTAAGGGAGTTGAAGCGGATCAGTCGCAGGCGTCGATGAACGACTGTGCCTGAGTGAATTCATATAGGAGACTAGCCATACAGACATACTTCAAGTAATGCTTATTATACGAAGACAAATCAGAGGTCAGAGGCTAACCATAATTTTCTATGCAGCCATTCGGTGTAGGGGTGAGGGAAGGACGTAAAACGGAGAAGGAAGGTGACGACGACGTGGACGAATACGAATGAACTCAGGAACACGAAGACTGGAGGCTCTCCTTAGAGTTCCATTTCGAGACCCGTTATTCCGCAAAATAATGAAAACTGATAAAGAGAGAAAAATATGCCGGATGTGGATCGAAGTTATTAGTCCTGGTCACAAATGGCTTTAACTCGAGAAAGAAAAGAAAGATTGAGTTCTGCTTCATGTGGAGGAGGGCGGCGACAGCTTGGGCGTATCCACGGTTTCCAGGCCTTTAAAGGTAGATACGTATGTAGAATCAGCGATATATCGCCGCTAAAAAGGCTCATCGACAACCGCTGAGCGCGAACGACAGCACCGTGAGAGTCAAGTCTCGCCGGCGAGCCGTGGTCAGACGAGCGCTCCCTCTTCTCGACTCTACATAAACTTAAAATCTTTTTTCGTTCGCGCAAGGTGCCCCATTTTTTTTCCTCTTCCATGAAAATGCGGACGGGAATATATAATGTGGGTCGCGACCGCGCGCGCGCGCGGCCGACATATCAATTTCGGCCTATTAATTTGACACCATATACAATCGTGCGGTCGTCGTTACACTCGAAACTGGGTCAGTCGCCTCCGCCCTCGCGCCATCGCGGGTGCAGCGGCGTTTAGCTGGGTACTTTCTCGCCCGCCTGCTTTGCGTCGCGTCCGCATACGTGACGCGAGCCGGCGCGCACGTGCCACGCGGGGCGGCGCGAGCACTGCGGCGGCCGTGAAGCCAGGAATCCCCCAGCGGGTACCGCTCCGGGTCGAGGTCGACCTCCCTGCCCCCGGGGTCCGCAGCCAGGGGCAGGACTTCGCTGAGCTGCGCGGCCTACTACTACGGTACGCCTTTAAAACGAAGTGATCGGGGCCTCCGAAATATAATTCGTTATACAGGTCACTACGATGTAAAGATCGCGCACCGCACTACTAGCCCCGATAGAGCAGGGACAGAATTATTCGTTCGTTATACGGGTAGTTTCCTTGTAAAGGAGTTCGTTGTAGGGACGTTCGGTTGTAGTCGGTGAAAGCCTAAGAATGAAAGATCGTTGTACGCTGTCCGAGTCAAACACAATTTGCCCATATGCGCAAGCCCATTAGGTTTGCTTCTTTTCGTGACGTCAAGTGGTTCTCCCTGATTAAAATGGAGCTATTTTCTCAGTACATATCTGTCTCTGTGTCACTAGCCTGAACATCCGGGCAAATTTTATGAGTGACTGATATCACCTCTCTGCCAGAGGTAATACTATAGCTTTAAACAACGAGCTTTTATTTTTTAATTAGCCTATTATTTACATTAGCAGAGAAAAGTCATAAGTTGTGAGTGGACTCAGACTGGCTCAGCTCCCTTTCATAGGTGAAGGGCAAGTGCACTGTGTTTTTGTGGTTGGAGCTTGTACTGAATTCTTTAGGTTGTCACCGACTACAAGCTACACCTACAAAAGCACACTGAACTTGCCCTTCACGGAAATAAGCGAACCTAGGACTGGCGCATCTATGCCAGTTGTGCTTGAGCTGGGCAGCGTACACAGAACATTAAAAAAATTTGTGGGATGTCACCGACTGTAGGGTTGTGCAGCACCCCTTTTACGTTCACTCGATCGTTCGCTCACTTGTTCACTCACTTGAGCCCACTGACTTACTAATTAACGCGCCGACTAGTTCATCCACTCATTCACGTTCCCTCGATCACTGTCCACTCACTCGCTCACTGCTCAGCCACAAGTTAGTCGCCCGTTCACTCCGTCATTATAACGCTGACTCATTCGTTCTCGCTGATACGCTATTCACTCTCTCGCTTTCTGCTCACCCGCCAGACACTCATTCACTAATCGCTTATTGCTTCCTTTACTTGTCACTCACTCGCTCGTCCACTCAACACTACTAACACACTATTAATTCAGTCACTCACTATTTGCTCACTCCTATATCGCTCACGATCACGCTAGCTTATTCACTGCATTATTCACCGATTTACCATTCACCCAGACGCCTCCTTCTCACTCACGAATAAGTCACCTATTCAGTAATAACCTACTCCTTCAAGCTCTAATAATTGTCACTCACTATTCACTATTTCATTCCTCGTTCAATCGCCGCCCAATAAGTTCAATCACGCGCGAATCTCTTCGCGTCATGTACCCCTCATCTTGAGGTACACGCGTATAGCTCTTTCAGTACTTTCAGAAAGCAGATAGTAACGCTAAGAGTACGAACCCAGTTTAACTCGCACGGCTTTAATTTGCGCGGCTCAGTCGCTGTTTGTTATTCTATGAAAACGGTGCTTGGAACTTTTTCCCCGTTTTCATTTACTAGCCTTTCTTACGTACCCTTTTATTTTTTCTTCTTTACATTTTGTTTTTGGCTCGCGCCACAGCGGGAAGACCGCAAACAAGCTAGCAACGTGCGCTGCGCGCGTGGCCAGGGCTGCATGCGCTAGGCACTGCGCAGTGCACGTAGTGTAGGAGCTGTCGCGCACACCTGTTCCCAGGGGGTTATACGTTGCTCCAGGAAACGAGGGGGAGGGGTGGGGATGAAAAGACCTTGCGGGTATTCACTCTCAGTCGCTGCACTTAATGACAGCGGCACAAATAAACGTGGCTTCCCGGATATCTTTCTTTTGTTTTAGTTTATTTTTTTTATTGCGTCTCTCCATATGCTGTCGCGACATATTAGAGCGCGATGGCGTTTGAGGGAAGTTTAATATTTTTGTCACGTATGTGTTTTCATATTTGGCGATTGAAAGAGCAAGGAGTGAAATTAGCTTTATTTAGGAACTACGCCCTTCCGGCACTCGCGCCGCCGCATAAAAGAGAAAATGAGATTAAGAACACCGAGCTGCCCCCTTCCCCCACGCATGCATATCTATCTATCTATCTATCTATCTATCTATCTATCTATCTATCTATCTATCTATCTATCTATCTATCTATCTATCTATCTATCTATCTATCTATCTATCTATCTATCTATCTATCTATCTATCTATCTATCTGTCTGTCTCCGTCCGTCCGTCCGTCCGTCCGTCTATCTATCTATCTATCTATCTATCTATCTATCTATCTATCTATCTATCTATCTATCTATCTGTCTGTCTGTCTGTCTGTCTGTCTGTCTGTCTGTCTGTCTGTCTGTCTGTCTGTCTGTCTGTCCGTCCGTCCGTCCGTCCGTCCGTCCGTCCGTCCGTCCGTCCGTCCGTCCGTCCGTCCGTCCGTCCGTCTGTCTGTCTGTCTGTCTGTCTGTCTGTCTGTCTGTCTGTCTGTCTGTCTGTCTGTCTGTCTGTCTGTCTGTCTGTCTGTCGTTCTGTCTGTCTGTCTGTCTGTCTGTCTGTCTGTCTGTCTGTCTGTCTGTCTGTCTGTCTGTCTGTCTGTCTGTCTGTCTGTAAAATTCTATAAAATGTTTGTTGATAAGACTAAGGAAGGGAAGATTGACCAGCCTGGGGCGCACTCTTCAATCAAGCTGCTCCGAATGATGCTATGACGAAGGGAAGTTATGATTTCGGGCAATGAGTAGGCTCGCTTGTTTATGAGCATTTCTGTCCCTCTTCCCTCTGTTCTTATCGTCATACATTACGCGTCCACGAAAACGTATAATCCAGGGTATCGCTCAGGAACTGGTGAAAACTTTACTCTTGCGCGAACTGCCTGAACCGAAGGATTTAACTGACAACTCGAGAACGAAATAAAACAGCGAGAAATTGTGGTTTTCGGTTCAGGTTAGCTAACCTCTCCGGAGCTTTACATTCAGGCATTTCCTGCATTGGTGAATTAACCCTGCTGTCACCTCTGTAAGCGTTCCGAGGTTTGCTGCCGTTTTAGAAGTGGCGGCACCGTTCTTGCGGTTTCGCATTGTTGTTTCGGAAATAGATAACTGTGAAGTGCTTCGGCGGCAGGTGGGAGACCAATATGATCGCTGACAAAATTAAACACTTCTTTATGATTATTTGATTACAATTGTGTGGGATAGAAATGTAATCTGTTAGCGATAATGTAAGGCAGCATTAATATTTGTAGCAGAATGTGGCGCTAAACTCATACTGTTTATTCGGCGGCATGAGCCGCCGAATACGCAGCATACACATTAAACGAAGAGCAAGAACATGGCTATTAGAACGGTGCCTAGAGTCCGATGCGCGTGCCTTGTGGGGCACGGATAGAATATGGCGGGGAATGGGGATTCTCAAAATGGAGAAAGGCTTTGCACTTTTAGCATCCTGAAGTAATTTACTGCGTATGAAGCAGCTAATGGCGCTACAAATATACGCCGAGGATGGTATGACGACGACGACCAAAGATGACACTAACGATATAGTGGCAGGAACGACGGCAGCGTGATGACGATTCCTCGCGGAGGCTGAGCTGAATTTGTGTCCTGGCGTGGTAGCTATGTTTCAACTCGTGAGATGTTCTTAAGAAATTTTCTTTATTAAGTGATTTTATCTTATGTCGTACCGGCTTTATCTTTGCAAAACGTTTTTTTTTTTTATCAAACGATGGAGCAGAAGAGTAGCCAGCACGTTTAGGAGACGACGCCCAAGACCTCCTTATATACTTTTATTAATAATATTTAAAAGAAATTGACGACACGACGATGGTATGAGGACGCCATTTCGCTGACTGAGATCTGTATTAGATAGCGAAAATCAATATTTGAGAGAGGAATGTTGACAATGAGTGCTGCGTTGAAAGCTGCACTGCAAAGGACCGTGTTTCGTCCAACCAAAGGTGTATAAATAGGTGTATCTTTAGGAATTAATTATACATAAAGCTAGCTACTTCACGACTTTGAAACTTCCTAACGAGCAGTACGTCCTCAGCATAGCCTTTTGCTGGTCGCAAGTGAGCCTATCTGGCATTCAACGGAACAAAAGGAAGTTCTCCGACCCCACAGGTTCTTTTTTTTTTTTTTTAACGTGCGCCAAAAGCAAGTCTACACGAGCATACTTGCATACCGCCCTCATCGAGATGTGATTGCCACCACCAGGTCAGGACCCCATGACTTCGTTCTCGGCAGCAGAATGCAGCCATATAAATCGATCCACCGCCGCGGGTGAGTAAAAAGTTCCCAAATCGACGTGATAGATGAAGGTTTGAAGAGGTGTATAATGCACTATTCCCAGTGAGGATTAGTTGAACGTTCCGTGAAACTGCTTGACACTTTGCTATCGTACCTCTCCCGTTTTGATTTCATTATCGCAGCTTTCAGATATGTTTTTTCTTTTTCCGGTTGTTTTCTTTTTTTCCGCTTCAGCAGCACGGACTTGACGTTTTTGTATGCGTTGTAAGTTCGTGGTATTCATATTCGAGTCGCGCCCATAACGACAGGCCTGCACATCGCAGAGTCCGCGCGGGAGTTTTAGCATGGCGCAATCCGCGCGGGCTTTTCCCCGCCGCACTCTGAAGTGAGTGCGCGTAGGCGAGAAGCGGGAGCTCGGTTAATCGACGGCGCTTCGCGGAACGGGATGCATGTTCGCAGACCCTGGGCTGAAAGACACATAGCCACGTTTTGGGCTGCGTGGTCTATCAACGGCCAAACAGCGGTGACTCGGTAGCAATGGCGTTCTGCTAAGCGCGAGGTCGCTGGTTCGGGTCCTGGGGAGAGGAGGGCGAAATGCAAGAAAGTTTGCGTACTCAGATTAAGGAGCACTTTAAGAAACGCATGGTGGCCAAAATTAGACCGGAGACCACCACTGTCTGTGGTGTGCCTCATAAGCCGCTGCGCCATTTCTGACCGTAAAACCCTCCAATTCTTTCGGTCTATCAACGGACTGCATGTACTTTATATTTAATGGCTCCTTTTTTTGTCTCGCTGGCTTGGTTGTTAGTTCACTGTGAATGCAGTGCGGAAGACACAACAGGCAAAGTGGACGACACACAGTACTGCACCGTACTCAAAATGACGCAGTTCTCTTGTTCGCGCTGTTATTAAAAAAAGTATTTTCAGCACGAGACACGTTTAATGACTTTCACTTGTCGTTTCGTAAAATCGTACTTCAAGGAACGCCACGACCTCTGAGACACGTATGCCACGTACGACATAACCACCTCCTCTGTCCCCGTAGGCCTGGTGAAGTCGAGTCCAACTCTGAGTACAAAGTCGTGTGGGAGAGCATGAATACTGAAGCTTGGCCAGCGCTACTGAAGCTACAGCCGAAGCCACAGCCGCATCCACAACCACTTCAAGTGATACAGAGCGCCGCAGTAGAGTCCACATCAGTACTTTGTTGCGTACTAGTTGGTTCATGCAGCGCCGGCTCCCGACACATTGCCCGAAAGAGATCGGTGTGTGGGTGCGTTGCTTCGGTCTCTCATGAATACCTTTCGCATACTCTTCAGTAAGCTGCACACTTCGTCAGCGCGAAATGCAGTGAAAGTGCTGGATGGAGGAGCAGGAGGAGGAGGAGATGGGTGGTCAAGCTACGGGCGGATCTAGCCTTGCATAGGCATGCAGATAATTGCTCCGCCTGAGCGTCTCCCATATACCGTGCAGTGACAGTTCACTCTGTATCCAATGAGGCTATCAACTGCATTACGCGATTGGTAAAGTGCACCATTACTTGATAACCTTTAGCATTCGTTGACTAGTTCAGTTTCTTGGGAAAAAATGCTGGCTCTCCCTTAATCGAGAGTAGATGTAAGAATGAAATGGATACTGGCAAAGCAGATTGGTTGGAGTAATTACGACGATTACTCACAGCTATGTCACAGCCATCACGACTATTTCACAACCATCCACGGCGCGCCGTACGCTGCCGGCCTGGTCATGCTACGTGGCGCCGTCTCTCGAACGAGGCGGCGCCTCACCAGCTATGAGGAAGCACCTAACTGACTCAAGAGGCAGGAGTCTTGTCTCCTTTCGCCGCCTTTCGCCGCGGGTTTAATGGCGGCAGCTGCGTAACGTATCTGCGGGGCACGACATATAGCAGCTCCTTGAACTTGACTATGGTGTCACGGCGTTTCGCTGTACGCAGTGCACTGTGCGCACACAGTGTTCACTCACTTTTTATTTCCCTGTTCCCTTATCCCCGGTGTAGGGTAGCAAACCGGACGCTCGTCTGGCTGACACCCTTGTCTTTCCTCTCCTTGCTTTCTTTCTCACTAGCCTGAAAAATTCGTTCGCTAAAACAAGGCTGTCTCTAGCTCTTTAAAAAAAAAACAGAAAAAAAAAAACGATCATGAGTGCATTAGCATTAGGATTTCGCATATTCCTGCGTTTTTTTTTTCTCCTAGTCCGTCCGTTTTTGTTTTTGTATATTCAAGCGTCCGTGCATCTGAGACCGCTAGTTCGTTTACGCGACGTGCGGTGCAATGCAACACCGAACGCTGGGGTGACGTCCTCCAACAATGTCGCCGGTCTAAGTTCGCCGGTTCTTGGTTGATCCGGCTACTTGCGTCGCGCTTGTCACACGACACGTGATGGACGACGCGTCGAGGAAGCGCAACGCCTCGACTGCGCGAAAGCTCCCCGTTGACCGTTGAGCCAGATACTAACTCATGTGTGAAAGAACTGTACCTCACCAGAAAAAAAAAAGGAAGGAAAGAACATGGGAGTCGGATCACGCAACTGCCGTTTAACAGGGAAAAACATGGGTGATGAGCCGGACGAGACGCATAATTTGATCCTGGCTTGAATAACAATAGCCATGGAACGGTAAGCGAATGCTTTGTGCCGGAGCACTTGGGTCAAACGATGTCGGCAGAGTTCCACGAGTGCGCCTAGTAAGTTCACTGTTCCCGGAAAACACGCCGCTTGCAGGACAAGACGGGGTAGATCAGTGGATCAATTGGAAAGGTTGCAAGTCTGGCTACATCGTAATATCTGGTGCAAACACAAATTAAACATAAAGTTCAATCTGCTCAACAAGAGCTAAACATGAGGTAGAGAGAGAAAGAAAAAGAGACAGAAAGTTTAAGCGCCAAGAATAAAGAAAATAACGAAAATGAGATACAAACAAAGGCATGACAAGACATACCTGGGGCCAGCGACCGCGTTAACTAAATTAAATTGTCTGGTTTAATATTCTAAAACTGCACATTGAGTTGTGAGGGATGCCTGAGTGGAGAGCTACGAATGAATTCTTAGCACCGGGGGTTCTTTGACGCGCACATATATCTAAGTAAACAATCTTGTATGTATTTCGTCTCCATCGAAATGCGACCGCCGCGGGCTGGAAGCAGTTTATTGGAAAAATCAGCCCAAGCTAAATATTATAACGCGTAACGTTAACTGAGTAGTACGCACCTACATAAAGTAAATGGAAGTACCGCTGGAAGCGTACTTCCATTTCATTTAATGAAAGTTTCTATCCTTCATTAGACCGCTGGAAATGCACTACCGTAGTATAGCTATAGGGAACACAACGAAAATGGCATAAGCGCACGAGAGCCGCTTACAGGCGAATATGTGCGAGAAAAAGAAATACTAAAAGTAAAGGAAAAGTAGAATCGGTAAGTGGTAAGTTCGCGCTAAACCCGTCAATCAAAGAGAGCAAAAATGAAAAAAAGAAAAGGAAAGTTTAAAACTGTTTTTTCGTTCCACATTCGCTTTCAGCAAACTGGTAGACTGGTTCAGCGAGGAATGCAGCAGGGCGGCACACATAAAAGAAGCAGAGCACGCAGAGAGCGGTCGCCTATGCGCCGTCGCTAGGGGCAGCGGAGTGGGATTGGCGGTGTGGGTGAAAGGGGTTCGTGAGAGGAAAACGGAAGAGTACTACAACCCCCTGGCAACCGTCAGCCTAGAGAAGAAGAAAAAAAGAAGAGAGAGAGAGGGGGGGAGAGAGATAGAAAGCGCGTCGCGCGGGGCGCACTACAAACGGCGGCGGGACGGACGACCAGTGGACGCGCGCCGTGCTGCAGTTTGGCCGCAGCGACGCTGGGGCTCGGGTGCGGTGCGGTGTGGTCAACGCGCCGCCAGTGTTGAGGGCGCACCGCAGGAATGCCTCCTGCTGACGGCCGCGCGACTCGTGAACGTGGTGACGACGTGCCACTCGGTGGTGACGCAGTGCCCACGACGACGACGGCGGCATCGTTGTCGTAGCAGTGGGTTTGTAAAGGAAAGAGAGCTGTCGCTGGGGTCGCATCTCAGCGATGCCGCGCAAGATCAACTTCAGCGTGGTCCAAGTTAGCGCCGAGGACGAGAACTTCCCCGCCTCTGAACTGAACCTGCACGGACCGACCGTCAAGGGATGGCTCTCCAAAAAGTGAGAACAACGTCAATTCCAACGACTCGACTGTTTCTTCTTCGAGGATTGGTCGAGCACGTCGCGTCGTTTCGCTGGCTGAGCTCGTTAGAGTGACTAATTCAGAAAAAAAAAACACCACCGCGAATAAAGTAGCTAGAAAGTTTAGGCGCCTTGTACGCAGATGTACGTAGCAGCGTAAACAAGGCGCACTTTTGATTTATTGGCTGCTCACGTTCAAAAATTGGCAAAGACGTGCGCTTGCTTCTTCACATGCATTTATTACGCATATGCCACGGTTTCCAGACGTCAGCCAACACCACGTTTTCGTGTTATTGCTTTACTGCAAGGTTTATGTTATACCAAAAAGCAATCATTCCGAAACATTACCCAGAACCTGCTGAAAGTGTTTTGTACGATTAACTGGTATAGCTTGAGAGAATGTGCTTCATTGTAAAGAAAGGCACGCAGAGTACCTGCGTAAGTGCTTGGACAGTGCATTGTGTATCTCCTCAGTTTGCTTTTCGGTTGCGTGACGAGACAGACCGTTATGGCTTCTTATGCTCCGTGCCGCGTTCCATCGACTTCTAGTAAACCGTTCGTATACTCGCTCAGACGTGTAACGACTTCGTCGAGCCTGCTTTGCGAACACGTGGACGTGCAGCCACGCTGTTTGCAAAGACGACATTGCGAGCGCAGTGTTCCTTGATGCTTTAGGCAGCAAACCCATGGAACGTATTTGTGACGTATTTTCTACATAGCGTCGTTTCGCGCCGCGCCGTGTGTACGCCGTAATGAATTGGTTTAAATAAATACACAGAACACAGGTAGATATATTGACTCACTGGGTTACCGAAAGAAACTCTCTTTATTTAATTAGTCTTATCTGCATCGACGGAGGACCCGTATGCTTCCTGTACTCAAAACTTCTGCAGATAGAAAGGAACACTCGCCCTTATCTCCAGATAATCGACACGTCTTGCGCGGTACAGGAGCTTCACTAGAAGGCCCAACGATCGCTCCTGTCACGAGCTTTTGGTGCGTACTGTGTACAGTCGGCCACGAAAGCTTACAGGACACATGATTTACGAAAAAAAAAAAGAAAACTGAACTACCGCGATGTCTGGACACATAGCCTCGAATTCGCAGTTCTTATGCAGCCTTTGCGACCAACATCGTGATTTATTAAATTAGAAGCGCCATGCCATAACAGTGGAAAAATTTGCATTTGTTGAAGAGCAAGTGCCCCGTAATTACTTATGGTCTACTGTAGATTACGAAAGATTCGAGATCGAATAGCCAAGCCGAATAAGAGAACAAATACAGTCGAGTCCCGAGACAGCCGTGCCAGTGACGTAAAATAATGCATATAAGTCGCCACGGCCTTCAAGCGGCGCCGGCGAACACCTCCGAGCCTAAACGTGTGTGTACATACCGCATCAAGCGAAGCTAGAAGCACTGGCGCGTTTCCGAATAGTAGAGTTTGCTTCTCCCCATTGCACTTTTACCGAGCCACTGACGGCTTCGATCAGCGTTGAAATGATGACGAGATGCCAAGTGCTCACAATAGCATTTCAGAGTTGCGTGTGGTTGTGATGATGATAAAAATGACGATGATGATGATGAGCCTCAAACATTTTACGTGCATGTTATGTAGAATGTGCCAAGGATCGGCCGGTCAGAAGAAGGTAAATAAAACGGATCAGAGATTCAGAGAAAAAAAACACCGAAAAGTTAGCATGTAGAGCGAAAAAGTGGAAACGAAATAAGCGTGCGTAACTGAGCGATCAGAGTACAAGAACCGAGTATCTTACGTTTAGAGAGTCTGTTTCAATGTATAAGGTATATTAGTTTGTGTATTCAATAAAGAAGTAATAGAGATTTTTAAAAAAGAATAGCTGCATTCAACCGTTTACATCATTAAATTATAATATTAAGATAATTAAAGTACCTTATGGAGTTTAAAGACCTGAATATGCATAGTCGACTATGACGCACGCAGTAGTCTGAGTACCCGGGGCTTTTTAACGTGCACGGCACACGGACCTGTCTTAATACCGTCTATAATACGGCTGGCGTGACTAGAAATCGAACCCGCGACCTCGTATTACGCAGCAAAACGCCATAGTGGATGAGACACCGCACCCCCCCCCCCCCCCCACCACCACCACCACCAACAACAAAAGAAAACAAGTAACATGGTTGGCGCACGGTATGTCATTATGGAAACCGCATCATCATCCACCTCATACAATTCTAGTCTCACGTGACATTCTATCTGTAGGCACAGCTCCTGGTTTCAGTGAGCTATACAAACTGCCGCAAAGAGCTCGGTGAACTAGAAAGAAGGGCGTGAACATGAGTGAGCTGGTGACCGCTTTTGCAAGTTTACTATGTCGTATAGAAAAAGGTGGCTTAATAGTGATACCTTAAAAAAAAGACAAGAAAAGGAGGTTGTTGTAGTACCAGCTTGCGCTACATGTGGATGTTGCGTGTTCGAACCAAGTAGGGACAGCGTTGTTTTTCCATTCGCTTGCGTTTTATGCAGTGTGAATTTCCATTATTTTTCTTAATCGGGAGTGATTGTTGAGAGCTCTTATATTGGCTTACACTGAAAAAGGGCATTTCATTGCTATTTTAGCTATCAGAGAACTTCCTTTCATTTACTGGATAGACGGGAATAATAGCCGCGCGCTTATAAAAGTAGCACTTTCAACTGTGAAAAAGAAAGTTATTAAACAACATTTAGTTCTTAAGAGCGAATAAGCAGCACCCTCAACTTTAAAAGGTCAATGAAACCACCTTTCGGAAGAGAAAGCAACAAGGCGAACTTATTGTTTTGCTGTTTCATAACTTCTGAGGAACGGAGAAGTAGACTAAATCAATACACAGTTGGGGAATTGAAAGTACCTCTTACCCCTTTATTAAAGTAAGCTATTCAGCGATTTGTTACGAGCACGAAAAACAAGGGAATACGAAAAAGTTTACAGGGACCGATTACTCACAATAGTCCACTGTTGCAGAAAATGATCATCAATTCATCCAAGATATGCTAAAAAGAGACGCGAAGAAGCATTGGTCAGTCGTATAATAGAAGTCTGCTAATCGAATCAAATTCACTTTTTCTTGGGTTAACGGATGAAGCACTTTATACATTCCGGACTACTTCGTCGAATGTGAAGCTCCTCAAGCAGTTCGCTCACCTTTCCTCCCTCTTATATACGCCTGATTGTTGAGCTCGTCCACCCACCTCCCCTCTCTGCCCCCTATCTATAAAACAGCTTTGCGGCGCCCAACCATAAACAAAATCGCATATTGCTGAACTTTTTATTCATCTTGAGTGTTAATCGTATCAGTATGTAAGCCTCAATGTGCTAGTGTCATACTGCGAAAGAGGAAAGAGAAAAGGACGGCAAAAAGAGAGAGAGAAAGCAAGAAGAGCTTCGCGCTTTTTTCGCGCTAAATTGTTGTCAAATTGTTGCGCAACATGGACAGACAGACAGACGAACGAACGAACGAACGAACGAACAGGTGCAGCTGATGCACAAGTGATTGCGGTGAAACCGACTTTAACACGCCGTGGTGGCGCAGTGACTATCGCGTTGCGCTGCAGAGCCCGAGGCCGCCGGATCCGACTCCGCTCGGCGGCCACATTTCGATGGGAGCGAAATGCAAAAAAAAAGAAAAAATAGAAAAGAAACGTCCGTGTACCCTGCATTGGGTAGACATTAAGGAACCTCATATGTCCGAAATTAATCCGGAGTCCTCCACGATAGCGTGCCTCATAATCATATCGCAGTTTTAGCACGTAAAACCCCCAGAACTTAATTTTTTAAATCGGCTTTAACTTTTAAGAGCGTGAAGTGAAGAATAAGCACATGTGCAGTAATGTTATTCTTAGGAAACAGCTAGTGTTCCCTTGCCCTCGTTTATTCTCGCTTTTGAGAGGGTTGCAGTTTTATCTGTTAATAACTTCATGATATTGCTGGACTTTTATTTTTGTTCGACTTTTGTTTCTTACAATGATCAACTTAACATTTACCGTAATGACACCTGCATTGGTTCATGTGTCGTGCCAGTTTTATGTAAAATGTTTTTATCTGCTATTGACATAGACATGGCCCAGGCTTTTGACGATAGAAAGGTGGTTGAAGTTTTAGATATCTTGACGAATTTTTAGTGATTTTGAAAGTTAAGCCTCCTGTGACGCCCACTAATACACTGAATGACTCTTTATAGGGCTATTTGGACAGCATAACAAACAGATTTTCTGTAAGCGTGAGCTTCTTAGCTATGATAACTTGCATTTTTTAGGGTAAAGACTACCATTCTCTGGGCGACACATCTGCTGGGCGTTCTGTCCGCGGTTGCGCGAGGAGCTTTTGCCGTCTGACTCGACGCACAATAAAGTTGTTAAGAGGGCAATATCGTCCACGTGTCTTGGGGCGATGTTGGTAAGGTTTTGGTTTCACAATATGCAGGAAAATTTTAATCATCAGGTCACACGGCTACGATTTGATGACGACATTAGCCCTAGTTGCCTAGTTGTTTTCGTTTGTTCGTTTTCGGACCTGGCAATCCCCTGGCGGCGGAGAAATCGCGACGGGCGCCATCGTTCCAAAAGCTTGCCGAGCCGAGTAACGCAAACTATGTCGCGCGCGATTGAAAGAGGCCCATGAGTCCTATGTGCCCGCCCCGACACTCTACTGCTTCTTTTCACCCTCAGATGTACCTCTCATCCGACAATCTCTGACCTTCGTTCTCCGTAATGACGCAATCATCCATATAATTTCTCGCACATCAGGCCACCCTTCAGTCAGGTCTGCGGGGCTGCATGTCACCGCGATACACACTTGCTGGAAATTTCTCCGCACACTTACCTTGTCCCATACTAGCGTGCGCGCACAACAATCGCCCTTCTGTTCTTTACACTACTGCCTAACCAGAAGACCTGCGCTGCCCCTGACCTTTAAATACAAATGATATAATGGAATGATATAATGTCCGTGCACAATGGTATAACGTTTACACAAAACAGAGATGAAATGAAAAAAAGAATGAAAAAAGCGCAGGGACAGGACTTAAAACTGCTAGAAAAGCAGCTTGACAGGATTCCTGCCCCAGTTCTTCTGGCCCAGTGTCAGAAAACAGTGAGAAATATACTTACACATATCAATTTAAAAAATAGAGAGATAAATTGCATGTGGAAACATACAGGATACGTGCAAAAACATATGCGCACAATTTCCATTTGCGTTTGCCTTTTGCTATGTCTTAATGAGGGTTGAAGAGAAGGACGAACAACACTTGAGCACTTATTTATTATACTATTACCACGCACTGCAAGGCTTACAAACGAACGAACGAACGAACGAACGAACAAACAAACAAACAAACAAACAAACCGAAAACTGGTGCAATAACGAAGCTGCGGAATAAAAAAAGAAAGGGTCACCTAATTGCCGACGCTAAAGAAGACAAGGTCGACGTGTATGATGGCACAAATTATTCTATGATAGCATGTGGATTAAATGTCACTATTCTGTCTCTTGTTGCCTCTTTTCTACGTTCAATATTAACTAATTTCGTATTTTATTTGTGACGTATTTCACGCGCAATCACGTCCACCTTATCTTTAGCGTAGGCACTTGGTTGACTTTGTCTTTTCTGACCAAGTGGCCTGGTGTGCTTATACCAGAGAAAGTGCAGTCTATGGTGCGATGTGGATAATTTTAGAATATGTTGGCGCTAATTAAGCTCGTACCGCTAGTTTTGTCCACTCTACGACTAATTCTCACTTAGTCTGGGCACTAGCGAAGCTGCTTTCCAGACACCGTTGCTTCGCCCGAGCTATGCTTAGACCAAGCGAACTCGCATCATCTTCCAAAAGTGTGCCGCATGGCGGCTTTGCCTCAGCGTGTGAGCATCTACGGCGGTGCACCCTTTACAGGAGTATAGTGCAATTGGTGAATTTTGGGTCATATTGGCGCTAATTAAGGTCATTCCGTTAATTTTACCTACTTTGCGACAGATTATCGCCTTTTGTGGTAACTGACGAAGCCACCTTCCAGGCACTATTGCTGCGTGCGATCGCTGCTCAAGTCAAGCGAATTCGCTCCATTTACCAGAAGTGGCGTACGGTGGTTTTACCTCAGCATGTCTATTATATCTACGGCGGTTCACTCTATACAATATTATAGTCCAATGTGGTTAATTTATTACTACATATATACTACTTACACCCGCACCTGTAATTTTACATACTTTACGGCTAACTTGTGCTTCAGGTCTCGTTGAAGTTTACATTTGATGCCATTTGCCACTCGCTATGACGCTCCGAAGGCGCGGAAAGGCCGTCTCTTCTTTTTTTTTTGCTTTAAGTGGTTGCAAGATACCCAGCTCCCAGATACGCCGAACCCATGTGAAGTCAGCTAAAAGGACCTTGTCTTCACAGAGCATGTGTGGTAATGATAAGTCCTCTGCATAGAGAAGGAAACATTGGTGATTGGTACAGCTGTTCTGCCCACTGCACTGCTCTAATGCGAGATATATTTGCTTGAAAATCTGGACGGTTATACCTCGTAATGCATGGCGTGCGCAGGCCAGCTTTTTTTCGACTTGTTAATTGTGCAATAAAACGGCCAGTTCAGCGCCTTTTCCTGTGTGTATTCTTTTTTCAATGTGTGATGCCGAACTTCGTGCGCTGTCTTCTAAGTATACAATCTGTGTTCCCAAAACCATGCTTTGTCTGCCTCCCACAGATATTCAACATACCCACAAGAGATTGTTATACAGATGGAGACCAAATGCCGCATTTGTCGCATCCAGATCCTTTCCCATCAGTACTGCATAGGTAAGCTCATTGTCATGATTTAGCGTGCTACGACGAATAACATCAATCCCAGCATTATTTCTATGACCTAGTTAAAGCACATAAACTTCATGTCGGCTTTTTAATACTAAGATGTCACCAGGGTTGTCAGAAGCAGGCGCAGGAGAGGATGATGACGAAATCATTTCGGCAACTTGATTTATATTTTGGGCGATATGCGCATTTCAGGCATGTAAATGCATGCAGCGTACGTTATGATAACAAAAACGACGCAACATAACGGCACAAGGAAGAAGTACAGTGTCTGTTTCCTTTCTTTGTCTCTTTAGATTGCGCTGTTAGTGCTCTAACTACTATGAACCAAGTAGCCCACAAGCAAAGTCACGTTATTAGATTTTAAAAATGGGAAAACCGAAGCGCTAAGAACGATCAGATGGAAAGAGATAAAGATGAATCAGAGAGAAAACACGACCTTTATTATTGTGGGGCCCGTATTAAAAAAAAGAAGTTCTTACGCAAGAACTGTTTCTAAGAGTAGATGCTAGCCAATCGCACGATTTTGGACATACAGCAGGGTGGCTAACCAGTGGTCAACATCACTTACGAACGAAAATATTAATGAATGATGATCTAGATTTCATTCCTTTGGAATAGAAACTAAGCATTAAATGTATCGGTGGTTTCGCGGGAACTTCTCTGGTACAGTGTTGTCATGGTTGAACGGAAAATGGAAAGCAAGAAAATGAAAGCGATATTAAAAAACACAGAGCTATTCTTAGAACAATTACTGGCCTGTCCCACCGAGTAGTTCGTTTCTTGTGCTCTCGATGTACAACCGTATAACCATCAACGCAAACTTGACTGCGTGCTTTTGCATTTAATTTTGTGCCGTTACAACCTCCGCTACATTGATTCGCGGTTTTTGTTGCTCACCAGTGCACCTCCGTGTGTGACGCGCTTAACTCGTTTCCGCCGCTTTTCCGCTGATGCCCAACTCAGAGTTAAATGTTGGTGGAGGTTGTCGCAATGAGCATGCACGATGCATATTTTCTTGCAGCGGGATTGCCATTTTCATCTTGAAAGGAAAAGCTTAAAAAAACAACAGGGATAGCTGAAGACAAGCTTGTTTGGTTTCTGACTCGTCTTGTCGCGTTGTTAACGCACCTGCACCAGGTCGCCGTAGCGTCACATAATGCATGACAGCGCTTGATTGGGAGGCAAGAAAGTTGTGCGTATCGATAAAGACCGCACTCACAAGTGAGCAGAGAGCTTGCCTGGAAATTTTCGAAAAAGTTACTTGCGCAGAAATGGCCCAAATCTGCGAAGGTACCCTGAACTTTCTTACGTCACAACGACGTACACAGGCGTTAAGGATTATGGGAGAAATCCAACGAGGGAAAAACTGGCCTTAATTTTCTCCAGTTACAATCGACCTTATCCCGTCTAATGAGTGAGAACAGAGCTTATAAGGAATAATTTACCGGTGCACGTTGATTTGGTGTTGCTTTTCGGTGTCCCTTTAAGAGAGTATACGACGCCGATGCAGTTCGTGCGCTGAACTGGCTGTTCTCGTTTGGCGCGCCTTATTTACAGCCACCACAATCGACATCTACGTGGGCAACGTCCCCAAAGGTCTCGACGTGGCTCTCTACAACGCCCGGTGGACTCATTTAGGGTGAGTGCACCGCACGCCACGCTCCAGCACGCCGACGGCGGCCGGAGCCCGTTCCTTGGCGGTGCATTGCCGCTCGACCCTTCCCGTAAGCCGACTAACGTCCGGCTACAAAACGTGCTGTCCGCGCACGTGATTCATTACTTACCTTCCTGCACAGGCCGCTGGCGGGCGCTTAAGCGGGCTCTCTCTCCCTCTCCTCCCCGTTATTGTTTTATTCGTTCCTGTGGTTACGCGAACCATTTTCAGAGACCGCAACGAAGTGCGCCCCCTTATCCAGCTAAGCCTTATTACCCACGCCAGCGTAACCACGACTTGTGCAGTGCTTCAGTCGTGAATAGTGGATGCGTGGTGGTGTTCGCGTGTACGGCTATGTTTTAAAAGACAGGCAGAGCGGCCATATGTAAGCGATTCGTTCGTTGTTGGCGTCCGCGGGGCGCGGGTCATCACGTGACGCGAAGCAAAGTATCCACTGGGGGTCTCGTGATTGTAGTTATTTATAAGTCGTCGAGGTTAACAACGAAAGAGAACGTACGTCACGCGCCACGTGAAAGATTTTATACGCGGGTCGTAAATGCAGGGCTCTGTAAGTTGTTTTCACACGCTTCGTTTATAGGCAGTCCCGCGTAGCCTGCTTTGTGAAGCATTTAGACGCAGTCGTGCAGCTTGACATCTCCAGTCTCAGAGCAATCTCGGTTGAAAGCCGATTCCGTAGTTTTTTTTATTATTTATTAACATGAATACAATTATCAGGACACTTCACGCACTTTCAGTTATCTATGTCCATGCCTGCCTCTAATCGTTTTCGCGCCCATTGATCTAAGATTCCCACTAGCTTGGGCGATGAATTATATGCTCGTGGTAGTTCCGTTGTCGTCAGTCCAGCTTCGTCATCCGACTCTCGTCACGCCATTGTCGTCATACAGTCGTCACACTATCGTCATCATTTCAGAGAGGTCATCTCACTATCGTCGTCGTCATATTGCCGTTATTCCTTCTTTGCCATTCCATCGTAATCAAGTTGTCATTATTCGAACGTGTTTATTCCACAACCCATTAAAAAACACGGAAGAAAGGAAGACCACACATTGCTGAACTACCAACTCAAGACGTCACCAAATACCAAAGCAATGCGCGACTGATTGCGGGATCGAACCTTTATCTTCCAGCACAGCAGCCCAATGCTAAAACCTTAAGGCCACGAGGGTTAGAGCATGATTACTTCACTCGCACCAAAGTCGTTGTTTAAAACGTCTGGCGCATGTGTCACGTGCCAAACTAGCGCTTTGTGATGCTGTCTTAGAATGCGCTGCCTCCGTGATCGTATATTTTTTTCACACATATACCCACAAAGTGGGTGAGGTTCATCCATAACGCGGTAGAAAAAAACTAAAAAATAAAAAGAAACTCAAATGCTTGTGTCAACCATCCTTCTGTCATGCTATTTAACAAGGAATACTCCTTTATTGGTGGTCGGTACACGGGCATGTTCGACTTTACCTTTCACGTTTCTTTACGATTAAGTATCGATATATCGTTTTTATTTGTTGCCCCTTGTTTGCTCCAGATGCACAATCACCTTAATGTGTGTTTATGTGAAACTTGCTAGGTAAATGTTTTAATTGCAAGTAAACACTTTGTCCTGTCGTTCCTACGTCTTGCGTCTTCTCGTTGCGCTTTAAAAAGTTCTGAAGGTGAATGTCAACCGACTAGCCTGCTTATCCATTTTGTTTGCAAGTATGTATCACTTGGATGTGTTTCCATGCGGTGGCTCTGACATCGGTGTCGAATGGAGCGCCGTCGGACTGGTTCTTCTAGCTTGGCTGCAATGGTCCTTCACAGGAAGCAGTTTTTTGTGGGGCCTGATGAAGCAGAAGTAGTTTCTTCGCATCAACTTACAGGTGCTGAGAAAGCCCAAACACACAATGCTGGTGTGAGGGAACACAGGTGAGCTTATTAGAACTTTCGTACGAAACTACTAATGCGTTGTGGAGCTAGGCTTGTCTGATGTGCATATGAGGTAAGGGTGTGCGCACAAGAGAGAGACAGAGACAAAGACGCTGTTTGATGGATCCTGGAGCGGGTTGCCTTGCGGCATGGGTAGCATACTACTCCAAAGGTCGTTTGAGGTATGTGCCTGAGGTAGAGTGACACGGAAGGGCAAGTCACTTGGTGCAGTATAATAATGCAATTGGCATTATTTGGGAACTTAACCCAGTTTCCGGTATGTCTCTTTGTTTGTATGCGCCAAACATCTTTCCCAGCAACTCGGGTCAGTGAATAGTCCATGGTGTAACTGGTAGAGTATCAGACTGCTCTGCCAAGGGAACCGTGTTTGAAACTAATCGTTGGACCACCTTGGGTCACTGCGTTTGTGTAACTGGGCATGTGCCACATTTCGTGGAACCTTTTGGCACCAACCTGGATCAACAGGTAAGTGCCACTCTTCAAGAAAAAAAAATGTCCGGTGCTGAACGGAATCGAAAGCGCCATATATAAATTAAGACAATGTCGTCTGAATATGCATTCAAACACTCGCCACGCGCGGCCTTCGTGGCAGCACCGCTAGATGGCGCGGCGTGCTTGCAGGGATGAGGGAGAGAGGTGTTCGGCTACATACACGGAGGCCTCACGCAGGACACGCTTCCACGGTGCTAGTACGATGTGTCGCCACATAGCTGCAATGCTAATCGCATGAACATCGACATGCACCGTGAGGTGGGCTCTGCGGGATTTGTTTTTTCTTTTTTAGTAGTAGATATCATGCTGACGCGCAACACTGACTATTACTTACACTTTTTTTTTTGTTATTGCTGGTATAAGCTGCGAATTGGCGCTAGTGTCTGCGAAAGCTGCAAATATGGCGGTTCAGACAGCTTGGCAATTGTGGATAGTACACGGATTGGCCAAAACTCGTCCCCTCTGGCTTAAAATGACTTTGTGTCTTTGGGAAATTATGATTCTTCAAAAAATAATTACGTTATAAGTGTAGTAATTCGCAATAATTGTGCATTTTCACAGAAACGTATTGCTTTTATGCGTTTAGGAGAGTATGATTTCTGGGAAATTTATTCCGATAAAGCACAACAAATAACGTCGCAAGAATCTCTGAAGCCACAAGCGCAGATACGTGACTAATTCTTGCATCAGCTCTTATTTCCATGGTAGCTTAACGATCACAATGCCGGATTTCCCTCTAGTAATTTTTGAAGAGAACTCGGCTATGAAGCCATGTTTCATTGATCTATGTGACTGATGCATGGTGCCATAGAGTTTCTCATTACATTAGCTAGAGGGAAATCTGGCGCTGCTGCGCTGTGGTATGCATGGGAATGCCGGTATATTGTGGATTCGGATTGGCATCGTTCTCGTAGAGACAGGACACCTTGAAGACGCGCTTGGCAAGTACCGTTCCGTTTGTCACAATGATTCATTTTCTACTAGAACAGCACGTGAAAAGCTGTTTTAGCTTTATTATTACGCGAAAACATGTTTTGTTTAACTATGAGAACTTGTTATTGTGTGTACGACTACATGTTACGTAAAAAGTATCAGCGGGCCGCTAAAGTTGGAGGACAGACGACAAGGTTCGCGCTCGCTTTGAAACAGTTGGTCGTCTGTTCTTGCTTTTCTTCGCTTGGTCATGCATCGTGGGTGAGTAAAGATGTAATATGCGTGAATGGAAACATTTTATGAAGATTTTAATTTGAGAACGCGTTATTTGCGTAGCCATATCCACGTTATAGACGAAGCCTCCTACAACACAAGCCAACACGAGCCTCGCAGACACATATACCGTCATTCCCATGACGGCACGGTGCCCCCTTAAGAAACTCCCATAGACGGTGGCGCCAGATTACCCTCTAGGTGTTATAGTGAGAAACTCTATGCATGGTGCACGGGAACGTTTTTGCGTTCCGTACCTATCGGGGTTCGCCTGCCATGTCCGGGAATCGCATCGACGTTTCCGTTCTCGGAAGGAAATAACGTATGTATGCCATATATAGCAGACTACCGGATTAAAAAAAAATGCTAAGTGATGTCGCCGGAAAAAGTAAGACTATAAAAGAGGAGAAAGGCAAAGGATGCGGTTCTCTCGCGCAGACCGATATGGTGCTGCTGCGTCTGTTCTCTGCAAACTGTCCTGCGAGAGATATAGTGAGCCTTTCGATGTTCAGCAGCACGCTATCTCTCATTGCCGCTGCTTTTGCAACAAGGTTGAATGTTTCAGCAATACCGTGAAGAGACCTGGGTCGTATTCAAACAATTGTTCTTACGCTAGAATTATTCGTAAGAGCGAACCCTAGCCAATCCTAATGCTGGACATAATATTAGCGAATGCTGCCGGTCAATGGAAAAGATCACTTACGAACGAAAATCTTTGTAAATTAGTCCTCTGGGTCTGAATTCACAAAGCTTCTCGTTCGTAAGTGTTGTTTGTTATTGGCCGGCCGCCTTCACTTATGATGTGCTCAGTGTCATGATTGGCTGCAATCAGATCTTACCAACACTTCTAGGGTAAGGACAACTTTGTAACTACGTGACTTGATACTGGGCAGTAATAATGTTAAAAAAACTTTACTATAGTTGTTCTCTTTTTTGAGAGAAATAGAATAGGGAGAAATGAATTCCTAGGTTATAACGGCCATGATTTATTTGCTTCTACAAAGTTTTGACGTAAAACTAACTGTCTCACAATGTTCCGGCACTTAGCAGCTTGCCAGCATAATTCAGACGCCACGTGCTTGGATTACTCGCCGTGGTTGCTTAGTGGCTACGGTGTTGAGCTGCTAAGCACAAGGTCGCGGGATCGAATCCCGGCAACGGCGGCCGCATTTCGATGGGAGCGAAAACACCCGTGTTCTTAGATTTAGGTTCACGTAAAAGAACCCCAGGTGGTCAAAATTTCCGGAGTCCCCTACTACGGTGTGCCCCATAATCAGATCATGGTTTCGGCAGGCAAAACCCCCATAATTTTTTTTTTTTTTTTGCTACGTGCTTGAACTTGGCGCGTGACATGTTGTGTAGTGAAACTAATGCTGTTCATAACAGTGCTTAGCGCGTACCGGATTTTACTTTAGTGTACAAAAACATCCTGCTATATAGCAATAGAGACAGTGATTATTTATAGAAAGCGAGATAGATCGGGCTCAGCTTGTGCGCTCTATAGCCTGGTACTGCGCACTACGGAGCTACGGAATATGGAAGAAAGATAGATGGCTGGAAGAACGATGGGTGATGATCAAGAGAAGCAGTCGCATTTGTTTAAAGCTCCGACTTCAATCCGCAGTCGTGCTTAAATTGCGTGACATGACCCGTACTGTCATTAATACCGTTAATTCGGGGCCGAGGGCTAAAAAATTTAAATCCTCCGAGAATAGTCTGACGCTCATGCATGCCTGCGAAGAGGCGATCGTCTGCCCAGTGAATGCGGTGCAGACATTTTTGTTAAGCGGGACGAAACGATATGCCCTTTTAACAGTCACATTGCGCTACGAGTTGAGCCAAGGTGTGAAGATGTGCCAATGACGCCACGGTGTGTAGTTGGTTATTTAAATAAGTAAGTAAATAAATAAATAAATAAATAAATAAATAAATAAATAAATAAATACCACGCCATAACTGTCTGTCTGCTCACACCTGTACGGCGGTCAGGATTCTACGCTATGTGGCTTTACGAGCAGGTTCCAACGATTCGTTATGTCGGAAATATTGTGACGATTATGAGACGAAGGCAGAAATAAAGAAAAATCTATTCACACACACACGCACACACACACACAAGCACACACACACACAAGCACACACACACACACACACACACACACACACACACACACGCACGCTACAAGGAGAAGCTGCAGCCAGCCTCACCGATCATCTTCTGTGCCTTGCTGAGCGTTGTGCGGGAGTGACCTACCACAGTATATTAATGAAAGCGGCAGGACAATGGCACGCACTTCTCACGGGCCTAATGTTTTGTCAGTTAGGACCGAGATGTTTCTCCGCCTCGCGAGGAAGAGTAGCACGCAGACATCAGGCCGAAGATGTCAAAAGCTTCTTTTGGTACGCGGTCATTAATAACAAAAGAACACGCTTTCGTTTAGTTTCACATGTTGCCACGCACGATTAGGCGGGCCAGTGCGCCCCTTCCAACGGTGCACTTCCTGCTCCCGCGAGCGCACCGGCGACGTCGCGTTTCCGGCATCAGGCGAGAGCGCGGTGGTGAACGCCGTGGCACATGTGCAATGAGGTGGCCTTCCGGTGGACCCGCGGCTGGCAGCGCCGGGGGTCGTCGACCTCCGCTCCCCCGTCACTCGAGGGAGGAAGGGAAGGGAAAGAGGCAGGGGAAATAAAGAGAGAATGAGAGAGAGAGCGAAAGCCTAGCCGTGATTTTGCCAGCGTACGCGTTACGTGACCCTGCTGCTCTCGCGCTTGCTCGTCGTGGACGTGATTCTTAATTTCTTTACTTTTATTGTTGGGTTGCGTCGGCGCCTCTCTGCGCTTGCGCTTGGATATCGGGCACTCGTTCGTGTCTGTTCCTTTTCTTGTTATTTTGTTACACGTGGCATGGCTTTTGTCTTTCCCTCGGCACTCCCCAACCCCGCCCCCTTGTCCCCCCCACAGGGGTGGCTGACCTTTGCCTGAAAAAAAACAAAACAAAAGGCACTCGACAAGTAAGTTGGCACTTTTTAGACTATAACCCTTACTACAAGATTTGATGAAACTGTTTACGAAAGATTAAATGGAAAGCTGTTGCCACCAAATTAATTAGTCTGCGCAAAGTGCTGATTAAATGGGTCCGCCCATTTCCTGTCAAATGGCTGAGAATAATAACAAAGAAAATGTCTTCTTGACTGCAGTTGATAATCTTGCTTTACCAAAGTGACCTTATGCACAGAATAATTAATTTTCTTTGTGCTTGCCGTTTCGTTCGTAGTAGTAAACATGACGAGCCGCGAGCATTATTGGAACAAAGCCTATCAACCATCAAATGAAAGCTGCATACTTATCGAGTCTACAAACGTAAAAAAAACAAACAAACAAGAAACTGACATACGGCTCTGCGCTGAAAAAAATTAACGTGCTACGGCGTCTGTTCGTAACTATGATAACTACATACGAGTAACCCGCTAATCCTATTCTACTTCCGCTTTTGTTGCCTAATAGATCCGACATGATATACTCTATCACCATCTTTTGAGGAATAATTATGAGCAGGGGTTAGCGTAACGAGAAAATTATTTTAAGTAGGTCTGCGCTGTTCGTGTATTGTTTCATCTTATCACTTTATCTACACCCACGGACGCCCACACATGCACGCCAGGTCGCCCATTCAGTCAGACATCTTCAGATTTCCGATAGAGATAGCACCATAACTGTGTTTTTCGGAAGGTTTGCCTTGCGGCATAATACGGGTGAGCCACCTCGCTTACTTTCTATTCTGTTCTGCAACACGTCGGTTGCAGTGTAGAGCTGAGCTAGAAAGGACATTGGCACTTTAAATGTAGCTTATTGTTTCAGAAGTGCGTTTGAAAGCACCTGACTGAAGTATTTGCAGATGAGGGCGCAACGACAAACAAAATTGTTGCATCAACTTTTTCTGAAAAATGACCTCACTGGTGTCAGTGGAAAAAAAAAAAGAAGATTTGACCACATGTTGGCGAAGTAATCAGTGTGTTTTCAAGGCGACGACGCTGACAATATGATTTATTTTGTTACTCTAATTATTTAACTTATACCTTACCGATATCATGTGCATTAATTGCAAAGAAAAATGTATTATCGATGTGAATGGCACCAGTATATATTTTTTCTGGAACAGGAATCGAGGAGTTAGTATCACTGCGCAGCGATACAATGCAGTCACTACAGCCATGGTCGAACTCAGATTGCAGGATCTTGCAATCTTGATTGCAGAAAAACTAAAGTAATCATATTCGTACTAAAAGAACAAGTTAGTCCCTCCACACAAAGCAATCGTTCTTAACTGTCGTAATAGTCAAATTGTTGACACCTTTAAGTGTCTTGGAGTTAAATTTCCGCTAATATGTCCCGGTAGACCCATATAAGCGACTTAGTAACACAACGTGCACAGAAGATCGTGTCAAATATCAGCTAACTTTTATATAGCTGACTGTTATATTATTATCTAAATTATTATCAACTGATTGGGGCGCAGGAACATATTCTAATTGCAACGAATTCACTTGATTCAAGAAAAAAATATATATTGGTCACATTTATAATGCACCATATGGGTCATCAAGTGCCGATATTTTTCGAATGTCCCAGATAATTAACATACATAACTTATCTGAATATCGGCAAAGTGTAAAATTTAAACTGTAGACGCAAAAAAAAAAGAAAAAAACGTACGTAATCTGGCAGGTCTAGCGCCCTTACGACAAAATGCCCCACAAGACATGGTGAGCCTTCGGTTTTACGCACACCTCGTCTGAATTCCAGCGAACAGTATGTGTGCTTTACATTTCTTCCGTTTCCCAACAGCTATGATACTAACAAACTCGACATTTTTGATTGTAAGTGTTTCGAGCCACGTGAAATGTATACTTTATCTTCATTACTACATCTTAACAATGTTACCTGAAGATAAAAATTTATATTTTACCTATTACTTTTGTTTGTTGGCGCTATGTCTTGTGGCTTGTGTGCGCTTTGTGATGATTGTGTGCGTTCCGTCACGCGGCTGCCAAAATGCATATAATGAGCGGCCGTCGACTCGTGAAGCTGTTTAAGTGCAGCTTATATAGGCGGTCTAACCATGATTATTTTAGTTTACATGGTGACAAATAAATTCACTTCATTTAATTTCATTATTGTTCTGTCATTTCTTTCTCTTCCCTGTGGAGACGCCGCACCTTTTCATCCAGCTTCTCCCCCCCCCCCCCCCCTCCATTTCATTTCTTTTGTTTCTTTCATGTTGTTACAGGGAAGTCTCCTTGGCGGACAACTTGCACTCGGAGTACAAGTCACGTGAGCTGAAGTCCGTGCTTGTGGACGCCATTGGGGACTTTGTCAAGTTTCTTATCCACGCGAATCACGTGAATAAGTACAACGTCTACAACCAGGTACGTATGCGCAGAAGCTGACAACGGGATAAGACATACTCTCCTGCTAAACAACAGGTCGCAGGTTTGAATCCCGGCCAAGGTGGCCGCATTTTGTTCCGATGGTACTAATATATGTCGTATATCCATGTATCGAGAATTCGGGGCATGTCGGCTAACCCCAGATTAATTAACACTAATTCAGAAACTTCCTCGGTCCATGCAACGGAATGTGTGATTGCCTAGGTGCGTGGTGATATTCACTCGCTATTGCATTCAAGCGTGTTTGCGCGGTAATCAGAGGTTCCTTTAAAGAAAGAACGTGTGGAGAAGAGATTAAGTGTCGTAAAGTGAATCCGAAGACACCATCTTATAAAGATCGTTGTAGCCGAAGCGGCCACCTCCCAGCAAAAAGCGTGCAGCTCGCACAGCAACGTACAAAACAAGCCGTACAAATCCCCTCGACAGTTGTTTTCACCTCACGAGGTTTCCGATGACAAATCAACACAGAGATGAACGTTAAAAACCACCACGTCTATATTTTGCACTCCAGGCGCATTCGTGGTGCGCCGAGTAAAGCCACCGTCGGTCTGTCCCGAGTAAAGTCCAAATGCGAGGAGAACGAGTGGACCGCGCGCTGTGGGTTCGCTGCCACGTGATCCGCCGCGGGTGCAAGGGCGAGCTTGCGAGGACGAGGCGAGAATGCTGGTAGCTTGATGTGCGCAGTCTTGCTGCGAACTAAATGCAGGAGGCAGCGTGCTGAAGACCACCTTTCCCCACGGCCGGTCTAGAGGAGGGGAGGGAGCACGCGTCTCCTTTTCTAGCCCGGCTTTGACTGCGCGACGTATGTTCGATGTCGTCTGCTGCATTTGGCAGGATGAATGGCGATCATACAAGGGTGAGCCTAGAGGTTTGGTGCACGTGCACCTAAATCTAAGTACCATGGGTGTTTTCGCATTTCGCCCCCATCGAAATGCGGCCGCCGTGGCCGAGATTCGATCCCGCGACCTCGTGCTTAGCAGCCCAACACCATAGCCACTAAGCAACCACGGCGGGTGACAATGCCTCTTCAACGTGCGAAATTATAGCCTGGTTACTACTGCATTTCTTTTTTCCAGGTCGGAATCGTTGCGTTAAATGTCATAGGGGACGACGTGCAAGGACTAGACGGTTCTGAAGAAGACGAAGTGAGTGAGACTTTTTTTTTTGTAGCGCAGACTTGTTAGATTCATAAGATGACACTTCTCTCGCTAGTATCTGATCAGAGATCAGCACACAGCGAGATGCCCTGGGTGGAAGTGTTGCCATTCATCTTTCGCGATACTGGTGGCAAACTTTCTTTTTTTTTTTGCCCTGAAGCGAATACTACAGTGGAGGAGCTTTCGAGCACATATTAATGCATTACTTCGTGAAGTAGCTCGGTAGAGCTAGCGCTTTCGGTTTCCTAACTCAGAGAAGCTCTCACATGCGACAATTTCGCATTACCGAAAACGCGATAGAGAAAGACGAACAAATAGGTCAAATATAAGTTTACGTGACGTTTTATTTAAATATAAGCCTTGTAATAAATGAGATGTTCATGTTATCTGTTCCATAGCTGTAATCCGAATGAGACTTGGGAGCTATATTTAAAAGCGCGCTGTCACTTGCACGCGTCTTGCCTCCGTAGACTTCTCTTCGGTGCCAGAGAACATGGTCCGCCGGTGTAGACGTTTTGTGTGTGGTGCAGCGTGTAGCAATAGCAGGGTGTGTTAGACACGCGTTGACCGATCACGACTGATTGCTCTTTTCCGTTGAGAGAGTGACTTGCTTTTCCCTAAACCCATCGGCGCAGGATGCGAGAAACGACGAGCCATACGAGTGACGTATCTATATAAGCTTCTTTGGAACGTTCCCTAAGCTGAAAAACTTTGTACTGCTCCAAATTTACGTACTGTGAGGTTTGTTTCATTTTTTTGGACCTCTACGGTGCTCTAATTGCTTGGAGAGACGTGCGACTGCTGTTTTGACGACTTGGCATACTGTGCTCTTTCTTGAATTGCCATCGAGATCAGGAAACGCATTTGTTTCGCCGACATCTCACTCAGTATTCGTGTAAATACTAATGAGAGAAGCCGCTCTCAGTGATTTTGCTTGGTGTCATATTGATGCATTGATGGAGGAAATGCGCACAAGAACTTTCATTTTTAACCAAAGTGCTACAGGATGAAGCTTAGGACACAACCAAAGATTGCAGCTCGAGGTTTTATATCTACAGCAGATATCAGCTTTAGCAAAATGAAGACGAAAACAGCATTTGTCTTCTCTGTGGGTTTATAACCCTATATTTGTCTTTATTTTGTGCTCATTATTCTTTTGTATGGTTGCCAGACAGTACTGTGTACTACGAGTATTTCTCTTCGCGAACTTCTTGTTGAGTAAAGTAAGCTGTTTGCAGCTGGTGAGTGCCAAAGTAAAGTGCTGTTTTATGCAGCGAAAGTGATCATTTTTTCGCACTCTCACTGTTACATGCTGCACTCGTCTGAAAAAGAAAACCACGTGGCAAACCATCATCAAGAGGTGAGTGGGAAACACTTTGAGCAACAGGAAGTGTAACGGGCCAGGCATACATGCACCTGTCCCGTCTTCTTCCTTGTGATTGTCTACAAAGCGCATCCAATCTTTCCAAATACAGTGAACCAACTTGCCCAACAACGCAACCTGCTATGCATGCGATGGCTGCATCCGGTGCGTGCCATAATGCTTTACTTAAACTCGTAGCTATCCCTCAATGTAACGACGTCCATCTGCAGCCGAGATCGCACGCTCAGTGCCCGACCGAGGTCACTGCATTTTTTATGAGGCAAATACGAAAATGCTAGCACATCCAGGTATACGCGTAGGTGAAGGGACGATAGGGAGGACATCATCCTTCGTAATAGCCACACATCACGTTGCTCTTATTGCGCAAGATGGTGACAATTCATCTCATTAACTGGTTGCACCCACCCGCACAAGCAGTTCCTATCTTTCCCCACGCTTGTAGCATTGCGAAATTTTCTATCACCTCATCTGAGACTCTCTTGTGCAACCAGCACGCCGTCACGTTGTTCCTGCGTCACTGACTGTCCATCGCTGCAGAAGGTGCGGCTTTTCAGTGCTCCTGTGTCGCAGAAGTTTCGATCGTTTGACGGACATGTGACGGGGTGTGCCGTCAGGTCGCTAGCCATATGTGCAGAGCACAAAACGCTAGCCATCTAATTGACAGCGCCATTACGCGCTAGGAGAGGCCCGTTGACCTCTGGACTCGTGACGTTTTTCTTCGTCGCTGTGCTTGTCTCGCATCAGCACAGGCATATGGAAACTCTGCAAAACACTCGGCGCCCGCATTACGGTCGAAGCTGACGGAGCTGTGCTTGTACTTTCTGTCGATGCCCTCCTATTGCCTTATCTAATGAGTTCTCCGTTAACGAGCAGGCGCGAGCGGAATAATCGTACCACGCCCAGTGGTAACAGAAACCACGTACGTTGGCGTTCGACACACTGTGACGTGAGTTCACGCTTGACAGGTCATTCGCTTTTCGAGGATGATTAAGAAAAGTGTGCGCACGGAAATATTGTTTTTAAATCGATAATGCTGTAGCTTCCTTTTGTCCTTTTAGTATATGGCTGCGTGGCCTTGGCAGGATTGAAATATAGAGGTAGCTGGCTGGTTTTCACGTGTTCAGCATACGATTCAGAGCTATGTATCTTTTCTGTAAATTCAATCCAATCCGCGATCTAATTGCGTCATTACAAGGTCACTAGAAGGGCAGTCCCATTTTTAAATTTTTTTTTGTTTTTTTGTAGAGGAGCTGATTTTGTCTCGGACAGCTTCATACGTGTTCGGCGCAGAGTTTAGCTTAATTTGCATAACGCGCCGAGCATCCGTTCCCTAAACATTCGGCATTCGTATACATAGGAGTGACCGCCGCTGGATATTTCCACATGCTTGTAGCATTTGCGCAGTTTCGATGTTGCTTACATTTGTAGCTCTTGATTGCGGATCTGCTTTTAACCTCTCGCATCTTTGTTACAAATTCACCGAAGCGATTGTTATTAGGCAACTAACGCCATATCTATGGCGACGAACAGGACGAGCAACAAAGTGAACACATAATATTACTTATAAGCTCAGCGAAGCCTGCCGTGACGACAGAAACGCTACCTGAAAGCTCGAAACACGCTTTTATCCTTAATTTGTTTTAATATTTTGTCATTATTTGTGAGCCTATCTTGTACCGGACAGTTTTCTGTTTGGTCAGCTAAGCTTAGATTCGTTATAAGCCATACTTGTTTTCTTTCCTTTCTCCGCAAGCAAGATTTTGATACGTTGATAAGCGTGCAGTATGATAAAGCTCAGAGACTGTCGGCATGCTTCCTAAGCCCCACGCAACGTTGGACCGATTATGCTGGCTACAGATGGGTTTGGCCTCGCGATCGAGGCCGGTAACTGTGGCCTCTGAGCATCTCTTTCATTATTACTGACTCATGTCACCACATTTTTGGCAAACCAATGTGTCTTGTGAACGCAAAGATTGACTCTGCCTTGCGGGCTATTGCGCACTTTTCTGGAAACACAAGGCGCTCCAAGCGTGTACGCGGATAGACTTGTATGTATATGTATGTATATCATGTATATTAGGAAATCTGACGGCTCGTCAGATTGCCGCAGAAAAAAAATCGATTAAAGGTACTTTTTTTCATCTATGCAAGGAAACAGAAGGATAATCAAAGATGCTTACATTCGAAAGCCAAGATGACCGAACTAACAGACAAGTAATACTAGAGGCACACAGTCCCATCTATCACGCACAGATAAATTTGTTACTCATCCTCGCCTGATGCGCGATGAATGTGGAATACGTTACGGAATGCTGTTGTTGACGAATATGACGTTCGTGTTGTTTAACTCACTTTACACAGGCATTTATGCATTGTATAACTTAGTGAGCTTTCGCAAATAAAGCGTGGGCAAATAAATAGGTGAATAAATTCTAAACATTGTTACGGGTTACTATCCGAGCATGGAACGCGCCGCACCGAACACGCGATTAACTGTGAGGAAAGCTCTCACAAAGAAATGATAGCAACGCCAACTGAACTTTTGTAACGACTCTTTAGCGTTCGCAAACTGTAAAAAGTAGGATCCTGTCGGGCAGGGTTATCGTAAGGGGTGTGCGAGAGCGTGATTTTTGAGACCGAATAGATTACGAATCGAATAGTGCCAGAAGTGAATCGAATCGAATATCGAATACTTTCCGAATAATGAACAGCCTTCATTACAATTACTACAGAACGATGTTCAAATCCTAGTTTTCTTAAAGTTAGCAAGTTTCTGTCATTACGTAGTACGTTATGAAGCGGTGTTCATTAAAGGTAAAAATGGAGCATTAGCAACGAACAAGTAGTTCCTTTGCATGCACAGGGCTCTTCAGAGAGTGGGAATGATCGCTCTACATTCTGTACTGTATGGCTACTAAAGTGACGTAGTCTGCTCCACTACGCCAGTTCTCATGTGTTATGTCAATACTATGCCCGCGGGGTGATAATTTACCACACTTTTGTTAAATTTTACGTTTATTTGGGCGCAGTTGACGTTCTGAAGTATCTGAAAAGTATTCGAAAGATATTCGCATTTACGAATAGTGAATATTCGACTCGAAGACCGAATCGAATAGAATAGTATTCGATTCGTTATTGGAATGTTTCGAGTATTCGCACACCCCTCGTTACGATACGGGAAGTTTCGCTTATTAAATCGGGGTCTAATTCACAAGGCTTTTTTGTTCCTAAGTCAACATTCCCACTGGCTGGTCGCCTGCGTTCATAATATGTCCGGCACAGCAGCCCTGGGCTGGAAATATTATTGGACATATTATTAATACCAATTCCCGGCTATTCCAACAAGGCTGCATCCGACTGCAGTCAACCTCCTCCTCCTTCGCCTGCTCAGTATTGGTTGGAATTCGCTCTTATGAAAAATTCTAGGATTTATTTATTGTTTGTTTTGAAAACGTATACACATTTGACAGGAAAGGGAAAGCGAGGAGCAGGCTGGCAACTGCCACCGGAAGGGGCACAACGCCTGCCTACTCTTCAGAATGCAGGGGACATGTAGAAACATAGAAATGGAAGATAGGAAGAAGGGGAGGAAAAAGGAAAGAAAGAGCAAGATGACAAATATCAAAGAATAAAAATAACAACTTCTAATAAACACGGGCCCCGCTGTCAGTTACACCCCGCCTCAAGCCCTGCATTCTTGATAACCTATCTATTGCGGATATAGGGACACGTATGATGACTCTGACATAAGCTCTGAGGGATATTTTTCGGCGTTCGTCCACTTTTGCGTTCAGGGGACCGGAAACCATCTGCACACGTTTCACCTACAGTGACAGCCGGCGGCAGGGTATACTATTCTTCGGCAACCTGAGCAGCACACCCTCCTCCTTCTCTCTTTCCCCCACGTTAAATAGAAGTAGCGTTGCATGGGTAATGGCTTCACCCGAGCACCTTTTCCCAGATTCGGGTCCGTATACGCAAATTTCTTCGTTCGTAACTGCTGTTTGCTCTCGGCTGGTCGGCTTCGTTATATTATGATGTGCGACATCACCTTATTAGCTGAAATCTGCTCTCAAGAACATATTTATGGTGAGAACGTTTTGTGAATATGGGCCGTGTATGCTAGATCGATTTATATTTATACGTGTAGCACTAGGCACTGGCAAGTGAAAGACACGCACAAGGAATCGAACTGAGAGCGCGTACGACAATGTGTCCGTGCATTTCCTTCCCCTCCGTTCTCTCTCTCTCTATCTCCCCCTTCCCTCCGCACACACAGACGCGCGATGTCAGTTGTAACGGTGTCCGTTGTATGACCTGTGACCTGTGACCGCAACGCAGGAACGAGGAGATCTCGCCCATGGACGACCTAGCCTTCGACATGTACGTGGATACCGAGGTGGCGCAGATACTGCGAAAGCTCGAGGCCAAGAAGAGGGACGCCATTGCCGGTGAGCACTGGGCCAGTTGGCGCCGCTCCTGTCGCACGCTCGGCGGGAAGCCACCGTCGTGGGATTAGCCGGGTGCGCGTTCTATCGTGTTTTGCTGGACCCAATAAAAGTTCGTTCGTTCATCACTCACTCACTCACTCACTCACTCACTCACTCACTCACTCACTCACTCACTCACTCACTCACTCACTCACTCACTCACTCACTCACTCACTCACTCACTCACTCACTCACTCACTCACTCACTCACTCACTCACTCACTCACTCACTCACTCACTCACTCACTCACTCACTCACTCACTCACTCACTCACTCACTCACTCACTCACTCACTCACTCACACCGGTGAAAACAGACCGCCAAAGAGGAACACTAAATCAGTTTAGACTGATTTATCATTCTCGCAAACTTATTTTGGTTAATTTCACGGTAAGCTGTGCAAACAAAGGCTAAAGTATAACTTACAGGGTGTAGCGCCGATAGCTTAGCCTGACGAAAATACGTCAGTTTGACGTCACCGATTCCAAAGTAATTTTCTTTTTTCGTATTTGAGCCATTGTGGATGACTAAAATATTTCGAAACATGCTAACTACAGTCTTTTGCCTCGTTTAGAATTCAATGTAGTCTCATCTCTACCGATAAATAATAATAAAGAAACTATCTAGGCCCGGGCAGATGCTGTCAAAATGTATGACGTCACGATAAGCTGTTGGGGGAGCTGCAAGACGGCACCGCTACCCGTCTTTCGTTCTCGCGTATTTTTTTTTGGCCTATAAAGACCAGAAAAACGTCACCTTTGGAAAGAATAACGTTTTGTATTGAGGAAGGGTAATTTATTACTACAACTCAAATTGTATATCCTATTTAATGCCCCTTTAAAGCTCGTTTCTTCGAGGTTCGATGACCGGATGTCGAAGCTCCACAATTCAACTCTTGGGTGCCAGGGCCTCGAGCCTGGTAGTTCTGGGCCTGTATTCATGTAAAAAAAATCTCTTAAACTGGAATCGTTCGTAGGAGCAAATGCTAGCCAATCTTGATGCCGTACATCTTATTAGCGAAGTTCGCCGGCCAACGGTAGACCAAGCGTACGACTCAAAAGCTTTGTGAATTCGGATCCTTATGTCTTATGTAGCAAATAAGGACTTAATGACCAAATGCCTACTCCTGAGGTCATGAGCTGCGAGATGCCGTGCACATCTTTATACCCTCTATCCCTCTCTCCCTTCTCTCTCTTCCCCTTCTCCCTTCCTCCAGCGTAAGGAAGCCAACCGCACTCTTGACTGGTTAACATCTCTGCCTTTCTTATATCCCTCTTTCTCTCTCTCACATCCGCCACTGTGGCCATGGGCACTGACTAACAATTGCAGGGCTGGTTTTAGGGGATTATTGCTACAGGGTCCATGTTCACAGAAAGTCTTTCGTAAGAGAAAATTTTGGTCAATATCGATGCGTACTGTATTAGCGAGGGTGGCGCGCAATGGTAAAGGACACTTACGAACGAAAAGCTTTGTGAAAGCGTGTGAACCCCAGGCGCTTAAATGCAAACGAAAGTACGTGGGAAAAGGGAAATCCTTCGTGTATATAGCTTAGCTGTTTGGATATCACATGCGTACATTGGTTTTCTTTTGTTTAATATTTTTATTTCTGTTCGCAGAATACACTGCGACACAAAAAAGTTGGGCTAAGGGCTAATGGTTATGGGTTTGTCTTTTCTTTCACTTTCAGTTCTCTTTTCCTTTATTGATGGTACGAAAGTTATCCTAAATTTGGCTATACATAATTTCATTTTCCAGGCCTTTGAATGTCTTGAAGGTGCCACAGCGCGTTCTTCGAGAGCAGCGTATGAATTAATTATCCACCTTCAAAAGACCGTTGAGTAGATTACAATATTTGGTCCATAAAGATTTGGACACGGCACAGAGAATGAACTAGACTTTTGCAGTAATATGAAAAGAAATATCACCAATGATCATGCATCTCCTGTCTGCTTTTTTTGAACCTCAAGCGCTGCACGACTTGGTGACACTGTGTAGTGACAGGATGGAATGCTGCATCGCATGCTATAGTTACTGCGGGAGCATATATGTGTACAGTTACTCTAGCGGAGGTCTGTTGACAGCACCCCTGATGGGCATCACGTGACCACTCAGGCGTCGCATAAAACTGTCTGGAACCAGGTGTGCATTATGTTTTGGAAGTGCCATGCCGTTGCCAACAGTGACACGCGCCATTTTGTTTTGACTCGCCCATACTTCGTACGCGACGAGAGGCTCCGAGGCAAATCACCCGTGACGAGGGAATGACCCGCCAACGGGATTTTTATGCTAATCGCGGAGCACTAATTTCCGGGAAGAAAAGAAAAAGGTGGAACGAAGTCACAGAGAAAACAAGAAAGAAATAGAAAAAGCGAGTGTTTTTTTTGTTTTTTTGTGCAACCTCCGAAACCATTACGGCGCCTTCACCTGCGGTGGGATGGTTTCCACGGCGCGCGTGTTTCATTTTTCTTTTTAGCTCGCTGGCACTCATTCTTACGACTACACCACAGGGTAACATAAAATGTTGCTGTCATACCTGTACTATATCACACAAAAAAAAAAAGAGCATTAAAAGCCAGAACAAAACAGAAACTGACGGCTTCGTCCCTTGCGACGCTGGCTCACAAACAATATTATGATGGGTCATTTTTTTCCCTCTCGTTTTCTGCTTGTTACGGAGCGTTCGCTGACTGCTTCCGAGAATGACTCCAGGAATTATAATGGCCGCGCGTCGTTCGCGGGGAGTCAATGAAGGGTGCGGCCCCTCAATTTCGGTTAAAGTGAAAAGCGGGAAGCAGCGTGCTCTGTGAGCGACTCCATCGACCTTGCCGCGCACATGCGCTCGAGCATCGAACGCGGACACAACGGGTCGCGTACAGCACGCTCCGGGAAGCGCAAAGCGTCCTCATAAACAGGAGTGATAAAGCGAACCGTCCTCCCCATCCGCTTCCTATCGTGACGTCGTCGGAGCTTATGGCACGACGACGTGTCCAGCATGCAAAGCGGCGGTGCACTCGCCCCCTTTCTTTTCTTACTTTCCTTGCTTTGTTTTTTCTTTGTGTTCGCTAGATTTCCGCAGCGCCTGCAAGCTGCGCCATAACCCGACGACTCACGTGGTGACTGCTCAGACCAAACAGTAACGTGTGGTCCAACCACAGAGTTCCCTGCGATGGATCCTACGTACAATTTCTACTCAGAAGGTTAAGAGCAGACTAGATTAGGAAATGAGGTAGAGTTCTTTCCCTGATAAGTCTGTCGTCAGCTTGACGCTCGATACAATTTTTATTTTGCTGGTTTCATTGTTTTTTGTCCGTAAGTGCTTCTTTACCATTGGCTAGATTCATTCGCTAATGATATGTCCAGCATCAGGTTATGGCTGAAGTTTTCTCTTACGAACAGTGCCAGCGTAAGAGGTTTTTGTGAATATGGGTACAGGGCCGGAATTCACAAAGCTTTTTATTCATCAGTGATCTTTGCCATTGGTCGACAGCCTTCATTAATAAGTATGTCCAGCATCAGGATTGGCTAGAATTTGCTCTTACGAACAATTTAAGCGCAAGAGCTTTTTTATGCATATGGGTCCAGGTTTACTTTGGGGTTTTACCGTAGTGTATCCTAGAAAAAATTATTAGAGCAAGTCTGGCAGTGCTGTCCTTCAGCTGTCACGGGAAGCATCTCTAGTGCATGTGTCTTCGTGCATGTTGCTTCAGATGGTCTCGCGACCTAACTTATTACGCTTTACCTTTCTGCATATTTGTGAAACACCCATGCGCACAATTCTCAAAGCTTTTCACTTGCAAGTGATTTTTGCCATTGGCCAAACATCTTCGCTAACAATATGCTCAGCGTCAAGATTGACCGAAAATCGTTCTTGCGAGCAATTCTAGCGTAGGAACTCTCTGAATAATGGACCATTACTTTCTGCAAAACGCACGAACGCAGCAAGTTTCTGTACAAATGCATAATACTGGCGAATTTTTGCAATTATGACGCAATATTTTATTGAAAATGGTCATCTTGCAGAGACACGCTGTCGTTTGAAGCCAGAAGGACAATGCTTAGGCAAATTACTGTGCAAGTCATCTGTCCAATGCATGACTGAACAGCTGCACTTGCAGCTCCGCTAGAGACTGTAGTGCCCGAGTTCCCTCTAGTAATTGTCGTAGCAAACATTAGGGAGGTTACAATGGCCGGACCATGGAGGGAACACCTTGAAGGTATGGTGTGCTGACCACCGGACCAGGTACTAAGATTCCGGGCCCGAATTCACAAAGTTTTTCGTTCCTAAATGCTATTTTCCATTGGCTGGCCGCTTTCGTTAGTAATAGGTCCGGCATCACGATTGGCTGGACACATCTCTCGCAAACAATTTTAGTGTAAGAGCTTTTGGTGAATGCGGGCCCTGTGGCCGAATGCAGTGAATACGGGCCTGTGATCTGTATTCACTGAAAATTGTTTTGCAGTAACTGTTAGTAAGGACAAATGCCAGTCAACTGCGACGTTGGGGATGTTATTATTGAACGTGGCCGGCCAATGGCAAACAGCACGAACGAAAAGTTTTATGTATTCGTCCCCAGGGCCCGTATTCACAAAAATATCTTACTCTAGTATTGTTGGTAAGTGAAAATTACAGCCAATTCTGACGCAGAATTAAATTTTAAGCGAAGGCAGCCAGCCATTGACAAATAGCATTTACGAACGAAAAATGTAGTGCATCTGGCGCTAGGTTCTCTGGGGACTTTTGCGACTAGCGCTATTAAGAAGCGTCTTTGACAACCACCAGCTTAGTGATAAGTGATGTGTCAAGCATTGCCGTCATACATATGCCAAATGTCGCTTATCTGTGCGGTAACAGTCATATCCAGTTAACACGGAACTGGCGTGTTTCCACACCATGGTAGCAGTCGAAATGAATGCGTCTTGCTTAATCCGGTTATCATTAAACGGTTTTCTTAAAATATGGTACTTTTTTATGTACACACACCACTGATCTCGTCTATCTCCTTTACTATACTCATTCGCAGAAGAAAGGTTCGTATTTGCCAAGAAACTGAAGAACGCAGTCGTGGAGCTTCAAAAGGTGAGAAATGGCTTTATAGATTAGCATAACGTAAGGTTTTCTTTCTCACAGTTCTCTTCCTTTCTTGTCGTTCACCGTACATGGCTTGCTGTTTGTGGAGGTAACGTAGGCGGTGTAGTATTCGGACCACTGATGAAGCGCAAAAAGGAACAGCATTGGAAAAGAGTGATTGCGTTATCCCAGCCTAGTCTTTGATACTATCGCAGCTGCAAGCCGGCCTTCGATAGCTGGAGAGCACTGTGTTTATTAATATGTTCGCCAAATACGGGCATGCTGTTTTAAAAAAAACAAGAAAGAAAAAAAACGGAGACGCTTGATGCTGACGTTGCCTGAAATAAACGACAGGAAATTGCGCACTTTGTTACCACTTTTTTGGTTTGTTTGAGGAAAGCCTTTATGGCATTGCTGCCGCCTCGGCGCACGCCCGTCAGTGCTTTATTTTTTTCGCATCCCGTTTGGTGGCATCATATTTGGGATGGTAGGAGCAAACCTTATCTGAACACTTTACACTCCATTACCTTAAATATAAGAGGCACGTTTACTCCCTATAGTATACCGCTCATACCCTTTTTTTTTAATGTAATGCGCAGGTCTAAAATCTCGTTGCTTTGCTTACCGTATACTGTAAAACCATCAACAACAGAAGTAAACATGAAAGTTTTCGTGTTTAGCTTTTGAACCTTACCACTTGCGCGTAACTGCCACTGAATTATGGCAAAAATAAAGCTGACATGTGCATGCAAGCAGCAACACCTCTTCTTCGCCCCCACCTTCCATACAAGTACGCATGTGTGCACGAACACACACTAACAACTAAAAGGCTTAAGTCTATGAAAGTCGTCTGATTATTTTCATCGGACGAGCATACGCCATTATTAGAGCTTGCTTTTGTGCTTATGTGGGGACTCTGCCTTATGTGGGTACTCTGCCTATTGAACGGCCGGCACCTACTTTTGTATCAGTGTCAGCTTTAAGGAAAGCCATCATTTGTTCATGTAAAATACTATGCCTGTAAGACGCTTCCGTCCATTGCTATTTTGTAACATAGCACGCTAAAGCGTAAGCGCCTGCCGCTGTAGAATTTCCTGCTGCGTTAAGAAAGCCTCCCTCTCGCGCCAGGTGGGCGAGAAGCTGGGCAAGATGGTGATCGAGAAGCAGATGGCCGTCGAGATGGAGGATTTTGACCGGGCGCGCCAGAAGAAGCAGCACATCGAGGAGTACCGCCTGAACGCCTACGAACACCTGCGGCTGCCCGAGCTCATGGAGATGGAAGGGGTGAGCGCAGCGCCGATGGTCCGCGCTGAGGGCCGCTTTCCGGGCCGTATGGCGGCCGCCAGTATCGCGGCGCCCGCATCAGAATGTGGCTACTTTCTGCCTCGGCCTCGTTTGGCCAAAGGGGAAGTGTATAGCTCGCATTGAAGTTCGAACAGTTGAAGCTCGAGGTGTACATTACAGGTACATGACCAGGCGAAACAACACTTAGCATCAGTACCAACGCGTTTCGCAATGCAAATTACCGCGAGCCGCGGTATACGAGTAGCACCGTGTGCCCCAGCTAACGTTAGCCAAGCTGTTCAACGAAGAAAAGAAGATTTAAAGAACGCGGTGCAGCATACAATTATAAGATCTACGGTGTTCGGTCGTCAGACCTCATGACGACCGAACACCATAAGCCTTAAAATCGAATATATATATAAAGTTTTACAGCTTGTACAACGTTAGCTGGGACACTCTACACATCGTACAATGCTGACGAAGCTGCGAGGTAAGTCTGGTTAACGGGCTGCCGTTTCGCCAGCCAGAGCTATATAACAACAACTCAGATTGCGCAGTGTTCGTCGAAAGTATATGTGCCACTTTGGATGCAAGAGTGTCCGAAGCTCCTGAAGCATAGTCGACGTTCCAGACCTGCGATGAGGGAGGTCTGGTCTCTTTCGTATTTTCAAGAACGTCTGAATATGAGGCATGAAATATGTCATGAAATGAATCCGCGCAAATAGGAAAAAAAAAAACGGAATTAAAAAGACGGTGCGATATTTCGATGGTCTACGTACATTCAGATATTCATGCGCACATTCAGGCTTTCTTTACATGCATTGCTGTTTCTTTTTCAGTACAACCCGGAGCGGGACTCGGCGCTTCCAGGTACGTTTACGCAAGTCCAGACAATGCCTACATATTCTCGTTAAATAGAGGTCGTTTAATGTGCGGTACTGTTCCGTGGGTCTCTGCCTGACGTGGCGATTCTTTGCTTGACGTAACGTTCTGATAGCCTTTCCCATTCTACGAATGTATCAGTTCCTGTTTTCGAAACACTGTGTATCCTGGCAAGACCGAAACTATTCACACTGGGTACGCACTAACACATGTATGCTTCATCCCTTCAACTAAATTGTTTCCGCAAAAGGCTTACGTAATCGGCTTGCCTGCCCAGATGCGAAAATCTACGTATGTAGGGTTACTCTTTCCGCCCTCTCACACAACTCATAGTGAACCACGACCTTGTGCAATGCTTAGTTCAGCTTGTAAAAGCGACTAGAATGCTTGAGAAAGGAGGCAGTTTTTGTGACGTTTTATCACGTGCTAATCTATCCGAAGTCACACATAATAAATGATATGTTATGTGGGTCGATCTGTATGTAACCATTCAGTGGTTCGTAAGCCTCTGGGAAAAAATGAAAAAAATAAAGAAAACTTCTTCGAAATTCATGATATGGTACACGTTATTTTCGTGAAACTACATTAAATATCTACTTGCCGCATCTCCACGACTGCCAATGACAACGTCGTCTCACGTAAACATACCAATGGCACTGAATTTTGTCACGTCACAACTTTATTAGAAACAATCGAACCGGCTTGCCGTCGAACTTGTCTGCTCAAGTGGCCGCGTCGCAGGGCCTGTACCCCCTCCCGAGAAAGTGGGCAAAGGCCTGCACGTGAGCATGGACCCGCAGCTGGAAGGGTCAGGGCCGGGCCGCCACGCGGGACCCACCGAACAGCGCGTGGTGTCTCAGCAGCAGCAGCAACAGCAGCAGTCGGCGGCCCGGCCGACCGCTACCAAGGCTCCCAAGAACTCGTACCTCGCACTCGAGAACAGGCTTGTGGCTGGAGCGCGCAAGTACGTACGCGGCCGCTGGCCCATGCTATACTACGCCACCTGTGCGAGGCATTCGCGCGGTAATAGGCCGACCAATGGGAAGGCACTGCCAGCTGTCGTCACCAAGTTTTGCTATACGCTGCCCTGTGAAAGCTTTAGGTCGAATAATGGGCAAGTTGAAGGAATATTGAGTAGGGCACTTCATGCACAGGCACTAACGACTTATAACTGCGTGAACTTTGCGAATGTATGTTGTTTCAATAGTCTCTTTTCATAAATTGCAAGCGCACATCTCTGCAGTGCACATTTGCCCGACTAATGGCCTGCACTGGTCATCATTCAAGTGAAGGTGGAAGTACTAGCTGCACGTGCTGGGGCTTGCCTCTTGCTCTCGTTTCCATCACGAGAGTAACGTCTACATTTTCCGTGTGACAATGCAAGCAAACTGTGCTTGTACGCGCTGCTTGCAAAAATGACTATGTGTCGGCCGGTGTGTGTTGAAGCGCTTCCTGGAATTATGCAGCCTTATTTCATGTTAATATAGAATAAGGTGGCTAGGTGTTTGCTGATGTAAGAGCATTACATATTTAGACAGGTATAGAGAGACACAGAAGAGAGCAAAGGCAGGGAGATTAACACGACGCACATCTCGTTTGCTACACTGCACTGGGGAAAGAGTATATAGGAAAGAAGGGAGACAGAGAGAGTGAGCACAATGTCGCGCACATTTGCAGGTGTGTGACGAGTCTATAAATGGTCGCCGATACTCGTCCATTTGAAGTACTTCAGCAACGCTTGCGTGGTTATCTGTGCCATCGACGCGCTCGGCCATGGCCCAAGGATCTTTATTTCCGAAAATGGTCTTGAGTTCAGCCAGTTTAATGTACTGTCCGGATAGATTCACGCTCGACGTCGTTTCGGGGACAGAGACGGACACAAAATGTGTCCAACAGATTATTTTGTTTCACAACAGTCGCACGTGGGCGCGTCCAACATTCGGATGCGGAACGAGCAGGCCTTTGTAAATGTCACCCCGAGTCATAGGCGGCACAAAATACTCATGGGCCCTTATACACACGGCTTCTTCCCTACACGATCACTGTGCGAGTTCGACACCTTCGCGGCAGCCTTTTTGTTATTAAGCCGATTACTGTGATTGAGGCTGCGCTCTTATTTCTTAGAAGTTCAGTAAATACTAGCAGCAGCGAATCTTAATCGCCACGAGGTCAGGCCTCCATATGGCCGCGAATTGCTTCTGCAAAATTGTACGGCATACCCCGTCTTTTCTGGCAATTTACAATTAACTGCATGACCACCTACAATCAAGGAAGGAAGAAAGGAAAACAAGAGCTGAAGGCCACAAAGGTCAACAGGATTAAGTGTCCGGTTGGCTACTCTGCACAGGGGGATGGGGTAAGGGCAGAAAGTATAATAAAACAAGAGAAGATAAAAACAAAAGAAAATGAACGCATCAGTTCGCACACTCTATAGTTTTTCAGTGAGTCCCGTTTCCTTTAAAAAGCACACTAGTGTTTTTAAAGCAGTTTATGCCGCGATCCGCTGGGCCCAGGGTCCAAGTAATCTGCATTCCATAAAGGGACGGTTATCAATCAAGAGATCTTTTATTCCTATACACTACCTGCTCACTCTTTTTACAGCAACGTTAAAGCTGAATCGAATAGAAGCGCGTGAGCAATCAAAACTGTGCTGTGAGAAAAATAAACGGTTAGCTTTCTGTTTTTGTGCCCCTTCCTCTTCCGGACACCTTCTGCTTTAGGGTGGAAAGCGAAGAAGACGGCAAAGAATTGGTCTTGGGTCGGATGTCGTTGAGGGACCGCCAAGAGGCTGCTCTTCCTATTGAAGTCTTTGGACTACGGCTGGTAAGCTTAGCTCAGCAGCGCTACCTACATATATACTTGCGCGTACGCAGAATCGGTAGCGATAGAACAACTATTACGAATTGTCATTTGCATGGATATATGTTCACTGCTCACTGATTCCTGTCATGTACGTGCGATTGCGCTTGCTGAACATCATATCTGTGTTTTATACACAATCTAAAAATGAGGTGAAGCGATACACACTTTCGTTGCATAATTATGCGCTGTAACGTCGGCATACTGCTTGAAGGCGAAGATGGGCTAACAACCACATAAGGCTTCGTAGTAAAAGCAGCGCATGGGGAACGGTAACACAAGACAGCGAAGTGCACAGGACAGGACAGCGTCTGCCCGTGTACTTCTCTGTCTTGTGTTGTCGTTAATTTGTCCATTTAGCGCTGCTATTACTACGAAGGTCAACCAGCTTGCCCAGCTTTACACTTTATTGCAGTTCCTAAGGCTTCACCTCACCCCTAGCCTCCAATTAGGTCTGAAGACCTTACTTAGGCATCTTGCTACTCTTTATGTATGTAATGCATTATGACTTCAAGTATGCTAGAGACGTGGGAGAATGCCAGCATACAGGGTGCACCAACTATCATGCACCGAATAAAAACTAAGATGGGCCATTTTATGCGAATACAATCAAATACATTTTGTTCACGGTTGAGTTGGCATCAGCCAGAAACTTCCTCTTGATGACAATCAATTACTTAATCACGAATAATGATCTAACTCATGTATCACAATTTTAACCGTCGAGGTGTCGATTTAAGAGTTGTAGGCAATTGGAAGAAATATCTAACTGGTGTGTTTTCAGCGAGATGCTAAATAGGTGCTTACTTTTTCGGCTGTCACGCAATCCCAGATTAAATATGGGGGAAGCCGGGAGATGGAAATTCAAGACGATGAGCAAAACGAGAACAAGGTGAAAGCGAGAGCCAACGTTTCGACAAGCCGACTTGACTTTTGCACTTGTCGAAACATTGGCTCCCGCTTTTACCTTGTTCTAATTTTGCTCACAATCACAGATTGTCACACAATGCCTCAGAGCGATAGCTGCAGCAAAGAAAGGATTCTGAAAAACTGGTTCGATTTGCTTTTTTTTTGGGGGGTGTGGGGGGAACTTGTTGCTGTGGGACGTAACGTACGCGAAAGACAATGGTAAGTTTGACTCTTATTCGCGCGTTCTGCACTGCCTGATGATGGTGTTGAAATTATTTCCCGTCATTTCCCTGGCTTGCATATGCACTGCAGCAGAAAATATCTACAAGTCGTCGAAAGCAGACGCTGGCGCGTGCGCAGGTGCAGAAGCTGTACTCCAAGAACTTCATTCAGCGAGAGGAGGCCTTCAAGGAAATTCAGCGATTCCTGGAGCGGTACAACTCGCGCCGCAGCCGCCACTCGGCCGAAGACGTGCTCAAGGCCGTGACTTTTCTGCTTCGTAGAGGGGCCCGGGACAAGGTGCTCTCGGTGAGGCACTCGCACTACGAACGCGCCGGCAAAGCACGGAACCATGCGATGGCAACTTCGCAGCTGCGCACGTGTTTATGTATGAGTTCCATGGGGCGAGGACTCGACCACTCGCGTATGAATGAAACAGAGCGTTAACGGGGAGGGGCGGGGGCGTTAACGTCAACGCCATCGCGTTGTCAGGGTACTGACGACACATGAGCGTCGCGCGCGCGGGTGGTTACGCGGTTTCCAGAGACGCGAGCGACGCTTAGTGTGCTTGCCTGCAAAACCACTTAGCGGGCGCACCGTCACCCTACACTCAACTGACTCTGCGATGGAGTCAAGGCAGCGTTCTGCCCCCCGCTGTTCGCGTGAGCATTGTGCGAGTATCAGCTGTAGCGTTCCTACTCAGCAGCTGGGTGCTGGCCACGCCATAATGCATATGCACCAGCCTGAGCGGAAGGGACAAAATAAATGTAAAGCTAAAGCTTTTCAATCCTTTGATTGGGACGGGTTGTCTTACTCTACCGGGCAAGGGTCGGAGGCTCCACTCCATAGTTAACCAGCACGGCTTCACTGTTCTTATAGACTCCCACAACCCTAATCACCTCGGTAATAGCCACCGTTAGCCGAGAGTCGTGCCCTGAAATTACCTTGCGTCGCGGTCCCCTAGCTGCATCTTGGACGAATCTTGGTGAGCTTTGTGGTCGATAAAAATAAAACCAGCAGCTGGGAGAAACAGCCAGTTTTGCTGCCAATCACTTTCGGCTCTGCCACGTGACGCTTATCTTTATTGTTTCTCTTTTGCAGGTGTTTATACAGGCCTTGAATTTGATGCAGGCATTGTTCACGCGGTTCACAATTGTCCAGCGGTGAGTGCGTATGGTGATTTATAGGCAAAAAAAAAAGATCAGGTACAGGAAACGCGAAGTCATAAAAATTGTGCATTCAAGATAGTTGTCTAGCTACTTTGTGCATCGTCCATCATCCATGGTATGATACCACATCTCTTCAGACGCCTCCCATTGCACGTTCAGCTTTTTATCTAACAGTCATGAACGACTCAGCTGCTCCTGCTAAAAGTATTTTATGCGTGAAAGAACTAATGTAATTTTTTTATTCTATTGTTGCTCTTTCTGTTGATAAGATATAACGCAGCACCAATTTATCGTAATCGAGTAGCTACCTCGCGTGCGGAAATAAGCACATATAGAGGTGTTTATCACACGTGTTGCAGCAGCACTAGCACTACCAATGTAAACGTCAATCATATATGAAGACAACAAAGATGGAGAAAGGAAAGCATAGCGGAAATTAGTGTTACACTAAAATGTAAAAATGATAACGTATGAATGACTTACAGACTTTCAGTTCCTTCTTATTTACACAAAGTTTGAAATTAATGCGTGGGCCCATAACCCAAGGCTAGATTGGGTCCAAAATGTTTTTTCAAACAAATATGCATGAACTCGTATATACAGTAATCATTTATCAAAGCAACAGTTCAGCAAATCATTAGCAATCAAATATGCGTTCTGGGTACGTATAGTACACACGCTGACAAATTAAAATGTTAGACAAAAGAAAATAAATATATATGAAAACATGCAAATGCGTTACGTATCTTAAATCTTTGTTTACGTCAGATACCTGCTAAGTAAAGGGAAAGGGACTTCGCCCTGCCATCTGCTAGCCGCCTGGTTAGCTCAGATGGTATAGAGTGGCTGCTACGGAAAGGCGGTGGTCCCGGGTTCGAGTCCCGGACCAGGGCGAATTTTTCTTCACCTCTGAGGCTTTTCTTTCGAAGAACCCGTATGGGTTTCCTTTGTAGCAATTGCTTCGATCGGGTGGATGTCTGATTTTCCCTTTATCAATTACTTCTCTCCACCTTACGGATTTCCGCAGAACTACTACGTCATACCTGCTTAGTGTTCCAAATAATGTTTTTCTAGTGCGTTAGCAAAATGAGGTGACATCTTTATTACGAAAAGAATCGTGTTCCAGATTTTAATGCCAGATAATTGTAGTAGACGCCCACCGCATACATAATTAGCGACAGGAATCTTCAATTTTCGTGAGAGGTCGAATGGTGGAATCTGTGGTTTGTAGAACAAATGCTTGCTAGCGTTGATATGCATAGAGTTGGTTATGATTCTCACAGCATGTTTTGCCAGTCGCCTTACAAGGTTCGGATAAGTTCAGGTAATGGCGGATTTTCTTCCAATTGTGAGGTTAGCTTCTTGCGCATGCAGATTTTTTTTGTTTCTTCGCAGCGTCTTGCCATTCATGTGAAGGGCAATATTTCCTGAACTGATGCTGTTCGAATACTTATTGTTCCATTGTAAGATGGTACGTTTGACTGATTTTGCTTCGACAAATATTTGATTTTATAGAATCTACGTAGTATGGCCCCAGCGCACACGAATCCTACATTATACATTTACTTTAGAAAAAAGAGACGACAGTTGTTCGGCATATGCCATCAGTTTTTGTTATTATTTCGGCTTACCCCTTTGCTTTCCGCACACCATCGACAGAAGGAATAAGGACGAAGACGTGCAGTGTTGCGTCGTTCCTCGTGTGCCAATTTGTGTGAGGAAAATAGCGAAGTAGACGAAAACGATGTCCTTGCAATCAGCGCTTGCCGAAGTTTTGTTGCGACTATAAAATTTCTGTGAAATATCACGTTTGTTTCAGAATATCGAAAGGAGACGTGACCGCTGGTATAAACAAGACTGTTCCGCGGATTCTCTACCGCACAGGTGACACCGTAAGTGCATTTGTACAATGGCCTGGATAAGCTGTGGTACTGTAATAAAGTATGCTAAACGAAAAAAAGGGTGATGCATCTTAAGCCTTGACTCTCGTCATCGCATGGACTCCACCTCCCGTCATCGTGAGGTGTGGCTTAAAATCGAGGTGTGAGACAGGCACGGACGGGGACAAAGTGGGGTCTTGAAACTTCAACTATGGGATCAATTCTAACAACGAATTGAATACATCTGAAATAATGTCTAGGCTTCTGGGAACGTTGCAGGAGCCTGACTCTTGCAACGGATTCGTGTATGCAAATCTGTTCGCAAATGTGTACAAAAAACAATTCAGCCAGATTGTTGTGCACGAGTCTGGCTGAAGCGCAATGGTGGGCAACGACACATAGCCCAGCAGACTTGTCAAGTGCACTGGAGCAGTGCGCTAAGACTTGCGTTGGTTGCTGGTTAGAGACCTTTCTTTGAGCATGCATCACCAGAACGGTTGGTCACCCTCTGCTCGATATTTTCATTGTAAAATTGGCTTTCACTGCTTCTTTTGACCAACGGCAGTACCATGCGGCAAGCGAGCAACATAAGTCGCAAAAATGCATAGCTAAGGCGCGCCTTGGTGCTTCACGTGAGCTATCGTCGTTCACCGTTACGGTTGTGTTCACTTCAAACAGGGCAGCTGACTGGACTGGCCTGCCAATAAGGCACTGCACGTTGAAACGGAAAGGAAAGCCTTGCGCTTGTGCAGACGCCTGTCTTTATAGACGTAAGAATGAACATGTGCAAATTCATTGATATATTTACGCGCTACCATGTCGGCCGTGCCTGTGAAATTGCCAATGTCATAGCATTCGACTAGTGCTTTCGAAGAACCTGGAAGGAGTGGCCTAAGAAAGGGTCTCTTTCAGTAAGGGACACTAAGGTTTCATAAAAACGATTGCGTGCAATACGCTTCTTGCACCTTTCGTCCAAGCCTATAATATGCTGTGAAAATTCTTTGTGTCCTTGTTGCAGGCCCCCAGAGTGAAATCTGTAGCCATCGACTTTCTTCTTGAAATGGGCGACTACGAGGATGTTAAGGTAAAAAAAAAATATAGTTACACACTTTTTTCAGTTAAAGCGCCGCTTTCATATCTGACCACTAAGACCCAATCTGTAACGTATGTTATGATGACTTTGTTGCCTGACCATCGTTGAGAAACGTTGAATTAACTTTCATTGCGCATATCTGGCCTGCTTACTGCCTCTTTATCATTGTGCATAAAATACATTAACTACTCATTAAAATATAAACAGGACGAACAGATTATTATTTGTTCTGTTTAAGCGACTTCAGATTGCCATGCAAACTGCAGGTTTTTTTTAAGGCTTGATGACCTTGAGCAATGCTGGGCTAACTCCTTTTCATGCAGGCTGTTCAAGCGATGCTCCACATCATCCTCCGACCTTTCCCCGAGTCAACAAATCCAAGGCTTGCTCAGGGTCGCTGCGAGCTTGTGGAGCAGCTTGTAGCGAGGTTTCCGCCCTTGAGCCAAAGGTAAAGTAAGCTCAATACTTGGTTTGCAATTTGGGTCTGTGCAGCGAACTATACAGTAGCTTGTAAAAATTTAGGCAGTGTGTTACACTCCTATAACACGCGAAGGCGAAAATCTGCTTCGCACCTGGTAATGCATTAAGTTATGGGGTCAGACTTCTTGCAAGACATAATTAGCCGCAGTGCGAAGTAAACGTATGGCGCTGTAGGTTGGCCTGACATCACAACCGCGCGGCGTCCTCTACTGAGAGGACGCAGAGTAGCTGGCTTGAGGGATGTACATCAGGCTGACCTCTCTGCACTTGATATCGCTAAACCTCTCTCTCTCTCTCTCTCTCTCTCTCTCTCTCGAAATTATTTGTAGAAGCCCCTGAGGCTTGTAAATAGAGTCTTTCATTAACTTTGACACACGGAATCATGCCCAAAAGGCTAAGGGGTGGTGGCCGTAGAAATATAAGGTTTACGAGGAACGTTCATGCGAGCACTGCCGACTGCATTATTTCTGCAAAAATGAGGTTTTCTTAAGTGATGATAGTCAACAGAATGAGCATAACGAATGAATGAGGAGGAGACGAGCTGCCCTAGCCAATCCGGAATGGCCGAAATGGACATTCCACTAGGTGGACTCTTACAGAATGCCCATGCAGCTTACATCACCATCTTTTATAAATTGCCATAAAAAATAAATAAGCGGTGAGCTGCTATTTCAGCATGCCAGATATTGTGAAATTCTATCTGGTAAGTTCAATCTGTTGATGTTTTTGTCGTGCCACTATTGCGAAAAAAGACATTGTGCTTTTTGTGGTATTAAATCATATTCCTCTTTGTGCCAAATTGTGAAAAGCTTTTTTACAACGTGGTATGTAGGAGCTGTATCGGAATACTGCATATTCCGAGCCCGCTACATTATGTTGCAGCGATCCACTGTTCGAGCACATGATGGCGTTTGCCATCCGAGCCCTGTCTCACCCGTCACTACAAGTACGCGAGGTGGCTGAGCAGATTCTCCTTTCGCTTTACCGGCTGCTGGGTACGCCTGTGCGCCAGTGCCTCGTTCCCGAGTCCACAAAGACCTCTAGGAACTTCACATACAAGAAGGTCTTCGAAGAGTTCGAGAAGATTGACAAGGAGGTAATGCAAGAAGGTTAACTAGTATAACCATTCGATCACCTAAAGCGTTGGTTCTTGCGGAGTCCTCTACGTGCTTGATGGTGGTTGACAGTCAATGAAAGACGCAAGCAATGAAGACGTACATTTGAGATCTATATACGCATTGCCAGTTTTTATTCTGCTTGCACTCTTTACGAGTGCATTCTTTCTTGCTGTTTGCTGAACAATAATTTACACAAAATTGTTTAAATATTTTTCTACTGCAAGAACAGCTTAGAGCATATAAAGGTTATTTATTAACCGCGGCGAATATATTGCGACTGCAAAGAAATTGTGCGGATACCATACACTGCGATAATCATTGGACGCGAACCTCCTTTGATGCAGGTGTTTATGCTGTGCTAAATACGTTCACGTTATGTGATGTTACATTAACATAGATAGGTTGTAACGGTATGGGAATACAGTCTTTGTCAAAAGCATGCGAGCTACGTTGCCTCTGACCGCGAGGCTGTCTACAGACTGTTTAAGGGAGTTCTTGTGGTATGGTCATAAGTATTAACGCCCTGACGAATGAAAGAAACTCCCGTATAATCACTACCCAGAGGTAGGAGCGCCACGATAACCGCAGTACACAGCCGAACAATATATGTAGTGACAGCGTGGAGTATCCATCGTAGTTATGAGAAAGGCTGTACACGCCATCTTTACGTTATGCAAAGGTATTATCCTCCGTGGTTGCTTAGTGGCTATGGAGTCCGCCTGCTAAGCACGAGGTCGCTGAATTGAATCCCGGCCACGGCGGCCGCATTTCGATGAGGGCGAAATACGAAAACACCCGTGCGCTTATATTTAGGGGCACGTTAAAGAAGCCCAGGAAGTCCAAATTACTCCGGAGTCCCCCACTACGACGTGCCTCATAATCTGGTCGTTGTTCTGGCACTTAAAATTCCATAAGTTATTTTTTATGTAGAGGTATGTCGATGTCGTGCATTTGATGGCGGCTAGCGTTGAAGCAATACAGGTGAATAAATTCTGTTGACTTCTTTATTCCGTGAACGAAGTGAATGATCGCCACTGCTTCACGTTTGCACATATTCATACTAGCGACGGCTTCCATCACACTCTCATTACGTGGACACTTTTGGCTTAATAGTGTAGGTATGATCGCAAGTTAGGATTTATGTGCTGACAAATACAAAACGTAGCGCCTGGCGTTTAATGTGCCTACGCTCCTCGCAGAAACGTGATCAAGTGCACCTTTCAATTGAGACATTGGTAAATATGTTTTTTGTGGCACTAAACTATACGAACACCATTTCTGACTTATAAACCAAAGCCACTATGCAAGCGGTTCCGCACCAAATTTCGCCACGCTAACGTCACAGCTGTTCCCCGCGCTTTCCCCGTCTGCGTAACGGCTACGTGAGAGACACGCCGTTACTTTTACTCGTCGAGACAAAGACGGCAAACGTGGAGAAGGAGGCAAGGAAGCTAGGTCCACCTGAGTGACCGTGACGCGATAGCATCACCAGAATCGGCGCACCCACGCCGTTGATTAACTGCCCCTAGCATCAACTGGAGGACAATTATCGTGCACTTGTGTCAGGATCGAGCCACCGAGTCGCCCCTAAAATCACACAGTGCGCGGGATCAACCAACCTGTGGTTGAACCATCTCCATCTCCCTTTTCAGTCCACGAAAAACCCAGAAGGGACAGCAGCAGCGACCACTCCTAATCACGGGGAGGTAGACGAAGAAAGCATTGCTTTGAAAGAAAGCAATGCCACGTTTTCAATACTGCTAACAGTGTTTATGAGACGCCATGGCGGAAAGAGACGCTATCAGGTGCAGCAAGATATATGTGCAGGCAAAGTTCTTTATAGAGGGGCGTATTTGGCTTCCACGTAAATATGTATCGTCGAAGCGCGTATTACGTGGGTGTTTCTTCGACGTTTTCACCTTAGTGATCACGAGCAACATGTGTGATAAGCGGATGTGTGAGCAGAAGTTTCTGGAGCTGAACAACTCGCTTGCTTGGAATTAACTACCACAATGCCCTCCACTGCATTGTGTTCAGCCCGGGAGCGCCCAGCGACCGCCACGGCGGCAGCGGTCAGCGTCGGCTGACAGCCCCAGTTCGGGCTCCGGCCGCCGGGACTTCGTGAAGGAAGTTGCCGCGCCGTCCAGCCGGTCACTACAGGAGCTACCCAAGGCATCGCAGCAGGATCAATCGACACTCAACTTGGACAAGTGAGCTACCGGATTTAATGTGGGCGGCCAGGGCCGTCTTTCTGTGCATGACCTTCATTATTCCTGCACTAAGAACTTCGGAACAGCATGTGGTATAATCGTCGATGCCCGTCATACTGTAAGCTCCTCGTGTTCTCTACAGGGCTGTAGTGTGGTGCCTATCCACACATAATATTAAGATACTAGCCTAACGCGTACAAGGCGAGGACAGAGGAAAATGACGTTCCCCTCTTCAGTTAACACCCCCTCACCCCCCCCCCCCCCCACACGCACGGCTCCAACTTAAGACAAAAACATATTTCTGAAATCAGGTTCATGCTTGAGACGGCTATATAAGGTATATAATGCAAACGTATGAAGTTTACTGTGATTCCAGAAGTTTAAAGGGCTGACCGCAATTATTTTGGACATGATAAATTCGCTGCTATAACGCGGCGGATACGGGCATTGTTATCCGCCGTATAGACATTTCCAGATAACTAAAGGAATGGTTGGTTCACTAATAGGAGGGTCGTTTATTAATGTTTTCGTCGAAAGGCTCTGGTCATAGCGCGGTGAAGAAGCAACACCCAAGACGGTACATGCAGGAGAAAGAAAGCAGCACACAGAACGTTTAACGTGTCTATCTCGTGTGCGAGTTAGCCTGCTCTGTGCTTCTCGGCCAGGCTTGCTCGTCAACGTATTAGCAGTCTGCTCGTGATACACTAGACAAGCTTTCCACTGGGCGCTTAGTGTGCCGAGTTGAGCACTGCAGGCAACCAATTCGAATTTTCTGAGGAGACACGCCCAATGTTTGCAAGTGTGCAATGTGCACCCCCCATATCATGTCGTATTCTATTTTCTCAGCGCTCGGCCACGGTCACCAATGATTTCTCAGTTGCAAACAGTTGCAAGCACACTGTCTTTTGTAAAGACTGCTATGCTTTGCCACTTTGTTCATACTTTCGCAGGATGTGCATGTTCTGTGAAGAAACCAACGAGAAATTCAACGCGGAGACTCTCAACTACCACTACTGGACGGAGTGTCCCATGCTTATGCTCTGCTACAACTGCAAGCAGGCAAGTTAATCGGCATGGTCGACCAATGCAGTGAGAGTGTACCACTTCATGTCGGCAGTGAATATGTGAGGGAGCCCGGCGTGTGTGGAGATTCCATAAGGTTACTTCCTCGTGCAAACCAGACCATGTGCTGTTTCAGCAATGATGCGATGTACCTATTTAGGACTTTGTTAGTATAGAGATAAGATGAGAGAAATGAATACAATGCATGTGTGTGTCAGGCTATTATTTACGAACATAGTGAATATTAGTCACCACAAGTTTTTGGAGATCAAAATCGGAGCAAGGCAGAACAGAGCAATCTGCATAGCCATCTTTTCAGATCAATTAACAGATGACAATCAACAAGCCAGGTGTCATTTTTGGGATGCGCATACGACATTACCAAGCTTCGCTTTAAGTATATTATACCTGTTGGAATCCACACTCTTGAGGCAGCATTCACAAATGCTGACAGACCTCCGCAGACTTTTCTCAAGTAATCGCGCACTGGAACGTGCGTTTGAGCTTGACTTTTTTTACTCAACAGGTCGTGGAAATCTCTGGACTCACAAGGCACCTCCTTGAAGAATGTGTCTCTCGCAGTCAATATAGGCTTTGCATCCGCTGCAAGGAAGCGATCGCCAAGACCCGCTTTGACGGACACGTCAAGCTGAAAACATGCGTCCGTAAGTCGTACATCCTTGAATATACGCTTGGATTCACGCCACTGAAGCAATACCGTGCACGTTCGGTGCATTTGTCAATATCTCTTGCGCTGTTCCCTCAAGCTATTGCATTGTGTGCGTTATGCGCATGGGGGAGGGGGACTGACTTGTTTGCTGTATTAAGCTATGTTCAAGTGGAACATGTCTGATGTCTTATGTTCTATATTACCACTCCTGTAAGGTCATTTTTGGGGGATGACAGTAAAAACAAACAAACAAGCAAACAAACAAACAAACAAACAAACAAACAAACAAACAAGGAAGGAAGCAAGCAAACTGTGTATCGGTGCCGGTCTTGCTAGTAATGTACCAATGTAACTTGAGAGAGTAGCAAGGTTGACTATGCACCTACTTCAGTACTCTCAATGAAGCAAGAAGGCATTATAGTCACTCAAGACGCCGTAGTGATTATCGGCGTGCTCGGCAAGGGAGTTTGAAGCTTTTCTCTTGTTTGACGAAAGTTTGTCCGCTCAGCTAACATGATGAAGTTGCAGTCACTGACCAAGTTACATCAGTTCTATTGATACTCTCGTCGGTCGTTTGAATCAATAAAGATTTCGTTAGAAGTCGTGTCATCGCATTCTTTTCCTTTGCTATTATAGCGGCGTTTTCCCAATGGATGCGGTGATTGTGATAATCAGCATGCTCTGCAAAGGCATCTGAAGCTTTTTTTTATGGTCGGAGACGTCCATTTTATGCTCCTTTATTCTTCTTGTAATCTTGCATGTTTCGCCGATGAAACTGCAGCTGCAGTCAACGCACGGTGTCTTGTATACAACATCGGGGTAATCCTTGCCGTCCAGTCGGTCTTTCCCATTTACAAGCGGATTTCACAGCTGTCTGGATGACACTAGTGCACTTAGGAGATCGTACATTGAGAAGACCGGCCTCTAACTTCGCTGACGCCAAGGACATAGACGCCCGCGCGTCTTTTAAACGGCTTAGGATGGAAAACAAGAGTTTTTTTTTATTATGCTTCTTTGGGTATCCGTGCGTGGATAATTTGATATGAATGGTCTTCAGTTCCTTATTTATTTCGTCGTCATTTGGACACATGCGTGTGGCCCGCCTACGGAGGGATGGGACAACGGACTGACTGGGGCAAGCCGGATGGCACGAACTAAAATATAGAAAGCGGCCTGCATGAATTGCCTTCCTGTGCACAGTAAACCAGAGTCCAGTTCCGTTTCACCGCACGAGGCTAACCTAACTAACATAACCTAGCCTAACCATTGTACTACAATCACACGCATATTCAACGCATAGTCACGCATAGTCAACGCCAACCATAGATCTTTGAGACGATCGGCCGCGTAGCCCGTGTGCCAGTTTCTATTAGGTCAAAGCTGCACGAATGAAAAGGCCGAGTGAGAGTTCACCTTACAAACGCTTTTCTCATGTGTTTCGTCGCATAACAAGTTGCTTATAAAAGCGAGGACATGCCAGTTTCTTGCATTCTTCTCTCGTGGCAGCCAACGCTTTGAAACGCTGTGTTAACTGCACCTGCCTTCGAGATAGGTTCACATTCTCCAGCCCTTCCCTCGCAGCAGCTAGTGCTACACTATGCGACACACACATTTTACATGGTGCAGGTCGCAACGGGAACTTTTTTCGCCGGAGGGAAAAAAATCAGACGCTATATGCCATCACCATCGTACTATTGCCACCGTCGCTCTACAGAACCCCAAACGATGCTGGATAGCTAGCTACCGTCACATGTTTCGCATAACGTCGATAGGGCATGGGGTCCGCATAATTTTTTTTATCGACTCACCTTTCCCGAGAGGAAGGGCGTTTACTTTCTTCAGCTCAACAGCAGCAAGCAGCATTACACGTTAACCGTTAAATTAACACGTCGACGCTCGACTTTGCTGCGGTGGTTTTTGAGATTGCAATCTCAATGTGATGCAATTTATGTTCCCTGTACTTGAATGCAGTGGCCAAGCCTCCCCATCAGGCCAATCACTGTCCACTTTGCCACCAGAACTTCGCACCAGGTGACGACGCCTGGAAAGTGCACCTCATGAGTGAAGTGGGCTGTGCGTTCAACCCGAGGAGGAGGAACAAGTTCTTCCGGTGGCGTTCCGGTAAGAGGCGAGGATTCATTCCCTATATGGTTTCCGAGACAAGAGGTTTCCGAAACAACCTGACCTCACCGCTTACATGCCAGATAACTTCCTATAAGAATGGTATACAAAGGAATACTCAAGGTGTTTTTGACCGAGCGACAGTGTTGTTTTGATAAACTTGGTGCCTCTAATATACTAGTGACGGACTTTGCAAGTTTTTCCCGAAATCGTGTTTAGTTGTCTGCTGCTTGAAGAGAATGTTCCTGTTTGAGGAAGTCCAGTTGAACCAAGCCGCGATAGAAGCCTATATATTTCTGCTGCTACACAGTGTCCGAACTGGCCGTATATTTTGCTGGGCTTTCCTCGCCATACAAGCTCTATAGCGGTTGCGTATAATGAACTACCCAACTCAATTTCACAAGACAAGCGAATACACAAGGAAGCTTGCTAAAACTTTCTTGCAGCAGAGGAGCATTATCAGCCACCTGGACGGAAGGAGGCTGAGGCAGTCTTGACTCGAGAACGCTATTCATTCTTTGCAGACGTTCTTCCTATAGAAGTCTAAATATGGGAACAGCTTCATGGTGGCCGTCAGCGCATCCGATCTTAAGCGCTCATTCACCATAGGTATTATGTTGAAGATTGTGAAGAATTATTTGAAAGATTGATTAACGGGGCTCGCCGATGCGCGAAAACAGCTAAAAAATTCATATGGTTGCTCAAGTTGTTCAAGACATCACTTGTACCTTCACCAGAAGCTACATCGGCGAACGCGATAATTATGTGTCGACGCTCTGCGTAGTGTTTGCCAAGAGCGTTAGTCGCAGAGTAGGTCAAAATAATGGTAAGGGCGGAATTAGCACCAATATAGTCGAAAAATAACCACATTGCACTATAGGCGAGGAAATAAATGGACTGCGCGGAATTTAAGACACGGACTTAGTAAGGGACATGGACAAGCGCAAAGTTCCTTACTACGTCCTTGTCTTGAATTGCGTGCAGCCCATTTATTTCCTCGCAGTATGAACCAACTCGCCCAACAACAAGCCTTATTGCACCATATACTACACTCTATCAGGGATCGGCCAACCTGGCCTCATCGTAAAGAAAAAAGATAGGGTCCTCCAAATGTCGAAGCTAAAGAAGACAAGGTCGACGCAACTGCGCGTGAAATACGATATGAATAAGATACGAAATGAGCAATAATGAACATGAAAAAGAGTCGGAAAGAGACAAAATAGAGATATATAATCAAGAATTATTCATCGAATCATTTGAGCAATCACGTACGCCAACCTTGCCTTCTTGAGCACCGACACTTGGTCGACCTTGTCATTTTTTTCAACCATGAAGAACACGAACAACAAAAGGTCATATCGTCTGAATACCACCAAAAGAACTAATGCAAGCTTGCTGCACCTGCTGCGACTAGGTGTGGCGTTCACTCGGTGTACTACACCTTATCGGCCGTGCAGACAGTCCATACTCCGAGGAGTGCGATCTAACCGAGTCTACAGGACACGCTTTGTGCGTCTGCCAGAGATATGCTCTGCCAAGCCCCCCCCCTATATTTGGCACAACATTTGTCGAAGTTCGTCGGTCAACCTCTGTCTGAATAGATTTTATTGGGACCTTGGCGAGACTTTGCAGTTCAAGTTTATTCGCCGCCTTATTCTTCCCCATCATCAACACTTTTCTGTTCCTTTTTTACTTGCATTTCTCTTCCTCAATGCTGAGTAGCCGGTCAGACCTTTGATTCAGGCCAACCTCTCAGCTTTTTTTATTTAATAAATTATGTTTCCCCGTCTTTCTCAGTGGCATTTCACTGCATCTCTTCAGATGATGGCGATTAAATACTTCTTAAGGACATTCCCTTTGAATGAGTGTGGTGACAGTCACCATTGTATGAACCCGCCGTGGCTGCTTAGTGGTTGGGGTGTTGGGCAGCTAAGCACAAAATCGCAGAATCGACTCCCGGCAACAGCCGCCGCATTTCGATGGGGGAGAAATGCGAAAACACCCGTGTGCTTATATTTAGGTGCAGGTTAAAGAACCCCAGGTGGTCTAAATTATGCCGGAGTCCCCACTATGGCGTGCCTCATAATCAGGTCGTTGTTTTGGCACTTCAAACCCCATAATTTAATTAATTTAAAGTTAACTATGCCTGTGACGAATTCATCCTCATCTCTTTCCTGCCTTCTTCGATAAATGCTCCCAACACATATCTCGACCGCTTGCCACTTCAACCAGCTTTGAACCCCGGCGCTTCTGGATGGTTCGCTACGGCTCTGGTAAGGTGAATATTCCGTTGCAATGTGCTCAGTCTTCTCAGAATGCTTTTCCGTAGCTGACGCGCGATTCACGCCCTCTGGGTATCTGACTGCCGTGGGTACTCTCTATCGCAGGTTCGGTTTGGGAGCCCGAGTACAGTGTGACAGTGCCGGACAGCATGGCCGGGAAACTGAAGATCCTAGGTGCGCTGCCACCCGAGTACCGCCAGTACACGTTGCACCACTCGCGCAGCAAGTCAGAGCCAGCGCCAGCCAAACGCAGCTCTGGCACACAGACCAACGACGAAGACGACGAGCCCAAGGCCCAGTGACGGAAGCCGCGGCGTTAATTATGCAAGACAGCTGCGCGTCCGGACGGCTCACGGGACCTGTTGTCATATTTGTAGGCTAGATATCTCCAACGGGTGGACAAATTGCGCTCTTTACAGCATTAGCAAGTGAAGCCGTGTGTTGGTTTTCAATTATAAGGTGTCTTACAAAGGAAATCAGGTTAAAGGAAGGCTATCGGGCGTGGTGGACGTTTCCCGGCGATGTTTATTCACTGTAGATGGAAGGAAAAGAAAGAAGAGGCAGATGGAACAGAGCAGGGGTTTCGTTCTTTTATGGCGACATTAAAACGCGTAGGCACTTTTAACACATCCTGTCGGTCCCACGGATGGATTAGCCAGGCCAGTAGCAGAGAACAACGAATAGGTGACGCAACTCGTTCTATTTATCGCCATGCCAACGACCATGTGTCCGCAGTAATCGGTTTTTCTACTTGATCAACAAACACTGCATCTCGCACATTTTCCCGTAGGCACCTCTCCTACTTTGCTTCCGAAGCCAACAGCAGCGTTTAGCACACGATGGTTCTTAACACAGAGTTGGTGCAACTCTGTACACCTGCTGCTGTGAACGTTGCACACCGCCTTTTGTAATCGTTCACCTTGCCCGTTCGACTACTGCAGTAGAAACAAACGTAGGTCTCATAAGATGATCTAACTGCCATGAAGAATATCGAAGGAAGCATTTTTGCGACGGCGAGCAGCTAAGTATATATTGTTCGGTCAAGTGGTGAAGACGTTCAGATGCCGTGTTCATCTTATCGCGCACAATATTTTAGACGGGTGTCTTATAAAAGACGTTCCTGATGAACCACTGATTCCTTCCTTCGCGCCTTCTCAGGAATTGTCTCGACAACACAACGGCAGCCGTTGCCACGATTCGGCTTGAACCTAAAAAGGCTTTTGCTGCACGTTTTGCTCGACACCCAATTTCTTCTTCGCCAAAAAGGAAAGACGAGTGTAAAAGCAAGAACAATAATATAAACGATTCTACGCACGAGAAATGAACTACAGCCGTCTTATAGTCGTTTGTGCAGACAATAGGTCGTTAGGGCAGTGGTGAGGATAACGCTGCTTAATTTATAAAAGAGGTATGTCAACGCATCTTGTAAAAATGAACCCCAAACAGAGAAAATGTTACAAATACCACGCGTCCTTTGTTAACATTGTCGCGTTGAGGTGTCCACGGCCGTCACAAATTTGATTTGCGATTTTCAACGACTTAGTGAAAAAGAAAAAAAGAAAATCATGTTTTTTTAAAAAAGCAGTGCACAACTTTGTTTAAAGGCACATATGTTCTGCGGAATTATAAAAGCTGGGAAAAAAGTTAGTTAATACATTACACATGTAGCAATTAAAAAAGCAATGTGATAGCTGTGTCGCACTGTCATAAAGAATGTGATTATCTGTCCAGCGTATGTATGATGGAATACTGATATACAGGCATGCGCTCTAATAGTGCGTACCATTGCGACAGCAATTATACGAGATCTCTAGGCGTGTTTTCGCCGTCGCCGTAGCCGTCGTCGCCGCCGTGCTGTCGATCACGGTATCGAGGGCGCATGCACGGCGCATGCGCGGAGCATTAGGAAGTCAGCGAAGTCTGTGGAAACGCGAGCGATGCGACAATGCGTGCGGCACGAAAAACGACTTTCTAACCAAGTCGCCACATCGTCACACTCCGCTCAATTGGATCTGCAGGGAAGACAAGGCAGCGTTCGGCCTTACGCTGCTGGCATGAGCATCGCGTGCGCACACAACAAATGTTTCCATAGCATTCCTCGTGAGCCGCTGCGCGCATAAGCTATAGCCTGAACGGAAGAGACGTCGAGCTAAACTATATAAACCCTTTACTGGTAGCTATCAAACGCAGATAGTTGCCTGTCGATCCCGTCTCATGCATCGTCGTAGTGCGTCCTCTGCAACGCCTCTCGCAGCGTTATTTAGGGACCTTATGTCAGCGCTGCGAGTTGCCTGGTAGCTGCCATGGTGATGATGTTGCCGCGCAGCACCAGTTGTCTCGCGTTCGCGTCGCACCAACACGTCGCCCCCGCCTGTCGTTAACGCATTCCGACGAGCTCAACCGAAACGCTGAACGTATGTAATTGCTACCACTTTCTGTGCTTCGCCCTTCGGACGTACCTGCCAATTTTTTCTGTCGTCACGTGGCTCGCATTGTCTCCAAGCAATATCATTTTAGGCTCGTGGTTCATACTTTCCTGTTCCCTTCTTTCATGAAAACACTAAATATCCAATAATGTCTGCTATGATCACCTCCAGTCATGCCTGATGCGGTTCGCACTAGTAGAATGCAACGGCTGTACACTTTTGCTTTAAGGCACTGCCGGTCAGGTGAACTGCCGGTCATGATATGGGGCGTGTGCGGAAAAGCATTACCAAACTATAACCGGTAGCTTACCGCTGACGCTTGAAAAGATGTGTACAATATTTGCATTCCAGCAGTACTGAAAGTATGGGTCGGGAAGTTGGTTACTTAAGAGCAGTGAAAGAGCAACGGAATGAAAAAAATGTTGTTTCCCGCACAGGCGAATTATTCAAAGCTATAGGAAGGTTTGCGTTGTGCTGAAGGTACCTCAGAACGCTGGCGCGGTGAGAAGCGTCCCAGCGGCGTCGCACCTCGATGGTGCATGAGATGAGACCGAAGGAAAAACATCGGCTTTGTCAGCGTGCAAAGAAAGGATTGCACAAATTTAGCACGACGTTACCTACGCTGTGGTATGCTCACAGCTTCTCAGCAGGAATGCTAATGTGTACGCACAGTGATCATGCCAGCAGTGAAATCAGAACGATGCCCTAGCCCCCGCAGGGCCGGCCGAGCGGGGCGTCATGGCGAGTACTTCGTCACTTCTGCAACAAAATGCACTTCGCGTCTTTGGAAGACTTCTATCCTCCACGCGCGGACCGCGCATGCGTCGTCGATAGCAGGACAGCACGACAACGACAACGGCCAGTGCAAATGAGTTTCGAGTGCTCGTATAGCTACTATCGCACCTAAATGCTAGGCGCAACGATAAGAGACCGGGAGACAGCTACGTGGATTAGCAAATTAGAGAAGCCGACGTTCTACTTGGCATTAAGAGGAAGCTTTATCTCGGGTGATCCTATTTCAATACAAGTAAAAGGAGAATTCGCTTTTCTCGGCAACAACTGCACCGAATTTGACGAGGTTTGTTGCATTTAAAAGAAACACTTAAAATCTGGTGACTGCTGCTTTCAAATTTTTGATTTAGGTCGTCACTTTATTGCAAATCGGCCAAAATAGCAAATTTTCAGAAAACGAAACTGTCACGTTTAGAAATCTGTCTCTCGGCACACAAAATGATATCACATTTATCTGCGTTGCATGCAATGCGCATAATTCTGTGTATTGCATCTAAAGCGGACAAAATTGATATATTACACCTGATCCTCAAAAAATTTAGCATTATGGAAATACAGCTTTTGCGGAACCCTTGTACACAAGGTAACAAATTCATGTAAGATATTAATTGACATATCAAATTTTTCTGCTTTGAATGTTCTAATGGATGCCACTAACAGAACCGGGATAGCGGTTCTTGAGGCAGAGCTACAAATTGTAAACTTCGTGCTTCTATTTCTTTCGAACTTCCGAATTTCTGGAAATTCTCTTTAAAAAATCCAGGCCCTAAATTGAAATTCCGCATCCAGAAATCACTAAGAAATTAACTTTCTCAAATGCAACAACTTTGATTAAAATTGATCCAGTGATTATCTCAGAAAAGGGTTTCTGCGTTTTACATCCATTTAAATAGGCCGCATCGGAGTTGGGCCCGGGCTAAAGCTCCCTCTTAAAGAACTGTTGCTGGACAGGCCATGTGATGTGTACGGCGGATAACTTGTGCACTGCTAGAGTTACAGAATGGGCGCCAAGAGACAGGAAGAGAAGCAGAGGACGTCAAAGAAATAAGTGTTGTGATGAAATTAGAAAAGCTTCAGCGCTTTTGATGGGGTCAGATGATGGTCACGTCGACGTCTTGCGTGAAAGAAACCTCTTGTTCAGGTGTTCCATGTGCCGAATGGGCGGGACTGTGTGAATATCATGATGCCTTCGAACTTATTGTTTCATACAATAAGTTCAAAGCTAACGCTTGAACTATCCCATAACAAGAGAGAAGCCATCAATACTGCGCATCTCCAGGTGCAAACGCGCACACCATTTTTATGTTCTGTATGGAATGGTGAGCGTGCAACCGACATTTCAGTATTCGTCGTTTTCGCCCACTACTGCTTTTCAAAGAAAGTGTAGCCAGGACTTTTTGCCCACTTTTTGTCTCTATCTTCGTATTAAACAAGTACCATCGAAGACCACGGCCTTTGTTCTATATATTGCGGGAAAGCAGGATGTACTTCTGTCACTATCTTCATATAAAGAAGTACCATCGAAAACCATAGGCTTCATGTTAGAAACTTCATGTTACAAAAGCACCATCGAAGAACATGGCCTTTGTTCCATACATTGCGGGAAAGCAGGAGGTATGTTTGTCACTAGCTTCGTATTGCAGAAGTACCATCAAGGGCCACGGCCTTTGTTCCATACATTGAGAGAAAGCAGGAGATATTTTTGTCCCCGTCTTGATATAAAGAAGTGCCATCGAATACCATGGCCTTTGTTCTATATATTGCGGGAAAGCAGGAGGTATTTCTGTTACTATGTTCATATAAGAAAAGTACCATCAAAAACCATAGGCTATTAGCTTCATATTAGAAAAGTACCATCGAAGAACATGGCCTTTGTTCCGTACATTGCGGGAAAGCGGGAGGTATGTTTGTCACTAGCTTCATACTACAGAAGTACCATCGAGGACCACAGCCTTTGCTTCATGCATTGAGAGAAAGCATGAGGTAGTTTTTCCCTGTCTCGATATGAAAGAAGTACCATCGAAGACCACGGCCTTTGTTCTATATATTGCGGGAAAGCAAGAGGTATTTTTGTCACTGTGTTCATATGACAAAAGTATCAAAAACCATAGGCTATTAACTTCATATTAGAAAAGTACCATCGAAGAACATGGCCTTTGTTCCATACATTGCGGGAAAGCGGGAGGTATGTTTGTCACTAGCTTCATACTACAGAAGTACCATCGAGGACCACGGCCTTTGCTTCATGCATTGAGAGAAAGCAGGAGGTAGTTTTTCCCTGTCTCGATATGAAAGAAGTACCATCGAAGACCACGGCCTTTGTTCTATATATTGTGGGAAAGCAAGAGGTATTTTTGTCACTGTGTTCATATGACAAAAGTATCATCAAAAACCATAGGCTATTAATTTCATATTAGAAAAGTACCATCGAAGAACATGGCCTTTGTTCCATACATTGCGGGGAAGCAGGAGGTATGTTTGTCACTAGCTTCATATTAAAGAAGTACCATCGACGACCACGGCCTTTGTTCCATAAATTGAAAGAAAGCAGGAAATACTTCTGTCACCAGCTTCGTATCAGAGAAGTACCATCGAAAACCATAGGCTATTAATTTCATGTTAGACAAGCACCATCGAAGAACGTGGCCTTTGTTCCATATATTGCGGGAAAGCAGGAGGTATGTTTGTCAATAGCTTCATATAACACAAGTACCATCGAGGATCCCGGCCTTTGTTCCATACATTGAGAGAAAGCAATAGGTACTTCTGTCACTATCTTCATATCAGAGAAGTACTATCGAAAACCATAGGCTATTAACTTCATATTACTGAAGTACCATCGAGTACCACGGGCTTTGTTCCGTACAGTGAGAAAAAACAAGAGGTATTTTTGTCCCCATCTTGATATTAAAGAAGTACCATCGAGTAGCACGGCCTTTGTTCCGTACAGGGAGAAAGAACAGGAGGTATTTTTGTCCCAGTCTTGATATTAAAGAAGTACCATCGAATACCGCGGCCTTTGTTCTATATATTGCGGGAAAGCAGAATGTATTTTATCACTAACTTCATATCACATAAGTACCATCAAAATCCATAGGCTATTAACTTCATATTAGAAAAGTACCATCGAAGAACATTGCCTTTGTTCCAAACATTGCGGGAAAGCGGGAGGTATGTTTGTCACTAGCTTCATAATACAGAAGTACCATCGAAGACCACGGCCTTTGTTCCATACTTCGAGAGAAAGCAAGAGGTATTTTTGTCCCCATCTTGATATTAAAGAAGTACCATTGAATACTACGGCCCTTGGTCTATATATTGCGGGAAAGCAGGAGGTATTTCTCTCACTATGTTCATATCACAGAAGTACCATCGAAAACCATAGGCTATAAACTTCATGTTAGAAAAGTACCGTCGAAGAACGTAGCCATTTTCCCATACATTGCGGGAAAGTAGGAGGTATGTTTGTCACTAGCTTGATATTACAGAAGTACCATCGAGGACCACGTCCTTTATTCCATACATTGAAAGAAAGCAGGTGGTATTTTTGTCCCCGTCTTGATATAAAGAAGTACCATCGAATACCACGGCCTTTGTTTCATATATTGCGGGAAAGCAGAAGGTATTTTATCCCTATCTTCATATCACAGAAGTACCATGAAAAACCATAGGCTATTAACTTCACATTAGAAAAGTACCATCGAGGACCAAAGCCTATGCTTCATACATTGCGGGAAAGCGGGAGGTATTTTTGTCCCTGTCTTGATATTACAGAAGTACCATCGAAGGCCACGGCTTTTGCTCTATACATTGCGGGGAAGCAGGAGGTGTGTTTGTCACTAGTGCTCATATTACAGAAGTACCATCGAGGACCAGGGCCTTTGTTCCATAGATTGAGAGAAAGCAGAAGGCATTTTTGTTACTATCTCCATATCCCAGAAGTATCATCGAAAACCATAGGCTATTAACTTCATATTAGAAAAGTACCATCGAAGAACGTGGCCTTTGTTCCATACATTGCGGGAAAGCAGGAGGTTGTTTGTCACTAGCTTCATATTAAAGTACCACCATCGAGGAACATGGTCTTTGTTCCATACATTGAGGGAAAGCAGGAGATATTTTGTCCCTGTCCTGATATTACAGAATTATCGTCGAAGGCCACGGCCTTTGTTCCATACATTGAGAGAAAACAGGAGGTATTTTTGCCAACAGCTTCATATTACAGAAGTACCATCGAAGGCCACGGCCTTTGTTCCGTACGTTGCGGGAAACATTTACCTTTGGTTACGCTGCCGGTGTGAAGGCGATGGCTCAAAGAAACGCTCAGCCTCCCAACGTGTTGTAGTTGAGCAAGGCGTGACAACCTGTCACCTCCTGTTACGCGCTTCTACGTCTGCGCCGCACCGTGTTTTTTTTTCTTGTTTTTTTGCGAACGGCAATTTGTATAGGGTTAGTCTAAAACATTCGCGATAGCTGGATTTTCACTTTTTCTTTCTTTACGCCAATCCCACGCCTTTCTTCACCGCGAGCGTCATCGCTAAGGGGTCCAGCAAGGTCTCTTCATTAGCGGGCGCCGAGGTAACGGAGGCGTGACGTAAGTGGCCATGGCGTTCTTTAATGAGCTGGTGCGTATGCGATGATGGTAAGTTCCACGCTGTCTCAATAATTCCGCCTCGTGCTGTGCCATATGTAACACATCTTGTCTGCTCCCATTTTCAGTTTGCCGCCGTCTGAGCAGTAAGCGTTCTGGAAGTACATGTTGTGCTGGAACATTTTGTTCACGCTGCGGGAAGAAACGCGCAAAAGTAAAGGCAGGTTTTAGTAACGGAAAACAAATAATCCGGAAGCTGTCAAGCATGAACGATACTTTTGCCACTTAAGTGTGGTAATCCAATCCCAGCCCACAGCGCTACTTCTAAACGTGACACCGTAAATAAATGCGTCAAACGGTGTCAATAGCGCTTGGTAAAGGTCCCTTCTTTTCCTATGCATGAGGGACTCTGCTATATAGAGTTATCTCAGCGGACCTTAGCCAAGCTCTTCAACTGAAAAAGATATTAAAAAGAACACGGTGCAAGACACGAGTTCGAGATTTATGGTGTTCGCTCGTCAGAGGCCTGACGACCGAACACGGTATGTTTTACAATTGTATCTTGTACCATGTCTTCTAAATATTTTCTATTTCGTTAAACAGCTTGGGTAAGGTTACCTAGGACACCCTGTAGATTATACTCGAAAGCAGTTTAGGATGGGTAAAAGAAAGGTACTGACCTTGGCTTCATTTTGTCGTAGCGGCAGTAGGTCTGCAATGAGCAAGCATGCGAGTTAGAAACACAATTACGCATGGGAATAACACTACGCCGAGATAGGGCGGCGAACTCGTCCTTGGGCATTGTAAGAACGAGTTCGCGAAGACAATGGCAAGCAACGACGGCAAGAACAGCACTTTTTCCAATATTTCTTGTCTATTCCATATCGTCCGTAAAGACGCACGTTTAACAATTTGTCTAGGTCTGCATGACAGCAGGGACCCTGTGGGAGCGGAGTTCAGAGCAATTAACCAAGCTGGAGAAATCGCTTTTTCTAAATTTATATATTTGTGTTTAAATCCGGCATTTGTGGCTTTCAACACATCGTCACCCTATATCATGATCATTCATGCTGTCGTACGCTACAGATGCATGGCTGGCTCAAGAAAATCCGCCCACAAGGGTTTCTTGACGCACGTCTACAAACTTGATACTCCCAACATTTCCAAATCTGTGAAAACGTAAGGATTTCTCCTTCTAAGGTCAAGCAGGTTGCAGCTTTAATAGTTGCAACTGTGGTTAGCCCTGCGATGACCTGCTTCTCATATTGCAACCAGCTGCTTTTAGTAAGGATAATCTAATCGTGTTCCTGTAACTGCGCCCCTAACCGAGGTTTCTCGCCCCCCACTCCCCATCCATATAGTCTGCGCTAAAGGAAATTAATATTCATGTACGCGTGTGACAACGAGATCTTCACGCAGAGTGCTCTGAGCGCGCGTAGCAATTAGCCGCAACAAGATAAGCCGCCTACAGGTTGCTGCTTCCTGAACAGCGACGTAATCTCTCTCTTACTCGCATCACAGCTGTGAGGTAGATCTGTTCCATGTCAGCCCTGGCGTCCAAGTCAAGCCGATACTCCGGCCGTGGGTGAGCTCTGACCAGGGCGTGTCTCCGGAAGAACTGCGGAGTTTAGAGGAAGCACGAGCGAAAGCTTATACTTTACCCTTGTCATCACGAATAGACCTCCACTCGAGGCTCTTTCTCGACTCCATCGATGAATGCATATCATCATCATGTTCTTTGAAATGAGGTGGTAACAAAACTTGTACGTAATCAATGACATGTAATTAAATACTCGTAATCATTCACATTTTTGGTAGTTTTTCTTACTTGGTAACGCTCACTGTAATTCAAATGCATTTTTGCAGTAACCAATCACGTGTAATCAGTTACTTTATCGGTAACACAAGCTGAAGAAGGCAACGCAGGTTTGAGCACTAACTACTCTTACTCGGCGACGCTCACTGTAATTTAATTACATTTTTTTTCAGTGACCAACTACATGTAACCAGTTACTTTATTGACGAGACAAGCTGTAACAGGTGACGTAGCTTTGAGCACAAGAACTTTACAGTAATTATAAATAGAGCGCCAGCGGTCGGACTACGGCGGCAACCTCGAGGATGCGCCATGTTCAGACAGGCAAGCCCTGTCGTTCAGCATTTGTTTCCTCAGCAGAACGCCCAACCAAGATGGTATCCGACGATTTGAACCGGCCCTCCTGCGGCTTGGCAACGACGGCCAGTTAGAAAGACGATACCGGGACACTAACATTGATTTTTTTTTTCAGTTTTTCATTGGTGCTACCGGGAGAGCCTTCCCCGAGCCACAGCAACAATCAAATGCTTTGCGTCAAAGACGCGAGCATGACGCATTGAGTAATCACAATCTTTAACGCAACGTTTTTTTTTCTACATTAAAACACCACTCTCACCTGCAGCACGCACTTTGAGCTCGGCTTATATCTTCACAAGAGAATGACGGAAGATGACAGACGGGACTTTTGAAAAGCTAAGAACGGAGAGGACGCTGAATACGAGTAAGACCAGTTAGTTCAATATACGGCACTTGTGCTATGTTATTCGAAGTTGGGAGGAATGTAACGTCGACGTAATCGATATATGTTTAGTAATTCCTCAATTACTTTCGTGGGGCAGTAATTGGTTCAATGTAATCAATTACATTTTTGAATGAAGCAATTGTAACTGCAATCGTTTATTTGTTAACTGTAACGTGTGCAAGTATGGCGGTAACGGATTCCACTGCGTTTTGTCTATATTGTTGCCATGTCAACAAGGACGCTGGAGGCGCGTGCGCAACGTCGCTGTAGGCGCGTCGTCGGGCAATACCGCTATCGACGGTGCATGCCTTGCTCGCGTGCATATCGTCAAGGACTGCAGAGACGCGCAGCCAGTGTTGCCATTTTAGCAATTTTGTTGCTAGATTTAGCGATTTTTTTAGTGTTTAGCGACAGATATTTCTATTAAGCGACCGGCGACATTTCTATAACAAGGTGACAGCAAAAATTTGCGATATCTTAGCGACTTAGGGGTTAGAAAGGTTGCTCCAATAATGGCCTTCTGGGACGCGCTTTATTATTAAAAAGCTACGTGTAAGCAGCCGAAATACCTGCACGACGCGTGGGCTCTTCGACACATGATGAAGCAACGGTTGCCTTCACATCGATGCTTTTCACACTGTGCTTCACAGCACGGTGGCCCTTACAGGATTCACAGCGTGCTCACAAGTTCATGTTCTGTTTAAAATTACAGTCAAGCACATTCATAAGGAGGAAGTGCTTGGGGCTTCCGAAATCATTCGTCATACAAGCCACTCTGTTGTAAAGGTCACGCACCGCACACCCCACAGTAGAACCGGAACAGAATTATTCCTTCATTATACAGGTCATTTCGTTGTAGAAGGCGTTCGTTGTAGAGGCGATAGACTGTATTTACGAAAACAATTTGAATGGGTCTTAACGCTTCGGGTTCGGCACTTTCACTATATACGTTCGATTGGCGGCCATTTTCAATATTTGCAGTAGCTAAATTTAATCATCATCATCATCAGGAGCATATTTTATGATCGCTGAGTATATTTTATGCCCACTCTGCTGATGATCTCCCTGCGATCTTGTCCTTGTCCTGCGCCAACCGATTCTAAGGTGCGCCTACGAATTTCCTAATTTGATCACCCAACCTAGTTTTCTGCCTTCCTCGATTGCGCTTCCGTTCTCTTGGCACCCATTCTGTAACTCTAATGGTCCACCGGTTATTCATCCTACGCATTACATGGCCTGCCCAGCTTCATTTTCTTTCTCTTGATGTCAACTAGAATATCGGCTATTCCTGTTTGCTCTCTTATCCACACCGCTCTCTTCCTGTCTCTTAACGTTAGGCCTAACGTTCTTCGTTCCATCACTCTTTGCACGATCCTTAACTTGTTCTCGAGCTTCATTGTCAACCTCCAAGTTTCTGCCCCATAAGTTAACACCGGTAGAAAACGTTTATTGTACACTTTCATTTCAATGATAGTGGTAAGCTTCCAGTCAGGATCTGGCGATGTCTGCCGTATGCACACTAACCCATTTTTATTCTGTAAATTTCCTTCTCGTGATCAGGGTACCTTGTGAATAATTGACCTAGGTAAACGTACGGCTATACAGACTCTAAAGACTGAATGGCGATCCTGAACTCTTGCTCCCTTGTCAGGCTATTGAGCATTATCTTTGTTTTCTGCCATATTAATCTTCAACCCCACTCTCACACTTTCACTGTCAAGGTCCTCAGTCATTTATTGCAACTTGTCACCAGCGTTGCTGAACAGGACAATGTCATCTGCAAACCGAAGGTTGCTGAGATATCCGCCGTTGATCTTCACTACTAAGCCTTCCCAGTTTAATAGCTTGAGTACTTCTTCCAAGCATGCAGTGAATGGCCTTGGAGAGATTGTGTCACATTGCCTGAGCCCTTTCTTTACATGTATTTCTCTACTTGTTTTGTGGAGAATTAGGGTAGCTGTGAAATCTTTGTAGGTATTTTCCAAGATATTTACGTAAGCCTTCTTTACTCCTTGATTACGTAGTGCCTCTATGACTGCTGGTATCTCTACTGAATCAAATGCCTTTTCGTAATCTATGAAAGTCATGTAGAGAGGTTGATTGTACTCTACAGATTTTTCGGTTACCTGATTGATGACATGGATGTGATCTATTGTAGTGCATCCCTTCCTGAAGCCAGCATGTTCTCTTGGTTGAATGAGGTGTTCCTCTTATTCTGTAGGAAATTATCTTGGTGAATATTTTATACAACACGGGAAGTAACGGTCTATAATTTTTTAATTCTTTAACGTCTACATTTTTGTGAGTTACTGTAATGTTGATATTCTTCCAGTTCTCTGGGACCCTTGTATTGTCGTGAGGCATTGCGTATAAAGAGCCGCAAGCTTTTCAAGCATACCTCCTCCATCTTTGATTAGATCCACTGTTATTCCATCCTCTCTTGCCTCTTCTCCACAGGTCATTTCTTGCAGGGCCCTTCTTTATCGTTAGTTATAAAAGAAAACTCTGTATCATGTTTATTACTACTTCGAATGAGGTAGCGTGGCTGCTCTGTGTACTGTACAGGTCAGTATACATCTTCTAAATTGCTGATCATATTACCCGGCTTATCTTTCAGTGAACGCACATTGGCTTGTTCTATTCCAAGTTTTCTTCTCACTGATTTCGAGCTGTATCCCTTTTTTACTGCTTCCTCAGTCTTTCTCACGTTGTAATTTCCTTTACTCCTTACTCTGTCCTTGTTGATGACCAGTTCTGAAAGTATCGCTAATTCTGTCTGATCTCTTGAGTTGGATACTTTCAGGCTTTGTAGTTTATTAGGTCCTTTGTTACTTGGGAGAGCTTACCTACTGGTTGCCTTGGTGCCATACCTCCCATTTCAATTTATGCTTCTGAAATAAGCCTAGTTATGGTTTCATTCATTACCTCTGTCATCTTCATCTCTGTTCTAAAGCTGCATATTTGTTTGCAAGCACTAGCTTGAATTAGTCTGATTTTACCGTCACTGCGTCTGGACTGACTTGTTTCTTCTTGACTAATTTTACTCTTTCTCTCTTCGTATTGAGAGAAATCCTAGACCTCACTAACTTATGATCATTGCACCTTTACCCTACCTAACACTTCTACATCCTACACTATGCTGGGATCGGCAAAGAGTGCGGACTGAGGGCCATGAGTTTATCAAAAGAGCGAATTTTATAGCACTAAATCCTAAGGTCAGTCTATAACGCTGCAGATGAATAATAAGAAATTGCAGAAAGGTGTAAACATTACAGCGGCTGGGTTTGTTCACGCCAATCTCACGGCTTTTTGACGAAGCAATACTGTGCGGAGCTTTCAGGAAGAGCAATAGGCGGGGCCACAGCCGTGACCTATATGTAGTGCACCCGCCTCGGCTGCGGGATGTTGTGGGCTCGATTCGCACCGCCGCCGAACATCCATTGGTTCAAATGGGCACAAGTGTGCCCCGGTCTGTCGTTCGGCCTTAGGAAAGGCCGAACGATAGACCGACCGACGCTTAGGAAAGGGGGCCTGCGCCCTAAATTAAGCACACAAAAGAAGAGGTTTGGGCCACGCCCACTGCGGCCTTTTCCCGTATGGCCCCCAAGTGCATCTATTTAGGTGGGGACGCCTTCGGGTTGGGGGCCGAGCCGAGCACCCAGCCGGGAGCGCTCTTGTGCCTATTTTACCGGTAGGTACCCGGTGGCAGCAATTGCCTCCTGCTGCGGATGCCTTACAACAAGGCTCTGCGTGGTTCGACAAGAGGCGCCCAGAGACAGCTCGTGAAATCTCTATTGGGCCCCCTTTCGAGAAGGGCCCTCACAAGAAGCCGAGCACCAGGCTAGGGAACAACCCATTAGAAAAAAAAAAAAAAACAGTAAGCTTCCGGTGGTACCGGGATTTGAGCTCAGTGCCTCCCGCATGCGAGGTGGGTGCTCTACCACTAGATCACCGCTGCGGTGCTGCAGTTCATCTGCATAAAGGTCACGAAATTGTCATCGACGCGTTAACATGTGACTAATTGCCTATCGCACTTGTGCGTATACATACCAGTAGCTGTTGCTACTGGCCGACCAGTGCTACTAGCCGCTTAAAAAGCTCTCCTACTGCGTCATGAAATTTCATGACAAGTTCAGTTTCTGAAGAAATCCTAGCTGCGTTATCTTCTCTCACAATATTACTGCCGAAATCTGGGGATTTTAGCGCCATGTGCCACAGATCACCGAGGGCTCGCAAGGTCACGGTGCAGCGCACAGGGATCTAGGCACCACCTCGTGGAGAGTACGTAAAAATGGTTGAAGTCGGCGTCAAATTAACGCGAATGACGTCATTCCTTCAAATTTAGTAAGAAAAACGTGGTGATGCTTTGATAAAACCGCGCACGACATTGGCGTACACCGTATGTGCGCCGCATCTGGTCGAATACGGATTTTGCACATATATTGACATTTCACGGGGGTGTGATTTTTACCTTTGTTAATATTTAGCAGTTACTCGGTCCATGCAACCTAAAACATATGCCCGCGTGTATACCACGCAAGGTTTATGCATGTTCTGCAATCACTGGGGGGTCAGTGCCTCTTGCTCGCACGCAAAGCCAAAACTACAGGGTTCTACAATTGTTCCGGTTCTACTGAATGCAGTACGTAACAGTGTCAAAGCCAGCGATATTACGAAACAACGGACGGACATCTTTCGCGCTTTCTTTTTATACTTATACCTGCGATCAATTTAAGCGTTCTGCGTTTTGTTTTATCCAGGCCACCAAATCTCTTAACGGTAATATGAAAAAGGTTACTTTTTACAAAGCTCAGCGTAACATTTAGCAGACGCCACAAAAGAAAACACGACGTTCATCGAATGTCACAAAATGAAACGAGGAACTTATCTACGCGTTTAGTCAAAGTCATCTGTCGTGAGGAAGGCGCGGCAACTTCGACGAAAAATACTCACCCGAAATCCTGGTGAGATCGGGTTCGAACCTTTGGCCACCAAGCGGGCATCTGTCTCATTCTGCAAACAAGGAAGGAAGGAGAGAAAATATATACCAAACGAATGTCTACGATTTTCTAGATGTTTCTTTCAAACCTGGACCAACCAGTCCGACAAGCGTAGGCCACAATCGTTTTCAGGGCGTTGGTGGCCCGTACTGCAGTAAGGTCGAGCGAATATAGAGCACAATGGTCAGTACAGGCAGTACTGTCCTCTTTCGATTAACGTCTACTACAGTTTTAATTAGGTTATTGTTATATTATGATTACTTTTATAAGTATTATCATTCGTATTCATATTCACATCAGTCACCTGTGTCCTCGATTTTGACTCTTCAAGGAGACGTTAGCGCATTTGACGACCGCTGTCGAGAAAACACGTTTCTCTTAAGCAAAGCAAAAGCAAATATACTATCATACAGCCACAAACGCACCAGTTTGCGTTTGCTTACACCATCAAAAAATTTACTTTGCCTCAGGTGAGCGAGACCAGTGATCTCCTCAAGTGAAGGCTCTCATGCTTCCTCTCTTCACGTGAAAACTTTCACACATCAAGCACCCAGGTGCCCAGGAGCTATCTTTCGTCTGTCTAGAGGTTTTACGAACTCCCTTTCCTCACATTATAGACAGATGTTCGTCGTTCAGTGCTGGAATGCGCCTCCATTATATGGAACGGTACTTGCAAAACGATTAGTGACAGAAAGCTAGAGAAACAAAGTAAAAGAAGAAAGGCAGAGAGGTTAACCAGATTAACTGTCCGGTTGGTTACTCTGCATTAGGGGATCGGGAACGGGTAGAAAGGATGAGGCATGTAAAAACGACTATAGTAAAAAAAGAAAAGATACTTGTCGAGCATGGCACAGAGCGCTTTTCTCTGCGCATTAAAAAGAGGAGAGTTACACAAAAGATGCGCAATCGTCTCTCTGCAACCACAGATTTCCCGTTCCGGCCTGCTGGCTATTTCGAGCAGGAACGTGTACATACATTAGTGAAAGCTGCTCCGATCCATACACGAGAAATATGAGTCACCTCTTGTTGCTGTAAGCCGTGCGAAAGGCAGAGTTAGAAAGGCATCTATGGAACAAATGCGCTGGTCTGTATAAAGTCTGCCCAATTCTGTTGGACCAACGTAAGCTTGCATGCCATCGCGTGGAGCTTTCCTGCTGCATCCGCTCTCGACATCGGGATAGCAACGCAACAAACACGGTCATGGACAGATCGAGTGGCTCGGTCCTTAACTAATCACTTGGCAACCATTGAAAGAGAAATGGGATGTCCGTTCTCAATTTCTGATGTGCATGGCAGTTTGTACGTGAGGTCCACGGCGTAATAAGGAGAGTAAATTATAGGTGACTGCCTTGGAATTGCCGAATATAGTCTATTCCTGGGGCGTTTCCCGGCCGATATATTGAATTGCTGCATGCAGGATGGTAAGTTCAGTGGCCGTCGTCGCTGTCAAATGTAATGTATTGAATTTTATTTCGATAGACTTAGCCGGGCACACACTGCAGCTGCTGAACTAGAGTGCATGTCAGATCCACCGGTGCAACTATGTAAGCGGTCACTGTCGTGCAGTAGCAACAACGCTGCTTTCTGTGGTGGTACGGACACTTAATTGTGTCTATCTCTTAAAGCCCGGAATGGTAAGGCGTGCTCGCAGTAAATGTAGGGACCAGAACGGCGACGACGGCCGTGCTGCAGGGAAGTAATTCGATGTTAACGATGCGCGGTGACCATGCGCGCACGTCTTTCCTCCAGGCTGATAGTTCTAGCCCCAACCATATTGCTATGCGTTGACGGTCCCCCTTCAGATCGAGGGTGATAGAGCAGATCCTGTATTTCTTCAGACGGTCGCACGTGGTGATATGGGTCACTTCTATTTCATTTATAATGTTTGCATTGAAGCCCCGCGAACAGCTACGTAGTGTAGACACAGTAGTCCTTCTTTAAATTGACAACTTTTGCAATAACTCTAGCTCATTCTGACTTCTGAGAATATGTAAAAACGTCGAAATCCTTGCGAATTCACTATTGTTGTTTTTCTTGAACTTGCTTGAACCTACTCGGTATTGACCTTTAACACCAGCCTGTTTATGGATGCACGGCAACGCATACAACTTGTCTTGGAATGTTTGCCATGCAATCTGAATATCCACAGCATTAAACCAGTGCCTCTACTGCTGTGACATACATTCTTGTATTTCTTGCTGTTTTCTGCTTTGGTTTACTTATGCAATACGTAATATTCTGCCATTTTTGTGCCCCTTAGCAACGCGCAAAGACGAATGCAGGCAATTAGTCGATAATTTAATAAACATTGATTGAATGATGAACTTATATTGTTGTTCGTGCCGTTGGAGTTCTAGTATCAATAGAGTTAAATATTGCCAGCCCCTTCGTGTCACTTGGAGCATGTCTCATATCATAAGAAGCTAACAAACACTGACACCAAGGACAACATAGGGGAAGTTACTTGTGCTTAATACATGAAATAAAGAACGGATAAATTAATTGAAATGAAAGTGGATGAAAAAACTTGCCGCAGGTGGGTAACGGTCCCACAACCTTCGTATTACGCGTGCGATGCTCTACCAATTGAGCTACCGCGGCGCCGTTTCACCATCCACTTTCTTGGGTATTTATGTTTCCTAGTAGAACCCTGGGAGTGTTAGGCAGCGCCACCACTCACAAACCTTGGCGGCGCATGTGGAACATCCTCTCTGCCGCAGGCGTCACGAGAACGCAATCTTTTTGGGTGAAGGGTGAAGGCAACCGGAAGCCTTCAGGTAGCATGTGTGGGTTTATTGACGTTTCTCCACGGACGACAAGACTTGTCCGTGGAATCATCCTTTCGTCAACTTTCTGAGAAGGACAACTCAGCAGCACAAGACAGCGCGCGCAAGGAAAATGAACGGAGGAAGGAATAAAGGACAGCTCAAAGGGAAGCGGTGCTCTGCCTGTCTTGTGTCTTCCTTACAATATATACATGAAGTAGAAAAAAGAAGTTCGAATGGCCTAATATTTTCATTGCTGTTCTAAGCTCTCCAATCCCTTCTCTACCTCTACCACGCGACCGGCTTCCCACACTTCACACCTTTCTTCACTGCGACACTCATAAAGCTAAAGCAATAATAAACGAAACACACCGCGTTAGTAGGGTTGAAGCATCTGTAGTGTGAATTCATCTTGCCCACTGCGTACGTTCCAGGCCACATAATAGGGTGGTTGTACCCCGCCTTTGCGTAGCTTCCTGAAAAAAAAATAAAGATCGCTTGTGGTAGCTGCGGCGATAAGAAATAACAAGCATCAAATCACATTAAATTAAGCCGCCTAATTCCCCTCTCCCTCCTCCCAGGGACAGGAAGATGGAGAGAAGCAAAATTGAGCATTTGGTACAGCGAAAGCATGCCACACAGAATCGGGACTCATTGACGGGAATCAAAATGCAAAATTCAGGTATCCTATTCCGCACAGAACCTTGCACCTTTCACAATGCAACTTTGCCCCTTGTTTAAAACCTGAAAGCACTGAACTTTCGTTCGCATGGGGATTTCGCGCGGAAGTCAAAAAAGCAAAACGTATGTTTTGACTGTCAGTGTCATCCAACTTGCAGCAGTTCTGCTTCACAGGTACGTGGGTTTCGGACGCCAGAATATTTATTTTGATAACAAGGTTAAACAACATTAGGAGTCACACAGCGTTAACATACAAATGAAAGATATCAAAGCGACACTACATCACCGCAGCACTTACAAATAACCAGCCACAGCTAATTCCCGTAAGCCAACTTCGTCCCGTACATTGCTCACGGCTAAAGAAACTTCTTTTTCAGAAGCTGTAATTTATATACACGCATAAAACATCGCTTCAACATTGAGAACTTTTATTAAAGTTGATATAACTTGCTCTTGAGCGAGTTCGTTTGACGAAACCATTGTCGCGCAATCAGGGCAAGGACAAAGAGCAGAGAACCAGACACAACGGGCGCTACACTTACAACTGATTTAATTTTCACGCGATAGCGTTAAGAGCCCCGCGTCGCAAAAAATCTGGCGTCGTCGACCGTCGTTTCGGGAATAATCATTCCGAACCACGCATACCCAACCACGCAGGCGCTCCGTGTAGCGCGAAGTTACTGAACTAATTGAATTTTTTTAGCAAAAGGCGTCAGAAGAATCGTAAATTACAACCTACGGACATGATAGCGTCGGAATGTAATTTAAATATACGCGATAACATAATTACATTACGGGGAACCTCAAACATAAACTCCTTCCAGCTTTTCCAGCTGGAAAACGCTATAGCGTTTTCCAGCTGCCGATTGAGGTCTGTCTTAGTAGGAGCGGCGCGACCACCTTGGTTCCTTGTACACCATAAAAAGAACCACAACGCTCGCCTTTGTGCATAGCGCCAGCGTTTCCTACAGTTGCCCGGAAGCGTGAGAAGAAGCACTTATGGATTTTTGAATGCTAGCACGTTCCGCTCTTAAAGGCGAAGCTTAAGCGTCCTCAAAATTTGAGTTACCCCAGCCAAGCACGAAAAACGTACAGAATAATGCGCATATGCGTACGTGTTTATCACGGCGCACGCACGCACGCGCACACGCACACGCACGCACGCACGCACGCACGCACACACGCACGCACGCACGCACGCACACACACACACACACACACACACGCACACGCACACGCACGCACGCACACACACACACGATGTTCTTTGGGGGTACAGTCGAGTCGGGCCGGTGGTTCGTAGCTTAGCGTGCGTTGTGCTCTCACCGCGCAGTTTGCGTTGAAGCGATAAACAGCAGGAAGGTCACTACGCTCGCTGCTGCCGCCGCGATTCCTGACGTCAGCTTTTTGTCAGCGAGTGTCCGTGGTCATCGCGTGTGAAGTGGTCATGTTTGCCTGTGCGCGCCGCCACCACGCCAGGTAATTTAGATAGTAAGCGAATAATTAGAACGGGGCGCTCTACTCCGGTGGCTGCTGCGTACGGCGTGGTCACGCGAGCCCTGTCTTGAAAACGATCGGCGAAGCAGACAGTGTAGCCGTCAAGGCGCACTGAGGGTCGATAGCGTCGTGTGCGCTATAGTGCTCATGTGTTTGCGCGTCACCCGAGTTAACGAAGGGAAACGTCACTTTTTTGTGCCGTCCTGACTGTACGGTCGTATCTGCAAGTTTTCTGGCGATAAGGTCTTTCAAGGGCACCTTACAATGAGACATATGAGGCTTTCGCCTGAATAAAATGCTTTTCTGATACAGAAACCCTCCAAATGCTCACGGTAGTACTTTCCTTGTTTCTGCTCAAAATCTATAGCTTCTCAAACCGTGGTTCACACATGCGCCTGTGGTGTCTGGTTCTCTGTTCCTTGTACTTATCCTAATTGCTCTACAATGACGTAATTGATTCCGGTAGCAATTACACATCTCCAAGGACAGCTGAATAAATATTACCATCCGTGAAACACCCTTATAACAGTCCGGAATGTTTGCATAAGTAATTTACTTCAAACACTATAACCCACACACTTAGAACTTTGCTTTTACGTCACCCACGATTTGTTTTTATTTACTAAAAATAAAAACAAGGTGACTTGTTTAGTTCAGAGAGGACACCGCGGGCACCTTGTAAAAAGCAGGAAAATAGGGAGAAATCGAGCGTTCAGAAATTATTTGCAAATTTCGTAATTAATCCAGAAATCCAGAAAATCCAGAAAGATATAATATTGCCACCCATCGAATATAGGGGTCCCTGAATCTTCAATAGATATATATTCGGTGTGACGGAGAGTTCCTTTTGGATGACCCGTTAACCCTTTCCGGGCCAACTTGGCTTTGATGGCACAGAAAGCCATCCAAATTTCCCGGTTTGTTTTACGACTGCTTTACTCTGCATGGCTTTCATTATTGCAATATCAGCAGTTCACTTGTCATTTTTTGTTGTCCTTTACTGTAGACTACCTTCTGCGTTCTTGAGCTGCAAGTAGGCAAAGTCCCAAAAGCAATCTCTATAAAGCGCAGTATTTCTTGGAACAGAAGTGAAGCGTGCTTTTGTTATTTATTCTCTAGGCGACGTGTTACTGTTAGTGCAGCCTGGAAAAGAAATCACCGAGCGCTGGCGAAAAAGCGTTTCTGCCGAGCCAGGTCCACGCGAAAGAGGCGACCGGGGGGTCGCGATTGTTTCGCAATCGTTAAGTGCTAAATTGAAGCTCCGAGCGTGACTCTGGGGCATTCCAGGCCTAATTGTTTACTTGGGAGGTGAAGGAATGACGAAAGAACGTTACGATTCTGGCATCGAAAAGGCAACCGTAGACGCTGGAGCCACTTCACTCCGTGCCTTCATTTTTGAAACCCAGATGGCCAGTCGCCCGCTTTGTTTCCGCCAACTGCGCGCTAAAAATAATAGTTTTGTGCAAAGTTGGCTGCATTTAATCGCGCAACGTTCACTCCAAAAAGATGAAACGACTGCCACTCGTCTGCGACACTCAGTAGACGAAAGGAAATCACTGGACGAGTGAAACTGGCATATTTGAAGTATATCGCCAATGGCTTATCGTCACTGGTCATAACATGCCAGTGACGATAAGTCAGTGGCGATACACTTATATGCACACACATAAATGTGTCTCTTCTTTCCTGTCGCATTGGAAAGACTATATATGATGTAGCTCAATGTCTTTCCATAAAGTTGTTCTCTGTGCCTGCGACGTGTTCTGTGCGTCTCTTCTTTGTGTCTGTGCTCTTTCGCTACATCATGTCATCACATGGTACCGCCGTTAGCCGGCAAAACATGCAGCTTAACTGACCACTCACCTGCGTTGTCTATCATCTTCATGATGTTCATGGAGCCGTAGTACCCAAAGGTGGCGTAGTTTCCCATGCTGAAACAGCGAATTGCTGGTACATTAGTGGACAATATAACCAGAGCACAAAAGGCTGTCAGCCTCCGCTCAGCGTGATAGGGTTGCAGATTCCCTTACAGTTTACCTTCGATTTCTTGCAGCCAAAATCAATAGATCGATTGTTCGCTTAGACTGTTCAAACTGGCATGTGGGCGAGATTTGACAGAGCAGATGAGATAGCCAATCTGGATTCCCATAAAGTTTAGGAGTTTCCGAAGCTGGTGCTTTCTCACGTGGCCCTTTTATAGGCCCAGGCAGGGTGCTAACTTTAACTAGTTCGTTATTCCTGCTTAACTTGCTTTAGCGTCACACGGATGCTATTTTCTCGCCGCTTTTCCCAGCCCGTAACCTTCGAGATCCGTGCGGCCTATATTGCGCGCAGTTTTTTTGTTTTCGCAGTGTAAAAAGTTAACCTGACGTTCGGAACGCCGGCAGAGTCTTGTTTACAAGTGGCTTCACAGACCGTATGCTTTTTCGTAACTCACCGAAGCAAATCTGCAGCACAACACTGCGTTGCGATGCTAAGCAAGAGGTCCCGCGAGGTCAGATCGCGGTCATGCCGGCCGCATTTCGGTGGGGGCAAAGTGCAAAAACCGCCGCCGTGTACTGTCCATTGGGTGCACGTTGTAAAGTAACCCAGGTGGTCAAAATTATTTCGGTGCCCGCACTACGGCGTGCCTCATAATCAGATAGTAGTTATGGTATTTAAAGCCTCAAAATCTATAAACTTTGCTAGCCCAGAGTAGTAGTTGCAGTTAGAGTCCCGTTAAGGCAATGAAGGCAGGAGGATAATACGTGATCGATCGTACGTGCCCGCCGAAAAAACAAAGTCGGAGACTGTATGCATTGGATTAAAGAACTCCAAAATTTCCCAGGGAAATACACACTGCTCTTTGGTGCAGATTTTGTACCTGGCATCCCGACTGAGAATATGCAACTTCCTCATCTCGGGGCGAAGGTATGAAAAACATCGCTGAAAACACAAACCTACTGCTGCTGAATGATCTCTGTGTAATCACGCGCATTGAGACCCATGCGCCAAGTAGACACGTACTGTGACTTCACATAAGCGACCGGGGGCCTCAAAGCCATCTGGTTAGTCTTAAGTGACGCAATGAGCACAGACCACCTGCCCATAAAGAATATAAATACCTACCGGCTCCACAAAACCGCCAAACTTACACGAGTGAAAACAGTCAAGGACGATTTATTCAGGCACACGTTGAAGAACACGTGTGGAAGTGAAATCGAAAGCAAGGATAACTCATTCAACTTGCTTGAAAATGTCGAACAGGCTATAGAACTCCCACAGTTACTGAATAGATATCAGGAGGTAATGCGAGACCAGACACGCATCTTCTAAACCTCTGGGCTACACGCCTGCGAGCCCAACAGCGCTACAGACCAAACAGGCAGTCCATTGAAGCAAATATACAACTTAACAAAGCAAGTGCAGAGGTTTGGCGCCATGCGCTGCAGCTGAAATGCGCAGCGTGGAGAGACCATTGCACAAACCTTAACAAAAAAACTGCTCTCCTAGAGATATGGCACAAATTCCTTGGCATTAAAGCAGTCGAAAATTAGGAAATTTAGCTGTGAACATCGCGTTACGTCTTCAGAAGTCGGACGAAGAAGTGGCACGTCTGGCTAATTATTTTCACAACCACTGGACAAGCCATGGGGCGAAATAACTGCTATTGTTGGATTTTCCCATAGCGGAACAGCACTGGGGCATGGACCTTCCTTCTACCATGGACGAACTAAAGGATTCTCTACAGAACGACAAAACTGGCAGTGCTCCCGGCCTAGACGGCATAAGGTATAACATAACCTATCGGACGATTGAAAAGCGAGCCTCCTGACCACATAATACATATTTTCAAGTTTGACGACTTTCCCGAGAAGGAGTCGTTTGTAAATTCAATTTTCGACCCAATAAAGCCATCGACAGGCGTCGTCAGCCTCTGACAAATACCACTAACATCATACGTGTGAAAGTAATGGAGAAGATGGTTGCAAGTCGCCTTAGGTTGGTTCCTCAAAACGAGCGGAATTCTCAACCCACATCAAACCAGCTTTCGAGCTTATCTCATCACATGGGACAATCTCCTCCTCATTAGGGAAGACGTCATGGCCGCCGTGCGTACGTTGATCGACCTAAGAATACTGGTCGCAATCGGTGAAACAAAGAAGGCCTTTGACTCGATCACACATGCCACCGTCAGGAAATCCACGATACGGAGAGGCACACGAGGAGCAATACTACGCTACGTGAAAGCTTTCCCCTCGAATCTTAGAACAACAGAAAGCTGAGTTAGTTGGCAAGGATTCATAATGCAAAGAAGAGGTAAGGCGTGCAGACACGGACACGAGAAGAAGAACACCGGCGTTCGTGTTGTCCACTTCTCCTTTCTTGTGTCCGTGTCTGCACGCCTTACCCCTTCCTTGCATTATTCGCCCCCTCGAAATGGACTTTTGAGATTAAATTCGGTGAGACAATTGATCTGTCCACACAAAACTACGAGGGAGTCCCTCAAGGACTCAAGGAGTCTCTGATAGCAATGGCCCAACTTCAACACCTTCTGCGAGCAATCTATGCCGTTGAGCGAACCAACTATGCTGATGTCGCGATTTGAACAGTGGGAACAGTTGACCATTAAGAAGAAGCATTACGGTGACCATTGGATGTAATTTCTGAATATTTCCGGAAGGCAGGGCTGCCACCATCTCCGAAAAAGACCTCATACGCTGCTTTAAAAACCACAATATTACTAAAACAGCTAACGGGACATAAGTTGCGGGCTTGCCATGCCTGGTTATTTCCCGTAACGGCACCTTAACGGAACCAGTTACGTTCCTTCCACAAGCAGTGTTGTGGGATAATACGCGCGCTCGCCAGCTGTATGTATGTGTCTGACTGGTCTGCAATTTGGAGAGGGTTTTGTCTCATACTACTAGTCAGCTCGGCAAAGGTGTTGTATTGTTTGTAGGCTAACTATTTGTCCACAGTAGTTCCGTCCCACAGGCGCACCGTGCTACCATTCTAGCAGTGTGCGCGTCGCGGATGAGCACGGTAAACGAGGAGCCGGGCCGCAAGCTGGGGAAAGACAGGCCGCTGGAATGCAGCGCCAGCAGAACCACCCTTTGACGGCAATCTTGCTGTTGTTGTGAAATTTGCGCAACCGTCGTTCGGCATTCGCAGGATTACACAAGGAAACCCCCAGGTTATGTTATTTCTAACAGACGCGCGGCACTTTGTACGGGGTGTCTTACGTAACTTCAGACATTCATTAAAAATGTGCAAATGACACGTAGCTAGACAGAACCTACGTAATGTTGTTTGCTGTCGCTTGGAGATACTCAAATAATTCTTTTTCATTCAGTATAATTAGATGATTAGTATTAATTAAGCAATTTCTCATATATTTTAATTAGATTAAAGGTGTCAATGAGAAAATTGTTGAGCAACATGAAAAACAGCCATCTGTTGCTCACACGTGCTGCATAAATTTTTCCAAGCGTGAAATGAGCCCGCAAATACACGCCAAATTGCCGCGCGACTGCCCGCTAGAGGCATCTTGCGTGTATTAGCGGGCTTCTTTCGCGCTCGGAAAAACATTTATGTAGCACCTATCGAGCAACATATGGAGAGTTTTTCGTGTTGCTCTACAATTTTCTCCTTGACGCTTTTCATCTAGTTATATTTGAGAAATTATTTATTAATTAAGATTATTATCCAATTAGGCGGAATGAAAGAAATAAGCTGTCTCCAAGCGACGGAAAACAACATTACCTTGGTTCTATTCAGCTACGTGGCATTTGCATATCTTTAACGTTTGGCTGAAGTTACGTGGCATAACCTATATATATGTATATATCGCAGGGTTGTTGCGACGACTGCCTTTAATTTGATCCTTTCCAATACCTATCTGTGAGAGCTTTGTTAATCGTAAACGCCAGATATACCACATCATGTTCGATACGTTGAAATGCTTGTTTACGTGACGCCGTGTACACAGGGCTTCGCTAGTGTACTGTGTGTCAAAATTTACGCAGTTCGGCTGCAAAATAAGAGCTAAGTCGTGATGGACCTTGCTTTAATCGGGGTATGTCTTTCTTCTAACAATGCATGCTTTCTACAGCATTTCTTTTGCCGATGTACAAGCCGTTGCGAGTAAAGTTCCGTGCAGTGCCACTGTTAGGGAACTCGGCCAAAGCGGTTGAGGCCACACGCAGCGCACGGTTAGCTGGCGGCGCAATCTTGCATTCTGATGCGTGTAACAGTGAAGTAGGCTTTTAAAGCTGACTAGGAATACGCCCACTTATCTCATATAGCAAGCATGATGAGAGTTCATGCCTGACGCTGCGGTTTTCAAGCACTGTTTGAATGTGAACGAGCCCTTAAACCGGAACTCGTAGACTACATTCAAGCGCCATGTACTGTGCCCTGCAAACTGATTGGAGTGACTGCTAGAGGATAAGCGTAGCAATGACGTTTCTTCAACTTCGAGGCGATGCTTCTACAACATCGGCGGGACTACGTGTTTGGGAAATGCCTACTGTAACGCGAGCTGGGGCGTCAGAATTACCACCCACCAAAAATTATACCCCGGTCGCACGGCACTCTTTCGATCGCAATCTAGCCCAATTGGGATAATTTCTCGATCGCGATTGACTCGCTTCTGAGGCTCGCGCCCAAATAAGCACAACTATAACATAATAACCCTATATATACGGAGGTTGGTTTTCCGTCGAGGCTGCAGACTGGGCTTTAGGGTGCTCTGTACAACAGTAGGCAGTTCAGTAGGTCAATTCAGTAGTTTAACATGCTCTGCATTTCACTGAGATCACTTTTGAATTATTTGAGGGATTTGTTTTGTTCAAGCACCGCAGAGATCTTGCGTCCTCACGCAATTCTTAGGTAGTGCGCGGTACTAGACTGGTCACTTCATTCGCAGCGACGAAATAATAAAAATACTGCATCGCTCAATCCTTCCCTTCCACGCAAAATGTATATTTATGCAGAGACAATACTCACTAGGCTGAGCTGTCCCTGTAGAACGATGGTCTGAACATTCCGAAGGGGACAACTGGGGAACAAAATTATTCATAAAGGTTATCCAACGCTCTTGTCACATCAGCTTCTCGATCGGTTCAATTAATTACGGTCCAGCAGCCCCATTTCGAGACAAATATATCCTGAGGAAGACTCCAAGAGGTCTTCACCAGGATATCCAGGTACGCCAAGCATACTTATGGACTACAAGTATGAGTATTGTACCAAAATATTCGCGCATAAAGCGCAGTTCAATTTCAATGCACACGTGAGACAGTGGTGCCTTGGTTTTGGGAACTCGTTACTATAGCTGCGGTGGACCTGAATGTGCGGCAATCGCGGATCCTTGATAATAATAATAACTAATAATAATAATAATAGTAATAATAATAATAATAATAAAGAACTAGCCATAAGTTACTGCTTACAAATCGCAGGAGCAATACAACTACAACTGTTGCAATTTATATGCCTGAACATCGCACAACCCAACGATTGCTCAGCCTATAAAAATTCCGCGCCCAGTGTTGCCAGAACACTGCGTTTTCAATATCCTTAGTTTGTACTAGTTGGTGCATGAGTAACGTCCCCATGTTAGAAGTAGCGCTTTTCATATATCACATGACGGCACAATATACATAGGTACTTCCCATAGATGTGAAAAAGCTTTTACTGATTAAAATTTTTTTCTTATTGTGCCATTCCACGCCAAATCAACTAGCGTTTTTTTTTTTTTTTGAACACCACTGATAAAGCTGAAAACATTTTCCGCATGTTTGCGCAAATTCAAAACCTGTACTTCACGTTTACTTTTGTTGCCAAAAATTTTCTAGAATTACGGCGAAATTTTATTTTTCCTGCAGCTGAGCTAGAAGGCATCAATCTCTTTTTTTTCTAAGGCATGTTGAATTATCCAGTCGTTAAGATGGCGTGCACGGCAAGACGAAATAGCCAAGTTCTGAAAAATTTGAATGCATCAAGTGCTTTTGGCAGTGGCGAAAGCGAGTAAAATTGCCGTTTGCCTTTTCTTTCGCGGAACGCAGGAAAATCTACAAGACCCAGATTAAAAACATAATGGTAGCCCGGTTGACATTGTATAGCCTAAACATATTTGAAGCTTTGAATGTTCAGCAGATCGCCTAAAGAACAACTATATTTCCATTTTTTTTATTTTTGCCAAGAGATTCTTGTTCAGGTAAAAAAAAATGTTGCTTTGGTGATCGGCCTGAAAATAAATGGGATGCATCATTAGATAGCTCTACATGTCTGCTATGCATGTGGGAACTTACAAAAAAGTATTTTTAAACGCAAAATATTTTTCGCAATTTTACGTCAGCCTCGGTTTTTATCGGACGTGCCCTCAAGCTTGCCGGCCTGGCATGAAGACGACAGAGAACGCTGGTATTGTCTGCGTTTTATGCTCGAATGCAATGCACCTTGTGCTTGGTATCTGCCAGGTGCCATACAGCCATTGCACATGGAATACCAGGACACGTTAGCTTCGTCAAGGAGTCCTGTATTTTAAAAGATATGCCACTCTGCAATCGGTGAATTTCATTTCTGCTTTAAGCGGAACACCTGGCCTGCTCCCAGGAACCCAAAGACGATCCACGTAGAAAACTCTTTCCCAATCGCAACTGAAAGAATACGCGAGGATGACCAAACTCTTCCGGTGTATCGTGTTAACGCCGTTCGACAGCCCTTAACATGCTCGAGTATAAAATTCACAGGTGCCCTGTTCAGGCAGTTGTGCTCAAACCCGGTTGACGTCCACTTTTTGCACTCACGGAAAGAAATAAACATGAGCCGAGGCTGCGGCGCCTGACGTCACTTGTCTTGGTATCAAAAAAAAAAAAAAAATGCCAGGTCAGAGTTTGTTGAACCGTTTCTCGGGCACATTCGATCAACAATCTCTCGTTGCTGGACGGTAAGGCTTCATATATCTATGCTGTCTGCGCGATCCACGTACTAAGATTTCAAAAATATTTTTCGCGTTTAAAAAATACCATTCCTTAACTTCACATGCATAGCAGACACGTAGGTTCTAATGAAGTATCACATATATTTTAGGCCGACCACCAAAGAAGCCTTTTCTAGCTCTCAAACGAAGCTTCTTGCAAAAAAAAAAAAAAAAATTAAATTTAGTTCTTTTTAGGTGATTTGCCGAACCTTCACAGCTATGAATATTTTCCGACTATACTATGTCAACCGGGCTACCATACCATATTTAATTTGTGCCTTCTTATTCCTGCTTTCCGAGAGAAAAAAATCGAACTTCGCAATTTCGATCACTTTTGCCGGTGCCAAACGCATTCAAGGCGTTCAAATATTTAAAAACTGGCTATTTTTGCAGTCATGTCACTTCATCAGCTTGCCATAAACACCATCTGAATGACTGGATCACACAAGATGCGATTGGTAAAAAAAAAAAAAAATATTGATTGGTGCCTCCTAGCTCAGCTGGACAAGAACAACAAGTTTTAGCCAAAATGCTAGAAAAGTGGCAATAAAAATGAACGTAGCGAATGAAGTTCGAACTTCAAAAAATGTGTGGAAGTGTTTTAAACTTTATCTGTGACGGTCGAATGAAGGTTGGCTGATTTGGCACGGAATGACCCTATTCTCAATTGTAAGCCATTCTTATTTTGTCTTATAGAAATTTCTTTGTTTGCATATTTGATATCTGCGAATGCTAACATATGTATTTGTCTATATTATTGAATGGCTTAATTACTCTTTTTCAATGTAATATTTTCATTCATTATCTAGATCACTCTTCTGACTTTATATTTGTGCGTTCTTTTTATGTTTTATTGCTCTCAATGCAGATTGTACCTTTTATTGTTTTAGTAAAGAGCGAGGAGTCCCATTACAGCCGTCCACTATGCGACCCTTGTCTCTACGTTAGTGTACTACCTCGTAACTTTTCAATGCACTAATAAACATTCAAGAATTCCTACTAATTGTACGACCCTCAAATTGTCCCTGCTACAACATTGGTCATGATATAAATGTGGTCATGATGTCTGCCGCCACGAGCACCATGGTCACTCAAAGACAGACTGTGCGGGAAAAGAAAAGACAAAACGATTAGCGTTTCCCATTCAAAGCCTGTGGCGTGAGCGACATGAGGTCGAGTCGGACGATTAATTGTAATGCGAGCCTCGGATCGCATTGGCACTGCAATCCGTGGCCACTTCGAGACTTGAGAAATGATCAACCTGCCGACTCGGGGTAATTTCACCCAGAAACTCGCAAGTGAAATGGCGGAGGGCGCAAGCGCCAGTGCTCTTATAAGAGACGCCATTACGTAATGTGACCGCTGGCCCCTCTTCGTCGTTCGAGCATAAGCGAGCCTGTGAAGACGCGGTCTATGTTTCCGGTGCACGTACACATCAAGTTCGTTCCGTAGTCGTAACTGCCGACGTCATCGCTGAACATCAAGGGGTGCCTGGACACAAGAAAAGCGAATTCAGAGTAAGCAGCTGAGATTCAGGCGGAACGTCCGAAAATTTGTCTCATCACAGTCTTTGTTACAACCATCAGCGGGCGCATAATACAGCTGTCCGAAGGGCGAAAGCCAAATGCCACAATCCCTTAGCAAACTTGTGTTTTATATGGCTTTTACTCACTAGGCCTTTTGAATTCGTGCGAGGTTGGACTCCCATTAGCATACGAGGAGTTTCCTGTCGAACGCGTCGCGCGTCCTAATCGAGTTCATTCACCTCGCCTCGACCGCACGTAACAAGTCTGTGAGGAAATTCGAGTGACACAAAATTTGGCCCATGGCAGTGCTCGTGTATAATATATATATATATATATATATATATATATATATATATAATGAGTCGCCCGGTTTAAACTTTACCCCATGTAATGCAATAGAGAGCTTAATTGTTGAAGAAATTTTTGAACAGTTGATGCGCACACCTTTGAACTTCACAGAACAGGGCTGGGCAAAGGTACCTTGCAATTTTATCATGATGCAATACAATATACTCTGGCAACAAGTATTTGAGATACAGATACAAGATACTACCGCAATTACTGTATGCGACACGATACCTTCCGCTTGTATCTTAAGATACTTCGATACACTCGCAAATTTCTCGCTATAGATATATATCATGTAGCAGCAGACACGTATGCACGAAAATGTTTCCTCAGAAATTTCTTAAATCCGACCAACCGTGTTTCATTTGAATAAAATATCTGCTAATATCTCAAACTTCTTGTCTTTTTTGCTCAAAGTATAATATTTTCATTACGAAACAATTTGTTGGGGTTGCTTTAGTTGCTTACCATGCAAGCTCTTTATACGCTGCGCTGTCAGCGGTTTTTGCTTGTCACTTTTGTAATTCATAGTAGTCACGGCTCTGCTTACCGACCAACTCAGCGGGTCACCATGTATCTAATTATAAGAGCGTTAATAATAAGCATCTGCACGATCGCGCAAATACCGCTGTGGAGCTTTACTTTGTGTAAAAGTATTATGGTTTACGCAATACCGTATCTTACGCAATACCGGATCACCGGCCAGGTGCACAGCAGCAACAAGGCTGGTAGCGGACATTTTTAGTGGCGCATCGTGTATACAGAAAGCACATAAAGCTGCAATCGATGGAAAACACGGGGAAGGCTGGAGATGGTAATTCAAGACGATGAGCACAAGGAGAACAAGGTAAAATCAGGAGCCAACGTTTCGAAAAGTGGACTTGTCATTTTCAAGCTGCAATGACGTTTCATATTCTACTTATTTGCTGACGTAAAGCGTTCGTTAGCGACATACTCATTAACATGCAATTATTTTACGATTTTTATTCTACGAGAAAGCTTGCCCAGTCCAAAAGCGTTTCATGTAAAGTTATACAAAAAATTGCTTTTGGTGCTTGTCAGCAACAATCACGTACACAAAGTAGCCACTTTATGCACAAGTTTCCCGGAAGCATGGCCATTTACGCCTTAGTTAACAACAATCAAACTTATATCCACGAGGTCCTTCAAATTGCTGATGTGTGAAAGCCAGACATAAAGCAACCCCATTCTTGCATTCTTCAGACTTCCTAATAAAGCACCACGCGAGAGAAACTTCATTGACGACAATATAGCGGCATAATAATTGTGCGAAAGACACCGTACTCATTGGCTACCGCTGCACAGCACGGTGGCTACGAGCAAGTTCCATGACACCGACGCAACTAAAAAAAAGTAACAGTTTTGCCCCAAAGCCGAAGCATAGATTGCGATAGCAGATTAGTGAGCAACATAACAAAGTTAGGATAACTTTATCGGCCGCATAAACTTGTAAACACAGGAATACTAACCAAATTAACAAGCATAGTGCCAGGCGCACGTAAGCAAACCTACACTTCTATCGATGACCACGGAAACTCGCTGTCAGAACGCCGGAGTGAGGAAGCGCGGAAGCAGTAGTGAGCGAATTGACCTTCGTGCTGCGCCTCACATCAAAGCGAACTAAGCCACGAAAACAGCGCATGGGCGGACTCTGTCCCCGTCGCAAATGGCTCTCAAGATACTACGGCCCGGAGTAGAATACTAGATAGTAGATAGTAGATAGAATAGTAGATACTACGGCCCGGAGTTCGCTTTGATAGAACACGCCCCTCTCCGTACACTTCCCCTGCAGCCTTGCGCGCGACGGAGGTCGGCGCGCTTCCACCCCGCTTTCCTCGCTTGCGTGCGCGAGGTTGAGCCGTGATTTCCCCGCTCACCCTAGTACGATTTCACTCGCACATACAGGATACGTAGCAGCGAGGATATTACCGCGCTTGGACTTTATACGGAACCTCACGGCGACCGCGGTGGCGATGGCAGAAATGTGCCTGCAGTGTCCATACAATTGCTATCGCAATAAAACAAAACAAAAATCAAGAAAACGAAAGCTCGGCTGCGCGCAGACGTTCGCGCGCTTGTTTTTGTCGAGACGGCACCAGTGCCACCACGTCACTCTGCTCCATCAATAGGGACGCGCAGGGCTCATCGTCTGCCCTCGCTGGAGAGCTGTGGCGGAAAGATAAAAGAATGCCTGTAGTTGTATTCAGGTGGCTTAGTGGCAGCAGTATCAGCTTGAGAAGCGGAGTTCGGCCAACGTTTATATTTTTGCACAGCGATGTTGCGTTAGCAGTATCTTGCATCTTAGGAAACACGATACATTCGTTTATGTATCGGAAGTACAGATACTGATGCACTTCTTTCCAGACGTATCATGATACAGATAAAAGATACCCAAATGGTATCGAAGATAGTATCTAAGATACATATATCTTCGTACTGCCCAGCACTGTTCCAGAACATTGGCCATATGGTGTCTTCGCGAAGCAGCAGAAAAAGCAGGCCGTGCAGACCATGACCTCCGAGACGAGACAATGCGCATGTAACAGCACCTGTCTTTCTCATAGGGTTTCATACGATATTTACTAGAGAGAACTCTGGCGCTATAGTGTCTATGAGAGCTGCTATGGGAGCGGTTGACCTAACATAGGAATTATGGGAAGTACATGGATTTGCCGAAACTTCGTCCTATTGGCTTCAAATGGCTTTGTAAACTCGTGATATTCAACAATGTACTACGTAACAAATAATAAAATAAACATTATTGAAATTGTCCGACTGCAGGATTCGAACACAGGAATTCTAACACAGAGACCTGATATTGAAACCATTAAGCCACGGGCGCATGCATCGACAAGCGATGTGAAATGCCCTTATGAATTTATTGCGGGCATGGCAGTGCCTTGAGACGCTTGGTGCGTTTCGATTTGGCCACCTCGACAAGCTCAATCGTTGCAATTAGTAGCGATTGTGCGTGTTCGCAGCGTCTTTTGCATTTTGAAGAGTGCAGATTGCTCTGAAATTTACGACAATGAAGACATATAAAGTGTAATAAACTAAGTCACAAGAATGTCTGAATCCACAAGCACGAAGTCAGACAATTCCATGTACTTCCCATCATTCCCATGTTGGGTCAACGACTACAGCGCCAGAGTTCCCTCTAGTATATTGTAGGAAACTCTATGGTGTTCTCTATGTTAGTGCCCGTGACAGACCAAGACCCCACATTCGTCGAGTTTAAGAAATGAGCATCGCGTAAAGCTTGCCGAAACGCCACAAACTGCATTTGCGACATTTAGGACGAGAGCCCCATGCTACACCGATGAGACGTCGATGCACAGCGTCCCTACCGCTTCGAATTGACATGTTAATAGAATTTGTGGGTCCACGACTAAAACGCGCCGGATACGTTTTCTTTCTGTTCGGGCTTTAAGTGTTGCCTGGCGAAATCATTTCAAGTTAGACGCGAGCGGCTTTTTTTCTCCCTTTTCTCTCACGTGGTAATGGCACGCAGGTGGTGACCGTTCGTGATACGAATATATATCGTAAATGGCACAAGTGGTTTTAGGCATACGCCGTGTTTTTGAGCCACATAAGCAACTTAGAACGAGAGAAGAGAAGAGAAGAGGAGATTCTTGATGATGGGAAGGAAAGGTTGGGGTAAAGTGCAGCGCAGTAACTGTCTCTCAGCAGAGGACACCTCAACCGCGCTGCACAGGGGGTAGGGAATGATTAGAACGAAGGTTTGAAGACAGCGGTGCCAAAAAAGGGGGGAGGAGGAAATAGTTATGCTTTTTTCATGAAACCGTCTGTATTATACAATTTAACGGACACTCGCCCTCTGGAATCGAAAGCGGGGTATCAAGGTGACATGATGTGCCTAGCTGAAAGGAATATGGTAATGCTGGGCCAGCGTTTCTTCGCTGTTACGTCGATCAGAAAAGTCAAGAGGGGAGGTCTCGTTACCTTAACCCCCGTACTCAGCAATGCAATTTAAGTTGAAGCCCATGCTTGACTTAAGAGATGCCTATCGTGAACACGCCGAAGGAAACGCAGTGAGCGTTTTGGGCACGCTAACGCCAGGCGTCATCTAAATCAAGTCAAGCATGGGCTTCGACTTAAGTTGCATTTCCAAATACGGGGGTAAGTCTATAAAGCGAAGCTTTATCTGTACGTTCGGATTTGGTGTGGCTGTTGCTGATGGCTGTTGCTGATGGCTGTTGCTGATGCCTGTTGCTGGGTTGGTCAGTATCTTGGCACATATAAACAAAGACCATATGAGCGGCGAATGAAATTAAGTACCACCGACTGGGCTTTGCATGGTTTACCAGTTATCGTGCACAGAGGTTTAATAAAACGGTGGATAATTTTACGTCAGCGGAAGCAAATACATACTGTCCGCAGTAGAGTTGGCCATCTGCCAGCGGTATTTTTGTTGACAATCAATCACTTCATTATGATTAGTTATCTAACTTGTGCATTATGGTTTTAATTGTCACGATGCCAATGAGTCGCAGGCGATCATAACATCTAATTGGTATGTTTTCAGCAAGCCACTTTGCTTATTCTGTCCCACTGAAAGAAAAAAGGCCGCCAAATATGAATAACACCACGTGACCACGCCTACACCCGCACCAGAAAGCAGCAAGCTCAAACAGGCTCACTCTGGGAGCTGCTCGTGAAGAAAAGGAAAAAAAAAAACAGCAGATATGAGCCGTCTTACAGAATCAGAAACCAAGTTTCAGCAAAGTTCTTTCTTTCGAGCAGTTGCCATAAATATTTCAGTTGCCTGTATTTAAATGATATACGTTAAAATGCTGCGCGCAATATGACTGCTCCTTTCGAAACCTTATCCTCATGCAATGCTTTCAAGCACTTGTTAAGGGATATTCAGAAATACGGAAAAAGTAAAGAATACGGCCGATAACACACTAAACCTTATTTCGTATATTTGTGTGATACTTCCTTATCGCTATCGGTGTTCCGCCTGCGAAATTGCGAATTTTTGGAGAAATAATTCAACACTTCAGAAAACACGAGCAGCATGAACATCGGCTTGATAAAACCAAACGCTGCTTTCTTACGGCTATAGCGCTGCACTTGTCGTCTGCTTCCCACCATGCAGTACCGGTGCACATTAGCTATCGAGCTCACCTATCCCTGTTTCCAGCATGTTTCCAGCGTACGACATCGTGAACACTATCGTGACTGCAGGTCGAAAAATTCTCATAAAAATGTTCCATGGCACTTTCTTCGTTACCATTGTATAGGATCACACACTCTGACCAATGATTTCTGTTGAACACACATACGCACACGCACGCACACGCACGCACACACGCAGGCACGCACACATTTTCCGAGCGCTTCTAGTCGCGTTGACGCATTCGCTGAAAAAAGAAGAATAATAAGATCGCTGGATGAGCTACCGCTTAATTTGCCAGGGCCAATAAATATAGAAGTACTGTGAATGGTTAACGCCTACAACGAAACTAAAAGCGTGAGCAAACCAAAACCGTTGTAATCTTTATGACAGTGCAAGGGAACACAAAAAGGAATAACGTGCGGCAGAGCTGTCAGTCATCATAAAAACGAAATCTAGGTTTTTGATAGCTCTTCAGCCATAAAGAAGTCGCAGCTACGCCCGAAAGGCGAGGCATTGAATTCGAGAGCAAATTATTACACAGCTATGCGAAGCAAGGTTAGTGGAATCATCGACCGTATAAACTGCCGCAAACATTCGCATGCTAGCTAAATCAACAAACACGCTGTAATGCGCGCACCGGCAAACATGCGACTGCAGGCACTCGCTGCCACAACTTTTGCGTGACGAAGAGAGGCAGCCGTGGCGATCGAATTTCGCTTCCTGCTGCATTTCGCTTCAACGCGAACTAGGCGCGTGAGAACACGGCACGAACGGAGTTATCGGCCACCTCGAGTCGCCTCTCTTTGCACCCGCCGCAGGTTACGCCAACGCGGACGGCGACGCCGACGACGGAAATTGGTCTGGAGTGTCCACATAGTTGCCATCGCAACAGAAGCAGAAGTACTGACATTTGGCCATGCCGATACTACTTCGAGAAAGGGGCATTCACTCCAACGGCGGAAGTGTCTCGCTAAATTCGGGGCGGTTTTGCAGCCTAGCGCCGACAAGGTACACAGTGCGCGCACGCTTACCTCGCGCGATGCGACGACTTGTTTGTATTTCTGGTGAGCACTTCTCGACAAGCCTGTTTGAGGGCGCTGCTTTTCGGCGCTGGTTAGGATGCCTCTGCAGCAGCGCTGCCTGGTGGGTGCGCATAAGATCGTGTATTGTTTTTTATATATTTAGCGAGCTTTCTTTGTCAGCCGGAAATCAGCCGCGCAGTTAGCATATTGCTGAAAATGTGCCACTTAGATACTTTACAACTCTTTACTAGGTACATTCACCATTAGATACATAATTCACGAGTTGAGCGATTAATCATGAGTATCTGACTGCCATCCACAACGAAAAAGAAATACTGGCGCGTTGTTAACTCGAATCAACATTATGTGCTTGGTTCTGTCAAAACTCTGTACATGACAGCCGGGACACCCCCTTGTATGATGACCCACAAGTAGTGCGAGAAAGCGCGCTTCTGTGCCTGAAAGCGTGTAAAAAAAATCAACATAAAATTTGGAAATGTATGTCGGCTCATATATATATCTACGCACACCCACCTGGTAAACGAGTAGAACATTATATTTAGCATACTGTCTAATTTATTAGATTTTTTTTTATCTATAGCCATTCGTAGGTACCAGTTGGCGTGTGCGTGTTCATTCTTGGCCAAGCCAGTGCCAGCTTGACACAAGTGGCATAACACAAATATAAATAGCGCGAGAATAAAGGTGAGTTTTTTTCGTGTGTGTGAGTGGTGGACAAACAAACATTGAAGGAGATTTCACGTTGCACAGGCTGAAAGTAAGCGAAATTCTACGCATCGCCCTTAGGTGTAAAACATTTAATTAACCGTTTCACCCAAAGCTTCGCTTCACATAGATTCCATCATGCGCGTCAGATATGTATAATTTGTTTCACTGGCCCACCATGGTGTCGTGGTAGCTTTGGTGTTGCGCTGCTAAGGCCGAGGGTGTGGGATCAAATCTCAGCGCTCAGGCTTAGCAGCGATAGGCGAGAAATACCAAGACACCGTGTTCCGTACATCTGCTGCACGTTTAAGTTTTTCCAGTTGACCAAATTTAATCCGGAGTCCTCCACTACAACGTGCCTCATAATCACAACGCAGTTGTGGCGCGCAAAACCCGAGAGTTTAGGAATTTCTTTTAGCAATAAGGTTTTGCTTGAAAAGTTTCCTTAAAATCTCGGCAAGATTCGGCACCATAAAGACCGCTAGTCGATGCCTCTAGCTTCCGTTTTGGCAGTACACTTGATTAAGAAGGCTGACATGATGCCGAAACAAATAGGAGTATATCTTTCTTTTACATTTTAATGTGTTCAGATAAAAGATCGCCACGTACAGCCTTAGTGAAAGCTCAACTTGGGGCTCTTTCTGTGAGCTACGGAACCTACCGAAAGAATCTTCGACTAGATTAAAGGTGCCACGACATTGAATTTTTAAGCTTGAATTACGTGTCTCCCAGCAAGCTAGCAAAGTTTGAGAGCATTCGGTGCGGTAGAGAATTTGCATTTAACATTTTCACATCGCCGTTGAACCGTCCACGTACGCGGGAGATGACTTCCCATTTGTCTTCTGAATGTCTTTGCCATGCAGCGGCACACTCTCCGCTTGTCGTCTCGCTTGGCTGCGACACGCAACGAATTTTGTGATTAATAACCAATAAAATTTGTTCCTTCTCTCTCTCTCTCTCTCTCTCTTTCCCGTAGCGTGTTTCATAGCGCACGTGCGGCGGCAACGGCGTGTAGCCGAGAGAAGAAAAAAAAAGCGCGTCGTCCTGATAAGCTGAAGCCGGTGTTTTTATACTGTAGCGTTAATGTGACGTTCGGTACTGATCGCCGTATTGGCCCAACATGTCTTCTATAGGAGAACGCAGTGATGGAGCCCGCGCGGGGCAGGGTCGCCCGAGCGAGAGAGATCGCGACTTGGGGGTGGTCTAGTTGGTCCGACACCCTAACACAGCAGCGCTGGGAAGACGAGCGCACAATAAACGTAAGACAGTTTTGTGCTTAGCGTGTCCTCGTCTTCGCTGCGCTGCTCCCTTAGCATGGCGAAGGAGAGAGAAAACCACTAGCCCACCTTCGAGCTCAAGAATGCCTCGGAGGCCCTTTAAAGAAACACTAAAGAGAAAATGAAAAAAAAAAATTATTTCTCCTGTATCAGAAAATTACCCTTCTACAATACCAAAAACACCGCTCTTACCACGATAAGACGCTTGGTAAGTCAGAAAAAGCGCAATAACAAATTCCCGAACCAGCTCACTGTGATGTCATCGATTTTGGAAGCGTCTCGTAGGGCCTAGTTCATTCTTCAGCGGCAAAGCTCGACTACATTGTGTTCTAAAGGAATCAAAGGATGATGATGAACCAAGAATGAAGATGGCGATCGAGTCTCGGGAACGTTCACTGAGCCAGCGAGGCCTAAGTACGATAAAGAAGGTACTCTGAAATCCGCGACATCACAGTGACGTACCGGCGTTGGGTATTCAGCGCTAAGCTAAAAAACTAAAACTTTGACTTTCATTTTCTCTTCTAGTAATCAACCTATATTTCGAAATTAACGTCAAGAGAGTTGTCAAAGAACGCTTTACCCGTCTAAACTAATTGAGTGTTTTGATTTAGCGTCCCTGTAAAGATGGTGTGCGGCATGTACCCGACGTTCTACTACTTGAGCTCGACTAGTGCAAGAGGCCGACATTACTTGCACAAGAAACTGAAGTGCACGATAGGCTAACTGCCAATATTTTTCAAATTAACATTTTAAATTAATTATTTCACGGTACATATTGCAACTTTACGAATTGTAGGCGCGAGTGAACTGGAAGGCATGTTCACTTGGAATGAATTCTGAAGATGACATCACTTTTGAGATAATCGTTGCAAAAATGTGCAGAGAAATACATAGTGTTCCACGTCTTTTTGAGCTTCAATGCATAAGAAATTGCCTCCTTAAAAAAGTAAGTGAAACAATTAAAAGCACATCCTTGTCGCAAATTTGACGGCGCTTATCGCAAGAAGTGGTCTATAGTTTCAAAATTTGTTTTAATTAAATGTGCCTCGTGAACTCAACGGCTTCACTTTGTCAATTGTAATATGTGCCTCGAAAATGATTACATGAACGCTCATTACTGTACTTTCATCATTTATTCAGTTATTTATTTTGATTTATTGTGCAGGTTATGTCCGTAGTTTCAAGTAAGAAAGTTCGATGAGTAGATATGTGCTATACACAACAAGATATTTAAAAAAATTACTATATTAGAAAGACACCTTTTATGTACGTTATAAAAGCTCCAGCGATAAAATTTCCGGTGAGAATCAGCTATTACTAAGTGCACGTCCAAAGCTCGATCCGCAAATTTAGGTTAAGTAAGCAGAAATTTGAGATGTAGAAACAGCAGCGAACCATCACATGTATTTCCCTCGTTCTCCAGAATTTCATGCACAGCTCGGCGAACAGTGCGTTTAAATGTGATCGAACTCTCGTCTTTTGGTTGGCGCTGAAAGAATGCGATCTTACCGTAAGAGGTGTGAGGCTTTAATATCTTCATCTGGATTTTTCCAGTACAAACTCATAAGTGCCTTTCGATTGTTCAAGAATGTGGCATGTGGGGTCTCATCAGTAACTTTTCCCTGTATGAAAAGCAAACGAACGTGAGCTTAGTGATAGAACGCAGCAGCCATGGATACTAAATCCTCTATCAAGTATTAATTATGTAGTAAAATAATCCCATACATTGCACGCATTGTTCTCAAGCAAATGATGGAGTTTACATGTGAAATCCATATGAGTTGTGTGAGAGAAGAGCGGAATACATAAAAAATAATATGGAGTCGTTAAATTGCATACGAAGATCACATAGTAAGAAGAGAGCGCTTTGTTAGAAGGTGGCGTACTAGAACACCTCAGAAAAAGTAACGTTTGGTCCCTCATGGATAGAAGCTTACACAAAGGCAAACGTAGCGCTAAGTACCTCCATTCAGCGTGGGAATGATCGGTGGCAGCTCATGGATTTGTTTTGCCTGTTTTGGCTTCGAAAAACATTTTTTTTTTATTTAACTATCGCAAACTTGTTTTATAGTGCGATTAATCTCATTTAACAAATTAATTTCCGCCGTCGTGCCTTCTTGCAAGATCTGTGGGTGCTTAAAGGAGTAAAAATAGAAGATCAATTACAGCATTGACAAGTCACCCGGTTCACACGATAAACACCTGAACCGCAAGAAACGATTACAGAAACTGGAGTGTCCTTCCTCTACGAGAAAAGAAGACGTGCAGCTGCACGCATGCTACGTTGCAAATCACCCGAAACACCGCTAACATCGACAGCATTGGTGTTATTCTTGTGCACGAGCAACGCAAGTGCTCCGACAACCGAATATAAAATAAGAGACGATTACGATTATAACTCGACCCTCTACGACTGCGTTTCGGAAGGCTTCTTGTCGGCACCCTCTTGCGAGACAACGCAGTCGGCAGGGGAACCTATGAAATAACAACATACTGCGCAGGCGCCGGACAAAGTGAGGGATGCGGTTGCCCAGTGACCTCCTGCGGTTGACAATCATAACATTGCAAGATTGCAAACACTTAACAGCGCGAAGAGTAATATTGAACTCTTTCTAATGACCAGAAGTACACAAGAGAACCGTGTTTAGAAGATAAATCCCCAAAGTACAGCCATTCTGCCCCAGAATACCTCATTACTGCTTGTATTGTAGCCGTACAAAAGACGCTGTCGACGCGGCACGTGTGCTTTGAAAATTTGCTCTTACAAAGGACATTATAGGAAGGCACCTTCGTCGAAGGCGCATGTTTCACCTTCTGACCCGGTGTCATGATGCTGATTGGCAGGCAGTTGGCATCAGAGTGCTTCTGCTCGGACTTGTAAACCACGGGTGCGTCCGGACTTGTAAACCACGGGTGTGCCAAATTCCCACATTCTGAGGCTCCATCGCGCAAGGCGGCCTCAAGATTTTTCTTTTTTTTTTTGGAATTTGCCAATCAACACAATACCTGGCGGTCGCTTACGACTTTGAAGGGCCTACCCCTACCGTGTAGGTAAGGCCGAAACGTTCCTGTAGTCCAGATTTTGGCAATACATTCTTTTTCCGCTGCAAAATGATTGCATGCTGCTTTCGACAGTGACCCATTATAGCGTAAGCCACGACCCTTTCAAGTCCGCCTTTCCTTTAGGCTAGCACAGCGCTGAGGCCTACGCTACTTGAGTCGGTGTCGATTTCAGTACCGGCGGTACCGGCGGCGACTGCAGGCGTTGTTTAAGCTCTTAGAATGTTTCTATCTGCGACGTTTCTCAGCTGAACTCGACATATTATTTGCGAAATGAGGTGGTGCCTGATCGATCGGTTGGTGATCCATCGTTGCCAGGGCAGAGCGCGGAGGTTAAACGTCCACGTTTAACCTTAGAAAAGGCTGACAAAGCGGCTATTATAAAGGGTGTCCCACGTAACATGTGGCAAAATTTTTAAAAATATGCGAGTGCCAGTTAGCTCGACAGAACCGTGACAATGGTTGCCGTCGCTTGGAGCAAGTCAGACTGTCTTTGTACTTTGCCTAATTACACAATTACTATCATTATTTAATTATTTTCAAACATTATAATCAGAGCGAAATATCCAATCAGAAAATTGCAGGCCATCATGAAAAATGCCCGATCCATCTTTCTGTTGCTCAATACGTGCTAGTCTCGCGGCACGTTTCGCAGACTTCTGTGGACAACTTTCAGGTCCGGAAAAACCGTGTAGCACGCAGTGAACAACAGAACTATGGAGCGGGCATTTTTCATGATGGCCTACAGTTTCCTGATTGACAGTTTTGCCCTCACATTAATTTAAGAAGTTATTAATTAAGAATAACTAATTATGTACTTATAAAGATCACGGACGATTAGGTTACTCCATAATGCAAAATTTGAGCGCAGCTATAATAGGTGCTTTCCTTTCGCGTGTCAGTATTTTGTTTTATGATTATGATGGGTGTTTCAGCGAACCCTTCCAAAATTTTTTATAGGTTGCCTGTGGCAGATAGCTCAATTCTAGTTTATGAGCCGGTCTACTCGAAGCGGCGGACACTAATTGCACAATAAATTTATATGAAAAATTGGCTAATTAACAAGAATTCACCAATTAACTTTTAGCTGATTATCTTATCACTCATACTGCAATTTACAAATTCTAGCAGTGGACATCGCAAGGCGGATCCACTTGCAAAGAATTCTCAGGACGACACCAGTTTCGAGGTATAAATTCCCGAACTTTGCGGAGGGTAGCTAGTGACCACGGATCCGGATCATGAGACTGATATAATCAGAAGAATAAGAATGGGCTGGAGTGCGTTTGCCAGGCATTCTCAGATCATGAGTAGCAGGTTGCCATTATGTCTCAAGAGAAAAGTGTGTAATAGCTGTGTCTTACCAGTACTCACCTACGGGGCAGAAACTGGAGCCTTACGAAAAGGGTTCTACTTAAATTGAGGACGACGCAACGAGCTATGGAAAGAAGAATGATGGGTGCAACGTTAAGGGATAAGAAAAGAGCAGATTGGGTGAGGGAACAAATGCGAGTTAATGACAACTTAGTTGAAATCAAGAAAAAGAAATGGGGCATTGGCAGGGCATGTAAAGAGGAGGGAAGATAACCGGTGGTCATAAGGTTTACGGACTGGATTCCAGGAGAAGGGAAGCGTAGCAGCGGTTGGCAGAAAGATAGGTGGACGGATGAGATTAAGAAGTTTGCAGGGACGACGTGGCCACAATTAGCACATGACCGGCGTAATTGTAGAAATATGCGAGAGGCCTTTGCCCTGCAGTTGGCGTAGCCAGGCTGATGATGATTATGATGATGATGATGCATTGGCGTTCCAGTTACTTGTGTGCTTGAGTGCATGAAACGACGTTTTGTTGACAAATTAACTGGAATGCCAATGCATTTCTTCACAAAGTTAGGAATTCATATCTAGAAACTGGTGTCATCTTGAAAATTCGTTCCAAGTGGATCCGCCTTGCGAATTCCACGGCTAAAATTTGTAAATCGCAATATGGGCCTAATGTAATTAGTTAAAAACTTAATTAGTGGAATTTTATTAGTCGATTTTGCATCTCAATTTTTTGTGCAAGTATTGTCCGCCGCTTCGAGTAGACCAGCTCTAACTAGAATGGTGATATTTGGCACAGGCAACGTCTAAAGATCTTTGAAAGTGCTCACTGAAACACACTGTATAGGTACACAATTTATAGCAAGTAGCGCGCTTTGTTTCCATTCAGACCACGCGCGCTACTTTGGCGTCATATCGTAGCTTTCGTCGCCCATCTTGCGCGGCACTACGCTCTCCTCACGCTTTTCGTTCCACCAACGACGAGAGCAGCCCTTCGCGGCGGGGAAATCGTGCCACCAGTGATGGCGGCGACAACACCCAAGGGAGCGTCATGTCGAGCCTTACTCGTAGCCGCTCGCCATCGTCCCTTGCAGGAAGAGTGATCCCCGTTTCCCACGCTGGTAATGCGGACTGACGACGCCGCGGACAATCGTAGCACTATCCACCTCACGCTACTCTGCCCCCCTCCCCCTCGGAAGCGCAGATAAGATCGCCTCCGTTCCTTCATTCCGTTCATCAATTAGTAAGTACAAGTAATTTCCCCTATGCTGTCCTTGGTGTCTTTGTTGGCTTCTCATCATATGGTTAATAATAATCAGGCCCCTCGGTTAACCCCGTTTCTTCTCGTTTACTTACAGAAGTACGACAATGTCACCCACACGTATGCAACACCAGGACGCTATTGCTACTTATTTCTACCCTTTCCCTATCCCTGTTCGCTCATCATAGCCTTTCCGCGCCAAAGTAAACACCGAGTTGCATTCACTCTAGTTAGCCGGCACAACGCTAGAGTGACTGGGTTCCGACCACCCTTCCACCCTCTTTTCTTACCAACGTTTGACACAACGGCCCCGTTCGATCTGTTGCGCGTGGCCGCATAGCACGCTTTAGAACGAGGGAGTCATCTGGTGAGTGATGGCGACGCTGGTCGGAGTGAAGACGATGGCATGACGACGACTACATATGACGACCACTGGATGACGACGCTGGAGTGAGGACGATGGTATGATGACGACGGACTAATCACGACCAAGGTACGACGACGCTGGAGCGATGCCGATGTTAGAGTGATGCCGATTACATGATGACGGACTCATGACGACCACCGTACGACGACGGCGTGTCGACGATGGCATGACGACAATGGGTTGACGACAGTGCAATCGGTACGACAAATTGGCAAAGACGGAGCGGCCGCTAGAGCCGACTTTATCCATATCTTTCTAAATTGCCCGAACAGGCCCAAGCGCCGTGGCGAGGATCACAACACCAGAAGCGATGGGAGGCTGCTCTGCGTAGCTCGCAGCGGGAGCTATAGCTTGGGACAGTGGGCTGGGCCCGTGAGGTCGCCGAAGCACAAATTGTCCGGCCATCTGGAGTGGCCCGAGGGCACATCGTCGCCTTGCTTCCTTCTCTCCCCCTCCCCCTCTCTCACGTGATTCTCTCGTGGATCATTAAAGTTGTTTAACTACCTAGCACGACGGCATGACAACAACTTTATACTGACGACCCGAAGTTTGTAATGGAATGATGACGGTATGACGACGACGGCTCGAAGACGGCGTGATGACGACGATATACAACTACGGAGTGCCAGCAGTAGGGTAAAAATGGCGGGAAGACCACCACGAGATGACAGTGAAAGAATGATCACAATGACACGAAGGCAATGAAATGACGAACACAGAATGACGATTACAGCATGACAACAACGGCATGACGGTGTTAGGGCTCACGTGCGTAGCACCTGCCGCAGCGGCCGCCTTAATTCGCGCTATATCCAGTAATTTGTTTTGTTCTTGCACTGTATCCGGTCACGGCCAATCGGGCCGCTTTAATTCGCATTTGAACCGCTGTGCGTACTTTGACCGATAATGTCCAATCGGGTAGCGTCAATACCCACTACATCCGACTTATGTTCGCAATATATGTCCCGCACCTGCGAACCGGACTGCCTCAATTCACACTATGTCCTGCACAGTCTCTGGCATCGGCCCATATTCTTCGGAAACAAACGCCATCAAAACATCCTCGTGTCCTTGAGCCTGACCTTGTACTGAGCTCGGCCCCGACTTGGTCGTGAAACGCTTCGCATTTAGAATTATGGGCGCATTGCAGAGCAGTCTATGTCACGCTCATTTTGCCCGCTATGGGCGTCTTGCACTGGAGTTTGAGGTATAGTAGCGGCGCCTGGTGGCGGCGCGCGAAACGTTATCTGGGTAGTACCGGCTTGGGTAGTATTGAGCCCTGGCTGTAGCGAAGCACGTTTCTAGCCCGAGTTTTGCGTCGATTCGCACTTTTTTCTGCCTTGTTGCGAGTGCGAAAAGGCTCGTCACTTCTTACAGATCACGCCGACCACGCTGCGAGCTCTCGCCGCAGCCTATAGTTTAACGAAAACGGACGCTCCGTGAGACGTAATGCTGGAAGCAGAAGGAATCGACGACGCCGATCCGGAGAGACCTAGCTCAGCCTCGAAAAAGCGTCGACATATCACCGTCGTTACTTCTGCGTCCTGCGCTGCCATAAACAAGAAGGCCTGAATCCCAACATCATGTTCTACCGTTTTCCTTCAAGGCCTCACGAAGCGAAGCGTCGGGCGCGCTAGGTAAGCGAAACCTTGCGCCATGCTGACTGCTTCGCCTGTCTTGGAGCTTGCTTGATTATCTGCGTTCTAAAATTCGGTCTTTTGCACCTACAGTCCCGACGGCAGACCGACATAGCAGCAGGCATGGCTGGTGATTCACGATTCGAGACCCGGCTGACAATTAACAATTCGACCGGTGCGAAGTGGTGAAGTGACCAGGTGTACGTGTGCAAATGAGCACAAATGGTCGGGCTCATTCGATGAGAATTCACTACTCCACTACGAGCAGCACAGGTTAAGAGAGCTAAATGCGCTCATCCTCGATCTCAAGCCAGCACGTTGAGGCATCGCAGCAAGGTAGTATTCATTGCAGCACATCGATGTTCGAGCGCTGTCATTAAAAGCTCCATCAAGCGAGCAGCAAACGAGTTCGTGCTGCAGCGTGATTCGCACGTACGTTACTGGGAGCTCATATACATCAGTTATTTATCAGTTGCTAAATGGACAGATGGCCGCTACTACAGTGCAGGCATAACTACTTGTCTAGCCGCATGCAGTCAACAAAGATTACAGGAGGCCCGCCGTTTCGCGGCATGTCGAAAGACCGCTGCCGTTGCGACGCGTACGATCGTGCGCTCGAGCAGTTCCGTACACATGATGCCTGCTTATCGCCGCTGTGAATTCATTTATAGCAAGCATTTCCTCGCGTTTGTGCGCCTGAGTCTAGCAGCATGCAAACCTTACCTGAAGTTCAACTTCGTACGCGACTCGCTTCACTTGCGATTGACACCGCGCTAAAACTTCGCCGCTTATTTCTTGAACGGCATACACGTATTCTGCGTTGCATAATTTATTGCCTTTACGCAGCGTGCCACCCCTGAAAAAATCATCGGCGCACGACATTCGCTGCAAGCCGTGGTACAACAATATTGAAAGTGGCGGGTCCATTTTGTAAACGTGCTTTCCGAAGCAGACGACCGAGCTTGGTACTACTCAGTTCAGGACAGAGTGCGCTTTTTAGCACCTTTTTCGCAGCGCCCCCTGGGCAATGCAAGAGCCCCATATGTGTCTCATATGTCTCAGGCGCCGTTCACCGAACTGCTTTGGCGTTTTTATTGTGTAGTTACCGAAGTGTAAATTCAATATTTCAGTTTTATGTAAAGTCGCGAATTAAAAAAGACAAAGTGCCAAATAATTTATCACCTTACAAAACATCCGCCACAGTCAGTACATTTGATTTCACCTTTTAGTTTTACATGTAACAAACCTTATCAGTATCGGAGCTCGGACGCAAAGAAAAAAAAAACGATTTCTCTGTTCCCATACATGCAGATAGGAGCTACTGAGGTCCTATTTAAAGCTCCTTCCCAAGGTTTCTCCGCAACAGCCCAACTACTGCAGTGCACTTCAGGTACGCAATGAGCTAAAATTAGAAATAAAGCCAATTTGTTTCAGTAGACGAACTCACCGGATTCCATTCATTAATGAGTTTGTCGTCCACACCAGTTGATGAGTTCGGGTAGAATACCATGTAGTCCAACTGTACCATCTAAAAAAGTAAAATACGCGCCATGAAGACATTGCTGCTGCACGCGCGTCAGCTGCGAATACCACATGTCCCAGTTACACATTTTGCCGCGACGCGACGAACTTGCGTTAAAACGGGGACATAGCTGAGCTTACAATACGTATCTAAAACCGGATTCACTAACTTCCATTTTGGCAATAAGGGTCAGAAAACGCAAGAATGGTGTCACTGTCGAACACAATTAACGTCGCCACATTCCGCAACAAGCAGGTATGTCCTTGTCCGCGCATCTCGCGGTGAGATCTTCAAATTGAGACTGAGAAAATTAAGTTGATCAATATTAGCAACAAATGTTTCTAGCATACAAAAAAAAACCGCAAGAACAAGCTTGGTAAGGCACAACAAAAAAAGTGCAAATCAAAAAGGGGAAAAAAAAAAAAAGACAGACGCGTGATGATTCTGCCTAAAAGCCCAGCGAGAGCTTATCGTTACGTCATAATTGACAGCGTTGCCTCAGGCAACGCTGTCAATTGAATTTTTGACGGTAAAGATTGGCTGCATACTATTCTAAAAGAACCGATCAGTGAACATGAGAGTTTAGGGAAATGTTATTGAGCCTCCCCCCCTCCCTCCCCCTACCGGTTTAAATACAGAAAACCACTCTGGAATCCATGACGTCACACACTGAACTACCCGCGCTGGAGTTCCGGTATGAAAGTTTGACCTCAATTTCCTATTTTATAAAACGGGCCTTGAAACATAATTATACCATGTGTCCCAGCTAACGTTAGCGAAGCTGTTTAATGAAAAAAAATATTATGGCAACGGGGCTTTTCAGCCTGCCGATCTTCTTCGCCACAATATATATATATAAGCTTTATTTGACAGGATACAATTTTAAGGAGGAGTGGTCGGAACCCCTCAGTCAAGGGCCGCACTGGCCTATGTCGCCTTCATGACTTGGCTAATTAAGGACTTTTGTGCTGCCAAGTCGGAACGGGCGTGCTGTGCGCGCCCCACTGCTCCATTGTGTTATTGCTATTTGGCCCACGAGGGCGCTTAGTGCACTCCCAGGTTACACGTATTAGGGTGGACAATGCCACCGCAACAAGGGACGTTGGCCCTAAGCGAGTGGGATACATGGCGTTAAACATTTTTAGGTGGGTGAATAACCCGGTCTGTATCTTGCGCCAGTCGGTGGCCTTTTCCCAGCTAAGCTGTGGGTGAGGCGGCGGGTATTTCCTGCGGACTCCGCGCTGATGAGCAAGGATATTTTTGGGATTTAAGTTGATGGAATTTTGTGAGGTACAGTGTGAGGGGTTGGGGTTATAGGAGGACGCCATCGCATGGTTAGTAGACCCTTGAGCTAACGCGTTAGCCCGTCCGTTCCCTCGTACCTCCGCGTGTCCCGAGCACAAGACTAGGCGATGACGGTGGTCGAACAATTTGGGGATTTTAACGAGGCTAGCCGCAGTCACGTGCCCATTGATAAACATACATGCGACATGTATCCCGCGAGTCTGTGACCACGACCGAGACCCTTTGCAAACGCTCCGCCTGAGCGAGGACGATCGCCACTGCTAACATTTCGGCTGAGGTGGAGGATCCCGCGGTAACCGACACGTTTATTTGCTGCTGGCAGATCGAGTTCATGACTGCCAGGGCGTACCTCCTTTGGCGGCGCTGCCCAGTCGCCTCTGCACAGAGAGCTGCGTCCGTGTACTCCATATAGTATACCTAGGGTTATCAGAGTACATCGATTGAATATGTTGTGCGAGTGCTTTGCGCCTTTCCTTCTTGTACTCGGGATGCTTGTTCTTGGGAACGGGAGCTACTGCAACCTTTTTTTTTTCAGCATTTAATCCAGCACTAGAGTGGTGAGTTGATGTAAACCGTTGCCTCGATCGCATTACTGCTATTTGCGCAGCACACAGATCACACAGCGAGATGTGTTTGGCTGAGGCGTTGTTGTGCGCCATTTTTCATAAACTCCGAGAAAGTTAGCATTCTTCTTTCCTCACAACGCACATCGCATCTTGGGAACAGTGGAAGAACTTTAATTATGGGGCTGTACGTGCCAAAACAAAAATGCCGTAGTGGCGAACTCCGGATTAATTTTTACCCCCTGGGGTTATTTAACGTGCACCTAAATCCAAGTACACAAGCAGTTTGCATATCGCCCCCGTCGAAATGCGACTGCCACGGTCGTGATCGAACCCCGGACCTCGAGCAATGCTATGGCTCTAAAGCTACTGCGGTGGACACACAGGTGTTGATTTGACGTGCGAACGTTTCCGTAATGTCGCCTAGACACAACGGTGCTTTATTCCCGGTTTGTGTCATGCATGCCGTGTGTCAGCTGTCCGCTTGACAAATCTGCATGGTGTTTATGTTTCAGAAATAGCAGAAACGTACTGTACGTTACCTTGAACTTAAATTCATCCATACTGTCCCCAGCCGCTGTCGTGTTTAGTAGTAGCGTTTCCTCGCCTTCTCGTGGCTCATTTTCCCCTCTCCTGCCCTCCCCCCATGTATGGCAACTGTGAGTAGAAGAGTGACAAGGCTGTCATTCGCTCGTTTTGCGACTGTGTCGTTTCTACCCATTCTCTGCTTCCTTTCTGCCATTCCATTTCCTCTTCTGGGTACTGTTGCACGCTAGCAGAAAGGTAAGCCCTGTAGTTTCTGCAATACTTTTGCGGTGAGTCACGGATAATTATAGCTCTCAAGAACGTATGACGGCGACGCCCAGGGAGCTTCAGAGGCCGTGGCGGCCGCAGCAGCAGCGGAAAAGTCGAAGAGGCAAAGGAAGCTTGCGATAGTGCCAAAGCCAGTTCGAAGCAAACCCTCTCGAAGCGAAGGAGCCCATCATGTGTAAGAAAACCTCGTAAGATCACGGCTCTCGAGACTAAATGGTATCTGATGGTAAGCAGAAGCTAAATCTAGCTCAGAGAATCACTGTGCGCCAGCCAAGCTGTTTAAGAAGTTCCCCAGTTTGTGGTAGCGGAATGCTGCAACTTCCCTACTACAGCTTCGTTTGGCTCTCTCAGACCTACGCAAATTCTAGACTAGCCATGTTATTTTTTTCCGGACTACGACACCAGGTCAAACCCACTCTGAGCAGTGGATGCGTAGAACGATGACCTGAATTTCCTATTTCTGTAATTGTTCTGATACCTGCTCGCCAAGGCCTAGTGGAGCTTGCTCATGCGCTGGCTGCACTGGCTGCACAGGCGCATGAACTCGCGTAAACCCTTTGACAGCTTCTAGCTGTTTTGCGTACAATTGTTCAAACGTAGAACGCAATTCATGAGGCAGGGAATTTTCTCGCGTCACTAGAAGACATCTGAGTGACGAACCCTCCATATTCATGTCATGAGAGAGAGAGAGAGAGAGAGAGAGCTCTGCATTAAAATACGATTTTTGCCTGCGCATATCAAGAGCCGCAATGCCATTTTTAGGCCAGGAACGGCTGTTCCGCCAGGTACAACGTGGAGTAGAACAGAAGCACACTGGCCGTGCAATGAGAACATAGCAATGAAGCATCCTTGGAGTAGTCAAAAAGTTGTACGGATGTAGACCTCAAAAGATAGGCAGCAGAAAAGTATCACCGGCCAGTATTGAAACCGATGAAACCATGTCGTTAAACAAATACAAATATTTCCCTTCAGTTACGGACAATGCATAAATTCTTTTCATACAGCTCCAGATGTCGCAAACACAGTATGATAGTCCGAGCCAAACGTGTTATAGTAACTTTCTTCGACAAGTCTAACTTTATTTTCAGGACGTGCTTGAAGGCTTGCGCACAGATTCCAAATTATCATTTTTTTTTACGTTGGCGGCACCTGTGTTTCTTAGACTTATATACTGAGGGCTATTTTCAAGGTGCTCCGTTAAGCCACGGCAGTAAGATTCTTTTTCAAGCATATATTAGTCTGCGTCTTATGGCATGTTGTTAAGAATGGCGAGCATCCCCCACTCTCCGTCGCTGCAGCAAGACTGCGTTCGAAGAAGCGGGCTTTGTGCTGAAAACCGCCCCCATCCACGAGCCCCATCTCCGTTGTGACGAAACGGGTTCGACTGACGAACTATTGTACCCGAGGTCCCCGGCGCGAACCTGATTTCGCTACGCATGAGCAAGCCGCGGCGGGACAACGAGCTACTCAGGATGTCTCCGAGCTTCCCGGAACGACTCGCCTCTGTCGTCGGCTTCAGTCCTTCGCACCTGTGTGTTTGCGTGTGTATGTGCGTCACCTTGTCGCAGGAGGCGGCTAGTTTTGCGATGACGAAACGAACATTCGCTGCCTTGTATCGCCGAAGGACCGAGCGTTTAAAAACGGCTGTTGGGCGGAGGCTCGACACACTTCTCTCGTGCAGTCAGGTTGGACTGACACACTTTCTCTTGAGCAGTCATGTTGGACTGACACTCTTTTTCTTAAGCAGTCATGTTAGACTGATTTAATTTCTGTAAATAAACCCATTTTCCTCGTTCTCGATGAGAAGCAGTTCTTCCCTTCATCAACGTCCTCAGCGGGTTTAAGTTGGACGACGGCATGGGCCAGCTACCTTCGAATTCATGCCGGACTCCAATCTTGGCAACGGATCTCGAGCGATGGGATTGAGCCCCCAATCCTGACAATGTGCATTTGCTACAGTTTTTCCATCTTTGATTTGGAGCGATCGTATCTTCTCAGCTATGAACTTGCGCTTTCGTTCGTGAGAGTTCTTTGCCTCCTGTGCACACCTGATCATGTTGCCCAGTAATGGGAAATGCATGAGAAAACACTAAAGACTCTTCCAGCAGAAGGCATTCACGTAAGAAGTCGCCAATAGATTTTTTAAAAGCTGTGGTCGCGTATCATGTCGTCAGTCAAATCACCGAAATCGCATGATGCTACGAGTCTTCGTGGCGCGGTGAAATAATCGGTCCGCAGCCTCATCTCCCGTTGGAGCTCGCGGACGGAAACGATGACGCGCTAAGTGATGTTTACTGTTCTCTTGTAGTGTCCTTCCAACACCGCAAGGGCGCTGTCACTCTCATCATGGCTGGTAGATGTCACGCCTGCGCTGCTTGTTACCGTAGTAGGCGGGCGCTTCGCTGCATTCAAAGCTACGTTATGCTTCCAGGCCCAAGCAGTTGAGAAGGATCCCTTTATGACGTTTTGCAGGCAGCTCAAATAGGAGCCCGATGCCGCCATGTAATTCTGGGACGCCTGGATCCACTGCTCCCATTGAATGGTCGGGGTCCAGGCGAAGGCCGGAACGGTTGCGGCGGTTCAAAACCCGAACTACTCCTTAAAGCATTAAGCAATAAAGCACTTATCCGCGATGGGCTTCTGTACGGCCGCAATTACTTATCTGATGACCGTAAATGGTTGCTGGTGATTCCTCGCAGTCTACGCTCCGACATCTGTGCCTCTTCATGCGAACCCACAATGCACCCATACCGGAGTATTAAATACCTATACACGCCTACGGCTTCGGTACTACTGGCGTGTAATGTACCACTGATGGTCCCAGTGCCAACGCCGCAAGAGCCCGCCTACCCGACCAGTGGGCCGCTCCAACCCCATACCTTATCCCGCCCGGCCTTTCGACCGCATCAGAATAGATTTGTACGGGCCCCTCCCGAATACTCCAAATGGCAGCCGCTGCGTCACCGTCGCTGTGGACCACCTCACGCGATACGCCTAAACTTCAGCGCTTCCGTCTGCCACATCACGCGAAGTCAACCTTGTTTTTTACCCGCCATGGTTGCTCAGTGGCTATGGTGTTGGGCTGCTGAGCACGATGTCGCGGGATCGAATCCCGGCCATTCGATGGGGGCGAAATGCGAAAACACCCGTGTGCTTAGATTTAGGTGCATGTTAAAGAACCCCAGGTGATCAAAATTTCCGGAGTCCTCCGCTAAAGTGGTTTTGGCACGTAAAACCCCATAATTTAATTTTTTAACCTTGTTCATTCTCCATAGACTGGTTCTTGGGTAATGTGCGCTGTTAGGAATGGCCGGACGGGGTGGCAACGTGCCAGCTTTCAGCCCGCTGCACGTGTTCCAATCCAACCAGAAGGGGCGCACTTCAGAGAACTGCGGATGACCGGCAGCCACGTGGCGCGCGGTCAGCTCAGGAATGTGGTACTCGGCAGCGCCACCCTTGACGGAGCAGAGTTCTACGAAGCCCTCTGACGTCGGCTCCGTACTCTTTTCACCTGTGTGTATGTGCGGCACGTGTATGACAGCCCTCATCCTCCAAAAGGGCGGGTCATCTACGGTGACGTCGAACGGTGACGTCGAACGATGACTGGACGAACGTTTCCGTCCACTGGGACTCAAGGGGGGACCAAGGGCTTATAAGCAGCGATTGCCGGCTGCTAGAGTGAGCTCGTGTCGTGCTCGTCGTCGGGAGCTGAGTGCTCGTTGTCATGCTAGAAATGTACTAGTGAGCTGTGTGCTCGTAAGCTGTTTGCTGTAGGTTAGTCTTCCGGGCTCCATATGGGAGTCACGCTAGACTGCCAATGTATATTGTTTTAAATGTAAATCCTGAAAATAAATCCTGCTCGCCTAGTCCTGTCGCCCCAAGGTCCTCCCGACAACTATACGACCGCTCCAAGTTCTAATAGCGCCTAATGAGCTACTGAGCGATCGCGGACGTTCCTTCCTCTCCGACGCCGTAGAAGCCCTTCTACGTGAAGGCAACATTGTCCATCGCACTACCAGCGCATATCATCTCCCAACCAATACAATGACTGAGCGCTTTAAATGAAAACTAGGCGACATGCTTGGTATGCACGCTTCCATTGACCACACCAATTGAGACCAGATATTGCCCTCTGTTACGTATACTCACAACAGCGCCGCTTAGTCTACCACAGGATTCTACCCGTTCCTCCTCCTTTACGGCCATGAGCCTTCCTCCTCCATGGAAACAACTTCCCATATCACCCTGATGTCTCGGAATCCATAACTACATCTGAAGTCTTCACCTATGCTGAGGAATCTCACCAGCTCGTGCGCAAACTTACCATGCAAGACCAGGCCTGCCAAGAAAGACTGCCCCGACCTCTTCATCGTCATATTCACCAGTTACATTGGTGTGGCTACGCGTTCTCTTCTGCGCGCCCTGCCTTTCCACAAAGCTGCTGCCTAGTTATGACGGTGTTCTACGTCAGGCGTCCTCGGTCAGCTACGTCATCGAGCCCCTCCAGTCTTCTACGGAATAACGGCGCGGCGACCGCGAAACAGTTCGCGTCGGACGGCTGAAACCGCTCTACGATCTGCCAGTACCACCGTTTCGTTAAGTCGCCTTTTTGCCCTTAGGTTGGCTCGTTCTTCGTGCCAGGGTGGGTGGGAGACACGGGGGGGGGGGGGGGGGATTGTAGTGACAAAACGGACGCCAGCAAAAGACATGAAAGAAGACTACTGTTGGTGCTCGCGCTTGCTCTGCTTGGCCGTTGACCAGGTCACTTTCATCTCTTTTGATACGTTTGATGAGTCACACTCAGAGATAAACGTGTACCTGCAAGACGATAGAAATACAGATGAGACGCCACGGTTCCTGACCTCGTTTAGTCTATTCTTTTTCTTCATCCGGCGCTCGCCCAGCCCTTGCCACCAATGGGGCTGTAAGTGACAGCGACGCCATATATAACAGATTCGCTCGTAGGAATTATGCCCTCGCCAAGTGAGGGAAGCGGTAATTTATTGTCGATTGCTCGATGTATATGTACAGCGTAGAGCTGAGCGAAAAGGGGATGGAGCCGGCCGATCGTCACGAGGGCTTCACAAAGTGCTGCCGCGAACCAAACAATGCCTTGAAAGATTCAACAACCACGGAAGGTTTATTTCCCAAGAGTCAACGCTCAGATAGAAACCCAGGGAGGGAATCGGCTACGGTAGCTCACTGGCCATATATAGCGGTGCGCTGCTGAGCTCAAGGTCGGTGGTTCGATCGGCGGCCACGGCGGCTCTTTTTCAAAAGCGGCGAGATTAAGAAAATGGTCGTGTACTTTTACACTCAGAAACACGTATAAAAGAGCCGCAGTTGGTGAAAATCCGTAGATCCCTGCTATGGTGTGCGTCATATTCATATCATGCCATTGGCATGTAAATCACATAACTTTTGTGTTCAAGCGAGGTAGGCGTGGCGTCAGAGCAGGTTGACTAGCCTAGGTTTGGTTGTTGTTGTTGTTGTAGCCTGTCACACGTACGGCTCCTACCCACGATGGGAGGCTGGCCAAGAAATGGGTGGATTATTCCAAATTAATATGGAGCATACATTTCCGAATATCTATGGAATATGCATTGAATAGCGTAGAAGTAGCTGTTGAAATAAAATCAGGAAAGTCATATGGAATGAGTATTAATTAATTTAAAAGTACAAAAAGAAATAGAATTTAGCAGGGCATTCGTTTAGATTATGTAAGAAATGTTTGGACAGTGAAGCAAGCAAGCAGGCTTATGTACCCGACATCATACTCTCTCGTAATCTCTTTCTTTCCTCCGAGGCTATACACGGTTGCCGGGAGATGTCCTTTACAGTGCATCACCGACAGAAGCCATAGGAGAATACTCTCCGCACGCTCGGCAGTTAGAAGTTACCGCTAGCTTATAACGTTATGAGGATTTATCTATGATTATCTAGATCTATAACGTTGTGAGGACTTATCATGATCGGCTGGACATGACCTGCCGGTCATCTCCAGCCGATCACCGTCCCTGTGGAACCGTTCTTTTGTGTTGGATTAGACCTCCTCGGTCCCTTTCCCACGTCATCCTCTGGGAACAAATGGGTAGCCGTCGCAACTGATTACGCCACCCAATACGCTATCACGCGGGCTCTCCCTACCAGTTGCGCCACTGACGTCGCGGACTTTCTTTTGCGTGACATTATCTTACTTCATGACGCCCCGCGACAGATGCTTACTGACCGTGGTCGTAACTTCCTCTCGGAAGTTATCGCCGACATTGTGCGTTCCTGCTCCATTCAACACAAGCTGACTACCTCATACCATCCTCAAACCAATGGCCTGACAGAGCGGGTAAACCGTACTCTTACCGATCTGCTGTCCAAGTACGTTTCCAAGGACCACCACGACTGGGACATTACCCTTCCTTACGTCACATTTGCGTACAATTCTTCCCGGCACGACACCACCGGTTTTTCTCCATTTTATCTGCTGTACGGTCGCGAACCGACCTTGCCCCTAGACACGGCACTTCCTCCTGCTGCGATCTCAACAAGCGAGTATGCCCGCGGCGCCATCGCCCTCGCCGACCATGCACGCCAGTTTGCCCGTGCTCGACTGACGGCCTCGCAAACCACTCAGCAGCGTCAGTACAACGCCCGCCACCGTGACGTACAGTTTTCGCATGGTGCGCTCGTGCTCCTGTGGTCGCCCTCTCGTCACGTCGGACTTTCAGAGAAGCTCCTTTCGCGATACACAGACAGGGCCCTACCGCGTGCTGCGCCAGGTGACGCCTGTGACATATGAAATTGCTCCTATGCATTCAACCCCGTCCTCTACACTGGCATCTAGTGATGTTGTGCACGTCAGTAGGCTCAAGGCCTACTTCACTGCTTCCAAGTCCGGCGTTTAGTCGCTCCGGGACGGCGCTTTTGCCGCCGGGGGTAGTGCTACGGAACAGTATTTGCGATGACAAAGAGACGAGCAGGGTGAAAACGACGACGACGATTAGAGGCTAGCGCGGGCTGTTGCCTCTTGGCAAAGTGCGTCGTATTGCCTTGTAAATATACTTGTGTATAGCTTTTCGTCGGCGTCTTTCTACGTAACAATATTAACAGATGAACGACCATGTTTTGGCCAGAGCGAAAGGAGCAGACAGACTGAAAAGCTTTTCTTTTCTTTTCTTTTCTTTTCTTTTCTTTTCTTTTTTTTGCTTGCGCGGGAAGCGACGGCAACAGCGCTGCTACTTTTCTGGCGTCACATGTGTTAACATATCTCCAGCATATACTCACCTTGGTGTACAAGCCAGCTCGAGACTTTTCGCTAGAAGCGGCCGACAGGGCGTACGAGTGAATGAAGGCGTCAATTAACGAAGACATGTACTTCATACCAAGGGTAAAAGCCTGCATAGGAAAGACACGAAAGCGTCAGATGTATCGTAAGCGCTTTTTTTACCAGTGAGCAGCTCTAAGTCACTGCGCTTTCTCGGCATGTGGCACTATTCAGATTATGCGTTACGGCACTTGTGCGTCTTTATACAAACGAAACGCAAGCGGAGAAGGCGGTCGCAAGGCGAAGTTTCAGAAATAGAATTCACGGACGCTCGTTTTATTGCCTTTGTTTCAATCATGACCAGGCATTAGGAAGGATGGATGGATGGATGTTATGAGCGTCCCCCTTTGGAACGGGGCGGTCTGTTGCGCCACCAAGCTCTTGCTATTATACTGCCTAATGTCCTACCTAGGTTGAACAATTAAAAAAAACACTATGAAGTACCACAACCAAATTTTCTTATCCCCTATTGCGAACTGTGCTTTTGTACGTCTCCGTTTTTTGTCGTTTGCCTACTTTTATTCCACCAATCCTCCAATCGCCTCTAATCCTAATCCCTATTGCGGAAATGTTTACGTTTACACTGCTCTCGCTGAACCCAAGGGCTTCAAGGAGGCCAATGGTGCATAAATCGACCACTGGGTAGACGTCTTCACATTCTAATAAAACATGCTCCATAGTTTCCCTACATTTACCGCAGCAAGCTCATGCTTCTTCTTCCTTCTTATATCTCGCTTTCTAGGCGTGTGTTCTAAGGCATCCCGATCTCGCTTCGAAAAGTAATGAGTAATGAGCTTCCCTTTGAGTTATCATAAATTGTTTCTTTCCTGATTTCGTTTCTTCCTCTTAAGTAGTTACTCATGGCAGGTTTCTTTTCCATTGCCGCCACCCATGAGATTATTTCGGCCTCTCTGACTTTCCGCTTGACGTTCTTTGTTGATGTGTTGCCCACCCTACAGGCCGCACACTTGCTGGTAAGCTTCCTAGTTCTTTTCCTCCACTGTGAATCAATGTTTTTCCTGTACAGATACCTCCACACTTTCCCAGCCCATTTACTTTCTTCCATATTCCTCAGTCGTTCTTTATACTCAATTTTACTGCGAGCTTCCCTCACTTCAAAACTAGTCCAGCCCATACCACCCTGCATAGCTTCATTTGTAGTCTTCCCGTGAGCGACCAATGCGAGGCGACCCACTGACCTTGGGTTCCCATCGAGTCCTGATTGTACCCCTGATTTAAAGCAAACAACCGCATTTCCAAAAGTAAGTCCTGGAACCATTACACCCTTCCACATACCTCGGAGGACCTCGTACCTATTGTATCCACATAGCGCTCTGTGCTTCATTATGGCTGCATTTCTCTTCCCCTTCACTGTTATTGCTTTGTCCTGTGGTTACACAGGGCGATGTCCATAGGGACATCGTCGAACAGCGCCTTTAGCGGCTGCTCCTGCAAACATGCGCTTTTTCTATGGGAGAGCGTCGTTTTTAGCAGATAACTAATCATACAAGCCATATTTTAATATATCCCCATGGAAATAGGCTCCACGCGCCTAGCCTCACATCTCATGCAAGCACCATTACTTAAGGCCATTAATTACCACCATTAGTTACGGCCTAAAACCTGTTACAAATTGCGGGCGAAGTTTGAAGTATGAGAGTTTATGGAAAATTGGGAGTCTATGGTACACAAATTAGGAGGCTTTCCTGGCTAGCAAAAAGGGATTTGCGATGGAGCTATGGCATCGAATGGTATATTCGCGGAGATTTATCAACTTCGATGACTAAGCTTTCAGCAGGTTGCTGCAGCAATTCTTGAAATGGCAAAAAAGTCGTTCCAAAATCGCAGTTTTCTTAACAAGGTCGCGGAATTTACCATGGCAGATATACAAGCCTGGTTTTTGCCTGCAGCAGCCGGTCGAGCTGATTCCGAGCGCTTTGAACGGCACCAGATGGGAAGCGCTGATACCGCTAGCGCGAAGTAGCATGTTCGAAGCCTGGTGCGCCCTACATTCTTTTTTTTTATCACTTGTCGCTGCTTATTGTGGCAGTTTTTCGCCAGATGGCATATTACGAAATGCAGGTCATTTAGTTACGATCTTGTTTTGTTTCATCTGCACCAACATTTTCGTACAAAATATAGCTAGCTGGCTTCGTGAACATGTGAACGTGCTTCTAAACTCTTTTTGAACTTTAAGTAGAACGCATTTTTGACACTAAATCCCGATAACGCGTTTTGAAAGTTCATTTCTTTCTGAAGGAGAAGATTTATGAAGATATCACTATGTAATATAATAATAATAATAATAATATCCTTTATTTCATGAAAATAGTACACATTCAAAAAACCGGTCAGCCCAAGCCATGGAGGCTTATCGGGCTGTACTCGGCAGTCAGCGACAAGTACTAAAAAAAATGAAAATAAAGCATGGTTAGCAAGCTATAAACAGAAGTACTTAAGGAAGGGAACTGCGCTAAAAAAAACACGGACGAGTAATGACATGGACGGGCGCAAACTCGCGACTGATTTTTTTCAGAAGGAACATGAATATATATATACCTAGATTCTTACGCAATCATTGCCTAAGCGCACATGCCAAGAACGTTCTCTCTTTCTTATACAAAATGATACTAGGGTCGCTTACGCATTCATCACCTGACTTATCAATGTAAAAAGCCTCTGCGAGTTCACGTGCTACCTGGTTATGACTGCGCCTTAAGATTTTGGTTCTAGCCAGCAAAGGCTGGCATGCTTTATCAGGCGTAGCCAAAGGGCATGCGCCGCAATGCAAGGCCAAATTTGACCCTTTTCCGTTAACCATAGAAAGCTTGTGTTCCCTTAGTCGTTCATTTATACAACGGCCCGTCTGGCCAATGTAAACTTTTCCACATGTCAGGGGAATTTCATACACAGCCCCGACCGAACACCTGACAAACTGGGTGGCGTGACGTTTTGTGCAGTCTCGCACGCATTCCTCGCCGGAGACAATCCGGGGGCACAAAGAGGCCAACTTGCGCGGGGCAGAAAATACCACCGGCACACCGTAGCGATTGGCTACATTCTTTAGGTTGTGGGAGACCCTATGAATATAGGGGAGAACCGCCGGTCTGGTCTTCGGTTGACCGCCACCTTCTCGAGGTGTTCTAGGTTTCAAGCCTTGCAGAAGCTTCTCTGCCACAGCAGCCACGACGGAAACGGGAAAACCAGCCTTCTGTAACCTGCCAATCTGATTGTTGAGGCTGTCCTTTACCAGGTGATCACATGATTTCTGCAGGGCTTCCTTCAGGCACAGCATAACAATGGCGCGTTTTACCGTCTTAGAATGAGCGGACTCAAAAGGCAACAGGTCTTTCCGGGCTCGTGGTGAGTACATCCAACACGTGTGATCTGGTGTTAAAGTGATGTTAATATCTAAAAACTGCAATCTATCCTGTTCAGGTAATTCGTGGGTGAAGGTTAGACCCCTCCCGTGTCGTTTAAAGACAGATAAGGTCTCTTGCACGGTAACCGTGTGCGTCAAACCGGGTTGCTTCATAAAAATCACCAAATAGTCGTCCACGTATCTAAAAACTCTCAGAACTATCTTGTCGTCCAAATAATACACCAGATCACGATCAATGCTGGCCAGGAAAATGTTAGCCAGTACCGGTGCCACACAAGACCCGATGCAAATGCCCTGACGTTGAACATGAAAACGGTTGTCAAAAGTTACAAAAGTGGACTCAAGATAAAATTCTAGTAGCTTCATGAAATTGTCCACGGTTAGGCCGCTAGTATTCTGAAAATCTACTACACCATTTTCGTCGATGCAAGACCTAACTGCACAAAATAGGTCCTCATGCGGTATAGAAAAGAACAGGTTTTCTATGTCAAAAGAGACAGCGTAACCTAAAGATGAGGAACCCTGTAGGAAAGAAACCACATCACCTGAATTCTTCACAACAAAAGGGTCTTGTATAACTAAATTCCTTAAACACTTTTGGAGAAAAGAGCTAATCTCTCGTTGCCACGTATCCCTTTCACTCACAATACACCGGAACGGCTTGTCATCTTTGTGCGTCTTCACGGTAAAAAACAGTTCTAGGCTATTGCGCTTACAGTTGTTAACAGCTCTTGAAAGTCTATCTAAAGCCAAGTCCTTGCACAGTTCTATGGCTTGAGCCTTTACCTTGGAAGTCTTCACGTTTTTGGTGACAAAGTTCCTTCCGACGGCCTCAACGGCTTTGTCGTGAAACATCCCCTTTGGTAGCACGGCAAATCCTCCCTCCTTGTCCGCCTGTAGAAGCATCAGCTGTTGTTCCTTGAAGAAAGAGACGACTTCTTCGGCGTCCCTTTCCACAGTTGAATGTCTTAGGCACGCAGACACTTGAGTTTTGGTGGCCGTACGCAGTAGGCACTCGACCCCATCAAGAAGACACCTTTCACGGTCCTCTTCACCAGTTTTGCGCGCCACTTGTCGATTCAACGACAGCAACTCGTGCGCTGGCACATTAGGCTCCATGCTGAACTTAGGTCCTTTCTTTAGCACATCGGCTACTTTGGGTGGTAGTACCGTGTCGGCCAGCAGAGAAATCGCACAGCCAAGACTTTTTTCTCTAGGCCTGCCCTTCGGAAGCCGCAGCAAAAGGCACCCCCACCAAAATTCGACCGCTTGGGAAGTCTGTCGCCGATAGGACTGTAACCTGGCTTCACCTATCCACTCGGAGTCTGTGCTAAAGGCGAGCAACCGCAGCCAGTGATTTAAAAGCCTGATTTGGCGCCATAGCTCCGATCTCAATATTTTGCAGAGGCGCTTTAAATGACCAACAGACGGTAACACGTGGCCAAAAAGAGCTGTGAATTCTATCGGTACTAAATTCTTTTTGAGGCAATAGCCGAAAAAACGGGCACGGCAGGTCGCAGACACAATGGAGCTTATCAAAGTAGGTACATTACAGTTTGACGGGGAAACACAAAAGAAAGGGCACAAAAGAAAGGGCGGTTCTCCCCTATATTCATAGGGTCTCCCACAACCTAAAGAATGTAGCCAATCGCTACGGTGTGCCGGTGGTATTTTCTGCCCCGCGCAAGTTGGCCTCTTTGTGCCCCCGGATTGTCTCCGGCGAGGAATGCGTGCGAGACTGCACAAAACGTCACGCCACCCAGTTTGTCAGGTGTTCGGTCGGGGCTGTGTATGAAATTCCCCTGACATGTGGAAAAGTTTACATTGGCCAGACGGGCCGTTGTATAAATGAACGACTAAGGGAACACAAGCTTTCTATGGTTAACGGAAAAGGGTCAAATTTGGCCTTGCATTGCGGCGCATGCCCTTTGGCTACGCCTGATAAAGCATGCCAGCCTTTGCTGGCTAGAACCAAAATCTTAAGGCGCAGTCATAACCAGGTAGCACGTGAACTCGCAGAGGCTTTTTACATTGATAAGTCAGGTGATGAATGCGTAAGCGACCCTAGTATCATTTTGTATAAGAAAGAGAGAACGTTCTTGGCATGTGCGCTTAGGCAATGATTGCGTAAGAATCTAGGTATATATATATTCATGTTCCTTCTGAAAAAAATCAGTCGCGAGTTTGCGCCCGTCCATGTCATTACTCGTCCGTGTCTTTTTTAGCGCAGTTCCCTTCCTTAAGTATGTACGACCGACTCGCCCAACAACGTGCTCTCCTGTATAAACAGAAGCAATTTACAAAAAGCAAACTACAACGAAAAAGGAGGCTACAACACAAAAGCAAAGTACCACAAACAAAACGTTAGCTACGAGCAAACGCAAGCTAGAAAAGATACAAAGTGAAACAGACAAGGATACACACCAATCTAGACCAAACGAGACTAATCGAAACTATAGGACGGGCTCTAGTGAATGACAACTAAGCAGAAGAATAATTAGTTTTGAGGTACAGCTTGAGTGTCCGTTTTGATGAGATAGAGTACAGTTCAGTGGGTAAAGAAATAAAAACGTTAGGAACATAATATTCTCTGGTATAACGACCAAAACGGGTATAACACCGCGGGGTAGTGAACGTATTATGGTGCCTCAGTGGTCTGGCAGGAATCAACGGAAAAAGAAAATCACTGTTCCAAAAATGTTTTATCACCACAGTTTGAAAAAATAATGCTTCAAATGAAGGTAACTGCAAAAAGGAAAATAGGTTAGTATTAGGAGGAATGGTCTCATTGTATGCAACGTTGCGAAGAACAGATTTCAGAATAGAATTCAATTTTGCGCGCCATGTAAATGAACAGTGATAAAATATGGTAATTCCGTATCTAAGATAACTGTACACAAGTGCGTGAACAATGACTTTCCGGACAGAAAACGGGAACAGGTATCTGGAGTTATACAGAAGACAGGACCCTGAACGTAGCTTTTTGCTAATACCTGTAAAATGAGTGTTCCATGTCCATGTTCCATGTTTGCCTCTACAGCTGGGTCATGGGAAAGGCGTGTTTGCGTGACTCTTGTGCTGCTTGAAACGTACTAAAACATTGCGTCCAGTGTGCGCAGATAAAAGACAGAAAAGTAGCAACGCCAGGAGCCGCATACGTAGTATTCGTATAAAGGAATACGGTTGGAGGTATTTAACCGAGTATACATTTGCATTATATCAAGCAGGCTTTTTCGTGCTTATCTTGGGGGCAAACGGAGGCTATCCGTATTATTGCACATGTTTGCTTGCTTAGTACAAGCCGATACCTCTTGTGGAGAAATAAGGTAGTTGTGGAATCTCTGTAGATATTTTCCAAGATATTTACGTAAGCCTCCTGTACTCCTTGATTACGTAATGCTTTTATGACTGCTGGTATCTCTACTGAATCAAATGTCGTTTCGTATTCTATGAAAGCCATATAGAGAGGCTGATTGTTCCCTGCAGAGTTTCTTTATTACCTGATTGATAACAGAAATGTGATCCATTGTACAGTATCTTTTCCTGAAATTTGCCTTTTCTCTTGCTTGAGTGAAGTGTCTCCCTTATTCTATTGAAAATTGGTGAATATTTTATACAATACTAGAATTGAGCTAATGGGCCTATAATTTTTCAGTTCTTTAACGTCTCCCTTTTTGTGGATTACGAGGTGTGACACAAAAATAATGAGACTGGTCCAGTAACTTATCGTACTTACTGAGTCAGTTCTCTGCGACATTATCACCTTCAAAGCAGTCCCCCTCAGCATTCACACACTTCTGCATTCGGTGCTGCCATTGCTGGTAACAGTTCTGGAACGAGGTTTTTGGAAGGCCCTTCAGGAGATTCTCTGCTTTTGCCTGAACCTTTTCAAGTGAGGTAAAATGGGTTCCCTTTAAGTAAGATTTAACTTCAGGAAATAAAAAAAGTCGCGTGGAGCCAAATCAGGTGAATAAGGAGGATGCCTCATCACAGTAATGTTCTTGCTGGTCAGTAACTGCTTGACAGATAGGGCCGTGTGAGCGGGTGCACTGTCCTGGTGCAACAGCCATACATCACTCCACAACTGTGACCTCTTCTTCCTAATATTTTCACGAAGTCTTTTTAGTACTTCAATGTAGTAGTGTTGATTAACAGTCTGACCTCTGGGAACCCACTCAATCATTAGAATTCCATTAATGTCAAAGAAGACAACATTGCCTTGAATTTTGATTTTGACATGCGTGCTTTTTTGGGTGGTGGGGATCCCGGAGACTTCCACTGCATTGACTGGCGCTTACTTTCTGGGTCATAGGTAAAAACCCATGTCTCATCACATGTTACAACAGATTCCAACAAATTTGGCTCGTTTGCAATGCGTTCTAACATGTCCACACGCATGTCTTTACGGCACTGTTTTTGGTGATCGGAGAGAACTTTTGGAACAACCTTCGCACAAATCTTCCTCATTCCTAATTCGTCCGTTAAAATGCGCCGAACAGCTTCCCTATCCAAGTTAACCAACTGCGCCACTGCACGAACACTTAATCTTCGGTCACCACGGATCACATCACGAACTTTGGCAATGTTTTGCTCTGTAATCGCTGACCTTGGGCGCCCAGCACGTTCATCATCTTCCACACTGTCCCTTCCCCCTGAAAACCGCTTAAGCCATTCAAACACACGGGCACGAGACAAAGTTTCATCTGCATAAGCCTCGTTTAACATTTGAAATGTTTCCGTGGATGATTTCTTAAGTTTCACAAGAAACTCGATGTTGATTCGCTGTTCGGTTTTTCCATCAGACATTTTTCCGGCAGAAGGCAGTTGCACGTGTTCACTCAATGACGCAGCACTTCCAACTGGCGTGACTGGTTCCGTCGAAACTGGGCGCATGAAAAGAGGAGGTGTGTGGGATGACGTAAGCAAAACAGTTGTTGCCAACTCCAATCTTTTTTCAAGCTACACACTTAGTCTCGTTTCTTTTGTGTCACACCTCGTAGTATGATGTTGGCATTTTCCCAGTACTCTGGGACCCTTGAAGTTTTGATAGACACTTCGTACAAAGGGCTGCTAGTTTTTCAATCATTATGTCTCCTCTATCTTTGATTAAATCGACCGGTAGTCCATCTTCTCCTGCCGCTCTTTTCCGTTTCGTGTCTTGTAAGGCTCTTCTAACTTCATCGCTAGTTATAGAAGGAGCTTCTGTAACCTGTTCATTACTACTTCGAAAGGAGGTATCGTGGCTGCACTGGGTATTGTACAGGTCAGTATAGAATTCTTCCGCTGCTTTTACTATATCTTTGAAATCGCAGACGATATTACCCTGCTTATCTTTCAATGCACGTTTTTTGGCTTGTCCTATACCAAGTTTCCTTTTCATTGATTTCATGCCGCGTCCATTTTTCATCGCTTCCTCAGTCTTTCTTACGTTACAATTTAGAATATCCCTTATTTTCTTCTTGTTGATCAGTTCTGACAATTCCACGAATTCTATCTGATCTCTTGAGTTGGACACTTTCATTCTTTGTATTTTCTTTACTAGGTCCTTCATTGCTTGGGAGAGCTTACCTATTGGTTGCTTTGGTGCGTTACCTCCCACTTCAATTTCCGCTTCTGAAGTCAGCCCAGTCACGGTTTCATTCATTATCTCTATGTCATCTTCATCTCGCTGTTCTGAGGCTGCATACTTGTTTGAAAGTACTTGCCTGGATAGGTCTGCTTTCATCCTTATTCCCTCTATGTTGGCCTGCTTGTTCTCGACCAATTTCGCTTTTTTCTTTTCAAATTGAGATGGATCTCAGCCCTCACTATCCTACGGTCACAGAACTTTACACTACGTAACACTTCTACATCCTGTACTATGCTGGGATCAGCAGAAAGTATGAAATCAATTTCTTGTTTCAACATTAAGGCTTTTCCAGGTCCACATTTTGTTGCTACGCTTGCCGACGAAGGTGTTCATTTTCGGAGCTTATTCATTTCCGCTAATTCTACCAACATCTCTCTTCTAGTGTTTCTGAAATCGACGCTGTAGTTGCGAATTGCTTGTTCACCAGCCTCCTTTTTCCTCACTTTTGCATTAAAGTCGCCCATTACTACAGTATAACGAGTTTGTACTTTTATCATCACTAATTCTACATCTTCATAAAACTGATCTAGTTATACATCATCCTGACTGTAGGTTGGAGCGTAGGCCTGTACTACCTTTAATCTATACCTCTTATTAAGTTTTATTACGACTACTGCTACCCTCTCATTAATGCTGTAGAATTCGTCAATGTTGCCCACTATGTCCTTATGGATTAGGAATCCTACTCCATACTGCTTCTTATCTGGAAGCCCTCTATAGCAGAGGACGTGTCCATCAGGCAGCACTGTGTAAGCCTCACCAGTTCTTTTAACCTAAGGACTTCCCCAGCGTGACGCGAACTTTTCAACGAAAATGGAGCAATACCATATACAGCAACTATTAGAAATTCTCGCCCTGAACTATCTATTTTCTAAACACATTTAAAAAAAAACACAATATCTAATATGCCCACGGGCGAAAAGAATAAAGCTGTTAAAGAAGCACTTGCTTGGTATCATTCCAATAAGACACAGCGTGATTTAGACCCTTTACAAACGAGGCAGGGTGAAAACCTCGCACCTCAAAAAAAAATCAACAGTTATGCACGAAGCAACTAGCAAAAGCTTAAGATGCGCGAAGCCACGCATAAAATAGATGCAAAAACATGAAGTGCGTGACAGCTGGTGCGAGGATTTATCGGGCCCCATAAAACCAACAATTTCAGTTCTTGCAAGCTTCTGTAGTTTTAACATGCAACACAATGCGATCGTGCAGTCGTACTGCGTAGCTAGCGCAATGCAGTAAAAAAGTGGCAAATGGCATTCGGAACTTTAGTGAAATGCCTTTAAACGGCATGCTGCACTGCAAACGAACTTCGTCGCTTACCCGTTTAAATATGAAGAGTGGAAAAAACACCGACACGACAAAGGAAAGGATAAGAACAAGAAATTTCCCGCCGAACGGCGGCGATCCATTGCTACCATAGCTCCCACTGGTGAGGCTTTGCAGGGAATGATTAGAACAGTATCGCCTGCATGTATTTGCCGGTATTCGAGCCCCCCCCCCCCCCCCCCCATCGTGCACAATTCTTCTACGCAATTCCTTGAAGCCTTGGCCACTCCACACATGTGAAGGGTGTTGCTTATTTTGCTCTGAAAGTGTGAATAAGACAGAGAAGCACGATCAACGACGCAGAAAACTACGGCGCGCGGCTGGCTCCTTTCCCGAGCTTCAGAGAAGAGCAACAAGCGCATTATTTCTTCGCTTAGAACTATAAATCACGGTGGCCTAAAGCAGCATTGTTCTCAGCGCCGACAAGAGCAGCAGCAGACACCACTTGTGGGCGGAGGATGTTAGGAACAGTTCCTCAAGCGTGATTTCTCCCAGGTTGCGAACGAAGAAATGCTTACCAAAGATGCAGTAATATGATACTTCCGCTCATGTCTGTAACCCGATGCCCGAGAAAATTACAGAGAAAATTTTTTGGGATTGCGATAACGCAACGTGACTATGACCGCAAGACGAAGGCCCGGAACAAGCAGCCCCGAAATCCACAGGCAAGGGAGCTGGCGTAGCAGATGAAATTACTCTAACAACAATGAGGTACGGCTGATAACAAAATTCGAGAATTAGAAAGTGGACATACGTCTACTAACGACCCCAGCACAAAACAAGCGAGCGAGATCGTGGCTTTGGCGCGGAGCGGAAGCAAAAAACAACGTGGAGGTAGATAAGAGAAACGCGGAAGATCCCGCCGCAGTACCTGCGGAGAGCGCCGCCGCGCCGAACCCTCGAATGGCAAAACTCGAACCTGTGGTCGAGACCACTGTTGCTTGGCGAGCCGCCCAAAACAAACAGCTGGTCGAGAGCGTTGCCGCTCTTAGCTCCGCCATGATCGCAGTTATATCCTACACTGGATTAACTGCGGCATAACCTCACCTTCAGCCTCAGGTGATAACGCTGCGTGCACGAACGCGAGAACCAAGCAATCTGCGGAACTCGGTGCCTCAATGCGCTGCCGGAGGGCTCACCAAAACACCTAGCGCAGCTTCATTGAGCATGAAACCGCGCAAACAAACGTGATGGCCAACGCGCCATCCGTATTATGGCAGTGGAATTGCAGAAGTTCTAGCCGTAGACGCCAGTCTGTGGAATACACTAGTGAAAATCACCATACCAAACCTGACATAGTTGGCCTCCAGGAAACTGTGATAGCGGAGAAATTATCAGATTTTGCGGCTTATAACGAAATTGCCTCTGCAGACATCTCTCCGGCCACGGCGATCATGGTGAACAGAATTCTGACCGCCAACCAGTTAGACCTTTATTCACGGCGGTGTAATACATCTTCGTTGAAATCCTTCTAAGACGACGATCCAAGCAAACGCTCGACATTCTGAACGTTTGTAGCCCCCCTAGGGATAAAAGCTTCGCAGTGGCTACACTCCTAAGCTAAACATGCCCAACTCGTGGTGCTCGGAGATTTTAGTGCGGAGCACTTTGCCTGGGGCTATCCAAAATGTCAAAAGAAGGGCACTACACTCTGAAAGGCAGCCCAAGATCTGGGTTTTACTGTTCTGTTTGACCCTGAAAGACCAAACTTCACAGGAAATAGCGTGAATCAAAACGTGTCACCTGATTTGGCCTTCACCAGGAACAGAGACAATGCCACCTGCGAGAATACGGAACTAAACACTGAAAATGATCATTACATTATCTCCATTACGGTACCCTCCAGAGGCTACAAACGAAAAACGCTAAATATTAAGCGCACTAAATGGAACGCTTTCCGGTATGTTAGAAATAGACGCGAACCCGCACCCACTACAATCCTCGAAGAGTAGATACCCTCTCTTCTCAAAGATACAGCTAACCACCGAAGCAGACCACGAGCAGCACGGCCCGGCTCCTGGCGCTGAATTGGTCCACCCGTGGTTTGTTCAGCAGAGCTTGCAGAAGCGCTGGCTCACGCAGAAAGATCACAGTGACCTAAGCGAACGCATCGCGCAACTCGAAAGGGATATCGAGAAATAAGACAGCTAGGTAAGGAACAGTGGCGCCATTTATGCGACCGCCTTAACGACCAGCTAGGGTGCAAAAACACCTGGTTTCTGCTTAAATTTCCACTTGACCCCAGTCACACTAAAACAGCGTCACAAAAGAACATTCAGAGGATCATACACGCTCTCCCGGGAGCTAATGATGCCCTCTTTGAAGCTCTAAGAAAGCCATTACTTTAATACAAGCACAGATATTCCCCTACCCGTATAGCTGATACCGGAAAGGAAAACAGGGAACTAGCTAGCGAAATTATGGAATCTGAAATACGTGCTCTCCTAAACAGCGTCAAAACTACTGCGGCGACTGGCGAACACCGAAATACCAATAAAATGCTACGGAACCTAGACGATCAGTCGGTTGCCGAAATCACCAACCTTTTCAACATCCACTGGAAAAAGGGAACTATACCCACCAGCTGGAAACATACAAACGTGCTTTTCATACCCAAACCAGGCGAGAGGAGAATCTCCGCTTCATCTCTTTAACCTCTTGCCTGAGGAAGGTTATGGAACACGTCATTCTTACCAGGCTGAACAAGTACACTGAAAATAACAGACTACTGTCCCATATGATGATTGGCTTCAAGCCAAATCTGTCTACTCAATCCACTCAAGACATTATGTGGCAAATTCAGCAAGATATCCTGCACCCGGGCCCTATAAGAGCCACCCGTACCGTTCTAGAACTAGACTTGAGTAACACGTTTGACAATGTGTCACAGGCATCAATACTCACAAATATAGCCCAAATGAATATAAGCGCCCCTATATCTACATTACAAACTTCCTGAATGATCGCACTGCGGAAGTAAATTTGGGAACATGAAAAGTGCACAACTTCGATTAGGTACAAGGGGCACCCCTCAGGGTGCGGTCCTCTTCCCCTTCCTTTTCAACGTGATCATGCGAAACCTGCCCCCATTATACTGGAAAGGATCCCGCAAATCAAGTACTCCATCTATGCTAATGATATCACCATCTGGATCAATAGCGGTTGCGATGGGAAAAGCACGGACAGACTACAAGCGGCCGCGGACACCGTACAATATTTTGTGCGACAATATAATCTCGGGTGCTTCTCGACAAAATCCGAGCTTCTCGCCATCTGAGATAAATCTACCAAACACGCCACCAAAAAGGACACCACCTCGCCTATCGGAGTCAATATGGAAAACGGCCCAGTTCTGCCATTACTGAAAGTAAGAGATCTACGCATGCTAATTTAACATAATACCCATATTTATGAGGCTATTGTCCGAGTACAGACGACAGCCCGCCAAATGTGCGGCCTGCTCAGACGAGTAGCCACACGAAACCGCGGTATGGAGGAGGCCGATCTCTGTCGCCAGGCGAATGCTTTCCTGATCAGTTGCATCATGTTTTCATTCCCATACTACGACCGGTGCCTTTCCGACAAGGAAAGGTTCAACAGTGTATTCCGCACAGCTCACAAACTATCCCTCGGTCTGCCTATGTAGGCGAACACTGAATGATTGTTGAGCTGGAAATATACAATACCCTAGATGAACTCATGGATGCCCATAAAACGGCCCAACATGAACGATTCTCCAGCACCCAAACGGGCTGGGTCATTCTGGGTAAACTCGGGCTGAATCCCGTTATGAATTCAGCAGGACGAACCACAATACTCGGTGCAGTCAAACGCCAGTTGGCTATCATATCATTACCCAAGAACATGCTTCTTATGAGACACGACAAGAGGCGGTCTGCCCGAACCGAGGTCCTTCTAGAGCGTCACGACAGGAGAGGGAAGTATCGTCAAAGCCGCGACCATAGACACCGTCCACAGTGGAAGCAGAAGAGACCGTTATAAGAAACTCCAAAAGGGCAATCGTCAACTTTCTGAGAGGCAGCATAGGCGTCTGCGCGGCGCGAGTCCTACGGGCTATTCAACTTGTATGGGTACCTGCCCATTCAAGGAATCAAGCTAGGGTATGAGGAGGCACACGGGGTAGCCCGAGGTCTAATCAACCGGCAGGCGTGCCTCTCAGTCTTGGAATTCCTGGATAAGGCACCGACGACATACCACGAAATAATAAACTACTACAGACACAAAAGGCGAATCTATCCGCCTCCAAACGCAAGCTTCACGCGAGCACAAGCATCTATCCTGCGTCGAATCCTAACTAATTCGTTTCCCAGCCCACATTGGCTGATCATAATTACCAATGGGCAATAGAACAAAACATGTAAAAACTGCATAAACCAAACATTGGTTACCCAAAATCACATTCTTTATGGGTTCGGTGGTTTACCCCGTCCCAGGTCGCTCCTGTCAGCTCCTTCACAACAGACGTGGGAGGAGCTGCTGAGAACACCAGATAAAAGCCGACAACAAGCCCTCGACGCCTGGGTCGAAAGGGTCGCTCCTCGCGAAGGGCCATTCTAGGACTAGGGTCTGCCAGACCTTAATTGAGCAGAATTTTAATAAAATTGTTACCATCACCGGCAAGCATGTCCGCCGATAACATACACGGAAACAAAGGACTGCATGAGCGGATGTCTGCCTGCGGCGGCTGCTGTAAATCGCGCTCACGTGAAACCAATGCGCTGCCTCTCGCGATCCGCCTATTAGCGAGGCAGTCGCGCCACGCTTCACTCCGTTTGCAACGTTCCGCACGAGACAGCTTGTCCCCGCCAGTCATTATGTTGCGAAATAAAAACACATATAGAGCTGCGCCCCAATATTGCAATAGGTAGTATCGCAATCGTCGGTGAACTTTTATCTCATCTTGTTCTAACACGGCGATTTGGATGACTCCCAAGACCTTGTTTATTTTTTCCGCTAACCCGTTAGATTTCCGATGATGCAGAGAGAAGTTCTAGTGAGTTATACCATGTTCTGCAAGGTAGTCTTCAAAATTTGTAAAGGAATATTGTGGCCATGATCGGACACAAGGTAACGTGGGTATCCTAAGAAAGTTCTAGTAAGAACTACTTTACCTAGACGTGGTCGCGTCTCGTACAAAGCTCACCTCTGGCCACTTGCTGTAGTAGTCAGTGATTGTTATGACAAAGCGGCAATCGGCTGAAGCTTGGGTTAAGTGCCCCACGATGTCGATAGCGACCTTTTCCAAGGCTTTCTAAGGAACAGCGACTGCTTTTATTGGAGCTGCGAAGGCGTGGGCCGATTTTTCACATGACTGGCAAGTCACGCATGTGCGAACAAGTTCTTTAATGGGACTATTTATGCATGGTCACCAATAGAACTCTCGGAGACAAGCTTTGGTGCGAGTGGTGATTGAGTGTGATTCATGGGCCAGCTCTATGAGACGACATGTCAAAGTTGTAGGAATGACAATTCTGTCACTATGGCACAGAATGTCACTAACAGAGCGTTCCACACGCACGTGAAAGTAAGGCACCAGCTCGTTCGACAAGGACTTAGACCAACAAGTAGTCATGGACTGCATAACTTGCGCAATAACTTTATCGCTGGCACTTGCTTCTTAAAGCACTTGCATTGTGACTACTGGGGACAGGAGGCAGAGAAATTCTTCATCGGAAGATTCGCCGTTTGAACTCTGTATAGGTGGTCAGGAGAGGGTGTGAGCCACAACATTTTCAGTGCCCTTAATGTATTCCACGGTGTAGTTGTACCACAGCAATCGTGCGGACCAGCGCGTGATCCTAGTGGAAGATGACCCATAGCTCTCGTCAAAAGAAGCGTCACTAAAACACTGCGGTCTGTTCACAAGGTGAAAGGCCATCTCCACAGGTAGACGTGGCAGTGCTCACAGGCCTAGACACAGACGATGGCCTCACGTTCAATGACCGAGTACTTCCGTTCATGAGGTTGCAAAGTATGGGAGGTGAATGCGACGGTTTTAAGTTATCTACCGGTTATCCTGCTGAAACACGCACCCAGGCCATTCTCTGAGGCATTAGTAGTAACATATAAAGGAAACTCAAGATCAAAAAGCTGAAAATCACAAGACGTCTGCAGAGCTTTCAAATGCTTCAAACTGCGTTCTGCCGCTAGGGTCAAAGTGAAAGGCCGGGCTACTCAGCCGGGCTTATTCGGTGTCAGACGAACCAAAATTCCTACTCGCCTGGGCTTACTCGTACGCAGACTCATCGAAATTTGAATTTTATTCGCGGATGAGGGAAGGCAGAGAGGTCTCGCACTTGACCGAGAGAGGGGAGGGGCGGGGCACGAGAACATTGTCGCACGTCGTTTTGTGCCAAGAATCTAAGGTACACTATAAATTTCGGGGGGAGGGTCGCGTTCGCGGTGTGCCCGCTCCCCTCCCCTACTGGCCATGCCCCTGTTGCCGCACCCCGAGCGACACGACTTTGTGCGCGCGCCATGGTTACTCGCGGTGCTTCTCTATGCGCGTGCGTAGGAAACGGCTTCCCTCCACGCCGCATCAGTTTTCTGCGCGATTCACTGGAGCAAGTCACGAATGTCGCAGGACTCTCTAGGCCCTTCCGCTGCTCCCACTTTGTTCAAGTGGCAAGGCAGTAGCGTGCTGAGCGCTTCGAAAGCGCATGATGCGCTCAGGTATTTGCTCCGGCGGCCTCTATTGAGCCTCGTTAGACTACCCCAGTGATCGAACTGTATATACGTTCTGTTTCAAAATAAATCAGTTGTAAGTATTCCTTCGTGTGTCCTGTACCCCATCTTCTTTGCCCGCGTCTTCTAGCGCAAAAGCCAGTTCACGACAAAGAGGCCGTGCCAGAAGCGGAGTAGAGGTTTTGGCCTCGCATGTGCAACGCTCAGCGATTGAAACGCGATACTCGGACAACGTGGCGGCCGGTATTTTCTTGCGGCCCGATGATACACAGAAATGCATAATCTCAGCGTCACCAGCGTCCACCGGTGGCCAAAGAAGGTACTGGGCGCCATGTTATCCGAGTATCGCGTTTCAATCGCTGAGCACTGTACATACGTAGTGGAATCGACAATTTGACAGCGGAAATTCTTTGCTCCCTCGAGTCATGGTACTCTGGGGTAGTACTATCCAGTACTTGGTTCACTATTTGGTGCAGCCTAAAGAAATTCTATTTCTTTTCATTCACGGAGAGCAGCATCCAAACAAACGAGGACACCCGCGAACTAGGCGTGGTCCCTTACCGGAAACTGCCCTTTGGGATCCTTGGGATTCTTGAGACCAAACGGCCAGTAAGCTAACTTCAAGTACTTGTCCGCTACGGCAGCAAGTGTGGTGGGGCTGAACCAGTCGAAGTAGCGGCTACACCACAGCTTCTTCACTTTAGGGTCCAATTTTCCAGTAGGCATCAGATAGAAAGCCCCTGCTCTCAGAATCGTGTCCAAAAGCACAAACGTGCTAAGTTCTTCCCTGCAATAGAAGCAAAGAAATAAACCTGAGCACAACGATGTCTCGCTTAATCACATCAATCGCGCCTGCTTATAGACGCAAGCACACTTCTGCCGAGCTGTGGTGCGTACCGGAATGCGCATCGGAATGTGATCCGATACGTTGATGCCGCTCGGACTTAACCATGCAAACATGGCGCGATTCTGAGAGCGATCCGACCTACGATTTGGCATATGAACCACATCAAGCACATTTTTTTTTTTTTGGACATGCTCTATCTGGTTTTGATGCAAGTGCCAAATGTTGGAGCATCCATTTTCGGCGCGTCGCCATACGGAAACAATGCCCATGCTTGTCTATGCCTGGCTAGCCACAGAGCACAACTCACCTAATATTAAGCTTGAAAAAACAAGCAAAATTAATTTAGGTTTGTCCGCGAATATTAACCAATTTTGTGTTAGCAGCAGGAACCGCAAGAAGCCTGTAATATATGTTCCTAATCAAACTGCAATCATCAAACAACTATTTTATTGCTAGTTGGCAGCAAGTGTATGTCAGTACTACGCGTTAGTACACAAATTGAAAATGTAAATTTCAACGAGTTGCTTTGCGTTAACATTTGCGCGTATCTTTTCCCGTTCCTAAAAGGAACATCAAGAAATAAAAAAAAGAATAAATGAAGAATAAATACCTCGCTTGCACGTCGCAGCAGTGCTGTTTTGACGCAACCTGCAAGGAAACTAAGCGCTAAGTAACATGGCCGCGGTCGCGAAATCCTTGCCAACGGTGAGCCTAGCGGGTGAACGCATGACCGTTTTTGAAGCGATAAGCCGCCTACCAAAGCCAAGTTGTATACGGCGCGTGACTTAAACCAAGCATGGGGTGCTATTCTGTGGCATTCGAGTACTTTGTAAGGGTGCGATGCAGGCGTGACGCGTGTAACATGATGCCGTGGTCAAATGTAGGTTCACGATTCGTTTTCTTACATGTCGCCATCTTGACGTTTTGCCTAAAAACTGAAAGTGGAAGCAGCAGACATAAAGCGCTTCCGTTGGAAATTATGTGAAGCGGAGCTTTAATGAAGCGGATAATTCAACGACATCTATACGAACAAGCGAGATGCGCAAAGTCTCTTTATTTTCATAACATTGTTACGTAGGAAGACGGAGACGAAAAACTATATACAAGTATATTTACAAGGGGATACGCCGAACTTGGCCAAGAGGCAACGGCCCGCGGTAGCCTCCCAACGTCGTCGTCGTCTTCTCACTGCTCGCCTCTTCGTCATTGGAAATACTGCTCCGTAGCACTACCCCCGGCGGCAAAAGCCTCGTCCCGGAGCGAGTAAAGGTCGGACTCGGAAGCAGTGTAGCAGGTCTTGAGCCTACTGACGTGCACATCACTAGATGCTAGAGTAGAGGACGAGGTTGGAATCATAGGAGCAATTTCGTACGTCACAGGCGTCACCTGGCGCAGCACGTGGTAGGGCCCTGTGTATCGCGAAAGGAGCTTTTCTGAAAGTCCGACGTGACGAGAGGGCGACCACGGGAGCACGAGCGCACCAGGCGAAAACTGTACGTCACGGTGGCGGGCGTTGTACTGACGCTGCTGAGTGGTTTGCGAGGCCGTCAGTCGAGCACGGGCAAGCTGGCGTGCATGGTCGGCGAGGGCGATGGCGCCGCGGGCATACTCGCTTGTTGAGATCGCAGCAGGAGGAAGTGCCGTGTCAAGGGGCAAGGTCGGTTCGCGACCGTACAGCAGATAAAATGGAGAAAAACCGGTGATGTCGAGCCGGGAAGAATTATAGGCAAATGTGACGTAAGGAAGGGTAATGTCCCAGTCGTGGTGGTCCTTGGAAACGTACTTAGCATATCGGTAAGAGTACAGTTTAACCGCTCTGTCAGGCCATTGGTTTGAGGATGATATGGGGTAGTCAGCTTGTGTTGAATGGAGCACGAACGCACAATGTCGGCGATAACTTTCGAGAGGAAGTTACGACCACGGTCAGTAAGCATCTGTCGCGGGGCGCCATGAAGTAAGATAATGTCACGAAAGAGAAAGTCCACGACGTCAGTGGCGTAATTGGAAGGGAGAGCCCACGTGATAGCGTATCGGGTGGCGTAATCAGTTGCAACGGCTACCCATTTGTTCCCAGAGGATGACGCGGGAGAGGGACCGAGGAGGTCTAATCCAACACGAAAGAACGGTTCCACAGGGACGGTGATCGGTTGGAGATGACCGGAGTAGCACCTGAGGTGTTTTCCGACGCTAACAGGGATCACAGGCAGCAAGATAGCGTCGGACGGAGCGAGCGAGACCAGGCCAATAGAAGCGGCGGCGGACGCGGTCGTATGTGCGGGTTAACCCAAGATATCCTACAGTGGGTGCGTCATGCATCTCAAAGAGCACAGCCTGTCGTAGATGTTTTGGCACGACAAGAAGATCAGCTCAGTCTGGGAGGAAGTTCCTTCGGTACAGAATGCCGCCCTGGATGACTATCGGCGAACGGATGCGTCGGTAGGTGTAGAGCGCAGACGCTCGATGAGTGCTCGCAGCGATAGGTCTCGGTACTGCTCATCGGCGATGTTAGCGAAGGCAGACAAAGAAAATGCCGTTAGCGGTACTACTGTCGGCGTCGTCAGGCTCGTCTACCGGGTAGTGAGACACGCAGTCAGCGTCCTTCTCTAGTCGGCCAGATTTGTAGGTGACAGAGTACGAATATTCTTGGAGGCGTAAGGCCCAGCGACCAAGTCTTCCTGTAGGATCTTTCAGTAAGCATAACCAGCAAAGCGCTTGATGGTCTGTGACAATGGAAAAGGGTCGGCCATATAAGTATGGGCGGAACTTCGCAACCGCCCAAACTAGGGCCAGACACCCACGCTCGGTGATGGAATAGTTGCGCTCCGCGGGCGAGAGGAGCCTGCTGGCGTAAGCGATAACGCGGCCGTGACCGCTGGCACCAGTACGGACTTCGGTAGGCGCAGAATGTTTGAAATGGGCCAGAACGGGAGGCGTTGTGAGAAGGATGATTAGATGCGAGAATGCAGAGGCCTCGTTATCGCCCCACTGGAAAGGGGTGCCTTTCTTCAAAAGCTCGGTTAGTGATCGTGCTATGGCAAGCTATGGCCGCGAAATTTTTCACGAAACAGCGGAAATACGAACAAAGGCCACTGAAGCTGCGCACATCCTTGACACACTTCGGAACAGGGAAGTGCGTAACAGCATGGAGCAGTGAAAACAAATGGGCAGCGCGGGTCCCGTAAGTGCTTGCTTGGGCGCACAACTGAACAATTTACAATTGTCAATTGGCTGAGTAGGGAAAGTTGTGTACGGAGCATGGCCGTATTTGTTTGTTTACGCGTGCATGCACGTAGCATACACCTGCTTCACTTCCGCCGAAGCTCTATTTGCCGTAGCAAGCCTGCCGTGGCGACGTTTTGTCGTCTTTCTTTCCTACCCTATACGAGGAAATATGGTTACACCGATTCAAGATGAGGCGACATATTCCACAAAACACGACACTTGGCGTCATAACCGGCGAGCTCTCAGGAATAGCTATCAGGAATAGCCGCAATAACTTCATGAGGGCAGAAAAAAAAAAATTGTCCGGCTATCCTATCCAACAACCTTCACACGGACAAAAAAAGAATACTCCCGTTTTTCCATGATAAAGTACGGTCAGCAAGGGAGTAAATATTTAACCCGACTGGAAGGTAGTATAAAAAAACCCAGAAACGGTAACGCAATACGGGACGAGCGGTTTACTCCTGTTTCGCGCTATTATTGTTTACAGTATGCAAGAGTTGCAGTGAAGTGTCAGCGAAGTGTAGTGACCACTTCTGTCGAAGGAAGTCGCTACCACCTACTTACTTTGTTGAGTTGAGATATAATGTAGGGTAAAGAAATGTACTAGAATACGGAGCTAAATGCGCCGAGGGCTGATCGCTTCGTGTGCGCTGTGTCCTCGCTGCTTAAGAGGAAGCTTTAGCTCGGGCCCAAAACCGACGCAGCCTATTCAAATACATGTTAAACGCAAAAACGGACCGATTTTAATGAAGTTTGTTGCATTTGAAATAGAAAGCTGAATTTTAGTTACTGTTGGAAGCGTAATTTCCATTTAGGGCTTAAATTTTCTTTAAAAGATTTTCAAATGATTTGACCGTTAGAAAAAATAGAAGCACGAACTTTACAAATTCATAGTTCTGCATCAAAAACTGATATCGCGGATCTATAAACGGCATCCATTTGATCAGTCAAAGCGGACAAATTAGATATGTCATTTTACATCTTACGTGAATTTGTTACGTTGGTTACAAGGGTTCTGCAAAAGTTGTATTTACCTATTACTAATTTTTTTTTATATTCATGTGTAACGCAAGAATTTTGTCCGCTTTAGATGTACTATTAGGTGCAATTCACATAATTGTGTTATTATTTTTCGTTGCTGAGTTAGAGTTGTAAGCTTGATAGTGTCGCTTTTTGAAAATTTTTGATTTTTGCCAATTTTTGATAAAAGATAGATCACCTCACTCAATAATTCGAAACCAACAGTCACTCGATTTCCAGTTTTTCTTTTAAATGCAACAAACCTCGTCAAATTTGGTAGAGCTGTTGCCGAGAAAAACGAATTCTCCTTTTACACGTTTTTACACGTATTTAGAGAGGAGCACCCGAGCTAAAACTTCCTCTTAAGGCAATCTAGAGCAATCTAGTCGCACGCCACACCACCCGCCTGCCGCACGCGTACGGTTGAGCTAAAAACTACACATATCGCACACTGGTACGCAAAATTCGATTTACACTGCAAGGGCGGACACAGTGCATGCGGCAGGCGGGCGGCCCAGCATGCGGCTGGAGTGTAAGGGCCGATTTACGCTCGAGCCGCCCATCGCCGCAAGCCGCACCGCACGCGTGCGGTCGCGCGAAAGATTGCACGTATCAAACACTTGTGCACAAATTTCGGTTTACAATGTGTAAGGTACACACTGTGGATACAGTGTAAATGGTAATTTGTGCACAAGTGCTGGATACGTGCAATTTTTCGCGCGACCGCAAGCGTGCGGTGCGGCTTGCGGCGATGGGCGGCTCGAGCGTAAATCGGCCCTAAGGGCCTGTTCACGCTCGAGCCGCCCATCGCCGCACCGCACTCTTTGGGTTGCGCCAAAAATTGCACGTATCCAGCACGTGTGCACGAATTACCGTTTACACTGGGTACACAGTGTATACCTCACACATTGTAAACCGAAATTTGTGCACAAGTGTTTGATACGTGCAATCTTTCGCGCGACCGCACGCGTGCGGTGCTACTTGCGGCGATGGGTGGCTCGAGCGTAAACAGGCCCTTAGTCAGCCTTTAGTTCGCGTTGAAGCGAGAGAAAACACGGTCAGTTTGCTCGCTGCTGCTGCCGCACTCCCTTACGAAGATAGTGCAATGCCAGGCTGGTCATCCTTCTTCCGAGAGTGGAAGGGCACTGAGTCCGGATAAACTCCGGAGTCCCCCACTGCGGCGTGTCTCATACTTAGATCGTCGTTCTGGCACGTAAAGCCCCACAATTTAATTAATTCGTCGCAAGGAAGCTAGACTATTTAAATCATTTATAAATGTTTATTATCTTGCGAAGCTGAGTGATATTGAATGACGGTTGGCACGGAGCCAGAAAAAACAAACAAATACTGGGGACGTTCTTGTGACATTCTCTTTAAGGCAGAAAGTGGCGAAACCTCAAGTTACTTACGGAGTAATGTAGCATATTGGAGGGGTACCTTCAGGGCACAAGTTGAGAGCTCGTGCCAGCAGGTCAACGTAATTCGGACTCCGTAGAAGGAAGCGCTTGAACTGAGCAACTGCAGGCACAATAGCTTTGATAGTATCAGACATAGAAACCTAGAGAGATGGAAGGAAGATGACATGAAAAGGGACGTCACGTAAACAACACGCACATCAGCTACACATCGTTTCCCATCGACGACCTGTTGTGCGCCCCACAGCCCAACTCGGCTGTTTCACAAGCAGCGCCTGACTTAAGGCAAAGAGTTAACTACAATTTTAAAAGTAGACAGCTGTTTTTGCCGCATTCATCGCTGTCGTTGTCCGGTACGCTTACTCTGAGCAAGAAAAAAAAAGAAAAAAAAGAAAAACGCCTCACGTTCCCGTCAACCAGCGAGATGTGGCACTATAGAAGATCTGCCTTTATATAGAGCGCTTATAGAGATGATCATAGCGGTGTCCGAACATAGGGGACCGTGAAGCTTCTGCGCTGTGCAGCTGCTAGAGATGCTGTCGTGACTTTCCGGTTTAGGTTAAGCGGCATTCACATCGTAATGTAAGAGAAGTCGTGCGACCGAACGCGACTGGCGATTGAAAAGCTGCTCACGGAGGCCGATGTTTACACCGACAAGCGTGACCTGTCCGCCACACAGAAATATCTCTGGCCAACGTTTCGATAGGAGGACCTATCTACGTCAAAGATAGGTCCTTCTATAGAAACGTTGGCCAGCCTTTCTGAGGCGAGGCGCCTTATCCCTGTTTACAAGCTTTATACCACTATATATATATATATATATATGTGTGTGTGTGTGTGTGTGTGTGTGTGTGTGTGTGTGTGTGCGTGTGCGTGTGCGTGTGCGTGTGTGTGTGTGTGTGTGTGCGTATGTGTGTGTGTGTGTGTGTGTGTTAATTTCGACAGAAACCACCTCATGACGACTGTCGACGTTAATGCCATCAGCAGTGAAGCAATGTGGCGACATTGCCACCGCTGAAAACGCGTCATGTTTGAGCACGTACTGCAGCCGTGCTCCCGCGCTTTCTTCGGGATCCGCTGCGCCTTCGAGCGGCGCCAATGTCGGCGCGTGGCACGTGCTGTATAGAGTAAATACCGCGGTTTCGATTCCGCCCAGCACCGGAGAGGCACTATCCAGTGGCACATAGCCAGTGACCCAAGTTGGCATGAAAAAGGTCAGCTACAAACATACGAGAAAGCGTGTGAATGAGTGTTACTCGCATTAAAAGATATACCCATTGATAAGATACGATAACCGAGTTACATTATATCTCTTATGCCCAGTTCATCCTGGAACGCCAACAGTGTGCCAACGTCAGCGACCCGTACGTATGAGCCCACAGTCCAACTACCAGACAACAACTATCTGGAATAGTAGCAACGGTAAGGCCGCTGCGTAGGAAGATCCGATCAGTCGAGTTCTCGAGGCTTCAGGTGCGACGATCCTATACTATACTATACTATACTATACTATACTATACTATACTATACTATACTATACTATACTATACTATCACTATTGCGCGACGATCCACCAAAACTCCGAGCTGCGACTTACAGAAAGAAATACAAATATTTATTGACGTACTTCAAAGGAGCTGGATAACGAGCGATCGAAGAGATGAGGCTCACCTATGGCAACTACGAGACGCCGTCAAGATGAGAGCACATTTCAATTAACACAATTCCGTTAATCAATAAGGACGAGCTCCTAGCGTTGTGGCCGGTTAAGAGCTCGAAGAACGGGGAGAAGCTGCGCCTCTTGCATGACACCGCACGCTTTCACGAAAGCGTTCCAGTAGGCCTGGGGGTACCGCTTGACCAGTATTGACCAGTATACTGCGGTGCTCAGGTCCCGATTGGGTGCTTCCCGAAGGACTTGACAATGTTTTACCGAAAAGAAAAGAAAAGAAAGAGGAGGGTACGTACTCGGAACACCACAGCTGGGCTACGTCTCCTAAAGCAAGAACACGCCAGGAAAAAGACATTTTGTTTTTGCGATTCAAGGTCAAGGTACAGGAGGAAGTCAAGCAAGAACAGTCATCATAGCAAACCAGTCACGGAAGCTGACGACCTGAACACAATGTCAAGACGTACACCTGGCATTCCGTCGGCATCGTCGATCAGCTGCAGAATCCACGAAGCCCCGTGTTCCTTCGTGCCCCTTGTGCGATAGCAGCAGTCACATAATCGTAGAATACACGGCCAACATCGACGTCGACGAGAAACAAAACACAGTGCAATGCACGCTGCTGATATCGCAGCGGAATGCGGCATCATGTCGCTCGATTTTGTGGAGTCGACAACAGACTGCCCCGGAAGATCATTTTAAGAATCTTAGCATAATTTAGACAGGCTGAGCGCTACCAAGTGCCTGACCTCTGAGATCAAGGAGCCCAGCATCCCTACCCGGAAGCGATAACAGGCAGCGTTCAGCACGTCGACTGAATTTGCAGCTGAACAGATTCAAGGAAAAACCTGAATTGCTATGAGAGCGTGAGAACGCCATTAATGCCTATTTCAACAATGGTCATGCCGAACGAGTTCGAGAAGAGCCGCTTCCATGTCCTAACATCTTCTAACGCCGCCTCATGCTGTGATACGTCGAGATGCCGTGACGACAAAACTCTGTGCCATTTTACGCATCCTCCCACACAGTTGATCGCCCTTGTATCAATGCCATTTTATCCAAGGGGCCAGGCTTGGCGTCGATGTCGTGCCGTTATACGAATGGCAGAGGCTCCATTTGGAGCAACTATAAGTCCATTTCTGCTTACCGCCACTTTTCGCCATAATTTAGCATCTTGTGTGAACAAATTTCCAGTTACAGCCGCGCTACTAGAAAATGAGTTCTGTGTGAATGACCTTAAAATTGTAGTACGAACTGCCCATAAAGTCATGACAGTGTACAGGCAAGCACGGTAGATGTTCTGCGAGGCCTGTATGGAGCTGCGTAAGTGGGCATTGAGCTCCCACCTGCTTAAGCAACAGTTTATTGAGGGTACCGTAGTCGTTAAAAGTGAATCGAGAGAAAATAATCTTTTGATGGTTTTTGGAGATCCCTGATATCGTGACGGCGACACGACCACTATGAAAGCGCAATACCTTTACAACAAGCAATCCGGCCGCAAAACGTATGGTGCCGCAAACGGCAGTGAGTCTGCGAGCTCAGAGGACAGCTCAACAGGAAAGGCTACCCAAGAGCCGAACAGGGCGGCACATTTTACAATCCCTGAACATTAATCACGAATCCCCATCCGGAGTCAAATTGGACATCCCAGCAGAGATCAGGTCAAACATCAGCGTTCCGCCACTACCGAAGAACACGCACCCGGTATATAACGCGGAACGGAGAAGGGCAAGAGCACAGACAACGGAGAAAAGATTCGAGATGTCTGAGGACGTGGTCTACGTGGACGCCGCCGAATATGACGATCGCGAGGCCATGGCCTTAGCAATAGTAAATAAACGGGGCGATTCAATCGCGTCCGGCACGATCCTCACGACATCGCCGGAAGTTGGGGAAGACGCGACCATTCCCCTGGCAATGACGGCATCCTCCAAATACCAATTCATAGCGAGCAACTCCAAGGCGGCCTTCCTAAATTTCGCAAGCGGGCGGGTGTCGTCCGAAGCACTCAACATCCTGCTGACCGGTTTTTGTGGCAACCGAGTCAAGGAGGCCCAAATCGTCTGGGCGCCGGCCCACTCCGGCCTCCCGGCGAACGAGAACGCGCACGACGCATCTCGAGGTGTAACCAACCCAGTAGACGCCGACCTTTCCACTGCTGACGCTCACTCGTTTCGCCGGTCGGGGCGGGACATGCTGGTGTCCTCTCATCATTATAAACATGTGAGGGCCAAGTATCCTGCAGCACACAGAACTTTAACTAAGTGGCAGTTGGTGGCATGGCGCTTTCTCCAGCCCAACACCTTCCCTAACCGTGTAGCCTACAGCCACTGTTACTCAGGACTGTATATAGCCGAATGCAAAATCTGTGCATTCAAATGCAAAATGCAAAATGGTGGTGGTGGTGATGATGATGATGATGATGATGATTATGATGATGATGATGATGATGATGATGATGATGATGATGATACGTGGAAGGTTACTTAAGGCCGGTCGGCCTCCGTGTTAAGCAGAACCGCTCGGGACTTTCTTTGATCGAGTGACGACTTTGTAGAAATATTGTTAGAAATATTGTAAACACATTTCTTCTCGTTTTCATCATCACGGTGCCCGCCTTCGTCGTCGTCTCCTAGTTCCTGCGATGCAGACCCACGTCTCCTAGTCCAGATCTTATCAAATAGTTGGCAGCAATGATATAGTCTACGCTTCGTCCTGACTTCAGTAATATGGGGCCCTATAACGTAAAGCTACTGCAATATGTTTTTATTCCAATCCCCTGACGTCAATTTTGCGTAACCGCCAACGCAAGCAGCGGGCGGTCACCCGCAGGGTTGTCTGAACAGACCAATCAAACGCTCTCCCCGTTCATAGGAGGTCACTTTTGTTTGCTTGAAAAACGAATAACATTGCCTACACTGAGTGGCTTCTCTTATTTAATTGGCTGACAAGAGGCGAGGAGCACGCTCAACTGGAGAGGGATTCGATAGGGCCGAGCCACTGCACTGAAAGTCGATAACCGGATGAAGAAGGTGGTGCCGGAGTCTGCGATTGGTCCGCTTTGCCTTGATAGCTTGCGGTGGCTGGTCGAAAATTGCAGCGGCATGCAACGGAAGCTTAAAGATGAAGCTAAAACGGATCCTCAGCAAAGAAGAGTTGGTAGCATGAAGTCGTAAACTACCGGAAGTGCTCGAAAACTTACATGGCCAGGCAAGAAGTTTTATTATACGCAAATAAACAAACCCATGCTCTCCGGCAGGTGCGAGTAGCCAGCGCTTGACCGATCGGCGGCAGCCATCTTTTATTCCTTTCGGAACGGCGCAGCCTGCGGCTATTCAGAAGAAAACTAAGTTTTGTTCGGCATATTAATGCATCTTTAATGCTTACACGTCACTTTGAAGCGGTGAGTTTTTGCAGTTTTGTGACGTTACGCGACAGCCAGGTGAAGTGGGTGCAGCCCCAAAACTTTTTACCAATAGCCGGGGCTAATGGCGAAAAGCCGTCGAATCAGAAATAACTATTTTTCTTTTTTCGGTCAAATCATGCATAATCATTTTGTACACGTCATATCAGACGGGAAGCTATCGTGATGTTCGTGACGTCGCGTGACAGACAGGTGAAGTGGGGGTGGTCCAAAAAAGCTTTTGGCCAGTCGCGGAGGGCTGATTACAGTATTGCAATAGAAAAATTTGGAATAGTTTTATGTTATAGCAAACGTGGAAAAAAAGAACAGTAAGAAGCAAAAAAAAATAGCCATGTGAAAGAGAAAAGGCGAATCAAAGCTAAAAGAACTGCAATTGAAGATTGCTCTGGCCAAGCGTTCACCAAATAATCCGGCAGTAAACAAAAGAAAATGCGAACAGGAAGAGCGGAACAGAGAAAGCAAGGAATTACAAAAGAAAGACCAGCTTCTGAGAGAGCAACTAGCACTACACATGCTGCGCAAAATTTAAGGAGGGCGAAAATGTGGAAATGTTCTCTTGCGTAATTGCCTAAGGCGCGGTTCTACCGCGAAAGTTGGTCTTATATATTAATAGCAGTATTTACTTTCAACGTGATCAGCGTCCTGATCACGCTTTATTGCGGTGTTTTGGGGGAGCCACTAAGGCTGTTTCATGTAGTGGAGTGACAGAAAAAGTGAGCTCTCGTGATGTCACAGAGAGACGAAGCGCTGAGGTCACATCAGTAAGCGTAACAAGGAACCAGCTGCACAGAAAGCCGGCGTGGAGGGAAACTGCGGCAAGCAGTGCGAAAAAATAAAACGAATGACTGAAGGTCTAAAGGCACATAACGATTGGCGGTGGAAAGCCCAGAGCTGTTTCACTTGGCAAGAATGAGAGCCTCGCAGGCAAGTGTATGGGCAGCGTGCATACAGAGGGAGTGCGAATAAAAAGAAGTGTTCCTTGCGGGAACGAGATTTGTTCCAACAGCGCTAATTAGGTTTATTTGCTTTGCATTGCGGCAGCGCTAATGAGGTTTAACATGTTTATTTGCTTTGTTTGATGCATTATATGCAGTGACTTTTGTTTAGATACGTATATTTATTGGATACTTGTATGTATATTTAAATATCTCGTTGCGAGCTTTTGTGTGTACATGCAGTGAACTTTCTTTCCAGTGACACTTTCTTGCACTTTGTCAAGCTGCATCTTCGCATTTGTATATTCCATCGTATTTTCGCATTTATAATGCATATTTTGCAGAACTCCTGCTTTTATATGTGCTCTCTGTTGCGACTATAATTTTTGTCCAATTACTCCCAATACACGAGCGGTGACAGCTGCTCCTGTGCAATACATTGGAACGAAGGTCAGCGTCATTGAGATATTTCCCTCGCCGTCACATATGTACGAAATTGTAAGGAATGTTCTTCAATTGCAACGTTTCATTGAAGTATTTGTCCTCAACTTTTTCATTTCATGGCCTTCAGGTTTTTCATATCAGCGGCATGCGCTCTATTGCTGATCTTGAACTGATTTACTTCTAAAGTTTGTGTGATATCTTCTTTTAAATATACAAAAAAGGTGGAAGCATTCATATCAGTTATTTGTGGCGCAGTTTATTGGGATATACAAATATATTGTTTTATGAAAAAATACATATTTTACATGTCTTGACAGTGCGTAGAGCTAACGAATTTGTTTGCAGCATCTTTGGCAATGGCAATGCAGTTATCATTGATGTATTTGATTCCTCGACAAATTCTATGAGTAGCTGGCCGAGCTACTCATAGGATGAATAAGCATGTTGAAAAATAAACCGAAATTTGTTAACCAAATGCTTTTGTTCGTCGGCGAGTGTTGCAGTTTACCCGCTGTAAGAGTAAAAGCATTTTGATGAAGGGCTTATAGCGCAAAACTGAATTCTGGAAATGGCTTATAACACCATGCATGTTTTTCAGCTTTACCCTGAAGTTAGTTTTGTTTAGGCGTCGAAATATGTTATTTCCGCTCGGCCCCGTGACACCCCCAGGCTATATATACTTACAAGTGCTCCAGAACGGCTTCAGAGGGGAATGCGCTCCGCAGTGGGCGATCCCCGCGCTGCACAACGCGGTTTTTCTTCGCCGCTCATTTTGACTTCCAATTCCGACGGTGCTCGAGACTTTCAACTGTTCTGGGCTGCCTTAGTATTTTGAATTAAAAGAACGAAGGGAAACTGGACAGGAAGGAGTTCACACGGTGTGGCGCTCGGTGTCTTTCCTTTGCGATTACTTCTTAGTACCTCACGTCTATTCCTACCCGGCACGTCCCCACCTCCACACGACTAACCGTCTTTGCGAGAACTGATGGCAGCCACTAAAGCGGCTCCTGTAACCTCCCAATGATACATGAATAATACTTACAGTAACCGTGAGCGTGAAGCCGGGCTCCGGTGCAACTGCTCCAAGTTCACCGTCTAAGGTCATTCGTGGCACCGCTGTGTAGTCCAGGTCTTTGCTGTATTCCAAAAGCTGCAAAGGAAATAGTACGATCCTCAAGGTTGTGAACAGGTGAGCAAAACGTCCACCGTAAGAGGCCATTCGCACGGCATAAAAACTTTCAAGGCAATAACTTAGCACTCAGGGAACCGGTGGGCTTCATAGGCCGTCCAGGCACCAAATATTTTATTACGATAGCAATTACACGAACATTCCAGGCCGCCGTCGCCATGAAGTTTCGCGTAAAGTCTAAGTGCGATCCCAGGTTGCACACCACCACTAGGCCTAACGCGGCCCCGTGTTGGGGTATACCGACAGCCAACACCGGCTCGACGCAGACAACCGTACCCGACACAGGCCAACAACACAGGCACGGCCCAACCCTTGCAGGCCAAGTCAGGCACGTGACATTCCGAGTGACCGTGACAAAAGCCACGGTCAATCGCGACTGTAAACAGACCACACTTGAGTCATTCGTCTCCTCTTTTCGCTCGCTGTCTCGAACAATGCATAGGTCGTATAAAGCCAGTGAACGAGAAATCGTATAATTTATCCTGACTTTAAATACCAATTGCTTGACACAACTTCAGGTCCAGGAATCTGGGACATTGACTACTGCGGCGAAACCTACCCTGGGGTGATGCAGCCGGCGTAATTTTAAAGGACGCATATTTTAAATATCAATTGCTGAGCAATGCCTAAGCTTAATTAATCCTGACAACGGTCTCACGCTATTTATCGCCTCTATGTAATTTCGTTCAATTGGTTCGATTTTTTTCTTTGCCACACTTTTGTAGACTTGTTCAAAATGCATGGGGTGATGTTTGAAATGCTGATTGCAGCGCAGCGAGTATTCCTCCGCTAATTGCACTCTAGTAGCATATACTCTATGGCTCCCCCTATATGTGGATCCAGTTTCGTTTTATTCCGCTCAATGCAATTCTTTTTATCTAGGGCTCTTTTGTTCGGCTACTAAGCGACGAAGCAGTGCTACCGGGGAAAAAGATTCGTTGGTCGTTAACTGACGGGAAAGGGTTCGTCGATCATGTTAAGAGGAAGCTTTAGCTCGGGTGCTCCTATCTAAATACATGTAAAAGGAGAATGCGTATTTCTCGGCAACCACTGCTCCAAATTTGACGAGGTTTGTTGCTTTTAAAAGAAAAACTTAAAATCTAGTGACTGTTGGTTTCGAATTTCTGATTTAGGTCCTTAATTTTTTATTAAAAATTGACAAATAACGCAAATTTAAAAAAAAGAAACTATCAAGTTCACAACTCTGTAACTCTAAAACGAAAAAACGATAATACAATTCTTTGAATTGCATCTAATAGTACATCTAAAGAAGACAAAATTGATATGCTATACATGAATCTAAAAACATTTAGTAATATGGAAATACAGCTTTTGCAGAACCTTTGTAAACAACGTAACAAATTCGCGTAAAATATAAAATGACATATCAGATTTGTCCGCTTTCAATTGTCTAATGGATGCCGTTGACAAAACCGCGATATCTGTTTTTGATGCAGAGTAATGAATTTGTAAACTTCGTCCTTCTATTTTTTTCGAACTTCCGAATTTTTGAAAATTCTTTTAACAAGATCCAGGACCTAAATCGAAATTCCGCTTCCAACAGTCACTAGAATTTAACTTTCTCTCTCAAATGCAACAAACTTCATTAAAATCGGTCCAGGGGTTATCGCAGAAAAACGTTTTTGCGTTTTACATGTATTTGAATAGGTCGCGTCGGAGTTGGGCCCGAGCTAAAGCTTCCTCTTAAAACTCATGGACTTCAATGTGCAGCTATGATGAACATTCGCGTCCTGACATATAGGGAAAGAAGAGGCATAATTTATTTTACTGGTACAATGGTAGTTTTCATTCATGCGCATCTTCATTGTTGTCATTTTCACTGTAATTAGATGGGCATTTTGGTTACCATCGCTAACTGATAACGCCGAGCGCAACTTTCGCATCACAATGATATACAATACGCAATGATATACAATAAAAAATAATTCAAACGGTGACTCAATTATGATAACTAGGAGTGGTAGGAGTCAGTTACTGATCACTCTGCTTATTATGATAGTGGTAGCCTTCATATACGTCCGTATTAATATCAATGAAAAGGTCTTTAAATCAATATTTCTTTGGTTACCGCTGCTGACAGATTACGCGTGGCTATCAATGATCATTACTGATACGCTCATTTCGATGTTCTCGTATATTATGCAGTATAGTGTAATGAATATTAAGTGAGAAATCATACAAACGATGATTCCGATATTATAACTACGAGATGGTAGGACTGAGTCATTGGTGATCACAAATCACTTTCTTTAGTATGACAGTGGTAGCCTTGATTCTTGCACGTCGTCATTGGTATCAATTAAATGAAAAGTCATAGAAATAGTCATTTGAATGTTAAAACTACGTGATGGTAGGATTGAGTCACAAGTGATCACGAATCAAATTGTTTAATATGACAGTAGTAGCCCTCATTTATTCATTCTCATTTCTATGAATCAGTTCCATTAAACTTTCTTTCTGAACATATGTAGCTCACAGCGTGAAAATGCTAGGGATAATAAGTGATTATGTTCACTACAGTGCTCTCGAGTGTGTACTTGCAAATAATAATTATATAGATTGCAAAAGTAGTGGAAGTTCGGCGAGTTGGTAGCTATTCATTATGAAGCTGCAGCGCACACACAACTAACGAGAAACAAGGCAAAGGTAACATACAAACCCAGGCTAAATAATGTGAACATGTGCAAGCGCATTTAGAATGTAAGAAAAATGGCTAAAATCGGTAGGAATGTCAGAGCACAGTCTATGTAGAGCTAATAAATTGGTAAAAATTCTTGAGCCAGCGAAGTCCAGAAGCAGGGATGACACACGACGAAAACGCTTTGCTGTTGTGCCCTACGCCTATCGTCTTTCCCGCGGACGTTGCCAGCCGGATTTTCGTTGACCTTGTTTTCGGCGCTAGCCTGACAGGCTGTAACGAATCTGCCAGGCGGTGGCCAAATAGTTTGACGAAACAAAAACAAAGCAACCTTACAGGAACATGCCCAGCTCAACACAATTGCAGAGGTAATTTTGCAACGTGAAAAAGCACGTGAAGTAAAAAAGCAACTTGTTCCGGCTGTCGCTGCGTTGCATGCTCATTTTCAACGCGACTCTCGGATTGACAATCAGCACTGTCCAATGCCTCCCTGGGAATTCACCAGCATCACAAATAATAAGCCAACGAAGTCACGAGGCAGCGATACAACAGGTATTATTGACGAACACAATATCGTCGATGCATAATGCGCTAACATCTGCAACGTCTATACGGATGCGGCCATTCTCCCAGACGGCGGAAGGACATCATTCCTGAGTACTACGCATAATTTCATCAGCGGCCACCAGCGCTATTTATCTACGGAAGCCAGCGCTCTAGTAATGGAACTTCAAGCCATCCACGACGCTGTGCAAGATGCGACATCTAAGCTGCCTACCATCAAGCAACTAGATATCTTCACTGATTCTTTAGAGGCTATTCAGGAACTCAAGAAGGTTGATAAGGCGATGGAAATCTGCGAGACAATACCCACTATGAATAGTAAAACAGCTACTTGCGTCAAGGTACACTGGATTCAAGGCCATTCAGCGAACCCTCACAAGATTGCTGCTGACCAGCAGGCACACTGCCCTCCTAATCCTGATCCTCCACCTATTCCCCTCCCACCCCAACCCCGTAACTCGCTCCGAGCCCGTAAAAATGTTCTCCGGCAGGACACACGCGCTCTTATCCCACCGTGTGTCTGCTCCCTCCCCCTTCACCTTACTAGGGCGGAGGAAGTTGTGCTTAGGAGGCTTCGGGCCGGGGTGGCCCTTACACCGGCTGTTGTCTCAAGGTGGAACTGGTTGCATTTACGACTGGGTGCTACGTGCCCATACTGTTGCGTTCCTGTGGTGGAAGCAGATGCATACTACCTAATATGGACATGTACGTGTTTACAATCGGAACGCTCGCGTCTCCTACTGCAAGCCGGCCTCCGCTACAGTGTGACAACCAGCTATGACCGCTGGATACATGACAACAGATTCCACAAAACACTGCTTCAATTCATACACAACACAGGCCTCACAAGACACATATAATACACATATACGCTCCAAGAATTATGCCTTAAGGGCAAGTCTTTATCGCAACAACAAAAAAAAAATCACCCCCCAAGCATTCCATACAGTTGGTTAACCAGAGATGCTGAAACGTGCCGCTCCGGTGTTTATCACTGGGTTCATCCTGACTGTTCATTAAACGACGGCTTGATAGACTGCCGGATCCTCGGTACGCAGTTGCCGCTCGCGCTCGGTTGCACGAGCCTGTTCTTGTGCCCAGGCTGATGCCTCGGCACGGCGTAGGCGAGCTAGTTCCCGGTTCTGTTCGTGGCGTTGCTGATTGAAAGCTGCCTGCTCCTCAGGAGTACGTATTTTTATTCCCATTTCAACCCACTTTTATTCCTCCGTAAAATTTTTTGTCATGTTCAGGATTCCCTGTGAGCAGCTGGCCTATATAAACGTACACCTGCACTTATTCTAGAGGCTGTCTGCTGATGAATTTTTCGTCTCTCGCCAGATTATTGAGCATTACCCGTCTTCTACATATTAATTTTCAGCCTACCCCCGGAATTTCTTGGTCAAGGTCCTCAATCATGTATTGCAGTTCGTCACCGTCGTTGCTGAACAAGACGACGTCATCTGCGAACCGAATATGTTTTAACATATTGAGCGTTGATCCTCACTCCTAATATGTCCCAGTCTAATAGCATGAGTACTTTATTTTGAGAATATCAAAGGACCATATATTAAACCTATAATCAAACTACTCGCTACTACCACTATTGCAACGAAGGCCAGATCATTTGAAGACGTGCCCCCAATTACTCACCTCGTACATTTTTTTACCGATAGCTTTGATTCTGATAGGGGCATCACTATCATCACCAACGAGAGTTTCATCCACTGCTGTCAGCTGCTTCCAAACCAGATCCAATATATCCTCATATTTATTTCCCCCCAACGTAACAATGTAATGGCTCGGCTCCATGATGCCCATGTCGGGAGCAGAAATCTGAAAAAAAAAAGAAAGGAAAAACGCCAAGTGTTGGCTGTTGTCGCGAGGTGAGATATACATCAGAAAAGGACACATTTCTTGACCGCTGTCATGGCCGACATCCAGCGGCTGAAGTTCAGTGGTTAGGGCATGTTAATATGAGTGGTTCGGGTATTAGTGTATGGGCTTCTGTAAAAAAAAACATATTATTCAGTGCTAGGTGGAATCGAACCAGTATTATATATATATATATATATATATATGACTAACCATGCCTCATATCATGCCTAACCTTTGGATTAACGCAACTTGTCACTGAACCTATACGTCAAAGTTGTAATTCTTCTAACATACTCGACCTCATTTTTGCTTCTGATCCTGACAAAGTTTATGCAATGACGCATCTGCCTGGTCTTAGTGATCATTCTATAATCCATGCATCGTACTCCTGTCAGCTTACACAACCTACAAAGATAACCAAAGTGATCAAACTGTATGGCAAAGGTAATTACTCGGCAATTCACTCGGAACTCGCACATTTTGCTGCTTCATTCCACACCAGTTTTTTAATGCGTTCTGTCGAAACTAACTGGCTGCTTTTTAAAAACAAAATGCTCGATGTGTTCGCGAGATACGTACCCGTTATCACCCTAACCGAAAAACACATACACTTAAATCACACTAAAGCGCCTCAACAATAAAAAGAAAAGGCTTTATTGCTCGGCTAAACGACTTAACAACGCAGGCGCATGGTATAAGCATTACCTTGCAGAAAAAGAATTCGAAGCCCTATCAAATAAAGAAAAACGCACTTATTTTTCGCGAACGCTGCCGTCTATGTTAAGAAATACCCCCCCAAAATTCTGGAAGGTTATTAACCCTAATAACTCCCAGCCATTAGCTCCGTTTGATGAACGAAACCATCGTATTCCCGATTGCGAAATTGCTGAACAACTTAACCGTACTTTTTCTTCCGTCTTCACAATTGAACCTGTTAACATATTACCTCGCTTCCCTCTTTCTGATCATGCAGTCATGCCTGATATTACCTTTTGTCCTTACGGCATTGAGAAACTAATTGATTCGTTAAAACTTACATCATCGTCTGGTGTCGATGAAATACATGTTAAAATGATGAAAAACACCAAAACAAATGTGAGCGCGATGTTATGTGCTATTTTTCAGCAATCATTGTCATCAGGAGTGGTTCCGGAAGACTGGAGAGTAGGCAAGATTGTTCCAGTCCCCAAAAAAGGTCCTCCATCGTTGTGCTCTAGTTATCGTCCCATTTCACTAACAAGTGTTTGTTGCAAACTAATGGAGCATGTTATTTACTCTCAGATCGTAAACTTTTTAGCATCCAATGACCTTTTTCAGCCAGCTCAACATGGCTTCCGGCCGTAAAGGTCTTTCATGTGACACCCAACTAGCTTTATGTTTTCATGATCTAGGCTCTAACCTCGACTTGAACGTACCTGTAGATACGATTTTCTTAGACTTTGAAAAGGCATTTGACAAAGTTCCACACCAACGGCTACTCCTAAAACTTTCCCGTCTCAAGATTAATCCATTTGTACTAGACTGGATACGTAGCTTTCTCACTATCCGACAGCAGTTTGTATTTGCTAACACACAGTCATCTAAAAGATCTTGTGTCCTTTAGGGCGTACCACAAGGCACAGTTCTCAGACCACTGCTCTTTCTAATTTACATTAATGATCTTCCTACTGAGATCTTTTCTAACATTCGATTGTTCGCAGACGATTGTGTAGTTTATCGACACATAACTAACACTTCAGACATGCATTTGCTTCAAAATGGCCTAAAACGCATTGAATTATGGTGTAACGAATGGTTGATGTCTTTAAATACTAAAAACAACCTCGCTAGTTTCTTTCCATCGCAGACAGCATCACCAATCAGGGAAATACACCATATACGGCGCCGAAATCTCATCCGTAGACTCATATAAATACCTCGGCATAACCTTTTCAACTACCCTAAATTGGTCACATCATGTCATTAACTTAGCCAATGCCGCGAATCGAACCCTCGGTTTTCTCCGCCGGAATCTAAGACTTGCTCCCAAATCAGTAAAATTGTTAGCTTATGTTACATATGTCCGCCCTAAGTTAGAATATGCATGCTCTGTCTGGGATTCTCATCAACATAACCTATATAATACACTGGAATCAATTCAAAACCGTGCAGCCCGGTTTATCTACTCTGAATATTCTTATCATGCAAGCGTGTCTGAACTAAAAACCCGTGCCGGACTTAATAATCTAGAATCGCGACGTCTTATTTCTATATTGTCTTTCAGAAATTCTATCATTCACCACTCCACATTTCAGCTATATTACCAGCTCATCGTCAGTCCAGCCGCATTAATAACAGCAAAGCCGTGTATCCTCCCCCGGCGCAGACTACCTCTCATCTGCGATCATTTTTTGTGAAAACCGACAGGGATTGGAACGGTCTGTCTGCCGACATCACGCCACCACTCCGACGCTCCACACTTCAAGGCTGCTCTCGAATCACTGTTTTGTTAAACTAAGCCCATTCATGTAATACCCCACCTCTGGGGCCTTTGAGGTATAATATATATATATATATATATATATATATATATATATATATATAGCTTGTGCTGCAGGCCTCATACGTCACGCGTTTAAGCATTGGCGACGCGGCTTCTCGCTACAATGCTTCAATGCTAATCGCTTTAATGTCGACATTCATTGCGAGATGGGTTCCGTCGGAATTTTTTCATAATAAATTTTTCTTCTGCTTGGAATTCGTCTAAGCATCAGTATCACTTACGCGTGCGACTTCATAGCTCTTTTTTGTGAAAACTCTAAATGTAAAATAGTTGCCTAATACTACGAGCAATGAACTATGCGCAAGTGAAAAAAAAAAAAGATTTTTGGCGCAGAACTCACAATGCAGCTAATATTGGCGCGTATGGTGTTTATTTTTTTTAGAAATAACAGAAACGCATTGTACCATATACATTTATCTAGTTTGACCGCATGTCTAACAGTACCGTTTCTTTTATTGAAGAAATCCTGAACGAGGCATGCTTTCTGACGGCGCCTTTACCATCTCCCGAGCTCCTCCCGTGTACGCCAGCTGCCACGAGCGAAGAGTGGCAAGGCTGTTAAATCGTTTCGTGACTGTGCTGGCTCTACCACCTAGAACACAGTTAGGCCTCAACTGTGCCGTCATGACGTTACGGATTGGTGGCGAACACAAGCCGGTAATTTAGGGCCGTGCTGAAGGCAGTACAAGAATTTACAGCTGTAGGAACTTTCCTTCAATAGGCATATTCACGCTATTTTCATTTTTTTGGTGTGAGAAAACTTTCGGTGAAGATCTTGTGCAGGAAAATACACTAAGTACAGCAGAAGGTGCGTGGGTGCGCGTGCGTGTTTGTGTGTGCTCTTTCGTGTGTGCATGCGTGTTTGGCGCATTAGCCGAACACGAAACGCTCAGGTCATAAACTGCTAACGATTTCAGCATTCCTACAGCTCGTCTCTCGACGATTGTGCGCCATCTAATGAAGACAAATTGGCAGAGCTCGTCCTGAGAACGAGACAACTGGAGGTTTCAGGGACAACCTCAAACTGACAAACTCACTCATGAGCCGACTCACTCGACTTACTCAGACGCAGACTGACCCGTCAGTCTGAGCGAGCCTGGCAGAGCAAAATTTTGGCAAGTCTGAGCCCGAGTGAGCCAGGCTGAGTAGAACTTTGGTGAGCTTGAGTCTGAGTGAGCCAGACTGCGTAGACTTTTGGTAATTCCCTGTGCGAATGAGCCTCAGGCAAAAAAAAAACATTTTTTTTTTAGTGAGTAAGTGCGTTCTAAATATTTTGCCGATCTATGTTCAATTTGGAAGAAAAGTTATCTCTAAAATCGTGGGGACAGCGTCAACGTTAAAAGTTTATCCAAGCGCCGCGCACCACACTTCGAAAGACTGATTTAAGAGAATTTCTGCAGATTCCACGCACTGTGGGAACCGATGTTATCCGAAGCACTTTGCAAATACCTGGATATATCCGCCTCTGGGTGGGGTACCGCAGACCAGTACTCAGGTGAACGAACGTGGTTTTTGTGAATTGACCAGTACTGTGTGTGGGGTCGGAAAGCGTGCGTGACGACAGGAGCACCTCGACGACCCCGCCGAATGCCGATCGTATGGCAGCAAAGGCATGGTTTCTACGCCGGCGCGATTTGTGCGTTCATTCGACGGGAGCTTACGACGTGATGACTGTTGGGTTCCATATGGGTAGTAGACAAAAGTGAGCGATAGAAGCACGGATCGCGAAGGCGTCAGGAACTACGTGTATTACAATCGACGCACCTATGACTATGTCATATATGTTAGAACGACGATGGCGTCTGTACTCCAGCGAATGAATGTTAAAACATGATTATTTATGGCGATCATGAAGTTGGTACGACGTCGCACAGTTTAAACGTAAAATACTACAAGTAAAAGGGTGAGAAATGTGGCACGGTCCCGGAGATAGTGCAGTCTAACCACGGCACCTCAAAGCGCGATCTCTCACGATGAAAGATTATGAAAAAAGTATACAGATCCCATGCACTGTGGGAATCGGTGCAAGCGAAACTTCCTGTGCTGGTTGCTTCGATTGACGATAATTAGCGGTTATGTTGACCACGAGAGCTCAATTTTTTCAACGTTTAGTCACATGCTCATACACACGAGAGTGGCGAGTTGATGTTAAACGTTAGTTACCTTGCGTGCACCACTGCTGTTTGCCTGCCTACTGCACAGAACACACAGGGAGAAGTGCTTGCTTGAAGTGTTGCTGTCCGCCATATTTCATAACCTCTGAGAGGGTTAAGCATTAGAGAGTTTTAGAATAGGAGCCCCAAACGTTTTGGGGCCCCAAAGAAATAGCGTCGAATCCACTGCGCATGCGCGAGACGCAAACTGCGTTTGGGTTTTGCGTTGGGAACGCTATTTCACCGATTTAGCGAGAGCTCAAATAGCGTTCCCAAAAGCTTTGCGTCAACAAACATGGCGGCACCCATCGAAGCGACGGCTCTAACCTAGCACCAAACTGGGTTCGATTCGCGGCAATGCGTGAAGTTCGCAAGCTAGGAGAAGTGACTGCAGTTATCGCTTTCTCTCAACTAGCGTGTGTTATCAAGATTGATTCATTAGACGCCGCTGATTCCGAATTCGAGTGTAGATTTTATGGCTCGTAGGCCTAACACGGCTAAGCTTGGCTGGTGAAAGCACGTAAAGGTGGTTTTGTTGCTCCAAACTAAGCATAACTAATTGTTTGCTGCTTGAAGAATAACCTCTAAATTGTAATTAAACGCGAATACACGCAAGTCAAAATTAGTATTCATATCATAAGATGGTGTATTTTATTTAATTATTTTTAATCGTTTTTTTTAGACGCCGTAGTGGCGCTGTTAGCGCAAGACGCTATCTGCAAACGCAAATCCCTATTCTAAAGCTCTTCACTCCTGCGTGCCCCAACGCTAACACCCGCAAAGCTCTTTGGGGCCTCAAAATATTGGGGCCCCTATTCTAAAACTCCCTATTGTCATTGCCTCACATGGCACATCGCATCGTGGCAGAAGTATTAAACTTCCATTGGATTATGGGGCTCTATGCCAAAACCACAATCGGATCATGAGGCACGCTGTAGTGGTGGATTCCGGATTAATTTCGACACCGTGGTGTTCTTTAACGTGCCATAAAATCTAAGTGCACGTACGTTTTCTATTTCGCTCCCGTCGAAATGCGGCTGCCGCGGTCGGGATCAAATGTGCTTCTGCACGCCCTGCATAATTTGTTCGCTTAACATATTTACGTGGTGTTTATTTTTCAGAAATAGCAGGAACGTACTAGACCGTACCTTGAACTTAAGCTTATTCAGTTTACCCACAACCGCTGTCCTATAGTAGTAGGGTTTTCTTGTCTTCTCACGTAACCTCCTCCCCCCCTTGTATGGGAACCGCCTCTTCTCAATCCTCTCTACAGTTCCATCCACGTCCCTTCTGTACTCGCACGTTAGTAAACGGGGAGCGCTGCAGTTTCTGTAATGCTTTTGAGGGGGGTCATGGGTAATTACAGCTCTAAAGAAGCTAATGTGACGACGCCCAAGGAGCTCCAGAGGGCATTGTGCACATTCGACGCGGTCGGGCCAAACGAGATTCTCGCGTAGCTTTTCTTCTCTCAACCATTCCCCGACCTGGTACGCCAGACAGCAGCAGCCACAGCAGCAACAACAACAAGAGCAGTGGGAAACTCAAAGGAAGAAACAAACAAAGCTTCGCTTTAAAAAATTCGGTGTTTCGCGACGGCAACAGGCCACTGGATTGGCCGATGATGACGTTACCTGTTTCCCCAGCAAGCGTCCTAGAGAAGACGTGACGTGTGCTCCTCCAGAATGCAGCGTGCTCTGCCTGAATGTAAACGGGTGATCTGACATCATTTAGCGTGTGCTCCGAGAAGGATATTGCTGCATATTACGAGTTAACATCTACTGCGCTCCATACGTTTGTCAATATGAGTATGCATTTGTATGTAAATAAATTTGCCTTCATTATCTTATGCAAACAAACCACCTGTTGAATTTTCTGTACCTATCGTCCTCGCATCTCAAGAAGCAAACAACTCTCGTCAACAAGGTACGGACGACGGCGTGGTCCCGCATAGATTCCGTGGGACGCCACGGCAGCGTAGGCCAGGTGAGGTATTCTGTAAGAGTCCACCTAGTGGACATGTCCATTTCGTCTGCTGCTGAAGTGCTGATTGGCTGTGGCACCTCGCTGCAGCGCAGCCCAGCCAACCAGAACTTTAACAGCAGACGAAATGGACATCTCCACAAAGTGTACTCTTATACCGCTGTCACACGTACACTTCTGATCGGGGCTGCTCCGGATCGAACTTGATCAGGATCAGGTGTTTTACACAGTCATCTGCGATCGCGATCCTGCGGGATTCCAGAATCGCTATCAGGGCCCTTGATCGCGATCGCAGACTGACTTATGCGCCCTCTAGCGCAGTATTCTGAAAATGCTAAATAGAAGGGAAGGCACCTCAACAAAAAAGTTTTAAAATATTTTACCGGCAATATTAAGCTGTAAAATTGAACTATTGCCCATATGTAACCATATTTTGCAAACTGAATTTGTAGCCAATACATAATGCATTTCTGAGAGTTGCTGCCGATCAGCAGATAACAATAACTCGATCCGGATCGTTGGACCATAAAGCAGCGACCATTGTTGAGCGCGATCAAGAAATCCGATCCTGATCGGCCCAGATGGTGTTCAGAAGTGTACGTGTGACACTCATATTACACAATATCTGCCCAGCTAGCCGCTTCGAGACGCACCGACGGCTGGCTGAGAGCGCGAGCCTCTGTGTGACGCCAAACACCGAGACCCCCACCATGAATCAAACGCTAGTGCGTGTGGGAATGTGCGTGCTTGTTCTTTTTTTTAAACAGTGGAGCTGTATGTCTACGCTCATACAGATTTCCCAATGTCCGTGCTTCACGTGCCTCGAAACTCCCGCGTCCTCTATGAGGAGGCACTGCAAACCAGTAATGTCCGCAAACCTGGCGTAGCAAGAGGAAAACTAGGAAATGGGCGGTGAAGCGAAGATCGTGCCGGGGAGGCTGCACGTAAACGAGAGACACACGGTCCGATTCGGAGTCCGATCCGGCGTCCGACGCGCCGGAACGGCAGCCGGAATCGAGTTGTTTTGCCTTGCCGAAGCGCCGGATCGGACGCCCGGCTTGCGACAAACCGGCCCCTCTCCTCTTTCTTCCTCTCCACCTAGGTTAAAACCCCTTAATTTTCCAAAAGTAGAGCCATTCTGAGACTTTTCCGCCACCCCGCTCTCCCCAACGTTTCCTCCTCCACGTCTTCTGTCGCCCCAGCCTCCTCCGCTCCCCCATGGGGCAATCTGTCTCGCGTGGAAGAAGGCGCCGCGCTTTTGCATATTTTTTTCTTTCCAGCGCCCTCCGACCGCCATTGCTGGCCCTGCGCGACGAAAGTTAGCGCAAACAGACTGATCGAGTGCGTTAGCGGAACAAATCGAGTGTTTCAGGGACGAGAATTAATCGTGATGCCATGCTGCTGCGCCTTCGGCTGCCCCAACCGACACAGCGACGGCACAAGGCTTCTTTCTTTACCATCATGCGAGCGCAACGCACAAAGAAGAAACGTGTGGATAAATAGGATGGGGCGGGCTAACTTCGAGGAAGTGGCAAAATAACGAACGGCTTTGTGAAGTTCCTCGGTTCCTCCTAACCTGTTCTTTTGAGCCTAGTTCACGCCTGCCGCTTCGAAAAACTGTATGTGTCCATGCTGTGCGTGCTTCTAGCGCGTTTAGGTTGACTTTTTTTGGAATGTGCTCTCTTTGTTTCATGTAGTTTCGTCTTGCGGTGAAAGTGTACGCATCTGCAGCTGGCCTGTGACATAAAAGCGACTTTATTCATGCTACTTGTTGAGCTCCACCAGAAGTTAGCACATTATCGACGCTTTTGCAAGGCTCACTACGACTTACGGACGCAGTCGTTTAGCTTCGAATGTACGTCCGCATGTATTGATTAGGTTTGTGGTGATTAACGTTTTTAACGTCTGTTGCGACGCCTGTTTCTCGAATCTCGACCGGCGTTACTATTGGGTAGCGTGGCGTTGTCGGCGGGCTGCAGGCGTCCGGTAGACCTTGGGGCCCAGGCAAGGACGAGACGATTTCTAGTGCGAAACTTGCACTGTTTATTCAATGGTTGCTGAAAGACGGGGAAAAAAAAGAGAATGAATGAATTGAAAAAGTACATTGCGAGGCCCCTTAAACAGGCCCACTAAAATTGTAGGCGGAATCTTGCTCACGTCATTGTCACGTGACATACTCTTAGTCTGGTCGAGGATACGCGGCGGATCCCTTCTCCCAGGTGAGTTTGCACGGGCTTGCCTCCTCTGGCGGCAACACGCGGGTCCTGTTCGGTTCGCGGAAAACGTTCTCCCTTAGAGTTGGACAGTTCGCGGAAAGGCTTCTCCCCTTGGTCGCACACGAAAAGGGGCCTGTCATCACTGCGGGGTGCCTGCCAGACCGGCAACCAGTCGAGACAACCATAGAAAATTAGGAATCCATCCTCCATTTTGATTGGGCATGGTTTTTGAGCATCCCTTTTGCCCGGGGGGTTACACGTCAACCGTAACAGCATCTCCGGCGGGGGAGGAAGATACCGACGCGTAGGGGCCAGCAGCCACTGGACGAGGGATCGGCGTTTCAGCAGCAGAATTTCCCTCAGGGGTGACGAACCCTTGGTTCGTAGCTGGTAGATTCCTGAGCGTCGTTCATCAGTCCTCGTGGCGCTCATGCACCTTTTCTCCCTGGTCCGGCCCGGTGAAACTGGACTTGCCAACTGGTCTCTCAACTTTCCGTCTCCTGTTTGGGCAAGCATCACTCCAGAGCAGCGCCGGACCCACAACCACAAAGTAAGCGAGCACAAGGCCACCCTTCACCCCCCCCCCCCCCCAAGACACACTAGGCTTTCCGAAAAAAAAAAAAAGAAAACTCGCTACTGCTTTCCCCACCCTTTCCCGCGTCCTTCCCCCTAAATACTAAACACACCCATTTCTTGAAAGCGTTAAGACATGGTTACTAAAATCAGCTAACAATCAACTACAACTTCGCGATAATAAATAAACGTATGAAAAAATATCAACGTAGAAATGCCACGGAAACCAGAGTGAGCATGAGGCTTTTGCTACTCTTTGCCCATACTACGCAGGCGCTTTCCTTATCTAATGCACTGTATACTTCCTCACGAACTGAAAGCTTTCTACTGGCGTGCAGTACGGAGTGTTCGTTTTCGTCATCTTTTTGACAAAGCCCCACCCCCATACCCCTGTCGCTGGCATCACACTGAAGAATGAATGGCTTAGAGTAGTCCCGCGCGTTCAACACTAGCTGACTCGTTAGTGCTTTCCTCAGCATACTAAAAGCCCGTTCTTTTTCTTCATCCTACTTTACCGTTTGCGGTTCTGTTTTTCTGGGAGCATCTGTTAAAGAACTTGCAATCTCGGAATAACGCGGGATTTATCTTTGGTAATAATAACCTGCCAAGCCAAGGATGTCTCGCTTGGTGCGTGGTTGCGGGAAGTTGTCTATTGCGGTCAGTTTAACATCGGAAGGCCGACGATGGCCTTGCCCTATTACATGACTTAGATAAGCTACCTCCGTGCGCCCTAATTGGAATTTGGGAGCCTTGACAGTTAAGTTGGCCTCTCGTAGACGACACAACACGGTTCGCAGCTGTTGCATATGGTCCGTCCATGATGAAGAAAAGATTGCTATGTCATCGAGATACGGAAGTGCAAAGTCCTCCATTCCTCGTAGCATCTGGTCCATAAGGCTAGAGAATAATAGGGAGCATTCTTCAATCCAAAGTTCAGGGCTTTCGTCCGAAAGGTTCCCATCGGGGAAATAAACGCCGCAAGCCTGCTTGCCCTCTCGGTCAAAGGAACCTGCCAGCACCCTCTGACTAAATCGAGCGCAGAGATGAAAAAACTCCTCACTTTCTCAAGCCTTTCCTCGACATGCGGTATTGGGTAGGTCTGGTCCTTCGTGACTAAGTTGAGCCGGCGGTAGTCGATACACGGTCGTGACTCCTTTCCTGGGACCTCAACCAAGATAAAAGGCGAGGTTTAATCACTCTCTCCTGGCTCGGTTACACCTAGCTCTAACATCTTGTTTACTTCAGCGGCCATGACTTGACGTTGACGAGGTGAAACGCGATAAGCTTTCGAACGAACTGGGTCCGATGAGGTTAACTCGATAACGTGAACGATCGCAGTGGGCACACGAGTTCCCTCAGTTCGGCCCTTTGATTGCGATTCAACTCCGCCTGCTCTACTAGCTTGTCAATGGTCTCGTGAATGTATTTTGCCCCCGTTATTGACGTTAACTCCGGAAAGTCGACAGGCATCTCCTCAGGTTTAAGGGACATGTTCACAACGGCCTCCTCTGCCGGTAGGGTTTAAGTAGATTGCTGTGGTACACTTGTGATGTCCTTCGTTTTCCCGGTACCGTGATTACGTAGTTTGTTTCAGATAATTTCTGAATTATGTCAACCGGTCCTTCCCATTGAACCTGTACTTCGTTTTTCAATGAGAATTTCAGGATCATAACCTTTTCCCCAACTTCAAAGCGTCGCGTTCGAGCCATCCTGTCATAGTATCGCTTAGCATTGCTTTGAGCCCTGCGTATTTCCTGTCCTGCTAATTCTTGAGATGTGTGCAGTCGGTCTAACGGCTCTAGCACGTATGGCACAACTGAAGGGTCGTCCGCCCGGCCTTCCTAGGCTTCTCGAACAATTCGAAGAGGGGATCGAAGGCAGCGACCGTAAACGAGCTCTGAAGGTGAAAAACCTGTTGACTCGTGCGGTGCAGTTCGAAGCGCGAACATTGCTCCAGCCAAGCAAACCTCCCAATCGGCTTTGTGTTCATAACAAAGAGCTCGCAAAAGCCGTTAAATGACTGAGTGGACTTTCTCTACCGCGTTTGACTGCGGGCAGTACACTGAGCTATGAATGATTTTATTACCGCACGTTTCCAGAAACATCGAGATCAGTGAAGTCGTAAAGACCGATCCTTGGTCTGACTGGATTTCCGCGGGAAACCCTACTCGCGCGAAGATGCACAAAAGCGCGTTGACGATCTCCACCGAGCTTAGTTTGAGGGGCACCGTCTCTGGGAATTTCGTTGCGGGGCATAGTACAGTGAGAATATACCGATAGCCAGACTGCGTTGCAGGAAGTGGTTCCACTGTGTCTATTATGAGCCTCCCAAACGGCTCCGTGATAATGGGAACAAGTTTCACTGGCGCTTTAGCCTTATCTCCGGGCTTGCCTATGCGTTGACATGTGTCGCAGCTTCTCACGAATGCTTCCACTTCCCGAAAGTATCCGGGCCAGTAAAATTCCTGCAGTAACCTGTCCTTTGTTTTCCGAATGCCCAGATGCCCTGTCCAAAAGCCCCCGTGAAGCAGGTGCAGGAGCTGCTCACGATAGGGATTCGGCACCACGAGTTGGTCGAATTGCACTCCCTTTCGACTGGCGTATTTCCTATAAATGACGCCTGCCCTCTTGAGGAACTTTACGTTCTGTTTGGCCACACCTTCTTTGGCGTCTGGCCTTAGGTTACGCAGGGTGGAATCTTTTTCCTGCTCAGCAATCAATGTAGCAATGCTTATATTCAATAACTTTCTTCTGCATTCTGCCTGTCGAGACATTTCAGGCTCCGGTGCTTTCCTGAGCTCTTCATTGCCTAGTGTACTTTCCGCAATATCCTCTATAGGGCTGTCCTGTTTGGTGCTGGTTGATGGCGCCTCCGTCCAACCTGTTTCCTCCACCACTGGACATTCGTACACTGCCTTGGCCGCGAGCTCCTTTGCCTTGGAGCGAGTTAGGGACTGCACTATTCGTTCGCTAAATACGATTCCCCTACGTCGCAGCAAATCCTCAGATTTGTTAGAAAACAAATATGGATACTGTGGCGGGAGATGTGCCGAGACGGCGGCTTCAGTATCCAGTACTCCTAAAGGGCCTTCGATACGAATCTTTGCCACAGGGAGACAAACACTGGAGACCTCTACGACTTGCCTTATCCAAGCACATTCTCCCGTGAACTGGACTTCATCTACATACGACGGGTGCACCACGTCCATTGTGGCTGCCGAGTCACGAAGCACAATATATGTTTTGCCGTTTACCATTAGGTCTCGAATGTACGGTTCTAGCAATTTCAGATTTTACTCGCTACTAGTTAGAGACCAACACTAGTCTGGGATTTTTGGACCCCACGGAGATATGCCCCGTTTGCTGGCAGTTGTAGCCAACTACTGTTTTATTTGCCTCGAAAGCACTTTTCTTTCGCCTTTCTGCCCTCTGTTCGGGTGACTCCTCCTTGCCCTTGCTGTTCTCGTCACTAATTTTTACCGAATCTGACCTTTCCTTGGATTTATACTGACTCGACTTTGACCATCGCTCTGGCTTGCCGGGTCTGTAGTTATTCGTCTCCTTCTTAGGAGCTTCGTTGCCTTCGAACGCACTGCAAGTTACGTACTACTCCTCAGCGAGATCGGGCGCTCTCGTGATAATGTCCACGCCTGGCCTATCCTGAACCCAATACTTGATGTTTTCTGGCAGCCGGTGGTAGAACTGTTCTAAAGCAATGCATTGCACTGTCTTTGTCAGTGCACCCTCTTCTCTGAGCCATTCTTTCAGGTTTACCTCCAAGGTGTATGCGAAATCTGAGCACGACTCACTTTTGGTCTTCTCGACCTCCCTGATTTACGCCTGATTGCTTCTGTTGATAATGTCTATTTATTAAGCAGATTCACTTTGACTTTATCGAAGTCCTCTGCTTCTTCGTTCCCCATACGGGCAATGTTATCAGCTACTTCATGCAGCAGTAACGTAAGCAAGCGTTGCGGCCACGTGTTTCTCGCGAATTTTGCCTTCTCACACGTGCGCTAAAACTGCACCAGAAAAAGACCTATGTCCCCTCCTACTGCGTAGGGTGCCATCAAGTCTGTCATTCTGCGTTCGCTTTCTCGTGCCTCTAGTAGTCTAAGTATTCTGAGCCTTAAGAAACTCAATATCTAGGCGCCTCATATCGAGTGCGTCGGGTGCTGCCCGCTCGCGTTCTTCTTTTTCTTCTAGGCGCTTACACTCTTCCTCCTTATCCGCAATGTTCTCTAGGCATTCCTTCAGTTCATCGTCGTCTGCCCCACTCGCTTCGATCGCCTCAATGATCTCCGGCTTTCTCTTTGATTCGGCAATTTGGAGGCCCAATTCTCTGGTCAAGCTAAACAATTCCGGCTTCTTTAGTGCCTCAAGTTCACGGCTGCCCTTAGTGCTGCCAACTCTTCACTCTGTAACAACCTCGACGTACTCAAAACTTCCGTCCACGGTTAAAGTAAGATCACTGCTCTGTGCTTCCCAGAAAAAGAATAGTTATACGTAAAGCCAAGTGATATCTTAGTGAAGAAAAGCCGTGTACTCATCATATGCAGTCATGAATCCTGACACCTTCCGTCAGAACGTTGTCACCAGGAAAAAGAGGAGACGATCTCTTAGATGTCGCCCAAAGTTGGGGTCTCCAGGGTAGCGTATCGATCCATTGCCAACCGATTGTTGCGACGCCTGTTTCTTCAACCTCGACCGGCGTTACTATTGGGTAGCGTGGCGTTGTCGGCGGGCTGCAGGCGTCCGGTAGACCATCGCGCCCAGGCAAGGCGAGACGATATCTGGTGCGAAACTTGCACTGTTTATTCAATGGTTGGTGATAGATGAAAAGAAGAGAATGAATGAATTGAAAAAGTACATTGCGGGGCGCCTTAAATAGGCCCACTAAAGTTGTACGTGGGATCTTGCTCACGACAACGTCACGTGACATGCACTGAGTCAGGTCGGGGATGGGCGGCTTATCCCTGTTCCCAGGTGAATTTTCACGGGCTTGCCTCCTCTGGCGGCAACCCACGGAGTCTGGTCGAGGATAGGCGGCGGATCCCTTCTCCCAGGTGAGTTTGGCCGGGCTTGCCTCCTCTGGCGGCAAACCACGGAGTCTGGACGGAGGTAGGCGGCGGATCCCTTATGCCAAAGGAGTTTGCACGGGCTTGCCTCCTCCGGCGGCTACCCGCGGGTCCTACGTTCCGTTCGGCAAAGTGCGCATGTGCAGAACGCAACACGGACGGTATGTGATGCGTACGCGGCCGCTGCGTACGCACGCATCCGATTTTTGCGTGCGTACGTAGGGAGCCTTGCGTGCTGCTCTAGTGGTTCTCGTTTGTTCGGGCGAGCGCGAGACAAAAGAGTTTCGCAACATGGCAGCGTCGAGGGTGACCAGCGGAAGGCTGTACTTTTTAATGGCCTATGATTTGGCTTTGCCTGCGTGAACGCGCAGAAGCCATTCCCGGATCCTGCACGATGGGAACGCATAGCAAAAATATGGAATTTGTTTTTAAGGCGAAAACCTTTCTAGGCTCATGTTGAAATTTGTGTCAGCAGACCTGACCACCGGAATGTCCACCGAAGCGTCATCGCGCCATATGAAGACAGATTAAAAATAGATTAAGGAATTACAAATTATTGATAGTGACAGTTAGTGAATGATAACGTTATAATAGAGATTGGTAGAGGTTAATGACTAGTAATGACTAATAATGACTACTAATAACTTGTAATGACTACTAATGACTCCCAAATGACCAGTATGTCTAACGACGGCTTGTAATGATCAAAATTGATTAGAAATGACAAGAAGTGTCAAGTAGTAATGACTGGAATCACTACTAATGACTTGTAATGACTACTAATGAATCCGAAATGACCAATATGCCTAACGACGGCTTGTAATGCCCAAAATTGATTAGAAATGACTAGAAACGTCAAGTAATGAGTAGTAAGGACTGAAATGACTACTAATGGCTTGTAATGACTACTAATGACTACGACATGACCAATATGTCTAACGACAACTTGTAACGACTACAATTGATTAGAAATGACTAAAATGCTTAGTAGTGACTAGCAATGACTACTAATTACTATTAAATGACAGCATGTCTAAAGACTGCTTGTAATGACCACAATTGATTAGAAATGACAATAATGCTTAGTAGTGAGCGGTAATGACTAAACGAAAGAAGAGAAAGAGAAGAGGCAAAGAGAACGACGAGAATAATAAGAGGAGGAAGTGTAGGCGTTCGCCGTTCACCTCTTGAAAGAGATCTTAAGAGAACCTGTAATTTTTGAGAAAGTGTTCAGTGTGCGCTGTCTGCGCGAAAAGCTCGACCTCCTGTTGACGCAGTTCGTCGCAAATGACCGTGCCAGCCCTATATATCGAGCACTCGGTCTTTATTTTTCTTGATATGATTCGTGTGTTGCATCCGTATTAAAAGTAGTCTCTTAAATGCCTAAATATAGTTCGACGTAGCATGACAGCGCCCACACGTTACATCACGTTGGCGACATCAACAGCGCCTATAGTTCGACCGACGATTCGACGTACTGGCGGACGCGGCCAACGCGCTCCGACGCGCCCGTCGCCCGCTTACGTACGTAGGTATTTCGCAGTACTAAAAGCCCTAACGTGACATGCGCTCCTACGTTCCGCAAAGCGCTTGTGTGCTGCGTACGTATCGTCATGGCTCAGTGCTAAAGCTGTCTATTGTCTTTGTGATTGTTTGCACTACTGTGTTGTCGTTCGATCCTTTGTCCCAAGAGCGCATGTAAGATCCCATATATGGCTGCCCAACGTGGACCTCTGGGGGCATCGGACGATAATTTGGACAGTTTTGCTCGGTTCGAGACAACCTTTGTATGAAACGCGAAGCGTACGCTTAGCGTGCATTTCGATCGCTATAGTGTCGGCGGCGCGCTTTCTTGAGTGAGGCGATGGTTGCTGTAGCATGTTTGAACTTGACAACATGCTGAGCCTTTTCGCGAGTGTTATTGAAGAACATTCGCCGGTGCGAGAGCAACGTGGTATGCATCCTGGAATAGCAATACCTAGCGCCCGCGGAACATTGGCAAGCCAGAAGCGAGTGAGTACAGAAGCCTCGTGGGTGGCCCAAGTTTTTTCATTACATAGCTTCTATCTCTTTGACTCTAGAAATGGAGACTCTGGAAGCTGGGTGGCCGCGGGCCACGGGTGTTGCTATGGGCTGTCTGGTATTGCGGCCTGGCTGGCACCAGACGTTGCGGCACCATCTGGGACGGTGGGAGCCGTCAACTCGGATGCTGTGTGCACTGAGCGGGTATCCTCACAGAGCTGACGTCTCTTCGCAGCTGCCTGTCCTGCGCTCATTTTGGATGTTTTTTTTTTTGTTGTTGTTGTTAGGGCAGAGACCCATTAGGTCTAAGGTTTTACGAAGCTCACTGTCGCACGTGGAGGGACACAGCGTCGTGGACTGTGGCGTTGAGGTGTCGCACTTTGCTTCCCTCATTCTAGTTAGCCTCGCACGAATGTAAGTTATTCGTTCGACTCAAGAAAGCGAGCTTTGTTCACGTGAACTTAGCATCTGAGTAGCCACCTGATAATTTGCTAGGCGAGTTAAACATCGTACCACATGGACGATGTGCATGCAGACTTCCTGCCTCTTGCACTACTTTAGTTTTTGCCGAGTGCGTTGAGTGTACACAGCGTGAGCGGAGTCACCTCTGGTTGGCTGTCACCAGCGCATTGCGCTGCTGGCCAGGTCTACGATCGAGACGCACCAGGCAATGGAGATGTCTGCGGGCAGTCCGGCGTAGCAATTTCGGCGGCCGCCTCGCAACCCTCGGCGAATAGGGAAACGAGCCAGCAGTCACTAACGGCCACTGTGGCTCTCGCCAGCAGGGCACGCCGGTGCGAGCGACGCTAGCACGTGCCGACTAGTATGTCACCGTTTCCTGGACCCTGGCCTGGAGTCATGCCTTCGAGTCTGCAGCGCTGCTGCTGTGATCAACGAGCGCCAGCGGTGTACCTCAGAGACATTGTCGACGCGCCTGTTATAAACAGTGCATGGACATTTCCTCGGTGCGGCCACTGCCGCATGTACTACCTGTTGTTCGCGGACGAAGCGTTGATGTTAGACAGTGACATGTTTTGGCGGAGTATGTCTTGATTTAAGGTTGGGGGGACGACTCTCACGCGCCCCCTGATGTTTTCCCCGCGTGGCCCTGGCGTCTCCTGTAATCCGGCTTCTCCCCGTAGCTAATCGCCGGCTAGGCCAATGTTGTTGCAGCATATTACGAGCGATGGCGCGAGTGTTGCGCTCCTAGCGCCGCCTAACGGCAGGGTTGGTCGGGCGCGACAGAGAGTAGGCTTCCTGTTGGGCTTTCGGTGGGCGAGTGGCGGGGTTTTTTCGCACGTGCGCCGACCCGCTTGGCAGGACCGTCCAGTGATACGCCCAGGAGCGGGACACCGGAATGGATGAAGACAATCGTTCGAACCCGCGACCGTTCGCGTGACCGTACACACGAACGATTAGGCGTTGATGTCCAGCATGGGGCCAACATATTCGCTCGCTATCAGGTCGTAGTGAGCCGGACTTCCTCGATTTGTCGCGCGCCGATGGGAATGTTCTATGCGTTGTGATTCGGCTAGCAGGCATTAATGTATGAAAGGTACAATAAATACCCCTGTGATTGTTTGCACTACTGTGTTGTCGTTCCTTTGTCCCAAGAGCGACAGAATCATGCGATCGGACTTCATTACATCTGGTGAAATCGCTCACTTATTAATTTGATTCGAACTTGCAGGCTTATAACACGTGAATTTCCAGCTCACTAAAGGTATCGCTGATAGAGGAATATCAGAGCTTGATTCAAGGTCACGCTCACACTCACGTCTTTAAATATCCATTCACTTGCACACACTTCTGCTCACACGTACTCGTTCGTCCCTATAACGATGTCCATCCACACTAGCCAGCGTTTGCTGATTATCAGACGAAGGTATCAAACCGAAAAAAAAAAAGAACTTTCGATCATATCCAGCCTTCTGGGACACCCATGCAACCTAATGAGTCTCGAATATTGTCAAGCAGTCTCGCAGTCCGCGGTCAGACGCTGGTGGAGTGGTCGTCGTTTGTCACAAAATATCCACTTTACACTTTGCTTAATTACAACTGCAATATTTTTTTTTTTTACCATTGACTACTTAACTGGCGGCAGGCGCACAAAAGAGACTGCCACAAAGACGAGCCGCCCAGTGACCAGCCACCATGAAGGAGTACTCACCGAAAGGTCGGCGTTTTTCAACGGGGTCGGCAACGGCTCTCCGATCACTGGCTTTGGTTCGTCACTGAAGGCTTTTTTTGCGGCGCCACGCATCCACTCTAGGTGAAAGAGGCAGTCGATTCCATACAAGAGCGCCGAAGCGCAAATTTTCTTGTATGCGTCTGTGGCTAGCCGACCCGCTTGAGTCAGGTCATGGAGGTCGATGCCACCAATAACTTCTTTAATTGCGTCCAATGAGAACTCGATTTCTGAAGAAAAAAGTGCGAATAGTGTAAGCAGCGGGTCTCCTTTATACAAGTGTATCCCAGGTCGAAAGCTTTCGGTGGTAATAGTAGTAGTGTTTTATTTGTCTTATATTGCAGAGCAGAATACAAGAAGAGACATTAGAGTATTAATACTGAAACCGGAGCTCTCGTACTAAATACGTGACACTATGAATAATAAAAGCTTACAAGCAGTTGTAGTAACAGTATCTTCCACGAAGAGAGAAAAAGAAATGCAAGGCAAGTGACGGATGAAAACATATTAGCTACATTTTATACGTTTAAAAAGAATACCTGAAAAAAGAATGGGATGGCACAAGTTTGATATTAACAGCAAGCGAGTTCCATAGTTTTAGTAGTTGCTATGAGTTATAGGCAATAACTAGAGGTGGGGGAATATCGAATTTTTCGAATAGGAATTGAATACGAATTGAATAGTAAGTATCGAATATCGAATCGAGTACGGATAGTCAAACGCAGACCCATACATTTAGAGCAGGGTTACTTACTGAGGTATAATTAGGCGCCACGCCTGTACTGACCAGTAAAAAAAAAGACGTCTAGTTATGAGGCACAGTTAGGATCACCTTTAAACACTAAGCACAAGACCAATGAATCTCATTTGAAAAGGTGCACGAATAGCCTCTCAGCATCTCTCGAGCCTGGTTGTAAACTGGCTTTCCAAGAATGAATGACACCTGTGTGATTTTCTCCACTACTGCTTTTTATCCCTTTCCCCCTCACCCGTATACAGCGCTGTGGAGGTGCCCTCGCACGAGAGGCAGTAACGGCGCTGTACTTATCTTTTCTCCTTTTAAAACCACTCATCATCATCACGACTAGCTTGCCAAAAATTCTGAAGTTGTTGCCGAAAAGAAAAATCTGAAGTACGTGGAAACAGAAAAAGGAAAAGCTACTGAAGGATTTTTGTGCCGTAAACACACGCAAGAGGATCCGTTGCAAGGGGGAAACGATCAATTGTTGTAAAGCTGCTACAGGAATAGAATGCAAAAAAAAAAAACATTTAATGACAGACATCAAGCAAAAATCACGGGTTGTCACGTAAGCTTCCGCCGCGAAACCGGGAACAAAGCTTGCATTGCCCATTTTCTTTCTGCATTGCTTCGAAAACGTTTGTGATTATCTCACTTCTGACAATTTGCGATATTTTGTTTAGTACACCAAGTAACAAGACTACCAGTTCGCCGTTGCGAAATATGTGGCTAGTTTTAAGCATTCGATTATACCGAATAATTCATTTTAGAAAACGAGTAGTTAAGTGTGTTATATCACTTTCATTTTCAAAACAGGAAATACGCGCCACCTTAGCAATAACAAGTCAATCTAAATCAAATCAATATTTGGCTTCACTGGGCGGTTCCAACCAGTAATAAACTGTAGATCTGGGTTACATATACTGTAAAAGTATATGCATGGCAGCAAGATTATATGTAGGGATAGCTTTAAATAGTAATATATCAATTTGTCGAAAATTGCACTCAAGTGCGCATTATAACATGATATAATAAAACGAAGTTCCTGGTTTTGTTAGTGTTGCAAAGGTCCTAAATTACAAGAATAAGTTAGAGCTCACGACGATATGCTGTGGTTATTGTGGTTATGTAAGCAAGCATAGTAAAGCGTAACCTTCGTGAAACGATTTAAATAACAGCCAGCTTTCAACAGTATCCTAACATCATAGCTAGACGGTGTTTTTCTGTAAGATGTAGTTTTTAAATTTTGAACTAATATTTAATTTAACGCCAAAAAACTTACACTGATCGGTATACTTTAAAGGAAACGAGTAAATGTACTGTGACCATCAGCATCGTCAGCCTATCTTATGTAAACTGCAGGGCGAAGGCCTCTTCCTGCGATCACCAATTGACCCATTGCAAAAATCTTTCTGCGCATGCGCCAAGCCGGCGCGGCGTGAGTCCCCCTTGCGGTGGTTATCGTAACTAGACTTGGTTGGAAAACAACGCGGGGCAACTCTGGACGGTGTTGCTATGGAAATTCTGGTGGTTGCGCTTGTGTGTGTGTGTGTGTTTTTTTTTTTTTTTTTTTGGTATGCCGGTTAATTGTGTCGCCTTCGGGTGTACGAACTACTACTATGGAAACGGAAACTCGAGTTTCTTCCTATTTCCATCTGCAAAAATGTATGCGAAGAGGGCTCTGTGGATACCTGCAGCGAGGCGTGCAAACCCGGACGGCTCATTGTGGCAGCCAGCAGAGCTTTGTGGAATCTGAGTGTTTGATTGTCGAATCTGCGTGAGATTGTCGAATCTGCGGTTTCAGGGGTCCCTTCCTTGGCTTAATCAAAAGCTATCTGCAGTTCAGGTGTCAAAGGATTTCAATAAATAACTGTATTTCCGATAACTTACCCATTCATTCTGGTGTACCTCAAGGAAGCATTCTTGAACCTTTGTTATTTAACATTTACGTAAACGACATAATTAATATTGACACCACTGCCCGATTCATCATATATGCTGATGACACTAGTCTGTTCTTTACATCTGGTTGTGGAAGGGACTTGTTGGCTCTTGCGAACGCTGCTTTAAGTGAACTTAATCGATGGAGTTCATTTAATTCATTGTCTATAAATAAAAACAAGAAAAAGGCTGTACTTTTTCAACCTAAAAACAAAAATGTCTACATTGACGGTCATTTGCTAATGCGTTCGTCGATTATCAACATTGTGCCATCCATTAAATGTCTCGGGGTCGTATTTCAAGAAAACTTACTTTGGAATCTTTATACAGACTCAGTTGCTAACAAAAACGCTCGTGTTGTGGGAATACTAACGAAACTTCGATTTTTTCTTCCCTTGAGCGTCAAAAAATTTATAACTCTCTCTTCCTGTCCCATCTGAATTACTGTCATTTAGTCTGGGGAAACACCACGATGTCTAACATCACAAAACTTATTCTATTGCAGAAGAAAGCAGTGCGCGCTATCGCCAATTCTTCATATGACGCTCATACGCAACCTATTTTCAGCGCCCTTAATTTACAACCGATCACCTCCATATACCGTAGTATTTTACTCAAGCGTTTCACTGCAGCGAAAAAACAGAACACGAATTTTTTCGAGCATTTATCTCTATTGACAATGAATTCTAACATTTACAACACACGCCACAGAGAAACATGGCACGTTCCTAAAGTGCGCACTAACTACGGTCAACAAATGTTACGCCACACACTGCCATCTTTGTTGGAACTCATTGGAAACTCAATAGACACCTATCTCTCCTTTTAATGGGCTCATTGTGTATTCCTTTTTCTTCTTTTTTTTTTCCTCTGGTATACACTGACGCCATGAATGCTTAACCAATTTTCTCCGTCAATAACTTATTATTTATAGATGTGAATTTCAAGGCTGTATTATTTGTATCATTTTATACTATTCGCTTTCTGTAATACAATTTCTTGCAGCATTCTATTATTGATTTTTATCCGTATGCATTTATGCTATGCAATTGTTCACTAATGTTCACTTTTTTTTCTCGTTTATCCATTATTGTATGTTTGTGTTCTCTTTATTGTGCACAGTGCCATTTTTGTAGGGGGTACAGACCCCGTCAAGCCGATTTCATTTGGCTTTTTGTCTGTACTCCTGTCATCTGTACATGTACAGATGCAAATAAACTTGAATTGAATTGATTCACTTCATAACCAGCAAGCTTTCTTTAAAAAAGAAACTCCCGAGTGAGCATCGTGTCGTAACCTCCCTCTGTCAAACGTAGCCGATCGTCGAAGCTCATAAATTATCCGGACTATCGTGCCGACAGTGGGCCTCTTCGATTTTAGGAGTTCTGGCAGCCCGCTGGCAGCCAGCTAGTTCCGGTTCTGTTAGGAAGTCACGTGGGCTGGGATCCCAAGACAACCCGAACCTGCCCGAAGTTTTCAGAATCGAACACCGGGACAGCTGGCCAAATGTAAACATGCTACCAGCATGGCAGCGCCCGGCGAGGCCGGCGCGCGCTTGGCGTAGTCGGCCCATGTATACATTGCCAGCTTGAAAATATATAGTTGCATTCAGGGATACGATCACTTTCGCGCGATTTCGCGCAATTCGGCGCAGAGCGCGCACTGGGGCAACCTTACCTTGCGCAGCGCAACAGATGGCTTCCGACGTGGCGGATGACAAGACGAGAAATCGCGCGTAAATGATTGTATACTCGAAAGCGATATTTCGAGGATCCCTGCTCGCAGCGATCACGTTGCCCAGCGGCGACATTGATGAGTTGGCGTTGTGTCATCACAAGACATGAAAAAGCAGGTTATCGGGTACGTACGTCTCATATGCATAAAATTTCGTGCCGACCTGCTTGGGCTTCGATTTCAGAAAGTTTGTTGTGGCAGATTTTGCTTCTCATTTTGACCCTAAGTAGCTGGGGACGCGGCTGGCGCATGAAAATGCACGCCGCCTGTGACCAGCGAAACGCTTCACACATTGGTCACAATCATGAGAGCAATAAGACAATGCACGTGTGTCTAATGTAACGAGTGCAATCAGTGCATTCTTAGATCCACGGCCTGCAGTCAAACACATATCGGTTTCGAGCTTCCACCTAGGCATACGACGGAGAGACGGAGCGAACACGGGCTAGCTGCAAAGCCTTCGCTAACAGCAGAAAAAGGTGATATGTACATACGCCAGATTATGTGAAAAGGAAGGCCACCAGAGAAAGACGAACCCAAAATGTACCACAATGTGTGAATGAGCGTCTACAACATGCGTGGAACACGATGCAGATAACATGCACGCATGAGAGCGCAGCGCGCTGATCACATCCGCGAAGAAGCCTTCAGGGGACATACACACACACGAAAGCTTCAAACTGTTCACCACTGCTCGTATCACATGCACCACTTCGCAATGCGGAACGGAGCGTAAGCACCTAAAAAAGATAACGCTAGAAGTAAGGAAATCCGAAGATGAACGTAGACAGTTGGCTGAGCGAGGTAAATTTAAATCCTCAGCGCCCGCGTTAAAAATTATGGGGTTTTACGTGCCAAAACCACTTTCTGATTATGAGGCACGCCGTAGTGGAGTACTCCGGAAATTTCGACCACCTGGGGTTCTTTAACGTGCACCTAAGCCTAAGCACACGGGTGTTTTCGCATTTCGCCCCCATCGAAATACGGCCGCCGTGGCCCGGATTCGATCCCGCGACCTCGTGCTCAGCAGCCCAACACCATAGCCACCGAGCAACTACGGTGGCTAACGCCCTCGTTGCAATCCGTGAAGTCCCCGCAAAGATGGCGGCGAGCGCCCATCGCAGTCGTCTGCTAGCCAGAGAACTTCCAGAGAACAGCCAGACCAAAATCGTCCTGGCAGCTTCTGGCAGCCCGCGGGTAGCCAGAACCGTCCAGCGCGAGCAAAACGAACGCCCGGCGGAAGTGCGCAGCGCGGTGAGCGGAGCAAACCGAGAAAAACGAAGACGCTCTGGCTGGCTCTGGCAGGCTGCGAGTAGCCAGAAGTGGAAAATCGAAGCCCAGTGATCACGTACAGGAAGACTGCGGGCGAGGCTGCTGTCCGGCGACACGGCCTTTGCGTGAAAAGGCAAAGGCACTGCAAACTTAAGTTCACGAACGTGCTGAGATAAAAAAGTTGTGTTGCTACCCTGTGAGTCACGATGTTGGGTCACCATGGATAGGGACTGCGAAAGGAGTGTAGGATCCCGTCGGGGTGTTTATTCGAGTTAGTTCGAGCTGTGAATCGTTCCGGGACCGTCACTATATAGTTTGGCTGCCTTGTTACCGTAGGCGCTTGCATAAGGTCTGTAGTACAATGCGTCTTCGTGCCGACGTCAAGATGGTTGGTTGTCAGGTCGGCTAGCTTGTTATCCGCCGCTCATATTCTGCGTATTTTAACGTATGTACCATCGCTGGGCATGTTTCGTACGTTTCCTTGGTATGCGCACTAACAGGACAGCGCGAGCCGAACCCCCCCCCCCCCCTTTTTTTTTTTTGCTTACGCTATTTTGGACTGTGCGCTGCTTTGAGTTGCACGGAGCCACACTGCTATTATTTTCTAATGTGAATGCAGCACACGTGTCATTTTATGAAGCCGACGCACTAAGTCGCGCAGTCAGCTGTATTTGCTCGTATTTACATGTCATTACACTGCTGTGCAGCGGTGGCGTAGAGGCAGAACACCCGCCTCGCGTGCAAAGAGGTCCGTGGCTCGAATCCCGGTGCCGCGCAATTTTCCACCGGATTAAAAAAAATCCGCGTGTTGATAAAATTGCATAAACAGGCCTGGAGTGTGGCCTGATCCCGGTGACCAGAACCGGTAACGCACTCCCTCACCAGAGCAGGATTGGCCACCCTGGTGCAGTACTTGGCCACAACCTCCTATATGAACACAACAATCAAACCCCGGCCCCCTCAGTCCCCAGCAGCTGCGAAGCAACTGACCACGGCGGCGGTCAGACCTGCGACACTGCAGAGGGTGCTAAGAATCCCTGGCTCCAGACAGGCCGCCATTGGAATATGAACCTGGCAATGTTTAACGCTAGAACGCTAGCTAGTGAAACGAGTCTAGATGTGCTATTGGAGGAAGTAGAGGGCAGTAAATGGGATATAATAGGGCTCAGTGAAGTTAGGAGGCCAAAAGAAGCATATACAGTGCTAAAAAGCGGGCACGTCCTGTACTACCGGGGCTTAGCGGAGAGACGAGAACTAGGAGTCGGATTCCTGATTAATAAGAACATAGCTGGTAACATACAGGAATTCTATAGCATTAACGAGAGAGTGGCAGGTCTTGTTGTGAAATTTAATAAGAGGTACAAAATGAAGGTTGTACAGGTCTACGCCCCTACATCCAGTCATGATGACCAGGAAGTCGAAAGCTTCTATGAAGATGTGGAATCGCCGTTGGGTAAAGTCAAAACAATATACAGTATACTGATGGGCGACTTCAATGCCAAGGTAGGCAAGAAGCAGGCTGGAGACAAGGCAGTGGGGGAATATGGCATAGGCACTAGGAATAGCAGGGGAGAGTTATTAGTAGAGTTTGCGGAACAAAATAATATGCGGATAATGAATACCTTCTTCCGCAAGCGAGATAGCCGAAAGTGGACGTGGAGGAGCCCGAACGGCGAGACTAGAAATGAAATAGACTTCAAACTCTGCGCTAACCCTGGCATCATACAAGATGTGGACGTGCTCGGGAAGGTGCGCTGCAGTGACCATAGGATGGTAAGAACTCGAATTAGCCTAGACCTGAGGAGGGAACGGAAGCAATTGGTACATAAAAAGTCGATCAATGAGTTAGCGGTAAGAGGGAAAATAGAGGAATTCCAGATCAAGCTACAGAACAGGTATTCTTCTTTAACTCAAGAAGAGGACCTTAGTGTTGAAGCAGTAAACGGCAATCTTGTGGGCATCATTAAGGAGTGTGCAATAGCAGTCGGTGGTAACTCCGTTAGACAGGATACCAGTAAGCTATCGCAGGAGACGAAAGATCTCATCAAGAAACGCCAATGTATGAAAGCCTCTAACACTACAGCTAGAATAGAACTCGCAGAACTTTCGAAGTTAATCAACAAGCGTAAGACAGCTGACATAAGGAAGTATAATATGGATAGAATTGAACATGCTCTCAGGAACGGAGGAAGCCTAAAAGCAGTGAAGAAGAAACTAGGAATTGGTAAGAATCAGATGTATGCGTTAAGAGACAAAGCCGGCAATATCATTACTAATATGGATGAGATATTTCAAGTGGCTGAGGAGTTCTATAGAGATTTATACAGTACCAGTGGCACCCACGACGATAATGGAAGAGAGAATAGTCAAGAGGAATTCGAAATCCCACAGGTAACACCGGAAGAAGTAAAGAAAGCCTTGGGAGCTATGCAAAGGGGCAAGGCAGCTGGGGATGATCAGGTAACAGTAGATTTGTTGAAGGATGGTGGGCAGATTGTTCTAGAGAAACTGGCCACCCTATATACGCAATGCCTCATGACTTCGAGCATACCGGAATCTTGGAAAAACGCTAACATAATCCTAATCCATAAGAAAGGGGACGCCAAAGACTTGAAAAATTATAGACCGATCAGTTTACTGTCCGTTGCCTACAAAGTATTTACTAAGGTAATTGCAAATAGAATCAGAAACACCTTAGACTTCCGTCAACCAAAGGACCAGGCAGGATTCCCTAAAGGCTACTCAACTATAGACCATATTCACACTATCAATCAGGTGATAGAAAATGTACGGAATATAATCAACATTTATATGTAGCTTTCATTGATTACGAGAAAGCGTTTGATTCAGTCGAAACCTCAGCAGTCATGGAGGCATTGCGTAATCAGGGTGTAGACGAGCCGTATGTAAATATTGACACGTGTACTTATCTTTATCGGGCAACCACGTTTCGCCGCTTAACAACTGTAATCGCACAGCGAGGGACGCGCCTGCATGTATCCGACGTTTCTGGAAAGTTATCGACGCTTCTATCCGCGTGTCTGTTGTCGCCGCACCTTGTGTTATCAGATTTCATCGCGTGACACGAATGGTGTAGAACTTTGTGGAAGACACGCGGGTCCCATCAGTTAATCTGGAACATTCGACGACTGATCTATAAAAGCCGACGCGCTTGACCCGCTAATCAGATTTTCGACGATCGCCGACTGTGTTCGCCGCTTTCGTTGTGCTATAAGTGTAGCCTGTTTTGTGGGCACAGGTTCGCCCAATAAAAATCTAGTTTTGCCTTTCACAGTATTGTTACTGTGTTCTTAACGTCACCACCACGTGACATCTGGTGGAGGTGCTTTTCGTTCATGTACCGGACGCCCCCGACAAGCCGTGATCCAAGCCCGGACCGCAAAGAGAACACCAGCGTAGTCCCGGAGCATCGAGCAAGCCGCCGTCTTCAACAGCTGCCCCCGGAGCACGGACTTCTACCTGAGAAGACCAAGAAGATTGTGGACAAGGCAACCCCAATGGCAGCCCCAGCGTCCCCCATCGTGCTGCAGCAGCCCAGGGAACCACCGACGTTCCGCGGTTCCACATTTGAGGACCCGGAAAGCTGGCTGGAAACGTATGAGAGGGTCGCTACGTTTAACAGCTGGACGAGCGACGACAAGCTGCGACATGTCTATTTCGCTTTGGAGGACGCCGCCAGAACGTGGTTCGAGAATCAAGCCACCTTGACGACGTGGGACCTGTTCCGAAGCGGCTTCCTGCAAACATTTACAAGCGTCGTGCGAAAAGACCGAGCCCATGGAGACCAGAACGCAGCTGCCGAATGAGACGATCGCGATCTTCACTGAGGAAATGAGCCGTCTGTTCCGCCACGCCGACCCAGAAATGTCCGAGGAGAAGAAAGTACGCCTACTGATGCGTGGTGTAAAGGAGGAACTTTTCGCCGGAATGGTAAGAAGCCCACCGAAGACCGTCGACGAGTTTCTTCGTGAGGCGACGAGCATCGAAAAGACACTCGAGATGCGAAACCGGCAATTCGACCGCCGCACGAACGCGACAAACTACGCCGGACTTCAGTCACTGGCCACCGACGACCTACGCGAGACTATCCGAGCTGTCGTGCGGGAGGAGCTACAAAAGCTGTTCCCGTCATCACAGCCTCAAGTGGCTTCGATTGCCGACGCCGTGCGTGAGGAACTCCAACAACAACTTGGAGTAGCCCGTGAATCGCCGCAGCCTGAGCCGCAAGCGATGACCTACGCCGCCGTCGCACGCCGTCAAGGTCCCCCTCCGCGACCGCGCCAGGGCCCTGTCACGCCGCAATTCCGTCGTCCGCCGCCGCCGCCGCCGCCAGCACGACCACCCGTCGCCCAGCGCAGCTACCCGAGGAAGACAGACGTTTGGCGCGCTCCTGACCACCGCCCGCTCTGCTACCACTGCGGGGAAGCCGGCCATGTGTACCGCCGATGCCCATACCGGGAGATGGGACTGCGAGGTTTCGCCGTTAACGCGCCGCGGCCACAGATTGGCGAACGACCTCGCGATATCGCCGACTACCTCGCCGCCAATCAGTGGAGCCCTCGACGAGCTTCCCGTTCGCCGTCACCAGGCCGCTACCTGTCGCCGCAGCGCCGACCATACACTGGCCCAGCCCGCGGCCGGTCCGTCAGCCCATATCCGGAAAACTAAAAACAGCAACCGATGGAGGTGCGGTTGCTGTTCGTCGAACTGACGAAGATCCTCCGCCGCCGACGAAGACGACGAAGCAACCATCTCGACGACTTAATGACGACACGCCGCCGCCCCGACGAAGTCAGGAAGCCAAGACTACACCGACGAAAGACGACTTGACGACGCGACGTTCAAGCTTCAGTTCAACACGACGCAGCCGTGATCCGACGCCAAGACCAAACTGCAACGCCAGACAAAGAACCACCGACCTCGACGTGCTTCTCGACGGCCACGCAGTTACCGCCTTAGTGGACACAGGGGCTGATTACTCCGTCATGAGTGGACACATCGCCGCCCAGTTGAAGAAGGTTAAGACTGCATGGGAAGGCCCTCAAATTCGCACCGCTGGAGGACACCTCATCACGCCGACTGGAATCTGCACGGCAAGAATAACCATTCATGACCGGACTTACCCTGCCACTTTCGTTATCCTCCAACAGTGTTCACGAGACGTCATTCTCGGTATGGACTTCCTGAACCAACACGGCGCAATCATCGACCTAAAGTCACAGTCAATAACGCTGTCGGAAGATAAAGCGATACCGCCGGAGAGCCCTCGTAGTCACCACGCCTTGAGTGTGCTCGAAGATCAAGTGAGCATCCCGCCTCGCTCCAGCATTGTTATTTTGGTCGGCACCGAAACACCCGCTGACGTAGAAGGTGTCATCGAAGGCGACCAACGTCTACTGCTGGACCGTGAAATTTGCGTCGCAAGAGGGATCGCTCGACTGCACGGAGGAAACACAAAGGTGTTGCTGACAAACTTCAGCCAGGAATTCAAGCACATCAACAAGGGCACGACGATCGCATACATCGAGGAAATTCAGGAAACCAGCGATGCGTTTGTCCTCTCGGATTCTGTCGCATCTACCCCGACGACCGTAGTTACCGAGCCAGACTTCGTCATAAATCCAAGTCTCCCCGCGATTAAGCAGCAACAGCTCAGAAGTCTGCTTCGACGATACAAAGGCTGTTTTTCGACGTCATCGAGGATTCGACAAACACCAGTCGCAAAGCATCGCATAATAACCGAAGAGTGCGCTCGACCACTACGCCAGAGCCCTTACCGAGTTTCGACACGGGAACGTGAAGCTATAAGAGAACAAGTCGACGAAATGCTGCGCGACGACATCATCCAGCCGTCGAAAAGCCCGTGGGCATCCCCTGTTGTCCTGGTAAAGAAAAAGGACGGAACCCTACGTTTCTGTGTCGATTATCGTCGACTGAACAAGATCACGAAGAAGGATGTATACCCCCTCCCACGGATAGACGACGCATTGGATCGGCTCTGCAACGCTAAATACTTCTCGTCGATGGACCTCAAGTCTGGCTATTGGCAAATAGAAGTCGACGAAAGAGATCGCGAAAAGACCGCCTTCATCACCCCAGACGGCCTCTACGAGTTCAAGGTTATGCCATTTGGACTGTGCTCGGCGCCTGCAACGTTCCAGCGCGTGATGGACACGGTTTTAGCAGGATTGAAGTGGCAGACCTGTCTCGTTTACTTGGATGACGTCGTTGTCTTCGCCGGAAATTTCGACGATCACCTTAGGCGGCTTGCAACAGTACTCGAGGCCATCAAGTCATCAGGCCTCACTCTGAAGCCAGAAAAGTGCCGCTTCGCCTACGATGAGCTTCTGTTCCTAGGCCACGTCATCAGCAAGTCTGGAGTCCGCCCCGACCCGCAGAAGACAGCTGCCATCGCAAAGTTCCCGCAGCCCACCGACAAGAAGGCAGTGCGTAGATTTCTTGGCATGTGCGCCTACTACAGGCGATTTGTCAAGGACTTTTCACGCATTGCTGAGCCGCTGACACAGCTAACTAAATGTGACGTCGAGTTCAAGTGGGAAACGCCGCAGGCCGACGCATTTGAAGAACTCAAACGACGCATGCAGTCGCCGCCCGTACTTGCGCACTTCGACGAGCACGCCGATACCGAAATCCACACTGACGCCAGTAGCCTAGGCCTCGGTGCCGTCCTAGTCCAGAGAAAAGATGGACATGAACACGTGATAGCTTACGCTAGCCGGTCGTTGTCGAAAGCGGAAGGCAATTATTCCACAACGGAAAAGGAATGCCTCGCCATCGTTCGGGCTACAGTGAAATTTCGCCCCTACCTATATGGCAGGCCATTCAGAGTGGTCAGCGACCATCACGCGTTGTGTTGGCTAGCTAACTTAAAGGACCCTTCAGGACGGCTGGCACGGTGGAGCCTCAGACTACAAGAATACGACATCACTGTAACATACAAGTCCGGACGAAAACACTCAGATGCCGATTGCCTATCACGCGCCCCCACTGACCCGCCGCCGCAAGATAACGAGGATGACGACGCCTTCCTTGGAATAATAAGCGCGGAAGACTTCGCCGATCAACAACGAGGGGACCCGGAGCTAAAAGCCCCTGTCGAGTATTTGGAAGGGCACACCGACGTTGTCCCTAGGGCATTTAAGCGTGGATTATCTTCGTTCACGCTTCAAAACAACCTACTCGTGAAGAAAAACTTCTCACCAGTCCGCGCCAACTACCTTCTTGTTGTTCCGTCGGCGCTGCGTCCAGAAGTACTGCACGCCTTACACGACGATCCAACTGCTGGGCACCTCGGATTCTCCCGGACGCTGTCGAGGATACATGAAAGGTATTACTGGCCGCGTCTGACCGCCGACGTCGCCCGTTACGTCAAGACATGCCGAGACTGTCAACGACGCAAGACACCACCGACAAGGCCAGCAGGGTTACTACAGCCGATCGAACCTCCTCGTCGACCATTCGAGCAGATTGGGATGGATTTGTTGGGGCCGTTTCCGACGTCAACATCCGGGAATAAGTGGATCGTCGTGGCGACAGACTATCTCACCCGCTTCGCTGAAACAAAAGCTCTACCGAAAGGCAGCGCAGCCGAGGTGGCGAAATTTTTCGTCGAGAACATCCTGCTGCGACATGGCGCCCCAGAAGTCCTCATCACCGACAGAGGAACGGCTTTTACAGCAGAGCTCACCCAAGCCATTCTGCAATATAGCCAGACAAGCCACAGGAGGACAACTGCCTACCATCCGCAAACGAATGGTCTCACGGAGCGCCTGAATAAGACCCTCGCCGACATGCTAGCGATGTACGTCGACGTTGAGCACAAGACGTGGGACGCGGTCCTACCGTATGCAACATTCGCGTACAACACGGCGGTGCAAGAAACAACACAGATCACGCCGTTTAAGCTGGTTTATGGCAGGAACCCGACGACGACGCTTGACACCATGCTGCCGCACGTAACTGACGAAGAGAATGTTGACGTCGCTAGCTATCTCCAGCGCGCCGAAGAAGCCCGACAGCTCGCCCGCCTGCGGATCAAGAACCAGCAGAGGACCGACAGCCGACACTACAACCTCCGACGACGCTTCGTCGAGTACCAGCCCGGCGACCGTGTTTGGGTGTGGACCCCGATACGCCGACGAGGACTCAGTGAAAAACTACTGCGACGATATTTCGGACCCTACAAGGTCATTCGACGTATTGGCGCACTGGACTATGAGGTCGTGCCAGACGGAATTTCGCATTCACAGCGGCGCCGCGCACGATCTGAAGTGGTCCACGTGGTGCGTCTGAAACCATTTTACGGACGCTGATGAACTTCCTTAGTTTGTTGTTTTCTTTGCTACGAGTGCTTTTCTTTGTTACTTTCGTTTGTTAGCAGCATCGGGTCGATGCTTTTTAAGAGGGGGGTAATGACACGTGTACTTATCTTTATCGGGCAACCACGTTTCGCCGCTTAACAACTGTAATCGCACAGCGAGGGACGCGCCTGCATGTATCCGACGTTTCTGGAAAGTTATCGACGCTTCTATCCGCGTGTCTGTTGTCGCCGCACCTTGTGTTATCAGATTTCATCGCGTGACACGAATGGTGTAGAACTTTGTGGAAGACACGCGGGTCCCATCAGTTAATCTGGAACATTCGACGACTGATCTATAAAAGCCGACGCGCTTCACCCGCTAATCAGATTTTCGACGATCGCCGACTGTGTTCACCGCTTTCGTTGTGCTATAAGTGTAGCCTGTTTTGTGGGCACAGGTTCGCCCAATAAAAATCTAGTTTTGCCTTTCACAGTATTGTTACTGTGTTCTTAACGTCACCACCACGTGACAATATACTGAAAGATATCTATAGCGGCTCCACAGCCACCGTAGTCCTCCATAAAGAAGGCAACAAAATCCCAATAAAAAAGGCGTCAGGCAGGGAGATACGATCTCTCCGATGCTATTCACAGCGTGTTTACAGGAGGTATTCAGAGACCTGGATTGGGAAGAATTGGGGATAAGAGTTAGTGGAGAATACCTTAGTAACTTGCGATTCGCTGATGATATTGCCTTGCTTAGTAACTCAGGGGACCAACTGCAATGCATACTCACTGACCTGGAGAGGCAAAGCCGAAGGGTGGGTCTAAAAATTAATCTGCAGAAAACTAAAGTAATGTTTAACAGTCTCGGAAGGGAACAGCAGTTTACAACAGGTAGTGAGGCACTGGAAGTGGTAAGGGAATACATCTACTTAGGACAGGTAGTGACTGCGGATCCGGATCATGAGACTGAAATAATCAGAAGAATAAGAATGGGCTGGGGTGCGTTTGGCAGGCATTCTCAAATCATGAACAGCAGGTTGCCACTATTCCTCAAGAGGAAAGTGTATAACAGCTGTGTGTTACCAGTGCTCACGTATGGGGCAGAAACCTGGAGGCCTACGAAAATGGTTCTGCTGAAATTGAGGACGAAATTGAGGTTCTGCTGAAATTGGCCCGCGCAAGACCGCGGCCCTCGCGGTCCAACAAATCGCCGAAGCTTTTCCCGCTTCCGTTTTGGCGGCGGACCGCATGCAAACCGCAGCGATTTCGGCGTAGCCAACGAATGTTGTCCGGCAACAGAGTGTCTTCAGCCAAATCCAATCTATTTTTGGGCTCAGCAAAAGCCAGTCAAGCCAGTCGTTTCATGTCCGCCGTTCCGCCTACACCTGCGTCCAGCAGATATATTTCTTAAACACCGTGTCTAAAGGCCGATCCACACGACGGACCAAGTGCGCGGACCGCTCGGTCACGTGATGCGACGTCACGGCCCGCCGCGGTCCGGTCCGGCGCAGAGCACATCCACACGGCGGACCGCCATAGCAGACGCCAGAGCAGACCAACCAGCTACACTCTCGGCCAGAGTGTCATCATTCTGATAATTCCGGCTCGAGTCCCACAAAGCCGGGAACTGCTCAACGAGGGATACAAAATGAAAAAAATCTCCTCGTCACTCCAAGAGGACACGGTGTTTAAAAAATATATCTGTTGCACGCACGTGTAGGCGGAGCGGCGGACATGAAACGGCTGGCTTGACTGGCTTTTGCTGAGCCGAAAACTAAATTGGATTTGGCTGAAGACACTCTGTTGCCGGACAAGATTCGTTGGCTACGCCAAAATCGCTGCGGTTTGCATGCGGTCCGCCGCCAAAACGGAAGCGGGAAAAGCCTCGGCGATTTGTTGGACCGCGAGGGCAGCGGTCTTGCGCGGGCCAACGGCGGTCCGCACGAACTGGTGACGTCCTATCACGTGATGCGCGGACCGCGGTCCAAAAGAGCAATTTGGTCCGTCGTGTGGATCAGCCGTAACGAACGGCATGCGCGTTATCAGCATGACATAACATTCCCGACAATAAAGTAGCAGGCGCGGCGTTTTCAAGAAAGGAAACGCAAGCAAGGCAAATGACGATTATCGTTGTGTGGAAGAGGTACACGTGCACCCCAAAGGGTGAAATTTTGCCTAAGAGTGTACACTATACACTAAAAAAAATTTACACCCTTTGAGGCATATCTTGTCCCACAACGATAATCGTCATCTGTTTTGCCCGCGTTTCCTTTCTTTAACGCTGGGAGCTCGGTACTTCCCAGTCACGAACGGCATGCGCGTTATCAATGTGACGCAGTATTCTCGACAGGAAAGTAACGAGCGCCGAGTTTTCAAGAAAGGAAACGCAAGCAAGGCAGATGACGATTATCGTTATGGGACAAATATACGCCCCAAAGGGTGCAACCGTTTTAAGAGTGTACACTCTTAGAAAAATTTACACCCTTTGGGGCGTATCTTGTCCCACACCAATAATCGTCATCTGTCTTGCCCGCGTTTCCTTTCTTTAACGCTGCGAGCCCGGTACTTTCCAGTGACGAACGGCATGCGCGTTATCAGTGTGACGCAGCATTCTCGACAGGAAAGTAGCGAGCGCCGAGTTTCTAGAAAGGAAACGCAAGCAAGGCAGATGACGATTATTGTTGTGGGACAGATATACACCCCAAAGGGTGCAACCGTTTTAAGAGTGTAAGAAAAATTTACACCCTTTGAGTCGTATCAATTGCCACACAACAATAAACGTCATCTCTCTTGTCCGCATTTCCTTTCGTTAACGCTGCGAGCCCGGTATTTCCCAGTAGCGAACAGCATGCACGCTATCAGCATGACATAGCATTGCCGACAGGAAAGTAGTGGGGACGGCGTTTTCAAGAAAGGAAACGCAAGCATGGCAGAAGGCGATTATTCTTGTGTGGCAGATATACACCCCAAAGGGTGTAAACTTTTTTTTAGAGTGTATCATTGTGCTGGGTGTTGCTTGTTCTGCTGGGTACACGTTCGACCAATAGACAGCTAATTTCGACACTTGCGTTGGGCTGCTGTGGTTCGTCACCGTCATTACAACGTGACAACGCACACGATGAAGAATATGACAACCCCGGGTTTTAACGTGGTTAGGTGAAAGGAAACGCCGCCGGAAAGGTAATGCAGCCGTTTTCTTGAAGTGCGATTTCACTTATTTTGTCATACAAGCTCCAGCTGAACTAGAATCTCCTTGGTGCAGGGTTTAAAAAAAAACTAATCATTCGCGCCTTCTTTCATCTTCCAGGTTCAACATGTTAAGCTCTTATACGTATAATATGAATACGTTCTTGCACTTGTTAAGGTGTTCCCTGCAGACATTTGCTTTTCCAGGAAGCTTCTTGAGCTCTCAAAAGTCACCTGTCCCAAAGAAGATAGCAGAGGAGCCAACCAGAGGTCAGGTAGCTCTACATCTATAGTCTCCTCAGCCCCCGTACGCCTTGTACATATGGTGGTTTTGGAGCTATTACGAATCATAAAATGGTTTCAGTTTACGTTTCGCTTTCTGCACCTAAACCAAGCATATCGTACACCTTGCTTCCCAATTTTAAGAACGCGGACGATGTTTCCTATATTTATATGCAGTGTGTTTCAGCTAACTTGGGCCAAGTATTAAAAATTAAACATAGGGGCTACACGTATCGAATTGCCGCAGTATTGTTCCGAGCCATATGAAGCAGGCCATGATATCTTTTTCAATCCGCCAAGCTGGGTAACTAGCAAAGTTTGCTTAATAAACTTTTTACATATTAACTTATTAACTCATGCGAGAGAGCTCCAATACAAAAGTTGTAGCACTTGTTCATAAACATCGAATTATTTCATCGTTGATAAGATACCTGCCCTGTTTAATTTCTTTCCAGATTTTCTTTGAAGTGTGCGAAATTCTTTAAAAATATCACGTGACTGTCGGCTAACGCGCTGTGCTTTTGGTGCCCTCAAATGTAAGCTGAACGAATTAGCCAAGGCTGCTCTGCGCACTAATATCGATTGAACAGGCCGCTGCGGCGCTAAACCTGAGCCAACGTCGACGACGGGTGCATGTGGCATCGTATCCGTTGGTGTTTGCTCTTTTACAGCAAAGCAGTGTCGAACGCGGTCAATTTCGTCAAAGTATGCCACAGCGGTGCCTTTACTGATGTGCCGGCGTTCATTGGTGAAATTTGTCAACAGCACCTTTGCACGACTGCCGATTAGGCTGACGATACCCCAAGCGATGGCAACACCTCGGTCGAGCAGAAGTGCAGTTAATTGTTCAGCCACACCGTTCTCATTACACTGTTCTTCGCAACTGACGGAGACAAGACTGCATGATAGTGGCGGTATGCAGACGCCTTCGTCGGGGTCACGTAACTATGTACGTTGGCGGTCTTCGTCGTGGTTCGTGTCTATACTGATTGATAGGGTTATCTCGCCGCCCCGTATGTTAACCACGACGCCGTACTCCCGCAAGAAATTCATTCCAAGGATGCGCGATCTGTAGCACTCTTGTGAAACCCTAAAAGTGGTGACAAAACTTGTATTTCCTATCTGGGGTCGTGCAGTAAATTTGCCTGTAGGTGTCATTATCTGGCCCCCGGCATTTCTAATATAAGGGCCCGCCCATTGTGTTTTGAGTTTCTCAAGCCTGTCTGCCAGCCGCTCACTCTCTATCGAAAAGTCTGCGCCAGAGTCAACTAAAGCTATCACTTCGTGCCCATCAATCGTTAAGAGTAGGCTGGCACTCGCAAATTCGCCGACGTTCCGGTCCTCCAGGTTGCTCTGCTTGTTTCTCAGTAATAATGGGAGACTTTTGGCGGTTCGACGACTTGAAACCTTTCCCTCGTAGGTCGCTGCTTTCAGTTTTGGGTTTGGAAAGCGCCCTCTTGCCCCGTCGGTGAGACTGCGACGGTTCAGCGAAGAAAAACGTAACGGAGACGGCGAAGGCGACAGGAGATTAGCTGATCAAGCTGTCTTGTTCCCCAGTGAAACTGTCGTCGAAGCGTGTATGTCTTCCTTGAAACTGTTGCGGAGTGGCAGGTGACATTTCCCAGATGCCACCCTGGCGATGAGGGCGAAAACTATGTGCCCTGGCTCTCCACAATGAAAGCGCAATGGTCGGTGAACAACAGTCCTGCGAGGCTGGACTCGCCCGAAATGCTCCCTACGTATCCAGGCAGCAACAGGCGGCCGCTGGTGGTGCTGTCGTACTGACACGATAGAAAGTGGGCGACAGACAGCGTCTGCGTCGCTGTATCCGCGCAAGCGCGGCTCGGGACATGGTTCCAGGGAACGGCTCGGGGAGATGCAAATGCTTGCCGGACCTTTTGGCGGACAACTTCACCGACCGAAGCAACGGTAAACTCCTTCAGTGTCGCTATTTCCTTCGCAATCTCCTCGCGTACAATGTATCTTATCAGTTGACGCAGCGAGGTCCCGTCAGTCACTGCCAGTACTGCGGCTCCTGCAGGGGCACCGTTACCCTGGCGTTCGTATTGCCGGCAACGCTGTCCTGTGGCTTCCCAAATGCTGTGGCTTCCCAAATGGCTATTGCTGTGGCTTACCAAAAGCTTCTGGGGTCCCAGCTCTACCCTCTCTCCGGAAAAATGAAAGCTCTCTGCCTAAGAGTGACAGTGTTGTGAGTTCCGGCATTTCTCTTTGCATATCTGAACGATCGCATCATGAATGTGAAAAGCCCCAGGCGGGAAGTCTCGCGTCGCGGCTGCAACGACAGCACGTCACCAACTGGAACGAAACACAGCGTTTCAAATGACGGCGTTTAGCACAGACTCCCGTCATATACACACATTTTGTTTTCACCAATGTTCTACATCGAACTTCCCCTTCCGCCCCCCCCCCCCTAGAAAATAAAGTGCAGCTAAAGAACACGTTGCATAACTGCGAGTCGGCCTAGTTGGAACAGATTCATTTTCTTTAACTTTTTGTGTGCAAACAAACAGGGACGAAGAAGAGGAGCAACACAACGACGAGCGCTTTCTAACAACTGGTTTTAAAAACTTTTGTGCGCAAACCAGTTGTTAAAAAGCGCTCGTCCTTGTGTTGCTCCTCTTCTTCGTCCCTGTTTGCGCACGAAAAGTTTAAAAAGAAATAAAAAAGCATAGATAGAAAGAAAAAAATTATCAGCCTTTATACGAAACCCCTTGCTTTCCTTTCGGACAGCAAACCTCTTAATGACGGCTAAAACCGCTTAAATATATATCACTTAAGTTTTTGCAATCCTTTGATTAAAATTCATCTAACATTTCTTAAGTACTGGGGCGGAATCGAACCCGGGTCATATGCATGGCGTCCCAACTATCATGCATTGCCGCGCGACTGGCCACTCGAGGCACTTTGCGTGTATTCGCAGGCTTCTTTCACGCTCGGAAAGAACACTTTTATGTAGCACGTAATCTACTACAGAAAGCCGTTACGAGGTGTCTTTTTCATGTTGCTCGACATTTTTCCCATTGACAATCTAATTATACTATTTGAGAAGTCGATTAATTATTGAAGACTTAATTATTATCAAATTAGGCGGAATGAATAGATAGATGAGTATCTCCAAACGACGGCAAACAACATCACATTTGTTCTTGTCCAGTTACGTGGCATTTGAACATCTGTTCTTTTTCTTTAATTCTCGGTGCATGATGGTTGGGACACCTTGTATATTCACATAATCTTGTCGGAATATATATTCGCACACACGCCACGCGCGTACTTGGCGGTGGCGGCGGCAGGTGGTGCAGTGTGTTCCGAGGGAAGCGCCACCAGGAGCAGCACGGTCGCATACACCCTTCAAATGCACGGCGCGTTTCTTCGGTGGTGATACGCTGTGCCGCAACAGTGCTTAAATGCTAATCGCACTATCACCGGCATTCATCGTGAGATGGGCACTGCTAGATTTTTTTTTCTTTCTTTTCAACACCGAGAAAGAGGAGTTTTTAAAATTTCATAATTCAGAAACGGTCCAAGATGAAAACCCGCGGCACGTCCCGGTGGAAAAAGAAAAATGCTACAGCTCTTACTTGTGACACGAAACGCTCAGTCTACCAAAATATAAGATTGCTAAATCTTTAGTACACAAGTATTACACTAAGTGCTTCCGAACTTCATTACACCGTGGCAAAGCTGCGTTTGTGCAACAGCTCTGCATGGCCTCAGACGGGATGTTGTAACGGTTTCTATCAGCACGGCCTGACATGAACTCGGAGCCCATGGCTTTAGCATAATGCTGTCGTCGCCGCCGAAGGCAGGCTGCACAGCCACCTTCTTGCCTGCACAGCAAAGTAGCCTGCGTCGTTCTTGATTGGAATGCTGGTCTTCGCGACATTGTCTCATTTGCCGCCTGTTTAGCCATGCACGAAGAAGCCAGTGATCGACAGCATAGGATCACTTACCAGGATTCTTGAGGCATAGTGAGTATGCCGTAGCGAACCCGGAAAGTGGATTTGCTTCGTCTCCATACGCACCCGTTACCTTCACTGCGAAAATAGGGAGGAAGGGTTAACCACAGCATTCCCATCAACAGCAAACGTTGCAGGCACTGTAGAACGGGCAAAGCGACAACCAGCACCGGCGCAATAAAAAAAAAAAGCGGCCAGAGCAATTCATGAAGAGAGTTTTAGCTTGTTCGTGAACGCATTAACTAGAGTTGCGAAAGTACCAACCTTTTCGAATACGAATAGTAAGCAATATAGAATCCAATATCAAAGAGTCAAACGCATACGCATATACAGGGTGTCTCACGTAAATTGTGCCAAGGATTTTAAAAACGTGGTTAGGCGCAGCTAAATGAAACCAACGGCACATGTTTTGCTGCCATGTGGCGCTCCTTAGAGTACTTTTTACGTTCCGCTTAATTAGTTAATTAACTAGGATTTTTATGCAACATTTTGAGTATTTACTTGGACAAGTGCGTTTCATTACGACTGATTAAATTTTTTGTGGCCTCGTACATTCTGCGTGTTGTTTTTTTCTGCGTTTGATGAAAGCCCGCGAAATATGAAATAAAACCGCGTGACTGCGCTCGTGCGCTATCGTATTGCAGCGCTCTCAACCGTGCGTCGAGCCTCTCGCATGTCAGGGACGACGGCGCTTCCGTTCCGTGTGCCACCGCCAAAGATGCCGACGCACTGGGAAGCCGATGCCTAGAGCCGCGGCCGCTCCTTTCACCACAAGGAAAGGAATATGACATCACCACGGTCCGTGCGCACGGTTATTTCGCACGATCCGTCGTTGAGAGCGTTGTAATAGGATAGCGCATGAGCGCATTCACGTGTTTTTATTTCATATTGACATGTGAACTCGTTGATCTTTTACAGGTGAGCGCTTTTACCGTCTAAGAAATGTTATCGCTCAGCGCAGGACGCGTCTACATGTATCGGAAGTTTCTAGAATGTTATCGATGCTTCTATCCGCTGTCTGCTGTCGCCGAACCTTGTGTGATCTGATTGCATGCATGTGCGAAGCGAATGGCGTTGAACTTTGTGGAAGACACGCAGGTCCCAGCGATTACTCTGGAATATACGACGAATGGTCTATAAAAGCCGACGCGCTTGACCCGCTGATCAGATTTTCGACGATTGCCGACTGTGTTCGCCGTTTTCGTTGAACATTGAGTGTAGCCTGTTTTTCCGGGCGCAGGTTCGCCCAATAAAGTTAGTTTCGCCATTCACAGTTTTCTTGCTGTGTCCTCAACCGTCACTAACACGTGACATCTGGTGGAGGTGCTTTGCGTTCATGTACCGGACGACCCCACAAAGTCGTGACCCAAGCCCGAAGGCGAAAGACAATACCAACTTCGCCAAGAACCAGCGAGGTGGCCGCAAGCTGCAAGGACTACCCCCGGAGCACGGACTTTTGCATGAGACGACCAGGAAGATCGCCCAGTCAACCCCAATGGCAGCCCCAGCGTCCCCCATCGTGCTGCAGCAGCCCAGGGAGCCTCCGACGTTCCGCGGTTCAACATTCGAGGACCCGGAAACCTGGCTTGAGACGAACGAGAGGGTCGCTGCATTTAATAGCTGGAACAGCGACGACAAACTTCGGCATGTCTTTTTCGCATTGGAAGACGCCGCCCGGACGTGGTTCGAGAACCGAGAAGCCGCCTTAATGACGTGGGACCTGTTCCGAGGCGGCTTCCTGCAGACATTCACAAGCGTCGTACGCCGAGAACGAGGAACGAGCCCAAGCACTACAAGAAATCCGAGTGCAGCTGCCTAATGAGACCACCGCGATTTTTACAGAGGAGCCGCCTATTCCGCCACGCCGACCCGGAAATGTCGGAGAAGACGAAAGTCCGCCTACTGATGCATGGTGTAAAGGAGGAACATTTCGCCGGAATGGTACGGAGCCCACCGAAGATCGTCGATGAGTTTCTTCCCGAGGCCACCAGCATCGAGAACACTGGAAATGCGGAACCAACAATACAACCGCCGCACGAACTCGACAAACTACGCCGGAGTTCAGTCACTGGCCACCGACGACCTGCTGAGACTATCCGAGCAGTCGTGCGGGAGGAGCTGCAGAAGCTGTTCCCTTCATCACAGCCTCGTGGGTTCAATCGCCGACGCCGTCCGCGAGGAGCTCCAACAACAACTCGGAGTAGCCCCTGAATCGCCGCAGCCTCAGCCGCAAGCGATGACAGACCGCTGTAGCCCACCGTCACGTTCCCCCTCCGCGCCCACGGCAGGGCCTAGTGACGACACAGTTCCGTCGTCCGCCACCACCCCCGCCGCCAGCACGCCAACCCGTCACCCCACGCAGCATTCCAAGGAAGATTGACGTTTGGCGCGCCCCCGACCACCATCCGCTTTGCTATCACTGCGGAGAAGCCGGACACATCTACCGTCGATGCCCATGCATACCGGGAGATGGTACTCCGAGGGTTCGCCGTTAACACGCCGAGACCACAGCTTGGCGAACGACCTCGCGATATCGCCGACTACCTCGCCGCCACTCAGTGGAGTCCTCGATGACCGTCCCGTTCGCCATCACGAGGCCGCTACCTGTCGCCGCAGCGCCTACCATACATTGGCCCAGCGCGGGGCCGGTCTGCGAGCCCATATCCGGCAAACTAAAAGCAGCAACCGATGGAGGTGTGGCTGCTGTTCGTGGAACTGACGAAGATTCTCCGCCGCCGCCTAAGACGCCGAAGAGACTACCTCAACGACAAAACAACGACACGCCGCCGTACCGACGAAGTCAGGAACCAAAGAATACGCCGACGAAATGCGACCTGACGACGCCACGTACCAGCCAAAGGTCAACGCGACGCAGCCGTGATCCGACAACAAGACCTAACTGTAACGCAGGACAAAGAACCACCGACCCCGACGTGCTTCTCGACGGCCACGCAGTCACCGCCTCCGTAATGAGCGGACACATCGCCGCCCAAATGAAGAAAGACTGCATTGGAAGGCCCTCAAATTCGGACTACTGGAGGACACCTCATTCCGCCGACTGGAATCTGCACAGCAAGAATTACCGTTCATGACCGGACTTACCCTGCCACCTTCGGTATCCTCCCACAATGTTCACGCGTCGTCATTCTCGGCATGGACTTCCTAAACCAACACGGCCCAGTCATCGACCTGAAGTCAAAGTCGATAACCCCGTCGGAAGATCAAGCGACACCACAGGAGAGCTCTCGTAGTCACCATGCCTTGAGTGTGCTCGAAAGTCAAGTCAGCATCTCGCCCCGCTCCAGCATTGTCATTTCCGTCGGCACCAAAACACCTGCCAACGTAGAAGGCGTCATCGAGGGTGACCAACGCCTACTGTTAGACCGTGAAATTTGCGTCGCAAGAGGGATCGCTCGACTGCACAGAGGAAAAACGAAAGTATTACTGACAAACTTCAGCCAGGAGTTCAAGGGCACGACGATCGCGTACATCGAGGAAATTCTGGAAACCAGCAATGCGTTTGTTCTCTCGGATTCTGCCGCATCTACCCCGATGACGATAGTTCCCGAACCAGACTTCGACGTAAATCCAGGTCTAACCATAAGTAAGCAGCAACAGCTCAGAAGTCTTCTCCGACGATACAAAGACTCCTTTTCGACATCATCGAGGATTCGATAAACGCCAGTTGCAAAGCATCGCATAATAACCGAAGAGTGCGCTCGACCACTCCGCCAGAGCCCTTACCGAGTTTCGACGCGAGAACGTAAAGCTATTAGGTATCAAGTCGACGAAATGCTGCGCGACATCATCACCCAGCCGTCGAAAAGTTCGTGGGCATTCGGTTATCTCCTGTAGTCCTGGTGAAGAAAAAGGACGGAACCCTACGTTTCTGCGTCGGTTATCGTCGACTGAACAAAATCACAAAGAAGGACGTATACCCCCTTCCACGGATAGACGACGGATTGGATCGGCTCTGCAACGCTAAATACTTCTCGTCGATGGACCTCAAGTCAGGCTACGGGCAAATAGAAGTCGACGCGAGAGATCGCGAAAAGACCGCCTTCATCACGCCAGACGGCCTCTACGAGTTCCAGGTCATGCCATTCGGACTATGCTCGGCGCCTGCAACGTTTCAGCGCGTCATGGACACGGCGTTAGCAGGATTGAAGTAGCAGACATGTCTTGTTTACTTGGATGACGTCGTTGTCATCGCCGGAAATTTCGACTATCACCTTAGGCGAATTGCGACAGTATTAGAGGCCATCAAGTCATGAGGGCTCGCTCTGGTGCCAGAAAAGTGCCGCTTCGCTTACGATGAGCCTCTGTTTCTAGGCCACGTCATCAGCAAATCTGGAGTACGTCCCGACCCGCAGAAGACAGCTACCATCGCAAAGTTCCCGCAGCCCACCGACAAAAAGGCTGTGCGTAGATTCCTTGGCATGTGCGCCTACTACAGGTGCTTTGTCAAGGGCTTTTCCCTCATCGCTGAGCTGCTAACACATCTAACCAAATGTGATGTCGAGTTCAAGTGGGAAACGCCACAGGCCGACGCATTTCAAGAACTAAAACGACGCATGTAGTCGCCGCCGGTACTTGCACCCTTCGACGAAGACGCCGATACCGAAATCCACACTGACGCCAATAGCCTAGGCCTCGGTGCCTTCCTAGTCCAGAGGAAAGACGGACTTGAACGGGTGATATCTTATGCTAGCCGGTCGCTGTCAAAAGCGGAAGGCAATTATACGACTGAAAAGGAATGCCTCGCCATCGTTTGGGCTACAGCAAAATTCCGCCCTTACCTATATGGCAGGCCATTCAAAGTCGGCGACCATCACGGGTTGTGTTGGCTAGCTAAGTTAAAGTACCCTTCAGGACGGCTGGCGCGGTGGAGCCTCAGACTGCAAGAATATGACGTCACGGTAATCTACAAGTCCGGACGAAAACACTGACGCCGACTGCATATCACGTGCCCCCATCGATCCCGCGCCGCAAGACAACGAGGCCGACAACGACGCCTTCCTCGGAATAATAAGCGCGGAAGCCTTCACTAAACAGCAACGAGTCGACCCGGAGCTAAAAGGCCTCGTCGAGTATTTAGAAGGGAACATCGACGTTGCCCTAAGGCATTTAAGCGCGGCTTGTCTTCGTTCGCGCTACAAAACAACTTGCTCGTGAAGAACTTCGCGCCAGTCCGCGCCAGCTACCTTCTTGTTGTTCCGTCAGCGCTGCGTCCAGAAGGGCTCCACGCCCTACATGACGATCCAACCGCTGGGCACCTCGGATTCTCCCGGACGCTGTCGAGGATACAGGAACGGTATTACTGGCCGCGTCTGACCGCCGACGTCGCCCGTTACGTCAAGACATGCCGAGACTGTCAGCGACGCAAGACACCACAGACAAGGTCAGCAGGATCACTGCAGCCGATCGAGCCTCCTTGCCGACCATTGCAGTAGATCGGGATGGATTTGTTGGGAACGTTTCCGACGTCAACATCCGGAAATAAGTGGATCGTCGTGGCGAAGGACTATCTCGCCCGCTTCGCTGAAACTAAAGCTCTACCGAAAGGCAGCGCAGCCGAAGTGGCGAAATTTTTCGTCGAGAACATCCTGCTGCGACATGGTGCTCCAGAAGTTCTCATCATCGACAGAGGAACGGCCTTTACAGCAGAGCTCACCCAAGCCATTCTGCAATACAGCCAGACAAGCCACAGGAGGACAACTGCCTACCACCCGCAAACGAATGGTCTCACGGAGCGCCTGAACGAGACCCTCGCCGACATGCTAGCAATGTACGTCGACGTCGAACACAAGACCTGGGATGCCGTCCTGCCGTACGTAACATTCGCTTACAACACGGCGATGCAAGAAACAACACAGATCACGCCGTTTAAGCTGGTTTACGGCAGGAATATGACGATTACTCTCGACGCCATGCTGCCGCACGTCTGCGAAGAAGAGAATCTTGACGTCGCCACCTATCTCCAGCACGCCGAAGAATCCCGACAGCTCGCCCGCCTGTGGATCAAGAACCAGCAGAGGACCGACTGCCGACACTACAACCTTCGACAACGCTACGCAGAGTACCAGCCCGGCGACCGTGTTTGGGTTTGGACCCCTATACGCCGACGAGGACTGAGCGAGAAGCTTTTACGCCGCTATTTCGGACCATACCAGATCATCCGACGCATTGGCGCACTCGACTATGAGGTCGTGCCAGACGGCATTTCGCTGTCACAGCGCCGCCGCTCACGACCTGAAGTAGTTCATGTTCTGCGACTTAAGCCGTTCCACCAGCGCTAAGAACTTTGGGGACGTCGCACAGCTGAACTTGGGACTTCTTTTGGACTGTGTCATCTTAGACTTTGTTTCTTTGTTGTTTTTTTACTTTCTTTAACAAGTCTCCTTTTTTTGTTTCACTCTCCTGTCATGTTTGTAACATCGGGACGATGCCTTTTGAGTACGCTTTTACCGTCTAAGAAACGTTATCGCTCAGCGCAGGACGCGTCTAGATGTATCGAAAGTTTCTAGAATATTATCGATGCTTCTATCCGCTGTCTGTTGTCGCCGAACCTTGTGTAATCTGATTGTATGCATGCGCGACGCGAATGGCGTAGAACTTTGTGGAAGGCACGCGGGTCCCAGCGATTACTCTGGAACATTCGACGACTGATCTATAAAAGCCGACGCGCTTGACCCGCTGATCAGATTTTCGACGATCGCCGACTATGTTCGCCGTTTTCGTTGAACATTGAGTGTAGCCTGTTTTTCTGGGCACAGGTTCGCCCAATATAGTTTCGCCATTCGCAGTTTTTTTGCTGTGTCCTCAACCGGGCACTACCACATGACAATATTTCGCGGGCTTTCTTTAAACGCCGCAAGATATCAGCATGTATGTACGCTGCCGCAAGAAATTGGATCGGTCGTTTCTGAACCATCTCTACGACGCAGCGAAACGCACTTGGTCCTAAAGTAAATATTTAAGAAATTGCATAATTAATCGTAGTTAATCAGGTAATTAAGCGGAATATAGCAAATACTCTAAGGAGCGCCATATGACGGCAAACCATATGCCATTGGTTTCATTCAGCTGCGGCAAACCACTTTCTTTTTAATCCTTGGCACAAGCTACGTGAAACACCCTGTATATTCACTAGGTTATCTTTCTTTATTTTTTGCTGGGGGAGAAAGAGGAGAGTTATGCACCACGTCTGTACTGAATAATCCGAAAAGCTAACTATCAGTTCCAGATGAATAGGTTAAAACACTAGATCAGTAACTGCAATTAAAGAGCTGTGTGTATGGTCTTTCAACATTTTTAGAGCTTGGTTGCAGACAAGCTTGACAATGGTTTCTATATGGTGCTTTCCAAAAAATGCTGATGGTTCCTGAAGACCAGAAGTTGCTGAAAAAAAAAGAAGATAGCACCCTAATGGCGTGTGTGCCGCAGACACACGAAAAAAAAAAAGAAAAGGCCCGTTGCACGAACCGTATCACTGGTTATAGCGTGAAAGTTAAAGCTTTTACACGACTAGACTGCCGGGAACACTAAATGACGGCCTACACAAGCAATAATCACAGGTTGTCATTTATAGACTTTTGCCTCGAAACCAAAAACAAAGCTTGCATTACACATTTTGTTCTCGCATTGCATTTCTGACGCGATACTTCGTTGAACAGGCGAAAAGCGGTAAACAGACATTAAAGGGACATAGAAGAGAAATATACTACTTTAGTCTAGACTGGTAAAATACTCTTTGAAAAGTTTATTTTCATTACTTTCTCGGTAACAGGACGAGTATTAGAAAAGAAAATGGAAATGAAAGTTTCTTTTTTTCCCCCCTCGGCGGGACTCCAGCGCCGGTATAGGTCAATGTGACGTGCCCAATAAATCTTTATTTTTTTTCATATTTGGGCCGCGTTTAGCTCAGTAAATGTTCCCGAAACTTGCAATCTTTAAGGAAGGACTCCTTTAGAACACAATGTAGTCCATCTTTACTGATAGACATTTAGTGCCTAACAGACACCGCAAAGGTCTATGACGTCACGGGAACTGGTGCGGTAACTTCAAGGAGGCATCGCCATGAACTCATCTTGCGTTATTTTTGCTGTCTTACGAGGCCTCTTTTTCGCAGTAAGACGCATTTGGTATTTTTGTAGAAGGGTAATTTACTAATACAGGTGAAATCTGTTAAGTTTCGAATATCTGAAAGTACCGAATAGTTCCTTTTCGAATACAAATAGTTCAAAGCATCGAATATTTGCAGTTTTGCCTACCAATAGTAATCAACGTTTGCGGAATACCAGGATACCCGTATCCAGCTTACCTTTACACCAAGATTAAGTTCGCGTGAGTGCCACCACGTGGCGTACTGACTTTAAACTTTTTCAAACTTCCCGCGGTGACATAGTGATGACGTCAACAAAACAAAAATAAAATAATTAAAAGCTATGCCTGCGCACTGGACTTCGCCAAAATGCTGGTCCCACCGGCGTTATCAGTGTTGCTGACAAAGCGTAGCCACTCGTCGGCTGGAAATGGTCACCTATGATCCTAAGAGCCTTTAGTCGCGTCGAGCGCTGATTCTGGTCTTTGGAGAGGCTTCCAGAAAGGAAGCCACGGTTTTTTCTTTTTCTTTCTTTCTTTTACGCAACGAAGTAAACAAGTTAGGGTAATCGTCGTAACCACTCCGCGGCAAGCTTTCTTCAGTCTGCACACATTCTTAGCGTCCGAACATCGCACAGCGTCTAGAGAGCCGCTTTGCTGGACGGCTTTTGATTTGACCTATCGATTTCGTTAAGTAAGGTGCCGCCAAATATTTCGCTAGGGACATTGCTATTCCCACGTATGGGCTACCGCAGCAGCTGCAAATCGAGATGTCCAAAAGTATTAAGATGGGTACATGGATAAGCCGGTTTTGCACCTTCAGGCAAAAGTCACGACACAAGAACTGAGCAAACTGTCAGTGTCGTCGTCCGTTAGCCCGCTATGGCCGAAGTTGCTTGCAATATTACGTCACATTTACAAGCCACTGGGCCGCATTTTTACGATTGCTAGTAGGTACAGACTAGCAATTGCACGATACATTGCATTTTTACAAGCACTGCCCCAGGAGGGCACATGTAACCGGCAAACGGAGGCTTCAGGAGCGCACCCGAGATTATAATAAAGCAGGCGGCGCAGGATCTCCAAGGCACCCAAGGGGTAGCGGGGGAATCAAAGCTGGAAGCAGGGCCGCGGAGGCCGAAGGTGTATAACATCGCCTGTCCGCTATCGCGGACAACCAATTTTTTATGCGAACAACCCCTGGCACGCGCAGGCCTCGGCGAGCCCCAACCCGCGGACCAGTGCGAGTTCTAGCTTTGGTGTCCCCGTTGCCGCTTTGGTGCCCTGGAGGCGCCGCCAATAATGCGAAATAATGACACGTTGTTTCAACTAGTAAAAAACACGATTGAACAAACATAATTACGTCCAGCCGCCAACTTGTGATGCTAAGTTCAGCATTACCGCGCCCCGCGACTTCCGCAACACCAGCCAGAACGTTGCCGTTAAGGTACAGGCGCCGACAAAAGTGGTATGCTCCACGCAGCGGGAGCCGGAGCAGCAGCACACAACGGCACACTGCATCGCGACGCCATCTACATTGACACGAGTCAAGCGACCTGCCTGCAGATAATAAAGGGCACCCATTGGCCGTCTCGATCCCAGATGCTGCCTGTAGATGGCGTTGCGATGCAGTTTGCCGTGTGGAACTATAGGCCGCGTGCACCGCCTATAGAGGCGCCACTGATAGCCACCTAGCGGGCGCTTCCAACAATACGCGTGGGAGCAGTAGCAGACGACAACGCTTTGCAGCAAGGGTGACTGAAGTTCGCGGCTGCGATTTGTCCTTGGTTCGGGCGCCAGACTGCTTCTTCTGCGGTGACAGCTGTAGGGAAGACGCAGACCTCTGTGGGAGCGGGTATGAACAAGATGTTACCGGTGTTTGGGGCAACATGGTCCACATACGCGCCAGGTGCGTCCCGCAGACAAACGCCATGAAGACCATTTACATGAAGTGGAGCTCATGTAAACTAGCCGACAAATTTTGTTGACTAATGCGATGTCTCGACCGTTTTTTTTTTTTTTCTTTAATTCTACCCTTGCCGTAATGATGCTTCTGTACCTCAATAATAAGCACCCGTCGTTAGTGCAGACTTAGATAACAAATCCGCACGGTGCGATGTCTGCATATACCGTTGTGATTTTTCTGCCGATGAATACATGTGACGCCGCCGAATAAGTGTAGTGAAAGTCGCCTGAAGTAGAATAATTGCGAATTTATTGATAGAAACGCGTACACTATAGTCAACGAAGCCACCAAACGCACGGGTTAATAAAAGCGCGTGTTAGCGCTGTACCGCCGATGAACTGCCGTTCGCGCTGCAGTTTTTGCAATTTTAAATTCCCTAAGGGAACTGCTTGGAAACGTACAAAGCTATAGTGTGACTAACATTGCAGTACTTTTTTTAAATGTTACTAGAGAGAAGGGCCACATGATATATTTGAAGGCAGAGCAGCGCCAGTCAAATTAGATACAGCGCTGACGGCAAGGCCGGGTTTGGTCCTATGCGGCGTAAGCATAATAAGAAATAATTCAGCTGAAGCGACTACGTTGTGAAACAAACAAATCACTCGGCGTGTTAAGTCTGCTCAGACAGCATCAAGGTATGATGACGTGACGCGAACTACTCAGCGAAAAATGGATCGGCGAAAAATAGAACAAAAATACCATATGCAGTAACTATTAGCAATTCTCGCCCTGAGCTACCTATTTTCTAAACACATTTCCCAAAAAACCACAATATCTAAGGTACCCTCGGGCGAAATGAATAAAGCTGTTAAAGAAGCACTTGCTTGGTGTCATTCCGATAAGACACAGCGTGATTTATACCCTTTACAAACGAGGCAGGGTGAAAACCTCGCAGCTCAAAAGAATCAAGAGTTATGCATGAAGCAACTAGCAACAGTTAAACATGGGCGAAGCCACGCATAAAATAAATGTAAAAACATGAAGTGCGCGACAGCTGGTGCGAGGATTTACCGGGCCACATAAAACTAACAATTTCAGTTCTTGCAAACTTCTGTAGCTTTAACGTGCAAAACAATGCGCTCATGCAGTCGTGCTGCCTAGCTAGCCCAACGCGGTAAAGAAGCGGAAAACAATATAAGCGGCAAACGGCATTCCGAACTTTAGCGAAATGCCTTTCAACCGCATGTTGCACTGCAGACGAACTTCGTCGCTTACCCGTCTAACTACAATTGAGTAAAAAAATAATAATAAAAAAGAAAAAACACCGAAGCGACAAAGGAAAGGATGCGAACAAGAAATTTCGCGCCGAAGCTACGATCCATTGCCACCGTTGCTCCTGCTGATGAGGCTTTGCGGGGAATAATTAGAACCGTATCACCGGCACGTTTTCGCCGGTATTTGAGCCCCCCCCCACCCTGCAACAATTCTTCTTCGACATTCTTCGGAAGCTTTGGCCATCCCACACATGCGAAGGGTGTTGCTTATTTTGCTCTGAAAACACAAATAAGACGGAGAAGCACTATCAGCGACCCAACAAACTGCGGCGTGCTACGGCGCGCGGCTCGCTCCTCTCCCATGCGTTCTGCGCAAGGCCGCCACCAGTGGCGCGGCCATCGGCGTGCACGCCGCGTATATCGATACTGGAAACAGAGGAAGCGTTTTATGATAACTCAAGAGGCAGTGCCCTACTCTTTGAAGCTAGATCAGGACATCTTAGAACGTGGAGCTATAAAAAGAAATTTAACGAAGAAGACACATGTACTGTGTGTGGTAAATATGTAGAAACAATGGTACACCTCATACTAAACTGTGATGGTATTAATCCCGATGTCGATGCGGCCACAGTCACGCTTCCTGAGGCCCTATGGTTCAGAGATAATAATAGTCATGTAAATAAATATGCGGTGGAAACTAGCAAAAGGCGATTGGAGGATCGGTGGCTCAAGAGAAGAGAGGTGACATAAGGTTAAAAGCGTAGGAAGACGTACTTAAAGAAAATCGAGAATTTCAATAACACACAACACAGATAAAAATAAAAATAAAAGGCAAAATAAAAATCTGAGCATGATGGCAACTGCCATCAACTGCGCGCGGCGGCGGAGGGGAGCACGCGCATCGAGGCACCCTAGGTTAGGCCATGGTGCGGCGCGGCGAGTCACGTGATGCGTTGCCAAGGCTACGGCGCGGCTGCAGTCAAATGAAGGTCAAATTCGCGGCGACGGCGTAACTCGGATCAACGAGGTTAAAAGCTTTCGCTTTAGAAATAGCGTCGCGCAGCACAGCGACGCGGCGAAGGTGGGTGGAGCCTAGTGGGGGAGATGGAGTGGCTCGCACGCGAGCGAGGAACGCGGCGCGGATCAACACCTTGTTGTCCGGATGCGTGCCCTCTCCTGCGGCGCGCGAGGCAGGGTGATCAGGCGAGGGAGGAGGAGTGTTCTACGGCAGTAGTAGTAGAAAACATTTATTCACAAAAGAGGAAAGAAAGTTTTGGTACGTAAAACGCCATAATTTAATTTTAACCCGTTCCCTGTGCAGTGCTGTTGAGGTGTCATCCTCTGAGAGACAGTTACGGCACTGCACTTCTCTTCCTTTCTCTTTAAAATCACTTCATACATGTCCTCCTCGCCCGCCGCTCCGTACAGAGTGGAGACAACCGCGGCGTCAAAACGGCGTTGGCCACGCGAATCGCGGACGCCGTAGTAGACAGGCCGGAATACATGGAGCGAATATGCGACGAATAGTCGGCGTTCGACGCCCGGCGGCGTACGCGCGACGCGCGGCGGCGGAGAAAACGTCGTTCGCCGCCGATCCAGCTGGCGCAGAAAAGTTCGTCGGGCGGCGACGATACCGGAAGCGGCAAACGAGCGGCGCCCCAAAGCGAGCCAATCAGGTCTCACTATCCGCCCCAACTTCCGGCTACGCTTCCCCGCTTGTCCGTGTATCCCGATCCCGCTCTATCGTTCACGCCGGTCTCCCGCTTTTCGTATTCATGGCATCCAAAGCGGCGCGGCTGGAATTTAACAAGTTCATAACAGCCATGGTTCGACAAGCTCACGTGCGCTACATTCGGGTCTGCTTGCTTGGGCCGCGCGCGCGTTGAGCCACAGAACAGAACCGCGGAGTCGAAGGAGCCGAAAGTTGTTTACCCACCCATTGTTGCCACAACGCATAGCATCGCCGCTTTCTTTAAACTACATCGGCACATGAATGTCTCAAACACATAAAAAAGACTAGAAATCATTTCTAAACAACATATTACGCGTTTTTAGTGTTCCGTAATTCAAAAGCGATAATAATTGTCGTTAAAGTTTTTTTTTTTTTTTGTCATGTGTTTCACGACAGCGCATTTGCCTCGTCTAGCCACACTGATAACAACGCAGCGACTCGCCGGCGGCGGCCGGCCTGTCTTCGCTCCATGTAGCGCAGCCCGACGAACATGCGGCGTCGCGCCGCGGCAGATTTTCTGCCGCCCGAACTTCGTCGTGAAAGTTCGCTCCATGTATTCTGGCCTTTTGGCGGACGCTGTAGGGAAGGGTTGCCGGCGCTCGTGTCTTGTGTGCGGTTTGGCGCTACTTTCATGCTACTTTACTGGCGTTCCCCCAGCTCCACTGATCTCTGGTGTTTGCGATAGCTTGGCCACGCTTAATTTTCAGGATGGCTGCCGCGACGTGTGCGGGGAAAAAATGCACGGTTCGCTCATAGACAATAAAAATGACATAAATTAAGCTTTTAGCCGCCTTTTGTCAGTCATACTTAGTGAAATGCGCTCCTCGTAATCATGCAATGCTTATGCTACAGTCAATTCAGCTTCTAAATTTGGAGTCCACACATATTTAAAAAAATTCCTTCAGGTATGAGAAATTCCTTTAGCTATGCGGTGCAATAAACACATCGAGAAACGGTATGATCAAGTCCTCTGGCGAAACTCAGCCGCAAGTGAATGGTGAACCAAAGAAGCAAGCCAATACCAAGGGCGTGGATTTCACCTAACCCCTGGCCTTCCCCTTACGACATTTGTACCGCGCTGACAGCAGCCGTCCTCATTTGTATACGTACCGAACCACGCTACCTCCTTTTTCAAAACGCCCTCAATGTCGAACTCTTTTGCCGTTTTGCACACGGCGCTGAAGTAGTCATCGCAGGGTTTAGCTTCTCGGGCTGCTTTTGTCGCGGACGCTGAAAGGGGAAAAAAAGACGAATCAAAGTGGAATTCAGTGTAACTGACCCGATTCCACGTACAAGCAGTCTCGCTATATTTTACAGCGAAGCTATATATGGCTAGTATCTGGAAAAACTTGCGCACGTCTATCGAGCCGTGTAGATCGAGAATTTCTCGCGATACGTGGGCCGATCCTAAAGGTAGTGCAATACCGGGCCGACCCGCGGCGGAGGTCAAGCAGGCTTTAAGCTCTCCGCCAACTTGCAGAAATAAGTTTAATATCTTAAGTCCAAATACAACCCGTATCAGATACTAAGCTGATAAGAACAGACATTACACTTTGGCCCGCGTCGGCCATGTCTACGTTCCCACCGCCCTCTCTTTGTCGGCGCTCCAAAGCTGCCCCTTGCGTATCTCCTTTCCTTCCGCTCTGCCGTGGTGGCGGTCCCGTAAGCGTGCTGCCCGCCAGGACCGCGAAGGGGGTAGAAATGCGAACCGTCCATGTGGCCCCGATGCCGCAAACTTGGAACGTTTCACCGGACCAACGGCCAAGTTTCAGAGGTAGTTTGTAGGGAACCAATTTTGTGTGGCCTGTGTTGTGTGGAACCACTTGTGGTTTTCGAGTGACCTCACAACCATTACTGCACTGCGGGATGTCGACCAACGCACGATCGCCTCGGCTACGGTGAAGCAGTCTGTGCCATCGGAGTGCGGTGATGTGCGTGTCTGTTCTACGTGAAGGGATTCCTTAGTAAAAGGTGTCAATACATGGGGTACACGTGTATACCCTCGGATGCCTCATCATCTTCCGAGGCTCAGCATCGTGGAGGAGCGACTAGTCGCGCTTCGCCTTCCATTTATGCGCATACGGCGTTTGACGCACGGCAATGGACAGGTCGCCATTAAAGGGCCCACATACACAGCTTCGCTGGTCATTCACTTTCAAAGAGTGGAATGCCACGGAATTTTTTTTACTGTGCCCTTGAGTTATGTCATAGCCATTGTGTAATAGGTGATTGCCGACGCTGTGCGCATATGTGTACTGTCACAAAAGCTGGAATTTCACCTAGCTTGCTCAAAAATTATTCCGGTATACCTCACGCTGTTGAAAGAAAATGTACTAAAGTATTTGGGACGTTATAAGATGCAGCATGTGTGAAGGTAGCTCTTGTAGATTGTCGGCCAGTCTTTTCACTTTAATTGCTGCACCGACCTCAATTCCTGTCAGTGCTACAGGTTGCCACGCCCTACTTATGTCCAGATAAACACCATTTTCCACTCGCCTACAGGTAGCTCAGTCAGCTCCTTAATGTCGGCGAATTCAGGCCTTTGCTCATACGAGCATCATACATTAATGGCGGCTGCTGAAGTTCAGCTTAACCAAATAAGCGGTTCATGTTAATTGTTTGTTTGCTGGCTTGCTTGCTTGTTTGCTTGTTTGCTGGCTTGTCTGCCTGCTTGTTTGCTTGCATGCTGGCTTGTTTGCTTGTTTCCTTGCTTGCTTGGTTGCTTGTTTGCTTGGTTGGCTTGTTGCTTGGTTTGTTTGTTGTTGGTTGTTTGTCGTTTGTTTGTTGGTTGGTTGGTTGCTGTGTTTGCTTGTTTGTTTGTTTGTTTGTTTGTTTGCCTTTTTTGGTTTGCTTGTTTGTTAGTTGGTTTGCTTGCTTGCTTGCAGCGTTTGAGGGAAACCGTGCGTTCACACATTGATGCCTACATTTTAAAATTCTGCCTAGCCGTGTTATCTCAAAAGGACTATTGAATGTTCTGAAATTTTTCCTATTTGTAGCAGACCTAGACATAACTGCGAAACACACGTTACCTAGCAAACTTACCCAAGGCATCGCATGCCTTGCTTCTGCAGTAGTAGGCGTTTTTGTATTCTGTAAAGAGAACAAAATACGAGATATTGTAATACCCGATGTGACGCACGCTTAACAGTGAAGGTGCCAAAAATTTTTTCGCATAAGATGGTCTGAATATTGGCGAGCTCCGAAGCTTCTATACGCGAAGTGCACCTCCTATTGAGGCAATTGAGGCGCCACTGATAGCCACCTAGCGGGCAGTTCCAAAAGTACGCTCGGGAGCAGTAGCAGACGACAACCCTTTGCAGCAAGGATGGCTGAAGTTCGCGGCTGCGATTTCTCCTTTGTTTGGGTGACAGACTGCTTCTGCAGTGACAGCTGCAGGAAAGACGCTGGCCTCTTTGGGAGCGGACATGAACACGATGTTGCCGGTTTTTGGGTCAACCCGGTCCACATACGTGCCATATGCTTCCCACAGACAAGCGCAATGAACCACAGTTGTACGAAGTGCAGCTCGTGTTAACTAGCCGCTTGGTTTTGTTGAGTAATGTGATGTCTCGATCTTTTTTTTTTAATTCTACGCTTGCCGTAATACTGCTTCTGTGCCTTAATAATAGGCACACGTCGCCACATAATTCCCTTAACCGACAAGGTGCCGTCGCGTGTCGACAGCTTCAAATTAATTCATTTTCCTGCCTCTTTTACCTTGACCTCTTCCACCCCACACAATACCCCTCATACTGTCCCTATTGTGGAACAAAGCCTACATTATATCATTGCACCTGGGAGTGTCCACACCCTCCGGGTTACTCCCCTATTCCTTCACCTTCACCATCATCCTGGGAGACTGCGCTGACCAGCTCAGACCCGCAAGAGCAGCGACGTCTGATTCGGCGGGCACGCTTAGTGGCGCGAGAAAATGGGGCCCTGAAATGAGGGCTCCACCCTACGAGGAAGTCACCGAATCTCATTACAACTAAATGTTTTCTCTCTCTCTCTCTCTCTCTCTCTCTCGCTACTTCAGACTTATATCTCAAACAAAAGCGCGCCGTGCGATGTCTGCACATGTTGTAGTGATCTTTCTGGCGATGTATACATGTGACATCGCTAAATTAATGCCGTCAAAGCCGCCTCAAGAAGAGTAATTGCGAATTTATTGATGGAAATGCGTACACTAGTCAACGAAGTCGCCAAACGCACGGTTTAATAAAAGCGCGAAGTAGCGCTCTACCACCGATGCAATTCTGTTGCATATGCCAATCAACTGCCGTTCCCGCTGCAGTTTTCGAAATTTCAAATTCCCTTAGGGACCTGCTTTGAAGCATACAAGCTAAAGTCTGACCAACTTTTCAGAAGCTTTTTTTTTCTCGAATGTTACGGGAGGGAGGTGCCGCATTATATATTCCAAGGCAATTAAGCGGCAACCAAAGTAGATGGGCGGCAATTAAGGTCAAGTTTCAGGCATGTACCCAGTATTTTTCCTCGGGGGGGGGGGAGGGGGGGGGCAACCCAAGGTAACTTCTATGCAAATGAAGGGGGCTGTACCTTTACTAGTACAAATGTGAATAACGTTCACCATTCGCCATAAGAACGCGTAAACCCACAAAAGAAAAATGAAATAAGGTGTATGTTACAGGCACGCCTGTGCGATACACCTCTCCTTTACTTGGCAAACAAGGAACTACGTCAAATGGACTTGTGCAAGAAAGAATCGCACGAAGAACACTGCGAAGAGCAAGTAAAGAAGCCAAAGTGTAAAAATAAAGATTAGCAGACTACAACTTAAATAAACAGCAGTTGGCAACCAAGGCGCACAAACCGCGCGGAGTTGTGTTACTTCTCCAGCCAATCCCAGAAGCAAAGAAAATCGTCGTCATGCGGCCTTTTCAAAATGGCGTCGTACTTGATACCTCCGGAGCGTCTGCTGTACATGAACAGTCTTTTCATCGGCGGAAGCAATGAAGTGAGCAACAGACATGGACAAAGTATATGGATTCTGAGCATTTCACTCTTCAGAAGTCTGCGGTGCCGTTCATTTCACTGCTGAACCCGTTTTACTCATAAACTTCGCTGCCAACTGAAGTGAAACTTGACAATAAATAGTTGCAGCGAAGCAAGCACGTTATTTCATTTCAATAAAGAATTAGGCTTTCACCATTCCACTTTGATAGGCGAGGGAAAAGGTATAAAATTACGCGCTAATAATTTTATTTTTGTGGTTACCGCCTTATTTGGGCAACAGGAAAAGTTTGAACAGTGGCTGGCGGTTATGAGGGCGTGGGCAGGTCTTCACTGCAGACTTAATTTGTGTCTGACTATAGTAGCGTTTTAGATTAGCTTTGGAAGAATTATAGAGAAATGTATATTTGCGAAACAATCACAGTCCTTTTGGATTCCTCGTTTACTGCTCTACAAAGTTAAGTGCCACAACCGACTTGTATTTTTATTTGGGATGTTACGTAACGATGCGTGGCTGCCAGTCCCATACAACCGCGTAGGGCGCAGGACGCTGCGATTCTACGCCCACCGCGGAAGGTTAGAAAAACACCTACATAAGCATAGCAGAGAAGTGGCTACGTTAGGCGGCTCGAATGAAAACTGTAGAAGCGTCATTCAGAACACAAGGAGCTGTTCTCCACTTCCATTTTTTTTACTTCATTTTTAAATAAAATGATGTTGATTCATAAATATGTTCATAGACAACGGTTAAATTTGTTAATTTTCGCTTGTCCTTCCTGTTTGGCTGTTGTCTTGGCTCGCTCCCTTAGTAGATCGCTTACTTTCTCGACTCCTTGCAGCTCTCAATTCCAGTTGGCAATTTAGCACGAAAAGAGCTCTACAATTAGGGAAAACCAGACGAGCTAACGCGTGACAGACATATTGCCTACGATTTTAAGGGTTATTGCAAGGTTTGTCGATGGACGCCTGTCTCGCATTATTTTATTTTCCACCTTATCTTTCCATATATCACGGGTATATGGTTCCGAGGATCTGTCAGTGTGGGGGCGAGCCGTTACTCGAGGAAATGATGAAGCAAAAGGAAAAGTTAAATGCGATTGGCGTTTTCTGTGGCCGCAATTCGTTCCACGTGCATACAGACCAGCTGACCACGAACCGAATCCCTTTCCTGGTCCCTGGATCAGTGTAAACAAAGAAGGCTGAACTAACGAAGCAACAGATATGCGCGTGTCCGTCGAAAAGACGGAAACAACTGAATGCATCTTGAGTTAATCGCGTGAGCCCGGCCCCCCCCCCCCCCCGGGCCCCCCTTTGGGTACGTGCCTGTCGAGTTTAGTCCTCTAGCACAATAAGAATTCAGTTGAGTACAAAATGCACACGCATAAAGGCGCAACATTGTGAAACAAACAAATCACTCGACGTGGTTAGCCTGCTCAGACAGTATCGAGGTGTAAAAACTTCACAAACGTGATGCGACATGTTCAGTGAAAATGAAACAGAAATATCATATGTAGAAATTATTAGCAATTCTCACCCTGAATTACCTATTTTCTTAACACAATTCCCAAGAAACCACAACATCTGTTAAAGAAGAACTTGCCTGTTATCATTCCGATAAAACGCAGCGTGATTTATACCATTTACAAACGAGGCAAGTGCAAACCTCGCACTTAAAAAAAAATCAGTTCTGCATGAAGCAACAACCAACAGGGGGCTGTTGCAACTAACAACAGCTGATATGCGTGAAATCACCCATAAAATATGTGCAAAAAGATGAAGTGCGTGACAGCTGGTGCAAGGAATTTTCGGGCCGCATAAAACTAACAGCTTCAGTTCTTGAAAGCTTCAATAGCTTTAACATGAAACACGATGTGCTCGTGCAGTCGTGCTGCCTAGCTAGCACAACATGGTAATGAAGCGGCAAGCTGCATTCAGAACTTTATCAAAGTGCCTTTCAACCACACGCTGCACTGCGGACGAACCGAACAAAACACGGGCAGGCCGGGAACAACTTCGTCACTAACGCGTGTAAACATGATCGAGTGCAAGAAACACCGACACGACAAAAGAAAGCATGAGAACAAGAAATTTCGTGCTGAACGGCGGCTATCCATTGTTGCCGTTGCACCCACTGATGAGGCTTTGCGGGGAATGATCAGAACCGCATCGCTGGCACGTCTCTGCCGGTATTTGAGCACCCCACCTTGTAACAGTTCTACTACGACATGCCTTGAGTCTTTGGCCACCACACACACGCGAAGGGTGTTGCTTATTTTGCTCTGAAAACGTGAATCAAACAGAGAAGCACGATCGACGACGTAGAAAACTATACAGCGCGTGGCTGCCGCCTTTCCCGAGTGTTCTGCGCAAGGCCGCCACCACGTGGCGCGTCCATCGGCGCGCACTACGCGCATACGGCCCCCCAAACGACAACATCGACGACGACTTCACTATGGCAGAAGTAACAGCGATGCAACAGTGCCTTTCAACATAGCATTGTTGCAAAACAGTAGGGCGACGGCGCCGGGTCCTGACGGCATCCCATATATTCTTCTGCGCAATCTGCCCGACGGAGATAAAGAAACGCTGCTCTCGCACATGAACGAGCATTGGAACACGGACGTCGACTACGCGTAGAAGAGCTCCTCGGGATACGCATTTTACGGAAGCGCGTTGTCACACCATGGCGTTTACACCTCCGGTCACCGCTAGGGACCATTTCGCGTAAAATGTGCCGCAACCTACATAAAGGAGCAAGTGAATTTCCAAAGACTGGTGAGACTACTTCGTAGACATGTAGCACAAAAGCTGCGAAGGCTAGCAGAAAAAAGTGAGAAAGCTCAATTCCCGTTCTGTTTTCTCAGAGTAACATAGGAAAATAGAGGTCGCTTGCACAAATGTTTTACCCGTGGGCACATGCGATTGCACTCCGTGCCTCTCGAGAGAACGTTATAGGTCAGTGGCGTAGCCAGGGTGTGGCCACGCCACTACTACCGGACATCTGACCTTCCCCGGCCCCCCAACTCTGAAATTTCTGCGTCATAGCATGCGGCCTTCCCAACCTCCCTTCCCCTTACAGCTGGCTGGTTCTGGTTGGTTCTGGTTCTGGCTGAGTATAAAACACTGTCCCAGCGATAAAAGACTGGCAGCAAGTTGTTCTGTTCATCTACTTTTCCTTTCTCTTACAGTATCATTTGTAGATTTCAATTAAAATTACAAGTAAATTTCCCTTTGATTTCCTTTCCTTTATCTGTTAGCTTTATATATAGTCGCGACTAACAAAATCCCGGCCCCTCGGTTCCCTCCTTTTCGTTCACTGCGCAGCGAGGGTCTGCGCTTCGGTATACGTTTCACACCTTCAGGTAGCACACGAGGGTTTATTGGCCAACTGCCTGCCCCTAAAGTTCGAACCAGCGATTTAAAAGGTGTGCCACACGCGCCGCCATGGCCACGAGTGGCACTGCAGACTACAAACACTCCCAGGGCGAAATCTTGCACACTGTTGTGATCAGCCATTCACCCCTCGACAACCTCCGGTCACGGCTAACGCGATTATGGGAAAGGGGCCGACGGCCTCGTCGAAATGGTTCTCAAAATGGATGATTTGTGGCCAACACGGGAGTACCTCGGTCAGGGGAGGTTTGGGCAATTAGCAAGGATACGGCCATCACTTGTCAGCCGCCCAAATTGGCATGTCCACGCCGGGGACGGACTCAATGTACGATCGCAGTCAGCGTACGTTCCCCCCCCCCCTTTCCATATTTTTGCCCAGTTATGTGCGTGCGTTTCCGACAAAGCTCCCTTCGGAGGGAAAGGGCAACCGACCTACATATTGGTGGGACCTGATGTCATCGGTCTCCTGACGACGGAATGGAGGAAGTGACTGAACAATGACCACGCAGGGCGTAAAAACAACGCAACGGACGGTGGGAGTAAGCTTCTCCTACAACTTCATCACGAACATTTTCTGTACTACTTTGAATTTTATTGTATATATGTAAATTTAAACGTGTTTGTCAAACGTCCTGAATATCGGGCCCAGCCTCACGTTCCCTTACTCCTCCACGAGCAAAATGAATTCCACGTCTTCGGACCCGCAGTCGCAACAACACGCACATCGATACCCAAGAATGTGTATACGTAAAAACAACCGCCGGCGTAGCTCAGTGGTTGAGCACCGCATGCGTAAAGGTGGTGGGTTCGGCTCCCATCGTCGGCAAATGAATTCTACATTTCAATTCAAAGAATTCCGTCAGACCGGCTATTCAATTTAACCGGAGGGAAGTGAACCCGGTCTCGAAAACAGGTTATCCGGCTATCCGGATTTCAAGAAACGGATATTCAGGACATCCGGTTCAAATAACCGGTTAGATGGATATTCGAATGTCCGGACACGAATACTTGGTGTCGCTAATAGCTTGTTCAAATTTTGGGTTCTATTGCATGTATAAATATTACAAATGTATTACAAACATATTACAAAGATAAGAATACAAGAGAGAAAGAGAGGTAATTTGGGCGCAAGTATATATATATATATATATATATATATATATATATATATATATATATATATATATATATACAGAGAGAGAGAGAAAGAAAAGAACAAATATCAGGCGATCCGAATATCCGGACACTATTAACCGAATAACCAACCGAATAACCAATCCTTCTCGTTATCCGGTTTCCAGATTCGAATAACCAGATCAACGGTTTCGGCGCAAACCTGGTTTGCTGTTGCTACACTGCTTGCAACTCATCGCAGAACCACTTTCTGGCTGCGTAAGATGACTCTGAAAAGGGTGTAGTTCTGCAGCCCTCACGGCTCAGAGCCTGACGTCGACACAGAAAAGTGGCCTTGATTGGAACTTTCATCGTAACCTCGTTTGACTGCCCTCTGGCATGTGTGGCATATTCGACAGAGAAGACGAGACGGCTTTTAAAGGCCGGGCTCTGCTTTCTTCTTTTTTTTTTTTCCTTCGTGTCAGATACGTGGTTGCTTTTTATTTCTCTGCGCCTCCTGTCACCCGCAGCATACTGTGATTCACATAGTAAGTATGCGAAAATCATTTTATACAAAAAACGGAAAGCACCGCAAAGAATCTGAACAGGTATACCGAACAGCCCATCCAGGTGAACTGCTTTCTGTGGTGCCATTGGTGATGTTAACACAGGCAACGGACGGGAACAGGACCGCTAGTAGCAACGTCTCGACACTGACTCCCAGGAAGAAAAAAAAACTGCACAAATATAATTCGAGTCTGCTGCAGAAGTGGCCAAGAAAATCTATAACTTGATTAAAAACAACTCAGCTAGAAAAAAGGGGATTGTTCTTTGAATTGCCGTGGCTCGTTGTACCAGCGCAATGACTCCTTGGACGAGTAGGTGCACTCGTTATATGCCAAATTTTGTGGCGCAGCAATAAAAGGAAAAAATCATTAGTCACGGAAAAGGCAGAAAGCAACACGGGTGCTACAAAAATTATGTCTGCGTACCAGGGCTGATTATCAACAGCCTTTTCTTGCTTTTAAGCCCTCTTCTGAGCAAGCAGGGTTGTTTAAACGTACCCTGCCTCTGAGGGAGTCTATTCATTAGCAATTGCACGCATCCACTGCATAGAGCAACAGAACGTACAAATGGCAACAACTTGCCACGAAGTAATTACGAAGTCAAATGGCAAAGGCGAAAACTTTCGCTCCTTTATTATTCAACAGTGAAGTTACGCAGCAGCAACTGAATGTAGCTGTAGCGCGAAACTTTCGTAGCGCTTGATTTTTTGCCCGCAGATAAGTCTTTCTACGATCTGCCCCAAACACGTGCAGCCTAACTTCTTAGGAGACAAACACGTATTCATGTTCATACTTTACAATTTGATTAAACTCACTTGCACATTTTATAACGATGATTTCTTTTACGCACGAGTTCATGCCTATATATACAGGCTCTGTCCGGTGTGTGTTGGGCGCAGGGAAGAAAGCGCTGACCAGCCCACGGCAACTGAACTTGACAATGGTAACCTCCACCTCGCACCGACGAGCTGCTTCAGCGGTACAGCTTTTTGATGCCTAACAATCCTGCCTGTATATTATAAGGCGCCTCCGGTGCACGATAGGAGGAAAGGAGTTGTATTTTGTAAGGCACCATTCGCCGCTGCAGCTGAACCAGCTCCTTTCACTGGATTACGAAGCAAAAAACAGCTTACTGTACAGCAGGGGAGCTATATAACGTAAAGCTATTGCAATGTTACTGTTTTTTTGCTATTTTATTTCTGCCATTAGCCCCCCATTATTGGTTTAAAAAAAAAAGACGTTCGGGCCACGCCCACTTGGCTTGTCTGTCGCGGGACGTCATGAAAAAACGCTAAAACACCCTCATATGACACGTGCACACATTGATTATTCGTGATTAAGACGAACAAACAGAAAAAAAAGTTTCTTCCGATTCTACGCGCCTCTTTCGCCGTTAGCCCTCCACTATTGGTCAAATTTGTTTTAGGGCTGCGCCCGCTTCGCCTGTGTGTCACGTGGCGTGACAAAGCCGTAAGAACTCACCCTGCCGAAGTGGCGTGTACGCACTAAAGGTGCATTACTATGGCAGAAAAAAGCACACTTGCTTTTTTTTTTGCTTTTTTTAGGAATAGTCGGACACTGGTCCCGTTCTTAAAGGAACCGAAGATGGCTGCCCACCCATCACTCTGGCACGCGATGCTCGGAGCTACCGGTGAGAATGGACTTCTTTGCTAATACTTTTTCGTGGCAGTGAAACGTTGCCGAGCCCTTTCGGTACGTATACGGCATCGTGCTGCAAACTCTTCTTCACTGAGAGCCCGTTTAGGCGGCACTCCGAACTCTCCGTTGCACGCCGCCGTGACTTTCTGCCAGCCACCGCAAGCATAGGGAAAGCGGACCAATCGCAGACGCAGGCACCACTCTTCTCACCCAGCTATCTATTTTCACTGCGATAGCTCGACCTCGCGCCGAAGCATTCTACTTCTGCGCGCTCCCCGCCTCTTGCGAGCCAATCAGATAAGCGAAGAGCTGACAAGGTAGGCGATGCTATTCCCTTTGAAAGTAAACAAAAGTGGCCTACACACGAGGAGCGCGTTTGACTGAGCTGTTCAAAGAACGCTGCGGGTCATCGCCCGGTGCTTGCGTCGGCGGTTGGGTAAATTTGACGTCGTGAAATTGGAAGAAATCAGAATTGAATAGTTTGGAATCAGAATGGAATAGTACACGGCCTCAGAGCGAAATTTTCGGTCCAATGCCCTCGGCGTGCGAGTTTACGCAGGAACGCACCAGTGAAGTGATTGGAGAGCTTTAGGTTAGGGGACGCAAGCAGCTTGTGTACGCAGGAACAAGGAGCGACGGTACTGCGCATGCGCAGACACAGACGTAGGGGTCTGCGCACGCACAGTACCGTTGCCCCTAGTTCTTGCGTACGCAAGCCGCTTGCGTCCCCTAACCTAAAACTCTCTATTTAGAAAATACGTGTACGTCTTCCTCCCTCGCGCGGTTATTTACCTGAAATGGACTTGACGTAGAACACAGTGGGGAGGCAGACAAGCAGGAACATCACCAGCGGTATGGACCCGACGATAAACCAGTAGTTTGACAGCTTTTTCATGATGCCCCTGAAAATGATACAGATAGCATGAAGGAAGAAGTAGGACACACGCAAATGAAATGAATGCCACTGCGGTGCACCCGCAACAAGTGTTTCTGCGAACTCACGAGAACTTATAATGTTTACGCTAGCCTGTCCACTGCGTAAACATTGTCTTACAACCGATCGCTAGTATGAACTGTAACCAGTTTGGAAGATGTCCAAAGCCGTTGTCGTTGTCATCCGTTTGTAACATCCCGAACGAGTTTCAAACAGGCAGCTGTGTCGCAAAATAATCAAGCGGCAAAACATGGGTGCGCGCTAGTACACTGTATATGCTATACTTAAATTTCTTGCCCGACAACTACCTCAAGCATCGCAGTCAGTCATCTTCAGAGGGCTGTGTCCCCCGGAATTATCTTTTCTCGCTCTTTGCTCGTAGCGCGCGAAGTACCGATAAGTGTCGGGCTACGCGCCCGCGTGCCGCGACACCAGCTGTTCGAAAAGTGATTTGAAAGAACTAGCTCCGCTCATCTCCTAACTCGGCATGCCTGTTCATTGGGTATCCATGGGCGACGATCTTGACACCGTTGGACAAATAAAGTTTATTCCTATCTTATCCTACGATCTTGACAAGGCACACGCGACTCGCGATCAGCTAAGGCCAACACCAGCATTGACAGCTTGTCACTCCAAGACGGGCTAAGCAATGAGCAGAGTTAGGTCAACTCGCTTCTGAGACCACTGGTGTCGCGGCGTGTGGGTTATTATTAACACTTATATAAGACAATCGTTTTAGGTGACTTGTTTCACGAACTTCCTGAATTATAGGTGGTTCTCTAAACAGGAATTTACTTACTTGTTAATTCATTTATGCCCTCCCCACGGGCATTTTCGATCGTGATAGAACCCGATTGCAATATGAAGTCTCGATCGAAATTCGCTGCGTTGCGCAAACTGCCGAAGGAAGCCTATCGCGATCGAGCAATTCGATCGCGATCCCTATACACAGTGCTCCGTGTCGCTGCAGAGTATAACTTTCTAAATGAAGATACTGCAATTAGTCTGAAAAAAAATACGGCTGTCTGTCACTCAAATGTGCATTGGGGAATTCTGATAGTTAATAATATAATTGAAGTCCATTATGTTATAATTTCGAAATGACTTGGCCTTTCTTGGTTTTCGCCTACACAAGAGGTTCGAATGTATTAAAGCAAAGCCTTCTCTGCCTGTTCCGCAGTGCTTGGTGTTTCGTCATCGTTTTCCTCACCCAGCTGGTCACCTCATTAGGGAAAACAGCTGCGCCTACGCGTGCATTGTCAGTGAGTGTTTAGTATAGGTGGTGCAAGCCAAGCTACCGAAGCGAATTCTAAGTGCCGAGGAAGTGGAAGCCAAGAAGATGCGTCTCCATGAACAGGCACGTAAACGCTATGCCGCAAAACGCGAAAGTATGCATACTATACAGAGCGGCAAGTTCGGCTAGTTGGTGGAAGTTCATCTTGTATTAAGCGGGGTATTGAGCTATAAACACATGTACAACAGAAATAGAAGTGGACAGGACACGCACTTCTATTTCTGTTGTCCGTGTGTTCATAGCGCTGTACCCCCCTTATTACAATATGTATATCTGTGCGCAAAATAATTGTACAGATCCAACGCACGTGTTTCAACCTATGTGAACTTCAATTCGTGCGCTCATTTCATAAGCGTGCGCACAAACGTAAACACGAGCATCGACAAACATATATAAGCACAAGCATTACATCAAGCTTTGCTGTACCATAGTTTCCGACGTGCGCGTTAGATCTGCTTAATTTTTCTCATGTCCGCGGTAACTATACTAAATAGCGATCTGTAAGACTTCCAGGCATCGGTTTTCTGACGGTGCACCTAATCAGGTGCAAAACGCTTCAGTGATCAGACAGCTCCGAGACCCAGTTTCGTGAGAACATGTGCATTTTGGGCTTTCCATATGTACGAAATTCTATCTAAAACCACACGCCTTAGCAGCCTCCATGCAAAGAGTAAAAGTGAGAGATTGCACTGACATTAGGTAGAAGGTTCAATGGTTTTCCCGACTTGGGGTCTGGATATCAAACTACGGAAGGTTTGTTTTAGTCAGCCTAGGGCGCAGCTTTCCATCCGTACAGATGTCATTTAAGCAAGATACACAAGAAGTTTGGTGTTCTCTATATCAAGGGTTAGTAGATGATTCCACGCGATTTCGCATTTTTCAGGCGATCTGTGGATGTTGACTCCTTGCAGTGCGGCAGAGAGCTCGGCCATTGAACAGCAAATTTTATCCTTTATAGACGGGCGGTGTCACAAGCCGTAAATATTGATATGGGGTGGATCAGAAGAAATATAGCTTTCGAAAGACGGTCATGGCCGCATCATCTACAAACTCTTCAAGAGTGATAACTTCGGCTAACTACCTTTCGTGGTATACGCATAGCTTTTATTTTTCCGATCGTGCCCCGGTATATAGTTTGCTACAGCTGTTGCAGCCCCCTCTTTCCCACAATATTTAGCACAGTGTTCCTGCTATCAGATATGGTACATCTTTTTGTTGGCATTTCCGATTAATCGCCTTGGTGCTAACCGATCTCCCTTCTTCCCTGGTCGTGACACTTGCTTATCAGCTGTAATACGCTTTCCCACAGGTGAAGCAGATGGGTATCGTGAGTGGGCGTCGCCGGCTTGTCTAGCTGCTTTTCGCGTCTCCCTTACTTGAGCCAGAAGTGAGGGTGCCTCGTCCTATTAAGTTTCTGCCCAGTTGTACCGATCAGTTACCATTTTTATCCTACCATCGGAGCGCAGTTTACTAACTTTCAGCTACGCTTGAAATGCTGATGGTCACTAAATCGCCTGTCGTTTTGACATCGTCAATTTTAAAGGGACCCTGAACCCCCCCTCGAGCTTGGTGAAATAACATAGGCCGCGGTAGCATACGCTGCTGTGAACATCTCAGCCAAGTTTTGCTGCCGTACTCATTGCGTGGAGTTCGCAACTGGTTCGCGATGTCACCATTCTCTGAAACGCTCGGTTTTCAAAAGGCCCTCACCTCACTCTCTTCTAGACGCACTATTTCGTCATCGGACTCACTATTTCATCATTCCCTTAGACGGGATGACCAAAGACGGAAGTCGTGGCACCTACTTTAACATTCAAAACGAAACTTGAACTGCGCGCCACGGTGACATTTAGAAAGCGGAGCTTTGTGGGCACGCCCTACTGTGCCGTAGGCTCCGCAGTACAAGATATTGAAGAAGGAACGGGAGCACAGCGGAGGCCGTGTTTGATTGCCAATAACTCCGCTTCTGCTGAACGCATTGGAGTACTTTTTGCAGCAAACTATTTCTGAAATAGCTCATTTTCACTACGAATGCCTCTCTCCACTTCGATAAATAGTGGTTCAGGACCCCTTTAAACCAGGTTGTGAGTATAGTCCACGTGAGGCCGTTGTTAGATACGGGACCTTTTCCTGAGCCTCCTTCGAGTTCACCAGCCCACATCGAATCGCGTCACACCTAATTAAGGAGCGCAGAAGCACATCTACCACGATCCCGATGCGCAGCACGTCCAAACAAGTTGGCGTCCCCCATTTCGTGCGCCTTTATGTGGAGCTATTGTCAAACTGCTTGACTCTTCCTGAACATAAAACGGGAGCCTCGCACGGTTCCAGGTAACCTGGGTCCCTAGGAAAGAGGCTTTGCGGCTCAGAAAGGTCGCTCGAGAACAATCCGCCTGCCCCCGCTGAGCACTTGCAAGCCGCGAGGCAACGACGACTGTAATGCGCCGTGAAGCCCTGGGAGCAACCCCCCCATCCGCCTTAGTGACTGCAGTTGCAGACCAGGAACGCAGTACCGCAGACAAGTAAGCCCTCGGACAAGTGGAGCCAATGGAGCGACCCTCCGAGCCGAGTGTGTCTTACACTCGCACGGGCGCCTACCATTGGCCGAAAATGACGACACCTGAGCGGGCTCGACGATTGGCCGAACAGGACGTGACCTCGAGACACCGAAGGGGTTAAAAGCCAGAGACCGGGAGCAGCAGGAGAGCATTCCTTAATTCATCTCTTTCGGGCTTCTTGCCACGGGCCGCAGCGTCCGAGTTGCTGCCGGCCAGCAATTACTTTATTACTGTTAATTTATTTGTACCTTTACTGTAAATAATGTAAATAAAACCCGCCGCGGTTGCTCAGTGGCTATGGTGTTGGGCTGCTGAGCACGAGATCGCGGGATCGAATCCCCGCCACGGCCGGCGGCCGCATTTCGATGGGGGCGAAATGCGAAAGCACCCGTGTACTTAGATTTAGGTGCACGTTAAAGAACTCCAGGTGGTCTCAATTTCCGGAGTCCTCCCCTACGGCGTGCCTCATAATCAGAAAGTGGTTTTGGCACGTAAAACCCCATAATCTAATGTAAATAAACCTCCAGTTTTCATCTCGAAGTCCTCCTCAACCTCGGCCAACTCCCACACTCAACGGCAAGGTCCAATATCTGGGGGACAGCAATTCGGATTGTCTTCCAGATCCAACAGCGTGTAGTACAATGTCTTTCTTGTTTGTTACGAAGCGCCGCCGTCAATGCCATGGTCATTGAAAAGGTTCTTCGAACAGGCTTTCTCCCTGCATTCTAATAGCTCTCCAAGCGATGCCTGCTTTCCTAGCGAAGCCAGTGGCTGCATGGAATGCACTATAGTCCCATACAACCAGTATTCGAGTGCCAGGAAAACTGCTTTCGAGATCCACTGCCAAAAAGAAGTCCTCCTGTGTGGAGCTTCCTAAGTTGTGAATTTTAGGTGCGTAAATAAAGTCGAAACGTGGTTCCTTAGGTTTAGCGCGTTACTGCTGTCATTTCTTGCAAACATGTGCGGTACAATCGTGTATCTCTTCTTTGACAGGCTACCGATTTGTGTATCAGAACTGCTGCCTGTGGCTCAACCTGCACCATTGTTGCTTGCCATTATAACGGACGATAGAAGGTGAGAAATATATTAAAATACTGTGGTGATGTAGGCACAGTGCCTTTAGTCTTCTGATATAAGAGGACCTCGACGTAGCCAATCTTGTACGTCAGAAAATATATCCAAGGCAGCTCGCGAAGCTTCGAAAGACTTCAGCATTGCCTTTCCGTTTTACCACAAGGCTATACAAAGAAGCCACGCATTTGTCGGCTTGCCGAATCTTTCTTTTTTTAATCGTCCTTCTTTGAGACAATGATCCATGTCGGACGTGTCACGCCTCTTTCAGCACCTGTTCACTTTAATGATAGTAACGCGCACGGCTAATGCTTTGTTTTAGTGTGTTTATGCCTGGCGTTGCCGCCTTGTTCCTAGAATGCTGCTTTAGTACGACGTTATACCACTCTGCAATTGTTACAACGCTTACACATGGTGTCAACGCTCTCGCGTTGATTTTCGTCTCTAGTACAATCGAACACCATCACCACTACGCAACCGCCAAACCTTTAAAGTTATGGCTTTACCGCTCTACATTTGCCACAGTGCTTTAATGTAGCACTACCGTTCAGTTGCTGCACAATTTTTTAAGCGAAACGCTGTATACCACTTCGTCTTTGACACGTTTAATACCGTCACTAATCTGTCATTACGATTAGTTTTTTTTTTAATATCATGTGCCATCAGTACATGCGCAGACCGAATAACTACGTAAAGAAAGCGTTGATCGGTCTCGGAACCGCAAGTATAACAGCCCTGAAACGCCTGGGCAGCCCTTGTTTAACAGCCGGGGTCTAGTTAAGCAAGCCTACCATGGCAAGTTTATATCGTTTCAAGCAACACAATTTAACGATAGCGGCTTTACGGTGTAGCGGATTTATCTGCCAGAATTTCTAAGGCAGCCCCGTGAGTGACAAGATCATTCGTGGGGCCTTGTTGCAGGCTTGCTGGAGCACGCCTGATGCACCGAAGCTCAGGACAGCAAGCAGCATTGTCGGGATTTCGGCAATAGTGATGCTATGCGGCAAACTCACTCACGAAAGTACTTAAGCTGGAAGACTTAATTGAACAAATCTGCGGTTGCTTGTTGTTGTAGTAGTAGTAGTTGTTGTTGTTGTTGTTGTTGTTGTTGTTGTTGTTGTTGTTGTTGTTGTTGTTGTTTCAGACACCGAGATTTTGCACACATCAGTTCTTATGGATGTAGCTCAATCGTTCAGAAGTTTCGAAGTCAACCCGCAAATCTCGACATTACCAGTGCAGCCCGAGTACATGGCTCCTGGACTACGTTTGACACACCTAAGCTTAAAAGAGCAAGCAGCATTCTTTTGCCGTTATTCGTGTAGGTAATAATAATAACCAATCAATGTATTTTGGTACTGATCATATCGGTATTAGTGATGTTATGCGGGCATGTTGGTGAACGGGCCGACAAGTCCACTGACATGAGCAGTACCTCAATAGTTTTTACAAAGACTGCACATACCAGATTACTGATTTACTTGCGAATGGCAAGTCACTCAAGAAAGTACTTAAGAGAATAACAAAAGACAATAACGCGGAAAGGGGGGCCTTCCAAATGACACACTCCACAGTGAAGGTAAACAGAGCCTGACTTGTGCCGCGCTCTTGTCATTGTGTCCATCGTCCTGCTGCGAAATCAAGGGCCCTGTAACGTAAAACTATTCCAATTTGTTTTTATTCCAATCTCCTGACGTCAAAATTACGTAACCACCGACGCAAGCATCGGGCGGTAACCCGCAGCGTTTTGAAAAGCCCAATTAAACGCGCTCGTTGTTTATAGGAGATCACTTTTAAAGCGAATAGCATTGCCTACACTGAACAGGTTTTCTGATAGAATTGGCTGACAATAGGCGAGGAGCACACTCAAGTGGAGAATGTTTTGATGGGGCCGAGCTAGCACTGTAAAAGTACATAACCGGATAAGGAGGGTGGTGCCGGCGTCCGCGACTGATCTGCTTCCCCTTGCTTAGCATGCGGTAGTTGGTGAAAAGTCACGGTGGTGTGCAACGGAACGTTAAAAATACCGCAAGAACGGATCCTCAGCAAAGAAGAGTTGGCAAAGTGATGTCGTATACGTTCCGAAATGGCTCGATAATTTTATACTGCCGCGGAAGAATGTTTATTATACGCAGATAAAATACATGCTCCCAGGCCGCTCCGAGTATACCTAGTGCCAGAGCAATCGGCGGGCAGCCATCTTCTATTTCTTTCGGAACGAAGCAGTCCCTGGCTATTCAGAAAAAAAGAATTCAGTTTTGTTCGGCATATTAATGCGCCTTTAACGCGTACACATCTCTCTGACGCGGTGAGTTCTCGCGGTTATGTGACGTCGCGTGACAGACAGGCGCAGTGGGCGCAGCCCGACAACGTCTGATCAATGGCAGAGTATCATGGCGAAAAATGCGTCGAATCAGAAATAATTATTTTTCTTTCGTTCGGTATAATCACGCATAATCAGTGTGCACGCATCATATCAGATGCGGGGCGTTTTCGCTGTTTTCATAACGTCGCGTGAGAGACAGGCGAAGTCCCGAAAATTGTTCGACCAGTCATTGAGGCTGATTGCAAAATTGTAATAGCAAAGTTTGGAATAGCTTTGCGCTATAGCGCTCTAAGTGTTCCAAACCCTGTGCACTCACTCTGCTCCGACACCGGCAGCAGCTGCGCCCGGTGGGCCTCCGGTATCGCCGGTCGACACACCGGACGCCATCGACTCGTCGCCCATCGTGCTTCGTCGGGAGTCAGCTGCTGACGCGGGTAACTGGCGTCGTCACCAAGCGTGGTGGCAGGCCGAGCCCTGGAAGACGCGGCGAAGCAGGTCGATTGCATCACTCTTGAGATAAAAGAGATCATTCCGTTTATTTAGTTGATTCTACATTCATTTCCGTATAGATGCCATGATTGCCCGAAATTGGCTTTGCATAAGAAAATTAGAACGAGTTCGAGAACGAAGTATATGTTCCTCGTATATGCTATATGATACGTAGCATATCAGAGGAGGAGCGCAATACATATGAATACCACCTGCTGCAACTACCACTACTGTGGATTATCTTAAAGCAGTTATCTTTAGGGGTGGGCGAATACAATTTTTTTTTTCGAATACAGTTAGTAAGTATCGAATAGTCGAACACAGATGCATATATTTACAAAAGGAATATCTATTTCCATTCCATATGATTAGGTACCACGTTTGCACTGACTAGTGACAAAAGAAGCCTAACTGTTAAAAAAGAACATGGATCAGTTTCAAACGAGATTAGTAATTGTCATAAAAATTGCAGGAATAGCCTTCCAACATTTTCATAGCATGGTTCCAAACAAGCGCTCTATAAATGAATGCGTCTGCATGATTACCTTTCCAAGAACGCTAGATAAATGGTTGATGAAAAAGATATCAGAAGTTGGGGGGAGGGGGAAGGCGACAGAAAGACTTGTATGCCTTAGACACCCATGGATATTATGGCCCGTTGCAACAGCGTAAGAGGTAAAACTGCTACATAACTAAACAGTCATGTAAGCTAAATGATAGACTGCAAGCAAAGATCACAAGTTGTCACGTAAAATTCAGGTGCGAAAGCTCAAAGCTTGCGTTATAGCCGTTTTGTTCCCGCGTTGCTTCTAAAGCGTTTGTCCTTTTACTATTGATAATTTACGGTACTTCCTATAGCAGACGGCGAACAGTAACTATACTTTAACAGTTGGCTTCTGCAAAATATTTCGCAAGTTTGGATATTCGCAAATACCGAATAATTGTTTCGAATACAAATGGGAATAGTTAACAGTGTAATCTAAACTTTGAATGTCACCACACACACATAGTTATGTTGCATGCACTTTTTAAAGCAAAGCAGTCCTTGCGAATCCTCCAGGACTTCGCTGACCGCGTGGCTGATGCTGATAACGTTGCGTTATCGGATAGCTCGGACAAGACAGCACTCGCATAACGAATAGGCTTGCATGTAGTCGCCTCTACTACCCCTACAAATGTGCCAGTAATCGGCTTTGTTCTCCACAGATTTGTGCATGTGAAAGCAAAAAAAAGGCACCTAAATATCTTCACTCCACCAAATGTACGCCCATCGAGCGCAGAATCCCTTTATTAAAGCAACTCTTTCTATGCCTTATTTCCCAGGGTTTGGCGTAACCGCTCGGTCGGTTTCTCTTCGAGTAAAGTATGCCGACAGTACAGAGTACAACAGTAAACATCACTACCTCCATGATCGGCCCACTTTACTCGGGGGGCTGATTCCGCGGAGACAGTGAAACGCACACGCGTGGATCTCGTGGTGCGGGTCTCGGCAGGCTTGGCAGCTTGCCGGATTTGCACGGTAGGCACGCCATACGGCAAAACGCTGTGCCATTATCAGTTGTATAGCATTTATCGAAGCAGTTCATGAAAGCTTCGCTTCAAATAGACGCCAATATGCGCATTGCATCTATAATGGTCATCAATATGCGCGTTGCTAAAATCGTCATCTATAATACGTCCCGCCGGCTAACAGATAAAGGATGGTGGTGGTGCGGGTTGTAGCTAGAGAGGGGGGAGTATTTTGCAATACCACCGTCATCATTGTAAACACGTCACGCAAACAGTAAACATAACACATTTGCACGCTTTAATTGTTTTAACAGATGCAGCTTACAGAACTGCAATATCTGCCTTTGGTGCACCCGTCGCGGTAGCCCAATGCTTATGGCGCTGCGCTGCTGCTCGAGGTCGCCGGTTCGCTCCCGACCACGGCGCCACATTCCGACGGGGGCGGAATACAATAACACTCTCGCACCGTGCATCGAGGACACGTTAAAGAACGCCAGGTAGTCAAATTTAATCCGCGAGTCACAGACTGCTGCGAGTGTCATATGATTGTGGTTTTGGCCCGTAAAACTTACATTTATTTTTGCCTTTGCTGCAGGGTTGCCGTTTGTAAACCGTAAGTTCCAGAAATAAACCCAGTGCATCATATTAGATTGTGGCACATAGCGTGTGAATCTTTTCACCCACCGTGGTGGCTCAGCTGCTTAGCTGTAGCTTGTTTCCAGTGTTTAGATAAAGGTAGAGGCGCCGACAAAAGTGATATACTCCACGCAGATTGCTACTGCAGCGGCGTCGACCGGCATTTCGGCGAGCTGAAGCACGAAACATTGACACGAGTCAAGCGACATGCCTGCAGAAAATAAAAGGCACCCATTGGCTGTCTCAATCCCAGATGCTGCCTGTAGATGGCGTTGCGATGCAGTTTGCCGTTGCTCCGGCTCCCGCTGCGACGACTCGCTTTGTAAAGACAATAATGCGCCGCCTCAACAGCCCCACGGCGCCCCCATGTCTAGCCTCGTTCGGCGGACCGTGTATTGTTGGTCGATTCGCTGCCGCCTTCGCGGCTTGCTTGGAGCAAGAGAACTCCTGAAACAGGGTGTTTTGCGGTGCGTTCTCACGGGCCCCAAAAGATGTCACAGTCAATGGACAGACGCGGTGACTACTGACTGCGGGGTGAGTTCTGGGATCAAGAGACGCCTGCTCGTGTCAAGACCCCTGTCTACAAGAACCCTCTCACCTCGGTGTGTTCAGTGAAACCAAAGTGCGGAAGTGAGTGTGTGAACCCTTCCCCTCAAAGGCGGCTCGACTACGATGGCCCTCCCTTTGGACGAAGGTTGAACGGCAGTTTTCCCTCACCTAGGGATCTAGGGAGGACAGTGTTTTAAAGCAGCCGTTGACGGATACTCAGTGTGAGTTCTCTTTCAGTCATGCTAGACTGATGAAATGTAACGTTCTCCACCCTTCATTTAGATACTGTAGATACTCCACCCTTCATGTAGATCCCATATTCCTCGTTCTCGATGAAAACAAGTCCCTCCCTTCAACAATGTCCTCAGCGTGGATGAGTTGGACGACGGGTTGGGCCAGCTACTATCTATTTCATGCCCGACCCCAATTCTTACAGCTGGCTGGCAGCGGTGAGACGGATTTTGCGACGTGGTGCAGTGTCTTCGGTGAGTGCTTGGTTCTTGCTTTGACTCTCTAGGCTTAATTTTGTGGTTGTTCTGTTTAGAACAGTAGGCAAGTTGGATTGTTGATTGTTAGCTAGGTTGTGTTTACCGAGGCTTGTTTAGCGAGGAGGACCAAGGCAGTAAAGCAGCAATCAAGGAGTTAAGGACACTAGCTGAGAGACGAATTATTGATTGTTGGTGAGGAACTGGGCCTAGAGATACGCAAGGAAATGCTAAAATCGGAAATATTGCAGCTGATTTCCGAACAGGCCAGTAAGGAGGATATTGAAATTGGGTTAGAACTTTTTAGGAATAGAAAGAAACGGGACAAAGAGAGAGAAGAACGGGACAGAGAGGAACGCGAGAAAGATCGCGAGTTAAGAGAAATTGAACTTGAACTTGAAAGCAAACGTTTGGAGTTGCCTCAAGGAAGTGAAGGGGCTCTGGGACGATCAAGTGAGGCAGAATCATACCGCATGGACAGGCTGTTAAAGCCATTTGAGGTCGGGAACGACATAGGCTTGTTCCTAGGAAATTTTGAAAGGACCTGCGAGAAGATGATCTTCGGTCCGAGTACATGGCTACAGCGGTTGCTGTCTGTATTGCCGTGTGAGGCTGCGGAAATAATCGCCAGACTCAGTGCGCAAGACGCATATGATTATGCAAAGGTTAAGGCTAGTCTTTTTAAGAAGTACCACCTTCCAGCCGAAGCTTTTCGGCAAAGATTTAGAAGCACGGGCAAGAAGGATAGCGAGGGGTATCCGGAGTTCGCATACGGCCAACGTAGTCGAGTGGTTGAAAAGCGCGGAAGCATACGAGAGCAGAGACATGATTGACGTGCAATTTTGTGCTTACCAAAGGATTCGGTTAGTACAGTGTAGTGGCTAGCGGTCAACTCGTTCCGGAACCGAAATACAAGATGCAACAGTTAGCAAGCTGTCGAAGTAGGTGGGAGTCGGAGTATGTGAGACACGACATTCCGAGTGTACGAATTCTCGATGTTCTTATTTTCAGAGAACACCCGCTGCGGCGGCAACGGCAATGATGTTGCACTGCTAAGCACTAGGTGGCGAGGACCGAATCCCGGCCGCGGCGGTCGCATTTCGACGGGGCGAAATGAAAGAGTGCCCGTGTCCCGTGCTTTGGGGCATGTTAAAGGTCCTCTGGTGGTCAAAATTAATCCGGGGTACCCAACGACGACGTGCGTCATAATCAAATCGTCATTTTGGCACGTAAAACCCCAGAATTCAATGCAGTGAGTCTTTTCCAACATGTAATTTACGCAGCAAGTGTGGCGATCATTCTGTGACCCTTTATTGTCCTTGAATAATATATATATATATATATATATATATATATATATATATATATATATAGGGCGCTTATAGCAATATCGCTGTTGTCGTCTGCTGACCACATTAAACAACGCAATCGAATGATAGGCCATCGTTTAGGTTTTAACCAAGCTGCGGCTGCACAAAAGAAGATTGTTGTAATAGTTTAAAATTTCGGTGTATCAACGATAGTACTTAAATGCCTAAATATTAGGAAGAACAAGCTTTTGACTTCGTAAGTTAGCTCACTCTCTATATTACCTTTCTGCGCGTCCAAAGGGTCGGAAATATGGTAATTATGTTTATTGTTGAGCGAGTCAACGTGCGTGCTCCCTTACCGGAAAAGCAAAGTGAATATCTGAATTAAGAATATTTTGGGTACGATAGCGGGCCATCGATACCTTTCCGCTGAGAAACTGAGCAGTGTGAGGATTGGGACGTCAATCCCACCGTTCGTAACCAGTTGTCAAGATTGGAGTCGGGCATGAATTAGATGGTAGCTGGCCCATGCCGTCGTCCAACTTATCCACGCTGAGGACGTTGTTGAAGGGAAGGACTGCTTCTCATCGAGAACGAGGAATATGGGTTTATTTACAGTGTCTACATAAGGACGTTGCAGTTCATCAGTCTAGCATGACTGCGAGAGAAAGTACTGAGCCGCCGCACAACAGCGGTTTATAAACACTCGGTACTCCCTCAATCCCAAGGTGAGGGAAACGTTCGACCAGGCACCGTAGACGAGCCGCCTCTCTGTGCGAGGGATTACACACACACACTTCCGCACAGGTTCACGGTCCCTCAACCGAGGTCAGACGGTCTTCGCAGAACTCGGGGCTGACGTCAGGAACGGTGCGTGGGAAGGGGCCTCAAACTACGTTCCCTCGGGGACTCCCTTGTTCACAGCAGACCGGGTCGGCGGCGGCGTGTTCAGTCATAAAGCCTGGTTCGTCAAACTCATCTCGGCAATCCCGCGACGGAGAGGCGAGGACGCGGCATTGTCCTCCGCACACAGTAGACTTAGTGACGCCGCTTGGCTAGAGCGTAACGGTGGCTTTCCAAGAAAAGTTGACGCCGCTGTCGCAACTGGTTGGTAAAACTTGCACCTCAGCGGGCCGTTCTTAACAGCAGCACTATAAACGCATTAGGACGGTAGGGACGGGAATCGCTTCACGTGCGTCCATTGCATTTAACACCACTCAGTTTCCTAGTTATGTCGGACCAACTATAGCCCGAATTTATTAGGCACTATAGGTGAGCCGAATGTTCCCGGTGCCGTTACCCGTAGAGTAACAGACAAGCAATGCTCGAACTGAATGCTACATGTATACTCGGATCACACGGTGCTGGACGCGTTTATTCGATGGCCTTTCGTTGATCTTTTTCGTTACCTGTGCATTGCGGTAAACATCCCAAATATATGCAGAAGAAAAACACCCCGAATTACTACCTCTTTGCTGTTTGAGCTCGTGGGTTGTGGTATATATATGGAGTAAACTTGAGGAGGAGGGGGGAATGTTCAAGGAGAAAGTGAGACCGCAAGGAGACTCGTGCCGAAGCTGATGTGGGGGGGGGGGGGGAGGGAATAAAACGAAGGCAGCCTATCCCACCTCAGGAGAAATGCGCCGGCCCCTGAGCGTTGAGTCAACCCTCCAAGAGACGGCGCGAGGACCCACCACGCCCAGAAGAATTTCGTTGGCTATGGTTTGACAGGGCCGTATACAGATTCCGAGACCCGTAAGCGTATGACGCGGCAGCTGGCCTACCTATAGACTCAACGGGCCCTGTGCTCCGTGTGAGTGTGCACGTGGCGGTAAAATAAATAAATTATATTCTGGCGTTTTACGTGCAATACCACGATATGATTATGAGGCAAGCCGTAATGGGGAACTCCGGGTCAATGTGGACCACCTGCGGTTCTTTAGCGCGCACCCGATGCGCGATACACGGACGTTTATGCATTTCGCCCCCATCGAAATGCGGCCGCCGCGGCCGGGATTTGATCGCGCACCCTCGGACTTAGCAGCGCAACGCCATGTCCACTACGCCACCACGGCGGGCCGTGGCAGCGCAGTGCTCGTTCTGGGTCGAGATACCGGCGAACAGCACAGGCCGTACGCTGCGCGAAGGGAGAAAAAAAAACGGGGAAGGCGCGGCGCGTTGGCCTCGTGGCTCACCTTCGCTGACGCTGCAGTGTCCCGGCGGGCACGGCTGCCCAGGAGACAAGCGGACCGACTCGAGACGGCTGGCTGCCAGAGGTGCGCCGTTCTTCGCCCGGTAGCCGCTCTGCTCTGCTCGAGCCGCGCGCCGGTTGCTCAACGTCTTCATCTTCATCTTCCCGCCTAAAATGACTTGTCATCGCAGCTTCATAGAATCGACCAAAAGAATTAAGTTATAGGGTCTTACGTGCCAAAACCACGACCTGATTATGAGGCACGCCTTATACAGTGGATTAATTTGGATTAATTTGGATTTGGAATATTTGGATTAATACTGGATTAATTTTGACCACCTGAGGTTCTTTCATCATGATCATACATAGCAGCAGCAGCATCCTATCTTATGGCCACTGCAGGATGATGGCCTTTCCCTGCAATCTCCAATTACCCCTGTCCTGCGCCAACCGATTCCAACGTTCAAGTTCTTTCAAGTGCACCTAAATTTAAGTACACGGTGCTTTTGCATTTCCCCCACGTCGAAACGTGGCCGTCGTGGCCGGGATTTGATCCTGCGACTTCGTGCGCAACAGCAGAGCCACTAAGCAACCTCGGCGCGTGCAGAGAATCGACCATCTGCACGGTAAAATAAGAGGAAATGCCAAGTCATACGCATATATTAAACAACGAAATGCGAACAACGCTTTAGTGCGGTCTACTCAGCCCATGTGGCATATACCGTGCGATATGTTGTAAGAATAAAATTGACACGCCATCCCGGCCCTGCGAAAGGGGATGTCCAGCGAAGCTGTTGAAAGCCACAAAACTACAACTGCTGGTGGGGGTATGCAATGCTTTATTGCTTCAGAGTAATGGTAGTAATAGTAATTTAGAGTGCAGCGGTCGCGAGCAGGCCACGACGTGCAGGCAAGAGCGAGCTGCGAGCACCCCCCCCCCCCCTCCGTACCGGCTTCTCTCTACCTCTCTCCACCGATGGCGAGGAGTGGGAAGGGCGAGAGCGCCAAGGCGGCCGGAAGCAAAAGAAAAGTAAAACGAGTTGACAGTTGGGATTCACACCGTCGAATCGCCTCCCTTCTCCGCGCGTACTCACGTGACCCGGACAATGGTGACCCGGACGAGGCTACGACAGCTGCATATCGACGCCATGGAGACTACAGCCGACGCGCCAGCTATCTCCGCCGTCGACTTTAAGCCACCGCCATCTTGGGTATATTTCGCTAAATGTCACATATATCTGAATTGACAACGGACATCCGCCTCGTCAAGGGGGTTGACAACGAGGTGACAGACGCCTTTTCCTGAAACCCTATAAATGCTATTGTGCCCACACAGCAGGTTGTTTTCTCCACTTTGGCAGCAGCTCAACGTGAAGACGACGAGCTAAAGAACCTGTTGACCGCAACCACTGCCCTGAAGCTGCAGTTGCTGCCAATTTCCGAATCCCAAGACAGAATTTGCTGTGACGCAAGTATCGCCAAAGCTCGCCCGTTTGTGCCTTCCAGCTTCCGTCGCCACGTTTTTGAATTTCGACACAGACCCTCTCATCCAGGGATTAGAGCCACACAGAGACTGGTGGCGGCAAAGTTTGTCTGGCCATAGATTAATCGTGACGTCCGGCGCTGGGCACGTGAATGTGCAGCCTGCCAGCATTGCAAGATACAGCGACACACCTCGACAGCACTGGGAGCACCCCCAACCCCGGAATCTCGATTCGATCATATTCACCTGGGCATTGTTGGCTTACTACCACCCAGCCACGGACAGACTTATCTGCTGACATGCGTGGATAGATTCACCCGTTGGGCGGAGGCCATCCCTAGGGCGGACATCGCAACTGGAACGGTTGCCAGTTCCTTCTTGTACCATTGGGGTGCCTGCTCCAGGTGCCTTCCACGATCGCAACGGATCGCGGTCGGCAGTTCGAAGCCGCCCACTGGCATCACTCAGCTCATCGGTGCCTCTCGCATACGTACAACGACGTAACACCCCATGAGCAATGGCATGGCCGGGCCGCTGACAGCAACCGAATAACACGACTGGGTGGAGGTGCTCCCGCTCGTCCTTTTGGGCATACGGTCCACTCTAGAAGATATTGGCTGCAGCGCCGTTGAGTTGCATGGTCTATGACACGACACTCAGGCTGTCAGGGGACCTCTTTGTGCACGGTTCAGACGCTACACCCATGGCTTCCAGTGGTTACGCACTTCGTCTACGCGATATGATAAGCAAACTTCGTGCTGCTCCCCCGCGGCACCCAGGGACGCGGGCTGTACACGTCGGCCCGCGGCTCACATCGTGCCCATACGTGTTTGTGCAACACGACGCCTTTCGGTGGCCACCTCAACCACCATATGATGGGCCGTTTAAGGTCCTCCGCCGTGGGGACAAGCATGTCACCATCGATAGATGCGATCGCCAAGAAGTTGTGTCGCTTGACCGCGTCAAGCCGGCACACATGGACAATGACGACGTTGCGGTGTCTCCGCCAAGGGAGCCCCCGCCTTCGCCAGGGTCTGTAGCTGCAGCGCCAGCTCCAGAGTTGCTCACGCGACGTACGCACAGCAGACGGCTCTTGCAAGATCCCCTACTCGCCTGGACCTTTAATCACTCCGTTCGGCAACTCACTACAACTCACGCTGTAGCTACCGAGAGCAGGTCACAACATGCAAGTAGCCATCATAGTGCAGGCAGAGAGACAGAGATAAAAAATCTTTATTGAAAAGTCCCTGCTGGGTTCGAAAGGGGAACGGAGAGGCTGGGAGGTTAAAGGCTAAACCCCATGAGAGCGGTCTTGTGCGCGACGGCGACACGCGACGGCTTCGAGCGACAAACCGGGCCGTCGCTTGAACAGATCGCTCTGTCGCTCGTCGCCCGGAAGTCAGGGTTTCTACCAAGTTGACATTTCCAAATTCCCTGAGTTTTCCAGGTTTTTCCTGAGTGCCTCTGCAATATTCCCTGAGTGATGCAGAACTATGTTTTATGTCAAGACGGGCTGAAACCATATCGCCCGATACTGTCACTCTCTAGTAAACATATGAAAATATTAAAAAAAACGATTTAATCCAATTTGAATACTAAGGAGTAGTGTTTATGTTATTCAAAAATAGAATAGAGAGGGGGGGGCTAGTAAAATGCACAGCAAATAACATGTTTTCGAAAGAAATTGCAAATGGAGTCGGACACTCTCAAATACGAATAAAAAGGAGATGCATACAGAAGCAAATATTTTTAATATGAACTATTTCTATCAACTGATAGCAAGCTCAGTGGTATGAGGCCCGAACTTTGTCACAATTTAGATTCCCTCTCAACATCTCGTAAGTCAACCTCAACTGTCCTGACATATATGTCAGGACAGTTGAGGTATACTCTCAGCCCGCGCACGACGCCTCAGTGTTGTGTTTCACTGCTTTAAAGCATTTATGTTGGCTTGGATGAGGGACACCTGCATCTCGGCATCAGCCAACACTTTGTTTTTTCAGCTTAAGCTCCTTCAAAACGGCGGCAGCACGCTTCCTATCCCGTTCATTCCTCAATGCATAGGTCCTTTCTGTTCCTGTCCTTCTTCCACCACTCGTTCTCCCCACGGACCATTTGAAGCACCTTCTTGGTCAGTTGCACAGACCACGTCCGATTTTTCGAACTCCCTAGGGGTCGCGAAAACGTCCGAAAAATCAGCCAATTGGAAAAAAAAATAAACGCATGTCATTTAGTGCTCTTAAGAGCTCAAACCACCACAGGTACATTCGAAAACGCTCTGAAGGCCTGTCGGTACACGTATTAGGCATATCGGTGCTCGTACTGTGACAGGAAATACCGGGTGCACGCGTGTATAATTAAGGAATACATACTGTGTCCCGTGACAATAGCCCCTTCCCACGCTTGTTATGCTTCACTGCAATACTTTTGTGTATGCTTCACCAAATAACATTTCTGTACAAAGGCGAAGCTGACTTTCGGGAACCGGCGTTATACAACTCACCGTGCTTTCCAAGCTTCTAAGCCAATCGCTAGGACCTCAAAGGCGCAGTCGGTGCCATTGCTGACACCAGCGAATCCTTTCAATGGAAAACATGGAACCCAACGGCAAGAAGCTTAATAGCGAACGTCGAAGTAGCTAGGTCTAGCGTTGCTACGGGTGCCAGCGGATCTGCGTGCGAGAGCGCCGGTTCGAGGCGGCGAGCTAATCAAAACGGCAGCGGTGGTGGCTTTGATTAATGCCGTTTCGGACGTGCACTCATGGCAAAAAGTCCAGAAAATCGGACGGCGAAGGGTTCTTGCGTCCGAAATTTCAGACGTTCTGATCCATTGACTCTATGGGGTACGTGGTGATCCCGCGAATCCGTCCAAATTATCGGGCATCCGGAAAGTCGGTCATTGACACTGGCAACTGGTCACTGGCAACTCCTCCAGCCGACGACAGGGCGTCAAAGACGATTCATTACGGTTCCTGTCTGTTACTCGAGCCAGCACTACCGCGACTTTCGACCCTTTCAATAAAATTACAGCTAATTTTCCCTGATAGAGGCACAAATTCCCTGAGTTCTCCCTGAGCTTTTCCAGACTACTCAAAATCCCTGAGAATTCCCGGTTTTCCCGGTTTTACCAGTTGGTAGACACCCTGGTAGTGCTATGAGCACTTCCAGGGTGTCGCGAATGGCGCGAAGCCGGAACTGGATGTACATCACTCAAATACTGCTGATTGTCGCACAGAAGGAGCAAACGATTGAATTTTTATACGTGCAAGGATAAGAACCTACTGCAAGACCCTCAGAAATATTTTATGCTGCTTTTTAGAGTAAACTACATCAACTCAAATTAATAAAGCACGCGTCACGCCAGTTTCGGCGCGTATATTGCTGCCCTCATACCGGCAACACCGGGGAGACGTCGCTCAAAATCGTCGCTCGCTTGGGGAACAACCTGTAGGCGACGAGCGAACGTCACAGCCATCGCCATAACATCGTTTGTCGCTCTCGCGCGCAAGATCGATTGCCTGTGGTTTATACTTAACCCCGCAGGCCAGGCCTTGAACCGTAGCGGCGTCCTCCGCCAGCCGGACAGCCCAGAGCTGGTCTACTGGGAATTCGCCGAGCAGTATAGCCTCCCACTGCTCGGGGGTTTTTAGCATTGCGGTTTATCCTCTGTCTGATATTCTTTGGAGCTGATGGGCATGCCCATATAATGCGATGGAGGTCTGCACGTGGTGTATTGCATGTCTTACAGTGTGATGAGTATGCTTCTGGTGGTATTCGGCCCACCTCTCTGCATGGACAACAAATCCCCGAACAGGCCGAAAGAGAACTACGGCCCCCAGAACCAGAACCAGATAAAAAAATAACAGCTTCCCAATACGATCAAATGACTACTTACGGATAAATTCTCGAATACTACAGAAATGCTCGCTATAGGTACCCTCCTCCTTACAAATCATTAGAGAAACACCAAGCAGCTACATGGAGACTTCTACAAACAAGCAATTTCCCTGCGCGACTAATCATAGTGCAAGCAAGGGCGAGCCGCGAGCGCACCTCCGAACCAAGGTCAAGAGCCACGCTGTCTCGCATGTGAGTTTTTTTAGGATTATAAACAAAAATAATATGTCCATAACAAAGCGTGGAATAACGAAGGAAGTTTAGAAATTAGAAAGACAATACTGCTAAGAATTTTGATATATAATTATTTAACATCAAGAAACGAAATAATAGAATGATAGAGAATTGAGAGATTCGCTCACAATCTGCGACCTAGCCTTTCATGCGTGCAACAGTCGGTCGGCATGTACCCACGATCCTACCGGAAGCAGACCCACCGTCTAACAGGGAACGCATGGTGCTGGTGGGCCTGCAGCAACAGGTGGGTTTAGCCTGGCGAACAAGGCCGGCAAGGAAACGGTGTGCATCCTCTGCCGAGACAAAGCCTGTCCTCCTCCCATTCCCAGAACAACTGGGTATGAGCCACAATGTGACCCTGGAGTTTCGGGGTACTGGCGGCGAAGAGTTACGGAGTCGCCATCTATCGGAAGCGCCTCCCTTGCGTAGTATGAGGGATCACGCGGCGCGCTCCTCATGGATTTCGCTTACGGAGCTCAATAAAAACACCACGCGACAGCCCTCCTGGACATTGATGCAGGTACTCTCAAAACGAGGAAAGTCTTTGACTGTCGATATAATAATCTTGGGCAAACTGAAAGCACAGAATCGTTTACAGACGCTATCTCTTTACCGAATACGTACAGTGAATGCCACTGTACGCGGTCGCCGCGATGGAGTCTCCCGAACCGGCTTCTTGCGTGAAAGGTAGCCAAACGCTGAGAGTAAACTATGTGAAATATGGGGCCCGATAACGTAAAACTATTCCAATATGTTTTTATTCCAATCTCCTGACGTCAAATTTGCGTAACCACCGACGCAAGCACCGGGCGGTCACCCGCAGGGTTGTCTGAACAGACCAATCAAACGCGGTCCTCGTTCATAGGAAGTCACTTTTGTTTGCTTAAAAAACGAATAACATTGTCTACACTGAGCGGCTTGTCTTACCTAATTGGCTGACAAGAGGCGAGGAGAACGCTCAGGTGGAGAGGGATTCGATGGGGCAGAGCGAGTGCACTGAAAATCGAGAACCGGATGAAAAGGGTGGTGCCGGCCTCTGCGTTTGGTCTTCTTTCCCTTACTTAGCTTGTGGTGGCTGGTCGAAAATCACGGCGGCATGCAACGGAAGCTTAAGAATGAAGCTAAAACGGATCCTCAGCAAATGAGAGTTTGCCGAATGAGGTCGTAAACGTGCCGAAAGTGCTCGAAAACGTTACACGGCCACGCAAGAAGTTTTATTATGCGCAAATAAACCCATGCTCTCCGGCAGGTGCGAGTAGCCAGCCCCTGAGCGATCTGCGGCAGCCATCTTTTATTCCTTTCGGAACGGGGCAGCCTGCGGCTATTCAGAAGAAAATTCAGTTTTGTTCGGCATATTAATGCATTTCAACTTTAAAGCGTACACGTCACTTTGACGCGGTGAGTTTGCGCGGTTTTGTGACGTTGCCTGCTAGGCAGGTGAAGTGGGTGCAGCCCGAAAACTGTTGACCAATAGCCGGAGGCTAAATGGCGAAAAGCGTCGAATCAGAAATAACTGTTTTTCTTTTTTTCGGTCAATTCATGCATAATCAGTGTGTACACATGATATCAGATGGGGAAGTATCGTGGTTTTTGTGACGTCGCGTGACAGACATGTAGGTGAAGTGGGAGCGGTCCAAAAAAGTTTCGACCAATCGCGGAGGGCTGATAGCAGAAATGGAATAGAAATGTTTGGAATAGTTTTACGTTATAGCGCCCATATTGTTAGAGTGGGCTGTCTGTATAACCAAATGGGGCATAACAGAATGGAGTCTCAATCCAGCGATTGCAGGGGTTCGCAGCGACCGACTGCGTGTCTGCATGCATGTCCGCGCACAATGTTTTGATTTCGCTGTGAGCGCATTTTCGCACCATGCCGTGAGCTTTAGGCCGCAGCATATGAGCATTTGACAGTACACTAGCAACCATTGTTGCGTGGACGCTATCAGAACTGTTCAAAAATAATTCCGTTATAGAGACTTCGACGCCTAGCTACGGCGACTGTGATTTGCCGTCGCGACGATTCAATCTTTTTTTGTCTCCTAAATTCTTGGACATTTCAATATTATTTCTCAAGTTGCGTCGCACTGTATGTTTATCGGTCTTCTCAGCGTACGATATCCCTCTGCTTATTTTTCGTAATCCAGTGCATTAATTCATAACGTAAACATGACCATATGCCGTACCTTTTCTTTAATGTGCGTCTTACCGCTCCCTTTCCGTTCCAGTGAACTTGCCAGCACTTTCGATGGGGGCGAAATGCGAAAACACCCGTGTACTTAGATTTAGGTGCACGTTAAAGAACCCCAGGTGGTCGAAATTTCCGGAGTCCTCCACTACGGCGTGCCTCATAATCAGAAAGTGGTTTTGGCACGTAAAACCCCATAATTCTTCTTCTAAACTTGCCAGCATCTAGCATCAACAAGTTCATAGACCAAACCGTCATGACATCAGCCGGGCAGCGGGCGCGGGCGAGCATCTCAGTGCGCGTTTTCTGCTACTCATCGAGCATCGCGCACGCGCATTCCCGGCGCCGTAGCAGAAATGTTCCTCACGTTTGTGCTTGCTGCATACCTGAGTTGTAGCCGATGGCTGTCTGCCGGTTCTAAGTTTCGCCAGCCAAGCTTCACGCAGCTCCTTTCCCTGAAGCTACGTGTGAATAAGGCTTACACAGGGCTTCGTTGCGTACGTCCGGCACTCCGGCACCGAGCAGTAGCCTACCATGCTGCACGCCTCCAAATGCAGCCGCTACCCATTATAGTACTTTCAAATATTGTCAAGCAGGCACCCAAGGCCGTAAAGCCTCACCACTTAATCAGAAGGGCGCCGCAGGTGGGACTCTAAACTTTCGTTTTCAGCTCGCTTCGGCGCTTCCGAAGCAGCCGACGCGGCCGCTGTGTCCACGTGATCCCTCATGTCATGTCTCGCCAACGGTGGCGCTAGCTTTTCCAGTGGTGGAGCTCGCCGCCAATATGCCTCTGGGTATGGTGCAAATGGCGCCACTGGGCATGAGAAGCACGTGATAACACTGGGTATGTGCAACTTGGACCAATGGTCATGTGATTACTGCGATGTTGATAATGATAGCGATATGATGGAGATGATGACCATGATGATTAACTGATCAGAAAATTTTGGAAGGCGTCGATCAAACGCTGTCGCTCGAGCGAAGCTCTCACAATGAAGTGTACGGTTCATGCACTTCATCCTACGACCTACTGGAACTCCAGACCTGCACAGATATCCGGCTTCTAAGGAAGCCGCTTGCGCCCACTAACGTTCAACCGTTGGTGTCGCTTTTATAACCTGTTCGTCTGCTACTCTACAGTTTACTGGTGCGGCGTTGTAATTAATACGGCGGCAGTTGTGTTGTGATGAACTGCTTGCCTAGTTTATGATTTTTGCTAACACAGCAACAGTGATGTCACAAGGCTTTGATCGGTCATTTTGCTCCAAAAGTTGACTGCCCGAACCTGAAAAATGTCGGTGCGTGCAGTCCGCTACTCTCTATAAAATAGCGTTAAATAGCCGCTCCTATTGCCTTTTTCAGGCAGTAGAAAACCGCACAGATCTTGTACACTAAGTCACGTTATTTATAGAGTTCGTAAAGTACACAACAGTTTCATTGTACACGTAGTAAAGTTCGCTTCTGCGCTCTTTAGAAACTGGAAACCACCGCAACGTTCGACGACAGAACAATTACCACTCATTTTAACTCTTAAAAGTTCTCTGTGAATGCGTCGTGAGTTCAAAAAGAGAGTTACGCATACAGCTTCACTGCGAATGTATCTTTCGCACCACCGCTATGCAGCCGCCGCACCACGCAGGGAAGCTAGCTTTGCAGTTTGAAAAGAGTTCCGTTACACAAGGCCTGTAGTGCAGCACGTTTTAAAGCACTGAGATCGCTTTTGTAAGCATTCTACTGATCTAGACATCAAACAACATTAAAAACAAGCTATACTCACCTTTCCTTGAAACAGACTCGACCAATTTATTGCACATGTCGAGCGCATGACTTACTTGTGAATACTTTTACCAGATCTTTTGCATTTTACTACGGCACACAGCAGTAATTCCTACGTCATCTACGATATTAGGCTATCTGTGATCAACTCAAGAAAAGCTAGATTATCCTATGCATCTTTTAAAACGATTTTTCCAGTCTCTTACTAGAAAAGGGAAATTTATGCAGTCTAACATTGCAGCTGCCAACTATGCTCATTGTTTACCTTCCTTGCAACGCTCCTCCTCCTCTACTTTCCCTGTTCAAACGCAAAGCATTCGCAAATTTTTGCTTTCTTTTCATATTTGTGAATTTAATAATTTACCATCAATACAAGCGCTTTGTGCCTGCCGAAATGGCAGCACGAGCGCTGAACAAATCGCAGAAGCACACGACAGCGAACAGGCTATAACTAGCGCCACTCTGCTCGTATGTTCTGTCCCTAGCGGCAAAAGGGGCGAACTAGACCAGGCGTGCTGGAGCAGCGAGATCTGTGCACGTCTGGAGTTCAGTACGTTGTGTTTCATCCTCCCCTTCAACTCTTCCAGAAAGACGTTGTCTTTACCCTTCTAACTTTTTTAAAGGGGCCCCGAACCACTTTTTATCGAAGTGGAGAAAGACATTCGAAGTGAAGATAGGCTATTTCAGAACCACTTTGCCGCAAAAAGTACTTCAATGCTTTCAGCAGAAGCGGAGTTATCGGCAATCAAACACGGCCTCAGCTGTTCTCCCCTTCCTCCTCCAATGTCTTGCACTGCAAAGGCTACGGTGGAGACGTCACCGTGGCGCGCAATTCAAATTTCCGATTTGGTGCCTATGCCGCGCTAAACGTAAGCCAAACACGGCCGTCCTCAGAGAGCCGCAGTGCGCTTAGCATTTTTGTAGGAAACTCTATGCGTTTAGCCAGTGGACTAGTGGCGGCACCTCACGGCGGCCGCGGTGTAGCCGAGCGCAGCGACCACAGCCGCGTATTGTAGTGTGCTTTAATACGAACTAAAGCACACAGAAAAGAGCGAGGATCATGAGGTTTTTAAACGAGAGCGTTTGAGAGAAAGGTGACTTGGCGCTCCGCTTGCAAGCTCCACGGATTGCGTACGACAACAGAACTTGGCTGACATGTTTACAACAGCGTATGCTAACCACGGACTACGTTACTTCACCAAGCCCGAGGGGGTGGTTCAGGGCCCCTTTAAAGGGGCACTAAAGCGAGACAATAAATCAGTTTAGACTAATGAAGCATTGTTTGAGAACCGTGCAGGCAGTCATTTCAAAAAAATAGTTTGATTATTAGATGAGAACATGAAGGTCCAAGTATCAGTACTTGAATTTCGCGCCGAAACCCCAGCGCCGATACGTCAGCGTGACGTCAGGGATTCCAAAGTATGTTTCCCATTTGGGCAGCGTTATAGCTGAGTAAAGGTTCCTGAAACTTGCCATGTTTAATATTTGGTTCCTTTAGAACACAATGTAGTCAATGTGTACTGCTATATATAATTAGTAGGTCCTAGAAGATGCCATCAAAATCCAAGACGTCACAGCCCTCAGGTATGGTACTTTCTAGACACCATACCTCAGGTGCGGGAAATTAAGTAGGCGTCGCCAACCGTATTTCGTTCTTGCGCTTTTTCTGGCTTACCAAACGTCTTATCGTTGTAAGAGTGGTGTTTTTGGTTTTGTAGAACGGTAATTTACTGATGCAGAAGAAATCGTTTTTCACTTTAGGGTCCCTTTGAATACGAAAGTTTGCCCTGCGGCGTAAAAGGTGTGAAGCATGTTATACGTATCTACATAATTTGAAGACTGGAATTTTATTATTGTAACCCCAAAGTACGGAAAAGGTTTTTTTCATTCCTCCATCATTGCACGAATGTTCGTGTCGTGTTCTTGTTGTGAAGCTTTCTATGTTCATGGTCTCGTGTTCTTGCATTTCGCCCCCGTCAAAATGCCACCGCCGCTACCGGGATTGGATCCTGCGACCTGCTGGTGCTAGCAGCGCAACACCATAGCAGCCAAGCCACCACGGCGGGTGTTCTCTGAAAATAGGAACATCGAGAACTCGCACACGCAAAATGCCTACTCCGGCTACCACACACTTCGATAGCTTGCTAACCGACTCCTTTGGTAAGCGCAAAATTTCGATAGCGCACCCAACAGCGGCACTGCGTGATAGCTTCTCGCATTCTTGTTGCGCCTAAAGTGCCTAAAGCCCCTGCATCCACGCGCCACCGCTGACGACGAGCGGCGGTGGCGCGTGGATGCAGGAGCTTTAGTTGCTCCGAGTTTTCCGTTATCCTTGCTTCTGACATTCACCGCGCGCGGCGCCGTTGTAGGGTCGCTGCAGCGCCCGCCCGATTTGCTCCTCAGGCGTTATGCCAGCTGCTGGCGGTTGATTCAATTTCGTATTCGATTTTAAACGGGTTCTCGTGGAGCGTTTTTTTCTTCTTCCGGGTTGGCGACATAAAACACATGTCGACATGGGACATTACCTGAGCAGGTCGTTCAGCGAAAGCAGCGTTATGCCGGCCCAAAGCACTCCGCTGCCTGTGAGAAGACACGCCAAAGTACTAACGTTGTCGGAATTGGATCCGCGTTCGCCTACCATCGAGATTCCGAGAACGCCTATACAAGTAAGCGCGTCATTTTGCTTTCTTCTTCCTATTTGGTTAGACCGGCGCAGCTTCTTATGCTCTATCACTATTGTATGATGTGGCCAGCTGAAGTTGATGTCATTTGACCGCCACTTTTCTGCGGGTCATAATGGCGGTAATCATAGCTAATTAACGGTTCCAATATTCAGTAAAATTTGAATAGTACTACGTTTTCTGATGAGTAGCTTTGTGACCGAGCTTCGTCTTCTTCTTATACTTCCTTCTTTAGAGAGGAAAAGCCTTGGTCGTAAAAAAGAAAACGCTGTCTTTTTGAACGTAGCGAGCGTCCTGTTCAGCTTGTATCTAACGCTTTAGCAGTGTATTAAGCATTAGTTCTTTTTTAGTTTGTTAGCTAAAAGCCTTGTCACACACTGTGCAAGTATTTCGTCACGCCGTGGCCGCTAACCCAGACTGACGTTAACGAACAAATAACGCCTTGGTAACAGAAAACAAGTGTTTAAGCGCCTGTCTCGCGTCCTTTCGAACCGTTAGATTAGGCGCGCTGGGAAATTTATATTCGGCACATTCGTTCGGATACTGCAATGGATCGATGGCGCTGTTACGTAGCCACGCGTATGTAACCCAGCATATGTCTACCGCACCTTGCTTGAATTTTCCGTCCTAACAAAAAACAAGTAGCAGGTGTCTTGTAAATGCACACTTTATGTTAAGTGTCCCTTCTACTGCTTGCACTACATAGCTTTTGCGTGTTTTGTTGACCAAGATGAAGGTGGGTACGTTTATCAAAACTCTGGGAACAAGCTGCAGCTCCACCTTTTTCATTCCGCTGGGAGCGGTGTTTCACTTCCTTCTGGGGCTACGGCGTCACAGTGCCATGCTGAAGCTCCATGTAGACACCTAAAAAATCGCCATGTGAGTGCGATGTTGTGGTATGGAACTTACCTGTGAATCATGAGCCTAGTTCTTGGTTTGTGAACTGAGATTATGCAAAATGTGAACGAAAGCTCCCAACCTGAGTAGTTAGCAAGTTCCTATACAGTCTGCCATGCCATGCACTGGCTGCACCAATCTCGGCACTGCCGTGCACAAGAAAAGGGAACAATTTGACAAGTGCCGTTACCCGGAAATGAAATGGCACCACCCTTGGAGCTTTTAATTTGGCACTATGCATGAACAAATATTTAATCTGGGAATTTATTATAGGTTTTGGTTCTTGCTTTTTAGTGAACTTGCATGATTCATTCTGACGTGCCTCTTAATCACACACGCACACATCTCTTACTACGTGTTAACAGTGTATGAAATACTGCAACTAGTTTGTCATCAGTTGCAAACATAGGAAACTGCCATCAGGCCTATCGCTAGGCGTTATAATATTCTGTTTAATGGTAAAAATGGTTCATACAACTTTTATTTATTTAGAGCAGGAGCATTTTGGGCAATTGTGGTCTACAAATGTCTGGAAATCTGTAAAATCATCTCCACAAATCAGCTTGCTATTTAAGTTCCTGTTTTCATATGTGCTCGCATCAAGAATAAATAGAGTTGTGTACAATTCACTGAACACTAATCATAGCACAGAAGGAGCTTGTGCTATTTCTATGTCCTCACATTTTTAGAGAGCTTGTTTAGAAGTGTGCTTCTCTGGCATAATGCAGCAGCACAAAATCAGGCAATACTAGATGTTTCTTTGGTGGCACTTTTTCGTGTGTCATTGTAATTCAAGCCTACAGTCAGTTACATTGCCTGTCCTCTCCACAACATAACTTGTACCTCTCTTTGCTGCTTCTAACATTTCACCAGTGCACGGGTGTCTTCCAATAAGTTCATGTTTGCAAACCAGTTGTGAAATCTCTGCGAATGAAAAAAAAAAAAAAGGGTTACCAGATCTGTGCATACTCTTTGTAAACATACATCAAGAACAGCATCAGCTCTCAGTAGACCTATAAATACCCACAAGAAATTCAGAATGCTATCCAATGTTAATTATTTGCTTTAAGATTTAATCACAAAATCTTCATGGATCTCGCTAGCATATACAGAGAATATGCATTATCTTCAAAATTTCACACACAAACCACGTATTCTGCTTATGAGGATCTTTTCTGATTACATTGATGAACACAACCTTTGGCGACACCAGCAGTAGCATGCAGTGGACCACAGCCGATGCTGTAAAACAGCTTGTCATGCGGGTGAACAAAAACACATTTATTGATCCTTGTTTTCATTGAACCCGTCGTGGTGGCCTCGCGGCTATGGTGTTGCGCTGCTAAGCACAAGGTTGCGGGATCAGATTCTGGCCACAGCAGCCACGTTTTGTTGGAGACGAAATGATAAAATGCCCGTGTACCATGCGTAAGTGCACATTAAGGAACCCCAGGTGGTAAAAATTAATCTGGAGTCTACCGCTATGTTGTGCTCATAATTAGATCGTAGTTATGGCACATAAAACTGCAGAATTTAATTTTTCCTTTTTTTGTGCTGTGATAATGGGGTGGCAAGCTGTAGCAGTTAATAAATAAGCCTTCAAAGTAAAGTATGCAACTGTCCAGAAAGGGTGCTGCAGAACGTATTATCATGTCACCCTCATAAAAGGCTTTCCCATGCAGTCACCTTCTCTTTTGACTTCTCTGCAGATGGAGGATGCAGTGATGTTGGATGGCTCAGCAGAAGCAGCTGATGTAGAGTTTGATCCAAGGTCCCCGACAACTGCATTCCGGCGAACTCCAATACCTTTGGGGGCCATGATCAAAAAGGACGTGCAGCAAGAAAGTCCGATGGCTCAGTATTGTGAAAAGAGATGTACACCTATGAGTGCCTTGAATAGCCCAAGCACGACAATGCACAAAGGTTAGCATAAGTTCTGTGTCATTTGTACAATTCTGGTCAGCCTATGCTATTGTGCTTGTACATAAGGTGCATCCGCCAGGCTAGGATAAATATTTGAGTTAGATTGAAGCTCACCTAAGACGTGGACACAGGAAGGATGTAGACAGGACAGCACATTTCTCTCAACTGATAATGATGTATTGTTTGAGAGAAAAACATGTATAAATTTGTAACCAGTATTTTCTCACATGCACAGCAAAATAAGATGAGACATTCACAATAGGAGCACCAAGGCTTTAGACTCCTAAAAATTCTATTGCAGTTATTAGGTATCTAGGTACGCATACTCTCTATCATGTAGCGTAAGGGTTGTCTGACTGACTCAATTGCTACCCATTTTTCTAATATGGTATGCCTCAACTATTTCTCTAGCTACTTTATCGTTGTTTCGAAAAATAATCTGCATGCCACTAAACTGTGGCTTACACCCACCATTTCTGCAGTTTCTACAGTGCATGGCTTGATGAGTATAGCCTGTGGAATTTAACAATGCGTTATGTTCCCTAAGTCAATCGTATATGCATCTGCCTCACTGCTCCACATATACTTTACTGCAAGGGAAGGGAATGAGGAGAACCACCCCCATTCTGAATTCAACAAACTTGTTTTGATGTTTAACAGAACAAAGCCTTGGCTCTATTACCTTGTTAGCGCGCGGACAGATGCGGACATGCGCCAGCTTATTTCTTGCCATGAGTTTCACGTCAACGTTGTACCTACTTCTAATATTTTTCAAAGTATCTGCCAACTTGTGAACATAAGGGATGAATGCCATATTTTCCCCCCTCTCATTTGGCAGTTGCTTCTTTCTGCCCTTTAATTCTATGGCTCTGTTATTGCATACCGACAGGATAACCTGAATTTCGGAATTTTTCTTACTTTTCCAAACTCTCGCTCATGGAGTGCACACATAATTTCTGTAAAGCGGACGTAATACTGGCTTTGAATATTTCCCTCTTGACTAACTTGGAATGCCCGTACGTGAAACTCGGAAGAGGTTTCACAGTCCTTGGCACCAGCAATATGGTCTTTAGTGAGGACCAGTCATAAGTCCAAAAATTGCACATCATTATTCTCAGGGACTTCTGTAGGGAAAGCGAGGCCCATACTGTTTTCTTTAAGAACCTTTAAAACGTGGAAAGGACAAGTGCTGTCCTGTCTGCTTCCTTTCTGTGCGCACGTCTTCGGTGCGCTTCAATCTAACTACAATATGAAGGTCAACTAACTAGCCCAACTTGCCATCTTATTAGCACAAATATGCAGCTTCATTTCTTTTTGCTCGGAACACTGGCATCAAGAAACTTGTAAGAAGGTGTGTTGTCAGCCTTGGTCATTACATTGTGCTTTGCACAGGCTAGTGTGAACAGAGAGGAGCATCTAGACTATACTAACAGACTAGTTTCACTAGCACAGGCTAGTCTGAAGAGAGAGCATGAATGTTTATTGTTCAGCCTATGCCAGTTCATCGCAATCTATAGGTACTTGGCCGTCAAATCACTACTAAAGGTAAACCCAAATTGAAATTTGTGCGGCAAACTTCTAGCTGCACCTGTACCAGAGCAACAAGGTGGAAAACTTCCGAACAAGCACAGCTAATGGCTCTAAACAGCTCAGAACAAAAAAGTCGTTCCAAGCTGACCGCAATGGTATTTTTTTTAACATATTGCAGGAAATTGTAGTTGTCCCTGTAATAATTTCACATGGTGAAACTGCTCATTAAATTTAATATTATACTGGATATTGCAAAAATATTGAAATTTGTGCCAACAAGCATCCCCTTCTTTTGTTTGAAAGAAAAAAGAAGTATTTGATATAGTAATTCTGCGGAATCAATCCTGTCCTTTGTAGCAATTGCTACAAACGGGTGGATGTCTCACTTTTCCTTTATTAAAAAAAGTATGTTTGGTAGCATGCTGCAACTTAAACTCAACTGAAAAGAGTGTTTCGGTTAGATGCCCTGGTTGTCACTATTGCAGGAAGCACTATAGGCAGACATCTCATTTATTGTTTACATCTGCAGTTGCCTGTTATTGACATATTGTCTTCTCTGAACGTGACAACCACGGCACAGTCATGCTGTTCGCGAGAGGAAACATAAGTCAGTGTTTACATTGGTACAGTTTGTTCACGCCCAGCGGAAGTGTGTTTCAGTCACTTGTCCACTTCAGTGTTTATGTTGTATGTTAGAACTAGCCATGAGAGTGATAGCCGTCACCATTCATGGCCATGGCAGTAAATGTGGAACTTTCAAGGACAGGCATAAGGTAGGAGAAACAACTGGCCAATAAACTCTCATATACTACCTCAATGCATCAAAGGCTTCCAGGGCCATAAGTGCATTGTGATTTTGAACATCTGTAATCTTGTAGTGACACTGCCTACACTGGCGATACACTGTCAAAGAAATCATAAAGGCCTGTGTGTGAATGACTAGACCTGTTGCTCAGTGTGCTAGCATGTCACCCTGCCTTGGTGGGCTTTGGTGATCCTCAGTTGTTTAGATAAGATTAAAGGAACACTAAATGAAAATGTAAAGTGAAACTAGACTGAAAGGTTAGGTTTTTGTAATAACAAATTAGTTATTCAGTGCAAGAACAGTGTGCTTTTGTAAGCGAGAGATGACAAAAATGGAAAATCAGAGTGGTGCCACCTATCCTGGTTTATAGTACCTCATATGATTTAGCAATGGCCGATTCACTGAAAGCAACAGAAAAGGGGGTCGCATGAAGGTTATGTTAACTCATCCGTATTGGTGTGGGTCATTCAAGTTATGCAGAAGGAAGCAGAAGGAACTCCTATGGCAATTTCGTACACAAGAAAAGTCATACATTGGCACACAGAAAAGAATAGACTTCTATACTCGCGGGCTACTTTCTGTGGCAATGAAGAAAAAGCTACAGAAGCATGCCTGCTGCACATGTGTTACCACGCCAAGTAGTGTGGCAGCGTTTGACAGTGCTTTTGGTTGCTCGGAACAGACGCTGAATCGACGTAGCTTCCACATGCGACGGTTTCATATTTCCCTAGACGCGGAAGGGAAAAGCCGCAAAATAAGTAAACCTTTACACTCAGCGGTGTGTTCTGTCTTCAACTGTTGCTAGTAAGGTGTTCATTTGTCTTCCCAGCCTAAACGAACGTGGATTAAAACGTGGGGCTCTTTTCAGAAGCGCTGTCACTTGTGCGAGCTTTGCCTCCATAGCTTTCCCTTCATTGCCACAGAAAGTTGTCCACGAGTATAGACAAATAATCTATCAATCTAACTCTATGTGAATATTTTCCTTTAACACTCCTTTAATAACAGTTTTGCCCTCTCCCAGAGTATTACGGCAGTGGTAATATGGGAGTTCTGCTATGTGTTTTCAACGTAGCTTCAAACATTACAAAGGTTCATAGGAAGATGAAACCTTGAAGTGATTACCTGTGGTCAAACAAGAGACGTCTCTGGGGCCAGCATTTCAGCAAGGAGACTTGTCTTTGATTTGATGAAGGCAAGTTTCCTCGTTGAAACATTGGCTCCTGCAACATCCCTTGTTCTACTGCTGTAAATTATTAAAAGCAGGTTGTGCTGCTTGCTATTTTTTTTCATGAACTGTGTACTGTCGGGGACAAAAGCTAGGGAGTTATGAAAGTGCTCACCGAATTGCACTTACCTGTCACCTGGCTGCCTGACATTGCAACCCGAGCACTATATTTGGTTCATCCATTTCCTGTTTTCTGGAGTTGTTGGGCAGCATTCATCGTACTTCATTCCTTATGTTCACGAGGTCTTGCTTGTTAGAAACAAATGAAAAATGAAATCGTTATTTAGCATCAATCTACTGGAAAGTGAGAAATATTACAGAATGAGCCATGTGTTCTAAAGGTGTACTGATGCGAAAGTACTGGTAGTAAATAATTAAATTACATCATTTTTAAATGATTGTCAAGTGCAGCGTGATGTTGGATGTGAAATAGGTTATGTCAAAGGAATTGCGGGTGGTCGTGGACAGACGACGTCACACACCACTGACGAATGCACCATTAACCAGGCGCACTTTACAATCGGGCTGCATCGTGAGCGTGTTAAAGAAAGCTGAGTGCATTAAACAAATTTAATTGTATGGTTTAACATCCTGAAGCAGCACAGCAGGTTATGAGGGATGCTTAGTGGAAGCACCCAGATGGATTTTGATTGCCTGGGCTTCTTTAATGTGCACCTAAATACACAAGATTTTCTGCACTTCGCCCCCATGAAAAGCGGAACAAAAAGAAAAGAGAATAAGCTTTGGTCTTTTTTCCACATAAGCGGTGGGCGTAAAATATGATTTCATTTTGTAAGCAAAGATTTGACTTGTGCCAGTTACAGAAGCAAGGTCTTTCACAATGAAAGCCCACCTATGTGAATAGGCTGGTTAGATGGTCCAATGCCATAGCTAGGTAGAAAATGTAAACTCGAGATTCAATCAGAATACGTAATCCTTCTACTGGGTTTTGCAGGTACAATTCATTACTGGATTATGTGGTATCACTTTTATGGTCTCTGACAATCTTTACCTTGTCTTAGCTCACAATCTTCATTCTGCTGGGTTTTGCAGGTACAATTCATTACTGGATTATGTCGTATCACTTTTATGGTCTCTGACAATCTTTGCCTTGCCTTAGCTCACAATCTTCATGTCACAAGACTAAGTGAAAAAAACTCGAAATGTTACACCAACAAAACCAATGTGTTTTATTTGTGCTAATTTATGGAAATTTCCAAGCACAGCTCGGGGTGCACTGTTAACCTGGATTTACATGAGAGAGAACAGCACTATGGCCAATTATGTGGCCACTTATCAGGGTGGATTTTCAGACTCCTTCAATTTCCCCAAGAGCAGATTATCCCCGCCAACTAATGTTGCATTTCCCAAACTCTATCACAAAGTACTTAAGGCAGGTGTTACAAGGCAGCTTTGTAACTGGAACAATGGAGCAAAATGCAGATGCCGCATCAGCGAGTGCCGTCGCAGCTTTGGCACAAAGTATGGGAATTATGGCGTCTAGGCCATGAGCATATTTTGAGAAAATGTTTTTAACAGACAAACTATCACTATAGTTATAAAGCGCACCCATCCATATCTGTGTATAATTTTCCCCCCTACTTGCTATGGTGACTCAGTGGCTGTGACGTCATGCTGCACGAGGCTGTGGGTTTAACTTCCAGCTACTCTATGAAGGGGGGACAGAATAAAAAAAATATGTTATTAATCTAGTTTGCCTGTGCCTTAAGGAATGCCAAATGGTCAAAATTATTTCATGGCTTTCCACTGCATTGTCTCTCGTACTCTTCTAAGGTTATCTGAGATGTTAAACTCTGTCAACCTTCCTTCCTTTATTATTTCCAAGCCCAATTAATTATAACTATGACCAATCCACATGTAACTAATTTTCAGTGCCAATTATATTTGCACTCATTGCGACATTTCATATACATAGTGGCAAGTTGTAGTGCAGTAGAGTTTGTGAAGCAGCGTTCCAACTGAAATGCAATGCTAGATAATGAGGTATACTTTGAAAGCCATATATCTTTGCCATATATGTGAAAGAAAGCAGTGCATAGCAATAACTCATTTGTAGTAAATGCAGGAAATGCTTATCAAATACTTGAAGCCACGGAAAGCTACAATCGTTGGAAGATTGTGCTCTTCTAAAGCTATGTCATCACGAACCTTCCGTGAAGAAGCTACACTGAAATGTTGTACACCATTTCGTACATAACAGTCAACATTGCAAAGGCTAGAGAGACTGCTCTCACTGCTTGCATTCGTGAAATAAAACGTAGTGCATCATTAATGAAAAAAATCTAAGTTCTCATCATGTATTCAATGCTACATTGTCCTGTACTTATATATCACAAAATATAATTTAATTAACATATAGAAAGTGTCACAGATCTTGACCTACTTAATACTGAACGAGCGAAGTGGCACACTTCTGTGATTAGTGACCACAGTGCAATGCTTGTGCTCATGACCAAATCACACTACGCCACATACAGGAGCCACAAAGGTGCATAAATACGTGATTTTATGTAGCCTGATGTCCACAAGTTGTAACATGTGAAGTAGTTATTTGATAGAAAGCTTTGCACAAAGAAGTGCACTTTGAGGGACAAGAAGTGAGACTCCTATGACTGCACTACTTGCATTGCTTATTCATTATTTCCTACTATATAAATGGAATGGAGTAATAGACAATTCAATCACTCCAAGAGGGCTTACAGGCAGAACAAGGCAAGTGATGTGGGTCAAGCATTGCAGTGATGTAGGCTCTTCTGCAATTCCATGCCTGCAAACCAGAATAGATGGTGTCCAGAACATACCATACATCCCACCACTAAATGTTTCTAACACCCACCAATTTGCCATAACAAAGCAATACCAAGGGGTGTTTTGTCGTCTACTCTTGGCCAGATGCATGTTGGATGCTGTAAATTTAATTCAGAACAACCCTATTTCTTGCTGTGCATCTAAGCTTCACACTGCTGTGTGCCGAAGGCATGGCCTCTGAGGTTGTAGCACCCTACCCTGTGCTGCCCTAGAGACTTCTACAAACATTACCAGAGGGAAATCTGGTGCTGCAGTCATTCAACCATCAAGGAAATGATATCTAGCATACATGGATTTTTCTGATATAGCATGGCTTCATTGAGAAAGCAAACACTGCAGCTTCTGATGCATTAGCATTAAGAGTGTCAAAGTGTAGAAAAAAGTGCATGTGTGTGAAGCCCGGGAAGGTAGTCACGTGGTAGAGGTACGTGACACACACACACACGCGCACACACACACACACACACACACACACACACACACACACACACACACACACACACACACACACACACACACACACACACACACACACACACACACACACACACACACACACACACACACACACACACACACACACACACACACACACACACACACACACACACACACACACACACACACACACACACACACACACACACACACACACACACACACACACACACACACACACACACACACACACACACACACACACACACACACACACACACACACACACACACACACACACACACACACACACACACACACACACACACACACACACACACACACACACACACACACACACACACACACACACACACACACACACACACACACACACACACACACACACACACACACACACACACACACACACACACACACACACACACACACACACACACACACACACACACACACACACACACACACACACACACACACACACACACACACACACACACACACACACACACACACACACACACACACACACACACACACACACACACACACACACACACACACACACACACACACACACACACACACACACACACACACACACACACACACACACACACGGGAGGGAGGGAGGGAGGGAGGGAGGGAGGGAGGAGTCCCAACTATCACGCAGCAAGATTTCAAAATATGCAAATGCCAGGTAGCTGGACAAAACCAATTTCCACGCTACTGGCCGTTCAAGGCACTTTGTGTGTATTTTCAGGCTTCTTTCACGCTCGGAAAAGCACTTTTATGTCGCACATATAGAGCAACAAAAAGCTCTATTGGGATTTCTTAATTTTGCTCTACAATTTTCTCATTGACACTTTTTTTGGGAGCAGTTTCGTTCTCCCAACACAGTCATCCGAGGACACATGTTCACTTGTATAGGTCACATGGTCTCCTATTCATGCGATAGCATGCTCAACCCAGCCACTGCTGACAAATTTCAAGTCGAGTGTGCACCGTCCCAGTTTTATTTATGCAACAATTTGGAAGATAAACGTAACAAATGGGACACTAATACATGACTCTATGGGAACAAAACAGGACCAGCATTTCAGAACATAAGAGTTAGGAAAATGTAACAAACAGGAATGTATCAAGTTCTACTATATTTACTTTTCCCCTCCTTTTGATGCTACACGCAGTTGATTTCCATTGCTCTGAGGGATCTCTTGTCCTGGTACTGCAATTTCAATACCACCTATTCTGAAATGTCTTACATGAAAATCAGCAGCATGAAAGTACATTTACATTTTTTGCAGCTTCGAACTCTAGCTGTGTTGACTGTTCTTTAAGAAGGCAGATGCATGCTGCAGTCTGATGCATGGTCTAACTGCCATCCTTTGTTGTTTGTTTGTTATTGCAGAAAGAAAGACGAAGAAGTCTCAGGAAGACCTCAGTGGCACGCATAAACAGTCAACAGTAAGCAGCATGCCAACAAGTGAACGCCCCGCTTTGAAGAACACAAGCCGCCCAAACACCTTACTGAGGTCTCTCCAGGAAAATCATATACAAAGAGTTGGCAAAGCAGACCTCACAGCTCTGCCCAAGATGCCAAACTTCGCGGAGGAGAAGGAGAACCGCATCACACCATCAAGTGCTTGATGCCACACCTAATCAGCGCACACGTTTGGTTATATGTCGGTGTGCATATCTTATATTCAGGCTTTCTCTTTTATTTTTGAAATTTACCTCAGGGTATCTACAAAAATTAAAGGGCACATGCAAAACACTCAGAACTTCCCTGTGATCTGAGAGATAACCGATATACTGATTATGCCTCGAACCTCCGGTGTGTATGGTGTTACATGAACGAAATATCAAAAACCGGGATTTTTTTTTCTTGTGAGCAAGATGTGACCTAATATGTAAACACAGGCTGCAGTTTGGTCATGATTGGCCACACACAATAGGTATAATATATACAGCATGCAAATTCTTGGAGCACTAATGACTGACTTATTCAGCTTGATATCAATTTCAGTGGATGCCCTGGTAAATACTTTTTTAACCCTTTTTTCAAGCTTAGCAGCTTCCCTCTCACACGAGTTGAAGCGTCCAGATGACAATATCAGCTACAGTGATCTCATTTCAGTGTGACAACATGCCCTTTTCAAGGGCCATGTCAGTGTCTTTGTGTGCATGGGTGTGGTTACTCTGCTTGCTTCCCTTTGGCAGATACCGTCTCGGCGTCTGATGGAAAAGCTACACTTATGCTGTCTGGGTAGTTTGAGAGTGGCTTGGTGTGCTATTTTAGTCTTTGGCTTCACTTGTGGATGGATGGATGAGTCGCTTTGCTGAGAGTGTGGTGTCCTCACGTATTCTTCAGGACTGCTTTTTTTACCACTATTTGGATGCTTTGCTCAAGAAAGTGCAGGGCCTCCAGTTCTTGCTAGATTTTATGCACTGACTGTACAAATCTTTTTTCGAAATCACAATGAATAAAGCATGTTGCACAGTTTCGCTTTACGGACATAAGCATTTTTTTTTGTCTGCCTTTTGTTTCAAGGCCACTAGGAAAATGGAAAAAAAAATGACCACATGTAGGAAGCAAAATAACAAGGCTCAGAATTACACCGGGTAATGGTTACCGTTAAATAATGGTGTACTAATGTAAATATTTGTCTTGGCCTTTTTTGCTTTACCAGGTAGCTGCAGACTTCATAATTGTGGTACAGGAACTCCATTCTTTGAGCGCACAACAAATAGTGAACTCTACCATCATTTAATGCAACGAATTGAAAAATGCCAAATATGAAGTGGGTTCCTGGCATAGTGTTTATCAAACCCGCCGTGGTTGCTCAGTGGCTATGGTATTAGGCTGCTGAGCACGAAGTCGCAGGATCGAATCCCGGCCACGGTGGCCGCATTTCGATGGGAGCGAAATGCGAAAACACCAGTGTACTTAGATTTAGGTGCACGTTAAAGAACCCTAGGTGGTCGAAATTTCCGGAGTCCTCCACTACGGCGTGCCTCATAATCGGAAAGTGGTTTTGGCACGTAACACCACAATTTTTTAATAGCGTTTATCAAGGTTTCTTTACGCATTTCGAAAATTGGGGGACGATAGTCATGTGGTTTTTTACCAGTACAGCAGTCTGACACATACATACATCAGTAGTGCTGCTACCATGTAACCAGCACCCCAAAATTTGCACAGTGTGTCAAGGTACCCTTGTAAACATGAAGCTATGACACTATCTGGTGCGCATTTCGAACTGGTCTCATTCAAAGAGAACATATATAATTGCAAGCGTCCTTATATAACAAAGCGCTTGGAACTGTAACACTTCGTCGTACCATATTTGCACATAACCACGAATATAACGTGAGAGTGGACTTTGATCTCTTAGAAAAAAGAAATATTGCAATTAGTATAATGTGAAGTGATGCCGCAAGTGCCTATACTGTTTCTAGCACAGCCATGGCTGTCTGCAAGGGTGAGCGCATACACAGCCCATGTGTCTTGTTTTAGAGATAATCTGGCGCACATGCAAAGAATGGGTGTACCGAGATGGCGTGGCATTATGTGGGTTGTAGTCTTGCATGTTTAGTACTGGCAGTTGCATTATCTCGAGTTTTGGAAATGCACTAAAGCAACAGGCAGATGAAGCATTCGCACCCTGCTGCCAGTGCTATTCATAATAGCCTTGTCCCACTGTATGTAACACTATCAGCCATGAGGGTGGAGTGGACTTGAAATGGTGGCTGGCTTCGCTTCATACCGCCGATGTGAAGATATCAACATTGCATGGAACTGTATCTTTTGTCACAGACTCAGAATCTTGCGGCCCCTTCTGTGCAAAAAAAAAAATACATTTACAAGTGCACTTATTTTGCATAAGATGTCAAATTTCAATACAACGAAGCAGATTGCCAATTGAACCGACGTCATTATATCGAGGCTTAACTGTATAGATAACTTTGTTGCGAAGATAAGCACCGTACTGCTCGCAATAAAGGAGGTAAATCTTCAGCAATGGAACTTGAGAGATACTTAGTGAAAAAAAGTAGCTAAATTTCTTCTGCCCACTACAGCTGATCTTATGATATCGAAGGTAATGGCATACTCTGCAGTGATGTCTGGAAGCAACGGAAGTAGAGCTGCAGAGCATTGAATGCTGCTGTTACCTCCTTTGTCATCAAAGTTGCTGCAGCGAGCCAAGCACCACTGCTGAGCAAAAGTATAATTGTACAAAGACTGTTGTCTAGAGTATTGCATTACTTGCCAGTACATCTCGCTAGTGTGGGTAACCAAAGAGTTCATCCGTTTGGCTTACTGCCTTTTTTTTTTTCTTTGAGCAGGTACGGGCTCGAAAGATTTTTCAAAGTTCATTCTCAAAGCTTTTAAGTACTTGAAACAGTTTGTCTTGCCCATTCATCTGTCAAATCTGTTAGTGATGGTGACCATTATCGTCATCAAAGATTTGCAGTCAAAGATCTGCTGTTGTAGTGCACGAGTTCAGAGCCAAAGAAGGCGCTGTTGAAGTTGGGTTAGGATTTAGATATCCTTCATTATACTGGTCATTTCATTGTAGAGGTGCTCATAGTAAAAGCATTCAGCTGCAGTCATTTGTTGCATGTCTAATGAATTCTGGTGCCATACAGTAATTGCCATGCTGGCAGCTATCTAAAAGCAAAAAGGGCAGAATACAAAAATTTGTGCCATAACTTCTTTAACTGTTGATGCTCAAAGTTGATGCTTCCTAAAACCTTCAGCAGCACCTATCGTTCAATGGATGCCGTGTGTTTGTGCAACACAAAACGTCTTCAGCCCCCAGTTTTTTTTTTTTATATGCAGATCCAATGCACATGCTCGAATCTATATGAAGCAATAAGAAGCAGTTAATTATACGCTACATTATTTGCTCATCTTCTGCACCACGTTTTGCAACATAACGATTACATGTCTGCTGAGCAAGTCGCAGAGACCACCACAACAGACTTCTCTGGAATTGGCCCATTTTACTATTGCAGTATCTCCAGGATCGGGACACATTACTGCTCTGTAAGTTGCAAAAGATTTGCACCAAGAGAACACATGAACTATTCTGCAACAGCATGTTAGCCATCCACACTTGATGTTCATAGGTCGTTTACCTCCCAAGCACAATTATTATTATCAGGTTCAGCTAACTATTGAGAAATGGCGTATTCATCTTCACATGCCAGGGCCAAATTGTTCTGCGAAATATCAGCAACAGCACTCGCAAAAATGCGCATTCACAGTAGCTGTGGCTTCAAAGAAATTATAGCAGTCATGCCTTGCGGTTACACTTGTCCCCATAAAGTAAGAAGTAGAAGGCTCAAAATAATGACATATATTTTAACTACAAAAACAGCTTTTACACTTGTTGCTTTGTAAATGCTCAAATTTCACAAGGTTACATTATTTTGTTGGTGCGTTTGACAAAACACTTGGCAAAGTTCCTTGCCCAGTTTGTCCTGAAAACAAACATCTTATGTGCAAAAATGAGCCCCTTCGTATATGTCGACTGATTTTGCCAGTTGGAAACTATATATAAAAAAAAACACGGATTGTGATAGCAGTTGATGTGAGTATTCCGTTACCATGTTTTGCTTTGAGGGAGGCAATAATTTTATATTACTAACAGCTCTTCATCTGACCAATTTGAGATACCAAAACCATTTTGCATTGCTGAAACGTGGTTGCAGTCCAGCCTGCAAAATCACCTTGCCATGCCTATTCTTCATGCCATTTCCTTCAGTTGACAAGTGGCAAAATGATGCCATGTCTATGAAGTGACGTGTGTGTGTGTAGCTTTTTTTTTTTTCGTGTGTACTATATGTGTCTGTGTGGGGGGATGAACCAGTTGAGCAACTATGCTGTGTTTTTTGACAAAGAATGTGGACAAAAAACACAATCTTGTTACAAAATTTCAGGGCAAACACAGTAATAGTATGAACAAAACAATTTTCTTTAAGTTGTGCGAGTGCTGCAGCTGTCTGTACAATATGTTTGCTATGAGGTGCTTATTCCATTGAGCTAGTACTTGACAAAATCACACTAAGGCAAAAAGGGCAATCCACATGCAATTCACGAATGCACAGCAATATACTTTGAAATTCTATGCCTAACCTTCACTAAAATTTTGAGCTTACTTTTTGAGGGCACAGGAGTAGACACATCTACTGCTTTCAAGTACTGTATGCAAATGTGCACCCTAATATTTACTACCTGTCTTTGCTGTTCAAGATACATGTTAAATGAAATTGTTTGCACGGGTTAATCAATTAATTTGCATTTAAAATACATTTGTAAGCACTGTTAGCAGCAGATCTGTGGGAGGATCTTGGTAAGCACCAGCATGGCGGCATGACGGCTGATGAAAAAGCACGAATAGAATGGTTAAAGAAAATGGTTACTGAATGATCTGTGCGCTGACAGGTTGAATTTTGGTTAGTATAATCTTTCTTTGTCCTTGCAAACAGTTCACCACACGTGGCCAGACACTGCCGAAACACATAACATGCAGGTAACTTGTACAGACATTTCAAACTCTCTTGTCCTCCACATTTCTGTCACTTAGCGGCATTCAAAAGAACTGCTCGTTATATATGACCTGTTTGCAGTTTTGCTGTAACGCACAAGTCGTGCTTAACAGTACAGGTTGCTCTCATGTGTCTAGGGTCTAGGGTTTGTCTAGCGTATGTGCTAAACATTTTTGTCCTACGCACACATGTTGCAAACTAGGTTTTAAGCTTTTACACGCGCAAGAATAATAATTGCTGTTTATTCATGGGACCAATGACAAGCAACACATGTACAGGCAACAGGCACTTTATTATTTAAAATAAGGCACCTCACTCAAGTGTCCTCAGTGTCAATGGCAAAGTTGAACTTGAACTCTGTGCCAGACTCTGGCACACCAGGTTGGCTGTCTCTGTTCGACGTCAGCACTTTCCGCAGGAAGATAGACTTGGTCTCTGCAGAATGTTGAGGCTGCAGCTTAGTCTTTCTGGTAGAATCTGGAAAACCATAGCAGTGGATATTATACATGTGTCAGTGTCAGTTTTACAGCTTACAGCACCAACTGCATCACGTGGTGGGCCTGTATGAAGAATAGTTAACATGAAATGGAATCTTTCATTTCTGTGGTTGTTAAACAATCAAAATATGTAGGTGTAGGGCGCTGGTCCTAGCGTATTGTGTTCCTGTTTCGCTGTCAAACATTTCACGCTTCTCACACAGCATGTAGAGTGGGTCAGTTGGGAAATTATTGATCACAAGTGTCAGGAATAATAAGGCAAAGCATAGTAGTCTGGCAATAACTTTTCTTAAATACATGCGGCAGCCGTGTTAAAATATGGTGGACTGAAAAGCTGACATTTCAATGTGCCTCAAGCCCTTAAGCACTGTAGAAGCATACACTGGTCTATGCGAGCACTTTTTTTTTTCTGTTCGAAATATAGACACAACTCAGTATAGAAATGTTGAAACTGTGGGACAGAAATTAATCAAGATGTTCTTAGGTTTTTCGTTTGCTTTACTTTACAGTGATCGGAATACAGTTCAAGACGGACCATAAATGCAGTTCATGTGAAAGTCACTACGCACGCACGTACCGGTGATGAACTTTGCCTTTTCCAGTTCCATCTTCTCCCTGTAGTTTCCAAGTGTCATGCTCATTACTTGCCTTTTTTTCACGACGGGCGCTTTCACGTTTTGAAGCGTTTGGAGAGCCCGCAGTTGCTCAGTATCTGTCAAGGGTGTATAACAAAATAAATAAATAAATAAATAAAAGAAAACGCTTGCAGCTTTCCAGTTTAAAATATCGGCAATGTCACATCTTACAGTTTTTCTTTTTTGTGTCGGCATGAGAAAGCGAAATATTAAGCTGCTCAATGCACCACTTCAGTTCTCGCTCGAACTTCTCGTTGGGGTCCTGCAGTAAGAGGAGGAGGATCAATTGAGTACAATTAAAAAAAAAAGATTATTACGTTAGCATCAACAAACCTCATCATTTGAAGGATCTTCCAAGCTCGATGAAGTAGAAGCCTGTAGTGTTGGCAGCTTCTGGAAACCAAGGGACATGTTGAAGCGTTAGATCTCAAAACGTGCAATGCTGCCCAAAAGTTAATTGGTACCTGAACAGGCAGTTGCTTTCTTCTCTGCATCGATGACAATACTACTCAACACCTACCAGATAAGTTCAGACATAGGAACGACGACTATGCAGCGCAATAACAATGAATAATTCACGCTTTACGATGCAGGAAAACACATGTTTACAAACATACAAGAACGCATAGAACCATGGGCGCCGCCATATTGCTTGTTGCCAGATTTAATCAATATGCGGCCAAACGCTTAACCAATGGCCTAACAGATTTAAAAGTCGCTCTACCTATCAATGCTCCTTTGGCTCTACTCACTATAGCTCTACTGACTCCATATGAGAAACTCTATGACTGACTCTACCGTGGTCATGACATACGGATGCCTCGTGGGATATTTCAAACATGTTACCGGCCTTCCGTGCTGTAGTGAAAAGATGGGCATTCACGAGAACACGGCCGAAGTGTCACCTACAATTATTACGAAAATAAGTGAACTTCCAATACTTATCGTTTTCTTTTGAGACGGTAAAAGATTGGATTATAGCTCGTATCAGCGCGTGTTGTGAAAAAAAAATTGAAGAGGGGAAGGAGGGGGCAAGAGGAAGGGAAGCATATTTTTGGCTGTGCCTCACCTGAAGCTTTAACATTTATAGCTGTATATTCATTTATATTCCTGTCCGTTCTGTCACCTACAGTGGTAAGGAAAAAATAAAGTTCTTGTCACGGACAGAAAACGAGCTAACAAAAAAAATTAAACTTCCTTTCTTCCATGGAAAAGATAGAGCTGTTTGTTTAAAAGCAGAGAGCTTTGCCGGTGTAGAAGTAATGGCCTACAGATACTCTGCAACGGATGGGTGGAGCAATACGTAAAAGAAAGCGGATAGAACAACGCTTCAGTCTTACACGGTTCACGCACACTATAATTTGCTAAAGGACATATTGAGGCTACATAACGGAGCACGTTGTGAAGAATTATTTGCAAAGTGAGTGGGAACGCCAAATGATTTGCAAGACTCAAAAAGAAGAAAAAGCAGGTCCCACCGAGATTTGAACTCGGATCGCTGGATTCAGAGTCCAGAGTGCTAACCATTACACCATGGGACCGAACGCTCCGATGCCGGGAATCGAACCCGAGCCTCCTGGGTGAAAGCCAGGTATCCTAGCCACTAGACCACATCGGAAGACGCTCACCTGTGACAAACTGACAGTACATAAATTCTACCATTCTGCTTTCGCTTAGTGCTTTTTCATAGTGATAATATAAACAGCTTTTGCAGCTTCAAACCTTAATTTATATGCCTCTGTTTAATGCTGTTGCTTTCATTGCTGCGAAAAAAGCACTCGTGAGAAGCCTAAATAGGCGCTTAGTACGCGCATTTGCTAAGAGATGGCGGGACGACCGAAACCTGCCAAAGCTCAAAACTTCATTGCCCTTTTCTCACGATGGTCGTGCGGTTGAGCGCGTTGTTTTGTGGTGTGTGTATGATGCTCTGGACTTGATAAGTGAACATGTGACGCGCGACATGCCATAAGTGTGAGTAGAAATTCCTTACTGCAGACGATGGCTGTCGGCCTTGCCAACGCAGCTGTTGGAGACCTCCTCATACGGCGCGTCGTGCCGCCGCACCAGTTTTGTTATTCTATCCGCTTCAAGGTTGCTCCGAATGATGTTGAAATTTACTGTGTCATATTGTAGAACGCTCTGCTGAATCAAAGTTGTTATTAGCAGTGTGCCCTGCTGTTGCTTTTTGAGCACCACCTGTTTAGCACCAATGCGCTTGCTTTGTTACATTCGCGCATGCTTCGCGCGCTGCTGAAACTACAGCACGAGTAGAAGAGCGTCGCCAATTTTGGACTCGCAGCTAGATTGTTGCGGGGGTAAAACGCCGTTGTTTTAGTACACTGTTAACTGTCACCTGAAATGTGCTAAGGACGCGAGCGCTGTGCCTTGTCGATTGTAAACACTGCATTGATTACGTAGCGTGTCAAATTGAGGCGATAGGAAATGAGCAGGCGCGCAGTTCAATGGTGCAGTTAGAAATTAGGAAGGAAAAAGAAGGGAGGTGGTGGGGGGGGGGGATGGTGATGATGGATGTTTTCATCAATTTCTTCATTATGGAGCACTCACCCATATGGATTTCGTGCTGGTGGATGCTAGTTTGTTTACGTAGCGTATTCTTTGCGAGAGCTGTTGACCTTCGGTAGCTTCAGATTATAGAAAGCCGGATACGTTTACGCGCTTCTGGTCGATAGCATTTTCGTTAAAAAAAAGGAATAATAACCTTGTGCTATTCGTTACCCTACCTTCTGCATGAAAAAAGATCTAGCGTGCATTATGTCCAGTCTCCTGACGCCACAGTTTTACGTGGAGTAAACGTTAAAAATATATATCTTGTTCGAGGTAATTCTAGATTCACCTATCTCTCTGTAACTAACATGCCTAGAGGTCAGCAGCTGTCAGTATGCAAAGTTATGCGGTAATGCGCACGTAGAGTCAGCAGTGCCGCTTAATTTTATGTCAAACGGAGGAGGTATTCTGGGACGATCACTTTTGGCGATACTATTGCCTCGGCCATCAGGCGCACACTGATTGGCTGGTTGAGTGCTACTGCACGCGAAGGCCAAAATTATCGCCGAAAGTTATCGTCCGAGGAGAATCTTATATGAATACTATTAAGCCAGCTGCTTGTTGTACAGAAGCAACACGTTCGACACCAAACAGCTGGTACACGTCGGAACAACCGAAACTTTCACCTTGTGTTGTGTTGCTCTTACTTTTCGTAAATCCAAACAAGAAACCGCCGCGGTGACGTACTGGGTACGCATGCTGCTGAGCGCAAGGTTGGGGGCTCGATTCCCGACAGCTGCACTTCGATAGGGGTAAAATGGGGGAAAAAAAGAAAACGTTCGTTCACGTAGATTTATGGACATATTTAAGGAGCCGGGTTACCAAAATTAATGCGGAGCTCTCCAATGCTGCGCATGTGTTGCTTTTGGACGTCAAACGGGGTTTATTGACCCCATGAATCAATCAAATCAACCTAAACAAGGCTTTCGTATTGCAGCCTGTTTATACGCTGGTTTTACGCGGTGTTTACGCTTCACGCTGTTTTCGAAAGCTCTGTGTGCGTGAGTCATTCCGTGTTATGCAGCCGTATGCAAATTGCGCTGATCATAAATTCCTTCTTTTCTTTGCGTGCGCATAACCTTGCATTTGTAACATTGCTACAACACGCTCTGGCTATGAGAAAAGAGGAGTGTTGCTTTGAGCTACAGAGTTGAAAGACCTCCATAGCTTTTTCAAAAACGCTCTCGCTCTTCTTCTTCTTTTTTTTTTTTTGCTCTAAGAACTTGGTAGTTGCTACAGAACTGGGGAAAGCACACGCTTAGATCTGATTAGAATCTGATTACGTATTAGCTACACCACTGCAGCACTTAGATTGTTGTGATAAGCTTTGCATAAGACTTTGCGTGAATGAATTATGAAAGTGCGGATAAAACTCCTGTGCACTTTAATTGATATTTGCTGCTGGTTTCAGAAGTGCAGCTTTATTTCATTTTCTCTTTCCTTTCTACCGCCTTGATCTAATGCATACACACACACAGTGCAAACCCACACACGAACAAACCTAGCTGAAGAGATGTCACTTCCAGCTATTACAGATTCTAGAAACCAGGACGGACTTTTTGTATCGGGAAATTTTCGAAGTAGGGTGCTTGTCGAATTACCTGAGTGCCTCTGTAAACATGCTTATGTGAAGTTTCCTGAAAAAGTGTATGCAGCAAGTATTAAGTATTGTATGCGTGATATGGCACCACTCCTGAAGTCTTCGCGTAGTGCTGTGGCAATAGGTGGCGGGCGTCCAAATCCAAGCCCCAACGACAATTGCCTCTCAGTAACAGCAACTGATCTCGAATACCGGTCTTCTGTCCACTGTATGCGTCGAAAGTGATTGCGGGGCCGGAAATACGTCATGACGTGTCAGATAGAGATTAACGGATTCACTGGCACAGCTAAAACCTGCATCAATTAGTGGAAATGGAATCTCAGCTGTTTTCGCATTGTTCTGAGCGAAATACCACCCTGTAATATAATATAGGTATATAGGGTAGGGTCTAAACTGTTAACCATTTTTAATCATTCTTTAATGGATATCTAAAAAAAAGTGCTTAGTGCAATGTTTACAGTGCACTTTCCGGCACTTCTAGGAGGAAAAAAAAGCTCTTCATTCTTGTAAATGCCTTAACAAAGAGGTCACGAGGTCCTTTTCCTCCAGGTGTGTTTGCCTTTAAAGTGACGTGCGCAGAATGTTGCCTATGACGCCTCGCATAGCAAGGGATTCAAAAACTGCTGAGCAAATCGTGATACGTTCTGTTACAAATTAGGCAAAGGCTGCTAGAAATGATCTGAAAGGAATAATCACAGGTATATATATATATATATATATATATATATATATATATATATAGTCATGTCATAAGAAGCCACGGAAATTTACGGAAAAAGTGCCGAGTCCTCGCATATATATATATATATATATATATATATATATATATATATATATATATATATATATATATATATATATATATATATATATATATATGCGAGGACTCGGCACTTTTTCCGTAAATTTATTTAACAATTTTGCTAGTCACATTCGCATTTGTTTTCGCCCTAAAAGAACCATTAGAAGTCAGCATCTCTTAAAAGTTTAATGTAAGATCTTCATTTTATCCTTGACAGCAGTATACATGATGCTGTAAGTGGATGTAGCTACGTGTTGTTTGTGCCTGTTTGCCTAGGGTTCTACATGAAGACTAGCCGAGCTCATAAGTCTATTGAAACGTATATATATATATATATATATATATATATATATATATATATATATATATATATATATATATAATCACAGCGAAGTTGGTTAACCGGATCAAGTTTTCCTTCCAGCAAGCGTATCTTTGCAACTCGCCAAGCCTTAGTTGGATAATATGATATATTTCCGTTAATGTGGCTCGATCGAATTAACGAAACGTGTTGGCAGTGTGGAACATTAATGGTATCGACCGGAACATCAGCGCGTGGCCGAATTGAGCGGAAAATCGAATCGGTGGAACCCTACTGTGTACGGGATCCGTGCAAATAAATTTGAAACCGTCGGCACCGCACAGCCTCTTTTGAAGGCCACGATATAAGTTTTCTTGGGTCCAATTGCCTTTATTCGTGCCTTCTAGCGGCAAAAAACTCTCGGTCTTTGTTGCATTTCAACGTCGTTTAACAAGTGACGATGACCCGCCTCGTATTTACAGGCGTGGTCATGCATGTATTTTTTTTTTTTCCATAAATGAAATTCGAAATTACGGGATGTACGCTGATGCCATGTGCATAGACATTTTCTCCGAGGATCGCGGCAATCTCGCGTTAGTGCTGCCATGATTTGCCTTCGCGTCTCGTGACACAGTGCGCGGTGCGACCGAATAAGGGATTTGCGGAACACTGGGTCTAGGCGTTCAACTCCATTCAGTTAGTAATTGCCTTGCACAAGATGGCCGACCTCCCGCACAGGGTACCATCGAGCCGTGTATATATGCTCGCAAACGGAGAGAATACATGTAGTGAAGAAGCGATGGTAGCCATAGGATAGCCATAGAGTTTCTCGCTATAACACCTAGAGGGAAATCTGGCGCCACCGTCTATGGGAGTTTTCTAAGGGGCGCTGTGCCGTCATGTGAATGACGGTATATGTATAGTACCTGCGAGGCTTGTGTTAGCTGTTGTAAGAGGCTTCGTCTAAAACGGGAATATGGCTACACAAATAACGCGTTCTTAAAGTAACATCCTCATAAAAGGTTTTCATTCACTCATATTACATCTTCCAGTGAAGTTTACTCACCTACATTGCATAACCAAGTGAAGAAAAGCTAGAACAGACGACAAACTGTTCCAGAGCGAGCACGAATCTTGTCGTCTGACCTCCAACTTTAGCGGCCCGCTGACACTTTTTACGCCTCATATAGTTGTACGTGCAATAACAAGTTCTTATAATTAAACAAAACATTTTTTTTGTGTAATAATAAAGCTAAAAGAGCTTTTTACGGGTCGTTTTAGTCGAGAGTGAATCATTGTGACAGACGGAGCGGTGCTTGCCACGCGCGTCTTCAAGGTTTCCTGGCTCTCCGAGAAGGATGTCAATCCGAAGTCACAATATACCTGCGTTCCCGTGCATACCACAGCGCATCAGCGCCACATATCTCCTCTAGGTAATATAGTGAGAAACTATGAAGATAGCGACACCAGCTCGTGCGCCTCTGCTTAATTATATGGGGCGACGTCCGCCATCTTGTGAAGGTCAGGCGATGCGCGTGGTGGAAGGAAAGTTTCCGAATTTCGCATATTATCCTTTATTACGCTCATTTATAGTATCCCGCCTTTTATTCGTCATTGTCTTGTAGTTCGATGTATTGTATCATTATCTTCACTCAGGCTTGCCCTTCAACAGCTTTCGCCCAGTGCGATCCCACAGACGTTTCTAGTAGTTTTCTTCAGAAGCTTCGAAGCCCTTTGGCGACTTGGCGAGATTTTTCTGTCAGGCTTGCAAGGGCTGTCGCTTCGAAACACGAGAGGTGGAGTGCTTGACGCAAGGAGCGTTCACCGGGGGCCCCAGCGTTACAGGCTTCCCGACAACAGACAACCCCGGTCAAACTCGCAGTAGCTCGGAAGAGTTTAACAAAGGCTTGTATCTGGCCAGCCGTTTGGGGCTTTGTTCTCGTCGTGTTTTGCAAACCTGAGCGACCCCGAGTTTGGCTTCAGCCGTTTTGGCAGTATCGTAAACAATCAAGGAGGTTTGCTCTGTGCACTCTTTCCTCGATGTCTTATCTTTATTTATCGCGCGCACATGGCAATGCAAAAGCGCCGTTTAAACTCTTTCTTTCGGGGGAGCACACTGCCGCGGGCGCAGTAGAAGGTCTAGCTAGATCTCCAAATTGTGTGTTTTTCGTAATATTAGTATTTATTATTTCATTTGCGTCCTGATTATGCCGCGTTCACGTTTCAATATGTTACAAGTCAACGGTAGCGTTGCTGGTATGCGGATTTACGCTGAGGAGCTGCAGATGCTGATGTGCCCGTCTTCCTCTTCTTCTTTAACTACTCCGAGCCAAAGTTAATCTTGAAAACTCTCTCTTCCCCGTCTGTTGGATACGGTCGGAAAGTTGCCCGAAAATACTCTGCGCTAACATTTAGAACTCGTGTGACCGCAAGTAGGCAGGGGTAGCGGTATTTTAGCATATACCTCGAAGATGCACGTGAAGCACCCAATACGAGTATGTGTACATACTCGTGACACCGGTTGACCAAGCACGCTGACGTCATGACAATAGTGACGTCAGACAAGAGATATGGTGACGGTCCCCTGGGAAGTTCTTCGTGCGCGCTTTCACCGGCCAGCTAAAGAGCGACGGTGGCTCGTGGATGGAGGTACTTTGGTCTTACAGTGAGCCACAAGCCTACGTGTAATCCGTTTATTTCGAGCAGACGACCGCAAGGTATGAGTGGCGCTTCACCGGCTGGGCATCCACAACGTATGAGCCGAACGCTGTTCCGCAAGTCCTTCTCTCCTTTAGTACGTGAATAGCTCGTGGGCACTTTAAAAAGTAGACGAAGTTTGCAAAGTGATTTGTTTCGTTGTTGTTGTCTTAGTAGTATTTGAAGAAATTTTGGCTCCGCATGCTTCCAAACGGGAATTCTTTTCCGGTTACATAATAACGGTTGTAGATGGTGTATGTTGTCATCTGTTTTCGCTATCGTCACAACGCAGGCTGGGCCGACTTGTAAAGTGTCTTGTGCGTATAGTACAGCGCAACCGAAGGCGTGTCAGTACCGTGTACGTTGGCGCTCGTTTCACGTTGTGTTATAAATTGCGAGGTGGCCCCAGACTGAGCGGTCGTTCAACCGCAGTACGCTAGACCGCGTAATTTTTCGATCGACGAGAACAGTGAGGCAGTTTGTGGGTTTGTCATTGTTTCGCTTCCCAGCCTGACGTTTTCAAGAGCCGATCTGTTGCGGTCACACGCGGTATAGTACGCACCGGACCGCACCTTGCCGTTTTGTGATGCTTGATTGTGTAAGAAATGAATGCCGCTTTATCTTTTTTATTAACTGAGTGAAAATTGCTCGAACATAAAAATTCTTTTTATAACAAATATCAACTTCTGAATGATCGTTCAATTAAGGCAAGTGCTCTCGCAATTGAAGCTACAGTAAATATATCAGCAGTAATAATGATCGTCGCAAACTCGTTTTCGTCAAGCTCTGTTACCAGAGCTCGACGCAGCAGTTAAGACGTTCAGTGCAGTCGATTCATCTCACTTCCATGTCGGTTGACTCGGCTTTGCGTTTGACTCGACAGACGTTCCCGTGTGTTGGCGAAATGCAAACACGTTCATCTTTAGGTGCACATCGGATAACACCGCGGTCGTCGAAAGTTAAAATTCCCCCGCAGTATCTCAGATGCAGCTTATAGGAGCGGGGGCTCAGTGCTCATTGATTGTCCATGAATGTAACGAAGGAAGAAGTGCAATCGCCGAGCGCAGACAAGGTGCAGTTCCCTACTAAGCAGGGTGCTGCAGTGCAAGTCGACAGATCTTCTCACGACATGCATTGCTGCGCCCCCTGGTTAACCGTTCACCTGCGTGTCCTCACGAGTTCGTCATTATCCGACAACAAGCGGCCGCCTCCGACGAGCGGGACACCTCCGATTCGTTCCCCGTACACAGCAGTATAAAAGCGTGCGAAGACACCACCGTGCGAACCACCGGCTTTCGTAACTGACAGGAGCTCCCACGTGACGGCTCGACATGTGAGCCATCGGGCGACCTGCATGGTCTGTTGGCGTGGCGTCATCGGACTGGGTGAGTGCCGGTGGCGTGCGTGTGCCCGGGAATCTGTGTCGGCGTCCTTGGGCGAGGTGGTCGGAATCAGCAGACACAGTTTCTGCCCAACCAAGGCGGGTGCGTAGCTATGTAGTGTGCGTTTTCTCTTTCTGTCCATGCCTTGTTAAGAATTGGTGCGCGGCCCGACTGTGCCACTCCGCCACTTCGATTGAACTTCGTGAAGAGGCTGGCATTACGTGGCACGAGAAAAAGCAATGTGTATCGAGCTAGCAAAAAAAAAAAAACAAATGTTCTGGTAAAGTTTACGCTATATACGAGACGCACCCACTTATTCTTAATTTGCCCGCTGCCCTGTCAAGCGGCGTTCCTTGCGAGCGATCTTCAAGGGCGCATTAAGTGTGCCACCCTTTACCATCTTTGTTATTCGGGAGGAAAAAGAGGCTTCTCCCGCTAACGCGCACGCACGCACGCACGCACGCACGCACACACGCACGCACGCACACACACACACACACACACACACACACACACACACACACACACACACACACACACACACACACACACACACACACACACACACACACACACACACACACATTTCGTTATGCGATGCTAGCCGCTTTTGAGTCGCCTTAAAATTTCACCTGCGCCACGTTTCGCCTTAGTCCCATCTTAATCTTACATATAGAGAGAGCCCTTTATCAAACTTTTACTTTGCTTTTTCTTTCTTTCTTTCTTGACTGCACTGCCTTCGAGATCGGCCCGCGTTTTTAAACGCGCTATCTCCGGGAGGAGCCCACATTTTTCATTGAGTAAAGCCACACTTCCACTTCCGGTTTTAGGCGCACGCAGCTTAAACGAGCGCACCTGCGTTCCATTCTAGCCTTGTAATTATTTTCTTTTTGCTAATACCGCATTATTACTGTTTCATACAAAGTTCTACGCCAACCTGGTGCGTCTTTTTCGTCCCAAGCTTCATTTAGACTCTCCCCTTTTTCGTTGTTCTGCGTGCGCTAAAAGGCCTCGGATCGTCTAATCTGAGAGACGAAAGTGCTTACATATACCCAGATACCAGAAACCCCAAATCGATCTGCAGTCGCCAAAGAAGACCTTGTCTTCAAAAATTTACGTTTAGTTATTTGCTTCAGGGCGCGTGTTGCAATCGCGGTGCAGAACATGTTCGTCAGAGGTACACTAAAGGACAATCGCTGAAGCGCAAAAGTCCAAGGCATCCTTTCGGTGGGAGTGGGTTGATTACTAGCAGCGAAAATCGATTTTCACGCTTCCCTTAATTGAAATTCGCGCCGAAACCGCAGAGCGACTTCAAAACAACTTTCTTGTATTTGGGCCATCAAGGGCGCACTGAAAGTTTTCGCCAGTTTCTGGGCCGAGTCATTTTTTTTTCTTTTTCCCTTCGAGTGCAACGTGGTCCTTCCTTACCGATAAAAAAATTATTCAGACCCGCGTAGTCGCCATGACGTCGCGGCAAGCTGCAGTCCACTTCAGGAAAACGTCGCGACTCGTCTTTTTATTATTATTATTATTATTATTATTATTATTATTATTATTATTATTATTATTATTATTATTATTATTATTATTATTGTCTTTCTTGGCTTAAGAAGCCTCCTGTCAGCGTTAAATTGGCAGCATAGCACAGTGTGGGTGTAGGCCAGTTGGTGATTCACGATTTTGGGAAGTTACCGCGCAAGCAAAACACGAGACTTGGAAGAAAAGGACAACACGAAGCGGGCAGCACTACCGCTTCGTGTTGTCCCTTTCTTCAAGTAGATTGGTCCCCATTTCGCTGTTGCAGAGACATAAATTAGTGGTACATCCGAGCTAAAAGCACCCCTCCGGTGTCCCTGAGTATATATAGCGTCATATTCATTTGGCAAAAATGTTCGGACTAAAGCGAGTTTCGCGATATCAGGAGTCATGTCGCCTTCAGCAAACAAAGAGATGTGTTGCCCCAGGTAGGAGACGAGCACATGAGGTTCGATTACCATTTGTGGCTACTTATCTTTCCGTCCGCTTTCGTTTCCCCTTTACTTCGTTATATCTACACTTCACTTGAACATGACAATTAGCTTTCCCTTTGCGTTTTAGCGTTTTGCTTGTAGCTGGCTATCTGTAGCCTCGTTTCTTGGTGCGATTAAAGATTAAAAATAAATCCTGTGGTTTTACGCGCTAAAACTACAATATGAGCCACGCCGCAGAGCGGGGTAATGCGGATTAATATTTACTACCTCGGATTATTTACGTGCACGTGAATCCAAGTGTATGAGCTATTTTGAATTTCGCCCCTCCATCAAAATGCGGCCGTCGCGGCCGGGCTAGAACCCGTGGCCTCGACCGAGCTCAGCTGCGCAACGACATATAACCACTGGCCTATACCGCGGTGGGTTGACGCAGAATGCAATGACGCAAAATGGCCGTGTTAAGACGAGCGCAGTTGTGTGTTGGCCGACACTGACAAGACGGATGCACGTCGGCGACAACAGTGGCCCAACGGCGGCAGTGCAACGACGACCACGTGACGATGACGACTACGCGCGCTTGGGTAGTGTATACTGCTCGGCGATTCTTGCGCGATAAATTTTTGCGATGATGCTTGTTCATCGCCTTCTCGAATGCACAAAAGCAGATGAGTGTTTTTCGAGCTACCCGTCACCAGAGCGCGTTCGAGAGAGAGAGCAGGGAAAAGAAAAACAGGGAGGTCAACCAGACGAGCGCCTGGTTTGCTACCCTACACTGGGGGTAAGGGAAAAGGGAGCAGCGCCTTCAGTCTGTAGGGACGGCGCTGTGGAGGGAGCCCGGACCTTCAAAAAAAAAAAAAAATATCAGATGTAGGCTATTCGTGCACACCTTGTGGAAATGGGTCAGAAAACATTGAGCCCGTTCATTTAAAATATTTAAGCATCCATCAAGCGATAAATGCGGGCAACGTTATGTGCTTGACCGAGGCCCTGGGTTGAAAAAACTGTAGGGGATGTACCAAGTGGGATATGCGGTGGACGCGTATAAGGTGGCTGGTGGGTTGGTGGCGTCAAGTGATGACAACAGACATTGAAGCGAAATTTATAATCATAATAATCTGTATTACAAATATGTCTTATTAAACAGGTTATTAGCACTTAATTCCAAAAAGCCCAAACACAGTTCTACATCAAGAATAAATAAAACTTGTTAACTTTCATTTGTAGCAATGTAGAGTACATTTGTGTAAGAAAAACAACGAAATGTAATTAGTTTAATTTACAGTAAATTAATATAGTAATTAATCGATTAGTAATTGGTCCGCTGAGCTATCCACAACTGAAAGTTTGCTTCAGCATGGTTATTGCGTTAAATTTCCCGCGCTTAAATCAGCATATTGGGACATCAGACACAACGTATGGAGTTGTGGAGCTAAAGGTTCAAGATACTTCAACAAAAGGCGTAAATAACTTTAAATGTATGCTTATAGCGTCGTCGTCATCACGTGGTCGAGGAAGAAAGCCCCGAGTCGAGGCCCCCCTTTTTTTTTTAATAAGGAACAATGACTCCTGTAGAGACGGTTCCATGTGTTCACATAGGTCGCCTAGCTTCCCACGTGTCATGGCGTGCAGAACGCTACTGCAACACAAGCTGCTTCCCGCGTGCCCGAAATGTTGCACACGCGTCTTCGCCAACAGACGTACGGTAGCGATCGGGTGCTACTATATATATATAAAAAAAGAAACGTTGAATAAATCGTACGATGATGACGTTCAAGTAAATGAAACAACTCCTTTCGTATGCAGAATGGTAGACCGATAGATTGGGTACACGCATGATTGGGTACAAACTGCGGCGACCGCGACAATCGCTCGTCCGGTGATGTGCGAACATATATTGCCACGAAGCCACTCTCCGAAAGTTACCGCACGCTGCCGGTATTGCAGCTCCTTCGCAGGCGATTGTGTGTGCTTGAGTAACCCCGATAAGGTTTTGATGACTCTGCACGTATGTTGCAGGCCACTTGAAAGCTGGCTTTTTCGCAAGGAGAGGCCCCGTCAGGAGAAGTATACGCTTGTTTTTCCGCGCTTTACAGACAGCAGCCTATCCATATGTCTCTATGGCTGCTTGTCACCACAAACGTTATAATGGCAACTGTCGTCACGATAAAAAGAAAAAAAAAGGAAACAAAGTTATTCCTCATGTCACAACTCATCATATATTCCTCTAATATTCCACCAGTTATTGTTACTACGCATTCCGTGACTTGTCCACCTGCGCCATGTTAATCTAAGCTATAGAATATCAGTTAACGTGCGTTTGCTCTAAAATCCGCGCTCTGGCCTTCCTATTTTTTCGTTTCACCAATTCGATGCGCGGTCGTATGACGAAAGTGTATTATGGCTTGGCTATTGATGATTCGAATAATGCTTTAATCGCTGTTAATTTCTTTAATCGATGTGTTCCGACTAAGGCGGCGCCTGCGTGCATGTCTCTCAGAACTTGGAACAAAATGAGCTAATGCGAACTTCACTTCAAAGCCAGCGGGACAAGTGGTCAAGTGACTGTAGCCTAACTGCAGCTGGTTTCGTCCGAGTTAATTTGGTACGCTTGACTTATATGTACACACAAGTAAGGTGTCGTTGACGTGATACTAATGGCAACTGGTTGTTCAAATAAAAGCGCGCTTTTAATTTCTTCAAGGTTATCTTACGAAAATTATTTGTTGAAATTTCTATAGCCCATGTAAATAAATCTACGAATCCCATTAATCGAATAAAGCTTCCGATTGTACGGGTTCAGCGGGAGTGTATACGCGGTGGCTGACTGGCTCTGGCGTTCTGCTATGCCGAGCACGAGGTCGTGGGCTCGAGTCCCGACCGCGGCGGCCGCGTTTCGGTGGGGGCGAAATGCATGAACGCTCCTGCGCCTAGATTTAGAGAGAGAGATAGAAGTTTAATGAGAGGAAAGGTAGGGAGCCTAACAATAATTGTGGTGGGCTAGTTGGTTCGTCTTATATACCGAAGTTAAGACGCAACCAAGGGTGGGGGGGGGGAAGAGCTTTAAGACAGGAAAGAGCGTTCCTAAAGCTTTTTTCCGTCCTTGGTTGCGTCTTCGGGATATATGAAAGGTAGGGAGGTCGGCCTTGATTATCCAGCTGCTCTGCGCTGGGAAGAGCTGAAGAGGAAAAGAAAGAGGAGCATGATGGGTGGCGATGACGGTGCAAGGATTATGCTATGTTCCAAGAACACAATGGCCAAGTCTATGCTCACAGCCCACCGTCCAGGCCCGTGCTTCTTTAAAAAATTCGAGTAAGGCCTGGATGGCCCGAAAACTGTAGATTCGCAGTCACTTCAAATGCGCGACATAAAATCCCCTGACAACGGTTGGTTGCCGACACGGACAAGAGCTTCATTGAACCGCTGTCAATATTTCGTGTATATTTGCCGTGGCCTAAAGGCTGGGGCGTCATGCTCGGCTGCGGGAGGCGCTGAGTTCAAACCCCGCCGCGCGAATCCCACTGATAAAACCAGTACAAGCGATTCCCCGCCAGGCGCCCGGTCACCAAATATGAATCAACGCTTGGGGAAGCTCTCCCGTGGCAGATGGGTAAAGTGCGGGCTAGGGGGCAGTCCCATAGCACGTGCTTTACAGATTAATGTACGGTACACGTTAAAGAGCTGCTGGGGATCAGTTATTCCGGAGCCCGCCACTATACACGGCGTATCTCATAGCTCCAGTGTTGCTTCGGAATGTTCAACCCCGCGAATCAGTCAATCAATCAATCAATCAATCAATCAATCAATCAATCAATCAATCAATCAATCAATTGATCACTATATGTGACTCCTCTCTCTCTAACGCCGTAAAGGGAATCGCGAATGTTTCGAATGAGCAAAACAGCTGCCGGCGATCGTGTAGCCGAGAAGACGATATGGGTGGAACGATCGGCTTCCGGACGTGGGTCACGCGCCGAATCACTCGCTCGGCATGGCTCGAAGCGCGTCGATCTTCGTCGCTTTTTTCGCTCGCGTGACAGCATCGGTGCCGCGTGGTTCCCACCGGGGAAGCCAGCGGGCAAAAGCGGGGGACGGAGGAGGAGGACTCTCGCGCGGGCCTTTCTGTCGTGCCGGCCGCGGCGCGAAAGCGTTTCACCCTTTCGCCGCGGCTCCGTTCGTGCGACCGCCGCCCCCTTTTTCCTTCGGCGCCTTTCGATCGGCGCCCAACACGCCGGCGTCGCGCGCGCGAGCCTTTTGCCCCCGCCTGGCACGCAAATCTGCCGCAATTGTTATAGATGAACGCTTGCCGGTGTCGAAGACGGAGGAGGTCCCGCAATAGTACGCCGCCAGAACCGTGCAGCGGTGCGAAAGCCGAAAGAGGCGCCCGACGGGGGGATCTTGCATGGGCCTTGGCTGCAGTGAGCGTGCATTCCTCCCCCCCCCCCCCCCCCCGCAAAAAAAAAAAAAGAATATCCTTTCCGGTTCCGTGTCCTGTGCATCAGTCCACTATGCCAAGAAAAAGAATGCTTTCAAGCTAACGTAACGTAGAATGCGCCCATTTACTAGTTTTCGAATGTAAATTACGAAGCTCCAACGCACATCTTGAAATATAAGCTTTCATGAAGCGATTAATCGAATGCCATGAATTTGTCTATTTCATAACCTGCGCTTGTGTTCATAACCAGCGCCCGTGCTGTCACACATGGGAACATATGGGACAAACGTGGCGATCATCTTGAAGAGGTAGTTGACGTTGGCATGATAGAAGTACATACGCGCGTTCGTAGCATAGGTTTTTTTTTTTTTTTAATGCGAGCTTCAAAAAAAAAAAAAGCGATCGTGGCCTAATACTCAGGGTATCGGGCTCCTTTTTTGGGTGACTGTGGTTCGATCGCACCAACGCACACGTAATTCAGTTTTCTTCCCCCCCCCCCACTTTTTTTTTTTTTATGGGAGCTATTTGGCAAGACAGCAGCAGCACCCAGCAGCCACGGTCAGGAAAGCCTGGGGATCGATCGCAAAGACAGCTTCTCTTTGAGAGAATTGCTTGCTGTGCTTTAAGCACATATGTTTACAATCTCCTGCAGCTACGATTTATGATTGAGTGTTCTCAGGCCTTTAAATTGGTGTGTATCTTTTCTCGAAACCCAGCGCAAATATCGCAGAGCAAGTTTTTTGACCGGTAGCACGGATATTTAAGTCACATCGTGCCATATTTGCGAGAATGTACTACGAATGTTGGGCTTTTTGTAGGTGGTGCGTTATATCATAAGAAAGAACAGAAATATTTGTTACTAGTGCATACGCCGGTTATATTTAGTTGAATGCATTCTGATGCAAGAAGCACCAATAATTAACAGCCAAGGACACGCAGCAACACGTCGAATTTCTCTTCAAGCCAGCTAAACAGTGCACCTCTTTGAATACGATTGTTTTCTATTACTCTCCAGCTTTTGGTTAGCAGATGAATACACTTACATTCAGCGCTATGGTCAAATATTTTCCAATATTTTTTTACGCTAGTGGAAATATTCAAAAGCTATATAGTTACGTCTCCGTGTGAAGACACACTTCAGCTCGCCGCTGCACCTGTGGCTGGCCTTCGGCTGGTGGTTACCTGGCGGCCTTTTACCTGTCGCGGGAGGGCTTTCCCATATCATGAACGTCTCAAAACTGCATCGGGCTTCTTATAGCACTGCGTCAGCCGTTAGGTGAAGGTAAAGCAGCGGTGGCACAGTAAGAGTTCATAACAGATGTATGAGTACTTCAAGCAGACTATAAAAAAATAAAGACAAGGAAGCCCCAAGCGGACGAGAAGAGTGCTGCACTTACAAACTGAGCGTTCTCGATCTCGGAGGCCATGCAGACGGCGTAGACTTTCCTACTAAAATTACTAAAGGAAACCCTAGAAGAAAGGGGAGAACCGAGGGGCCCGATTTTTATTAGCCATATCATAATAAGAAGCCAACAAACACTCACACCAAGTACAACATAGAGGAAATTACTTGTGCTTAATAAATGAAATAAAGGAAGGATAAATTAATCGAAATGAAAGTGGATGAAAAAACAACTTGCCCCAGGTGGGGAACGATCCCACAGCCTTCGCAGATTCTCCACCTGCGGCAAGTTGTTTTTTCATCCCCTTTCATTTCCATTAATTTATCCTTTCTTTATTTCATTTATTAAGCATAAGCAATTTCCCCTATGTTGTCCTTGGTGTCAGTGTTTGTTGGCTTCTTATGATATGACTAAAGGAAACCCTGGCGCTTAGATGGTTCAGCTGTCTCGAGAATGATGGTTAGTCGACGTATTTCTCCAGTCTTCGGGTCTGTGGCTTCTGACGTTCCTGTGTTTTCATTCGCTCGGTTTAGCCGTCTTTGATGGTCTGCATTTCCTACCGACCCCGTTTCTTTTTTATTTTTTTTCTAGCTACACCTACACGAAGGCGCGATAAGACTCTGGACACATGTAGAATAATTGGTAGTTGTTGCATTTGCAACGCTGTTTATTTTTTGTTCAGCGTGATCAATTTGCAAAGTGGCAAAGTCGCGTGAAGCTACAGAATGACGAAATTTAAGAAAATAGTGCGGAAGGGATTGCGGATGTGCAGCAGGTAACACAGTACACAGAAAGTGTACTTTGTGACAGCGCCCTGTCCGCTCTCATACATGTAAACGTACACAAACGACGCAAACACGTAACCGTATGATACCACAGACAACGAGCGCAAATTGGAACTTCGATTTTCGTTTTCTCCTTCGTTGTAATCAACCCATCGCCACGGAATTAGCCCACATAGCGTTTTAAAGGGCAAATGCATTATTACAATGCACACAAGCTGATTTGTCGTTTCTGCTTAGTGTCCCTTTAAAGCTCTCGCGGAGCCGCTCTGTGGTGGCTGGATGTCCTCCTCGCCCGCGAAGGTCATCGAGACACCCTCACGATGCACCGCTTTAGGTGCGCCCTGCATGTTTGTTTGGTGACGCGCATCGCGCGGGGGTCGTTAGCAGAGTCTTCGGTGGCGGCGCCGGGAAACCTGGGCTACGACGACGGAAGAGATTTTTGCCGGCGCACCCTTCCCGTTGTCGCTTGCGAAGCCACTTTCGCGTGTCGCCGACTTCCCCCGGCCGAGTTCCTGGGCGAGATAAATGGTTTTCAGGCGACTCGCGGAGGCCTTCCATGGGCGGAGGCGGTGAAAGCGGGCAGCAGTCGATGTTGTTCCCGACTTGGCGCGTGGCCGCCTTTCTTTCTTTCTTTCTTTCTTTCTTTCTTTCTTTCTTTTTGCTCAATGGCATGCTATTCGGCTATCACGGCATTTCGCGGAACCGATGCGCGACAAGGTGTGATGGTGGGGCGGGTAGGCAGCATTCGATGCCCGCGTCAATAACAATAATAATAGTCATAAAAATAGGATTATGGGGCACGGAAAACGGTACACCTACGTTTCCGCCTTCTTTTTTCTTTTTATTATTACTTTCGAGCGCGTTTAGTGCAACACGTACCGAATAAGGAAACGGTGCAGCCCTGAATGTAGAGCAGATACTGCAGCGGAGTTTTTTCATTGATATAATGGCTCCTCGGCGACAGGCACAGAGCTCCGCAGTTGTTATGGGGCCCTAAAATCTGGGCAAAGTGAGCGTCCTCCACTGAACAGTGGCTTAGCGTTAAGCTCATCACACAAGCAGCAGCAACCGAGACTGGTTAGGAATACATTGTTTTTTTATATCAAGGTAACTATTTCAGCGACCTTGCTGTTGCAAAATTCGCCCGCTTGAGAAACTTGTCTTAATCAATTTGCGCTAAACAAGCGCCCTTTTTGCACCCTTTCGCCATCGGAAAACTTGCAACACTGGGGAGGGAGGTCAGAGACGTACGAGCGAAACTTTTTTTTTTAAGAACAGAATATTTTTTTGTAAAGCATGAGGCAACATTCATTAAAACGTAAAACGAGTAAGTGCGCAACGTTCGGGAGGGCTCGCAGGTGTGGCGTTTATGAACCCTCAGAAGGTGAATATTAATTCGGAGTGCGTCTCTAAGCCGTGCCTCATAATCAGATTATGTTTTTGCCGCGTAAATTTCGAGATCTATATATATGCATAAAGCTTCGCTTTAAAAGACCGTTCGTGTTGAAAAGCGTCAGCGGCACGTTTGCTCCTCCGGCCCGTAGCAAGTGTCCGCGAAGGGAGCGTACCTGACAGCCTGCTCATGGTCCACGTAATCTCATCGTTCGTACGATAGAATGTTGACGTGAGTTTGTTCAGCCTTCGGATGGCGCAGACTTTCTTGCTTTCTTTTTAATTCGTCAGCATTAGGAGCGTCAAAGTGGGAAAAAGGTCGAAAAACGCGCGCACGTAGAGAGAGGGAAAGAGAGGGAAAACGATCTCGGAGGCACAGCAAGGATCGAATGCTCTACAAGTACTGTGCACATGCAGGGTTCGTGCACCTCCTTGAGACATATTCGAGGGCCCTTAAAGTTCCTTGAAAATAAATGTGCTCCTTGATTTCATTGAAAACTAGGGTCTGGGAGTGACTTCTGAACATTCAAAGTAACAAACTCCACATCGGCGCTATGCCGTGGACAGTCTATACCTTTTCTTAGGGTTTCGCTAAGCGATTGCACTCTCGCATGGCCACAGCCACTGGCGACAGGCTTCTTTAAATCGCAATCCCCATCGCAGCGCTATAGACGAAGCCAAATCAAGCGACCAAGCCATACCGCGATTTTACTTGTTTTGCTATAGTTGGTTGACATTGCAGCGATCATGGCTCCCTTTTTAGTCCTGGGTACGTTGAGCTATATAACATATCTAGCCTGGGCTTTTAAATGCCTGAAGGAAAGTAAGATTTAGCCATTTGGCGTTAACGGGATGAATATTTTTGGGTGAAGTAACCCTCGTCAAGCGAAGTGTACCTCGATAAGGGTTAAAGCGTTAAATAGGCGACTGGCATCGTTACCATGGGAAAGCCAATTTTGAAGATCCGCCTGAACACCTTTAAACGTGTGCGCGATTCAGTGGCAGCTTAGCTGTAAGGAATTGCAGCTAATAAGATATAGATGTTAAGTTTCTTTTTTTTTTTTTAGTTTATGTGTATGACTGAAGTTGGTATCAATGTCCTTGAATTTTGGCATTCAAAAATCTGGAAATCCTTGAATTGTCCTTGAATGTTACGTCGTATGCTCAATACGAACCCTGATTGTAGATGTTTTCGTGACGGTATACGTCATTGGATTGGACGTATTCGGTGCTAGCTTCTAGCGGAAGTATGTGGTTTTTGTTTGTTTCCGCGCTTTCATTCCACCGTATCCTCCTGCATCCGGTTTTCCCAACACTTGTAAAGGTTTTCTACAGGTGTCTCTGGTCTCGGCACAGCAGTGCGCGGTATCTTGGACTGGGACTTCCCTACTACTGAGGAGTGACAATCAGGAGTGACAACAACTAGCTTCGTACAGCTACGTACGCTCCGGCGACAACCGCGTCGCTAAACCACGCTGGGATACCCGGCGGATATAGCGAGAATAAACGGCAACGAAATCCGTTGACATTTCCTTTCCCCGTTCTGTTGCTATCGGTTGTTAAGCGGCCAACGAAGCTGTTCACTGCACAGGCACGTCACTGCTTTTGACAAATGGATAACGCCGAGAGCCTTGCTTCAATGCCATCTTTTGTTGCTAGATGCCGAGCCAAACTCGCGTTATGCGCGTCTTAAGCGGGGCTTAAGCAAGTTGCTACGCATTTAATAAAGGTGCAGTGGTGCGAAAGAAAGAATGACGAAAAATGCACTTAACATGCGCTGAATTGAGTGCCAGCTTTTAACTGAGCATATTCAAGCGCACGACTGCTTTAAAAAGCTCGAATAAGCTCAGTCGCCCGCTTCCTTCTTTCCTTCGTTCGTTCGTTCGTTCGTTCGTTCGTTCGTTCGTTCGTTCGATCGATCGATCAATGTGAAAAATAAAATTATGGCTGATGGGTGAATTCCACAAATATATCGAGTGTGACGAGCTTAAGTGATAAGTGTCGACAACAGTGATTCTTACGGCAACGCGTCTTTCACGGCGGCGAATGCCATGGTCTGTGTAAAAATTACTGACTGATGGACTAATTAATATTTTAATTGAGCGCTTTTAAAGGACGTGCACTAGTGATATTACTGCCAGCCAGTGTACTCGAAACGTAGCCATCCGCGAAAACTTCTGTAACTTGCACCCTTTGTGCACTCAAAAGTTCTCGGCGAAACGCCTTGATCTTCTTTCTGTATAGCGTGCTTCGGTGTGGAGAAATGGTAACTGCCCGAGAGTAGCGCATCTCGTCGCACATTTCGTGAGTGTATTATTTGTCGAAGCTGATGCCACTCTAGGGCACACGATTTTAAAAATGAATTGTTTCCGTTCGTTGGTTTGCATCTGTGTGAAAGGCACACGACAATGAAATGTCGAAATCTGTATAAGCAACATAAGGCGTTTGCTTGCTGAGCAAGTGTTTACTCGACTTTGAACGCGCAGCTGGCTAACTAGACGAGAAAAATAAAAACAAAAAAACGCTAAGGAACAATATGAAAAGTATACTGGAGAAGACAGGCAGAGTTGCTTACGACTGATTCATTCGAAAATACATACATACATACATACATACATACATACATACATACATACATACATACATACATACATACATACATACATACATACATACATACATACATACATGCATACATACATACATACATACATACATACATACATACATACTAAGCAGGATGTTCCCCACACAATATTGCGCCGTATGCCCGTGGTGCGGAGCAAGGCCAACACTATATCACATCACATGGGAATGCGAGAGAAACAAGACATTCCACAAACATACAACACCAAGTGCGGAGCAATGGGAGAGCCGGCTCACCAGCTGCGAGCTAGGGGTCCAAAGGGCCCTCATAGCACACGCAAGCGAGGTGGCCCGACTCAGTGGTGCCCTGGACTAGGGGCCCACCCAAGGCTGAAGAGGACCCAAAGTTTTCAAGAATGAAGACTTCGTCCTCAACTCGCTAATATCTTAAAGAACCAATAAAGTTTTCCATTCCATTCCATTCCATTCGAAAATAGACCAATACGAGTGTATGTGAACCATGCGATAATATACAAATCAATATTGTCCGTAGAATACTCTGCATACTATAAGTATCGGTGCTTGAGGCGTGATAAGCACACTTCCTTAAAAAAACAGATGGGGGTGTCTCATCCGTTGAGCTAACTTGGAAACATGCTTTTATTCGGCATAATTGTATAGGACATGAGACCGCAAGTTTTTTGGGCGCCGCAGGTTGACTACAAATCGAACACCTCTGCAACGAACGCTTCTACAGCGAAATGATTTGTAAGCAGGTCCCGACTACTTCGTTATAAAGGCGTTTACTGCAAAACGCTTGCAAGATCGTTTACATATCAAGCCGCCACTCGCAGGAAGACTCACTTCAGATTACTCGTTCTTCGCCTATATACGCCGTTCCATACATAGCACATAGCAGTCAACGCTGTGGAGGCTAGAGGGACTTCTTGCAGGGGCTTCGTTCGCACTTGGATATGGTTCGATGTTTTTTTTTTTTACCGCAATTGTGCGCAACTGTTTTTTATATAGGCTCAGTATTGAGTGAAACAAGTTTCAACCCTTAGAAACAAGCACACTCTGGTATACGGCTGCTAAGGCGTTGTTTTAGAACATTTTAATTTTTGTTGTTCTTTTCGGGTTTTTTTGTTTGCAACCCGTCGCGAGGAGCCTCTCGTGCGTGCTGGTGCGGGCGAACGCTGTTGGCGCGCAGCCAAGCGTGTACGGAGCGCGCGGAGTGATTACTTGGCCGAACTTAATTGCGTAGATTTCACAGCGTTGACTGATATGTATGGAACGGGACACAGTTGGGATAAGCAGAAGTTCAGTAAGGAACGAAAACATCAGCGCAGGCGATAACTTTTATTACGCTGTGCGATCCATGGTAAACCTCCTTGTTTTCCCGATAGCCATTAATTGCTGTACCTTTGGCATGCCGCGTCATTTCCATGTTGCGTTCTGCGCAAGTCGCCGCCTTATATACAGTGCGTATATATGGTATATTCGAACATGTTTGTGCCGAGTAAACCAGCTGAATGTTACCGCACACGTGTCGTCGTTATCGCTGCTAGCCGTATTTTTGTCTTTCTAGCTGTAACCGCGTCCGTTAGATGACTTGTGTACTGCTGTGCATTCCGGAAGTGCAGTGAGCGAAACCTATAGGTTCAGTTAACGCTTCTCTTTAAAAAAAGAAAAGAAAGATCTTCAACGATGCGGTCCGCAGTTTGACGCAGGATGCGTCGGAACGTGGCATCGTGCACTTCCAAGACGCGTAGCTGCGGCGCAGCTGTCGCGACTCGCGGGTTCGGCGCTGCGTGCGGCGAGTCAGGCGCGCACGCCTTCTCGCCAGACGGTGCCGCTAACGAGCCGTTTCTCGAAACCCCGGCAACGGTATCTGGACGAGGTATAGGCGCGGCACGTGTGCTCCGACCCCGAGGCACGTTCCTTCAGCGTACGAGCACGCGTCCACTATCCCACTGCGGCGGAGAGAGAGAGAGAGAGAGAGAGAGAGAGAGAGAGAGAGAGAGAGAGAGGCCGGGCCGCTTATTAGCGCCATCGTCCAGGATAATTAAGAGCCACGAGACGAGCCGGCGCCGGGACGACGCGCTCCTTCTTCGTCGAGGGAGCTCATCGGCGCTTACTCCCGGGCGGCTGTCAGTTGGCGCGTCGGCAATGTGTCCCCGGTAGCGTTTGCGACGGAACGCGACGGCATGGGTGACGCAACGCCACCCATGCTTGGTGGGGTGCACTGCATGGGGCAAGTCATCGGTGTGGTGGAGGAGGGGAGGGCGGGGGGTAGAACAAACTGCGCGCCCGCGCTGACGGAGAGCCGCCCGGAAAGGGACGCGCGACTGCTAAGTGAAAATGACGCACGATGCAAGCAGCCGTTGGCTTACTTTTTCCGGGTCACACGCGAGCTCGCTGCGAAGAAGTGATGAGAGAAGAAGCCGCTGGAGCGAGAGGGCCGTGTTATGGGCGTCTGGGCTGCGAACCGTGCCGTCGTCATACATATGTCTCGTCACACGCACCGCGGAACATCTGCGGACTCCCTCTTCACTCTGCGGCCCGTGAAACAGTAGTTTCAACGTTCACTCTCCTGAGTTAGGTATGGGTTCGGTGGTACACGGTGTGTATCGCCGTGTGATGTATATATATAGCCTGCGGTAGCATTGGCCGGGGGGATAATTTTGACTTTGGCTAGCGCGTTCAGTGTATTGTAACTAAATGCTGGACTGACACAAAAGCCAAGGGACACAAGACCAACAGTCAGTACTCATTACGCAGTTAGGGAGTCTTTGCTGCCTTCTTTGAATATAACCGGCTCTCGGTTCTTTCCACTGTTTTGAACTAGGGTAACGCTAGGCAAGGTATGACGGTACTGACTGGTCTCTGTTGCAACTTTTTGATGAGGGAGTCTCAGCCTGTTTGTACACGTATTACTGCTTACGGAATACGGTGACGTAGACGTGAGCAGTGATGGTGGTGGCGCCATCTTGTGACACTGAGTTCATTCACGTACATCCCCGCGACTATAATTGGAATGCCAGACTGTATGGGACGATTACTTTAAGCTTTACAGAATATTCAAAAAATCGCCTGTGGCAGAATGCATAATTCTAGTCCTTGAGCTGTATAACTCAACGAAGCGGACATTATTTGCACGAAAAATTGAAACTCAAGTTCAACTAGTTAGCTTCCCAGTTGAGTACTTCACGGCCCATATTTCAATATAGGGATTGTAGCCGGTGAGTTCGCAAGGCGTATACAATTAGAATGAATTTTCAGGATCACACCAGTTTCGAGATATTCATTGCCAAAATGTGAGACTGAGGATATGGACGTTCCAGTTACTTTTGTGCTTCAGTGCATAAAAAAAGGTGTCTTGTTAAAAACGTAAGCGGAACAACAGTGCATTTTCATCGCGCGTTTGATGGCGCATGTCTCGAAACACGTGTCATCCTCAAAAATTGTTCCCATTGGGTACGCCTTCCAATCTCGCCTGCTAGAATTCGTAAACTGCAATATGCGCCTTAACTTATTTAATTAAGAAGGGAATTAGCGAATTTCCATCAAATAGTTGGTTATGTATTTCGATTTCTCGTACAAGCAATGTCTGGAACCTTAAATAATCCAGCTCAAGGATAATAGCTATGCAATCTGCCGCAGGTAATTGTTAAAAAAATTTTTTTTTTTTAATTGTGGGGTTTTACGTGCCAAAACCACGTTCTGATTATGAGGCACGCCGTAGTGGGGGACTCCGGAAATTTCGACCACCTGGGGTTCTTTAACGTGCACCTAAATCTAAGTACACGGGTGTTTTCGCATTTCGCCCCCATCGAAATGCGGCCGCCATGGCCGGGGTTCGATCCCGCGACCTCGTGCTCAGCAGCCTAACACCATACCCACTGAGCAACCACGGCGGGTTGTGTTAAAAATTCTATAGAACTTAAAGGTGATCACCTCGTAAATACGCTCCACTTAGCTGGCGCCGCAAAGGCGTCGTTACATAGCAACGACGTCATTGATTCCCTTCGCCTATGTAACACTTATTGGGCACAATGTTTCTAATGTGGTGTGTTTGAACGTTGAACAAAGTGCCACAACATGCCAGTACCACCAGTGCTACCGCTGCCACCTGTAGTCTAAAGTGTTTCCGGTATATGGATAATACTATCTGCTTCAGTGGGCACGTTCACAACTAATTTGAGCACGCCATGATGCTGTGCTTACTGTCTTCCGTGCGCGAGTCGGCGCATTGATTAATTGTTCTCTGTGGAATGCATTACGTGCGTCTCTCTCTCTCTCTCTCTGTGTGTGTGTGTGTGTGTGTGTGTGTGTGTGTGTGTGTGTGTGTGTGTGTGTGTGTGTGTGTGTGTGTTCCTAGACAAGTCCGCCGACTCTGTTATTCATCTTTCTTTGTGAGTGATCCGAAAGCAGGCTAAAGCGAGTCCATTTGTGCAAGTATAAAGGGTATAACGCTTTGAAAGAGCAAACGGGCACTAAAAGCTTTTTTTTTTATCGTGGCGCAAGCACTGGGACTTGGGAAGGTGCACGATACCGGAGAGCCTTGCACTGTTTATTTATTATTTAGTATTTCCTTGTTGTAACGCGCCTCCGCGCTATTCCGAACGGCAGTCTGGCACAATGGCGGCCGCCATGCATTGCGCTGAGCAGAGCCCCCCCCCCCCACCCCCCACCCCCACCCCTTCTGCCGATCGACCGACGCTCTTTCGGTCACCTGGGTTGGCGGCAAGCGCCGTCGCAGCTCTGTGATCTTGCTTCTGAGTCGAGCGCGGTTCTCGTGAAGCAAACGTGCGGCGCAGCGTTTATTTTGTTTGTTTGTTTGTTTGTTTGTTTGTTTGTTTGTTTGACCATGTTCTTTTTAAGTTTCTACGCTGACACAGCGCAGGCGCAGACTCTGTTTTATCTAAAGCTAGGTAATGAACTGCACAAATGTGGGTGCCAACTTAGAGCACCTCCCCCTCCCCCACCTTCTTTATTTATGTGCTTTCTTACGACATTAAGCTCTTGGTATAGGTTCCCGTCTACAACGCGACAAGCTCGCACGCCGTCGATATTGATATGCATAAGAAATACGGGTATGTTGCGCGCGTGTGTGTGTGTGTGTGTGTGTGTGTGTGGATTACCCGTCATGCTTGCTTAGTGGCTTTCGCGTTGTGCACGAGGTCGCGGAATCAAATCAGTGATGGCGAAATGCAAGCGCACCCGTGTACTTAGACTTAGGTGCGCGTTAAAGGTGGTCCAAATTAATCCGGAGTCCCCTAACTATACGGCGTGCCTCATAATCATATCGGGGTTTCGGCACGCAAAACACCGTAATAAAGCGAAATTTGGATAGACTCGAGACACTTGCACTCCCGCTGGCGGATATCGACGGAAAGCTCAGTGTCCGCTGCCGTGACTTTTGACGTCACGACATAATTCCATTAGAAGCGGCATCGCGATGGCCGTTCTTACTTCGCTTCGTGCCTTCCGCGTGCCGCGTCCCCTTCGAACAATGTTTTATTCAAAACTCAGCGTCCTGGCGTTGCGGACGTTTCCTCGTCGTGGCGTGCGCAGCTGTGCCGTGCGCGTCCATCGCGATTTGGAAGTGTCTTCTATATGCATGCACACATATCATCGTGCAGCTTTTTGAAACGCCGAGGTAGTACATGGGGAATAAACAGCTCCCGAGAGAGAGACGGACGGGACGATCGGCGAGGCCGAACTCGTGCTGTTTTTTCTTGCCTCGGTTGTGTGATCAGCGAGCCAACTTCGCCCAATTGCCAAGTATACTGGTATGTTTTTGAAACGCACTCAAATACGCTTTCGTCGTTTTTTTTTTTCCTTGAATCGCCGAGAGAGGCGTGGCCTCGCAGTGGACCCCCTCTTCCCCCGTATGAAGTCGCGATGGTTGCACGAGGTCGCGGGCTCGACTCCCAGTCGCAGGGGCCGCATTCCGGCGGGGGGCAGATAATTCATGTATTGTGCTTTGGGTAACCCTGGGTGGTCAAAATTATTTCCGAGCGCCTTCAACTGCGGCGTTCCTCGCAAGTTCACAAGTTGCTGTGCCCCCAGTTCCGGGACGTTATAAACCCGATAATTTCACTGAATTATATATATATAAGGGCCGTGCGAGTCGGGCTGCCATTTTTTATTGTTGGAATTGTTCGTTTTATGTTTCCGCCGTCCTCTGTATCGTGTTAGACTGAAACGTTCATCCACAGCCACTTCACAGTGATTTATTAACGTAACACAATATTAACAAATGTGGCACAGCGGCACCTCGATGGAAAAGCGGCCCCCCCTGCACGAAAGCCGATCGCTTTTTATCCTGATTTAATGACTCTTTACAAGTTGTGCTAATGCAGTGAGATTCCCACCATATACAGTGTTCCTCTTACTACGTTTCTTTTTTTTTTTTCATGTGTCGTATTGCATGCATACGGATGTAATGGTATTGCGAGTGTGTCGCCGCCAAGGATGCGCCAAGTGGCCCGACGTTTCGCCGCCAGCGTCGTGGGAAGCGCGCCTTAATGCTATCCTGGCTTTGGTCGTCCGTGTATAAGTGTGCTATCCAAACAAGACAGAACTTGTGAACTAAACTTGCAATTCGCCTGAAAAGACACGGACTGTACCCTGTTTTGTCATTTAATTATGTCATTCAATTATGTCTGAACGTGAACAAACTCGCCCATCACCATGAATGATTTTATTAAGGCAGAAGTTAAAAGAGTAACAATAGAAGTCCTGAAGACTACGCTTCGATAAGTGGACCTGTATGCGGACGCGCACCTCACTCTCAAGGTGTCATGGGGAGGAGAATAAGTTGGTACGTGTATACAGTAACCTAAGGGTAGTCAACGTGTTAAAAAATGAAAGGGGGGGGGGGGGGGGTAATGATAGCGAGTGAACTTGTAGAGGTGCTGCGGTCGTTTGGTTTTTGCAAGTCGGGCGCTCCTTGACGCCAGGCTTGGTACTTACTCTTGGGCGTATGAGAGGGTGCGAATATCCGAAAATATCGAACAATGAATCAGTTAGATTTCCCTTTGACTCGATGCTCGAATCGAAGTAACTAATATTCGGAACACTGCGAGTATTTATAGAATAGTCTCCGAATTAATCCGCAGCTATACGTTCGAGCACTCGAAAAAAAAAAAAAAAGATGAAGCAGGGAGGAGATCTTTTTTCCATCCTCGGACAACTCAAGTATAACGCACAGCGCCAGCTTTCATACCTCTGTGGGCACAGTATTGATGTCGCTCACTAGTGCTCGTTTGACAGCGATGTTCATGTGCCACCAAGTTTATGTTATTATCGTATGGTTAGAGGTTTGGCTTTATCTATCGCATTAGGTCGCGGAGCTTCTTGTTGATCATGCACTGAGCAGTATACTATAATATGCTACGATCGCTTCGCTCGTGGAGCTGCTTTCTTGTTAAACAAGTTGTTTAATTTTAATGCCTGACTTACGTATAGGACATGGTGACAAATCAGCGCCTTCGACACCATATAGTCACTTCTGTATAGGAGCTCATTTCGGTGCACAGCGTTCTGAAATTCGTTTGTTGTTGGTTGGAATTTATGCAATATTTTGCGGAACCCAAGCGCTGCACTATAAGAACTTGCCATATTATTCGAAAACTGTTCGAAAAATATTCGATTCGTATTCGATTCGGCTTAAAAAGTTACTATTAGTACACTCCTACAGCGTCGGACTTGCAACATATAGGCTTACGTGCGACGAGAAAAAGGGATAAATTTACTATGGCTGGAGAGGTCGACTGAAGGAGCTGGCTACTTCAAAACTTTCATTGCTTCCCTGACGCGATCGACACAGAAAAAAAAGGAGCGAATGAATTGAGAAATCGAATGTCGCTGTAAACAAAGCAGCTATTCAACGCGCGCTGCGGCTTCTCATATTGAAAGACGCAATCAGGAAACTTCGTCGCTCCCTTAAACGAAGAATAATACAGAAAAGCGTGTAGCTTAGCAGTCGCGAAGTGAAACGAGGTCTGACGAAAATAAGTACCGTCGGCGCGAGCTGATTGAGTGTCTTGTTCGCAGCAAAGAAAATTAAAAGGGGGCCCCGAAGTTCGGGCGGCGGCAGTGTCGCAACAGGCACTGCGGCAGAGAAGCAGTCGTTTCGCGAGACTGAACTCGCATGACGCAAGCCTCCGTTCGTTTATAACGCCGGCGCCCGTTTTATTCATTGGCTGACGTGACTGCACGTAACCAAATAGGTTATAACACGCAGGGGTCCTGTTTGGCAACCATTCTTCCCGTCCGATTAAATTCTCTTATCATTCGAGCTCTCCAGTAGCCGGTCCTGGCGGTAACGGACGACGCGCGAATCGGTAACGATCGAGGGGCCACGAGAATGGGGAAAGATAGGTTGCGGAATCCGATTCCTCGTTACATATTGGGTTGCGCAAAATTGCATGTGTAACTACCCCGCTCGATTTCTCGTCTGTCTGAGCTGACGTGGCTGTCTACTTGTTCTCTTCATTTCAATTTTTCTTTGTTTGTTTTTTTATTCACTTTAAAGCCATCTTAGGGCCATACGCAAATCTCCCGCGTTTCTCTTATCTTTATCCTTTCCCTAATTCTCACCCTTGGCATCCTTGCTCGAAACGGAAAAGGCGCCGCATCTGTTGCATGCAGCCTCTGTCATCAGCACCGCTTTTGTTTAACGTAATGTGACAATCGCGTTAAATATATTTAGCACGTAATGTTGACGACGTCAATCCGCCGCGACGCCGGGGCCTGTACGTTTTTGAAGCTTCGTAAATGACCGCGTTGTAATCACAGCCGAAAACCGATTCATTCTTGCTGTGAAAACATGTATTCCGTGGTGTATACATGTATACCGGCTGTCCCGGTAAACTTGGACCAAGATTTAAAAAACAACCCAAGAGCTATAGAGAAATCGTACCGACTGCATAGTAGCTGTAGTCGTGTGCACTTACAGCCACTATTTTTTTCATTATGAAGTATCAATTAAATGCTTTTATAGTTAGTGAACTTTTTAATTATTGCTTGAATCTCGAACTTACAAAGTTGTAGGGCACCTCAATTAACCTCCGAATCAGGCATTTACTTCGTGCTAAAGTGTGCCTGGGTGTTCTTTTCCAAGGAAAAAATAAAAGCCCGCTAAATACGCGAAATATGAAATAGATGGGCGCTCACACGCCGCTACTCAAGCGCCTGCAAGCAACCTTTGAAAGATATGCGGCTGCATTCGTTTATCACCGCATCGTATACGGCTTCGTCATGTAGGATGGCTCCAGAGGTTTCGCGACCTAACTAGCGTGGTGCGAAAAGCGTCAAGATTTACGGACGTTAGAATGTTGTGCTCCATCATGAGGCACTCGGGATAGCTTTAAACCTTCGCAGATCATGAAAGAAAGCTACGAAATAAATTCAACCAATGTTTAAAAAATTGTCCGCAAAAGAACACGAAAAACGAAAAAAAAGGCAGCTCTCGGAAGAACAGAAAAGACCTACTCAGGAGTTTATTTCAATAAAAAATAAACCGAAAGCACGTAAGGCGTCTCTGTCGCCCACAGAGAAACATCCAAAAGTGCAACTGGTTTAGCCATTTACCGTTTCTGTCTCTTGAACTCCGGAAAAGCGGCAGAACAACGCAGTTTTTTACCTATTTCTACCTTTATCGCAAGCTTTTTTTTTTATGTAAGGATAGGGTGACATCTAAAAGTGCGTTAAACAGTCACGTTTTACACCAGTTTTTAGTTTTACACCAGTTTTTTCAAACAGGTCACCATCTAAAGCAATAAAGCACTTGCTTCTTTCCAGCAATTGTGCTGTTGCAGCTTTGACCACCGACGTTGGAATCTAGCGGCCGGTTCTGCTTATTTTTGCCTTTAGGGCGTCCGGTGTGGTAGCTTCGCTGCTATACACGTGATCTTTCACGTAGCCCAACAAGAAGAAGTCCAGCAGTGTCATGTCCGGCTACCTTGCAGGCCAGGGTACAGTTCCGTGCCGGCCAATCCACTGTCCAAGGGAAAGCTTGTCGAGCCACGCTCGAGACTGACTGCTACTATGCGCATTGTCAGAGTTGTCGGACGATCCCACCGCTGTCAACCAGATGTAGGAGTCGTCGGACGATCTCGCCGCTGCCACCATTTGAAGGAGTTGACGGTCGTAGAGAGGAACTCGGTGAACAGGATTTATTTACATTATTTACATCTTAGACAAGACATATATCGACAGTCTAGCGTGACTCCCAAATGGAGCACGCAAGACGACGCATACAGCAAACAGCTTACGAGCACACAGCTCATTAGTACATTTCGAGCACGACAACGAGCACCCACTAACAGCCGACAATCGCTGCTTATAAGCACTCCACTCGACGTCATAGTTCGACGTCATTGAAGATGACCCGCCCTTTTGGATGATGAGGGCTGTCGACTTGGAGGAGGATGAGGGCTTACATACACGTGCCGCACACACACACAGGTGTAAAGGTCCGGAGCCGACGTCAGAGGGGCTTCGTAGAACTCCTTCACTGGCAACGGCGACGAGGCCAGAGCGTAACGGTGGCGGTTTCAGCACAACGCCTGCTTCGTCGAACTCCTTCACTCGCAACGGCGACGAGGCTAGAGGTTGGCGGCGGCATTCCAAGATGAGGTTACCACCGCTGGCGTAACTGGCTGGCAAACTTGCACTGCAGCTGGCCGTTCTTAACGGCAGGATCACCATCGTGTTGCAACCAGATGTTCCGAAGGTGCGCAAGTGGAACGTTGCAACAGACTTCGTTCACGGGGCCCTCAAGGATGTCATTGACGTAGCGTTGCGTAGTTTGTGTGTTGTTAAAAAAAATGGGTCCAATGATGTTGCCATGAACAATACAGCGCCACACAATAAACGACAGCTGGTATTCGTGTCGTGCTTGTGTCAGCCAGGGGGGATTCCTATCACTCTAGTAGTGCGCGTCGTGAAGGTTAAGTTACATGTTTATGGAGAAATTAGCCTCACCCGTCCAAAGCACGCAAGTGAGAAAGTTCGGTTCTTCTTCAGATTTCGTGAAAATCCAGTTGGCAAAGTCTGTTTTCAAAATTTCGGTCTTCAAGTATTTGACGAAGATGTATGTACGTGGTGCGGCTGCATGTGACCTTTTTTTCAATCCTCCACACTGATGACCTTGAGTTTCCGGCCTCCGCACTGGCTTCTTGAACTACCGTCGCAGTCCTGTGTCGCTTTCTTGCGAAGCTACCCGTCTCGCAAAGGACTTCGTACGTTCTAAGTATTGTTGACGAACTAGGGCGTCCTCCACAATTCCACATCCAAATATCTAGCATGGCTGCCTTCCTCTTGTCGTCGTGCGCCGCGCCCCCAGAGCCAGGATCATTGAAGGGCATGACTGTCTTCTTGAAGAGCAGGTCACTGGCGTGATACCGTCGAGATCTCCCGTTATTGTTGTCTACGCACTGACACGCCAAGCAAAAAGGATTTACGTGATCGACAACAGCATATGCTGGCCGTACAGACCCGCCAAAACGCATTAGATGGACATAGCCTGCGCAAGGTTTTGTTTCTATTGCCAAAGGAACAAAACGAACATACGTTCCGGGCGCGCCTATCTACGGAACAAGATGAGTGCGCAATATTGCAGTCCCAAGTGCGCCGTCACGGTTTCCCGGCTTCGAAATCCCCCCTCCCCTCCCCCCTACGGCTCCGCTATGCTTATCAATGCCTCACCGGCGTGTTCTCATGTTGATGCGACTATCACATAGCGTAAAGCCCTGTATCGAACTGCCGCCGCTAGTGATACCGTGTATCCATGGCTATTCGCTTGGGAGCGCTTGAGTAGCAGCGCGAGCGCGTATGTATTTCGTTTTATGTTTCGGGCGCTTTTGCTTTTTCTCGGAAAAACCAACGAGGTGAAGCTGAGCACGAAACAAATGCTTGATTCGGAGGTTATTTGAGATGCCCTACAACTTTGTAATTAATATGGTTGGGGTTCAATCAATAATTAAAAAGTTCATCATTTAAAAGCATTTAATTAATTGATGCTTTGTGATGAAAAAAAAAATACTGGCTGTAACTGCACACGACTACGGCTATATGCAGTCGGTACGATTTCTCTAGAGCTCCTGGTTTTTATTTTTAATTATTTAATCTTGTTTCAGTTAACTGGGACACCCGGTATACTGTACACGCATTGTTGCCGTGTTTAGCAAAGTGGTCGTAGCGCGGCATGAGCGCTCCGACGCCGAAGGACTCCACGCTGTAATTAAGTCTGAAATGCGATTCACGTGCATACCGCTAGAGGTCCTAAAGGTCCTCTTCACTCTGAAGTCACTAGACTTCACTCTCGGGAACTACGCCGCAAGGCCCGCACAGTTTACGCCAGTTTGCTCAACGCACAGTTATGGCTGGTTACTGGAGTTTGAATTCTCCGTATGGGTTTCTCGAGTGCCAACAAAGGTTATCCTCTCGTGAGCGGACTGTTTTTGTATGGTCTTCCTTCGTCTTTTTTTTTTCTTTTCCTCTCTCTGTCTCTAGCACGACAGCATTCCTGTTTGCCTGTCTGTCTGACTTAATTGGAAGTCGCTCCTGCTCCGCTTACCTCACCGGCCTGCCATGGCTTTTTTTTTTTTTTTTTCGGCACCGCGCGTAACTTGAGCTGGCGAACTTGGCGGCGTGTTCGACGGCTAGGCTGGCTGCTGCTGCTGCTGCTGCTGCTGTTACTATACCCGCTTTGATAATTCGGCGCCGGAAATGAGCGGCCCCGAAAGTGCTGCGCGCCGCTGATTGGGGGGGGGGGGAAGCACTTGTTTCGGGAGCCGCGCACTTCCCTCTTCCACGATGCGCGCTCCTCTCTATACAGCGAACCAGCGGCTCCTTCGGGAAATGACCTTTTTCGGGTCTGTTGCGACGTTGCTTTCGCCTCCCGCCTGACCGCTCGCCATTTCCCCCGCGCCCTCTTTCTGCCGCATCTCGCTCCATCTCTCGGCTTCTGTCGATTTCCTCTTTCCGAAGAACGGACGCTGCGTTTGACGTCACCGCGGTTTCCTTTCCGTTTATTGGTATAATATTGTTTATTTTTTTCTCCACAGTTGTCACGACCTTTATGGGGCCTATACTGGTGTATACTGTGCGCAGGAAGGGGAGCAGAAAAGAAATATTATGGGAGAAGAGTAGAGAGATATGACCGCTTTTAGGCTGTTGATCGAATCCTCATGCGCGAGTCCTCTATCCGTCCGTTGGCCGCGGGAAGCCCTGCTCCCCGAGTGTGCATGTCTGTGCGCCTTTTTCTCTCTTTCAGTGTGCGTGCGTGTGTGCGAGTGCGCGCGTGTGCGTGAGCGTGTTTACCGAACGCAAACAGGGCAGCGCGCAGACCAAGATTAAACGCGTGCGAAAGGGACTGAACGATTTCTCGTTGCTGCAGAGCGCGGGACCGTCACCATAGTGCTCCTTTTGTTTCTACTACTGTCTTTGTTCGCTCTATCCGTAGGTGTTGGCCCATGTTCGTCTCACTTCGTTGCGTGTTTGCGTCGGGGCTATCGGATACGTCGGCATGGCGGCCGACAGCTATACTTAAACTTCGCCGGTTGGAGCGACTTTCGCAAGGTCGGGAAAAGGGACTCGAAATTCGATTTTCGGTTCAGTGAGGCGTGATCGTTCGTGTACGCGCGGTGGTGTCGCCAACGGGAAGTAGTTGTAGTAGAATACGTCCTGTAATATGCCCGTATTCGCGGCGCCCTCGGCTGATCCCCGGGCCTCCTCTGATCGTGGTTGAGCTCCTCCAAGGTCACGTAGCGTTTTCTCACGGCACTTTTCGCTTTCTCTTCACGCTTTTAAGCTTTACTCGCTTGTTTTTGAAAATGTAAACTAGTTCGCTGTGCCGCTTATGCTGGAGATGTGTACTTGGGCTGCCTATGAGAAAATAAGCAACGATTTAGTAAGTGGTAATATAAAGCACGGGTGAGTGCTCTAGTAGCAGATATTGAAGATGGAAGTTTTACGTCTGAGCGAAAGGCCCAGAAAGCCGCACCGTCATTAATTCATGACCATATTAGACAAAACTGGCGGTAGTTGGAAAGCCGTGTTTGGTGAAGCTTTCTTTTTTTATGGCGTCCGAAGGTTTAGAAACTGAGGCTGGTGGTGGCGCACTGTGACGTTTGTCCGTATAGGACGCCTAACTACCGCTGTTCTTCGACGGAAGGTGGCGCAGTCATCGAGGCACTCTATTTGCCCGCGGCATTGGCATTGTGGCATTGGAGGCCCACGGTAAAACGACAGATTGATTCAGTGCAGGGTGATAGGAGTATGGCCTCTTTTGAAGTCCGAGAAACACAGAGCAAAATTAGTGTTGAGGAAAGACTGAGAAACATGGACGAGAAAAAATCCAGCGATACACAAATGTATGTACCTCAACAGCGTAGATATATACGGAATGGAGGAAGAGATCAAGAAAGATATAGCAACGAAATACAGGGTAAATGGACGTACAGTTAGACAACCCGGTGATTATGGCCATTGTCAGATTCGACGTCTTGTCAGCGCTGATTGGCCCAGGGGGCAGATACAGGCCTCTCTTATTGGCTCAATATGCCGCCATTACAGAATTCGACAGTATGGCGCAATTTGACAATGTTCAGAACAGGAACCCCGGAACGTTTAATAAGGAATATGCAGTAACATATATCGTAAATTGAATGCACGCTGAGGGTGGACGCAGAAGTGTCGGTTCATGGTGTTTATCGAAGACGGCATGCTAGAAATCAGGAAAGAAAATTTGTAAAACGCAATGGTTGAGCTGGCTGTCTGAAGACAAAAAACATGCAACAGCAATTATTCGCCGTAGGGCATGTGTGTTGCTTCGGAAATAAAAAAAGGAAACAGCTCGGTACGCTGTAATGCAGTGCCAAGATATACAACCAGCCAGAGTCGTATATAGGTAGTGTCCACCTTTCAGAAGCGCTGGAGTTCGTTCAAAGCTGATGGGAGCGTTAACTGGTCAGCGGTCAACGTAAGCGAGGAGACCTTTAGCGTATTGGCGAAAAAACATAAATAAAAGAAGCCCGGTAATGATGGGGCCGGAAGCTCTGCTGGGATAGTTGTTTGTACAAGATATACGGTAGAGATAGGCAAAATAATAAATTACAATAACATAGCAATGCCTGTTTGGCTCACGCAGGCTTGGCGTCTATTTGTTGCCGCCCCGTTGCAAAAGGGATACCATTAGGAATGATCATCATCACCGCATGCGTCTGTAAGGTCCGTCACCGTCAACGAGGATGGTTGCGGTAGGGTTCGGTGGCTGAAATCCGCTGCTCGTGATGCCGCGTGGAAGCGCCGCCGCGTGGCGTCTCCTTATCAAGCTGCGCCGTTCCTTCTAGTCTGTGCTTCCGCACTGCGTGGGATGTGTGATGTGCATTGTTTTGCCGCTATGAACGCGTCCGCTACGTTTCGATGATTCTACAAGGGCGAGGGAACTTGCGGCTTGGCGCAGCTCACGCGAGGACAAGCGCCGCGACACGTAATGAGCCGCATCGAAAGGCCGGCCCCGTTGGCGGCTGGCTGGCTGTGGCACGTCCGCAAGTGACCTCCCAGCCGCTCCGCTCCGTCCGATGAGATTTCGCTGCGAGTCGAGCAAAGGCTGTGTGCACGAGACTTGGACCGCTCGGGGAATATCGCATGCTACCGAGCACAGGTACACTCTGAGAACAGTTGCACCCTTTGGGGTGTATATTTGCCACACAACGATAATCGTCATCTGTCTTGCCCGCATTTCCTTTCTTTAACGGGCGCAGCGTTTTGAAGAAAGGAAATGCGGGCAAGACATATGAAGATTATCGTTTTGTGGCAAATATACACTACAAAGGGTGTAAACTTTTCTTAGAGTGTAGCAGTCCCGCCGGCCTGTTGTCGCTGTCGCTGCACGTCCACATACGAGTGTTGAGAACGTGCGAATTATTATGAATATATTACTTGGTTACTTGCTTACTTACTCACCTATTCATTTATTTATTTGTTTTGCACTTCGGCGAGTGTGGAATCGCCCGACATAGCAGCAGTTGACGTGAGACTAGTGGCGCCACCTTTCTACAACCATACGCAGTGCACTGACATAATCGTGGCCTTCGAGATCGCAGAGGAAGCTCTAGCTCTGCGCCAGAGGAGCCTGGAATTGTTTACGAAAACTTGTAAGTTTAAAGAAAAATAGATGCAGGATTTTTTTACAGATACGTAGCTCTGCACCAAAAACGTGTACTGCAGTTTTCTAAGGCGACAAATTTGGTATAGGAATTTACAGCTTATGTTAATTTTTAAAACGTTTACAAGGGTCTTGCAAAATTCCTATTCACCAGTTAGTGATACATTTCAGAGGGGTGTGTAATACATCATCTTCGTTCGCTTTATATGTACTTATTAAGTCCAGTTTACAGAAATGTGATATCTCCTTTCATTGCTGACACGTAGAGTTGTAAACTTTACAGTTTCGTTTCTTGAAATATTGCAATTATTATTATTTTTTCTTTGAAGTAAACGGCCTAAATAAAAAAAAATCCACTTCCTATGATCACTGGATTTTAATTGTTTCTTCTAAATCTAACAAACCTTATCAAATTCGGTGCAGTGGTGTTTCGCGCGCATATATTATCATGAATACCTATCATGACCGTACAACTTGTTCCCAGCGTTATTTGCTTTTTTTTTTTCGATGGTCGGAGACTTACGCGCAACACAGGTAGACGTTGTGTTCTACGTATATATATATATATATATATATATATATATATATATATATATATATATATATATATATACATACATACGACCTTGAGAGCTATTTCGTTAGGTAAATACTTTGCCTGGTTTGATTACTGCGGTAATCTAAGCGAGCAAATATTTTTGAAGCTCTACGCGATGGGTATGCAAGATTCGGAGCATTGATTATACGCGAGCCGCAAGCCCTCGCATAATAAATGTTCCAGGCATAATAAGTATGTTTGTTTTAATATTCTTGCGTTCGCGCGCGCGCCCCTGAGGAGAAAAAAAAAAGACTTTGCCAGATCAGTATGTTTACGCGAACTTTCACGTCCTCAACCCTTTACGCTTCACGCTCAATCAGGCGAGCATTGTCCAGAGGCATTGTTCACTGAGAACAATACCACTGGCACGTTGGCTGCGCAGTTAGCTCTGTCTCTCTTTCGCCAAATGAGCTTTGTTCTGAACTGAATTAAAAATTTGAATAACGAGGTGGAGTGGCAGCCATTGCTCAATATGGCATTTAAACGAACATTTTCCTCATGAAATGGCACTGTGTTCTGCGAACACTACTGTGTCGCTCTTTTTTTTTCTTCTTTTGTCGTTCACCCCGCGTTCTGTCACGAAGGTGTTTCTCTGCATGTGCCCGTACAGTTTGAGTGTGTCCCTGTTTCGTGTTATTATTATTATTATTTGTACTTACCGATTCATGTTTATTTTTGTATTTTCTCCCTCTTCAGAATCTCCGATTTCTGCACCCCTAGTTCTGAAATCGGACAGGTGTTATGTCCAGAACGGCATTTGCGAGGCAGCTCATTCCGTGTCCCCATTATATATTTTTTTTCATTTGGAATTGTTTTTGTATTTGCAAATTACTCAATTAATACACTTGGTCGGACGCTTATTATGGCGCTAAGCAACAACTATGAAACCTTCACACTGGTGCATTTACCAAGAATTGACAAAGATACGCAGTGTAATGCACACGTGGTAGCAGTAGTTTTCCACCGCAAGATACAGTTGGGTACGATGGTGAAACAACGATGTTGAAGAAAATGGTGATGATGATGATGTGGTGGTAGTGATGATGATGATGACATGCAACCATTCAAACGACCAAAATTTGTTGGCGAAAGAAAACCTGCTCAGTCTAGGAGCAATGAGTGCCTACACGTTGGATGCGCGCAGCTTCTTTTTCAGGGAAGTGTGGTGTGGGATATATCGCGTTGCCTCGCGGCCGGCGAGGTGGTCTCTGCACAGCCATCGCCTCTCGAGTGAAACACCAGCACCGGTGTCTTCCTCCTCCCCTTCCCCCCCAGATCGAAGTCGTCGCCCGAGAGTCCTATTTGCAAGTTAATGAGCGCCGAAACTGGCGGTAGCTTCTCCTTCGTTCGTTCGTCGGCCCTCTGTCGTGCTTCGGTCCTTTTTGATCGTGTCCGCGGGCCCACATTAGCATCGATCCCCCCTTCCTCCCTCCACCGCGTGCGTGTCCCAGTGTTGTGAAAGGAGGGTTGGAAGAGAGGCTAGCAGGTGCGCGCGCGCCGGTCGTGCCCCTGGTGACTGGACGGGAATGGACACCGTGCGCGGTGCGTTCAAACTGCGGAGACGATCTCGCGTAACCTGTCCCCCTCCCCCTGACTCATCTCTTCCCCTCCTTAGATGACCGGTTTCACTTCCCTTTCGTCATCTCTGTTATTCCTGCGCATTGTGTACCTTGCTCTCGATCTATGCAATAAGCCCGCCTGCTTCGATTGCGACGTCCTTGTGTGGACATCTTTCAGTGTGCTTCGCTTTCTCTCTCTCTCTCTTTCTTTTCTCGCTCGCTTCATATCAAAGTGATCTCCGCTTGCGTCCGCTATCGCCGGCCACTGTCGCTGTCGTCGTGTGCCGGACGTATGCGCGTCCTAGGCCTCGGCCGCCGTGGCTTTAGCAGCGTCAGCGCTTTCCGGGGGCACCGCCTCGTTTTGAATAGGTTATTTATGGGAGCCAGATTAGACGAGCTACGCCCATCAAGATTATCAATTCTGCGTGCTTTTTTGTCGAGCTTCGTGTGCTTAGTTCGGAGTTCAGTAAGCGATATGTCAACACACACACGCACACTCCTTTCTGTTTTATTGATTCTATTGACTTTGTGTGCACTTTATAAGTTCTTAATCAGCAGGCTACATTCTGGGGATATATTGGTGCGCTGGTTGGTTGGCCATTGTTGTAGTAAAGGTGCAGCTGTTGCGGGCACGTGTGCAAACAGCGTAAAAAGAAAAACACGACCACTCGTGTTTGCATCCCTTGGTGTTCGTTTGTGCGTTACAGGCGCCCACTTTCGCTCTGGGAATATGCGAAAGTTCAACTCGTATTTATGATGGCGAGTGACATGGTACCTTTACGGTCTCGTCTTTGTCTGCCAAACGAGTATTTTTTTAGTGCGATAGTATTGGTTAAAACACGTTGGCGGGCTAGTTGGTTAGAATCCATGGTAGAGTGTATAAGCGCGACTGTACGAGGACGTAGAAAGAAACAGATACACAGACACAACGCTGGAGTGTCAAAGTGGAAAAACGTGTGTGAAGTGTGGGAAGCTGGTCACGTGATAGAGGTAGGTCACTTGGCGCGTGTGTGTATATATATATATATATATATATATATATATATATATATATATATATATATATATATATATATATATATACATACAGATATATATATATATATATATATATATATATATATATATATATATATATATAGAGAGAGAGAGAGAGAGAGAGAGAGAGAGTCAGGACGTGTATAGAGTTAGCTCCTGAACAGCGCTTTCCAATGTGGTTAATGTAGTTTGTATCATGGGTCTGAAACCTCGGAGAGGTGTGACGTGATGCCAAATGCATTTTTCTCGCATTTACTACTAAATCGCCATGGATTTCTTTTTTTTTTTTTTTTCCTGGTCTCGGGAAAAATAAAATTTGAGGTGTAACTGGATGGTACAGGTAGCCATTTCCACATATGTTCAGTTGTGGATTATCATTTTTTAACCTATTTTAACCTTGTGTAATTGATGGTTTGGCCAGAATGAAAACTGTTGAAATAGCTGTAAAAGACATTGCCAGGCAGCAATGTCTTCAAGGTGAACTTAAGGAAAGTGAAAGTAAGACTTCAGACAATAAAAATAAAAAATATGCAGGTATGTAATACCTCATTGCACATTGAATATACTTGCCTTTATAAAGAGCTTTAAAAGATATAGACGAACTAGAGGTGCAAGCAGAAAATATATATTGTTCTATGTATACGTTGCAGTTATGTAAGATGACAGTGAGCTCAGCAGGGCAACACGTGAATTGTTACATATGAAATGTCACCAAAAACCTTGTAATAATAATAATAATAATAATGTAAACAAAAGGACTTCATGAAATACTAACATCTCATTTACAGCCATTTCAACAGTTTTCATTCTGGCCAAACCATCAATTACAAAAGGTTAAAATAGGTTAAAAAATGATAATCCACAACTGAACATATGTGGAAATGGCTACCTGTACCACCCAGTTACACCTCAAATTTCTTTTTACAGAGACCAGAAAAAAAAAAAAAGAAATCTTGTTATTGTTGCGTGGGTACGAATTTATTCCTAATGAAACAAAACCGTATAGTTCGAAGTCGTATTAACCATGTGAATAATTGTGTATATTCTCAATGCTCTGGTGTTACATTTATGAAATTCTGTTGGGTGGCTACGAACATTGATGTATTATTCTTATATACTGTAATATTTTTGCACATAACCCCCATAACTTTACTGTATCATAGACAAATTGCTGATGACAATTTTGCCAAAACAAGCACACTAAGAGCTCTCATTTCAACGTTGCGATTTAAAAAAGCATGGGGTATTTCAAGATACCGTTTGCAAGTGATATGTTGTTATGTAATATCATAAGAAGCTTCTTATGATATGAATAATAAGAATCGGGCCCCTCAGTTAACCCCTTTCTTCTCATGTTGTTATGTAAAAAATTTACGTTGACTGTATCATCATAAGCAAAAATTTCTGCTCACCACGCAGGTACAGAGCCAAGCAATATGCTGCTGGGAGGCGGCGTGAGGATGCGGACAACCAAGAAGTTGCTGCTTGTGCTAACCCTGTCGGGTGCTGCACTGACGCTGCTCTCCTACCTGGCCCGCTGCAGCACACGCAGTCCCCTCAGCGTGGCCGAGCCACTTCTCATGCAGGCAAGTACCGTAATGTGCCAGCACCCTGCCTGGCTGCTTAGTCGAATGCATCTTCGCAGCTCCAGCAAAACAGTTTCATGTCTCTCTTGCACACGATGCCACTCATGTGTGTGCTCTTACTCATCCATCACTGCTCCAGTTGTTCGTTGATGAACTTTTGCTATACTCATGGATGACCTTCTATGGCAACGAAAGGAATGCTACGAAGGCAAAGCGTGCACAAATGAGAGCACCTTTAAAGGTAAGTCCCATGTTGTCATCCACGTTAGCTTAACTTAAGGAAGAGGAAACATGAGAACTTTATTTACAACAGCGGGGGAAATAAAAATAAGAAAGAACACACCACTGAGTGTTGCTATTCTCTTCGATGTCTTGGAAAATGCGAAACCGCTGCACATGGAAGTTTAGGCCGATTCAGTATCTGATCCAAGAAACCGAAAGCGCTGTCAAGTGCTGCCGGACTACTTAGCACAGTAACATCTGCAGAAGCTCCGCCCCATAGTTCAGATACGATGCGCCTTGGTGAAGTCTCTGAGTTTTCTGTGGCGCCATCTAGCATGTACTTGACAAGTGGTGGCTGTCGTCTCCTAGACTTCAGTGCATACATTTACGTCCTTTTATTTTTTTTAATGAACCTTTCTTTTTGGAGTTCATTGATTTTGACACTGTGATTAGTGATTCAACAGGGTTAGTGCGGAGGTCACCTTCAAAGCAAAGTTTTCTTTATGGCGTCTGTCATGTTAAGTACTGAGGTTACTGGTGGTGGCAGTTGCAATTAGATTGTGGATAGGATGGTGCAGGCTGTGAAGAGGGGAGAGGGGCAATGCAGAGAGGTTGAAGAGGGAGGAGACTTGCTAACACATGTTGTTTGGTTAGTGAAAGCAATAACATCTTTATGCTGCCATGGCAGGTGGAGACAGCACGCGAGTTGGGGGTGGTGTGATGTACTTACACTCATTCATCTGCATTGGCAAAGTAGGAGCGGCCCACAGTGTCTGTGAGCTCTGCATGAGATATCTTGTTTTAGATTCTTTTTTTATTGATTAGACATGTAGAACACAAGAGGTTTAGACAAGATTACGTGAATCAGTGCAGACACGACCTTATATCGCAAGTAAATTTTTCCGTGAGTGCAGATCTCGGAGACACTTATGACGCACAAGGGGCTTCATGAACCAGGGCAAGACTTGGTAATAACTTGCTCGCAACATGAATTGAAACAAGATTAAAGCAAAAGATCAACAAAGAAAACCTCAGGTTAGATCTACCATTTTGACAAAACACTCCTACATTTTGCAAGAAATATATCACAAAGAAATAGTATGAAAGAGGCATTGCCATTACTCAACTCTAACATATTCACTTATATATTTGTTTGTACCTCAGGACAGTATGCGAGGAAAAATCAGAAAGTCTTTGCCCGTATCTTTTATTAGCCAAAATAAGGCACATACAGATAATTACAAGTATACATACTATTCTACGTACCTTACACTATTTTTCCGCTTAGTCCCCACACCAGTTCAGACATTTGTCACATGGCAACAATAAATTTCAAATGCCCCTGTGGTAAAATTTGTCCAGCTGACTGGCAAACCACCATCATTGTCATGCAAGTCTTCACAGTCTTTTGCAAACTAACACCACCACCTCACACTTCTCAAAGCCAGGCACCTTACCCGATACGTGGACTGCATTTATCTGTGGATTTTGATGGGCGTTCATTCCTTGCTCCATAGAAAACGAATGACATTTGGTTGTACGTGTGCTGTGGACATGTGAAGCACAACCACAATCTGCAGCAACTGACAGCAGCGCCGCCGTGCTGCGGAGCTACTGGCAGATAAGGCTGGGGCGGTCCAAGAAAGGTCCACCACTGGGAATGGATATGTTGACTTCGTATTTACAGCCATAATTTGGCTTAAAAGAAAGACGGGGGCTGTAGAGGAGGATTGGAATGGTATAGTGGGTTTTCCTCTCCAGCGCTTTCTAGTGGGTCGTAATGGAGCAAAATTGGTGGAGACGTTAGCAAACGACGAAGCTTCATGAAGGCCTCATTGCATTTAGACGACCACGAAGTGAGGGGTCCATTGCTTCTAAGTAGCTTCATCAGGGCCGATATTATGGCAGCGAAATTGCAGATGAAGCATCTGAAGTAAGAACAGAGACCTGGCGGCAAAGAATGTTGCCAACTTGTTCGTTGATTACACGAGGTTCTGCAGGAGATACACGTTACGGACGTTGCCGCAATGGCGGTTGCGAGCCAGTGTCAATCCGATGAGTAACAGTTGGCATCCGGCCCAGGGAACATTGCCCTACGTCGAAAGAACGAAATTGTTCTAAGAGGCACAAAACGTGAGACCTCTGGACCGGTGTAAGGTCACCAGCAATAGAAGAACCAAACACTTCACGGGGCGATAAGTCACATAGAAACAGCACTGAGCACAGTGGAACTAGTACAGTAACGGTCATCAGGTACATCCATAACTTGCACGTCCTCGATCGCTTCTACATTGCCAAGACATCCCATCGGAGCAGCGTCACACGGTATGGCAGCGGGTTGCAAACGAAAATGGTGCTGGAGCTCTGTGGGATGTCTACTGTCGTGAAATGTAAGAACAGACCTTTCCGAGTGAGAAAGCGGTCAAATGGTGACAGTAGCGCAACAGCGTCTGAGATTCTGCTGCAGTACATGGGCATGACTGTTGACGCGGTCGGAGGAACGTGGGAGTAGGCTTACCGTTGACACGTTCAGAGGAACGTGGCAGTAGGCTTGGACAAGTAGCTTCCCTGAAAGAAATGTCGGTGAGCAGCAAATCTAAAAGCAACAAAAGTTCTATTTCTGCCTGCGCGCAATGGATGATGGCATTGTGGCTCGAGAGAAAATCCCAGCCGAGGATAACGTCACGAGAGCACGAGGAAAGGACTATGAGTTCTATGGCGCATAGAAGGTCGGCAATGACAACACGAGCAGTGCAAGCCGCTAAGGGGTGAATATTCTGAGGGGTAATTGAAGATTGGTGGGAGAGGCCTTCATCCTGCAGTGGACAAAAAATAGGTTGTTGATGATGATGATGACGATTCTGAGCACTGGCTGTGCGGAGGGACAGCCCAGAAAGGGGCGTCGTGACTTTCCGAAGTATATGGCAAAGCTTAGCGTCCACAACACATACGGCGGTTCCTGTGTCCACGAGTGCAGATGCGTGAACACCATCAACAAGCATGTTGATTACGTTCAAGGGACTGCGTTGAGGACTCTTCGACGGTGTTGCAGCCCTTGCCTCTTGGACTACGACGATTAGTTTTCCACGTCACGAGCGATGGGGCGAGGTTACATCGGCGACAGCGCGCGACAATGGAGGAGACTGTGAACGGCGCGTAGTTGGTGTCGGACGCAAAGTCGGCCACTACTCAGAGCACCACCGATTTTTCACCCTTTGCCTTACTGTGCGGTAGGCACCTGTCGCACAACATCAACACAATTCTACCATAGCGGCATGATTCATCTGCATGTGCTCCGATTTCTGCCATGGCAAGACATGCTGAAAAGTGCCACGACCTCGCTCGGGCCATTACCTTCAGTGTCCAAGAGCGCCAGAAGAGCACTCGTGATGACACCACTTCTGCGCCCACTTTCCTTCCTGGCACACTTGTGTGGCTCTCGGTTCCTTCCACTGCACCTGGTCGCTCTTCAAAACTACTACCCAAGTATGAACGGCCCTACAGTGTCGTCGAATGCGCATCCCTGGTCAACTACGTGATCGAAACCGTTGGATCGTCTTTGGACATGCGCCGTCATGGATGAGACATTGTCAACATCGACTGCCTCAAGACCTACTATTACCCACTCATAGTGACAAGCTGTTAGGTCACTAGGTGGCTCCCTTTTTCTTCCTGGGAGTAATTTTAGAGGAGGATTGGAATGGTATAGGCACCCTGCAATGAAGTTTGGCTGTACATCTCACGCCACCTAGCAGCGGCAGTAAGCACCCATGAGTAGGCCGTCACCGCCATTTCACCATTGACCGTACTGTGCTCAGGCCTGCCTCAAAGCCTCCTTTTCCAATTTTGCAATGGATTCACCACATGATTCACCATGCTCCTCCATGAGAAGCGTGAACGAAAAGAACATGTGCAGATAGCGCTGCATTAAGGATTGTCATAACCACGAAGGGGGTGTCGGCATCAAATTGTACCGCTTCCCTTCAAAACCGTGGGAAGCAACCCGGCAGCTGAAGTGGATCGTTGCGGTTCATGTTGCTCTTGCAAATTTCTGTTAATCGAACTAAGGCATAAATGTCAAAAGAAAGAAAAAAGCACCAGCAGGCAGCATCCGTAAAAATGCACAGCAAAGCGACAACTGCATAAAAACGCGTGAACTGATTCCCACTGTTGTAAATTAGTTTAGATAGTTGTTTAGCTCGCCTCACTCCAAAACAAACGTGCAATGGTCATTACGTATCAAATCTAGCCTCGTAAGCTCTCCATGCTGGAGCTTTGTACTTTTTGTTGTGCATTAATAAGCCAACGCACCGCTTCTTTCTGCGCCGAGATCAAGGCGTGACTGCGGGAACCGGGCTTATCCATGCTGACGTTTTCTTGCGCTTAGAACAACCAAATTAAGGTTGGTGTGCACTGCAACACGCATTGAGTATTCACAAATTAGCATTTCTCTTGCGCACATCTGTTCAGTCTTTGTGTTGTTTAGTCTCAGCTGATTGCTGTCTATTATGTTAAAATGGTGATGACCTCTCACGTTGGAGCCCAAACGACAATACCAGGATATGCTCGAGGCACTTTGTCAACGGAGAAAAAAAGCACTTACCTGCCAATTCGCAAGAACTTCTACAATTGTGAGGTGCAGGGCACGCTCCAAGTAATGAAGCCACAAATGACAGTTGAAAAACATCTACGGCCGTATTTGCTCGCTTAAGTGGCATAAAATAATTATTTGTTAGCTTCCTTTGAGTTCGACGTTGTGAACATGCTTGCTTTGTTGTGACAAACACTTTGCGACCTACGGTCGTTGTTTAGTGGCTGTGGTGTTGGGTTGCTAAGCACTAGGTCGCGGGATCAAATCCTGGCCACCGCGGCTGCATTTCGATGGAGGCAAAATGCGAAAATACCCGTGTACTTAGATTTAGGTGCACGTTAAAGAACCCCAGGTGGTCCAAATTATAACAAAATCACAGGGGGCAGGGAAAGCGACAAATGTAGGCTCTGTTCAGAAACAGGAACACTAACACACATAATGTGGGAATGCACCTCGCTCCCGTTCTCTCATCCCCCCGTCAGCAGCGAGACTGACTGGACAGCCTGGCTCAGTTCCGGGGACGTCGACCGACAACTTGAACTGGTGGACTGGGCGGAAAAGGCCAAGCAGGCCCAGGGCCTTACTTGAGCCCTAACCCTCAGCCACGTCCCTCTTTACCCTTCCCCCTTTTAATAAAGTTTATCACCACCACCATCCGAAGTCCCCCACTACGGCGTGCCTCATAATCAGATCGTGGTTCTGGCACGTAAAACCCCATAATTTAATTTAATTTAAGCACTTTGCTGCGATGTCCGTGCTGTTTACTTCTTTGACACAATATACATGGTTTTAGTCGTAAATTTGACATCCTATCTCAAGCGTCGGTGGTCCAAAATGGGTCTCGATGTCTTCGATTGTTAAAACCGCAATTTAGAATGACTAGCACGTTTCAAAGGAGCGCTGCAAAAGCATGCCTCCATAGCAGTGGCCGCTTCGGTGTTTCGCGGAACTGTCACGGTGGCGCTGACAGCTGAGCTGGTCACTGCGCCGCCTGACCATTTGAATGTAGCCTATAGTGGGTTGTCCTCTCCTGCGCTTTCTAGTGGGTCATTCTCTTCAGTGTTCTTGCTTGAAAACATTGCTCGTGTTGGGAGTTCGTGCCCTTCTCTAACGGTTGGTCCCAAACGGCAGTGACTAATAAACGCCTTTACAGGGCAAAGACTTTCCGATTCACCCTGATATATACCACTGTAGTGTGCGCATGTTTGGTTCCTTTCTGGACTCATTCACGTTTATAGTGCAATTGCAAACGTCTGACATATTCAGCAGTTGCATTTCTTAATGAAATTGGCCAGTGAGTTTAAGCCTACAAAAAGCATTCTCATGTGAAAAGGGTCCCTCACCAGGTCCCATAGGAAAATTTGGTTATACGCTGAAAGTTGTTACGTGTCCTCTAGGGGGTGTTCTGCCGCAAAAGTTTTTCAAATCGGCTCATTAATAGCCGAGATAGAAATATTTCAGTGCCGCGAACCCATGATTTCAGGAGGCAAGCTCCACTGCATAGCGAGACACACTCTTCACTCGCCCCGTCTAGCCTCCACAAGCGAAATTCCTTCCCTGCGTTCTCTCATACCGGACCTCGAGGATCACGTGACACATACGTCACGGGTCCCACCTTCATGTTTGTTTTCCTCGCACGCTTTTCTGCATAAGCTGTTCGGTTGTCTGGTTCAGCGCACGATTTTACACGCTGTGCACAAGGACACATGACTAGAGCTATAATTCAGTGCTACACGAACACTGAGGCAGAACGAGTGAATCACAGAGCATGATCATGTGCTGGAACATAGTAGAAATGGCATAGTTTCGGTACCTGCGCACATGACTGCACGACCATGCGAACAAGCAGACGAAACGGAAGTACATATCTCTTGCTTCAGTGGGACTTGAAACAAAAAACATGCAGACATTCCATTTGTGTGTTTTATTATTTCTTTAAACTTCAATTCTTCAATTCAAGCAACAGATCACACAAATAAAAGATGGTGCCTTGAATAATTCTTGAAGTCACCACAAGCGACATCACACTGAGGACCCGAGTACGTAGGCGCAGGGACGCGAGTATGTCACCATCCAGCTTGGAGTGCAGCAGCCGCAAGGTGAAGGGAAAACGGCATTCGGTTTGAAATTTCAGACCTTTCCACGGCATGTCGCAATGTAATTTTTTTGCAAACACGATCGTTAGCGTGCATTGTATGCTCTGCGCTTGTCAGCTCAAAATGGTGAGACCTGGTAGGGGCCATTTAAGCATTTCAGCCTAGACCACTGTGGCCTAGACTGACCATAGCAGCTCAATATACAAGTGTATGTTAAGCGCACATAAGGCAAAGAGCTACTGGTGATGTCACAGGGTGACAAGGTGCCAGTGTGGGAAAAAAATACATACTTGTACACATAGGAGAGCACCATGCACTGTAAATCTTGGATTGTTTATGGTATTGCCAGATGATCACTTTGAGGCAGCCACATAGCAGGAGCTTCTAGTCCTGTACACGTGCTGTTGCCTTTGTTTTGTGCAGGCAGACACGAGCGGAGGCATCAGCTTGGGAGCCAGGGGTAAGGCACACCTAGCACAGGAAATCAAGTGTGTCATAAATGACGACTATGCTGTGCCCTGTCGGAAGGAAGGACCAGAAGTGTATGTTCCATTCAGCTTCGTGCGCAAGTACTTTGAAGTGTATGGCAAGATTGCCTACCGGGACGGCAAGGAGGTGCTTGACTGGCAACACAGCTACTCCAAGGTTATGGCACCGACCGCGCCGTACCACACGGATGGGCCTTTCCTCTGGTTCGAGAACTACAATGTGGCTGTCCGTGACCGGGTCAAATGCATCAGTGGAATGGAAGGCAAGCCTGTCATTTTGTTTTTCATGTTTGCGTTATTGACATGCTCTGGCTGCACTGTGCAAGCGTGTATTTAGTCGCTTAGCTTAATTTGGGGCTTCTTTCTCAGTGATGGAAGTGATGCGCCAATGGGACGAAGGAAATCCTGCTACATGCTGCGCCCAATTGGTGCTTATCACAGGTATTGTGCCAGGCCTGTGCCGACACACACCTGTTCCGAATCGGGAATATTTTGCGTGCGCAAGAAGGTGTCATGCATCAAGCAACCATCCTTCGCGACTCACCCTCACACGCTTTCCATCACAGATACCGCATATATGGCGCGCAGCCGCCATCTTATCTCGCTTGGGCATTATACAGAACCTCACGACAACGCTGATGTCAATGACAACCGTGGGAAATCACCTGGAGTGTCCATAGAAATGCTATCAAAATGATAATTATGTTACGTAATTATGATGACACACAATTATGAGGGCACAGTAGCTCGACGCGCCTTTCTCGTGGTCGCTTAGCAGTACATTGACAAATGTGTAAGACGTATCTTACTTCAACTAGGCAGCCCCATCATGGAAAAGAAATAATCGAAAACGGGACACGGAAGTAAAATTAGTAAAATTGCATCTTAGTATAATACCAGATATTAAGTGCAATGTAACAGAAAGTACTAACTTGTACAGTGCTTCATTGCACCAGAGCAGTAAGTTGCTGCTCCAAAGCATTTTTTTCTTGCTCAAAAAAAAAGATCTTTCTGCTTCAAAAGCATACATTTCTGCTCCAAACTGCAATTTTTCCTGCTCCAAAAGCTGTTCCAAAGAACTAAGTTCCACTTCCACCACTGCTTTCTTGACATTTTACTTCTTGTTATGCCCTCCCCACCCCCTTGCGTACAACTACACCTTGTGGGGCTCTTCCAAGGCACCACTTGTCAGCTTGAGGTCATGTTGTTCAAATGACAGATGTGCCAGGCGCATCTAGATTCGTTGAAAGTTATATTATGCAAATGTAATGTCCACTGTCTAGCAAAGTGCATTGTTGTGTGAGTAGGTGCATATTTCAGCGCTAAAAACGAGCACAAAATAACAGGTATTAGTGTGGCCTTCCACACCACTTTGTGCTTGTCTCCAGCATTGATTTCTTGCTTCTTTTTTTAAATTTCACCCATTTCTTTAATTGGTCTCATATGAAATGACGCATCAACTTATCTTTTCTGCCAAATACACTTACATTTGTGGAAGGCTCTGCAGTGGTTACTCTACATTTTGCCGCAGACAGAAGCACGCAGTGATGGTATCCCCAATGTTGTTTGTGAATGTGGATGCATCAGGTGCTTATATATAGTCCATAAACACAGCAGTAATCGCTGCATCAATCATTATTCATGTGCAGTGTGGTCCATTCTTAGGAGTACTTAACTAATAGAAAAAATGGCAGTATAACGATAGTGTTACCTCAACTATGCCAGAAAAGGGTGGGTGATATGCCACCTGTGTGTGTGTGTGTGTGTGTGTGTGTGTGTGTGTGTGTGTGTGTGTGTGTGTGTGTGTGTGTGTGTGTGTGTGTGTGTGTGTGTGTGTGTGTGTGAGAGAGAGAGAGAGAGATCTAAGCTAGGTGCAATCAGTTGTAGAATGCTTTCTAGGTAAATGTTCTTAACAGTGGACCATGCGTATAGGTGGCTTCTGCAAAATTTAATGAACTTACATGCAGAAGCAGTGTAGCATAAGACAATGTAAACACTAGTCGTGATTTGTAGCATTTGATATGTGGTAAACTTACATGACATCAATTTGTTTAAAGTGGGATCCTAAACTAACTATACACCTAGCATGAAAAGACAACCTTGGCAATGGATCAGATCAGCCTATTACAGTCTGGGCATGATTCATTGTAATATTTACTGGACCGTACATTAAAGCGACACTAAGTCAACGTGGACTAGTGAAATACCATTCCAGGAACCTCGCAACGCTTGTTTAATGCCAAGAAAAGACTTAGTGTACAAGAAAATTGCATCTGAAGGGTGCGAATACCTCTTTCATAATTCAACTCTTCTGCCAGCCAACCAGGGGAGTGGTGACATTGCATACGCCATCACCACCCTTTGCTGCCGTCGGTGAGTAAAACAGCGCCCGACAGACAGTGGTACTGAGCCAAGACAGATGAAGCCAGAGTGGTGGATTCGCCGCTGCAGCTGCTTTTTGGTCAAGTGGCGTAGACCGTTCGGGCATCTTGCGACATCACGTGGAAGTTGAATTCCCTGCTATTTGCAGTTTGTGTGAGTTTCGCAAGCTAGCAAAACCAGCGCAGCACTACGTGATAACGAAACTACTGAAATGCCAAAGTGTAAGCGGCGCAGAGTCGAGTGAAAACGAAACCTTTAGACCGCCCGCCTCACTGCCAAGAGTGATTTCAATGAGTTCTTTCTTCTAAAAACGAAATAGAACTAGACAAGTAGCATTTTATTCAGTCTTATAATACAACACAAGGATATTTTTTGCAACGAGTGGTTCAGTACTAGCGACACAATTTAACTGAGCACTGCTTTTGTCATTGGGTAGGTACTTGAATGTTCTGGGGATGTCTCTGATCATGTACTCCATTTACCTCAATTTCTCTATTATAAAGGTTCTGTTCGTTATAATATTGACCCCTTAGAGATTATCAAGCACTAATCTATCACTTTAGCTTGACTTAATATTTGCCTTTAGTGTCCCTTTAAAAAGATACGCCATGAAAAGAAGCGATCCAAACCATTGTGCATGCAGGATTCCAGAATCAATCTCGCGCATTTTCTGTGACTTTCCTGATTATTATGGCACTGAATGGCAGACAAGACGCTCAGTGCCAAATTTTCTCATTTGGACAACCAGCGTCTTTTGGAGCAGAAGATTCTAGGCACATGGAATAATGCTAAAAATGCATTGCATACAACAAAAACACTTGTGACACTTTCAGCCGAAAGTAGCCTCAAGGAGGAGGAGCAGGAGGAAACAACTTTATTGACATCAAAAACTGGGTCAGGTGAGAGGTGGGGGACAGGGGAAGAGGAAGCTGGAGAGCCTTCAGGTGGCCGAAAGTCCTTGTGCTTCGGCGGCCCCTATGGTCCTATTGCCTCAACTCTCAGCTTCAACAGTGCTTACAAGGCTCCCACATGCTGTCATGTACTAGTGCTTCATCTTTTCCTTCCACCCTGATCATCACTCATCTTATTTCTGTCTTCCATTTTCCCTAGTGTAGAGTAACTGCCTAGGGCAAAGCACACATTATCGCAGAAAAAGTAAAGGCCAACTGCCCATTTCCTATGACAGCTGACACAGGACTTTTCTTTTTCAGTAGGCTGTACCTTAGGTCAACCTCTCTACTGTTGTTATTGAACTTTTTCTCTCTCCCACAATCTTTTTGGTGTATGGACATTGTGAGCGTGACTGTACTTTGACACGTTGTCATTGTCATCTGCATTCTCTCTCTCTCTCTCTCTTTCACGGGTCATGGTGTCTTAGCAGCTATGGCATTCTACTGCTGAGCATGAAGTTGTTGGCTTGATTTCCAGCCGCTGCGGCCATATTTTGATGAGGCCAAAATGAAAAGACACTCGGGTACTTAGGTGCATGTTAAGGTAAGGTATCCCAGCTGGTCAAAATTAATTCAGAGCCTTCCCTCCACAAGCACACCTCTCATAGCCCCAGTGTTGCCTTGAGGTGTTAAAACTTCACAAATCAGTCAATCGTCTCCTTCCCTTCCCTCCCATGTCCCTCTTCCCTACACAGAGCAGAAAGCCATAGATAAAGCTTCAGATAAACTCTCCACCTTTCACACATTATTGGTTCATCTAGAGCCAATCAAGTAAGTACACTAAGTCATTCATTTCACATTGTAACATGTTCAAGTTCTTTTTCAAGCAAAGCTTGTATTGCCTCACTCGTGTTGGTGTTGCTGTTGCAGTACGAAAAAACTCAAGCCACGCGTAAATGAAATTGCTTATCGGGCTATGGATTCAAACCACCTACCTCCGGGTTTCAAGACCACCACGTTAACCAATTCAGCCACTGTCGGTTCATCATACACGTCCTTTCAAGCGAGGTTTTATATGCATGAAGAAGTAGATGCAGCGCAAGGTGAGAGCCAATCACAGGCGTCCCCTTCCTCCAGGTGAAGGAAAGGGTGTGATCACGTGTTCGCTCGCCTTGCACCCGCCGTTTCCCACCAGTTCAGGCCCGGCAGCCAGACGGGGAGGCTGCGTTTGGTTTGTGCAGGCTGTGTTGAAAAAAACGTCAGTGTGAGCAGGCCACATGTCATGCGTTCAGCTGAAGAAAAGGCGGCGTGTCATGAATGCTGCCGGGAAGTCGCTGGAGAAAAGGCTCATCGTCGACGTGCTGACCTCGCTGTGAGGGAGTGCGAAGCCGAGGCATTACGACAACAAAGAACCGTGCATCCCGAGCTTTGCTTGCACTCCTGTTCCCAGTAGGGGAAGGGTTATCTTTTTTTTTTCTGCATCTGTGGAGCCATGGAACAACTTACCTAGTTCACTTGTTAATGCTGACAGTGTTAGTGCTTTTGAAGATAAGTTAGAGACATCTTATGAATAATAATGTTTATATAATGTATCAATGTTTATTGATACTCTTTATTATATTAATGTTGTTTCCCTGCACCTCAGGATACCAGCAATTTAATTGGTCTTGTATGATCATCAAAGATTATGTATAGTGAATTATGCCCATTGTGACAGGTTATGTAATGGTGTGTTCATTTGCTCATTGTAACAATCCTTTTTCCAGCGTTTACCCTGTGGTCCACTGCCTATAAGAGCCTGAAAAGGGCTTACAGTATTTCCAAAGAAATAAGTAATAAGTAACAAAAATTATGCAGATCCCATGCACTGTGGGAATCAATGTAAGCGAAGCATTCTGTGCTGGATGCTTTGATTGACGATAATTAGGGGTGATGTTGACAGCTAAAGCTTAATTTCTTCAACGTTTAGTCTAACACAAGAGTGGTGAGTTGATGTTAAATGTTACCTTGCGGCCACCACTGCTGTTTAGTTGCATAGTACACAGAACACACAGGGAGAGGTGTTCGCTTAAGGCGTTGTTCTGCGTCATATTTCATAACCTCTGAGAGGGATGAGCATACTCATTGCCTCACATGGCACATTGAATTGTGGCAGAAGTATTAAACTTGAATTGGATTATGAAGCCGTACATGCCAAAACCACAATCGGATTATGAGGCACGCCGTAGTGGCAGACTCCAGATTAATTTTGACACCGTGATGTTCTCTAACGTGTCCCAAAATCTAAGTGCACATGCGTTTTCTATTTCGCCCCCGTCGAAATGCGGCTGCCGCTGCTGGGATCAAATCCATGGCCTCCAGCAATGCCATAGTCGCAAAGCTAATGCGGCGGGCACTAAAGTATTGATTTGACGATTGACCGCTTCCATAGTGTCGCCTGGACCCTGCAGTGCGCTTTAATTAATGCAGTTCTGCTTCTGCATGCCTTGCGTAGTTTGTCCGCTTGACATATTTGCATGGTGTTTATTTTTTAGACATAAATAACATAAACATACTGTACCGTACCTTAACTTAAGCTTATCCAGTTTCCCCGCAACCGCAGTCATATAGTAGTAGGGTTTGCTTGTCTTCTCAGGTCACCTCCCCCCCCTCCCCCTGGTATGGGAGCTGCCTCTTCTGTTCCCTTTTCCCTACAGTTCTATCTACGTCCCCTTCCCCTCTGGACTCGCACCTTAGTAGAAAGGGAAGCTGCAATGATTCTGAGCGGAGTCAGGGATAATTACAGCTGTCAAGAGGCTAATGTGGAGTCAACCCACCATGGTTGCTGTCAAGAGGCTAATGTGGAGTCAACCCGCCATGGTTGCTCAGTGGCTATGGTGTTAGGCTGCTGAGCACAAGGTCACGGGATCGAATCCCGGCCATGGCGGCCGCATTTCGATGGGGGCGAAATGCGAAAACACACGTGTGCTTAGATTTAGGTGCATGTTAAAAGACCCCAGGTGGTCGAAATTTCCGGAGTCCTCCTCTACGGCGTGCCTCATAATCAGAAAGTGGTTTTGGCACATAAAACTCCATAATTTTAATGTGGAGACGGCCAGGGAGCTCCAAAAGGCATTGTGCACATACAACGCGGGGGGGGAACGAGTTTCTAGCGTCACCTTTCCTCTCTGACTGGCTCCTGTCATGTATGCAACTATATTATTCATATGCTATAAACATGTTTTGATATTACTCTTCGCTCTCATCTGTACTACTGTTGCTTTAAACATTGTATAACATCATAAGTGTCTTTAGCAGGAGGTCCCGATACAGTCTTTGACTATGGGACCTCCTTATGTATACTACGCACATGCAATTATCTGTATTTTTACTAATAAATAAATAAATTATGAATTATAAATTATAAACGCTGTGACCCCCTGACACCATGGTGTGCCTGACAGCAGTAGCCACAGCAGCAGTGGGAAAGTCGAAGGAAGAGGCAAAAGAAGGCTTCGCTTTATTAAATTATAATCTTATTTCCCATTGGTAGCCACAGAGGAAGGACGTTGCACAAAACGAATGATGCAGTTTTTCACGAGTCCCTTGCATTCTGTGCAGGTGTACCCATCTCAACGCAATGGGACCCCAAGGGCCATTTCTACCCTGTACAGATTGCACAGTTTGGGTTGAGCCACTTCAGCAAGAACTTGACGGAGCCGCCGCCATCTGTGGCTCTTCTCGAGAATGGCGTGCGCAGCCAGCACGGCTCCTGGGTTGCCTCCTCAAGGCTCAAGGCAAGCTACTCGAGGCTCCGTGATGACGAAACTGAGGGGCATGTCTTCGAGTTTCGGACCAGTGGTAAGAGTTACATTTTCTAGCTTTTATTAAGCTGCAAGAGCGTGAGAAGAAGCAGGTTGTTACTTCTGCATTTTGTTTTACAGCAGTGGATTAATATTAAAGTGCCTCTAAAGAAGGTTATCAGGTTAACCTGACTCTATACATTTTCAAAGTAGTACTAAAAAGGTCTCTCTTACCATGTGTAAAGATTTAATAAGCTATAAACTGCACAAAGACGAATAGCTATGCCCCTTTCAACTTCTTGCACCAGCTTTTCATGGTCATGGATTTTGATGGTATGTTTTCTTGTCGCGCAATTGTTTATTTACAAAAAAAGGAATACATTGCCTTCTAAATGAGCCTAAGAATACATTGAGGAAATTATTGTTCCACCAGTCTAAGCTGGTTTAGTGCCATTATTTCATGCCCCTTTAAGTTACAGTGTTGGGTATTATGTTGTAACTTCATCAAGGGGAATAAAGTCTACTTATTCCAACACAAATGCAGACAAGCTTTATTTGTGAGGTAGCAGAAAGTATGTGATTTTCACTTGCCACCGTAGCGGCTTTGCAGCGATGATGGCATCCTCAAGCTCGGCAAGGCCGCGAGCCAGTTTCCACTACATGACGATCAATGCACTAGCCGTGTCGGATACAGAAGGGCCATCATCCACGCCTTCCATGACAATGACGTGAAAGCACAAGAATCTATAAGAGCAGGAAGGACGTCATGGCTACCATGTGTTGACGTCACTATCGGTGGCGACTGCAGTTCAGGAAAGGGCCATGCCTCGCAATTTTGCTATCTATTGTATGCACGCACAACATTTTGCCGATGCCAGCCTTGTACATGCTGAAAAACTAAGTAAATACAGTACTACGCACTAACTGTTTGGCATGCATTAAGCAACTACTGCTTAAGTAGTCAGCCAATACATTAGGTTCAATGGTGACAGGGCAGAGGAATCATCGCGACTATATTTAAATGGAAATTAATTACTAAGTGGGTATGTATTAATGAGATTTTACTGTATTTATTAATGCACTTTTCACCCTATGTATCTGTGCAGTTCACAGGCAGATTTGGACAGTGATTTCAGCTAAGGGCCTTGCTTTGGAACTGAATTCAAAGATTTTAACCTTTGAAAGGGGAATTTCTAACTAGGAAGCTGCACTTCAAACAGATAATTTATCAAGTTTTTTTTATTTAATTGTGATTTCAGCAAGGGTAAGCCTACTGGCATACTTCCTGTGCATTTGTAAATTGCATTGCGAATGCCGTTGTACCCCCTTCTGGTTGGTTGGCCTTCATACTAAACCAAAATGCCAAAAGAATATCAAGCATCTTGCCTCGACAGTGATGTTTTTGATGCAGGAAGGGGACATGTTGCCACTCTTCTTGGCAGCTTCTAAATGTTTACCGCTCGCTCAACATTTGGTTAGACATGAGAAACATTTAGTTCTGTTTATGTTCATATTATTTTTGTTTGTTCTGTTCTTGTTGCTTTCTCTTCCAACCACTTGTGTTCTGCAGTAACATTAAACTATGCATCTGTACCGTTGTGTGTTTAGTATGTCCATAGTCGGCAACATCTCGTCTCTCATGCAACATGGGGAGTAGTAGCGTGCCTGGCTGACTAGCAACTCTAGTTTGCAATTAAAGTCAACATCCCTCTCGTATCTCACTGCGTCAGTAATTCAATTATACAGCCTCTTTTACTATTGTGAAAGCCTTTTTTTATTAGGCTTTCACAATTATTAGGCTTTTTAAACAGAGAGCTCTCACTCTGTTCTCCGTTCCTTTCCATTGTCCTTTCCACCTTCCTTTTTGCTCTTTCTGAGCTGCGCTACAAGCCTAAAAAAAAAGTCATGACATACCAACTCTCCCAAATTGCCACGCTTGTGAAAGCCTGCGCACCAAGACATGCAGTGGTTCTTTTTGGCAGGGCATTGATGGGCACAGGGATGTTGTGCTTCTTTGTATGCTTTTATTGATGACCATGGAATGGCAAGGCACTCAATGTACAAGAGAATGAGGCTGAGCGTAGTATCAACAAATGTAACACATTTTTGAAACTGCATAAATAGATGTGAGAAAATTTTCAATCTATGAAAATACACAGGCATAGGTACATTGCGTTATTCTTCCTGGACATTTCTGCATAACTGATTCCTCCAGTTGTTGTAGCAGTAACCACTTTACTTATTGTGGAAAAGAAAGCTATCAATATTTCAGAATATCAATATTTTAAAGTTATTTTAAGACAATCATTGTGACTTCATTTTCATTGGTGTTCGTTTTATAATGTTTTACTGTGCTAATGCTCATATAAAGGTGTGTAAGTGTACGCGACATGATCTTTGTAGTGCTACACAAGTATACAGCAAAAAATTGTACTTGTCTCTTCTGTCTACCACTTCAGAAAGTAAAGTAATTCCTTGCTTGCTAATCACGCAGGAACAGCTCAGGACCAAGGAGTGGCATTTGCACTCAAGCAAGAGTGCTACAATCTCACCCTGTCGGTTGACCTTCGGGTCATTCTCAACGGCAGCCTCAGTGTAGTCCTCACTGCCGGCAGCACCGACAAGCCGTCCCTATATGGCGTCCACTACATCATGACCGACACTCACCTGGCTGTGGATGACCATGATGTCTATTATGGGATCGGTACCCAGCGCTCCTGGATGCACCTCACTCGAGACTTGGCCGTTGACCTGGTCAAAGGGCTCAGCTTTGGGCAACGCAAGATGGCCACCCGGCCTCGCAACCTTCGTGTTCACAGCATTGTTCTCAGGGGCTATGGCCTCGTAGACAACCTCACCCTGACCACCAGTGCACATGAGGCCCACTTCTTTGATTCGGCTGAGTGGCTCGTGCGACACCAAGATGACACAGGTGGTTGGCCAATTCAGGTGACACGCCGCCTCTCCAACGGCATGCTGGAGCTGGAACCTGGCTGGTATTCAGCTATGGCCCAGGGCCAGGCCATGTCGGTGCTGACACGTGCCTACCTGACAACAGGGCAGAGGCGTTATCTGGATGCTGCCCTGCATGCCACAGCACCATTCAAAGTGCGTGCCGAGACCCATGGGGTCATGACAACTTTCCTCGGCAAGTTTGTATGGTACGAAGAGTACCCCACTGTACCTAGTTCATTTGTGTTGAATGGCTTTATATACTCGCTCTTTGGTCTCTATGATGTCAAGTCAACTTGTGGGGATGGGGCGGGTTTGTTGGAGCGGTGTAGGGATGCAGAAAAGCTTTTCATTGATGGGATGGTTTCACTGAAGCGAATGCTGCCACTGTTTGACACTGGCTCAGGAACAGTCTACGACCTGAGACACTTCTCGCTGGGTATTGCGCCAAATCTTGCTCGTTGGGACTATCACACAACGCACATCAACCAGCTGCTTTACTTGGCGACCATAGATGATGATACCATCTTCAAGACTACAGCCGATAGGTGGATCCAGTACATGAAAGGTTTTAGGGCACCACATAACTGAACGGGTGTGACAACAATCCTGCCACCAGTCCGAACTTGACAGGTCTTCGAGGACCACCTGCAATTAGTTTTACATTACTGATGATCGTGGTCAGTTGCCTTGACCCTGGCTAAAGAAACATGGGCCAGTGTTTAACAAATTCAAATGCAAGCAAAGCAATGGCCATGGTTTCCACATAATTTCTGATGCTGCAAAGAAAAGAATTTGATGTGTGGCATCATGGAAACCGACACTGCCTTTCGGATAGCTGTCATACAGATGTTGTCAACTATCATCTGAATGTTATCAAAAGAAGTTTGGCGATATTTATGCATGCTTTTTTATGGTGAATTCCACTGGTCTTTCTGGAGGAGCTACCTGAATCATCCAGTAAGCACGCTAATCAATTTCTTATTTTCAAGTTCAAATCTGCAATTGAGACACAAGAAGCTCTGCACTGTCTCTCTTTGTCAGTTATCGCGCAACCATTATACTTATGTTTCTTTCCACTACATGTAGGCATCAAGAGTAAGAGGGAGCAATCCGTCTTGGAGTGAGTTGATCTGAAATGACCAGTGGAAAATGCAATTCTACTTGTAAGTAAGCAAAAAAGAATAGCTTCGCTATGCAGCAAAAAAAAAATAATAAATAAAGTGCTCTAGATTGACCATTGGAATTCGTCTTTCATTAGGCGTTGGCTTGACAGACAGCACGAGAACGACACTCATTTGCATTGCGCTAAAACTGAATGTTGTTGGCTGCCTTCCACAATATCGTGTGATGCGTTTACTTGTTTCGGTGAACTGTGTTTGAATAGTTGAGGAATGGTTAGTGCTGACAAGAAGCAACAGTAGCTCATGCTGCTCTTGATTTTTTTAAGCCATCTGTACTTCAAGGGAGTTATCCTTGTTGGGAAATTTCTTTTGGGGAAAAGTTGGTGGGAAAAAATTGTGTTGATTTTTTTATTAGCTTTTTCGCTGCTTGGCCTGCAGTAATAGAAATTTTCACACTTCGGTTGCTTGATCCAAAACCATTCTGAAGCAGCAATTAATAATTAGCAATAGTAGATATGAGTTGATGTACGGGAGACGCTGATTATTTGTTTGTAGCAACATGCACAAGTTAGACATGGCAATTCATATGTTTTTTATCTTTTTTGTGCATTGTGTGAATTCACTATTCAAAGCATACGGATCACAAGCCCAAATTCATGCCTTAGTGTAAACCCAATGGCAGTGTTCTTAATAAGTTGTGCCCACCTTAAAGGTGTCCTCTCTCACTTTTTGACTATGGTATAGAAGCCATAAGGCTCTTGAAAGAGTTTTTAGTTTCTATGTCAAGTTTCCTCTTCCTTAATTTTTACTATTTTTACATTGCCTTCCTGTGACTTAAAAGCTTTGCAAGCACACGAGAGCAATGCTAAACACATCTCTGGAAAGCCTTGGTACATTTTAGTGCATGTACGCCGTGTCAGTCCTGTCATGTTAGGATAAGGTCATCTAAGGTTTCAAATGCTTTATTATCTTGGCTTTTCTAAACCATCACTGGAAACAGACCTAGCAAAATGTCTTTGTGGAATGTACTGACCAGACACTTCAGCTAAACTAGCTCATCAGCCATATATAGTTTTAGGTATATCTGACGAGGAAGACAGAATCATGGCCATTTTGTTTGAACGAGAGCAGAACGCTGTTCTACTTTTCTTGGATTGAGCATTAACACATTCCTCCATGTGTCAAATTGCAAGTTTGAAGGTATTCTGATGCATTTTTATATAGTACTTTGCCCCAGCCAAGTGCCATTCAGGTCACTATGGCTATTTCACACTTGTCATTAGTGCGAGTAATCACCAAGGTATGCTCGCTCCACGAAGTGTCCACATGGGTTCTAGTGTATGTGTATATACATATGTACATGTCTCAAACATGTACTCAAAGCGTAGTTCGATGATCATGTGGGCACAATGAAATGCCATTGTCTTTCATCATTGTACTTCTGGCCTCGAGGCTGTTGCTATAGCAGTTGATGCAAGATTGTTTGATGGCCAGCATTCTTGGCAGGATGGGAAGAAGACAGCTGATATTATATAGCCTGAAAGATGGTAATTGGCTACTATAAATATTTAAAGCTCTTTAATGTTAGTTGCCTTCTTTTCCATCTTTACTGCAGCGTAAATCGAAAGAATTGGAATGAAGAAAGGGAAAGCTGCAAAATTTCACGAGCATTTGGACGAAGCAGTTTTGCTCGCTGGCAAGAGAAGATTAGGTGCACAAGACAAAAAAATTTAGCAAGCATGTCCATCAGGAGCCTGATGCAACAAGACAGGTTGATTGTTTCTATTACAATAAGTGCTGCATGAACTCAGATGCCTAGTTGGTTGTCTTGTAAGTTTTGCTTTATGGACAGACTGAGTATTTATTGTCTTTATTACATGCAGCTTTTGTGTAATGATGATGGAATGCCTTGGCTAACCCACATCCTCTTAAAGGGCCCCTCACCAGGTTTAGCCATTGGAAACACACAAGTGCAATGCATAGACTAAGCTCCGACAATTGCATCTGCGAGGTATACACTAATGTGCGCCATAAATACAGCTGAAAATCGAAATGAAACCTGCGCACCTTTACTTTGGAGTAAGCCTCACTTCCCAACAAAGTGATATCACATTGAAAACTCATCCACGCCACACCAAATACATGCAATGTGATTGAGTATAGCATATGGCTTCAGCAAAACATCCAATGCAGAATGCACAAAAGCATCTCTGGAAGTGGACTTCACAGCAAAAAAAAAGCAAGAAAAGGAAGAAAACTGGAAGTGTGGCTTGTTATGTAAAAGTAGTATAGTCCTTCAGCTCCAATATAGGAGAAAGCAGGGAAGGAATGTCGCTTGTGAATGCTTGGTGAGGCTAAAGAAGAGAGTATCTGTGTTCGCAGTGAAGTTTCCCTTCTGGCAGCATGTGTGACATTTCAATTTCCCCTATCTCCTCTAATAATGAATCGATTTGGAAAATTATAATGCTCCCTAGATGACATTTTACAACTTCCATTGTATAACCAAAATTTTCTTAGTGCCTGGTAAAGGGTTCTTTAAGAGTTAGAAACAGTCAGAGACGATCATTTTGCTCGTCTGCTTGTAAAAGCTTAAATGTCCACCTAATATTATCATGTCTGGGAATTCAGGATGCTTTCACAACAGCACAATTTCATTTAACCATGTCGCTGCCATGATTGTGGCTACCATAGCTGAGTGAAACTGTAGCTTTAAGCTTCACTCTTTATAGAGAGAACCTAGATCTTGGTACATGTCATGCACGTTGCCCAATTGGCATGATGCTAGCTTGGCACTTGAAAGACATTTTATAGTCAATGCCTTGATGCATCTTCATTGATGGACTTGCCGGTGCATCAGTTCCTTGATGCACTAAACCTTTACATTTGAATCTGCAAAGGCACAGTTGCAGCTGCTCATAATGATTCATGACGTCTTCAATGGCCATTAACTGTCATGCTTGACTTCACCATTCGCTGACAGTACTAACATGCAAGGTGACATCAGCGTCTTGCATGAATGCTTCGCAAGAGCCACTCCTACTGCCGTGTTATTTATTTATTCATTGTTGCTTACAGGTTGTTACTCCTAACGCGGTGTTCTTATAGTAGTGGGAGCTTGTGCACTAGGCACAGCACTTCAATGCGGTGAAGTTGAACAGGGCTGTTCATTTCTCATGCACTAGCTGCATCAAACAAAGGCATCATTGTCATCATTTGTAGAAGACTTCATGAAGGGCTACGTTTCATGGCCAACAACTAATCCATTTCCTGTGTAACTGTTTGACGTTGCAATATTTATGCTGTTTTGCTTATCAGGCAGAAAAGGATTCCATTGCCACGTTTGGTAATAGCGGGGGCCCCCAACATGCTTTTTTTGTTTTTTGACGAGGTGAAAATTGCGCCCTCGATTGGTTTCTAATGATTTGTGATAAAAGATAGAAAAAAAAATCTTGAGGCAATCTCTCTGCAAAACAATCGATCGTAAAGAAAAAGTAAGATATCTGTTCTATGCATCAAACATTGTGCGGGGGTCTTTTGCTCATTTGCAGAGTACGCACAAATACATATCTTTTTTTTTTTTCTGATTCACTCCCTCATCACCTATGGACCTTAGTCTTCCTCATCCCCATTGCCAATTTACATTGTGGCCATTATGAATTTCCCAAAAGCAGCATGTCACATGCATGACACAGCACGAAGGGGATCCCAATGTCTGGTGGGTAGAATGCATCATGAACTTGCAGGTTGCTGCTGCAAAGATCCCATGGCCCCTTGGTTAGCTTAATTTTCCTGGCTTATGCTTTCTTTGCCATTTCCTGTTGATAAGCGGCTTCATTGAAGGCTTTACAATCGGTTGCCTCATTTGTCAAAAGTTTCACCCACTGTCCAAAACATGTAATTGGTGACATGCTCTGCTTGTTGTTATCATGAGAAATTGTCCACAGTTAGCTTCTGTCATGTAGCAGTGCGCTGGGCTACCTCGCACCTCTCAGGCCCAAGGATATATATATATATTTTTCACAGTGTTTCACATAGTTGGATTTCTCCAGTGGTGCAGTCGTCAACTTTGCCAATCATTTGTACCTCGCATTTCTTTCTCTTCCATTTGGCTGATTCCTTGATTAACTGCTGACTCCATTCGATTCACCAAGATGTATGTGGTACTTCTATGGAAACTATTGGCTTGCATCGTATGTGTACCTTTGATTGCAATGAAAGCTGTTCATGTCACGTCATACCTCATCATGAGGTGGCAGAAAACCATCTCTAGACTGTACTCCATGGCTATGGATTTAGCAGAGGCAGTTTGGAATTCATAGATAAGGGTCGACAGCGCATGGAAACTAGATCTTTTTAGAGACTATCTGGTTGTGTGGAGAGCTAATGTGGCCTTAAAACCAGGGAACAGCCCTTTTTCTTTAAATTGAATGTGTCAGCTACTTCATCGAATGCTTTGCAGGCAGCTTATGATGTTGTTCACTGATGAATTGGTTTTGCAGTGAGACTTGCAGGTGTGGTACACCTGCGAAATCATGTGGACGTTGATGGTCATGGCTCCGTTTATCGATCGTCCTGTGTAGTTAACTACTCAGGCAATGGCTCATCAGTGTATGTATTACACTGTACAAGTTTCATCCTCGGTTACATTATCATTTGGTTAAAAAGTAATGTATAATTCTTCAGCATCAATGTGAGTGAGAAACACTGAAACCACTCTAACACACCCACGCTATGCAACCAAGAGAAAAAACACATAAGCTTATCTTGTGTTGAAAGGCCCTCTTTAGTAAAAACAAAAAGTGTTGGTGGAGACAGCCTATAACGTAGAACATTGCTCACACATTTTTCATGGGACCATGAAAGAAGCATGTCTTTCAAAATGTTGGTATGCTCTCATGTGAAAGATTAATTTGATTAAACCAATATTTAATTGACCGAAATGCTGTTTTTTGACAGCAAAGCAGTGTCAGATGTTCTTGTGCCAGCAACGACGTGCTGGTACAGCTGACTTATGACTGAATGCTCCAATTACTTCTGTTTAATTAATAACTGAACTGTTACATCCCATGCTCTTGGACATTTGGTCTGCGACAAGGCAGGTACCTGTTGGTGAAATAAAACAAGCACTCCGCAAAAATGTAAAAGGACTAAAACTTGACATTATGGGGCCTGTACGGGTCCCTTTTTCAGAATTGACAGCAAAAGCAATGAATGCTTGCCAGACAAGTTTCCCTCGAACTCTTGATTATTATTGGGGAGGTGCCCATTGCAATGGCTGAGTGGCAATACCATTCTGCTTAGCATGAGGTCACTGGTTCAATTCATGGCTGTGATGGCCACACTTCAAATAGGACAGAATGCAAATGTACTAGAGATACTGCACCCAAGGTACCACCGTACCTTGTGTGCAGTACATCCACTAATTTCAGGTAATCAAAATAAACTAGGGCCCCCCACTACAATGCCTTTCACAGCTTCAGTAGCTGTTGTGTTGCTTTGGGACATGAATCCCCACAAATCAATCATAGCATCTTGATAGGTTGTTCAAGTAGACTAACATGCAAAACAGGATTCAATTTTTGGGGGGACTCACACATGCAACAGTGGGACTGATAATTCCGTCAAAATGTTTAGCTTCAAGAGAAAGGGGGCTGCGACTGAGGAACTGTTCAACATGTATTTCTTTTGGGAGTCGTATCAGTTTCAGTGCGTGCCATCCAGCACAACCAGCAGAGGCAGACATGAGAAATGAAATGTGTTGATTGCACGCACTCCCTCAACATTATTTTTGCTTCACTTAGCTGTTGAGTGCATTGTCAGCCCTGGCAGCAGGGGTATAACTTTGGCAAATACCTGCTGCTTGCTGTAAGTAGAAATATCACTAGGTGGTATGTCGCACGAGAGTCAAAGTATCACTACAAAAATATCGATAGTGAGTACATCTACTGCTGAGTGCCTGTCAGCTATGTTCTTCTGTATTCAGGCTTTCAGGCCATATAAATGAATGCAAAAGCTTCTTTGATGTTGCCATGCTTGAAATGAGCAGCCCTTGTATGAATGCCCTGTACATACCGACCTGCTGGTTTTGCTTCCAGTGCCAGCAGCTCCTCTCCGAGTCCTTGCTCGCACATTTCACGTTTCTGATCAGAGGAGAGAACAGTCTTCCATGGGTGTGTGTGCGCAGGTCGGTTTTATGCGCACACAGCGAGATGTAGTAACCTCTGAAGTTTGCATCTGAGTGATGCATCCAAAGGCCTCCATGCATGTATGTGTGTGTCTGTGTGTGTATCAAAGTTAATGCCCTTCATTACGTGGTTTTTATTTTGTACTTCATTCTGTGCAGTTGGGTCTGCATGCTTGCTGTGCATTCATGCTATATCAAAGTGTCTCTATGTGTCCTTGTTTCATCAGCAGCCAATCAATTTTGCAGACACCAAGGGCGAGGTTAGTATATACGCAGTCATGTCAATGTCTTAGGGAAAACAGAAAGCATGCGTCAATGGTAGTCGCATGTTATCGTGCTTGCATCGTTTTTGAGATGCACTAAAGTTAGCTGTGTTTGAAGGGAGCGCAGCTGCTCAGCCATTTTGCATTCCAGCCATTAGGGCACACCTTGAATCTAAGCTGTAGCAAGCATTAAAATAGGAACCATGATCTGCCAAGATTTCTGTAGTATCTCGAGCAGCATGTGTAAGTAAAATTAGCACGACCAAGCTTGGTTAGGTATTGTTACATGCTGTATAAATTCACAATTCCTAAATAGTCTTGTTGTTGAAGGAGCACATTTGAAATGCAACAATTATTGCGTTAGAAACTTGTCTTTACCTCACTCTTAAATGGCTGATGTGATTTCTTGTGACAGGCTCTTTAATGTTATTATCTAACTCTCATAAGACTTCAGGACATCATACTCAAATGCGTGGACTCTATATGTAATGGTTAATCATAATTCTATCTGGAGGACAGCGAAAAAATGCATTGCTGTCATGATATAGTCTGCCAGAAATATTATGTGTTTAGATTTCTTGTAAGGTAGCCACTTATACTTGTTTGGTTTTGTCACTATGAGGCAACACTTCTTTCAATATCAATCTTTTAATGTCAAGTATAACAACTGAGCTGTGTTACATTCGGTAAATGCACACGTATTCCTTTTTTTGCCAAGTTTGCAGCTTTATTGTTGTTTTATCATTATGACACCAACACTGTTTTGCTGCATGCTGTATAGCAGGAGCTTCAAGCTTACCGCCTGCATGCATTTTTTTTTTATCTTTGAAGATGTCTCTCCAGGAGCAATTTCCTGCTGTAAATACTTTTTAGTCTGCAGCTGCATTCAATGTGGGGTACATCTGGCAGGTCATGAACTCAAAAATCTTAGGCACAATGACAGCTGCCAGCTGGCTTTACTACACTTTTTTTTATGGACATTGTAAACATTTTTTGTGGAATTGAGCTTGAATCTATTGCCGTACAGCTTGCCTGAGCAAGAATGTCTGTTTGCCTTACAAGCCTTTATTCTCATGACACTTCTTTTCTTGCTATCAAGAGACGGTCTAGGTTTTATCTGAAAAGAGAGTGGAGAAGAGGAAGAAAGGTTACTGATTTATGGTTGGGGTCCAGCATTTGCATCCTGTCTTCTGAATATTTTGCCCAGCTTTTTTTTTAATTCTGTATGGCAAGGCAACTCATGGTGCTGTGCTGCCGAGCTCGAGGTCGTGGGTTCTATCCCGGCCGCAGTAGCCACATTTCAATTGGGCCTGAGCAAAATTCCAAAACACTCGTGCACACTAAAAAAAAAACCACAGGTTGTCAATCTTAATCCAGTTCCTCACTGCAGCATGCCTCATAATCAGATCATGGTTTTGGCACATAATACCCTATATTTAATTTTCTTTTATTCCTTCTTCTCAACAGCCTGCTTCCTCATCTTCATCCTTTGATAGAGCTTAATGTACAATCACAAAGACATCTCATTTGCCTCTTGGAGTGAACTGCACATCAGTATTGTTTTAACCTCTAGCATATGATTTTGTTGGCATTGTTTGTATTGATAATGTTAGCGAGCAAGCCTTTTTGTTGTTTTTAATATGTCCATATCTTGTTGCCTTTTTTTTGTTTTGTTATCACACTGTTTACATTTCTTGCTTCTGTCTTGCACAGGGTTGATAAATAACCAAATCGTACTTTTACCGTTATTACATGAGACGTGTGTACATCTTTTGAAGCGGTTTGCACTTTTGCAGTTCTGCACTTGGATAGGGTACTGGTACTTTTTGAGTCTGCAGCAACTCCCCCATTTCGTAGTCCTAGACACAGAAGGAACCTTTTTTTCAGAACTTGCTGTTGTGTGAAAATGCACACCATTGTGCGCTTAGTATTTGTGCTTACTAGACTGTCTCTGGGCTGTGACAGGAAACTGCATTGTTGTTGTTGTTTTGTTTGTTTTTTTCATTTTATTGCATCATCTATAATAAGAAAGCTCGAGTTACAAAATGATGTTGGTGCAGTAATATTCTGGCATGACTAGATGGGTATGACTTTTCTTCCCCCTAATGTTGCATGATTACAGGCAGTTTATAACTACACGTAATAGCTAGACATACATCGCCTTCTCAGAATAGAGGATGACATTTCTATTCTCCGTGCCCTTTATTTTCTGCCTTTTCACCCTTCATGATAGTATTTCCTTTTATGCTTTTCTGTTGGTGTGCTTGTTATGTAACCAGTAGAACATGATAAGATTTAAATGAAAGAGAAGCATATCAAAGCTCTTACATGAGGCGATGTTGGCTGCATTATCTTTTGTTTACATGCCATGTTTACTAGCATTTGCCTGTAAGAAAAAGCACCAGAGGAGCTGCTGACTAGTGTTCTAATATTGTTGCCTCACTTTGTGAGTATTCGGGATCAGGACCTTGCATATCACATCTCATCATTTTGCCTTCAAATGTATCAACGAACAAGAACATGTTACGCCCTTGCAGCATTGGGATTCTTTTATAAATGTGCATGTGTCGAAGTGTTCAGATCACGGCTGTTTCATGTGCTTCGAAGACTTCTGAATGTACTAGAGATACAGAATGTTAACAGTGAGTTGATAACACCCCAGTGTGGGGCACCTGTAAAATGTTTGTTTTTCAGTTTGTTTGTGGCTCTTGTAAATATGCTTGTGTTTCAGCTATGTAAGTACATGCATACTGTGGTCTAAATTTTAGCAATTTCATTTGCCTTTCTTGGCATTAAATTAATTTTTGCACAGTGTGTTTGTCGTCTGTTGAGATTTCTGTTTATTACTAGTGCCATTTCCTCTTGCGCTATATGAAATAGTCTTATTTTAAAGCTTGTTATTAACCTGGCTCTCTGTGAGTAAACAAATTGTTGGAATCGCATCAAAGCCATGTACTCAGGGTCATATCACATATGTCAGATGCTTTTCAAGCAAGCCATTTCCTTTTGCCCCTTCCTTTTTCCCTTTTTGTTTTTTGTTTTGTTGAGATTGTTCTAAGCATTTCTGTCTCACATGGAGCTCTTTCTTGCTATGGCAAGTTCATTGTCATTCACACTGTTCCTGATACGAAGGCATCATGTTCACAAGTGACTTTCCCATACTCTCGTTCTTGTGCACATTATTATTAGTGAGCATAGGAATTGCATGGCCGCATTGTTTTACATTATTTTGCTCATTAAAATTTACATTAAAGCTAGCATTCACATTTTCTACCACCACGCTGATTGTGGTGCTTGGCTTGTACCGCTCTTTTGTCCATGTAGTCTGCATTCTTTCCATTAGATTACGGTTGTGGTTGCGGACAGTAAATATGCTGTTTTTATTGATTGTTTTCTATTTATAGCCATATTTATTTTCGCTCGAAGGTGTTGTTCTTACATTTGTGGTGGTATTTCTCTCCGATGTAAACTCTTGTGGGGGCCCCAGTGCTTGAAGATATTAATGCACAGTTTTTTGTGACAAGTCACAGGAGACCAAGACATCTCAAAGTGTGTGTGTGTGTGTGTGTGTGTGTGTGTGTGTGTGTGTGTGTGTGTGTGTGTATAGTAGTATATTTGCTGTAAGGTTTGAGCTCAGGGGTAAGCATATTTGTAGACATTTATACTGCCAATCCTATTGTAGACAAAATGCCTTGGGATTGCAGAGAATTTCTGCCTGCTGCATATTTGTGCTACAAAACTGCTTGTCAGACATCATTAGTATTGAAGATATGATCCATTTAAGGACAAACAGATTCAGAGTGTTTATCTCGTTGTATAGTTGCAGTGAGATGCAAAACAGAAATGTTTCACAATTAATTTCGCTGTAAGAAGTACTCTTTACAGACCAGAGCAGCTTCTTCTGTGTGTGTGTGTGTGTGTGTTTTTTGTTACCCTCTGTTGAAGATGCGGGAAATACAGTCTGTTGTATTCACTGTTCCACTCAGTGCCATTCGTCGAGTTCGTGAAATTGAAACGTCACATGCTCTTCCTGTGTGCTTGATTCCCTGTTGCGTTCAAACAGCTGCATGTATGCTAATGTTGTTATGTGTTTCTTCATTGGGAATTGGCTTTCATGGAATAATTTCACAAATACTTGTCACTGGAAAAATTAAAAAGCAAATCATACCATTATAGCGCAGTGCTTTAGCTCCTAATTTGTCCTGTAGTAACACATACTGTTTGGGGCTTTCAAGATTTTTACCTATTGGCCTATTTATCACTGCTTACTGCTTGAAAGGCACTTTTGGCACCCATAAGAAATGTAATGAAAGTGTCGAAGTTGGTGAAATTTCTAAGGTGTCAGCACCATTGTATAGATGTCTGCTTTATTTTTTCCCTTCCTAAGTGTGTTTAAGTGGTTTGGTAATGTTGCTTTTTCTTTTTTTCTTGTGCATCCTTAGCCAGAACCCCGTGTAAGCTAGCTAGTGGAGCTTCGGAAATTCATAACTAGAACAAATGCTCAGCATTTGGTCCTTCAGTTGTGCTTACTTTTGATGGTGGTCATGTATTTAAAAGTGACTGCTTACACTGGTCCGAGACTATGGCAGGTTGTTTTAGAAAACTAAGGAGGTTTTTGTTAAACTTTGCTGGACAGATGTGTCTATGGATATTTCGGGAAATAAATGGTTGTGGAAAAGTGCACTGTCTCTTTTGTTCTGAGAGTTCAAACTTTGTTCAACTGCATTGTTGTGCCACCATTCTCAGGTGTACCGTAGAGACTCAACCTAACTTGGTCTAGCTTCTACAGCAGCGAAATAGTAGTTTATGCCTTGCTCACTGCTTATAGCGGTCCTGTACAGTACACAACATGATGTGAAGAAACCACAGGACAGTTAAGGGAGCATGATAACTATGAACAACCTGCCCACTTACAAGTAGTGAAATACCTTTGGCAACATCCTATCCTGATGATGCAGTTTGTTGAAACTGATCTGATAAGTGAAATTCGCAGGTTCAGTACAAGCTGCACAGCCTTCGTAAATGTTTTACATTTATTTTGTCATTGCAACGTCAACATGACTACCATTATTGGGAAACTTCACAAAATAGGCTGGTAGTGCAGCTGTAGTCTTCAAAACATTGCATCTTTATCAAGCAAGAACCATCATTTACTCTGTTACATTCCACAGCTTTGATACCTCGCTAGGACTTAGTTTGCAGCTTGCCCACAGTGCAGTCAGAAAAATCACATAACCAGGATTTTGTTGGATAACACTTTTGCTTGAAAGCAAGAGCACTGCCAACTGCGCAGGATGAATCGGGCAAATGTGCTCCAAGTACTCGAAAGTAACCAGCTAAATTTACCATGAGAATCGGAGATTCTGGAAATTGAAATGAATGATGCAAAACAGCCTCCTGTGCACATTAGGTGCTCATCTTTTAACATGCAACACAGCTAACCAAATATTCTGTCATTGCAGTGTTCTATTTGTTTCCTTTCCTCCTCTAGCCACACCTCTTATTGCAAGCATGTCAATTCAACCACAATGCTCTGCATATATCATTCACAAGCTAGGTCAGTTACGAGAAACCGTGTTTCACAATTTTTTTTCCTGCATATTCTTTCCCTCATCGGCCAGTGAATGTGGTCTATTCAACCATTAAAGCAAACCTATCTATGGTAACCTTTCCATTCAATGACAGTTCCTTCATTCAAGCACATACCATAGAGAGCATGAGATATCGCAAAGAACTGAAATGTGAGAAAGAGCTGTTCAGGGCATTATTGATTCCTTTTGACACTGCCGACTGGTGTCCTTGTTTTCTTTACTCACCACGAATCACCCTGACCAGATGAGATTCTATAACATTATTAGATATCAAGATTTCCAACTATTCACCCAGCTTTCCACTTTCCTGCAACATTATCGTGGCCTTCGTTGTGTGGAATTCATCAGTGGTGATATGCTGGCTGTACACTTTAGTTCTAGCTAGTCTCTTACCACAAAGTTAAGTAAAATATTTAGGTTGTCAGAGCTTTTTTTCTAGCATTGTAGAGTGGCAGAAATTACTAAATGACCACAAAATATATAGTCAGTTGCAGAAGCCACACATTCTTCTGCTGTAACCAGGTGAAGTCTGTAGCAAAGAAACAGTGCTCCATAAAGCCCCACTTATCTATGTGAATCATAAATGTGTTTGTATATTCTCAGTTTTATTGAAACACATGAGCATTGCATCAACAATATAATTTGTAAACATTGCTGAAAATTCACAACTTGCAGAGAGGTATTGAAAGCTGTATACAAATGTAACATGTTCAAGAAGACTTGTTGCATTATTAGGAAAGCCATGCAAAATTGCAAAGCAACGCTGTGCGTAGCATAATCAAATTATTGCAATCTGGTGCTCTATGTATCTAACCAACATGCTTCAAGTAATCAGCTTGTTCACATAGCTTTGTTCAGTAAATTTTTTAAGGCAACGGTTGCAAGCACCATCTTGGGAGCGACTATGTCAACATGCTGGCTCACAGTAAGCAAGGAAATTCAGGATTTTCAATCTCGGCATGACGTATAATCATAAGTGTCTGCAGTACAAAATTGCAGCAAGCTCTTGCACATTCTGAACTTTCGCAGTCAGTCAAACACAAGCAAGTACGAGAACTGTTGCACACACCTGCATTTCAGTTGTGCATGCAACCACTGCTCAGTCAACAAAAAGTTGGTGCATAATAAGTAGCAGGCTTCAAAAAAATCTACAGCGCAATCTACTCAAGCAGTGCCCACACAGCAAGAGAACTTGAGTGTTGCAGATGGTTGTCACTATGTTGGAAATGAACTTTACTACTTAGGAACAGTGCTACATGTGCCAGGGCAGATTGTTCATATTCTTAAGCAGTCTCAACATGGTGCCGCATCAGATAGTGCGCATTTTTACATGGTGCAGCTCTTCGACTATATGCGTGAACCTACGCTTTAGCGCTGAACGAATCATATCGTAAACAATGAATAGCAAAAAAAAAATTTCTTGTTCCACAACTAGCCAACAATTATATTTCTTTCAATGAAACAAACTGTTACATTGAGTATTTAGCACTATGAGGCTGTTTAAAACCACATCTTGCTTCTGCAAGAACTGTAGCTTGGCACCATGCATCTAACAGTCACTCACTGCACATAATTAGGCGATGAAAGCTGCACAGACTGCATCATGTCAGTCCAGATAGTGCAGAGCACTTAGCAGTCCATCTGCAAACACTTCAGTTGAACTACGCTTCATAGTGTTTGGTTATTTTGTTTCTCCCGCAGCACTATTGCAGGAACCACCTTTACGAATGTTTGAATGTCATATCCATGCCGGACATGCGATAATTTCATCGCTGCATATGCCTTAATTTTGTGCAGAACCAACAAAGTCAATAGTATAAATCTCACGCATCGGTGCAAGTTATTTGTAATAATTATAGCCGATGTAGCATTATACATGGTATTGTGATAAGTAGAGTGCACTGTGTACCCTTCGAGTGTGCATTTGCATTTGCAATACTATCTGTCACACCTGCAGCTCTGCCAGGCCAACTCGTATGCCTTTGCCAAAACATAGCCAGGACAAGGGTCAAGTAATACAAACAGGCACGCAATCACTGCGGAAATTCTTTCGTTTTCATGTTTCCTCCTATGTACATGTCACATCACTATCAATGATGGCAGCACATACAGTAGTACCATTAAATGTGTAGCAAAAAAAAAAAACTTTTCTGTGGTTTTTCAAGAAATTGCTTTGTTACAACCATTTTCGCTAGTCTTAGAAAACCTGACATTAAACATAATGCAATAAAGCAATTAAACAAACTACCTCCTGCGTCAATAACAGGAAGTGTACACACCCAAGAAACAGTATCAACAGATAACTCGTAATAACATAACTGACATCACAGAATTAAAATGTGCTCTTTAATGGCAGATAGGCCAAATGTAATCACACCGACTGTAGGTATCCCCAACTTGTTAGTCTTCATCAGGAGTTTCAAGGTCATTTTCTGCATTGCCAATACTGGTTGTCACGTCCATGTAGCAGGGCTTCTGCGGAAGCTTCGCCAGTCAGCAGATGAAAGAGAAATGGTGCCCCTCATTCTCTCAAGCTTTGGATCTCTGACACAGGTCTCGGTGACGATTCCTGTCCTCTACAAAGTGGCTTCGAAACATTTTTATGCATGTTTCACGAAGTGGGCTATATACCATTCAGTAGTTTGTTTGTTCTGGTTTGTTCTACATGGCACCTTTTACGCTGCCACTAAAGACCATCGTGACTCAATGATAAATGGGAACAAAGTGGTGCCATGTGACAGACTGCATCTAGACGAAACAATCTACATATGAAAGTTGGACTATGGGTTCGTTTCAGGCACTCAAGAGTCACAAATACATATAGTCTACACCATTGTCACACAAGCAGTTTCAAAGCTCGTAGAGCCATTCAGAATTAGGGCAGCCTTTGCTAGACATCTAGAATTGGTTCAGGTTATCAGAAAGCCAAATTAAGTGTGGCTTTGAAATATTCGCTTTGCTGCACTATTAACTCGAAACAATGCTTCACACAGTCAGGGACTTGCATTAGAAAATGGATCCTGTACAGGTGACCTTGCAGAAATGAGATCATCTCGTATGTTATAGAAGATATGAAGTACACCAAAGGGCATGTACAGTACAAGCATACAAATTAATAAAACACTTTGCTGTCTTTACGTGCAAACTTAGACTTGTAACGGAACATGCGCAAATAAAATTTCAACCCCTCACACAAGTACAACTTCTAAGAAGTTACAAAAGTAACTTAAAAAGTAAATATGTAGTCACCGGAAGACAGTGCTATTATTTCCACTGTGCAGAATACTAGAGGTGACAAAGCTGCTAGACAGTGTGTGGTTCTGTCACATCTGTGCCACCAGGGGAGGTACTGTGTAAGAGTCCACATAGCGGGCATGTCCATTTTGTGAAGTGTCAATTGGCTGTGGCGCCTGGTTCCTGCAGACACGCAGCCCAGCCCAGCCAATCAGAACAGCAGACGAAATGGACATGCCCACTAGGTGAACTCTTGCAGAATACCTCCCCTGTAGTCCTCGTCCTTTGTGCTGTTAAAAAAAAAAAAAGAAATGAACAAATACCAACTAATTCACCCTTCTCTCATGGTGCCCGATATTTCATGTGCTTTTTTCCTTACTTCCTCACTGGTGCACTCAAGTAATGGCTGGCAATTTACAACTTGTCCAAATGACTACTATGCTTCCTGCAGTTCTATATGACGCAGAACTGCATCATAAGGCAATGTACAGTCGCATGCAATATGAGCTGCAACACGGTGCATGTGATTGAAGGGACCCCATGACTGCACGGCAGTGCCGACATAAGAAAGATTGGACTACTAAGCACCATTCTAATCACTGGTATTAATGAAACCAATTTTTCATATGTTGGTGCCACTGTGTGTTTTTGGGAGCCTTCGACCATGGGCACCATGCTCAACACCGTACCGTGTATGGACAAGCTAGAACTCTGTCAGATTCTATAACTCTGTCAGATTCAGAACTCTGTCTGGATTAAACGTAGAATTAACAGGCTTCTTCCAGTGTAGAAATGCATGAAAACATGCCAGGACCCTTTCCCATAATTTAATTAGGCAGAAATTTTAACAATAGAAAATTTACAAATGCCAGGTTTATGTCATCAAGACTTTGTAACTGAAATTGAATTAGTTTGCCAACTGCAGTGCCATTGAAACTATACATTGGCTTCGGTGAACTTTATGAAGCAAATAGCTCTGCCTGCTATGCGTGGCTGGCCTCTGTTGGTTGATACACCGCCTGATTCATGAAACCTGGTAGCAACCCCATAGGCTATCTACCCACAATGTGTCTTGGGGGCTATTTTAGGGTCGAAGTCATGGACCAACCAGACTATAAATACAAACTCTTCTGCAATGATCAGATCTGAAACTAGAAAATAAGTGCCGTGATTCTGAGCCACTACCAGGTGGAGGGTTAGGAGGTTGAAGATGCCCCAAACCACCCCACCTAAGCTGTTTCAAGTGCCTGGGGTGGGGACTAAGGGGTCCCTGAAACACTTTTTGAGCGCAGTAAAAAAATGTTGCCACCCTGGAGACAATGCTGCCATGAGCACTTGAGCCAAATTTTATTCCACTGTATGCAGCAGGGAACCTACAGGCTAGGTTAATAAATTGCTTGCTCTCTCATGCAGCTTTTGAACCATCCACTTTTTTTTTATCCTATGCAGTGTCAGCAATGATGCTACAGTGGCCATGGTGGGTCATTGGGCAGACTTCCTCTTTGTTGTTTTTCTAATTCTAGCCAGCAGCCATAACGTGGCAGCAGCCTATTGATTCCAGCCATTGGGTGATTGTTCTCGATGACAAATTACTTCTTATCTTGTGTGAATGCTTGTGTATGCATTTATATATCTCCAGACTGTTCAGGAAACAGGAAGAGGCAGTTGTCAACCCATCCCGCTAATCCTGTCGTCACTCCTTTGTCCTCCTCTCAGGTACCTATGTCAGACTCGGACCTCAAAAGGTTACCATAAGTGCGCAAAGGCAAAAAGAATGAAAAGGAAGGAGTGATGGGGATATAATGGCTACTGGCACCACACCTCTCCAGCTGAGAGGAACTGATTACTTGCTGGGTAATCGGGAAAGTACATAGACAGTGCACTCTTTGTATCTTCTTTCATGTTAGGTCCTTTTCAAAAACTTCCTTTTCAGGACTGGCATATTTCTTGAAAGGCGTCACACTCATTGCAGCATGTCGCTCATGTTTCAAAGAGGTTATGTTTCAGGGCCCCTTTAAGCAGTGACAACAGTCAGGGTACTACAAAATTTGTATAGCAGAAAAACCATCAAAGATGGCCAGCATCGTCCTGTAGGGCTGAGAGCTGACAGTAGCTGTTTTCAAAGTCGTGCTACCCAAGTCATCAAACCGCTTGAACTTTTCAGGGTACACTTCAACTGCAGTATGTACATACAGCCAATGCAATGCAGATTATGTTGAGCACTCCCCTAATGAGATACAGTAGCAGTGGCATATAAATTGAGTGCATGCAAAGTTCATTTCTATGAGAAAGCATAAAATGGCAATGCTGTTTTCTAGAATAGTGCTTTTACAGTGGCCTTTTCCTTGTGGCCAAAGGTGCAGTCATAATCTACAAGCTACTAGTCTGGGCACACGTTACACTGCTCATTGTACACCTGATAACTTGGCCCTCTCATCAAATATTCAAGTAGATGTACTTGATAACTTTATGGCCCTTTACCATGAACAGTCAATCTTAAGGGTATTGACAAGGTGTAGCAAAATGGTAAAAAGATCAAGTTTGGTGGAATATGCCATCACACCATTACAAAGTAGACATTCATAACAGCCATCCATCCAGCAGATTATGCAGCAGTGTCATATTAGTCAAGTTCAAAATCTCAGTGAAAAGTGGCTTCAATGAGCAATTAAAGCAGTTGTGTGACAGGAGTGGCACTTAGGCATCACAGTTTTGTTCATTTCTAATCACACCATGCAATGCTGAAGCCAAAACTGCATAAATTGGCAGCATAGTGGCAAGTCAGCACACTCGCCACGCTGAAAAAGCTGCTTTCTTTCCTCTTTTGAAAGCGTTAGCACAACAAGCATTGTTTAATGCATATTTGTAGTGTCAATAAAATGCTGGAACATGACTAGGCCTTTTAAAACAATGCCAAAGGTGTGAGCATGCACAGCTGGCTCGAGGTTATTGAAACTCTGGCAATTCAGTTGATTAGAACAAATCTCAATATTTCAGTTGATCTACTATCACTTCAGTGCACCTAAAATCCGTGTAATTTGATGAACGTTTATAGGCAGTTCAAACAGTTCGGCTTATCAGCGAAGGGCAATATGATGAGGAATGGCTAATCAGAGGGTGTCCTAAGATATGCATGGTCAAAGCGCACCTAAATTTGATCTTAAAGCTGCTCGGCATGTTGTCAGGTGTGACTACAGACAATGCCACCAATTCAGTCACCCGGTACAAGCTCCGATATAACTGAATATGCATATAGAGCAATGCTCTCTCCTCTACGCCGTCCAACCTAGCAATAGCCGGTCACTCACCTTTGTACATTGTTTATGCATTGTTTTGCAAGACTTGTGGTTCTAAGGAGTTTGACTAAACATGAGTCGACTGTGCATGCTCACACAGCACATTCAAGTGATCAATACGGGGGCTGAGATTTTTTTAAGCGATGCCTTTTCTGATGCTAATATGCCTTTCGGCACATTTCGAATTCGTGAGTGGCTGGGTTTGTGCTCCGCCCCACTCACGAACGCAAAAAGCACCGAAAAGCATTAGCATCGGAAACGGCATCAACACAAAATTGCAGCCCAGTTTTGTCAGGTATGCAGAAATATAAAAGCACATTTTCCTTTGTCAATAAACGGGGTAAAGCACGCCAGACGTAACACGTGCAATTGTTCCGACAATGCGAGGTAGTCCAAGAGCAAATACATCATAAGTGTAATCATCATAACAATACTGCTGTCAAAAAAGTTGCACAACCTCATGCTTTAAGAAAAGACTAGGCTTAGCAGTGATATGAAAAAAAAATAATAATAAAGAAGGAGAACACATACACATTTGCACGCAGCCAGTTATGCAGCTGACAATTTGCCCTCGACGTCCGCTCTGCACAGAGGACACTGGTTCACCCCCACGCTGCACTGTTCGCAACAGCAGACGTGGCCACATGGCACAAATACGAGCAGCCTTGTCGCCTCAAAGCAAATGACACACTCTGAGCTACACCAAAGCCTTAGGTCACGCACTTGCAATGTTGAAGAACAGGCATCAGCAGCAGCTTTTTCATCAAGTGGCGATTGTTCTGGTGAAGGTGCACTTGGTTTTGCAGCTGGGTTTTCATCAAGATACTGATCCTTTGTGGACAACAGCATCTGTATAACAGTGTCAGAGTTAATTCCCAAACTCCTGAAGTCTTTCCACTCCAACTGGACAAAGTGCTCCCAGTCAACATTCTTGCTCGCAAAAAGCGTAGCATAGTGCGACGCATTCGCCAAAAGCAGGATGTCACGAATGCGTGAGTCCAGCTGCTCATCCAAGTAACATATGTCCTGTGGTTTCCTGTCGAGGAGCTTCTGGTATTGTATCAACCAAAAATCATTAATTTCTTGCCTTCTGTGAGCTTCTATTGCCTTTAGTTGATCTTGCAATTGCTTCTCCCGTACAGATTTTTCATCAAGCAACTGTGACAGAAGAAATGCTAGTTCAACACGATGCTTTGAAAGGATGTCAAGGTCAGCCATAACTTTGAAATCCCGTTTCTTCAACTCAACATCTGTTAATCTCTTTAACTCTTTCTCAATCAGCGTAATTTGCTGCATTAGGTGACAATGCATGTAATCATTCCTCAACTGAAGTGCTTTGAAGGCCTCCATTTGATATCTCTCTTCATCGATAATGCGACAAATGGTTTCATCCTGCTGCTTCGTTTTAGAGAATATAGCACCTCTCAGCAACTCATCACAAGCTGCGTCCTCTTCCTGGATTCCTTTAACAATGCTGTCTTTGGCTTGTCTATAGAGACGTTGCTGTTCTTCCTGGTGGAGCATTTCAGCCATTGAACGCAGGACCTCCTTGCGTCGAGAAGCGTCCATTTCTTGCTGTTGTATATCGAAGAGTTCCTTCATTTCCAGTTGTTCCTGTTCCAAAGTACGTGCCAGCACTTCAGAATTCTTCAACTTCATATCATTGGAGATTTGGTGAATAAGCTCAGCCGAGTGGTGTTCCAAGTGCAGCAGTAGCGATACAAGCTTTTGCTTTTCCAAATCTTTCCTGCTTTGTACATCTAGAATGGCGTCTTCCAATGTGTCCTGTTCCCGTGCTATTTCAAGCAGCAGCTCTTGTTTGCGTTTTCTCGTGACTTCCGAGACTACTGCATGATTCATTGCGCTGTCCCGTAGCTCCTCTTCCATTTGTAACAGCTCTTGGTGGCGCCTCTCTCTCCGCTCTTCAAACTGCTTGTACTGGTCTTCCAGGTCAAACCCAATGAACGCTGTGGTTGCTGCGGCGTCGCCTATGCAGTCGTTCGTGTCGGGTTCGTCAAGCGGCGGGACATATTCGACGCCTGCAAGATTGCACAAGTGCAGCATGAGAGATTCGAGTGGCTGCCCGCAAACCTCGGCGTCGGGAAAGATGAAGTTGCAGCTGTCCAAGACGAACGAACGCAGCGACCGCAGTTCGAAGAAGTTGTTTGGCAGTCTCGTGATGGCATTTTGCGCTATATCTAAGTGCTGAAGTTTTCGCAGTCGGAGAATTGGTAGCGGAAAATCTTTTAACTTGTTGTTCCGAAGGTTCAACGACTGCAAACTCGTCAAGTTTGCAAAGCTTCCAGGTAATTTCTTCAGGGCGTTGCCCTTTAGATTGAGCGCAACCAAGCTGCGAAGGAAACCGAACTCGTCGGGTAATTTCGCCAAGAGGTTGCTTTCCAAGTCTAGCACTGTGATGTCACAAAGGTCCTTTAATGAACCTCCTCCACTAATTGAAGTCAGTTTGTTGTTTCGCAGTATCAAGGTCGTCTTGCGAAACACACGGCACTTGGAAAACACACCGGACGGCACGTCACTGAGTGCGCACTCCGATAAATCGAAAGTGTTGTCCGGACTTTCCTGGGCGATATACAGTTTTCTCTGCAACTTGGTTCGATGATCGTCGGACTCCTTGGACTTCTTGAACAGTGGCATACCTACAGCTACTTGGTTCCCGGCGACAGACATCTGACGAGAAGAAATGTTACAGAAGTCGCTCAAAAGGTTTCCGCCGTATTACGCGTAGTAAACATCGCGCGCACAGCCGAGTTTACTCAACGAAACACCTGCTACTCTACCACTCTACAACCACTACGGACGCTGGAGCACGACGCACAACCAGCAAAAATTTGCAAAAGAAAAAAACTTCTTGCATAGTGCTGCCAGCTTACGGATAACAGCCGCAGTAACAAATCCTCTAGGATTGCAGTATGGGCTGCACGCGAATCTCAAAGGCTACAACATAGTATTGTGCTTGTCACATAGATGGGGCGACACGCCTTAAACTATTCTCTCCCCTTTTGCGGGTTGTTTGTTTACTGTTCTGTTTATTTATTTATACTTAGTTTTGCGTTTTTTTTTCTTTTTTTTTAATGGCTAGAGCGTGCAATCGACATAAATACCCGTTGCAAAGGGTGAAGCAGCATTGCATCATCACCGTAGGGAGTCTACATGCAAGCAGTGCTTGCAATACCGAATTAGTCACTAGACTACAGGTATGCTTTGGTGCGCCGAGCGTCCTCGGTAAACAAGTTCTATTATCTGAACACCACCTCACGTTTCCCCTTTTTTCTTTTCCTTCGTATAAATGTTGGCGAAGTGCAGCTGAGGCACCGCTCTTCAATCCCAGCAGGCATACAAGCAGCGTGCGTTGCAGACGACGCAGACCAGCTGACATCTGAGACTGAGAGGACACGGAAGCTATATGTGTACATAGAATTTTCGTAAGTCCATTTGTGAACATCGACTAACGATAGTTCGGTCCAACAATATATAAACATAGCTCCCAGCAAGCGTGGTATAAGGAACGCACGAAAGTGAACAATTTCGAAGGAGTTGTGCATCGAGTACATCGATGTGAGTATATTGGCATTATGGTACATTTTAAAATGTAGTGTGGAACCGTCTATTGCATCTTTGAAAGCATTTTTTTTTTTAGTTTTAGGAGATGTGGACGATAACATAATCACGCGACTACGAAGCTTGTGATATTCTACTGAAAGCAAGCCTGGACGAGCACGGAACCTGATCTCGATCGTAACCAACATATATCGTGAAGGTCAACAATTTGCGCCAGTTCTAGTTAGCGGAGCAGTAAGTAATCTGATTTCGTGCTCGCCTGTCGGAAAGCAAAACACTGAAAGTGTAATCGCTGTGCTGTTCGGCATAAACAAAGTGCCCTTAATTTGGCATTTTCATACTAGTCGCATGTCATCTGCTTTAAAGTGACCGTGGATACTGCGTTTTCCATGCTCTGCAGAGGAAGCACTGTCATGCAGGTCTCTGTAAGAAAATAGAAAATATTTATATTCCTTTTTTGTTAAGCAAAAAAAGAAAACGTGATAATTCAGAGGTGCTTTTGATTATATCTATCCAGCGTGATGATTTACCTAGCTCCATAGAGTTTCTCACTATAACACCTAGAGGGTAATCTGGCGCCACCGTCTATGGGAGTTTCTTAAGGGGGCACCGTGCCGTCATGGGAATGACGGTATATGTGTCTGCGAGGCTCGTGTTGGCTGGTGTTGTAAGAGGCTTCGTCTAAAATGTGGATATGGCTACGCAAATAGCGCGTTCTCAAAGTAAAATCTTCATAAAATGTTTCCATTCACGCATATTACATCTTGACTCACCCACGATGCATGACCAAGCGAAGAAAAGCAAGAACAGACGACCAACTGTTTCAAAGCGAGCGCGAACCTTGTCGTCTCTCCTCCAACTTTAGCGGCCCGCTGATACTTTTTACGTAAGATGTAGTCGTACACACAATAACAAGTTCTCATAGTTAAACAAAACATGTTTTCACGTAATAATAAAGCTAAAACAGCTTTTCATGTGCTTTTCTAGTAGAAAATGAATCATTGTGACAGACGGAACGGTACTTGCGAAGCGCGTCTTCAAGGTGTCCTGTCTCTACGAGAACGATGCCAATCCGAATCCACAATATACCAGCATTCCCATGCATACCACAGCGCAGCAGCGCCAGATTTCCCTCTAGGTAATGTAGTGAGAAACTCTATGCCTAGCTCATCAAGAACAAGCGCACATTCGCGGTTGCACTTCTATCCGTGACGTCATGCTACCTTGCCCGACTGCCATTATGGCCATCAGCAGCGAGAACTTGGAGTGGCGCCCTCTCGCGAGTGACGTCACGGCCAGGACGCCGCTCGCTGGGCTACCGCGCGCGCTCTATCCCTTCGTGTATGTTGGGGTACGGGTGGCTCGAGCCGAAGTTATTGAAGGATATGTCGGCTTCTGCTGCCATGCCTGAACCACAGGTTCTTCTTCAAAAGCGCGTTAGTCGAGAAAATTTGCCGCTTGGATATCGCAAGCTATGTAGCGCTGAAGGGGTCTACTGGTTTTGCAATATCGTATATGCGCTGTGTCTTTCCTTATGTTTTGCGCAAAAAGAATGTCTGCAAATTCAACACGCAAAATTGTGTATGATGCTTTGCTAAACACTCAACATTCCCTTAGTATTTATCTATGAGAGACTTGGTGAATCACATACATGGACAACATACTAATTGAAATTATACCATCAAGGAAGACAAATAATAGTATATTCATTCTAAACGTATACAGCAGTCCAAAATTCAAGAGGCACATATTCTTAACACTATTCAAACGCACGCTCGACATAGCAGGTCACCAGAAGGTGATAATAGGTGGAGACTTTAACGCCACCCACACCATGTGGAGGTACAAGTACATCCACACCAAAGGCAAAAATCTATCGCTCGACTCCCAACAGGAAGGTCTCGCCCTCGTCACGGACCCAGCAACGCCCACAAGGCAAGGCAACAGCGCCTGTGACGACTCCACACCAGACCTCACCAGACGCTGCAGGTTGCAAACACAAACGCAGCTTTGTCGCAGCAGTACTTAACCACAACAGACAATGCCGCACAAGCTTGACTATAAACACGACACGCATCGAAACGGCGGCGGAAGCGGCTATAGCGTTAGCCATAGCCCAAACCAACGCATACTATATAATCAGCGATTCCCAGACGGCAGTACGCAACTTCGCGAACGGCCGTATCTCAGCTGAGGCGCTAAACATACGCATAAAAGGCAAACCAACAAGGGAAGGCAGGTGCGTCCAAATCCTATGGATACCAGCCCACGCCACCGACTCAACGGGAGAGGACAACCCTAACGCGGAGGCTCATAACGTAGCTCGAGGACTGACTTTCCGAGCTGCGATGAACGTAGACCCCTCGACAGGGCCCTCCGAAGTATGGGAATGGGAAGACAGATTGACCAGGTTCAGCGACATCACCAACCATTACAAGATGCAAAGATGCACTTATCCTCCACCCCATCCACAACTCACTAGATCGCAAGCTGTCCAGTGGCGACAACTACAAAGCAAATCCTACAAGAGCCCCATACTAATGTACGCTATTTATCCAGAAATATACACAACAGATAGATGTAAAGTGTGTGGCACCAGAGCCACGCTACAACACATGCTATGGGAATGCCAGGACTAATCAATGCGAGCGCAGCCTCCATCGACAGCCTCCGCGCGCGATGGCAGGCCGCGCTGCTCAGCTCAAACCTAGAAGACCAACTCTGGGCAGTCCAGCGGGCCAAGGAAGCCGCCGAGAGGCAAGAACTCTTGGCCGTAACCTCGGCGGGTGTCCCAGCCCACTAACTCGCCGGACGCGAATCGTTCTGATTCGAAATAAAGTTTTCTCACTCACTCATTGGTGAAGCTCGGTGAATTCCATCGCAGAAGTGTGATGTGTCGAGCAAGTGAGTGAAGTTGTCGCGCAGCATTAGTTCTTGACAGTAGTATAGGAAACCGCTGATGTTTTTGGCGAACCGAAGGCGCAGATTCATCTGCGCTGTCGTTGCCGACAATTTCGCAGTGGCTTGGAACTATTGAAATACAAAAGTGACAGTGCCCTGCTGTTCAAAGCTAGATTAGTTGTACATACCGTTTGGAAGTGGTCCACAAACTGCTGAGCGTGTTCTGTGAGTTATATCACACTATCCATATTGTGACAAATGCGAAAATTGCCTGTCCAAGGCTTTCGGTGTTAGGGACATTACGTGAGTGTTTGAGACTTGGACGGATTTAAGGTGAAAACAACCGAAACTGATGGCCGGATGATCGGTGGCCCAAAGTAAAGGAAGATATGCAGTGAAGCGAATTTTTGATTTTGACAAATCAGTTCAGTGTGTATTGTTGGATCTGGAGGACAATCCCGATTGCTGTCCCCCAGATATTGGGCCTTGCTGTTGAGTGCGGGAGTTGGCCGAGGTTGAGGAGGACTTTGAGATGAAAACTGGAGGTTTATTTACATTATTTACAGTAAAGATAAAAAAAAAAGAACAGTGATAAAGTCATTGCTGGCCGGCAGCAACTCGGACGCTGCGGCCCGTGGTAAGAAGCCCGAAAGAGATGAATGAAGGAATGCTTTCCAGCTGCTCCCGGTCTCTGGCTTTTAACCCCTTCGGTGTCTCGAGGTCACGTCCTGTTCGGCCAATCGTCGAGCCAGCTCAGGTGTCGTCATTTTCGTCCAATGGTAGGCGCCCGTGCGAGTGTAAGTCACACTCGGCTTGGAGGGTCGCTCCATGGGCTCCACTTGTCCGAGGGCTTACTTCTCTGCGCTATTGCCTTCCTGGTCTGCAACTGCTTTCACAAAGGCGGATGGGAGGCTTGCTGCCAGGGCTTCACGGTGCATTACAGCGTCGTTGCCTCGCGGCTTGCAAGCGCTCAGCGGAGGCAGGTGGTTTGTACTCGAGCGACCTTTCAGAGCCGCAAAGCAGCTTGGCTCAGGACCCACGTTACCTGGAACCGTGCCAGGCTTCCGTTTCATGTTCAGGAAGAGTCAAGCAGTGGGACAATAGCTCCGCATAAAGGGGCACGAGATGGGGGACGCCAACTTGTTTGGATGTGCTGCGCCTCGGGAACGTGGTAGATGTGCTTCTGCGCTCCTTAGTTAAGTGTGACGCGATTCGATGTGCTCTGGTGAACTCGAAGGAGACTCAGGAAAAGGTCTCGTATCTAACAGCTCCTCCTCGCCCCGGAAGTTCGGAATGGCCGGTGAAATCGATTCGCTGGCCATGAGGAACGCTGAAAGAACATGTAGGGTGAAGAGTTAGATGGGTGACGAGCCTCGTTTGACGAACTTCGGGATCCTGGGCCCTGGAGAAAGTACGTCAAACAAACAAAACAACATAGCGCTGCACCACGTGCAAGCGCAGGCTCTTCACCCCTAACTCGCCAGGTCAAACTGAACCCTGAGATTTTCATTCCATAATTTTGATAAAGCAGTTCCAACCACCTTTCTAAACTGCTGTTGATATCTCCTCGAATGCCGACAAGGCCAGAGTGATATTGTTGTTGCAAAACAAAGTGTCGTTGTCGTTGCAAGCAATTAATGAAAACAGCCGAACATAACTTGAACGGCCTAACTTCACGAACAGCCTGTTCTTACCCTATCGCAGTGGCGTACTTATCGCACGTACCGGTGCCACTGAACAGTCTGGTCAACTCCACAAGTACGTAATCACAATCGCGCTAGCATTGTGGTCACTATTCAGAACGCGTACTTGCGTCGTAGGCAAACGTTCCATTACGCTTACACATGTTTCTTCCTTTAGTCCATACAGGACACATACCTTAAACAAACAATTAAACTTGCGTAACTTACGCACTCTGCAGAACTCTTAAAATATTGCGTCTTTTAATAACTAGTTCCATGCACGCTAACTAGAGAAGTCAGAACGCGGCCGTCCGAGGGCTTACTTGTCTGCGGTACTGCGTTCCTGGTCTGCACCTGCAGTCACAAAGGTGGATGGGGTGTTGCTCCCAGGGCTTCACGGTGCATTACAGTCGTCGTTGCCTCGCGGCTTGCAAGTGCTCAGCGGGGGCAGGCGGATTGTTCTCGAACGACCTTTCAGAGCCGCAAAGCCTCTTTCCTAGTGACCCAGGTTACCTGGAACCGTGCCAGACTCCCGTTTTATGTTCAGGAAGAGTCAAGCAGTTTGACAATAGCTCCACATAAAGGGGCACGAGATGGGGGACGCCAACTTGTTTGGATGTGCTGCGCCTCGGGAACGTGGTAGATGTGCTTCTGCACTCCTTAATTAGGTGTGACGCGATTCGATGTGGTCAGGTGATCTCGAAGGAGGCTCAGGAAAAGGTCTCGTATCTAACAGTATATAACGATGGTATATACGGATTCACGTGAAAGGCAAGAATAATTACCTTGCTGGCTTGTGCCGCTACCTCCTTTCGAAAAGGATGCATATGTAATAATAATAATAATAATAATAATAATAATCACCATGAGATAGTGAAAACCATTGCGACGGAAGCTAATGGAAAGGTATGGACATCGTATCCTCGCTGTACCTAGGGTGACGGCTGCTGCTGCGCTGCCGCTGTCAAGCCGAACACGCACGCCATAAAGAGAAACTGTCCTTAGGACACTCAGCGTTACATCGCAAACTATCCCTCTGCAGTCCTTTGTACACAGCGAAAAATTTCGCTAGTTTGAAGCCATGCGATAGCCATTGTTGTGACGCCTGTTTCTCGAAGCTCGACCGGCGTTACTTATTGGGTAGCGTGGCGTTGTCGGCAGGCTCCAGGCGTCCGGTAGACCATGGCGATCAGGCAGGGACGAGGCGATTTCTAGTGCGAAACTTGCACGGTTTATTCAATGGTTGGAGAAAAATAAGAAGAGAATGAAGTGAAAAAGTACATTGTGGATCCCCTTAAATAGGCCCACTAAAATTGTAGGAAGGAAGGAAGGAAATCAACTTTATTCAAGGTCCTGCAGGCCACGAGAGCTTTGGGTTCTCATGGAGTGGGCGTCTCCCACGACGGAACCGGGAGGTTGAGTTTCCTAGCGGCGTCGAGGGCCTGCTGGACGCCCCAGAGTTGGCGAGCGAGTTCTTCGCTCCGGATTGCTTTTTCAAACTTGCGCTTGTCTGGTTCGGAGTTTATGTGAACTTGCGAGCACGGCCAGAGTAAATGATATACGTCAAGGGATGTATTGCAATAAGTGCAATAAGACTTGTCGTAGAGCTCAGGCATGTAATGGTGTAGTCTGTTTTGCGTGGGGTATGTGTCTGTTTGTAGCATTCTGAGTGTAACAGCTTGAGCTCGAGTGAGCGTGCGGTGTGGCGTGATATACTCTCTACGTTGTAGGCATTAGTGTTTAGTGATTTCATTGTATGTAGTGGGAGCGTCCTTATTCTCCGAGAGGTCGGGCACACGAGGCTGCGCGCGCGCTTACAGACCGCGCGGCTTCACCCGACCGCTCGGAGAATAAGGACGCCCTCACTACATACAATGAAATCCCTAAACACTACTACCTACAACGTAGGGAGTATATCACGCCACACCGCACGCTCACTCGAGCTCAAGCGGTTACACTCAGAATGCTACAGACACCACACACCCCACACTTAGGACCAAATATCGGCGACGCACACGGGCACGTCGCCGATCTTTGGTCCTAAGTGTGCCGGGAACCAGTATATGACGTGGTTCTTAATCTCTTTCTTTGTAACAATTCTGAGATCCTGTGCGCAGACCGTGCCCTTTTGGAAAGCTCTGATAGCGGCTGTGGAGTCGCTGTAGATATGGGAAAGATTGCCGTCGGTGAGCGCAGCAGCGATCGCAACGTGTTCGGCTTGTTCAGGCTTCCTTGCAATTACCGTGGCTGCATATCTTGGATCCGCGGCCGTCCACAACCGCTACTGCGAAAGCTTTGTTTGCCGCGTGTGCCGCCGCGTCCACAAAAGCTGAGCGTTCGCTGTTCGCCAAGGCTTGGTTAAGGAGGAATTCTCCTCTCGCTTGTCGTCTGCCCCTGTTGTTTTCGGGGTGTACGTTTCTGGGTACAGGTCGGACCGTGATCTTGGCGCGGATGTCCTGTGGGAGGTCCGCAAAGTCTTTTTCTATGTCTCCTTGAGCAAAGCCTAGCTTCCCTAGGATCGTGCGCCCCGGAGGCGTCGTCGAAAGCCTAGCAAGCTGGGCGCTTTGCTGGGCTTCGGCAATTTCTTCCAGGGTGTTGTGCATGCCCAGGTGCCCCAGCTTCTCGTTGCTGGTGCTGGTTGGAATGCCGAGGGCTTGCATGGTAACCTTTCTGAATTGTACATTAAGTCTGTCTCTTTCGGATCGTGACTAATTGAGCATTGCCGCAACGTATACGAAGTGACAGGTGACGAACGCGTGTATGAGTTTGATGAGATTATGTTCCTTGAGGCCCCTGTGTCTGTTGGCAATTCTTCTGATGAGCCCGATAGCGTTGTTGGTTTTGGTGACGAGCTTCTGAACCGTAGAGACATTGACGTCTTTAGTCTCTACGATCATACCCAGGACTCTGATTTTGTCGAGGCACGTATGGCGTGTCCCGAATTGGTTCTTACGGTAATTTCGTGATTATAAAAGAAGTCTGACGAGTATGGCCTGCGGCCCTTCTGCGTGGGTCCGCGTACGAGCAGCTCCGACTTGATAGGCGAGCATCTGAGTCCTGCGGGAATTAGAAATTCTTCTATGGTGTTCACTGCTTCTTGCAAGATGTCCTGCACCATGCCCAGGGTTCCTTTGGAGACCCACACGCTGATGTCATCTGCGTATACGGTGTGCTCGAGCCCGTGGATCTGTCCGAGTTTCTCAGCAAGTCCCGCAATGGCAAGGTTGAAAAGCATAGGGGAGATGACCGAGCCTGGGGGGATGTCCCTGCTCCCCAGCGAGAGTGTCTCCATGCAGAGGTCGGCAAATCGGGGCGTAGCCGTCCTGTTATCCAAGAATGACTTGACGTACGCGTGGAATCTAGCTCCGAGGTTGAGTTCGGAAATGGTGTCCACAATGTATTGGTGAGAGAGGTTATCGAACGCTTTATCGAGATCCAACACGAGAATGGCCTTGGCGTTTCTAATGGGGTCATCAATGATTTGGTGCTTGATTAAAATCGTGGTGTCTTGAGTTGATAGACCTGGTCTAAATCCGATGAGGGTGTGTGGTAACAGTCCCTTGTTTTCGAGGAGTCTGGAGATTCTGTTCTGAATGGCGTGTTCCGCCGCCTTACCCACGCACGACGTGAGTGATATGGGTCTGAAGTTCTCGACTCCCGAGGGCTTGTTGGGCTTTGGGATGAGAACCGTGGTGGCGTTCTTCGATTCCGGTGGGACCCTGCCGGAAGCCCAGACCTGATTGATTCGATCCGCTAGGAATCGGACGGAGTCTTCATCCAAGTTACGAAGGGCCTTGTTACTAATACCGTCCGGACCTGGGGCCGATGTGCCATTCAGGTTTTGGAGGACGGTCCTGATTTCTTCCAGGGTGAAGGGTTCATCGAGGTCGGGGTTGTCCGCTCCCGTGTACGGGGAACCGGGTGCCTCGGCCTCGTTTTCGTGGCTGCTCGAGAGTGGCTTGTATCTTTCGGCAAGTCTTGCCATAAATTCCTGCTCGTTAGAGTTTTTGAGTTCGCGTTTCGCTATCTTGTCAGCCACCTTGGTCTGGGAGGTCCTGGTTTGACCTTTGTTGTGAAGGTGTTTGAGCAGGGTCCAGGTTTTTCCCGATGTCATGCTGCCATCGGCCCTTGCACATACTTCGTCCCATTGTTGGTTGGAGAGTACCACACAGTGGTGCTCAATGTCCTTGTTCAGTAGTGCGATCTTTTTCCTAAGTCTTCTATTTAGTCTCTGGGTACGCCATCTCCGCAGTATGGATCTTTTCGCTTCCAGCATGTGAGCGAGCTTAGCGTCCATTCCGATTGTCTGGACATCTGTTTCTATTTCTTTCGTCGCGTTGCGGGCATCCTCCTTGAGTTCTTGCGTCCACTGTTCTAGTGTAGCGGGCTTATCAGTACGTTCCTTTCTTACCTGTCTAAACTAAAGTCCCTTAAACTTCGTAAAGTAGTGCCACGCTTTGAAGAATGCGGCCTCCTCCTCGCGCGCTCTGGCCGAGGCCGACGCCGCGTGGGCCTTCGCGCCGTGCATCAGCGCCATTTTTGCTCGAGAAGCGTCTACGGAGTGGCGAGGAGCGCATGTTGGCGCAGTTGCTACGCTCGAGCAGTGTAGGCGGCGCCACGGTCGAGGAGGGAGCGTGAAAGATAGGAAAAACGAGGAGGAGTGAAGGCGGAGGAGGAGAGTGTCGCTACTTTACGAAGTTTAAGAGGTTTTAGTCTAAACGCATCCCGATCCGTGTATCTCCACTTTCGTAGTGGTTTCAAGGCGATTGCTATTGACGTTTCCACAATGTAATGGTCGCTGCCGAGGTCATCGCCGGTATTATGCCAGGTGGGCACGGCGGACGCGGACTGGCAATGACGCTAACCAGGACTCTGTTCTGCGTTCTGCAGGGCATTTTCCAGATCGGCACATCTACGGCAACGAGCGGCTACACGTGCCGGGATAGAAGCGATATCGCCGACGTCTATCAACTTCGTCCGGATAACACTGTTGGCCAGATGACACCATGGTTATTTCCTGGAGACCTGGCTCCACTAGCAACACCATCTGGCAGTCGCGGGGTGACGTCACCTGAGAACACCACTATAATAGAAGCACCTCACCGGTTCATCTTCTGTGGGCACGGCGGACACGGACTGGCAATGACGCTAACCAGGACTCTGTTCTGCGTTCTGCAGGTTAGTCCTTACAATGCTTTTTTACGGACTGATTGTCGTAGCATTTTTGTCCTGCCGTGCCCACAGAAGTCTTTAGACCTTGGCTATGAATGTCTTCATGTGTGCAAGTTGCTTCTCTGTGGGGACATTGAATCAAACCCAGGCCACACGCAGAAGGAATTGTTTGAAGAGTTGCTTCAGGGTCAAACTGCTATCCGTAACGATATTTCAGAAATGAAAGTCCAACTGTCTAACATAGAAATATTGATAGATAACCTTCAACAGACGTACACTCAACTTGACAAAAGGTTATCTGAATCTTCTCCGATAGAAGGGGATCAGGTTCAAACTTCTATAAAGTCTATAGAAAATGTTATTGGCTTCCAGTCAAAGAAACTAACTGATCTCAAAGACAAAAATAGGCGGTCAAACGTAATTATTCATGGCGTTTCTGATTGTGACGACGAAACGGAAGCAGCCCTCAAAGAAAAAGTTCTCACCGAGGTAATGAGGGATAAGCTGCAAGTACAGTGCAAATCAATCGGCCGCATTCACAGGCTCGGCCGACAAGGCAGCAAACGACCGGTCATCATCTATCTGCAAGATTTTAATGAAAAGAAACTTATATTTGAAAACTGCAGCAAGCTAAAAAATTCAGGCATGTCTGTACAAAATGATTACTCGCAAGCAACGCTAAAAAAACGGAAGCTTCTGTGGGAAAGCGCGAAAGATGAGAAACTGCAGGGTAAAAAAGTACGCCTACTTCATGATAAACTTAGGGTCAATAAAGATTTGTTCTTTTGGGATGAGGCAAAAAACATGCGCGTCAAGATAAACAATCAACGCTCTCAGCAGCCCGAGCCTTGACGCCTTTCCAAAGAATGTGACAAGCACTTGCGCATAATCACCCTAAATGCTCGTAGAGTAGTAAACAAAACGGGACCCCTTTAGGTTTCTTTACTAGAACATGACCTACATATTGCCGTCATAACCGAGACGTGGCTGCGGACTCAAATAGCCGACGAGGATGTCTTCCCTAATTGTTACTAAGTTTTTCGTAGGGATCGGCCTTTCAGGGGAGGCGGCGTTGCAGTTCTAATTAAAGACCACATACAGGCTGTTCTTTTGGAGGAAATTCCCGGCCTTGAATGTTTGTGCATAAAGATCTCATGCTGGGGCCATACCTTCATTCTGTTTGCCATTTACAGACCTCCTGATGCATCAGCCGATTATCTGTTAAAACTGGAAGAACACATGTCTCGGTTCCAGAGAAACAAATTGCTACTTATTGGTGACCTAAACCTGGCAGGCGTTAATTGGGAGCGTTTTGATTACCTTCCTCAAAACAGCAATAATTTAAACAGTGTACTTAACATAATGTTAACACATGACCTAATTCAAGTAGTTCAGGAACCGACACGTGTACAAGCAACTAGCAAATCTGTACTGGATTTGGTATTTTTGCCAAGAGGATTACCTGATTACACTATTGAAGTTGTGGAAGGCATCTCTGACCACCTGCTTGTCAGTGTTCACTCACTCATTCTCGCTTGTACTCTATCTAATAACACTGTGAAACATTGTTCTTTCAAAGATTACTCACGTGCAGATGATGCATCCACTATAGAACATTTGGAAACATGCCTTATCGATTTTAATGATACTGATTTGTACACACTTTGGCGCCGTTTTAAAGATATGTGCCACTACTGTATAGATAAGTTTGTGCCGAGCAAACACAAATTTGTTCGTAGACAAACGCCGTGGATGAGGCGTGAAATAATCCACTTAAAGCGAAAGATAAAAAGGTTAAAGAAACAGCGCTTGCATTTAGGTCATTTAAAGGATTTTAAAGAAGGTCTTGCACGTGCAGTACACTCCTCGAAAGAACATTATTTTAATACAGTGCCGCCAAATTTCATTGTAGAGGAACCAAAAAAGTTTTGGAATTATATAAGTGAAAAAAAGAAACCGGTGTCGCAAATTTTGGTTGATGGTTCTGTGGTTACCGATCACGGGGATATTGCGCACCACTTCAATGACTACTTTCACAGTGTGTTTTCTAAATCCGGTGCTTGTCCATCCAATGACGCAGTGCTTCACCCCTGTGATGTAAATTTTATTTCATACCCTGGCGTAGTTTCTATGTTACTAAATTTAAAAACTAAATCATCATGTGGCCCCGACAACGTTCCTAACGTGTTTCTGAAGAGCTATGCGGAATCTGTTGCAAAGTTTCTAGTTATTTTATTTTGTATTTCATTACTTCATGGACAATTACCGAGCGACTGGAAGATAGCCAGGGTTGTGCCAATACACAAGAAAGGTGACCGCACATTATTACAAAATTATCGTCCAATATCACTTACATCATCATGTTGTAAACTAATCGAACATATTATTGCCAACCAGATTAATGAATTTTCAGGTGCACCCGCAGTCCTCTCTAATTTCCAGCACGGGTTTAGAAAAGGATGCTCAACAATTACACAATTAGTGAGAGTAATACATTCACTCGCTTCATGTCTCGATAGGAACGGGCAGATTGATGCAATATTTATTGACTTCAGTAAAGCTTTCGATAGAGTTCCCCATGACAAACTAATTTTAAAACTCAGACGCATCGGCCTCCCAGAAATTTTAATCATATGGATATCAAACTATTTAACCAATCGCTACGAATTTGTAGCAGTTAATGAGGATTGCCTTCCGGTCGGCTCTGGCGTGCCCCAAGGAAGTGTGCTGGGGTCATTATTGTTTTTATTATATATTACTGACATTACTGCTGAACTTGATCCGACTGTCCAAATCAGGCTGTTTGCGGATGATTGTGTGCTTTTTCAAGAAATAACTTCAATTAACGACCAAATCCATCTTAACTCCTCCCTTGCTAAGATTTTTGAATGGTGTGAAAGGTGGGACATGAAACTTAACACTGATAAGACCGTCTTTCTTCGCTTCTCTCGCAAAAAAGCTCCGCTTTCTTTTAACTACAGGCTAGGTTTGTCACCTTTGCTGGAAGAGACTAAATATAAGTATTTGGGTGTCACACTTACTAATACTTCATCATGGAATTTACATATAAATAACATCTGTTCTTCCGCATTCCGTAAACTGTACTTTTTAAGACATAAGCTTAGAAATTCTTCCCCTAGCGTAACATTACTTGCTTACAATTCACTAATTAAGACATAAGCTTAGAAATTCTCCCCCTAGCGTAAAATTACTTGGTTACAATTTACTAATTAGACCTAAACTTGAATATACATGCGTTGTCTGGGACCCATTTAATAAACACAATATCACCCGCCTAAAGAAGGTACAGAGAAAAGCTGTAAGGTTTATTTACTCTAAATTTCTCCCGTATGACTCACCCTCTGAATTAATGCAGATTAACGGTATCCAATGTCTTGAACAACGAAGAAAAATTTACGTTTGCAATTTCTTTTCTTGCTTTGGAATCAAGATCTAGCTATTAACCATTCTCCATATCTGTCGCTTTCAACGTCAAGGCATACACGCCACCATCATCCTAATTCCCTGACGCCGTATTTTGCGCGAACAGATTTATTCAAGTTTTCATTTTTCCCTCGCACTGTAACCGACTGGAATGATTCCTTATTGCCTTTCGCCACACTTTGATGTTTTTTTTTGTTATTATTGTTTATTGTTTTGTTGCCATTTAACCCACCCTGCTTGGATCTGTACAAGGTTTGCAGTATAGAAGAAAGAAGAAGGTGGCCCCCTCGGTGTTGAGGACGAACGTGAGGTCTGGGGTGGTGTCCCTCGAGACCGAGTTGCCCAACCTGGTGGGGAAGAGCGCGGACGTGATCAGGTTGAGGTCCATCTCTTCCGCATCGTTGGAAAGATTTCCACCTTTGGCGCTGGTGATGCCGTAGACCCATTCTACGTTTGGGGCGTTGAAATCTCCGGCAATAATCAGCGGGTTGTGCCCGGCTTTGTCCCTGGCCTTCTTCAACTGTCTTCTGAAACTTTGCGTTCTGTGGTTCGGGCTGATGTACGTGTTGAGTGCTAGTATGCTTCTGGCCTTTTTGCCTTTGGGAAAGACTTCGATGAACAAGTGCTCGCATTTGCTGTCCGGATTACTTCTGTCAATTTCGGCCCACGCGAGCCTGTTACTGACAAACGTCGCTACGCCGCCGCAGGCTTCTGTGGGTGGAACGGCAATTGTTTCATATCCCGGAAGTGTGGGTGTGTCGGTGTTGGTCTCTTGAATGGATATGATGTCCGGCTTGTCTGTAGTGTGTCTGATGTGTTGTTGCAGGACAGATTTCTTGTTGCGGAACCCACGACAACTCCATTGCCAGATCATAAGCTTGCCTTGATTGTTCGTTTGCGCTTGGTGCCTTTCGGCTGGTTCTCGCTTATTTGCCTTCTCCATTTTTGCTTTCTACTATGGTTGCGGATTTTACCACCATTTTGGGTGTGACGATATCGCTTGTTGCAGAGTTCCTTCTGACCATGGGGGAGGCGGGGGAGTTGACCGGTGCTGTGGAGTGAGTAAAGACGGTTCTCTCGAGACCCTCGATCCTGGCGCCGAAGCCCTTCTCCATCACTTCTACCATGCTCGTTAAGCCGTCGACCGCCTCTACTAGTCTGTCATGCCCCTTCTTTAGTGACTCGACATCGAATTGGAGTTGACCTAGGGCACTAAGAATCTTGTCCAATTTACCGTCAATGTCCTTGGTAGGCGTGTCGCATTCCGTGGTCTTGGCCTTGCGTGTCTTGGTGGCTGGTGTGCCCGCGGGTGGGGTTTGACTAGTCGTTTCTGATTCCGCTACGCTGGAGGTATTCGGACTGGGTGAAGTGTCCATGTGCATGTCCTGTGTCTGTGCATTTGGTGTGCTGATTTGCGTTTTAAGCAATCTATTCTCGTTAGCCAGTTCTGTCATTGTGCGTCTGAGTTGAGCGTTTTCGTGCTCGAGTGCTTTGATTCTCTCTAAGATGTCTTTGTGTACATTATTCTCTTGCCGCGCTTGCGAGTTCACCTGAGATTGGTCCCTCAGTGGCCCGCAGTTAGTGGGCAGCGTCCCTGCCGTTGCGGAGGCCTGACATCCCGTTGTCGCCTTGACTCGCTGGGCCCAGCTGTAGGCTCCGACCGCGGGTGCAAAACGCAACCCCGAGGTGGAGCGACCCCGGCTCCCGGGTGTGCGGGAGCGGCTCCTGCGACCTATGCTGGCCCATCGGGATCCCGAGCTCCCTCTGGATCTGGAGCGTCCTCTGGGCTCGCGCTGTCCGTCTGGCTGCTGCGCCGCACCTGCGCCGTTCTGCCTTAAGAGACTCGTCGCTTTTTCTCGAAGTTTCCTGGTCGCAATGGCTGCCTGCTTGTTCTCAATTCTTCGCTTGCGTACCACGTACAGAACCTGGTATCTGTTCTTGCATTCCTTGCTGGCCGTGGGGTGTTTCTCGCCGCACAGCGCGCAAGAGACCTCTTCACAAGCGTGATCTGCTCCGGGGTCTGGAATGCCGCAGTCCCTGCAAGTCTGCTTCTCCGGTGTGGGGCATACGTCTCCTCGGCGCCCTAGTTTGCCTCAAGCCTGACATATGGCGATCTGCTTCCTGTAGAGCGAGCATTCTACCCATGCAGAGAGAGAGAGAGAGAGAGAGAGTTTAATGGAAGCTGATGATGTCAGCCCTCTTTCATGCAGGGCATCCTATATATACTTGAGGTGTTCGAGATGACACGAAAAAAAGAATACAGGCAGAGCAGAAGAGAGAGAAAGAAAAAAAATTGTATCTAGAAGCTCGTCAGGGAGTATATCTGAAAAATGCGTAAGCATTTAGTATAGTAACGACGTGGCGCTGAGTGGTCGTGCGCTAATGTGTTTGTACAATTGCGAGAACGACCGTGAAAGAGTCGTGAAACGGAGAATGTTTCAACACCAAACTGCTATGTGAGACCTGCACGAGATGACGTATAGAAGAGGCGAGTAGAAGCAATGCTCACTCGTGCTATATTGGCAGCGAGCTCCACCACTGGAAAAAGCTGGGGCCACCGTCGGCGTGACGTGGCATGAGGGATCACGTGGACACAGCGGCCACGTCGGCTGCTTTGGAAGCGCCGAAGCGAGATGAAAACGAAATTTTTAAGTCCCACCTGCGCCGCGCTTCTGATTAAGTGGTGAGGCTTTACCGCCTTGGGTGTCAACTTGACATCTGAAACTACTATAATAGGTAGTGGCTGCCTTTGGAGGCGTGCAGCATGGTAGGCTACTGCTCGGTGCAGCAGTGCCGGACGTACGCAACGGAGCCCAGTGTCAGCCTTATTCACATATAGTCGCTGGGCAAGGAGCTGCGTGAAGCTTGGCTTGCGAAACTTAGAACCGGCAGACAGCCATCGGCTACAACTCGGGTATGCAGCAAGCACAAACGCGAGGAAGATTTCTGCTATGGCGCCGGGACTGCGCGATGTGCGGTGAGCACCAGAAAACGCGCACTGAGACGCTCGCCCGCGCCCGCTGCCCGGCTAATGTCAGGACGGTTTGGTCTGTGAACTTGTTGATGCTAGATACTGGCAAGTTCACTGGAACGGAAAGAGAGCGTTAAGACGCACATTAAAGAAAGGCATGGCATATGGTCATGTTTGTGTCGAGAATTAATGCACTGGATTACAAAAAAACAAGCAGAGGGAAATCGCACGCTGAGAAGACCAATAAACATACTGTGCGACGCAACTTGAGGAATAATATTGAAATGTCCAAGAATTTAGAAGACAAAAAAAGATTGAATCTTCGCGACGGCACATCACAGTTGCCGTAGGCGTCGAAGTCTCTATAACGAAATTATTTTTGAACAGTTCTGATAGCGTCCACGCAACAATGGTTGCTAGCGTACTGTCAAATGCTCATATGCTGCGGCCTAAAGCTCACGGTACGGTGCGAAAGCGCGTTCACAGCGAAAGCAAAACTTTGTGCGCGTACATGTATGCAGACGCGCAGTCGGTCGCTGCGAACCCGTGCGATCACTGGATTGAGGCTTCATTCTGTTATGCCCCATTTGGTTATACAGACAGCCCACTATAAGAACATATTTCACATAGTTTACTTTCAGCGTTTGCTTACCTTTCACGCAAGGAGCCGGTTCGGGAGACTCCATCGCGGCGACCGCGCGTAGTGGCGTTCGCTGTACGTATTCGGTAAAGAGATAGCGTCTGTAAACGATTCTGTGCTTTAAGTTTGCCCAAGATTATTGTATCGACAGTCAAAAACTTCCCTCGATTTGAGAGTACCTACATAAATGTCCACGAGGACTGCCGCGTAGTGTTTTTATTGAGCGCCGTAAGCGAAACCTATATGAGGAGCGCGCCGCGTGATCCCTCATACTAAGGGAGGCACTTCCGACAGATGGAGACTCCGTAACTCCTCGCCCCCAATAGAGAGCCCGCAGCGGATGCAGACGTGGGGCGAAATGACACGGGAGATGTAGGAAATGAAGGAAATGTACACTCTAAGAAAAGTTTACACCCTTTGGAGTGTATATTTGCCACGCAACGATAATCGTCATCTGTCTTGCCCGCATTTCCTTTCTTTAAAACGCTGCGCTCGTTACTTTCCTGTCGGGAATGCCAGGTCATGCTGATTACGCGCATTCCGTTCGTTACTGGAAAGTACCGGGCTCGCCACGCTAAAGAAAGGAAATGCGGACAAGACAGATGACGATTATTGTTGTGTGGCAAATATACACCCCAAAGAGTGCAACTGTTTTTAGAGTGTAGCTTTCCCTGGAACGTCGGTATCGGGCAGCGTCTGTACGGCGTCTTGTTTGTTGCGTTCGGCAGTGCGTTGCTGTAGTACACCGCTCTGCGCCGCGTCGTCCATTTGTTTCTGGTGTAATCTGTATTCACGCTGATACTCCGCATTCCTGCGTTTCCGTTCTTCTTCACTAAGCGGTTGCGGTCGTCTTGGCGCCGCCATTACGGCAAATGCGACGGCGCTGCGGCGTCACAAACTGCTGCGGAAGGCGGCGCAATGTTAACTGATGAGGAAAGCAAACTACTGCAGGTGGCGGTGCGCCAGGTGCGCCGATGACGTTTCGATCCGAAGCCAAGGCTGCTCCACATTTCTGGTGGCTTGAGCCATATCCGTAGGCACCAAACCAAACCAAACTTGAAAGCCATCGTCTTACGCAAAGAAGGGACGGACAGACAGTTTTCTCGTTGGGTAACCATAGAGATGCCTACGCATTTAAGACAAGTAACTAGGATTATATAAAGAAATAGATTCCAGATGAGTAACAACTGTTCAAAGGATGTCTACAAGACCTAACTCGCGTATAAGATGATGCAATTAGATCTGTATAGGACGATCCCAAAGGCTGTGTTGTCAAAGGTGGTGACTTGGTGGGCCGATCCTGACACCAGTGCACGATATATGGCTCCTTGCAAGGATTTTAATGCGGTTTGTAACTCCGTCCGATCCACAGTGCTGCCGAAGTCGTGGGTGGACCGATCCCAATAATAATCTCGTATTGGGGTCGCTCAGGTGTAGCATGTGGACCTAAGCTGCTTTGAATCTTTCTCAGTGTTTGGCTATCACGCAGCTGAGGTGCGCGAGGGAGAGCACGAGGAACAGCGGCGATGTTAGCGCGGAAGAGTTCAAAGATCAACCACTTGCGTAGTTCCGCCGGTTCGCACGTCATAAACGGATTACGTATATAATTCAGTACGACCCCAAAAGACATGTTCTAACGCATATCGAACGCAGTCGAATTGAATGGTGAAATCGATTGTTCCGTTGCAGAGGCTGCTTTTAGAGGCGTTACACTTCAAGTGTTACGTGTCGCACTTGTTAATAAACCCATCCACCTGCACCTTCAATTATAGCTATACAACACACGCGACCACCACTCGCGTCTCTAGCGGCTCTAGCGGCAGCGGAGGGCTACCGATCCAACAGGTCCTTAACCATACTCACAGACTCCCAAGCAGCATGCCGCAACTACCTAAACGGCAGAATCAGCCACAGCGCGCTCCGCATCCTCCGCTCAAGTGGCAACACCGTCAACAACCAGGCCAAACACACGATAGTTTGGGTGCCGGGACATACCGACATTACGGGAAATCAGGAGGCGGATAGGATAGCTCGAGGGCACGCAACAAACCGAGCATCCAACAATCCCGACCCCGCTGAGGAACCCGAGCCGGTAGCCCAAAGCTATTCAGAGATATTAAACTACTACAGAGGCATCAGACGAAAATACCCGCCCCCTCACAAACAACTAAATAGAGAAGACGCCGTAGCATGGCGGCAGCTACAAACGGGAACATTCCCGTGCCTAAACATGCTAAGTAAGATCTACCCCACGCAGTACGAGAGCAAGTGCTCATGGTGTGGAGACAAACCAACCCTATACCATACCACATGGGCTTGCCAGAAAATAGATGGGCTAGCCATAATAAAAAACCCGAGTGCGGAACAGTGGGAGAGGATGCTATCCAGCGACATCCTGAAAGTCCAACAAGGACTAGTAAGGCGTGCACGCAGGGCAGCTACCCTCAGCGGAGCCCTGGACTAGGGTAACCGACCCTGGAGAGAAGATGGAAGACTCCATCTGAAGCCGCAAAAATCACTGCAAAATAGAGAAAATAAACGTTTTTCATCATCATCATCATCGCGTCTCGGTATTGAGAGTGGGGTGAAATCGTTCCAGAAGCTTCGCGTCCACCGATTCCTAAAATGCGCGTGATCTGCGTAACCTTTAAATGACTTATTGACGCTTCGCTTAGACGATTAAACGTTGTATTACCATAATTTAGTTGCCTGTATAATTAACTGTTACTGGAATTTCCTGCAACACATATCCATGCACGTACGCTTAAACCACTAAGCAAAAAAGAAAAAAAAAGAGCAAAGAAAACATTTGATCTTCCGGGTGAAACCTCAGGCTCAGCACAAGTCACCAAGTAAAACAGCCGAAGGGAAAAGTCAACTGTACGATGTATAAGACAGCGCTTTACATTGATTCAAGCCGCATCTGTCTCACTAACGCAAAAAAAAAAAAAAGAAATCTGGCGTCCGATTCACAACCACACAGTTGCGGAGGAGACCCTTAGTGCCGTGCACAGACTCATTGCATGCAGACAGTGTGATTCTCTCTTTTGCGAGCGCGGTGTCGAGACAAAGATTTAATATGTATATTTCAATAGGCGAAAACTGAATGCAGTTCTTGAGCTCTCTCAACCAAGAACTGAACGTAATGAGGAAATACGGAACCTGCCCTCGTGTGAGACTTAGCCGACTCAAAAGCGTTCTGCAAATGTAATATCTCCAATCACGCAATACATGTACAAGGAGCGATGGAACCGATTAACTAGCGCCTGCAATGCGGACTCAGACCGTCGCAGCAAGTGCGCTCTCGGTACGGCAGCAAAGCATTTGATTAGATCTGCAGAGAGAGAGAGAGACGAAGAGGGAGAGGTAGGTAAGCTCGTACGCTGCTCTTTGTATTTCTTGACGCCGGGGATCGCTTCTTCGAGTGATATCGTGTCTCGAAACCGTGAAAAGCGCTTGCGTTACCAATACATAGCGCTAACCCGTTCGTCCTAAGACACTCTCCAGCAAAAGTTCGACCGCAAGAACTTATTGAAAATAATATAGTGCACGAAAAAAAAAAAAAAAGTGAACTCACGACACTACACTTCGAATGTAACGTGCAGCGTAGGGAATAAGAAAAAGCTCCAGCTCCCCAGTTCTCGCATTTGGCAGCACAATTGTCTGTGAGTGAAAACACAACCGCACAGGGACACATTGACAGGACGTGCTACCCTATCAGTTAATCCTCGTGCGTTTGTGGTTTCTACACGCCAACAATTATGCTATCGAATATGCACCAACTAGCCCACCAAGGAGTTCCAATGCTCCCATGCTTAAACGAAAAAAAAAAGTAATATTAAGGAACAAAGGAAAACAACAGTAAAAGTTTGCGGTTACCACTTGAAACGTTTCTAATGCAAACTTTGCCATCATCGTTTTATAGAGCCACGCATCTTATTTTTTTTCTATTTTCTCGTTTAAAGAAATAAAATAAATTCAGAACGGACAGGCCTTGGCCAAACCCGATTAAAGGAATATATGTGCGCCGATTGGCTGAGATGTTGAGTGAATAAAACAAACGCCCAACACGGACGATATGCCAAAACTCAATATTATAAGCTCAGCCGGAATCTTTCGACTTCCCGTTCAAATCTACCTCCCCCCCCTTTTTTTCCCCCAATAAGGGATAACGCTGTTGCTTTCTTTGGCCACGACAAACGTTGGCCGTTTTTGTTTGTTTAGTCTAGTTCCTCAAGGCTGGTCGAACGCACGCGGTGCAGCGAACACTTCGCAGCGATTAAAAGCTTGTCGCCACACGTGGAGGATGCGAAGCGGCGACGATGACCCAGTTCTTCCTCTTCCCGATTCCTTTCAGCGAAGAAGCGGCTAAACAGTCGAAGAGGGGTGACCCGCGAGGCCACGACGCTTTCACGCCTGTCGCGGTGTTTGGACGTGCGCGAGAGATATCGCATCTTTTGACACATGGTCGTCGTCATCGACGGTTTCTTCTCCTTTGGACGAAGACGACGGAGGGAGACGGAAGGGCCGAAATAACAGATAGGGAAAACTAAAGAAGAAAGAGGGCAAAAAAAAAGGCGCGAGGCGGCGGAGAAAGCATGCGTGGTCGCATCATCTTCTCGCGCCTTCCTTGCGCAGAGTTTCACACACACACACACACACACCCGCCACCATGCAACTTCGGCAAAACGTTTGTCCTCCGTCGTCGTCGTCGTCTTCGTCCCGTTATTCTTGCGACAGCGTCGGCTTTCTTCCACCGATCCTGAATGCGTAGCTAAGGAAAGGAGAGGATGAAGTGGAGGAGAGAGATGAAGAGGCCACGAAAAGGGGGGAAAGAGAGAGAGAGAGAAGAGTCCCAAACGAAGAGAGCGCGACCTGACTTCGCACCATCTTTGCACGCTAGCGCGTGACTAAGCGGCTTACGCCCTCGTGGCAAGAGAGCGAGGTGGCGTTGGGGTCCGTTAATGTATGCGCAACGCGGGCCGGCCGAGGTGGTGGCGAACGCATTGCCCTGCACGGCATCTCGGAGTTGTTGCCGCGAGTTCCCCCGTCTTACTTTATTTCCTTCGACATTTTTTTCTTTCCCTGGCGAACGCGCCATCTGCATCGTCTTTGGCCACAGCGTGTCCTTCCCAGAGAAGACGTCTGTGTGATGACGAAGGCCTCCGACGCCGATCGTGAATGGCGGCGCCAAGCGCGCGCCGTTTACTTTGGTCGGGGATCAAGATGGATGGCGATGTCCTCGCAGATTAAATCCGTTGAGGCGGAAAGAATAAAAAAAAAAGCGTCTCGGCGCGGACCCGTCTGCCTAAATGTGGCCCCTTGACGGCGGTCCTCCTCCCCGCCCGCTCTTCTGCAGTTGTTGGCCGTTTAAACTCCCTTTTTCTCTTTCCCTTTCTTATTCTCTCTCGCGTCTCTGACTGAGCGCAGTTCTTCTAGACTTTAGGTTATCCCCCCTCCCCCCCCCCTAAAAAAAATATGCCCTCTAGATCGTCTGCTTTTTCTCCGTCTGGCGATTCTCGCGTTATCTTCTTCGTCGTGACCCGATTTCTCCCTTCTCGACTTTGTCAACCTTGAGAAACGGTTCACTGACGGGTGCTCGTGTGTGCAACCAGCTTTCACCTCGGTGCGGCATCACACCTTGCGCACACGGGCGCCCCGCTATAGCTGCTGCAGCCGCTGCAATGCGAAGCCATCACTGCGCGTGCACAATGGGGCGCCGACTCTTGCATGAGGCCACGCTTGATAGCTGCGTCGCGATCACGTACTGGAAGCTGTCGGCACGCGCAGTCCACGAGAAGTTGGCGTGCTGTATCTCAGATCCCGGCAAGCTGTAATATATTTCCGGACACTGTCGGCATCGGAGGAAACACCGAAGCCGACAGACTGGCTGTAGAGATGCAGATAAATCCTATCCTATCACACTAAAAATAAATTCATGGTGGCTGATGCCAAAATTTGAAAAATAAAAATAAAATAATAAGCAAAGCGATAACACACACACGTCTATAACTAGTTTCTGGATTCCATGCCGTTTCTATATATGAACACTCTCTTTCCACGCAGTTGACCCCCCATTCGCAGTTTCCGACCACTGCAGGTGCTGGCCGTGACGTGGGCTCGCTGATCCATTATCTAAGCTTGGAAGTGGCATGTACAGGTAGCTTTTTTTATATTGTATACCACGTTCAGCTGTGCCTTGTTGTGCATGCGCGCATTTTTGGGAGAACCTAGAACACGTTATCACAAGCTGTTTTAATTCTGCGCTGAAAATGTGTGCTTTGACATCATGAATCGATCGCCTTGATGATTATTTGCGTGTAGAAAAGTTTACTCATTGCAAAGACGAGCGTTACTGACCCTTAAAATTATATTATGGGGTTTTACGTGCCAAAACCACTTTCTGATTATGAGGCACGCCGTAGTGAAGGACTCCGGAAATTTTGACCACCTGGGGTTCTTTAACGTGCACCTAAATCTAAGCACACGGGCGTTTTCGCATTTCGCTTTCATCGAAATGCGGCCGCCGTGGCCGGGATTCGATCCCGCGACCTCGTGCTCAGCAGCCCAACACCATAGCCACTGAGCAACCACGGCGGGTTTACTGGGCCTTCAAAAATTTCTAAAAGTGAGCCATATTCGCGGAAACTGTTGAATAAAATGTGTAAATGTGATAAGCGCATTCTATGTCTTTTTTTTTTCCTGACTGGCCAATTCAATGCCTGAGTTGAGTTGAGTTGAGTTGTTGTAGGCTACTGGTGGGATTAGCCTTGCAGTTGCTGCCGGCAATTCAATGCCTGGTTTTATGTACCTTTATATGAATCAAATCCGTGCTTTCTTATGTGCCTTGATTTTTGTCTAGTTATGTGACTAGACGTTGAGCTTACTTTAGTGCACATATGTGATTGGGGCTTGTGTTATTATCATTTCATTACCTTTTTATTGTAATTTAGTCTTCTTTTTTAAATCTCTATGTGAAAAGGAGTAGCGGGCGCCAATTAAAGGCAACATCTCCTAAATACCATATAATAATAATAATAATAATAATAATAATAATAATAATAATAACAATAATAATAATAATAATAATAATAATAATAATAGTTGCTTGGGCCACGGAGCAGCGCGTCATTACGACGATCTGATCTAAGAACCTTAATGGTCAGCTTCAATGAAAGTGACATTAGCGCCTCCTTGTGCGTGCCTTTATTTAATTCGTCTTATTCGGTTTACGTCATCAATTACCCTCAATTTAATTGCAGATACTGCAGAACGTGCCGTTTTGTTGCCGTTTATTATTTTCCTGAAAGGGAAAATCGTCATCAAAGGGATGACAGGTTTCCCTTTGCGACAAATTGTGAGCGTACACTGTGTGACGTCGAACGTATTAGCGGGACGTTGCCACTGTGTAACACAATGAAACGCCTCCGCAGACTGCGTGACAGCGCCCATAGAAACAGTTCTGTATTGCATATGTGTGCGTTTATTTTCTTTTCTTTTCGTATTATTTTTCTCTCATATATGGCATTCCTTTCCCCTCCTGCGGTGCAGGGTAGCCAGTAGCCAACCGGAGAGAATCTCTGTTTAACTGTTTAACCTCCCTGTCTGTCTTTTCTTTCTCCCTATCACTATTTCTCTCCCTCTCGTTCATTAACCTTGCCCACCTTGCATGATTCGGCGGAACTGATTTGCTTCATTATTTTTCTATATTGACTGTTTAAGCATATTTGAAAAGTGTGCTCTATTGTCGCAGATATTTTCATATCACCTCAGTTTGTAATTTTTTGATCCCTGAACAATTTATTATTTCCACAGAAGGCGGTGATGTAATAGTTGTCAACATTTCCAACTTCGTCTGTAAATAAATCATTGATAGACATCATTTTATAAGGAATATTGAAAAAAGACAAACAAACAAGAGAGAGGTCACTGAAATCTGCAGTGGGTGGACAAAGGAACCCTCAGACCTAGGCTAACATATCGACAACAGGATAAGTTTTACGTACAAAAGCAATTGTCTTGTACACAAGGCCGTCTGTAGAAACGTTAGCTTCGGTGTGAGGCTTGTTTTGTTCGCCCAATATTGATCAGGTTTTTCTCAAGAATTTTGTGGGAAACATGCTTGAACATGTAGCCGCAAGTGTACAATGCATGCTCCACCTTGTGTTGAATATTGCGTATTAACAATGCATTATGCATGTGAACAGTGACTGAACCTACGGGCTGACGTATTGTTAATAGACGCAAAGAGTCTAAGCCAAGCTCGCTAGACCCAGCTTTGTTCAGCCTAGCTCTGTCTGGGCTAGCGGAATCCCAGTCACCGTCGGTCAATCTGTCATGTTACGCAGACGACATCTGCATCTGGAATTCAGGAGTAACTCGCCCGCAGGTTCGCGCAAGGTTATAAAAGACCCCAAAGCTGACGTCTGCTTATCTTCAGAGACAAGGCCTCGACGTCTCAACAGCAAAAACGCGCGTTATTCGCCTTCACCCGAAAATCGATGACAGGATACCCGGTGTCTATTAATGGCCAGCCTATATTGCGCAAGAGAACCCATCGATCTTTATGGACCATTGTCGACGGCTGCCTCTCGTGGAGTCCCCATGCGACCCACCTAAGGAAGAGACTCCTCTCGATCAGTCACCTTTTCAGAGCCATCACTGGAAAAACATGGGGACCTTCGGTTTGTTCTATGCCCCAAATGTACAAGGCGCTCTTCATCGGTTTCTTGCGTTACAGCAGTACCGTGCTGTCAAACACCTGGAAGACAAATCTCAGGCTGCACGCAAGCCCAAGCGCTTGAACATGTCTTGGTTTGCCGCAATGCGCCTCAACAGCCTCAACAGTTGCCGCCGCCAGGGATCATCCCATCAGTACATATATAGCCACCCACACGCTTTGAAATCTTGTCTGACACCTTTTTCAGCTCGAGCCTGACTGAACCAGCCTTGCTTCTCTTTCAGAAAGTAGAGCAAACGCAACATTTTCGACAATTGTAGCTTCCTATACCGATCCTCTCTTCCATCCAATTTGATTCCTGCAGCAAGATCACCTTGTCCTTTGTGGTGTCTCCGGCAAGCACAAGAAGTCCGACTTACCAACTTGTGCCCTGAATCAAGCCGCTCTACATCTACTGCATGATTCCAATCGAGTTCACATCGAACCGTTGCCAAATGTGAGGGATGCTGAGGCCGTGTTCTGCAGAATTACCTGCAACAACACTGCCATAATTGTAGGCTGCGTTTACCGAAGTCCTGACTCGGACGAAAGCGTCATAAAGAACATACATGAGTTTCTGCAGTGCCACGCTCACAGCCTAAGAATTATCATCATGGGGGACTTTAACCTTCCAGAAATTAACTGGAAGAAAATACAATACTCATCACGTACTTCAGAAGCACTAATTGATTTAATGCTCAACTTCAACCTACAACAAGTAGTTGATCAACCAACACGCTCACATGGTACTGCAAGTAATATACTCGATCTAATACTACTCTCTGATCACTTCTTTGTAAACAAAATACACACTAGTATTGTTGAAGGTATATCCGACCACGATATTCCAATATGTCACCTACCTCTGTCGTTTAGGATACAAAAAAGGTCTTTAGAAAGCACCGTTATCAACTTTGCAAAGTCGGACGACGCCAGTATTTTGACGTACATGGCACATGAATTCACGGATTTTGCGGAAATGGCTTGCAAACCTTCGGCAGACGCAAATTCCCTCTGGATTAAGTTTAAGACAGTAATACATGACTGCATTGAACAATTTATACCGTTAAAAACAAGAAAATCGCGCAAATACAACCCATGGGTAACGCGTGAGGTAATTCATGCCAAACGAAAAGTGAGAAGGTTACGTCGGTCTTTGAAGAAGACTAAAAATCAATCACTTGAGACATCAAAATTGATTACCGCCAAGGCAGAACTTAAAGTCAAACTAAGCCACTCCAGAAAAGAATATTTTAATACTACCCTGCCTAACTTCGTAAAAAGTAATCCCCACAGATTTTGGAATCACTTCCGTGCACGCAAAGTAATCACGCCAGAACGACCCCACGATGAGAAAGTTTCTCAAGCTAATGCATACAACAAGTACTTCCAATCGGTATTTACTGCTGTTGGAATCGCACCGCTGGCACGAGTTGTTGGGGTCTCGGTGCTGACGCCCGTTATTGCCAATGGGTCGCAAGCCCCAAGGGTAGCGTTGGCCTGGCGGCCTGGGGCACTGGAAGCATCCGAAGGTCCCGGCAAAGCATGAGAAGACTGGTAACAGAACAACTGGTTTATTCTAACATAGCAAAAGAGCGGCCGGTCAGGTCGACCGAAGTGGAGAGACGGGAGAGCACGTAACTCAACAGTACAAATCGGAGCCTCTCCCCTGGCGTCCGGGGGCAGCTGCTCTTATACTCTCGGCGTCGCGGTCCAAAAGGGAAGGAGGGAAGGTCACCGGATGAAGGTCACGGGACGGCGCAGCAGGGGCCCACGACGGCGCGAGCGGTTGAGCCGAGAGACCTCCAGGCCCCTCATTCGGGGAACTCCGCTCCCCGGCTGCCGCGCTTTGACAAGCGAGGGCACACACACACACACGCACACACGAAGACACGTGGCACTGAAACACGCCTGGACACGCTTGGCGGGTAGGCGTTGCGGCGTCGTTGAACGGGCCAAAATGTCCGCCGTTTTGAACAAAGCCCCGGCGTCCGTTGCATCCGCGCCGGCATTACCGCGCGTTGTAGGCGAAACGTAACAGACCGCCCCGCCGGGGGAAGGAGATCCCGATGGTCAGGGGACTGCATCCGCTGTCCGGAGGGATGTCGCTCGATGATGCCCATAACCGAAGTCGGGAGTCCTTTGGCGTTTCCTGAGCGCAGTGCACAGAGAAGGCCTCGTTCTCACGTTCAGGTGCACACAGGACACTGCAAAGTGACTTCGGGAGAGTTGACATTTTGTTCTCGTTTCCGGCAAGCGTTAGAACTACGCCGAAAGTCAACCGCTCAGTCAGCAAGCACGGCACAACCCTCACTAAGCCCTGCCAGGCTCTTTCCCCTTTTATACTGCTGCCTAGTTCCTTACAGTAGTTTAGCAGCACTCAGAACGCGTCCACAAATCGGAAAATTGCACTAGAAAGCACATCATCACTTTGAAACACTATACAAAAGCAATAAGTTAAAAATCCTGCCTCAGGAAGAAAAACATCAGTAACAAGCAATTTTGAGGCTGATTCTCACGTTAGGGGCTTCGACTTAAGCCATCGGCGTTACCGTTGAGACTCCCCTTTTTGTAACGCACCTCAAAGGAATATTGTTGCAAAGCGAGGCTCCAGCGCAGGAGGCGGCCATTTTTGGGAGAGATGGTCTGCAGCCATTGGAGAGGGCAGTGATCCGTTTCAATGATAAACCTCGAGCCAGCTAGGTAACATGACAATTTCTGAACGGCCCACACGATACACGCACACTCTTTCTCGGTGGCGCTATACGCCTGCTCACGACTCGTCAGCTTACGACTAGCATACAGGACGGGGTGTTCTACTTCTCCATTTTCCCGTTGGCACAGTACAACGCCCATGCCTCGCTCACTAGCATCACACTGAACAACGAACCCTTTTGTGTAGTCGGGCGATCGTAGCACAGGCTGGCTTGTTAGGGCGCTCTTTAGGGCGCTAAAAGCTTTTTCCTTTGTCTCGTCCCAGACGACTGTTTGCGGCTCTGTCTTTCTTAGAGCATCCGTTAGGGATGCCGCGATATCAGAGTACCTGGGGATGTACCTCTGATAGTAGCCGGCGACACCTAAGAACGACCGAATATCGGTCTTCGTACGCGGTTGCGGGAAGTCTCGCACAGCGGCTACCTTTATTTCAGAGGGGCGGCGACGACCCCGACCAATCACGTGTCCGAGGTAGACAACCTCGGCCTGTGCTAACTGGCACTTGGGAGCCTTGACTGTCAAGCCCGCATCGCGCAGGCGGGTTAGCACTGCCCGCAAGTGCGCCATATGCTCAGGCCAGGATGCGGAGAATATCGCTACGTCGTCTAGATACGGTAAAGCGAATTCTTGCTGTCCCCGCAACACTTTATCCATGAGGCTTGAAAAGCAGTATGGCGCGTTCTTCAAACCAAAACTCAAAACTTTAGGACGGAATGTCCCCATTGGTGAAATGAATGCCGCATACCTACTAGCCTCTTCTGTAAGTGGAACCTGCCAATAACCCCTGACAAGATCTAGGGTGGAAATAAACTGAGCGCTACTCACTCTCTCAAGGCGCTCCTCGATGTTAGGGATCGGATAAATTTGATCCTTAGTGATGGAATTAAGCCTGCGGTAGTCGACGCAAGGACGAGGTTCCTTGCCCGGTACCTCAACTAAAATCAAAGGGGAGGTATAATCACTCTCACCCGCTTCAATAACACCGAGCTGTAGCATTTTCTTTACCTCAGCCTCCATAATATCGCTCTGGCGGGGTGACACCCGGTACGCCTTGGATCGTACTGGCTCTGGGGAGGTAAGTTCTATGTCATGAGTAAGGACAGAAGTCCTACCAGGCCTCTCAGAGAACAGACCTTGAAACTCTTGTAAGAGCTGGTGTAGTTCGGTTTTCTGCTCAGGCGACAGCGATGCTTTACTTATTAAGTCACTAATGACTTGATCGGTGTCTTTCCTGTTCGTCACTGAGCCTAGTCCCGGAAGCTCGACCGGAAGCTCTTCTAACTTTCCCGCATCGGGAATTTCCTCTCCAGTATCTGGTGCCTTTAACGCTACAGGCTCAATTTTATCCCGTTCGGGCGTGCCCTGAATACCAGCTTGCTGCGCCTCTGACCCTTTTTCATCGTTCAACAACGTCGGCCCCGCAACTACCGCCTTTGCAGCGAGCTCCCGAACCTTCGATCTGGTTAAGGCCTGAACGCTAGCCTCACCAAACAAAAGCCCCTTCTCGCGCAGGAGGTGATCGGACCTGTTCGAAAATAGGTACGGGTACTGGGGGGGCAGCATAGATGACACTGCGGCCTCCGTCTCAAGTGCTCCGAAAGGTCCTTCAATAAGCACTTTTGCTACCGGCAGACACACGCTATGAGCTTCCACTGCTTGCTTGATCCATGCGCACTCGCCCGTGAACATATCGGGTTCTACGTAAGAGGGGTGAACGACATCCATCGTAGCTGCGGTATCGCGAAGCACTCGGCACTCTTTCCCGTTCACGAGGAGGTCTCGCATGTAAGGCTCGAGAAGCTTCATGTTCTCGTCAGTGCTGCCTAATGAAAAAAACACGACTTTTGGTTTTGTTTCTGGGCACTGCGCCGAAAAGTGTCCCGGCTTCTGGCACGTATAACACACGCGCACTTGCCTCATCTCGAACCGCTTTCTGCGTTCGGCTTCGGTTGCCGCCGTCTCCTTACGTTCGGTCGGACTGCTTTCACTTGCATCCGAACTACGTGTGTCCCCCTTTGCTCTCATGGGTGTGAACTTCGGCCTCTCAAACTTGGAGCCAAATTCACCCTTTTGACCGTCCTTAGCTCCGCGAGCCCGACGCGTCACAAACTCCTCGGCTAACTCAGCGGCTCTAGCCACCGTACTAACGTCTGGCCTATCCAAGACCCAGTACCGCACGTTCTCAGGTAACCGACTATAAAACTGTTCTAGCCCGAAACACTGCAGAACTTTCTCGTGGTCACCAAACGCTTTCTCTTCTTTGAGCCACTCCTGCATGTTTGACATAAGCCTATACGCAAACTCTGTATATGACTCACTTCTGCCTTTCTCATTTTCCCGAAACTTCCGACGGAACGCCTCCGCTGACAGCCGGTACTTTTTTAGCAGACTCGATTTCACTTTGTCGAAATCCTCTGCCTCCTCTCTCTCCAAGCGAGCGACTACGTCGGCCGCCTCGCCGGGTAGCAAAGTGAGCAAGCGCTGTGGCCACGTTTCCCGAGGGAACCCCTGCTTCTCGCACGTTCGCTCAAAGTTAACCAGGAACAAACCAATGTCCTCTCCAAGCTTAAACGGCCGCATCAGGTCAGTCATTTTGAACAATACTCGTTCTCCTGCACCGTGTGCCTGACTTCCATTACGAGCGCGTTCCATCTCTAACTCGAGACGCTTCATTTCCAAAGCGTGTTGACGGTCGCGCTCTCTTTCTTTCTCTTGTTGCTCTTTACGTTCGCGCTCATCTTTCTCTTTCTGTTCTTTAAGTTCGCGCTCCTGTTTCTCTTTTTGTTCTTTAAGTTCGCGCTCCTGTTTCTCTTTTTGCGCCTCCCTCTCCTCAATGGTCTCAAGGCATTCCGACAGCTCGTCATCCTCAGCTTCTAACTCAAGAATAGCCCTTAGCAGTTCTGGTTTTCTGAGTTTGTCTGAGACATCCAGACCCAACTCTCTCGCAAGCTCCAGCAATTTCGGTTTGCGCAACGACTTCAAATCCATGGCTGCTCTGAATGCTGCTTTCTCTACTGCCTACTATTGTCTTGCCGCAAACTAACCCGGCAGCAACGACAACCCCAATTACCAGCTCTGTTTCTAACACTAACAAAAGCCTGGCAAAACTCAGAAGAAGAAAGTCCCGCACTCACCAAACCTCGCAGCCAAGACTTCAGCGCAGTCGTTCCGCTGCAGGCAACCAGTCATCACACAGGGCTCGTTGCACTGCTCCCGGATGGTCGTTGTGCTGCTCAGCATACAGTCAACCGCATCTCTTCGCTGCTGGCCTCCGTTGTCGCGATCTCACCGCTGGCAACCAGATGTTAGAATCGCACCGCTGGCACGAGTTGTTGGGGTCTCGGTGCTGACGCCCGTTATTGCCAATGGGTCGCAAGCCCCAAGGGTAGCGTTGGCCTGGCGGCCTGGGGCACTGGAAGCATCCGAAGGTCCCGGCAAAGCATGAGAAGACTGGTAACAGAACAACTGGTTTATTCTAACATAGCAAAAGAGCGGCCGGTCAGGTCGACCGAAGTGGAGAGACGGGAGAGCACGTAACTCAACAGTACAAATCGGAGCCTCTCCCCTGGCGTCCGGGGGCAGCTGCTCTTATACTCTCGGCGTCGCGGTCCAAAAGGGAAGGAGGGAAGGTCACCGGATGAAGGTCACGGGACGGCGCAGCAGGGGCCCACGACGGCGCGAGCGGTTGAGCCGAGAGACCTCCAGGCCCCTCATTCGGGGAACTCCGCTCCCCGGCTGCCGCGCTTTGACAAGCGAGGGCACACACACACACACGCACACACGAAGACACGTGGCACTGAAACACGCCTGGACACGCTTGGCGGGTAGGCGTTGCGGCGTCGTTGAACGGGCCAAAATGTCCGCCGCTTTGAACAAAGCCCCGGCGTCCGTTGCATCCGCGCCGGCATTACCGCGCGTTGTAGGCGAAACGTAACACTGCAGATAACGGGTTTGTCCCCCCAATAATTCCTACAGGTTTCACCATCGACTCATTAAACATAACTGACTCAGGAATCTTTAACCTCCTACTTGGATTAGACACGAAAAAATCTAGTGGCTCTGACGACGTCCCGAACGAATTCTTAAAGCGATACGCAGAATGGTGCAGCAGGTATCTTGGCATTATCTATCGCATATCACTTTCAACCGGACGTGTGCCAGATGACTGGAAAAAAGCAAAGATAATACCAATCCATAAATCAGGTGACACAAACTCTCCTTGTAACTACAGACCGATATCACTAACTAGTACATCGTGCAAGATACTAGAGCATATAATTTTAAAACACCTAACAACATATTTTGAAGAGAATGGCATACTAACAGCCAACCAGCGTGGATTTCGGCACGGGATGTCAACAGTAACACTATTGACTGAAGTTATACATGACCTTGCACAGACTATTGACAACCGCGGTCAAACAGATATAATATTTCTAGATTTTAGCAAAGCATTCGACTGTGTGTGTCACAACAAGCTAATTGCAAAATTGGAGTCAATTATTGGAAATGGAAGCATTACAGCCTGGACTAGGGATTTTTTATCACAACGCTCACAGTTCGTTTTCCATGATGAAGCATCATCTGATACAGTTCCTGTCACATCTGGCGTTCCCCAGGGCTCGGTCTTGGGGCCCTTACTATTTTTAATTTACATCAATGATATCGTCAATAACATAGCATGCAGCATAAAGCTTTTTGCAGATGATTGCATTATATATAAAGAAATAAGAAGTTATGAAGATCACCTTACTTTGAACAGATGCCTTAACGAGATAAATGCCTGGTGTGAACAATGGCAAATGTCTATCAACATCAAGAAATCAGTGACAATGGTAGTAACAACAAAGAAGATTAAGTCAGGATTCACCTACCTTCTCAATGGTACACCCCTAACTAATGTTCAGCAACACAAGTATCTAGGACTGACTCTAGCATCAGACTTGAAGTGGAATAAGCACATTGCCAACATCACTTCAGCAGCCACCCGTAAGCTTTTCTTCCTTAAAAGGTCCCTGAAATCTGCTCCCAGTCATATCAAACTGCTATGCTATAAAACCTTTGTGCGGCCAGTACTAGAATACGCCAACACGGTTTGGTTTCCTCACACAAAGACAAACATAGCCGAAGTGGAAAAAGTTCAAAGGAAAGCAATACGGTTTATTCACAACAAGTACAAAACCACTGACTCGCCCACAGAACTCCTGGCTTCATCCGGAATGGACACACTGGTAAACAGAGCACAGCAAGCTCGGCTAAAATTCATACACAACCTGTTGCACAACCGCTTTAACATAAATTCTTCAAAATACATCACTTTCTCTACGTCCCGTATTTCACGCCATAAGCATAATAAAATGTTAGTTGAGTACCCTTGTAAAACGGACACATTTAGATACTCTTTTTTCCCTACTGCTGTTAGGGAGTGGAACCACCTCGACTCAGCAATAGCTGATATAGACTCGCCTTCAATTTTTAGTAACATGATAGAAAAAAATAAGGAATGACTGCTAGAAATATTTTAGTCTTATGCAAATTTGTTTTTTACATTGTTTAGATGTATCTCTTATGTTATGTTATGTTAGATTGTATTAAGTTATGCACTGTTAGGTTGTAAATGGTTGTGTTGCATTTATATTTCATGAGATTGTATTGAATGACAATTTATTATATTTATAACATGTTTTATTGTTATAGCTGACTTCACTAATTATATGCATGAAACGATGTCTTTCTTTCTTTTTGCATTTTGTATTTTTCCAGACTGTACTGTGTAGCTACATGTAGCGTATCTAGTTTATTGTACTTTGTATTCACATGTTCTATGAATAATGTTGTATCAACGCTTACATTGTAACAATATGCCCACCTGCTATGGTCTCGATAAAGAGACTGGCAGTATTGAAAATAAATAAATAACGATGGCTCTTCGACTCTAAGCAGCTCTACTAGTGCGGTAGTCATTCCGTCGATGTCAATCTCCAAGAAGTTCAAGATCAGCCATGTCACAACATCGATAGGGTCCGAACTTGTTGCCCACCGTAGCGCAGGGCTTTATGTGCATCAAGAGTCACCAAATAACTAATCTGTACTCTGGGACTCAAAGGCAGCACTACAATCACTCTTATCAGGTCTGCGTCGTGGCCCACACGAACGTTGGAGGCAGATATAAGATTACACTAGCATCAAGCGGTGGACAGAGGCTACGATATAATATTTCAGTGGCTACCTGAGCGCTGAAACATTACTGGCAATGCAAGCGCCGACAAAGCTGCCCGTGAGGCACATGGAGAACGTGAAAGTACCTCGAACCATTGTCCTGAACGTATGCAGCGCGGCACTTCGGTGGTCTTGCCCATATTATCACTCTAAGAAAATTATATACACCGGCGTTCACAAAACGGCGCCTATGTGCCATGGACCCATGTACGGGATTACAACACTTACCCTGTTTTTACTCGACGGGAAGAAACGTTATTGCGCCGCCTGCGACTAGGGGAACGAACGCCTACTCGTTCCTAATCGAAATGGCCGACAGTGCCAATTACAACACACGTGGTGTAGAAAAAGACGATCAAGCACCTCGCCTCTGACTCCCAAACGTACGAAGATCAGCGGATTGCTGTTCGAACAGCTTCAGGATACTTAGATGACAGGCCTTTCACGGAAGAGAAGATCTTGGGGATGGTGGCCCTGTGCGTCTGCTATGTACAAAGCCACAAAAACGCTGCTGCGTTTTTTGAAATGCACCAGCCGATATGAGCGCTTGTGACTGACTCAGCGATTAACTATCCATTGTGTTTGTACCAGTGCAAAGTGTGAACTTCTCTCTTCCTTCTCATCTTTCAATCCCCTTTCCCCAGTGCAGGGTAGTCTATACCGGGCTCAGCTTGGTTAACCTCCCTGCCTTTGTCTTAGGACTTCCCTCTCTCTCGCTAGCCTTTAATTCTAGCGCCTATTTCTGTAAGAAACTAATAATATAATATATATGGAATGTACAGATTAAAGCGCGTGATCCGAATTCAGCCTCGCCTTTATCACGAAGCTTTGCTTCGTGTTCTTGTAGAACATTTTGCGTCGGGCGACGAATCCGCGTCTACTGGACGTCCGAGTACAGTACAGATACCGTTCACCTTTTTTTTCCTTATCAGTGCACATGCGCGATCACCTTGTAACGGGTATCTGCGTAGCGTGATATCAGACTCTAGTTATACGAATTCGTTCGTTCATGAAGGAAAGAAGAAAGCTCGCTCGAGACTTTAAATATCGAACACCTCGGCGCAGCGTATAGCATATTCCCATGGAAAAGTTGCCCGATTTTCTGCTGAACCGTAAGTATTCCTCGTAAATTGTCGAACAATAATGGCCTTTTATGCCGATTTATGTCTCCGGTTTCCTTCGGAGCGCGTCTTTGACGACATATCTTGCACGTATTTCCCTGCGGGTCCTTAAACTTTGTGGAAGGGAGCGGGAAGGCGGCGAGTGTTGGGTGGAACTGAGGTTTCTGCGGGCGCGCGAAAATGATCGCTCGTAAATTCGACGCATAGCCTTGGCGGTGTCATTCGGTCCTTCCTTCCTTCCTTTTCCTTTTTCTCTCTATATTTTTTTAAATCCCTTTTCGAACTTCAGCCGATGTCTCCAACGAGCGTATACGGTGGGAAACGGCAAGCACGCCTGTGCAGCTTGGCGCCGGTCGCATTATTAATGCCATCATCGAGCCAGCCCACTCCAACTCCGTTAGACGCAAACGCGCGGGCTCTCAAGAATGCCCGAGTCCGCGTCCTTCCGAATGACTTCTTGTATTTTCCGCGGTGCAACAAAGAAATAAGCGAAGGCGGGAGAGGAGGCGAGTGCGTAAGAAAAGAAGAGGGCGCCGGATTTCCTGACGTTCGCGGTGAGCCCCGCCGAGTTCCCCCCCGCATCTTTACGAGTGGGCGTCGGTTTGGACGCGTAAATTTTCGGTTCAGGTTTTGTTAGCGCGGCTCGCGTCACGGGGTGAGTTGAATTCTTTTCCGTAACTCCGCCGCGGTCCGAGACGGACTCTTTGGAAACGAGAAAGGTGCAGGTCCCGCTTAGCGGCTATATCGCACTCTCTGACGACGGTATTTCTTTCGTTTCTTATCGTCTTTTGCGTGAAAAAAAAAAGGAGAAGCAGGAGAAGAAGGTGATTGTACCAGAAAGTAGGAAGGGCTGGAAAAAAAGAAAGAAAAAAGAAGTCAAACGAAACCGTCGCCGTGCCAAATCAGAAAGCGGTGCCGACAGCGGTAGGTGGGAGGAGCTGAGGCGAAAACGGGAGGAAATCGTAAATTCTCGAACGGCACCTTCTCTGACGGAAGCTCGCACGCATGACCTCGACTATGCACAGAGGAGGTGTTCGTTCACTGTTTTCTTTCCATCTTCCCGTTTTAAATGTTTCTCATACCTTCTTTGAAGCCCTGCGTAAGTTGGTTTGCTGCGTTCGCAATGAACGTACACCAGCTCGCCGCGCAGTTTTGTCTACCTCGGCAGAAGATAACGGTTTTCGCGATGCTGAATGCCATCCCGCGCTTCTGAGACTTGCGGCGGGTCAGCGCACTCAACGAACGGCTCCACCTCCCAAAACTTCACTCATTGGAGGTTCTGGGTGCAATCACCTCGAAGCCACTGTCTGTCGCGATCATCGGGAATTATCAAAAATGGGCGGGGATTTTAGATCGACGTTGCGATAGGTACATGTTCTATTTTATTGAAATGTCGAGCTTTTTTTCCCGTAAACCCTTTGGAATTGAGTGAATCCGGAGTTGTCTTTATTCGCATAATCGATCTGAAGATCTAACTGCCCGCTTTTCCTGCGCCTCACTATGTTTTTTTTTTTTTTTCAGAATTTTGCGGTCGGTATAATGTTTAAGGAACGCTTTTTCGTGTGCGTGCGATATAGACTTGCAACTTTATAACAAAATGCGCGGGACCTCCAATGTCCTTCGTTATATAGATGATTTCGTTGTAAAGGTCGCGCCTTTTTCAAAATTTTGTCCAACTTCAAAATGAGACTATATAGAGGAAAACATAGCTCGTCGCCGCCACCGTAGCACAACTGGTGTACAACGCACGAGTAATGCGAAATTTATGGTTTCAGCTCGGCAACAAGTGATTTCTTTCGTCCAATTTCATTCTCCCTTTCCTCGTTATTTTCTACATTTCAATTTCAACCACATGTAATTACTCTTGTGTATTCCTTAGCTCTGTTGCCGGTCAGCTTTATGTGGTCGTGATTAGCAGAAAGTCAAGCCCTTCGGTTTCTTTCTTTCCCGTTCATTTCGCTTTAGAGGTGTTCGTCGTAGAGGCGTTCGACTTTGTTTGTTATTATACGTATGTGGTGCTGTAAAGCCTTTGTTGTGTATGAATCCAACAAGCATGGTTTTGTGGTATCTGCTGTCACGTATCCAGCGATCATAACTGATTGGTCGTGGCACTGTAGCGGAGGTCAGCTTGCAGTAGGAGACGGGAGCATTCCGAGCCTGCACGAGCCCATACTAAGTGATATGGCATGTGTTTCCATCGCTGGGTACACATGTTGCACCCAGCGGACAGAGCGGCCAGTTCCGAGTACATGTGATAACTGGTGTAAAGGGCACCTAAGCACAACTTTTCCCATCCTATAGTATAAGTTGACAGTGAAGGGAGCACAATTTTCACCGGAGCAGAGAACAAAGAGGTGCTGAGGCGGAAGGGGGATTTAGGGAGGATCTGTATTAGGAGGGCTATATACCTGCTTGCCAGCGGCAATGTTATGAGGGTTTACAGCACGGCTTTGAATCCAGTGTACCTTGACGCGCGTACCTGCTTCCTGAGTCAGGGTTTCATAATCATTCATCAGTATTCTTCCACTCCCTTTCCTCACTTTCCAGCGCAGATAAGCAGACCATAGGGCACCAGCTGAGGCCGATCTCTTTGCCTATCCTGTAAATAAAATCTCCATCTCTCCCTCGCTCTCACTCTCTGATGCCAAAGTATGGCATCACAGATACCCATTGCCTTGCGAGCCTTGTCGAGTTCTTGAACAAACACTAAGGAATATCTAAGGTATTCAAGTGTCAAAGCTCAGAGGTAGCAGCTTGTGAAGTTCCATTACCAGAGCGCTGGCTTTCACAGATAACGGTGCTGACCGCGGATAAAATCATGTGTACAGGGCTCAGAAATGATGTCCTCCCACTGTTTCCATGGTAGCAACGTCTATATTCGGCATGGCGCTTAGCTGTACCGTACTCGACCCCGCCCCGTGTCATATCTGCGCATGGCAAGCGTGGGAGCAGCTGTCTTGGGTAGGATGGTGAAAGACGTGATAAAGCATTAACTGTGCATACTGAAACGTTCTAGTAACACAGTAAGCTTATGTGAGCATACCATTCCAACGAATATTTCTCCCTGAACAAGGTTTTGTAGAAAAGCGACGCAGGAAGGGATATACAGCGACGATCAACATCATGGATTCTAGTAACATTGGTACTGATCTTATGCAATAGAAATTATTCGGCTTTCTTCTTCCGCATCGTTGATATACAGCCTCATAAAGAGACCAGACTTACTACGCGGGTTACGGGGGTAGCAAGAAGCAGAACGGTCGCCTTACTATGGCACATATGTAATCCAGCCTTCGTAAATCTTTCTAACCACGTCTGATAACCACTCGTGTACCTTCGCGGTTATCATAAAGAATCACAAAGCCGCGTTGCGCAAGCCAAAATGTGGCGCAGACGTATACGTGTATACGTGTTCATTGAAACAGCATCAAAACTATCATAATGGCAGGCCCGTATAGGGCGAAGCATTGCAAGCGTAACGGGTCAAGCCTGCAGAGAAATATCTCGATGGTGCGCGTACGGCAATGGCTTTGTTGCATACCATGCATCATGTGCATACTCATTCCGCCTTTATACAAACGTATACCGGAAGGCGCTGGGCAAAGCGCAGACACATTATACGCGCGCGCGGGAGTTTCGTTCGCGCGCTGTTTATACGGACGTTCCTTTCCTGCCTCGCCACGCTTTCTCTGCCGCGGCCGTTCTAGGGCAATTTCGAGCCGAGCAAAACGCAGCGCTCGATTGTGGATCCCAGACCGCGTTGCGCATATACCGTATGTGCGAACACCACCGGTCGTTGCCAATCCTCCGGGGCCGCGCCGGGCGGATATCGCTGTACACGCGAGTCCACTGCGGTCGAGGAACTTATGTTTTCGGCCGTTCGGCATGCGTAATAGCATGCGTAGTCGAACAGCAGCAGATCCGCGAGCCAAATAAGTTCCGCGGGCGTTTGTGTTTCTCGCACGGGTTGGGCACGGGCGCCATCTTGCGAAACAGCGCCGCTCTCGCGAGGCGCCCCCTATCATTCGAGAGACGCTCGCTCGCCGCGGTCCGTGCTGATCGCGCAGGAGGCTATGGCCACAACTGTAGCGCGCACTATGTACTACTACGCGGCTACGCGGAAAGGAGTTGAAACAACGTCGGGACGGGGCAAAAAAAAAAAAAAAAAAAAAAAACCCTGCGTATGCAGCGCACGCGTGTCTCGCTTAAAGCGATGAACGTCGAAGTGCGTGCCTGCACGCGCGTTGAGCGCGAGCCGCAGCGCGGCGAGATGTTCGCGGCGATCCTGCGCGCTATAGTCGGAACCCGGTAATCAAGTTGTCATTGGTGCCGCAGCGAAAACTGAAAGTGGCCGGCGATGCCTTCTGGTTGCCGGCGCTCTGGACCATTTGTGAGGGAGTCCTTTTGGGGTGTAGCGCAATCGCGCGGCGCGAGTGTAGTCGGCGAACCTGCAACGCAGTCGCCGTTTTCGACTGCGGTTGGCCAGCTCGCGAAGAGCAAGCTCTTCGTTTGGACCTGCACGGCCTTCCCGCGTGCAACGTCCGAGCCGCGCTCAAGATAAATGGAGGTATAAACGCGTTTATAGTATGGAACGGGCAGGTGGTGCGCATTCCTAATGAAGCGGAGATGTTGTATGGAGGGAAGCGAAAAATGCACGTAGCGACAAAAATTGATTACTTGCGCGCGCATACGTAACAGATTCGGTTGTTTGGCGGAGTTCCGAGCTGTGGACTTCGATGCGCTGTTGGTATACAACAATGTTTCCCAAGCTTTGTGGATGCTACGATACATCACCCGATACTCTCCTTGTGTATCGGCGGCTGTATCGATTTGGCTAACCGAGTATATACTACATGTTGTGATCGGCCGTTCACCCCACGACAACCATCACTCACGGATACCGCCATTATGGAGAACGGGCCGACGGCCTCGTCAGGGTGTGAGACCGGGCTAGTTGGTATTCTATGCTGATGTAACCAGTGCAAGAGTGGACACGGGACACTAGTAAGGCGGCAAGGACAAGCGCTCAGTCATTTAAAATTGTTCTCAAATGGGATGATTTATGGCCACCAGTGGATACCTGTCAGAAGAGGTTTGGGCAATTAGCAAGGCGACCGTCCTTCACCTGCCAGCCGCCCACACTGGCGCGTCCACGCCGGAGACGGGATCAGTCTGCTATCCCCCATCCCCTGTTTGTGCCCAGTGATGTGCCTATGTTTTCGACAAAGATCCCTTCGGAAGGAAAGGGCGACAAACCTCCGGATTGGTGGGACTTGAGGTCATCGGTCTCCTGACGCCGGATTTGGGGAGGCGACTGAAGAATGACCACGCAGGGGATAAAAAGAGCAACGGACGGCTGGAGACATCGGTCGCTACAACTTCTTCTTGAACTTATTTCTGTACTTTGAAAATCTTGTAGATATGTAATATAAACTTGTGTGTAAAATGTCCTGGATATCGGGCCCATGCCCCACGTTCCCTTACTCCTCCACGATGAAAGGATATACCACATCTTCGAACCTCGAGTCGCAACAATATGAAGAAGTTATTGCGTTCACCGACATCAAACCAACGAGTGATAAAAAGAAATTATAAAGCGACGCCATGGAGCCCTTGCAGATTTCGTGGTCACTGAGCCAGGCAAGCGTGAGTAGAAAAACTTTAATGTCATGATATGACTCAGTGAGCGCGAGCACTTTACTATACTGTGCGCCTTCGATGAAGTCAGCGCCATGATATTGCGTGGCGAGCACAAATGCCATTGTTTATCCCTCTTGAGCTGTAGGTAGCTGCTTCATGGTTTTTAAGCATGCATATTCTTTAGCAAGGGAAGAGAAAATTAAAGGGAGAGACAGGAAGATGAACCAATGGCAGCGTTCGGTTTGCTACTGAGGAAGGGGGAAAAGGGAGCATAAAAGCTAAGCTAACAGATGTACACCCTCGGGGCGAACACATCACATTCTCGACATCAAAAAAAAGTTGCAGAGGGTAGACTTTCGCAACGGCTGTTTGAAGGGAGCGCACCATCTTTCTACGCTGGCCTGCAGTCGGCTAGGCCACTCTTTGGATCTTCTGGGCACGAAATCATGCCAACTTGTGGAGCATTCCTCTACTGAATGAACGCCAAAGTCAGTGTATCGAGTACGTGCATTGTGCTTTGAGCAGACATATTGTGTGCTGCTTGTTTAAGAGCGTACAGATAACGTCCATTAATGACCGCATGTGCTGACATGACTCGTCTATCTGCGGCTGACAACCATTCAGCAGGTGTAGTGCGTATCAGAGTAAGCCCAGTACGCTGAGACTCACTGATCATACGTGCATATGAAAGTGCAGGCCGTTCCCCCGAACAGTCAGTCTTGCCAGGTTTTGTCTACGACGTGCCTTCAACTACCGCTGGGCGCAGCGCTGTAGGAGTAGAAAGTACGGGGAATGTAGAGATCGCTTTCACAGCAGAAGTATAGCCTGCCTGGAAAGCCATCGGTGGCGACGTCGGCGACACCGGAAAATGTCAGTGACTTCTCTGGAGGTCGGATGTTACCTTATCGTCGATAACGAAACCGTTCTTAATTCGAGGACAGCCTTTGGAAGTGGTGCCACGAGAACCATACGCAGTCGCTTGAAGATGGCCGCACGGCCGGTGTCTTTTGTGCGGTTCTTCGCACATCGGGTGCACACCCCTAATGCTTGTAAACACGCCCTTCATGTCTCCACTCTTCAAGTTCATCCAATTCAATCCTGGCATTGGACTGAGTTTGGAATAAATGGGTGAAGTATACTGTGTTGGAAGTGGCCGATTTCTACATGCGGTGACGGAGTCATCCTTAAATGTAACCGGCGCGTGTCCTAAACAGGCAATTTTTATCCGAGATCCGTCGCATGAATTACTTTGCGCTAAATACTTGGGGTTAAGAATATTTCGTACAAAGCGCAAGTGCGCAATATTCACAAGACGATGGTGGAAATTTCGGATAAGCGGTAAGCTTTTGCCTCACTGCGGTTATCATTTGGATTACGGTGAGACGCAAGTCAAATCATAGAAGCATGAGCTTTCGCTCGAGAATTTTAGTATGAACATGCCCCCCCCCCTCCCCCCCCCAAAAAAAAGAAAACGTGTCGACATTTTGCCAGGATCAAGCGCATAACACGCTCAGCTGCGTGTGCGACGGCGCTCGGACGGTGTAGGAGGAGCGCCGTAATCTGATAACAACAAATACTCTGCATTTATGTGGCACGTCACTCACTCCACAAGCGAACTATCGTTAAATTCTTACCTAGTGGTTCTGCTGTACAGAGGTAAGCAATTGCCTTCTCATACTCCGTCCTTGTTCTTGATGATGATGATGATAATGAGAATGAGAATGATAATAATAATAATAATAATAATAATAATAATAATCAGCCTTTTCTGTCCAATTACCCCTGTCGTGCGCCAACCGATTCCAACTGGCACCCGCAAATTTCCTAATTTCGTCGTACCACCTAGTCTTCTGCCGTCCTCTACTGTGCTTCCCTTCCCTTGGTACCCATTCTGTCACCATAATGGTCCAACGGTTATCTAATCTGCGGATTACATGACCTGCCCAGCGCCATTTCTTTCGCTTAATGTCAATTAGAATATCGTTTTTACCCGTTTGCTCTCTGATCCAAACCGCTCTCTTTCTGTCTCTTAACGTTATGCCTAGCATTCTTCGTTCCATCGCTCTTTGCGCGGTCCTTAACTTGTTCTCAAGCTTCTTTGTCAGTCTCCAAGTATCTGCCCCATATGACAGCACAATATGCACTGATTGTACTCCTTCTTTTTCAATGATAACGGTAAGCTTCCAGTCAGGAGCTCACGATGTCTGCCGTATGCGATCCAGCTCATTCTTATTCTTCTGTGAATCTCCTACTCATGGTCAGGGTTTCCTGTGACTAGTTGACCTAGGTAAACGTGCTCCTTCGCAGACTCTAGAGGCAGACTTGCTTGTTCCCTTGCCCGGTTGTTCATCATCATTATAATAAACTTTGGTCTAATTCTGGTTCACAGACTGCCGGCGTGGATATCGGCAAGAAGTATATTCAACAATAGTCAACAAAAAGTACAGGCGACAGTATATAGACACTGTAAACCGATTTGCACCCCTAAAGGTGCTTTCTGTCTAAACTCACACCCTGACACTCTTTATGGGTGTAGAAGTGTGAGTTACAGCCCGATTTGCATTCCTGAGGACGCTTAACGATGCAAATGGGTGTGTGTAGTCTTCAGCCCTTATATATATAGCAAAACACCTATAAAGAGAGTAGCCCTTCTCTGTGCCTTTCCTTTTCCCTCGCTTTATGCTCCACACTCTGCGCCTATAGAAAAAAAATCTGTTGTAAATCTATCGGCATGTTCACTTAAACTTATAGCGTTAGGGACTCGTGACCACCTCTGCCCGAGCATGGAGCAGTTTGCCGGATTCGGACTTCTTGAGGGGATCGCTTCCCGCCTTGGCCGCCGGGCGACTGCCTGCTTGCCGAGACGCGTCGCCCACTGCTGTGATTACGGCCGAACGAGGACGTGATTCGACTGCCGAGTGCGCAAGGTGTGCTTTCGCGGGTTTCGCGCGCGCGGCCGGGCGACCGTTTCCGCCCAAATAAGAAGGAGGGAAAAAAAAGAGAGAGAAAAAGGAAAAGCGGAGGTCGTTTTCATTTATCTCCCCCACGTTCCCGCCGTCTCGCCGCCAGGATGATCCTGCGGGCCCGTGGAAACTATTTCGCCACGCAAGCGCCGCCAATTACTCGCAATCATCAATGCACTCGCGTCTCTCCAAAAACGCCTTCTTCTGCTGGTGCTGCTTGTTGCTGCCGCGCGGCATCTGTTTGTATGCGCGAACGACAATCCGCAGGCAAACTTGCGCCGTGACGTGATTTTCGATCTGTTCTTCTTCGTTTTCATCCCCTTCGGGTGTCACGGCCCAGGTAGTTCAGGTGTCCTTGCCGCGCAGTTACCTCAACTGGTTGTTTAATGACGCAGTTTGCGGCATACAAATGACATCGCGGCCGTCTTTCTGGTGTCAGCGCTCACGTTCGAGCAATTATGCTCGGATACGGAGAAGAAAACGGCGGTCCGAAGGAACCGGCGTTGCCTGTTCTCTTCGTTGTGTCTCGTCCGACTGCGGAAAAACGAGCCACCTTATAAGTGCGCGGGAATACGCGCGGCATAAGACCGGACAGATGTCGCGCCGTGGGAGCTCGTACAGAGGAGTATCGCCGATGATACGCCATTAGTCAGATAAACGAAGTGCATAGCCGTAGCAGTCGACAGAGGAAGAGCACCAAAAGCGAGGACAACGCGAAGTGCAGCCTCTCCTGTTCAGTGCGTGTCTGTAGGGTTTTCGGCGGGTCTTTTCCTGCGCTGACAGCGATGATTGCCCGGACGACAAGCGAGCGGCAGCCGAGACCTTGTTAGCGCTTCGCAAAGGGGATGATGACGTGGCCTCGCACCAACGTTTGAGACAACCTTACATTAGGCGCTTGTCTAAATAGTCAGCTTTCGGCTCGTACGTATCGCTGAGCTGTCAAGGCGGCCACGATTGCTCGATGTAGCAAAATTGGATTGAAGACATGCCCGAATTCACAAAGCCTTTCTTTTGAAAGTTCTGTTTGCTATCGGTTGGCCGTCTTCGCTAATAACATCACCATTGGCTGTCATGTGCTCTTACATATAAACAGTTTTGGCGTAAGGACTTCCTTTCTTCTCTTTTTCTCTTTTACTTTTATATACGTGTTGCAAATTTACGCAAGTCAGCAGGAACACGGTGGGCTTCTGTTGATTTGTAAAGCACAAACGTCCAAATAATTTCTGTGACAGTGTGCTAATAATCCGAAAGTATGAGAAGCAATGTTGCCCAGAAATTCCTATCTTCTGCGCCCCGCTCGTTACGTCATCGCTGGAAGCCGTCGAAGTCGCAAACGGGGCGCAGGCGCCTGTTTCTTGCAGCGTTAGTTTTCTGCGGCGGCTGTCTTTCTTTCTTTCTTTCTTTCTTTCTTTCTTTCTTTCTTTCTTTCTTTCTTTCTTTCTTTCTTTCTTTCTTTCTTTCTTTCTTTTTCTTGCACGAAATTGCTGCCTAACCCAAGTGCTATACGCTGAGTGAGGCTTCTGGTGTAAGGACATTGTCATACCCGAACTAGACAACTCCATGAAGTACAGGACTACATCGGCAAGAAAAGGTATACGGTGGTGTGAACACATAAGGGTGAGGGGGGTTGAGAAAGAGTTACCAAACAGCAACACCGTGTGAAAGGTTCACAGACCGAACGATTTGCAAGTTTGGGCAGTTACAGCCTAATATTCCACAGAAGAACGTCGCCGTTCTCTGTGATATCTTCGATGTTGATCTTGCCTTAAGCGGCTTAGCGACGTCTAATACTTGCTGTATAGATGGGCAAGGTTATCGCGAGTGTGATCGGTCTACAAACTCATCGGGTTGATGAAAAGAGTGCAACACTGGATAGCACAACCTGCGCTTTTCTGTTCTCTTCGTTATTTCAGTCCTTTGTATTGAACGCTAATTTTATGTCGCTGTGAACTTAGATGGGAAGGACGTGAGCTGTGCGATACAGTTCAGCGGTCACTACATACTACTACTGTACTGCAGCCAAGCATAAACTGTGGCTAACCCAGAAAAACTTAGCTAGGAAATTCAGCTGATCCTGTACCTATGACATCTCCGGCCTGCCCGGTGTCCGAACACAATCTCGTTAAACCACTTTTTTTTATTCTTAAAAAATATGGTACTGCTGAGAAGGAGCGTTAAGCAGTAGACATGCATGCGATATGACATGCTGCCCAATAGGAAGGGCGATGTACGTGAAAGATACGTGCTTGGTATCGCGGCCGGCAGAATATTTCTTTTTTTTTTGGTTGCTTTGTTCATTCCATGCATTCCTTAATGGCTGGTGTTTATTTTTGACGATCGAGTAGCCGGCTGGCCCATGGGTGGCCTATTTTCCTGCTGTTCATCATATAGTGAACAACAGCAACAACGCGGCCGGACGTAGCTCCGCCTATTGGCACTGTGTGGAATTTGCTGTAAAGTTGCTGGATTCGGCCGTTGGCAGACGAAGTCGGGAGCCAGATTGAATGGCTAGGTCATATATGTACCGTGTCTCCTACGTCATCCCGCCCTCTTTCTTGCTCTGCGTCCCACTTGTTTTACTCGCGCGAACTTCCGAAGATACCGATCAGGTGCATAGCTGCTTGATATGCATCGGTATATAGAGCACGGTATACGTACGAGTCTGGCCAACGTTGGGTATCTCCCGCCTGCGCGGCGTTCACAAACCGCCTCGCGCCCGCGCCGCTCTTTCTTGTCATTGCCTTCCTTCATTCAATCGTTTTTTGCCGTTGTTGTTAGTGTTGTTCGTGTGTGTGCACGTGTAGGCGAGGCGGCGCAGCGCACATACGTCGCGCGGCCACCTCCGCGGCCTCGGGGATGCCCGCCACTCCTCCACTCGGAGACACACCGATCGGAGCATTCGAAATCGCGGGTGGTCGTGCCCTTATGTACGCGCAGGAGCAGCGTGTGCAACGCGCGTAATAGCTGCTGGCGCCCCTGTGTGTTTTCGGCGGTGGTCATGAATTGCTAATGAACATCACGGCGTCGCGGGCAAAACAGACGAACGGGAGGTAATCTGAAGGAAAAAGAAAAACAGGACAAAAATATGAAGAAAAGGAGAAAGAGGGCGGGCGGCTCGCCATGGGACGCACAACGAGAGCGCGCGCTCACGAACGCGGAACCTGAGCGCATCACCGTGCGCTACTCACTTCTTCTACCGCAACAACGAAGCACGTTTTAAAAGAACAAGGCAATTGCCAAGGAACCGAGTGAGCAGCAGCAGCAGCACCACCACCGCGGTCGTCTATCGGAGCGTGAAAAACAAGCAAAGCCCGCGTGTGTGTCTGTGACCACGCGGGAGCGTGCGGGACAGGCAGATGTAGAAACGCACAGACGCGAAGGGTATAGGAAACGGTGGTGCACATAGTGCACCGGGGGGCGCACCGGTACACAACGTTGGGTCCGTGTACGCGTTTCGTGCTCGGCGCGCACGTTGCTGGCGAGCGCAACGCATCCGCGTGCTTGCGATCGCGCGCGCACTCCGTTCCGCGAGACGCGCGGAGTGAGCGAGCGGCGAAACAAAATTGATCCCATTCCTGACGCGGCGTGGCCCCGCGAACATTTGTCTCTCTGCGAGAAAAAAAAAAAAGAAGAATGAAGCCCATCGTGCGCTCACCTCGCCCGCCCTCTCCTTTCTATCTCTCTAGGGAGGAGAAGTCCGTATTCTATTTCTTTCCTTTGGAGCCTCCTAGCTGATCTCAGAGCCTGCAACCTCTTCGATATCAAGCGGCAACAGCGGAGCAGCAGGCGAGTTGGCAGGCAGGACGCGAAGCGAGGTGCGTGGGGCCGAGGGGCCCGCGAGGCTCCGAGACAGGAACGAATGGAAGGATAAAAGTGAAGCGCGGAGGACGGACATGATCGCGTTATTTATGTTGATGAGAAAGCCGCCGTTTTCCACATTAGACGCCGCAGTCTCTCTCTCTCTCTTTACTGCGCGCGCTCGTGAGGATCCGAGTGCATTCGTTCGTTGCGCGCAGACGGCGTCGTGTGAACCTGCATTGAGTTTCTGTGTGCTATTAGGGAGGATTGGGGTGGGGCGGGGGTGGGGGAGGGAGTGAGGATGACGCACGATTCTTTCTTTTTTTTTTCTCCCTCGCGCGTACTCCTCGGCCAGCGCCTTATTCCCCACTTTTACTCTCACCGGCATCGAGAGAACAATATTTCTCGTCCTTCTCGTTTCTTCTCGTTCGCGTAGCGTCGTGCCGCAAGTGTTCTCCGCCGCCGCAGTCTGCACGCTGCTGGCTCTCGAACGTGATACAGATGTCGGATGCGCGGAATGAGATAGAGTCTTGCGCCAGAGTCGTTGTCTTTCTTGCTTTGTGCGATTCCACTGTACCTTGATGTTGTTTTGTTTGTTTGTTTGTTTCGGTCGGTCCGGGCTTGTTCGTACACCCCACAAAGTTTGTGGGGCAGGTAGGGTGAAGGGGGGGGGGGGGGGGGGCAAGTCGCGGGGCATCACGCGTAACTCGTGCGCCCTTCCAACGTGTCTCATCTAGTTTGTTTTTGACGCAGCGTCGAGTATAATTGCGTCGCCTTTTGACGTGCCAGGAGAGAGCGGAGCCCGAACGATCGAGGCACGCATGCGCGTGCCTTGGTCCGCGTCGTCTGCGTGTGCCATTACTTTTCTGGCCGATAAGGTATGTTGTTACATGGGTGTCAAGAAGAAAAAAACAAAGGCGCATGCTGGCGGGGTGTAGTACATAGTATCATGAGCACTACATTGTGTGTGGGCGAGCGTGCTCAAGGGGTGAGGGAAACCCACGGTGGGGAAACCTGCAAGGTGCATACTCGGATGGTGCACCTTACCGAAAAAGAAAAGAGAGAGAGAGAGAGAGGAACATGAGAGAAGGCTTATTTGCCTATAGAGGTTTCAAGTTGAGGGGGTATATCAACGTGTGATAAAAGAAGCGCCTAATCAAGAGGCAGTTGCGATTATTGTCCTACAAATATTGCTGCAGAAAAAAAAAGTATTGTCTAAAGTTCTGTCACGATGCATTTAAGTATTACTTAATTACTGTTTGTGGTGGCGTAAAACAACGTTGAAATACAGGTTGCTACTCGTCAAAGATTCATAAATGGTGAAATCGCACTTTTTGTCGCTGATTATGAAGAACAATATTGTTGCAGGAATTATCGATGACGATTGTCAAAAAGAAAGAGAGGCAGAAGAAAGGGGAAAGGCAGGGAGGTTAACCAGAAGGGAAGATCCGGTTTGCTACCCTATGCTTGGGAGAGAGGGGAGAAGGAGGCTAAGTGACAAGAAGACGATCGTCAAAGCAGGCGATTAGCTTACGCGGGCTCCTGACTCGAATCGATGGTGGTGATGGCGGTGGTGTTGCAGCAGGCGGGGTTAGCCTGGCATCCATAGCCGGCAATTTCTCTGCCTGAGTCTTCTATTAGTGAATCATTATGTGTGTCACCAGGTGTCGAGGAGCCCCGTGTGTCGCACGAAGGCAATCAGCAGTCGTTGCTCTCTCTTCCTGATTGCCGCAGGCCTACCGGCGAAAATGACGTCTTCAACGGTCCTGTGCGAAAGACTATTATTTTGCAGGCTGTCCACCATCGCTTTCCTTTCTGTGTCGAACTGCGGGTACAAACAAATGAAATGTTCGATGTCGATATCCCCACAGAAGGCACAGAGCGAGGAATCGCATCGTCCAGTCTTGAATAACCAAGCCGGGGTGTACGAGGGGTGAGTTCTTATGCGGTACAACAGCGCTGCTTCTTTGAGAGTAACTCCATGGATCACACAGGCTTGGTGTGGAGTCTTGCGGATCGCCCTAAAGTGATTGCGGATTACATCCTTAGGGTGCTGAAAAAATGTTTGGCGCTCTTGCTTTTGCGATACATGTTAGTTCTAGGCGTGCAAAAGCGTCAGCTTTTTCATTTCCTTCAATTCCTATACGTGGGATGGGATGCACTGAAACTTTACGTTAAATTCCTTGCTCATTACAGCTTTAATCAGTACCAGAGATTGTATTGTAAACTTATCTCGAGGTAGGACACGGTGTAAGCGCTGTAACGCTGACTTCGAGTCCGTCAGCACCACGACGTCACGTGCAGAATACGTGCGTAGTGGTAATTGCGGCACTTCATACTGTTGTAGACGAAACTACGCGATCCAGGCGGCCAGACCATGACACGTCAAGGGAGGGTATGCAGAATGCCGCTGCGCATGCAGCTATCTGTTTTGAAACGCTGTGCTCAAGTGGTCTATAAAACAATAAACTTTGCTTCGGCAGTTGAAATGACGCGTTTCGCCGGTAGTTGGGGTACACTGAGGCTGCAGGTAACGTTCGAAAAAGACCATGGCGGGTGCACGCACTAGCAGTGCTGCCGAAGTACGCCGCTGGCGTCGATAGCGGTGTTTGATGATCGCGGCACAAATTATTGTCAGCGGTGTTTTGGCGGACAGTGGTATGACGACGGCGTGCTGGCGACAATGTGGTGACGACAATGAAGAGGATGACCACATCGTGACTAAGACGGCACAGCGACAACAGAATCACGACAGTGCTACGACGATGACATAACAGTTACGGCTATACGCACCGGCGCTTTCTTTTCCGCTCGTTTATCACGCAGAAGCCAGACACTCCTCCGACCGTTTCTCTTTAAAATCGTACGTGTCCTACGCACATGCGGGAGTCGGTCTAAGCGAAGCTGCCCGCGCAGGGTGAGCCACAAACACGAAACGGCGCATCTCCACAAAATACGTATACGCTCAAGAGACCCAACCGTACACGCCCAAGAGGCAAAGAAGCGCGACCTCGTGTCACCGCCTGCCACGGCATCTAAACATTCAGACACCACAAAGCTCTCGCGAGAGAGCACGTGCCATTACATCAGTGATGACAGTCCGACCACCGACCGCCATCAACACGGGCGGCAAGAGCTAACGATAGCCAAATTGAACCATTATTCGGACTGAGCGCTCTAGTGTGGTGCATACGCACATAGCCGATGCAATCTTGTCCATTTTTCTATCGAAGAAAAACAAACAAACAAACAAAGAATATTTTCGCGGATTTGTACGTCCGACAGCTTGAAAGAGCCTGAAAGTCCTGCTCCTAGATAAAGAAGTTATCTACGATAGATCGCAGTGAAGTAAGGACGGCATAGATCAGGCAATGGCGTCATGCGCGCGCCTATCGCATACATTAATTTTCTTGCCAGCAGAGACAGAAATAACCCCATCGTAGTTATTCGCCCGCTCACGCGCGCGTGAACCGTTTCTCACAAATCGTACGCACCGTATTGGACTCGTGCGGAGGTTGCTGTTCAAAGATAATGAAGACGGAACATGCGCCGTCTCTACCATCTCGACCAATAAGACGCATCTATCGATAAAACATGAGCATTTCCGACAAGGTAATGCCATTTCTCGGTGCTATATGCTGTGCATCGATAAACAAGCAGAAGTCAAATTTGCGCTCGTAAATTTTCGCAAGCGTTGCAATACGAGCAGTGTTACACGTGTATAATGTTATCTCGCGCAGTGCTACACCATAGCCGCCCGTACACGTCCGTGTGTTTGCAGTCAGACATCCCTGCATCGCGTGAGCCGAACTTGCGGGTGTTGATGTCTACATCTGCGCAATAATCGTTATGATTTACCCAACGAGCCGCTCGGCCCAGCGCGACCTAAGCTCAGCATCCGGCTTCTTCCTTCTTCTTTTATTTTTCTCTCGGCGCAGCGTGTAGCTTGCACAGTGCGACGAGGCAGTTATGTACAGTAACGGCGCCAGAGTAATAGAGGCGCGCCGTATATGTGTCTGGAGCCTGCAGCGCGTGCAGACTGGTTGGTGCTTTACGCGAAAATATTGCCCACACGCCGAGCGAGGCGTCAGCACCCGCGAGACGGGGCAAATGAAATGGCGGTCCGAGCACCTAGCCATAACCCGATCCATCAGCCGCACCGCGCTGGTAGTATAGTGCGCGTTCCCTCGACCACTCCTTGCTGCACAGCGCGAGCGACGTGCGAGTGCATCGCTGCAGTGCGCGATGGCGCGTGCTCTCGAGGAGGCTTTCACCAATACCGTGCAGTGCGTATGGTGCGGAGCCTACGTTTCTTCGGCTATATATGCAGATCTGTATCGTTTGTAAAATTTGCATACTTTCGCGTTTCGCGCAGCGATTGTTCCGAGCATATCCGGGGGAGGTGTATTCAAATCTACCGAATGGCCAGCACTCAATTTCTGTCGGGCCGTTATACGCGCCAGGAACAGTCGGTATATAACGAGATCGTGCCCGTGACGTTCGATGTTTTCAAGCACATGTCCTGCGATAACTACGCACTGGAACCGTTGATCGAGCTACGCAGACGCTCTGCGAGAGCTGGACCTGACTGACTATAATTGAAACGTGCTTCACGCATTGCTTGAACGTTGCCAAATTTCTTTTACTGTTAGCAACAATGCGCTTGGGTATGACGTTCACACTTATTGTTGCCAACGGCTTCGAGGTCTGCGCGCAGGTACCGCGTTTAGATCCTCATTTTGCGTCATAAAGAGGGGTCAGCTATTTTGAATATAAGGGAACAGGGACCTTGTTCAAGTCAGAGACATTCTTCGCAGCGTAGTTTCGGAAACAGTTGCGCTGGAACGGACGCAATTCATAAACTACAGTGCATAGGAGCGCATGCTCGTCTGGTGCGTAATGCATGCACCAATGCTGAAGCATCATGCTTTTCGGTGTGTGCCGCGCGACGTGTAGCGTGATAAGGGGTCACCATCCCTTCACAGCGGGGTACGTATATACTACAGGCAGCGCTTTTTTTTTTTTTGTGTGTGTGTGTATGTGTGTATGTGTGTATTACATCAGTGTAAATATAAAACGGCTTCACTGAACGGCTAAGACCCGATGTCAGCGAACTGCATACGAAAAACAGGACAACGCACTTTCTGTTGTGCACTGCGTGTAGCGTTAAGATACGCCTCATGTGACAGCGTCCTCTCGTTAAAAATGAAATTATGAGGTCTTACGTGCCAAAACCACCATCTGATTCTGATCCACGCCGTAGTGGAGGACTCCGGAAATTTGGACCGCCTGGGGGTTCTTTAACGTGAACCTAAATCTACGTACACGGGTGTTTTTGCTTTTCCGCCGTGGCCAGGATTTGATTCTGCAACCTCGTGCGTAGCAGCCCAACACCATAGCCCCTAAGCAAACACGGCGGGTAACGTTCTCTCATCTTGCGCAGCGATTCATAACGCAGACTACTCGGCAAGAAAACGCACAGTTCTAGCAGCTCCTGAGGTCGAATCCACAAAGCTTTTTGTTCATAAACGTGTTTCGTCGTTGAATTCGATGATATGTCCAGCGTTAGTATGGACTGGAATTTCCTCTTACAAATAATTTTAGCGTAAGATTCCTTTGCGATGACGGGCCCTGATTTTTTAAAGCTTTCGTCGTGGTTTTAGATTATTGTTGGTCGGTATGTTGAAAAAGAAAGGCCCATCAGCGCACCTTGTGAGCCATGACTTATAGCAGATTTACAGCAGAGTTACAGATTTACAGACTTACTGATTTAAAGCACTCGACCCGTAGTTCGGACGAGCCGAATATAATTTTTTGTGAGGTTTGTCGTCACATGCCGAAACACTGACTTTATTTCCACGTTGTATATCTCAAAATTTCGGCCGGCCACATCAGAAGCTGCGGCTTCATCAGCGCTGCACCGTTTAGTACAACGAATATGCACGTGCGCGCGCGCGCTCCTTTTGCCGAATAAAATGCGTGTTCGCTCACGTAAACCTGGCAGAACGAAGTTGCTGTGGGTGGTCGAGATTGGGCGCGGCGAAAGGGGGAGGCTGCAGTCATCTCGTGAGAGCTTATCGCTTTGCGCGCCGTTGTGGAAGTGATCAAGAACGAGCACGCACTGCTCGAGTGCATTTGCATGCATGAGAACGGGGACCGGGGCCATATACGTGCTCGATGTGCGCGGCCCTTTTTCTGACCGGCCACCTTTCTGATTAGCCGCTCGTGAAAGCGCTCGCCGAATGCGAACAGGAAGCGAAAGATTCGAAGAACGCGAAGAGCCTGTGTCCAGACGGAGCATGGTCAGCGCGGGCGAGCGGCACGACGAAGGACGGACACCGCCTTCACCAAACGACGAGTCGGAAGTTCTCTCGTCTGCGCTAAACGTGCTTCAGTATGAAGGTCATCAATGAGCACGACACTATGTCGTACTATAGAGCGTTAGATTGTCGTTTGAAACTGATCTTCGTGACCAGTGCTCATAATATGGTGGTTTGCGTGCTGAGTTCGATTTCTTCCCGCTTAAAATCACGGGGATAGTTATCTCTATAGAGATGAATGCGCCATAGCTGCAAAGAATTCGAGTCATGCTAAGCTGCACGGACGATTTGTTCTTTATCAACTAGCTAGCTCCCATTGTAGTGCAGGTGCATAGTCCTTGCGCTATCGCGTTAGTACCAGGTGCAGCGACGCGAATGTCAAGCATTCACGCCCCCGCAAAAAAAAAAAAAATCTAATAAACAAAAATACAGAGAACATCCGCTATGATGGTATTCTCTGTCTCAAGAATCGGCAGCACCACTAGACATGTTCAGCAGTGAAGCTCGCCTTCAGTTTATTAGAGTCGATTCAGAGTTAATTTCCATTTTTTTAATACTCATCGAAGTTGTCGCACATATGTGGTTGCGTACAAACCTAGCTTTCGAACATCTCAAAGGAGGGAGTGTTGTGCACCCGTTTTCGGAACTTGAGATACTGCAATGTGGAGGTGTAGCGAAACAAAAGTCAAATTCACAGACCTTTTCGTTCGTAAACGTTCTTTGCCATTGGCCCGTCACCTTCGCTAATGATACATCCAGAGTTAGGATTGGTCGCAATTTTCTCTTACGAAAATCCCCAGCGTAAGAGCTTTTTGTGAATACAGGCCTAGATGCGCGTTGCGCGAACGCAACCGATGTTTTCTTGTTGTATAGTTTGCGCCGTGAATTTCTTTGAATGATGCTTTAGGGTTCGCTGTCCTCTTGGACAGCTCAGAGTATATGTTGCGATGAGCCTAACTGAATGATTAACATAAACTAATTGACTAACCTTTGAGAACCTCCTATGGAGAAGTTTCAAAACGCATTGAGGAACAATTGTGTTTGTTTTTTGATAATGTACCACGTAAATATAGGCACTTCGCTTGCGGGCCGGGACGTAAGTGCACCCAAACTTGTTCCGCACGAACCAGGGGTGATGCTCGCAAGTAGGGCACATATATAAGCCGTAAGTGATAGCGATGAATTGCAGATAGTGGTATTGGGTCATTAGTTTTGCCGCCAGGTGTTGAAGGGATGCGACCAGGGGCAATAACGATACAATGCGAGCGAAAACTCTTGACGCAGTGTCGGCGCTTTTGCTGTTGATAGGGTTGCGAAAAGAGTGAAGCGGCTCTCAAGGCGATTAGCGATGGCATTCGAAACGACAGTCCTAGCTGTCGTCCCGGAACCATCATTTTTTTCGCTTACGGGTTATTCATACCATCAGTTTCTCCATACGTTCTGTAACACAGGCAACTCCTTAGAAACGTGTTTCAGAGAAATATGCCGTTACGCGCAAGTGTCTTGTGAACGCGGCGCATTTTTTAGTTCTTGCATAGTTTTCTTGGGAGCTTAGAAAAAATTGAACCTACACCAGTTGTCTTCCAGCAAACGAATGAATCGGATGTTTTTTGAATATGCTTTACAACTTCTGCCTTAAGCGAACGTTTTTTAAACTTAGCTCTAAATTTTATTTGAATCTACTTTTATAATTTGATATCTAAGTTCACTAAAAAATCAGAAAAAGAGAAACGCTGAGTTGTTTAAGATGACAGGGCCAATACTGAGTTGGTTGTAGTTGCTTTATTTCAGGACTTAAGGTGCAGCCAGTTCTGGGGAATTTCGCGATATTGCACCGCGGTAATTGCGGAGCATCGATTTTACATGTGCAATTGCTGTCATACGCCTTGACGAAACGCTACGAGACTGTCCTCAGTGGATGGTCAGAAATAGCGCACCAGGGCTCTGTTGACATATAGCGATGTTTCAGTGATGTTCCTTCGCTTAAACACAAAAACTTCTTATTTTGGTTACTGCTGCCCGCAGAAAATTTTTAAAAATCCTGCGCAATAAACTGCGAAACATATAAAAATCCGACTGTCTTTGCACTTGCGCATGCCTCGTTTTAGTTGCAACATCTCAATACAACAACAAAAATGACAAGAACAACATTTTGTTCTCTATTTTGGAATACTAAACCACTTTCCTTTGGCACTTACCTATGTCGGATCGAACAAAAGCTGTAAACTACAAAAAAAGTGCTGCAACCTTTAATTATTTCATCAACGGACCAATTTTCAAATTCTTTCGCTGCTTACGTAAATTATTAAACTATTGCGGACGTTTTTCGTTATTTTTCTTGTTTTCTTTTTGGTCAAGGTATTTTGGCCGCAAATGCAATGGAAATGGGGCACTTTCCTCTATGGAACATCGCTGGCTGTCACTCGCATTTTCCCAGCTGGACAAATATACCTGTCATAGGCCATAGGACCGGTCTTATTTTCCCTACCTTAATGTTACGTGCATAAAGGCTATCGGCGTCCTTCTATGTCCGCTCGGTGCTACTGTGGCACCCGTGAATGCTATGTGGGCACAATCTGGACCTTAAGGCAGCTTTTCTCTTAACAGATCCTTTATATTTCAGCTCAGTTTTTTTTTTCACAGATTCCTCAGCTTTCACGTATTCCACAGACGATCGATGGGGGGCTTCTGGCAACTTTAGTGGGCGCCGATATGACATCCAAACTTAGCAGTTCGTACAAGCCACGACGTTTTGCAAGAAAACGTCCCATAGCGGCCTATACTTGTCGCGTCGTGAGATGACCGTGTTGTTCGGTTCCTTCTTTCCATGCACGCTGTGTTCCCCAGTCGTTCCGCTGCCACGTCATTCCTTATCCATCGTGACCCGCATCTGCATTACGTATGCGCTGCACCTCAGAACGCCACACCTGTTGAGTCTATTTCACTTTTCTATTGTTGCGTTTCGCCGCATAACTTGACTGCAATGCGGAGAAGAACGCAGTATAAAAACTACAAAACTGCCTGGCGTTCTCGACCTCCTCAAGTTCGTTATTTTTCGTAGCCTCGTCGCCAAGTGTTTGCCTTCGTCGCCGCGCACGTTTCACTCGTGTCCCATCTTCCGACACGGGCTCTCGCGGTAGTCGCAGGTGGTGCGGAAGAAACGGGTTGCCAATGCATGCAGGTTGTTCCGGTCGCCGGCTTAATTCCGTTCGAAGGATCGAAAGTCTCGTATTTTTTTTTTTTTTTTTCTGTTTGGGTTCCGAGTAAGGTGACGGAGAGATTGCACGCATCGAACGCGAAGCGCCGAGCCACGAAAGCGCGGCGCGAAATTACGAAAACGTGAAGGAGGCATTATCGATGCCGCTGCGCGTGTCACGTCACGAGTTGGCCGATGCTAATTTGCCTGTTTATCGGCTCGTCTTCTGTCCTCGTTTTCCGTGTGTGGACCATTCGATTCCTCGTTCTCTCGTAGGCGATTTTATTTGGAGCCCTCGGGCGCCGCCTTCTGTGGTTGTTAGCGTGGACGCCTTCCGGCTGAACTGATGGCAGCACAACAAGCGGCATAACGTTCAAGCAGATGCCCTTGCTGCTGCGCTAGCCGATGGCTACCAGCATTCTGCATAAAATGCGTAAAATAAAACGTGCATAACAAGAGAGAGAGTTTAACAAACGCTAAAGATGTCAGCCCTGCTAAGTGCAGGGACTTGGCTACTCAAGTTAGGTAACTGAAATGATTAACTGAAATGATATGAAAATGGCGCAGAAAAAAAAGAAATGTTATCGGAAACGAAATAATCATCAATATGAAGGAAACCAATTCCAGATATTCAAAGGGTTTAAATGTGTCTAAAAGTCCTGTCTGGCGTACGTAAAGCAGCATGGCCTTTGTCACTCGGTTTGTGCACCCATTTCTGCTCCGTGAAAATGTTATCTGTCTGCATTTGTTTGCGTAGTACATAATAAACGAATGCTTTATTATCGGTACTTGAAATTCAATATGTGTAGTCACCCTCTAGTGCACTGCCTGATAGGCTGAAACCTGGAGGTGAACAAGTAATATTAAATACAACGAGACATAAGATTGGGCAACCCATATAACGCCTAGTTCGTACAGGTGCTCAAACTAACAGGGTGAGCGCAGGGTACCGAAACACGACTAAATTAGTCCTCTTTCATAGCTTACACTGTACAGCTGCGATTCAGAGTGAATTTCTATGTGCAACGGCAGGAAACAACCTTAGTTTTAAACCGGTAACGGGCACTCAAGAGTCTACAAGCCAGCATTCAGAAAAGCGGCGAGCGATCCGGACGAAATCGGGCATTCTTAGAATGTTGCGGCCCAGGTAGCCTTTACACCTGTTCTCCCTTGTACTTGAAACGGACTACACACTCCACCGAATGCTAGTGAAAGAAGCGCAAGCGTCACACTTAACAAGAAATTGTCCAATCTTACGACCGGAACGTTCCCCTCTTCTCCTGCAAGTCGGCCCCTCTAACAGCGCAACATGCAGCTATGATCACTGGCCTCACGATAGTAGACACCACGAAACATTCCTTGACTTATTATGCCCATACACAACTCGGCCCTTACCGCGTACATATAAGGCATTACTCCAAATGGCAAGCCTCCATCGAAATACCAAGAGACAGCAGTGAACCTCTCTCATTACGTTGTCGTGCCGAGTTGCGACAGTTCAAACGATGAACACAGACGAGTCGGTGCTTTGCGGCAAGACAAAAACAAAAGTGTGTACCAGCCGTTAACGTCTACCAGCTGCCATTCCCACGTATGTGTTTCCAATCCAACTTATTCGAGCCTCGAAGGTATGTCAGTTGCGCAAGAAATCTAGGACGGGACCCTCCAAATTGTTACAAATATCCGCCATCGAACAAAATAAAGGCCGGCAACTCTCCAAGAGAAGCGGGCGTGTGCTATGCTGAAGATAGAGAGAGAGAGAGAGAGAGATATCGAGTCATGATTCGAATACTAATGCCAAATTGCGCGTACGCATTTCTGTCGGCGGATATATTTCACGTGCGCACGGACGAGAAAGCTGAGGCGAAATGGTTCAAGTACGCGGGAAAGAACGGACACCCAAGAATCAAATAAGCAGTCAGAGGAGACCAATCAAGGGGCCTTTCGCGCAGCAGTGCTATCGCTACACCCCACCCCCACGTCTTTATTTCTTTATTTTTAGAGCTCTCTCCCGCGCCTTCCCGCATGATTTCGCTGCCTGCGTGCGGGCTTTCCTGCACACACGCGGAGTGAGCAGCGAACCAAGAGAAGCGAGCTCACGAAGCAAGAAAGAAAATAAGGAACGGGAGCGTTTCAATAACACACACACAAAAAAGAAAGATAACTTAAAGTCAACGGCACCAAGCCACGGGGAGAGCGAACATCGCCGAGATCACAGATACAGACCTTATAAAAGACGGAGCAACGAATCCCCCGTCACAATTATCCGCCAGTGCGTCCGCACGCTCACAGATCTTGTGAACCCTTAGTTCGGGGCGGCCGCCAATTCTTGGCTACTCCTCTCGTTTTTTTTATTTTGTTGATTACTGCTTTCGTTCCTGCTTTTATGCAGTGGCATTCACGTATCCGCGTCTGCACTCCGCTTTTAGAGCGGCTGCTTGCGATGCGGCGCGAACAAGTCGAAAGACCCCGAGCGCTAAAAAGCAAAGACGAATAACGCAAACGGTGCAAGCACACGATTGCGAGACTCGGTTCAACGTGTTCTGCGTTCCCTCTCGGTGTGTTCTGTTCCTTTGATCGGGAGCGGTGGCGGCGGCGGCGGCGGAGTAGAGGATATTTTTTTTTCCCCGTAATAGCCGCTGACCTTCGCCTTGGCGCTCATTTATATCTCTGGATGGAGCGAAGAAGAAAAAGAAGAGACCACTCGGACTGCAACGGAAAGAGACGGCGAAAAAAAAATAATATCGCTCTGTATCTCGCCCGCGCGCCCGCGCGCATCTTTTTGGCTCATTCGGTGCCGAGATCCTCGAGAAGAACGGCTGCAGCAGTGGCCGATCAGAGGGACGTGCCTATTCGCCCGCGTTCTCCCTAAATTTCGAAAAGAGAGTCAGAATACTGCGTGTGTTACGCGTGGTTCGCCGCTTGCCGCGGTGAGCTGCGCGCTGGCCATGATTTTAACGGATCCCGCGTGTGCTTGTTTCGCTGCGTTCAAACCACGTCCGTATAGCGCGAGCGTTGTCGGCGCGAAAAAAACAACAACAAAAAAAAGAAACGCTAACGTTCAACCTTAGGAACTGTGGTGTGCGACCATGTTGCAATGCTGTGTTACGGGAGAGAGGGTGAGCGCTACTTCGTAGAGTTAATTTGCCATGCCTGTCCTATAGGATTACTCGCCGGCATACGTGATTTGTTAAAGAGTTACGCGCGCCTGACAGGGTCATGGACTGTCATATCAGTCCGTAGGCTTAAAAAAAAGAAAGCGGGGCAGGTTCCTTATATCCTGCTGAGAAAACGCTCTCGGATGCCAAGAGGCCGGGATCTCACATTCACGAAGCGAGCGGTTAAATTGATCGAAGTCGGAGGAAGCGCACCTGCCTGTACTCGCAAAACTGGGTACAGTCACATACAAAATGTGCGACGTCCGCTTGACGAGCTCCGCTTCACGTGAGCCGTGCCAAGGCAAAACGTGTGGGCGTTTGTGGGTGCCACGCAGTGCAACGGACGGCACAGGAGTGTTGCTTCCCGTCATAGCGTGCTCGGAGGAAAGCGGAACTCCACGCAGGCGAGAATTCGCGAAGTCACTTTAGCTCCCTTGTGTCAAAGTAGGCTAAAGAGCCAATCTGCGTAGCTTACTCGTAGCACCTGCCCTTGACGCCGAGACGCTATTGCGCCATGCAGTCTCTATCACGCACAGGACGGGTGACTTCGTCCTCGCGCCATTACGAATGACCTTACAGTGACACAAGGACATTTTACGATATTGAATTGTTCGTAAGCTCATGTGCCGGTCCGTCGTGATGTTAGAGAGAGAGGAAAATGATTAATGAAAGGCAAGGGGGTTAACCAGGACTGAGCCCAGTTGGCTAATTTGCGCTGGGGAAAGGAGGAGATGGGAGGGAAAGTCGACTGCGTGACGTTAGACACATCCTTATAGGGAAGGCGGTCGGCCAGCGACCGGACCGCACTCACGAAAGAAAAGCTTTGTGAATTCGGCCACTGCAGTATCCATCAAAAGAGCACATTGTGACATTTTCGTTTGAGCGGTCTGCCAGCAGGTGCTGCTCTACCACGGCCGAGTTGATTCTCCTCGATGGAACTCTGATGTTCCGCTGAACAGTCTTACACGCGTGGTCACAAAGCACGCGAAAAAAAGAAAGGAAGAGAGACGGGTACAGTGGTCAATACGGTGTGGTAACTGATATACCTGGTCCGGCAGAACCTGCAGTGCGGGGAGGGAACGAGAAAGTGCAGGGCAGGTGGGGGGTGCATGTTGGGGCGAGGGGGGAGGCAGCAGCGCGAGGATGGCACAGGTTGCGTGGACGAGGGAGACGCTTTTTTTTTTCTGTGATAATTACGCAATTGGGAGGCCGATACGCGAGTCTAATAACTGTGTTTTCCCCCTTGAGTTATGGTGGCTCCACTCTGCTGTCTGCCGTTTCTCGCGCTGTGTTACGTGGCATTCGTTTCCGGCTCCGTCTGTACGACACGGGAGGATTTAAACAGATAGAGCCGCGCCAATTGCCGTTCCCTTTTGAACGTTATGCGCTTTCCTTTGCCTCCACTTCTGGCCTCAGCTTACCGGACTAGCGTTGCATACACAAGCCACTCCGAGGAGGTCTGTCGCAGAGCTGTTCCGGAATCATCCCGCCGGCATCCATGCGGACGGTAAATTTTTGTCGCCTCTCCAGATGATCGTGTGCGCGGAAAATAATAGTGAAGAGCATTGCGCTGGAGCTATTACCTGCCTAATTACACGTCATTAATTTGCTGTTCTTAGAGTCAATAACCACTTCTAACCACTTGAGCTCTACTCGCTAAGACCGCTTTCAAATCATGTTTGGTATAGCTGCGAAAGGAGCAGAGTTTGCGACTGTGAGCGACCGGTAATTTTCGTCATTACACGGAGTCTGTTCCAGAAAAATCTATGGCTGTGCGGGCATATGATAACACCCGAAGGACAGCGGAAGCACGGTAACGAGGAGCACACATAAACAAAGTATGTCAATTAAGAGTAATCAACGCACCTATGCGTATACTGTGGTCGTAGTACTTGGACATACCGTGTGTTCCATGAAAAAGACAAAGTAGTTATCCTGACCACCACCTGCGCACTAGTTGTTTTTTAACTTAATTTACATTAAACAGCTGAGCACTAATTAAAATTACGATAAACAATTGACTCTTAATAATAAACCAGTACAAAAAATAAGAAAGAAAAAAACATCAGAGCGGGAAGGAATGGCTACTCCGAAAGCAGGTATTTCAAAGATGGCAGTTGCCAAAAAAAAAAGTAAGCACTGACTTTTTCAAGTGACAAGTTTAGGAGGTCCCAAGCACCACTCTAACGAGACCTCTTCCAGGTCGTTAAACTGTTTTTTTTTTTTAACGAATCGGTTCGTTACAGATATATTTAAGGCGGCGGATTCATGCGCGGCTCTCTATTGATTTGAAACGCCAGGGACGTCGTTTTCAGTCTTATGTGACGGAACATCGCGGACAACAGACATGAGCACGTGCGATCCGTACTCATGTTCAGTCTAATCACGATCATTTCAGTTCCATGTTCTGGCTCCCCAGCTTGTAGTGAACAGATAGCTTCGGATCGCGTCGGACGGATTGAGAACTGAAGTGGGCGACACGGCACTGGTAAGAATGAACAGCCGGCTCATTTTTTACCGCTCGGTGGCGCTCTTTGGCCATATCTGGCCGAAGAGCGCTGTGAAGCTGTGCAAAATGAAGCTGTGCAGGGTGATATCGGCTGGACTAGTTTTGAAGTGAGGGAAGCTCACAGTAAAATTGATTATGAAGAACGATTGAGAAATATGGAAGAAAGTAAATGGGCTGGGAGAATGTTGAGGTATCTGTGCAGGAAGAACATTGATTCACAGTGGAGGAAAAGAACTAGGAAGCTTACCAGCAAGTATGCGGCCTGTAGGGTGGGCAACACAGCAACAAAGAACGTCAAGCGGAAAGTCAGAGAGGCTGAAATAATCTCATGGGTGGCGGCAATGGAAAAGAAACCTGCCATGAGTAACTACTTAAAAGGAAAAAAGAAATCAGGAAAGAAACAATTTATGATAACTCAAATGGAAGCTCACAACTTTCGAAGCGAGATCAGGATGCCTTAGAATACGCACCTATAAAGCGAGATATAAGAAGGACGAAGACGCATGTGCTTGGGGCTGCGCTAAAGCTAGGGAAACGATAAGCATGTTTTATTAGAACGTAGAAGATATCTGCCCAGCGGTCGATTTAGGAATCATTGGCCTGCTTGAAGCCCCTAGGTACAGCGAGAGCATAGGGAAAGTAAACATGTCCGCAAGAGAGATTAGTAAGCGGCGATTGGAAGATAGGTAAAAGAAAAGTAGGGAAACGACAGAAAACGGAGACGTACACAAGCAAAGTTCACAATAAGTGGTCAGAAAATTTGGTCCTGTGAGTTCATATTGTTTTTTTTTCTTTATTTATCTTTTAACCTAGGTAGGACATTAGGGAGTATAATAGCAAGAGCTTGGTGGCGCGACCCACCGCCCCGTTCCAAAGGGGACGCTCATAACATCCGTCCATCCATCCATCCTTCCATCCATGGCCCTTCATTTAATTTAATTTATTATCGCCTTGAAGGCCCGAAGGCATTATACAAGGTCCTTAGACAACTCTTGTGCCAGTAAAATCTATTAATCATCATCATTGCTTACCGCTACTCTTTCCCTAATCCTTCCGTTCAACGGATGTCAGCACGAATGTCGTCACGGGAAGGGGATCAGCGGTGCACATTGAGCGAGGCAAGCTAACACGTCTTTTCAAGTACGCTATCGCAACCCGTAGTGTTTGCTTCCCTGCGCGTGGTTGTTTAGGCCAAGTATTGCAGGGAAAACAATAACGGGGGGGGGGGGGAGCAGTTGCTCTACAAGCCCGATAAAATCGAAGAAATGAAAAAAAAACAACAACACAGAAATAAGAAAGAAAGGTCAAACACTAGATGCACGCCGGACGTGCACTCCGACATGCACTTCACGAACAGTCACAAGCCGCAGAGGTCAATCGCAATCAGGAAGTGCACCGATGTTCGCGCTGCTATCTGAGTCAGGGATGCGTACACGGCCACTGTCCAGGAACCTTTGCTTCGGAATACGGTATTGAGTTCAACTAGTTTGACTTACGAAAGCGAACGTAACGAAGAAAATAGCCTCTTGGTAATAGAGTGCGCTCTCTTTAAAGACCGAAATTAGCAGTTGGTTCCATGACGAAAGGGGAAATTTCTGAAAGCGAAAGGCGTCGGCTGTCGTGCTATTGTTCTGGGGCTGAATTCACGACGTTTTTCGTTCGTAAGTGCTGTTTGCCATTGCCTTCGCTCATAATATACGCAGCCTCTGCATTGGCTGGGATGCGCTCTTACGAATAATTCTAGAATTGAACGTTTTGTGAATGCGGGCTCCAGGTCCGAATGCGCAAAACTTTTCTAAGTGTTCGTAAGTGCTGTTTGCATTTAATTAATTAATTAATTATTAATTTATTTATTTATTTATTTATGTACGTATTTATTTATTTATTTATTCGTTCGTTCGTTGGTTTACAACATATCCTGCCGCACCGACGCATTACAGCAGGATAGTGGGTACAAATAATAAAAACAATACAAATAATCAAACAGACAAACAGTTGAAGCGATGATGACTATAAAACGAGGCATTCGATCACTATTTCACAATATCCTATACAAGCCATAAGAACAGAACTGGCCGGCTACCTTAGCCAGTAATATGTCCGACGTCAATATTGGATGCCATCTCCTTTAACAGTCAGTTTTAGCATATAATATTTTTTTTTCTTCGTGAATTCACCGTTCTGTAGTCACCACCACCGCGCTGAGAAACTTCTTGAAAGAAGCCATTTCCTCGAAGCCGCTTGCATCCGCCGCATGAACTAATTTTAATTTGCACGAGAACAGGGAGGACTTGCGCAAAGGGAATGCCTTGATAATTTCTTCGCTGCAACGCTCGCTGGCAACGGGCGAGCCAGCTCGCGCGCAGGCGTCGTGGTGTGCGGCATGCCGGTGACATTGACGAGTTTTGTTCCTGTTTTGATGGAGAAACTTCAACCGCCAGCGCGATCTGCGCGCCTTGCCTTTCTTGCGTAAATGAGCTTGAAAGACGTAGGCGAAAAATAAAGTCAATAAAAAATACGATATAATCAAGGAGCCTGCCAGTAAAAAAAAAAGGGGGGGGGGGGGGGTGGCATCTAAGTCTGAGAAGAATGGGGAAAGGGCTAAGTTTCTTTTTAAATTTTTGTTTCCCACGTCGCCGTCGTGCGTCGACGACGTCTGTGGCGAATAGCGCGAAGTCAGGGCCAGGCGACATTAATTGTGCATTAGGCTGATGGCCACAATTAACAAAGCGGGGCCCCGGCTGTGACAATAATTAGCGGGTCCTACTCGCTTGTTTCTGGCCCTCGGTGGAGGGCCCGTCGCCCGCCCTACAACGCGATGTCGTCGGTCGGTCGTCGTATGCGGGCCGAGGCACCGGGCATGTTCGTTAGAATAATGGCTATAAGATGGCGCGACGGGCTCGCTAACGTTGCGGCGGCAACGGAATGCGGCGTAGAAGCGAAACGTGGGAGCTGGTACTTTTGCGGTGCTGAAATACCGTTACCGTTCCGCACGCCAAACATTACTTCATTAAAAGAAAGTAGTAAAATCAAAAGAACGCAAGCACATACACACAGGCGTACAAAAAGAGACGAAGAAGAGCAAAACTTATCCCCCCCTTCCTTATTTTTTTCCATGCCTAAAAGTGAGGCGGCAAAGAACGCGAGTGCCGTAATGACGTGGCGCATTTTTTTAGTACAAAGAAGTTACCGAAAGGAGCAGACGTTTCTGCAGTGAAGCCGTCCCTCTTCAACCTCTTGCTCTCGTTTTTTTTTCTCTCTCTCTCGCTCTTCTTCTCTCTCCTTGCTCACTGAATGTGGCTGATTTCCTGTTACCGCATGCTTTGCTACACCTCCTAATTTGTACCGCCATCCGCACTGCCCCCCCCCCCCTCCTCTTTTTATGTATGACAGCTAAAATAGGCTTGCGGAGGAGCTCCTTTTTTAATCTTTCGAAATAAGCAAAAGCGCACACAAGTGGAAGCCGTAGAGGAAGCTTAATGACTTTGTGAATCGAACAACGCAAAGAAAGAAAGAAAAATGAAGAAAGCATCAGAGCGGAATCTGCAGCACAGCTAGGAGAACGGAGGGCAGGCAGAAACTTTAAGAGCCTGGAATGTATATGCTGAAGCGAACGTGCGTTTCAAACAGCGTGTCAGAAGTTGTCCCTCCCCTTTCGCTTATGCACATTCTCACTCTTTCTTTACTTGGCGTAATCTCGCAGGGAAGAAGAGATCAAGGCGCAATTAAGCACTACGCGACTGGCCCGCAAAGATTTGCGCCTAATTCTAGAAGTCGTCTGGTTGCGAGTGCGCGCATGCTCTTGCATCTTACACAAGAGAGAGTCGTGGCGGCATAGACGGAGAGAGAGAGAGAGAGAATATAAATGAAGGAAGCAGCGTATTCGTGGTCTGGATTCCCCAGTAGACGAGAGAATTTGGACTGCAATCTCGGGAAGTATGCGACAGTAGTGCGATGCGCCCAGAGAAAACCATCGCGCGCTGGTGTTGCGCTATTTCCAAGTTCCGTCTTTAACATAATCACCTCCTTCTTCTTCGCCTTCAGTGATGGCGACAGGGAACGCGTTTTCACTGGAATACGGTCTGACGCAGGGAGAGAAGCATAGGCCCCATATGTTAATGTTGCATGCGATGTAACCCGAATTCAATGACTCTCGTTTTACACGTTGCCTAGAATAAAAATAAGCACTGTTGTAAGCCTTGCAATTAGCTGAATATACATCACTTAACTGACCGCTTTACTTAAGCTTCGCTTCGCGCATATACTTTAACATGCGCGGTGGACCTGCTTATTATTATTATTATTATTATTATTATTATTATTATTATTATTATTATTATTATTATTATTATTATTATTATTATTATTATTATTATTGGTGATAGAACACCGACGTGGCACCTTCTGGAGCTTGTCATCCACCTGAAACACCAGCGACAGATCGAAATGGTTAGAACTGTCTATCAAGTACACTTTTAGACAAAGGTACACCCTTTGTGGCGTATATCTGCCACACAACAATAATCGTCATCTGCCTTGCTTGCGTTTCCTTTCTTGAAAACGCCGCGCCCGCTACATTCCTGTCGGGAATGCTACGTCACGCTGATAACGCGCATACCGTTCGTTACTGGGAAGCACCGGGCTCGCAGCGTTAAAGAAAGGAAATGCGGACAAGACAAATGACGTTTATTGTTGTGTGGCAAGATACCACCCACAGGGTGTAATTTTGTTTTACAGTGTATGAACAGCCACCAAATGGTCCCTTCAGAGCTCTTCACACATCCATCCCTTAGACCATCGCAAGCAGATTTGCTCCATCGCTGCCAAATCAGGCTGCTAAATTAAGCCTTACATTGTGAGGGGCGACGAGGGCCGGCTGCTGGCCGAAACGCAGTTAAGGCTGAGGCATTCATATAAAATAACAACATAACAACAACATAAAAACATAACTTCCGTAGTCGATTCAGTCGCCTTCATGGGGGTTGTATTAATGTCTATTCATCGATAGTGGCCGACTAAAGCAAACGCGCAGCGATAAAGAAATATATTCCCAGCGTATATCTTTTAACGTAATATCGCCGTCACCTCCGCCAACCTTTAAATTATTGGACTCAAAACTTGCACGTAGCTGGGGCTCAGCCGGAACGCGTGACGCTTATCTCGTAAACGGAAGACAGAACGCTTCCCTGGCTTCGCCGTTGAATAAGCAACCAGGGCCGCTTGAACGGGAATTCTATTCAGGACACCGTCGAATTGCGCCACCATGTCAAATTCGCCACCTTGCAAGCTCGGATTGGCTTACAGGGCTGCTACGGCCTCTCTGATTGGCTTGAAACGTCAACATGGTAGAATTTGACGATATGGCGAAACTTGGCAGTGTCACGACTAGCGCATCCCGCATAGTCCCGTATACCCAGGAGCTTGACGGTGCTCCTGCTTGGCTTTTATTTGTCGTGTTCACGGTGGTCATGTTGTAGCTAAGCTAACCTCACGTAACTGTTGCATTTTCTTTGATACGCGCTTATCCCGAATGCGAAATCAATGAAGAGTGCCTGAACCGACACCTGAGCGCGTGAAAAGTGAGCGGAGCGGACAAGCTCAACACAACGAGATAGAGAGAGAGAGAGAGAGAGAGAGAGAGAGAGAGAGAGAGAGAGAGAGAGAGAGAGAGATAGAGAGAGAGAGAGAGAGATAGATAGATAGATAGATAGAGAGAGAGAGAGAGAGAGAGAACATTTATTGCTTAAAAGGATTTTCGTGCAATGGTCAGAGAACTAGTCTATGGCGTGGCAGTTTGTGCAATGTTCAGTATTCCACGCAGACTATGCAAGTATTAGTAAGATCTTGGAAGAAAGAAAAAAATGTTGTTGATTTGCAGATGTTTTTGCGACTGATGTGCGCATGCCTATGCTGAAAAAGGTATAAATGTCCGGTGAATTTCAAATAATCTTCCATTTGGCAGTCAGCGCTTGTCTGTGGTATTTGTTTCCTTGTGTCCTCGTCTTTTTCGCGCTGTTTCACCTCAGTTCTATGCAAGTATCTTTGGAGGCCGCAACAAGAATTTCATAGTGGTCGAGGCCGACGTTGTGAATATTGTAAAGGAGTTCTTGAAAAGATGACGGTGTCCGCGGTGAAAGCCAGCTGCTTTAGCTGTAAATTATTACTACTTCTGATGAATGGCTAAAGGCTAAATCTTGGAACTTTTGTTTGTTTGTTTGTTTGTTTGTTTGTTTGTTTGTTAGTTGTGCAGAGAAACGACGAAATAACACACAGGTACTGTGAAATGCGCGAAATCCGTGAAAGGAGGCGCTGCGTTTCGGGCTCAAAATTTAAGCGAGAAACTCAGGGCTTCGCTTATTCCCGTAATTAAGCCCGGATCCTTCTACTGTTGCTGTTGTCGTTGCTGCTCTTGTGGCTGTTTTTTCCAAAACAACGCAGATATATTTTCGTTCACGTAATACATAAGCCCACAGCCAGACGTAGTGTAGTGTTTCCTACACAAAGGGGGCGCGCAAGCGAATACTACGCTATACTGTCGCGTTCACGTATAAGCAGAATGCCTTGTTGCGTTCACTGGCCGAAGCCGCACAAACATGCACGGTTAGCGTGTTCGGCTACCCGTTAAGGGCACGCTCGCGAGCGAGGGAAGGGAGCCAAAGTCGGGACCACCATTCATCACGGTGCGAGTATACCTAACCGCGCGCGACGCGCATTTCAATTGCGCGTTCGAAGGCGCGCTACGTCGGCGCGTAATGTATACGACGGTAGCTGCTTGCTAATCTGAATGCGCGCTCCACCGCCTACATGCAAGAGGGCTTGGAGCAAGCAAGCAAAATGCCGTTTCCACGTAAAAGGCACACTCGCGCGCTCGGAAGTGGCTCGACGCCCTGTCACGTTCTTTTTCTTCTTTTTTTTTCTCCGCGTAAGCTTACGGTGCGCTTTGATTTATGGCCGAACCGCGCTTCACCCGGCCCTTCCGTAATGATTGCCCCTTGCGTCGTGACGCTGGGCTTGCTCGGCACGGCGTAGTCCAGGACGTCTCATTCGGTGGGTGTATATATACGTCGCTGGCGCCGTCAGGGCTATCTTGCGCGGTCGCGAAGGCGGACCGAAATCGGCGCCAATTTGCGGTCGTCTGGGCCTCTGTGGGCGGGGCGATAGATTGATTTGAGTGATTGGTTGGTTGGTTTGGAGTTAACGTTGTTAGGACACACTGGCTGCGAGCGATACCGAAGGGCAGGGATCCTTATTAGTTTTTGATCATCTCTCAAAAAGCAGGTAGGCGATACATACACAGACGCGCGCCTGGAGCCGCGTCTGGAAGTTGAAAATGCGACATCGTGCTCAGCAGCATTCTTCCAGTAACGGGATTTAAGCTCGAAATGATCTCACTCGTCTCTCCACACGATAAATAAATAAATAAATAAATAAATAAATAAATAAATAAATAAATAAATAAATGAAGACAGGGAGATTAACGAATCCCGCTTCCTGTTGGTAACCATACATTTGGGAAAAGGGCAACGGGGGTTTGATAAATTGCCAAAAGAGAACCTCACAAGCAGAGGATGCAGGAGCTGCATCCGTAAGTAGAAGAACGTTCACCATAACAGAGTCCCAGATGACCGTGCAGTCTAGTTCTCTTCAAGGAAGTATATGTAGGCATGTTTTAATTACTTTTTGCTTATATTCATTCCCTTGCCAGGGTTCCAGGGTCTTTCAATTCGAAAATGGTCAGCCTTCTAAGCGTCTAAGACGAACAGTCACAGAGAGAAAGAAATTTAGGACGCTTAGGCTTAAGAGTGGAACGCGATAGCATTCAAAGACCCCTGACTGCTTTTCGTGCTTCCTGGCAACTGCAGCTTACGTACCCGTAACGTTTACCGGGAAACGCTGGCGGCGAACGCTATGCGTGAAGGCAAGTTTTCTGGCAGAAACGCGGCCTCTTGCGTGGGTCGATCTCCTGTTATTGTTTAGCACTTTTAATAAGTCAGTCTGAGAAGAGCTAATATAAGAGATGTGCGCTATCGGTGTTTTTTTTTTTTTTTACCCATCACATTTGTTTTGGGGCTGCCCGTCTCAAAATTCTGAGGACTAACTTTGTAAAGAATGAAAGACAAGGTATGAGCAACTTTGGTGGTAGAAGAGTGGGTGGGTATGCGTGGTTAGAAATTTATTTGTAATTCTTTCGCTGACGCGATGTCCGAAGCTGGACGCCGGACGGGTCGCCGTCGCCAGCCAGATTTTCTGCCGCACGAGGTCCTTAATGCTATCGCGTGAAAAATGAAAAGCAAAGGCATGGAGGTTAATCAGTTTTCACCTGGTTTGATACCCTACACTCGCGGAGAGGTAAGTGGGCCGTAAGGTAAGAAATAAAAGGAATGGAAGAAAGAAGGGGTACAGACGTGGTGCGCGCGCACACACACAGCAGCGTTCACGACGCTATCAAAGGTAGTCGTGGAGCTCAGCCAGATCTCTTCAAAAAATGCAGCAGCGCTCCTTTGACCCTCGGCGCGGATGACGGTTCAGTCCATGGTGCCAACATTTTTAAAGCGAAAGCTTTACTGGCCGCGAACTTACGATTTCGCCGTGGCCGTGCTGCGAGGAGGCACATGACGTCACGCCGCGTTCCTCGTCGTTGCGTTCGCCTCCGCTCGCTTCGCCAGTTGCGTCCCCGATCTGTCCTTTCTGTCCCCGATACGTTTCCTTGCGCAAAGTAGCATGTAGGGGACTATACGCATCATCATAATCATCATCATCATCCTGGTTACGCCCACTGCAGGGCAAAGGCCTCTCCCATACTTCTCCAACTACCCCGGTCATGTACTAATTGGGGCCATGTTGTCCCTGCAAACTTCTTAATCTCATCCGCCCACCTAACTTTCTTCTGTCCCCTACTACGCTTCCCTCCCCTTGGAATCCAGTTCGTAACCCTTAATGACCATCGGTTATCTTCCCTCCTCATAGCATGTCCTGCCCATGCCCATTTCTTTTTCTTGATTTCAACTAAGATGTCATTAACTAGCGTTTGTTCCCTCACCCAATCTGTTCTTTTCTTATCCCTTAACGTCACACCTATCATTCTTCTTTCCATAGCTCGTTGCGTCGTCCTCAATTAAAGTAGAACCCTTTTCGTAAGCCTCCAGGTTTCTGCCCCGTACGTGAGTACTGGTAAGACACAGCTGTTATACACTTTTCTATTGAGGGATAATGGCAATCTGCTGTTCATGATCTCAGAATGCCTGCCAAACGTAGGGGACTATACACACGCCTGCAAAATTATCTGCATTTCATTAAAGAGCTCTCTCTCTCTCTCCCTCCCTCCCTCTCTCTCTCTCTCGAAGTTAATTAACAGACATCTCACAATGGGTGACGCCATGGAGTTATACACTTTAGACCGTAGAAATCATTGTTTAGACATTCTGTATAAAGTAGACGTCTAAAGTAGACGTCTAAAGTAGACGTATAAAGTAGATGGTCTGTATAATATAGACGTCTGTGAGACGTCTACAGAGCTTCTACAAACTGCCAACACATATATACATATATTTTTTCTTGAGAGGGGCTCACGTACGCTACACTTCGGTCTGCCGTATAGAGAGAAGCACAGTTGAGGGCATACGGGAAGGGTTCACTGACCAGGCCGTCCAGACACCACGCGGCCGGGACACATCAGAAATTGCTCGAGAAGCGGGCGGGAAGACGTGCCGTGAGCGAGGGTATACCAGCGTCTTCCCTCAAGGGCAAACTACACTTGCCGCAGCCGTCGAATGGAAGAAGAAACACGAGCACAAATGGAATTCGCTCGCGGTCGCGGGCGTATTCGCCATCTGGCACCGCAAGCCGCTGGCACGGGCGGCGCCGCTCGGCAGCGTTTTCTGTTATTGCCTTGGCGCCGTCGTCGGCGTCGTCGCCGTCTTCGTCGAGCCGTACACGTGAGACGACCTCAAGAGAGACGCATCGCCGCCGTTTTGTTTTTCGCCTCTGTCCCATCTTCATCCGCTCGCGGCGCCATCTGCCGATGCGACTGCGAGGTGCGCGAGAAGAAAAAAAAAAGAAGAAAGAGGAGGATTGCCAGACATTGCTAAGGGTCTCCTCGAGAGAAATAACTCCGTTTCTTTCTTATTTTGTTTTATTGTTTGTTTCGTTTTGTCACGTAGACCAAGCCGAAGTGTTGGGAAGCGTGTACAGGCAGACGAGCGATGTACGAAATGTTCTGTCTTGTCTCGTGCTCGACCTGTGGTAGGTGAGCTCAAGAAAAAAAGAAGAGAGAGAGAGAGAGAGGTGGGGGGGGGGGTGCCACTTTACGACAGGAAACCGGGCTGCGCGGTGGCCGTTGTGGTAAGCGGTATAGGAAAGGGGGCAGGGCAGTTAAGGAGACAAAAGCCGGGCGCGTGAGTCAGGTGCGTATATGGGGCTCCGGCGATAACCCGAACTTCGGAGCAAGTTTTCGGGGTCGATGACGGTATAGGTATGTAGAGCAAGAAGGCATCTCCTCTTGTTCAAGCGCTCGGCACGGGCGTGTACGAAGGCAGTAATAAAGACGCATAGGGGAGAGACAATAAAACAGGAGATTACACAAAGAAAAAGTAAAAGAGCACTTGTTGAGGTAGAGTAAGGACATTACATAGGTGGTAAATCACCGTAGATCTTTAGGTGTCAGGCTGCATCGTCTGACCCGCATGCGCCGCCTGGATACCTCGCGCGGTTTCAGCCATTTCTTTCCACCGACCCCTCCAAACACTTTAGGGGTGTGCAAAACGTCTTGTCGTTTATTTTCGTAACGGCTCCTAGAAAGCAACCAAAGAAAAAATACAGTAAACGTTCGATTTAGTGACTGCAAGTGTCTGGAATGGAACATGCAATACTCAGATACTGGAATGGCGCATGGAGGCGTGTAAACTTTTTTTATTGCGAGAGCAATAAGTATGTGGACCCGGGACACACTTGCGGGCACTCCAGGTGCCTTCGCGCCGTCTGCGCCAGCGCCGTGCCGTGATGGTATCGCCGCTGCACGTGTGGTCTGAGCGTGGAGAATTAGGTCTCCAGAACAGCGATGCAGGCGCAGTGCGTTTTAGCTGCAAAAACGATGAAGCCAAATGGACGCACCGTCATCATCAGCTCGATCGGCTCCGCAGCGAAGCCAGGGCAGCGTCCTGCCTCCATCTCTGGGCATGAGCGTTGTTCGAAAACACTAGCGTTCCTGCTGTGCCAGATACCACATGCAGGGGGCTTAGCGGAACGGTAATCTTCAAACTACAATGTTGACGTCTTTCCCTTCGGTCTCATCTCGCACGCCATCCAAGGATTGAATTGCGACGCCGGTGGTAAACCTGCCGCGACGCTGTCTCTGCTGCGCAGCAAAAGTTGCTTTGCGTGCTGTGCCACACCAGCATGTCAGCTCCGCGTATTCTTAGAACACCGTCCAAGAAGCTTCAGCGCAACATTAAACCTTGCTATCGCTTTCAATGATTCGCCCTTCGAGTAAAATTACCCATCTTAAAGCGAAGCTTTATTCGTCTACCATCCCATGGTCTTGCCTGGGTCAGCCGGTCGCTCGTTAGTCGGTCGGGCGCTGGTCGGATTCTGGCCGAGTAGATTACACCTTACCCTTGGAAAAAAATCGGCAGAGCTCATCTCATGATGACTGTCGACGGTAGTGCGTTTAGAATTGATTCAGTGTAGCCACACAACGTATTGCCACCGTCGAAACGCGTTATGTATGACGCGTTTACTCTAGCGGGATTGCTTTTGTGTGTTTCCCTAGTGTTTCTGTATATATGCTACCGCAAAGAGCAGAGTTGCGCATAACTTTTCCGGCGCCGCTCGCACCGCTATTCGCCGAGCGCGAGCACGTGGTGCAATATGACGTCAAATGATCAACTACGCGCTCCGAAGCCAACTATACGGAAACGGCGCCGACTCGTTTCTGTCAGTGCCATCTAAATTGCAATCAGCGGACCGTCGAGCGTGCGTAGCAACGATCGGCTCCGGGTTGCAGGTACGGTATTCGAGGATATTAAGTTAATGACTTTGGTGAAGTGCTACGAAGCAGATCACTTTGACACTTGTATTCCAGTATGACGGGTGGCAGCGCGCTAAACTGCGCAAATCGCACGGAAGGTGACAACGCTTTTTACGCGGTGCCGTGCGGACGGACGAGACCGACCGGCTCCGAAAGGGACCAGGATATGCGAGGTCCGTTCGCGTTGTTTATAGAGGTGAGTTCGGCTTGTATACACTAAAGCGGCATTTATCTCAAGTAACACTTCTGTACACGCTGAAATGCGTACGCCTGTCATGAGAGGTTGTTTACTTGTTAAATTTTCGGTGTATATGTGCAGCGCGACACAGACGCGGTACAAAGGAAGGGTGACACGTCTGTGTCGCGCTGCACATATATGCCAAGAATCTTAACTACCAACTCGCTCAATTCGTTTTGTTGCTGGTACGATTGTTCTGACTATGCGGCTCCAGAAAAGTGTGTGCAGAACAGAGTAAATACTAGCAGGTACAATTTGCCCGCTGCACCCTGGCGTTTCTCTGCTCCGTTGTTTATTTTTCTCGGCGTTCTAATTTTTCATGTAAAGTCGATTGATGTGCTGGTGTTCATTGTTTTGTAGTAAGCGAAAACACCATCTGCTCCCGCTGATGAGAGAGCTGCGATAGCTTCAGCATTTACAGCCCGCAATATGTTGCTTGTTCGATCAGCCTTAGTCGACGTGAAGAATGCGAAATTATTTTTGTACGTTTAATAAGCGCTGTGTTATAGTAAATTAACCTGAGTAGTATCAAGAGATAAAGAAAAATGTGCTGTCATATTACGGTCTGCAGTGTGTGAATAATTACTTTGCCAGTTTGTCATCTTACGTGATTAGTCTAATCAAAATAACCTGTTGTTACTCTTAATAACTTGTTGCCTTTCCAGTGGCTTTGAATTGTGCCCCCCAAGGCTCCAAGAACCAGCACTCATCCCCTGCTGCCACCAGCCATTGCTCATCCATTCCCTTGTACGAAATAAATTTGATCTAGAAGCTCGTGCATCTTGAATCTTTTTCCACTTGCAGATTTGCTGCCACGAAGCAGCTGTTAGGTTAGCGGTATGAATCGTAAAAATAAGCTTTGCATAATATGTGCGCATGTGAACCTCCGAAATGCGTTTAAATTTACGTGTCCGCACCGCATATATCGAAAACGTGCAGTTGCTGTGAACGACGTTTAGTGATGAATGATGGTCAACGGTCACTGACATAATTACAGGCACGATAGTTCTTTTGGCGACATTCATTATTCGTCTCGTTTCTTCAGCCAAGATGTGCTCACATAATTGTCTACCACACGTGTGTGAAGTTTTCTTTAAACACCTTTTAAAAATTTCTTGCCTTCCGCCTCCGCGAGAAAACTTCATATGCATGCTGAAAAACATTGCACCGCTTTTTGTTGCAAGGTAATGCGCGTTTGCACGCAAACTTTTGAGCTGTTCGAGCCACGGGCGTAGTCAGGATTTTATTTCGAGGGATCGAAGAGGGTCCTATTCTTTATATGTACATTCGTGCTTGTGTTTGTATATGTGCGTGTATACATATATATGTACACACAAACTAAACATTTGGGGGGGTCGGCACCTCTCCGGCTACGCCAATCGTTCGAGCTTAGCCCGCATTAAAAAGTGTCATTTTGCTCAGAGCTTGCGAGTAGTTGCCGCATGTAGGTCGCGACGAGCAGACAAAAAAGCAAATGGAACACCGCGCGGCATTTGCCTCCTGCGCGCGCAAGGAGTGGCTCCACTGCAGAGCTGGATCATAAATCGCACCTATGCGCCACTCTGCTCCCTGCGGGAGCATATACAGGAACACTATGCCTAACACTTCCCTAACACTCGGCGCCATCTAGCGCCATCGCCAAGAAGTCTGCGCGTTGCCTCCGAGACGATGGGCCTGGCGCGCAAGTGCCTGTGAACGCTGGGAATTATTCCCTCGCTATCCGCAGACTCAGTGGCACTCAATCAGTGACGCTAGTTTTTTTTTTTTATTGATGTGATGTAAGCAGATGATGACGCACAATTTAAGGCGCCGGCTACTGCTTATTTCTTGAATGGTTTCATCCCACAACATACAGGGTTCAAGATTACATATCAAGTAACCTTTTCACACAGGCACCATGCAGGACTTATCACGCAACGTTTTCACAGGAAGACTATGACGTAAGAAACACGTGGTACATACAATATACGCTAGTTGGCGAAACGTGAAGAGCGGCACACACCCAATGCATTCGTGGTGCACCTCAATAAAGTGTCGGCGTAAAAGACGTTTATTGAAAAGCGGCACACGCATAATGCGCAGCCTCCTGAAGCGTCGGGTTGTTGTCCTTAATTAAGGAGACTTTGTGACGTGTGTTCGATTCGGCTCCCCATCGGAGAAATTCTCGGGACTTTTTCGTCATTGTAGAGAGGCACCTTCCCTGTGGCACACACCTAGTTACTCAAGTCGGCGTCGAGGGCGTTCATTGAAGAGCGGAACTCGTCTACTGGCGCATACCCAGTCAACCATGTTGTCGTCAAAGAGGTTCGTTGAAGACCAGCACAAACCGAGGGGAGCACAGTGCTACAAGAGTTTCGTATCTCTCCCCGTCAAATTCTCTTGTCAGATATTTATGTGCACCCAAGGCTATCAGAATGATTACGCAGTTTTCAACTGCGTCTTCTGTCATCGCACGTCTTGTTAGAGCTCCGTTGTCGGCCTCTATAAATTTTTGTAAGGCCCTAACGGTGAGAATGCTACGAGTGCGACAAGAAAACACCCGTAAGGGTGTAAACATTTTTTACGGCGTACAAAGCTCGCGCGTTAACGCCTGCAGTGGCAACCTATCACTGCTATAAAGTTGGTATTCATGCATGCGAAATAAGAAATCGGGGAAGATCAAAGAATGCAAACTCAGCCTCCAGTTAACGCAAACCGTATTTTTATTTGATAACTCGTTTTCCAAAATAATGTAAGTGTTTATTGTTAATATCCATACAGAAAACATGCACTGCAGAAAACATAGACATGAAACGAATTAAACAAAAACGGGAAACTTAGTGTTGAACTGCTGGAAAGGGCTAACCAGTTGCAACACACGAGTAATTGAGTTTGGAAGCTCGTTCCAGCATCATTGCGTGTTGCACATCGCGCCGCCAGGGTTGAGGCTTTGGCTTGTCATGAATATATATTCGAATTAATGAATTTGTTTGCTAGATTGGTCGCATCGTAGAAACGAAATAAATGGGGTATATAAGAGAACACCTGGAGTTCTGCATGTCTCTTCTGGACCTAACGGCCTAAGCAGAGGAGGTTACCAGTGCTTGAAACTCGCGCACTAATGCGCCCAATGAACCCGTTCTGATATATTTCGCGTTGGCGACCCTGCCGTAAACGCGCTCAAGCGAGCTTGTGGTCTTATGTTTGCCATAAGAGGAAAGTGGACATAGAAGCCTAACAGTTTTAATGAACAGGAGACGAGGCTGTTTTCAGAAGTATGAGAAGCGAGACGATGACAGCAAAAGGCAGCGTTCATCGCAATATGCATTCGTCTCGCTCACTGCAGCGAGCAAGGTACCGTGAGACACTGCGTTCACTGTAACGAGGCTGCGAGAACGAGCGCACGCACTGTGGTATCGCGCGCCCTCGAGACTCGAAAGCGGATCTTCAGTGGCGCTTCGCGGGACCCGTGTGAAACGTTTTGCTCGGTCAGGACGCGACAGTACTTCGGGCGTTTAGCGTCTCGAAGGAGGGCTGAGAACCTGGGCGACGCCAGGTTTCCAGCGAGAAGTAGATTACACTTGGTTCCGCTATCGAGTTACGTTGTTAATCTCAGCAACGCAGCCTACTTGGCGTCATTCGAGTGGCATTTTCCGGAGCGGTCATCTTGGGTCCACGGCCAGGTTAACGGTGCACGGGTGTCATCCGTCTGCATTTTACGTGCTTGTTCGTTGTTGTTTGTCTGTTTGTCTGTGTATGCGTATTGTGAACGGTGGACTAGTTTCCATTTATTTGCGGTTTAGTGTCAGAACGTTTTAAATATGACTGACCTTTCAAAACATTTTACTCTAAAATAAATGTTGTCTCTCTGTAGCATGGTGTTGCGATCTTACGGTGCTTCCTGTAAACGTAAAAAAAATAAAAAATAAATACACTTCATGCCACGGCAGGCACTGCACCGATGATATGGTCGAAGTACCGGTGTTTAACCGCGCTTTATTGATCTTCGTCTCGACATGCTTTCCCGCAAGCCTATTGCATAAGTACGTAGGAAGCCGTCTTTTTTTCTCTCTCTCGTACCTTGAGCTGTGTAAGAAAAAAAGAAAGTGGCGTATTGCCAAGCAGTATGCATTGCAAATAAGGAGGAAGTGTTTGGTTATGGACGGTCCTTTTTGATGGCCGGTGTAGGTGGGCGTGAACTTACACATGCCTCAAGACACCTGTTCCCATTTCTCGAAGAAGTGAACAAGAAGCAAGGAAGCAAGGATATCGATAGCATATGAGTCGATTATTTATTCCTCTCTCCTTCTTTTTGTTATGCGAAGTAACTGCCTTCCACGCTGCACTAGAAAGGAGACGAGGTCCAGTGCGCACGGTCGCGTTCCAGAAGTCGATACAGCCCTAATATTTCACTCACTTTTGGAAGCAAGTATAACTTGTTCCATAAGAGCGTCGAATAACGCATGTACGCATTTCTCATCTTCATTGCTTACGAGTCGCATCATTGGCCCAACGATTCCTTCAGTACTTTCCACCCCCTACCCCTATCCATAACATCGTACCCAGACGCTCACGACAGAAAAAAAGATGTGCGATAAACTGTTGTAGAGACGTGGTTTAAGTTATTAATTTAAAGACCAATTTTCGCAGTATCCGGTGACGCATAACAGTTCAACCAGACAGCCACTGCTGCAACAATGCAGAAAGCACTGCCTTCTTCAACTAACCTTGCCTAATCTTATCAAGCCAAATGAGAGAGAAAGAAAACAGAAGAGGTATACGTGGAGACATAGCTCCACGTTACACTGTCTCCAGTATAGTACAGCTGCACGACAACGATGGCCGCCACATCGAGGCGCACGCATCACCGCCGGCCGCATTCGCCGCGTTCGCTGCAAATTAGCGGGAACGCCATAAACGACGAAGGCGGCCACCACGTGTGGGTGCCCGCATCTCATCGCATTCCCAACGTATGCACGCAGTCTGTGTAATGGAGGCACGCTTTCACGTGCGCGTACACACAGCGACCGAGAAACGAGTCATAGCCGCCGCCACCATCTCGCTCGGAATGGGTGCCCCCTTCTTCTGTCTTGTGCGATTAATTGCGATCGCTGTGTGTGCGGGAGACGCGGAGGCTGATCCCCTTTCACCCCCGTCTGCCCCCGCTCTCCGTTCCGCGGATGGAAAGCACACAGAGAAGGCGAGAGAGAGAGGAAGAGAGAACGAGGTATAGTCGCTTTGCAACGCGCTTTTGCTCACGTAAGACCCGCACATTTTTTTTTTTTTTCAGCGACACCTTTTATGGGGGACTTTCTCGTCTCATTCGTGGCGTTGCCGTATGACGCCGCCGTTGCAACAGTGTCAGTGATGTCGCCCAAAGCGTGGCCTTCGGTGCGCATATCATGGGACATGAAATGGCATACTTGTGTGGGCGAACAGAGCTGAAAGCTCGCATGTTAACAGCTGCGCCGCATATCGAGCGGAGGAAATAAAATGTAAGGAACGCTCGAAGGCTTCAGAGCTTCACCTGTTCATTGTGGTTCATTTCGGCTCGTCCTTGTTTAATTTATTTCCTCACGCCAGCCCAGGAAAATATGGAGCGGGGGTAACAGTTCTCAATGGCACATGGTGTGATTTGGCGATCAACAAATTTACCCTCATCATGAGACACGTGTGGCTAGCTTCCGACCTGACTGGGAACCGACGTGCTAAAACGTGTAGGAGCGGCATGAGTGCTTGACAACGCACATGGCCATGGACAGATCTTCTTGGTTCGGCACATCGAACTACAGCAAACCTCGATACAGGCGCGCATCTCTTACTGTTAATGTTCAAACTGTTGCACCAATTTTCGTGACATCCCTACTGGACAGCTCAGCATATTTCAGTTACACGCTCGAACTGTTGTAACGCCTCCTGAATAGCATTGATTTCCCATAGCAGCTGAAGACTACAAGCTTTCTTTGTTTTTTGTTTCTTACTTGCGGTAGAAACCTACAATTTAGTGCTTGCACTGGCTCATGAAGCCTCTTGCGTGTGTCTTACGTGCCTCCTAGCTGTGCAATCACGCAAATATTTTAATTTTACTAGGTTATTTACTAGGTTTACTAGATTTGCAAAATTATGCTGAATGTTCGCACTGCAGGTTCGTATCATCTTGCCTGAAGCGTCTTGCGTGTCAAATGTCTCCATCATCACGTATCATCGAGCGTCCAATCTCAAGAAAAGAAAAAAAAAACAAAGAAGGGCCCTGTCTTAGCCAGGGCTGTGGGCTAGACAGGCCGCCAAGTCGCAGCGCCGTGTCCGTGAATTACAGGCTTTCAGAACATGCCACGCGGGCACGTTGTAAGAACACCGTCCGAAGAGTGCAGGGATTTACTGTGCGTGAGCAAAGCTGCGCCAACGTAAACATACCGAGACCTGAGAAAGGAAAGCTGCAACACTACGACGGAGTCGCCAAGGCATTCTCCGGAAGTTCGAACGCCACACAAGTGGCACCAACTTGCATCTATGGCAAAATACGGGGATCCAAGCAAAACAAAAGGGGTCAGTGTGTATTTGATGCTATGAAGGCGCAACTGCAAGCAAAAGCATTTGCGTCTTACCGGGCGTATTGCAACGCTGGCTATCACTGTCACTGCCTCACACTTTAAAACAGTGCTGCGATATACATTTGTCATTTATTTTAAGATCTCGATAGGATTTCGGGTCATGAGTCAGGCCTGTGGTTGCCATGCATACGCACGAAACGTGCATCCACTCGTCAAACGCTAGAGAATCTATCCAATGAGTGCACATTACGGCTATCGCTGTCGCTTTCGCTGAATTCTGGCTGCTGCGGTGCGTGCGATGCGGCGAGCGCGCTTTGATTAAGGTTTCTTTTTGTTTCCAAGTTTCGTAGCACCAAAGATGGGGGTTTTCCGACCTTACTACACGAGCCCGGGCCTTGCACGAGTAATATACGGTACATCCGCGACGCCCAGGCACAGACGGCGTCTTTCCCTCTCAGAGAGTCTCTTAATTTCCTTTTCTTTTCTTCCACTGTCTCTTATTATTTATTTCTTCAGTCCCAGCGTTGTTTTCCACCGAAAACTGCCGGCGGCGCTCTCTCATCGCCTAGCGCGCGCTCTCGTGTGGGAAATTTTAGAGCCGATTCTGTATAGGAACACCGATTCCGAGCCGGATCGAGAGATAATATCGGCCGCCAAAATGCGGACCCCCTCCTCCCCGCCCCCCTCCTTCACCTTCGTAAACACGCTCACGCACTTAACACCGTGCACCATTTCTCCCCTTTACCGGCGGGCGCGGGTAATGGGTCGCCGACCCAAGTTTCCTTGAGAAACACCGTTTTGGGACGCAGGCTACGTGGCGGAGGTCAGAAAGGCTCGAGACGGAGAGGAGGGGGGAAGGAGGAGGGTCAGTCGCCAGACACGGACGAGCCGGGTTAGCGTACGTATAATTATAGCGAGCTCCAAATAAGAGGTAAAGTGAAGGACGAACATGAAATGGGGGGACCGAGGGGGGGCTGCTTCTGCGCGAGCATGTAACCGTGCTCCGCTCGTCTCCGTTCTTATTCGGTTTTGATTATCGCGCAGTTGATTCATGTCCTTGCGAAGTGCGTCAACCCCTCCGTACTGTAAACTCCGAATGGAAACTTAAGACGTCGCTTGTGGGCGTAACCGGCGGCCATATACAAGTGCAAATGACACCCTGACGACTGGTTAGCAGTCGGGCAAGAATGCAAGGGCCAGCCAGCCATTGCCGACAACGACCGACTCAGACGCTAATTTTTTTTCCGATGTAGACTGTTGCTGTTCGATCATTATTTATGTGCGTGCGTGCGCCCGTGGATGCTCGTATTTGCATGTTAGTTCTCGTTTAGGGACTAAGAAAACGTCTATAAAATGGTGCTAATTAAACACGTTTAAACTGGCGCTCTTTGGCCATTACTGGCCCTTGCGCCAATAAAAACCAAACATTCATTCAAACACGTTTAAAGTGAATGCGTTCAAGTATTAGCGTGCAGGCCACGAGTAATACCGTCCGCGAACGTGGAGACGGTATACTTCTTGTTCGTGACGCTTACAAAACGACGCGAGCATTGCAACGGTTTATGAAATCGACTGGCCTCAGTGACCGATTGCAGGTGTTATAGACAACCACACGTGTTCGCATTGCTAGCACTCCCCGCTCTCTCTTACTCTCTCTCTCTCTCCTTTCTTTCTTTCATCTCTCAAACCCTCTTCCCGCTAGGGTAGCAAACTGAACGCGCGTCTGGTTGACCTCCCGGCTTCTTCTTCTTCTTCTTCTTCTTCTTCTTTCTCTTCTTCTTCTTCTTCTTTTATATTTCAACGGTAGACTAATAACTTAGAACTACAGAAAGCTGAGCTAGTTGGTATGGATTCATCGTGAAAAACGGTAAGGCGTGCAGACACGAACACAGGAAAAGAGAACCAGACAACACAAGAGACTAACAACGCAGGTTTATTTCTAGTGGAAATAACAATTGCATAGTTTTGCAAAGTTCACAAAGAGATAAACAAGAGCAATCACCTTTGGGAACGAAGAAACACGAAAGCTGCACAGTTTAAAGGAACTATGATTGTCGTCGTCTTCTGATGTAACGAACTCAAGTCAGCTGAGCATGGATTGATTTAGCGCCCGGAAAGATTTAATAAAATTTCACAAAATTGGTAAGCTTCAGAAAACAATTGAAGCACGAAGTTTAGAAATCTGTGACTCTGCACCAAAAACAGGTACCGCAGTTCTGAAAACTACATCTGTCAGAGTGTCTAAAGCCGGACAAGTTTCATATACGAACTATAGCTTAGGTGTAGTGTTACAATGCTTGCGAATGTTTTGTGGCATTTCAGAGCGTTGTATAATGCGTTAATTTTGCCCGCTTTAGCTAGTATAGATACAATTTGCGGAATTGAGATCTCTTTCTATTTTCGTGACAGCGTTGAAAACTTGGTACCTGAGTTTTTTTTTTCTTAGTTTTACAATTTTCAACACTTTCTTAAACAAATGACGGCCTAAATAAAATATATGCTTTCCTGCACTTGCTAAACTAAACATTTTTCAGTTCAGTTTCAGTTCATTATTCTTTAAGAACAATGAATTGGCGAGAGACAATATACAGACGTTTAAATACCGAGCATCTAATCAAAGTCAGTGCAGTGGTTGCCGAAAAAAATTATTTCTCCACTACAATGTATTTAGATGAGCTCACGAGCTCAAGCCAGTCCTATATATAGTCATCTCAACAATTACTGAATGTGTAATAGAAAAGCTACAACCTTGAACTGTGTTTTCACGCTAGGCTCCGCAATACTCCCCGCGGCAATCGTGCGAGAGAACTCGAGCCCGACGATCGAGCAAACATTTCATGCCGTTGTTGTAAACGTATACAGAGAAGGTACACAACATTCTTCTACATCTAGTTGGCACGTAATACTCATTGAGATAAAGCGGGGACAGGAACAGAAAAAAAAAGTAACATTATAAAAGAGCAAGCTTTTGTTGGAGAAATACCAAGGCGTACCCAAGCAACGTATCCGGAGTTCTCGCACTGGCTTTATTCCTTCACGATAGAAAGCTACAAGATATAAGCAGCGCATGTGATAGCGAGGGGCGTCGTGGAGGTAATGGGAGAGCAGGGTTCCCATCGTACGCAACCTGCCGATGTCAGCCATGTGCAAGGCACCTGTCGAACCCAAATGCCGGCTGCCCATTTTGCCGAGAGAGGCGCGGTAGACAACAGAATTGTTTAAAGGGAGCACGTTTAAAGGGAGCCGTTGGCAACACCTGTGAACCTTCCTCTGTCACGTGACACAAGTAGCTTTTCCGCACTAGTTTCGTCTCTCACTAAAAGGAATCTCGACAATGGCGCCGTGCTGCTTGACGCACTTTCGGCGGCTGATTTTCCGACGCTATACACTGCAGCGTTACTATACTGTCACCGGATATTCAAAGCGTGCTGGCTTCGCACTTCAATTGGCATGACAGCCAACAACCGCCTTTGTCGATGTCGCTGGCCTCCGAAATGCTTTGTGCAAGTAACGCTACGCTAATGCACCCCGATCAACCGAAGCGCCATTCGTATCAACCGCGCACGTCGATAAGGCACTCGGCAATGTGCAGCAAACCGAAAGTTCGTTACGTTCGTTGAGCGAATTGATCTGCGCTGCCATACTGCTGTTCCGTAGCCACCGCAATCGAAGACAGAGGTATGGTTGCGGGTGCAAGTCGTTGGCATTTGTTGTTCTCTGTGCAAGCAGCGCTAGCAGGTTCGAGAAATGTCGAAATGAATAGATTCACTTCAGTTTTGTTCTCTGCAATACGAGTATACCTGGCCGTTGACAAACGTCACTAAGTGCTCAGTGCACGAGCAGGTGAGAACAGTGAGGAAAAAAAAGGATACGCTAAAAAAAAAATCGAAAGCGAACACAAGGTGAACGCAATCGCAATTGGTCGGTATAAGTCTTGGCAGCTGCGTCTTCATTTCGACTCCCATTTCGTACCACTGCTCCGTGCTCATTGAAGGCTTCGACAGGCTCTGCTTTTTTTCATTTTTTTCATGCATATAAAACCTCGCCAAAGTTAAAAGCACATCGAGGTCACGTAACGACTGCTGCGCGCCAAAAAGAGAAAAAAAAAAGGCTCGAAAGAAAGACGTCACTCTGAACAGCACCATTTCACGAGAGGTAGGACAAATACGGAATTGATTGGCTATTGAGTAAGCAAGCGCTGCGAAAAGGCACGCAGTCTGCAATATACGACGACATCCCTAAGTGCAGCCAGCTCTCTTCCTACCACTTTTTTTTTTCGTCAAGACGCGGAGCTTCTATCCGCTACAAACGCGCGCGCGCGCGCCGCCTACAGTTCACCTGCTCAAAGTTAAGATGTAACCACTTCCTCTCCGCCAAGAACCGTCGCTGCATTGACCGCCTTTCTGACTTGAGTGGTGGGTAGTACGACGGCGTCATATGAAACACTTGACTGGAGCCGAGCATCTATTAGGTCGTTTGAGCAACACACAGCGCGCATTCGCTTTCTCTGCATACTCGCGAGCGAAGAAAAAAAAAAAAAGAACCTTCGAAAAAAATCCATTCTACCTTTCCATCGAAAAAAAAGAAACAAGTGCATGCAACCTGTGTACAGAGCAAATGAGCAATCCAATAGCGGCGAATGATGTCGTAACAGGACAAAAGGCAGATAGATTTGTTCACTTCGAGTGGCTTATGCGCTCCCGCTTATTCTCTTTCTGAAGTCCTTCATCATACGTCAGTTCAGTGTGTTGAATTAGGCAAAAAAGAAATGGAACTAAACAAAAAAGAACAAGTAGAAACGTTTACTTATGTCTAAATTGTAGATTTAAAATAGAGAGAGAAAGCAAAACAGGAAGGAACAATGCTCAACATATGAGGGGTGTGCTTGCGGCCGTATCGGTTGACTAGGCGTTTCTCAGTTTTGTTTGCTTGTTGTCGCAGAGTTATACGCTTCCTTCCTCCGTACCCGGCAGCACTCACTCGTATTCCGTTACGCCTGTTTTGTAGACACACCGGCGTCCGTATGCACAAAGGAAAAAGCTCTCCGATCGAACACCCGTCCGGATCGAGTTGAAATGCAAATCGTACACTTTTTTTCTTCACTCTTGCTTGCACCCTCGTCCTTTTTTTCCCGTGGCAGTACACTCAAAACTTCTGCCATTTTTTTCGTGAGCTCTTATTTTGCAGGCTCGCTGAGGTGTATATAAAAAAGACCGAGGGACTAAGCGAGAGAGAGAGAAAGATGGAAATTTGTATGATTTGTGGTCACTGACGTCGCCATTGAGTTACCTCCCGTCTTTGTTGAAGAGCGGTCCGACACCTCAAACCGTTTTTTTAGGACAATGAAAAAAGCGAGAACAAAAGAAGCGAGGGGGAGCTCTGGGACGTGAATGAGGTACGGGGTTCGAACGCCGATGGCTTTTGTTTTTAGGGGTTGAGTCGGGGATATTTTTTTTCTTGTGTGTTACAGCTTCAGTGTACTCATTGTCTTATCGACCATCTACTTTGAAATGCCCGCGCGATAGATACAGGACAGTGCGCAACACGGAACACCGCTGTAGGGCTTGCAGAAGCACGATAAAAGGCGCCCGCTGGGGTGACAAATGCGAGGTATGGAAAAAAAATACGAGAGGGACGAAGCGTCCCACACTCGAAAGAGGACAGAAAAAAAATATTGATGAAAAAAAATGTGGTGGTCATATAGATAGATGCGACGCGCCCCTTAGTGGGTAAACACCGGCAAGCAAGAGCGGTTGGGCTGGGAGGAAAGAGGCGCGTGTCCGCGGCCCCGAAATCTGAGAGCTCTCGCGGCAGGTTTGAAACAAAGGTACATCTACGCGTGAATGGGGTTTGGGATTACGCAATCTGCGCTTGTTTCGTCCACGGTAGGGGTGTCGGGAGGATCGTTACTAAACATACTGGAATACTAAACATACTGGAGTATTGTTTATGTCAGCTTAATATATAAACAAAACTTAAAAAAAAGAACGGAATACCGAAGAGAAGATGTAACAGTCGGTCTAAAGTTATTCGCGAGACAGTTATGAATGGAAACGGTAGGCAGAAACAAAAGCGACACCGGAGCCATACGGCATTGTTTTTTATGTCCCTGGCCAGGATGCGTGGACCGGTGAAAAAAGCCGGGACCTAAAAACACGGGCGTTGTGATTATACGAAGGGGAGTGAAAAAACAAAGGCGTAGCATTGTTTACAGGGAGGCGCATTTTTTATTGTCCTTTCGCTCTTGAAGCAGAAACGGTAACATTGCCAGTAGAAACAAAGTAGCTCTGAGCAACTGGTTGGTCGTTTTCTCTGCGCGCATCATGCATAACCACGCTGTGAGCGAGAACACGGCAACGGACAGCACGCGAACACTGTGGCCGAGAACGCAGCAGCCAGTACAACAAGAGTGCTAACGGCTGTAACATTGTGCTGTAGTATGAGCAGCGTGCACAAAGAAATAAGGCAAGGGTGGATTCTGTGGCGCCTCCTTTTTTTAACCGCCTCCTGATACTATTCCGCGTGCTACCTGGACAAGGAGAGGCTGGAAGAAAGAATAATTCGAAAAAGAAAAGATTCCTAGAGCTCACGTATACGTTGTTTTGCGTCGACTCGAGGTGTGGCAGTGAGGAGCGGTTAAAAAAAGGGCGATTGCTTTGAAACAATGCTCTACTTTGAATAAGGACGTGCGATGGTCACTGATCTAGTGAAGGGACCCGTACCTGCAACCATCTCAGATAAGAACGAAGGCATTCATGATTCCTCTTTTACGTGAGCGCGTGTTCGAAATTTCTCGCATGTGCTTTCTTTGATCATGCCCCATATCTTGAATTACTGCTTTCTTTGCCTAGCCCCAAGAAAGAGAGAGAGAAAAAAACACGGTAAGTTAAAAGGAAGTTTGCGAACAAGGACAGTCACGTCTATTTCCACGCAGCTCAACTGCAAAGATGCGTTCAGATATTTCGCCGCATTCCCTCATGGCCGCCGAATTAATAATTTTCGCTATATTTTCATTTGAACGAAAAACCCTAACAGTGAGAAGTATTTAAGAGGTCTAACACGAGCAGTCACGGCAAAACTTACAGTTACACCCATTGAGTACGTAAATGTTATCTTATTTAAAAGCAAAGAGTCCCTGAATTGACTAGGTACTCCACTTACACATGTATCACCTTGAATGACACTGTCCCTTTGATATTAGGTGTGCGAATAACAAAGGCAACAAAACATCCGTAGAAAGGCCTTTGGGTTAGTTCAACCGAGCACTCTCTATGCATTTGCTTGGCTATTAGTATTGTTACCCATGCTTAATCCGTCATGAAGTTCGCAGTACGATGTCGAACTTTGCTCCAGCCGTTGTTCAGCCGTTTATTCACGGTTGGTCAACCGTCATTCCATAACATTGCTGGGCGCCGCTGATTTCGCACTTGCCGAGTCGGGAGCTAAATGTTCACTGCTCAATGAATTCGTTGACTGTCAGCAAAGTCGAAAATGTATATTACGTTGCCTTTTGGGCGAAATCACACTGCTGAATTTCTGCGAGACATGGGGTCATATCACTCTAGCAACTGGACTTCAATTTGCGCGTGCCATATTTAGACAAGAGCAAGTAGTAAAACGAAAAGCCACAAAGACTTCTTGTCTAGATGAGATTACCAGTCGCAATTAAAAAAGAAAAAGAAAACTAGTTATTCAATCGTTTACGGTGTTGACGGGATGTTCGTGCGACCCCTCACAAAGGTTATTCACACTGGTGAAGATGTTTCTCAGTAGCCAGCCAAGATATTGGCTATTGCGTTAGCCAACATCTTCACTTGTACGGAGCTCATGAATGCACAACTGGGAACACCTTTATTTGCCTTTTTCTTACGAGGACATTTTTTTTTACTTTAGGCATAATGCACTGCTGTGTCAAACGGGTGACGTAAAACCAACTTCACCCATTAACGGCTTGCAACAAAAGCATTCTTGACATTAGTGTAATGCCTAAGCTCGCCGGAAATAAGCAACTACAAAGAAAGTTGCCTTTTCGCGTCGAAATTTCACGCGCGCTTGGAACTTCGATCGCGAAAAGAGTATCGACGTCAAGCTTCCATATCAGCGGGTGGTTACTTACTCGAATACCTTATTTCGTGAAAGACTTACTCTGTAGAGCGACCCTGTAGTTGTCTTAATGTATAGTTTAGGTTGTGAAATCACAGGTTTCCGCTAGCAAGTGTAAGATTGCTAGCCTGCAGTGCGCAACGAAGCAAGAACACTGACACCGTTGGTGGATTCACGAAATGCCTACGCTCTTGCGTTTTCGTCTGAAATCTAGAAATAGCTAGTTTACTTTTTTTTCGATTAGTAACGATGAGATTCCTCCAGCAACTTTGGCTGCCCTGTCTAGTAGTGCCAACAAATGTCATTGCTTGTTGGTGTTTCCATGAAGGATATACGCATGAAGTGCCTGTGCGTATAGATCATGTCTTTATGAACGATCCTCCTCTCTTCTGTATCTGCTCGCCGCACAATCCACGTATACCAGACAACATAACTGTTCCCCACGATTCATGCTTCTCAGCCCCACGCGCGGCACCGTGGCAATCGCTTCGCCATTTGCCACACTCTCGTCTCGCTGCCGTCACATTACGTTTCGTCTCGGCTGATTTCAGACGACAAAGATTTACATGATCGCCTTCGAAAGGCTTCTCTTTGCCGTTAAGCCAAACAAACAATGGGTTCGCGTCACAAGGCCACACACAAAGACAAGGAAATAAATAGATATCTTCATAATTTTTTTTTTGCTTGTTTGTTTCAATTCGGTCCCCCAGATGCTACACGACCTAACGAATTCATCAGCTCGTTTCTAATCGACGAGCCATCGTCCGCGACGACATTGTTCTCACCCACTCCAAGAGACAACAAAACACGCCTGTCCAACATATTGTTTCGAACTGCTGTCCTTTGTGTGTATTTTTTTCAGCTGTACTTTCACAGCCACCTACACGAGTTAAAAAAAATATGGTCAGAAATTTTCAATGCTCTGTTTGTATGTCCGCGCCATACGAGAGCCGAGACCCATGGTCTGTACCGTGGGTAAAGCGTATGTGCTTCTCATTCATGGCTACGCATCTTTTTTTTTTTTTTTTTTCTCTCCCGTCCGATATTTTTTATGCAGGCGCTGGCTCACGCTTTCCCTCCCTCGGGGGGTTTGTTCCTGAAGTGGAACCTGGCGCAGCGGGCGCAAGAACTAAAGTACAACCAAAAGTATTTTGGCGCTAAAAGGGGTATGGGGGTCTCCCTCCCGATATTCCTTCTTTTACATGTGTTTGCATTTGAATGCTTGTATATTTTCTTTCTTCTCGCGCCGGTGCTATAGCACCCGTACTTCTTCGCTTGTAGGCTTTTGCTTTTCCATCACTTTTTGAGGGGTAAAAGCGAACTGTGGGACCCAAAGAGTTGTACGGGTTTTCCAGAGGCGAGTTTTGTGGGCCGAGTATTCTGAGGGTAGTTTTTTTTTTTATGTATGTACATATCTTTCGCACGGCACTCTCGCGCGTGATTTTTTCACTACGTGCTAGCACTACCGTTGGCGAAGAAAGGGTGAAAAAAATAAACGCTGTGGTGGGACCAACGGGGTTTCTTTTTTTGGAGGGGGTTGTCGGACTCTGCTATAGGTCTGGCAGTTCCCGCAACCCTTTCGCACTCGCCGCTTCCTCTGAAAGGGCAAAAGAGAGTAGAGTGCGGAACGACAAAATAAATTCGAAAAGAAAGAACGTAGGAAAAGCGAAAAACAAATCTGCGAGGGAAAAAAAAAAGGAAGTTATATGTGTGCCCGGTGTATTAGGTCAGTGAACTCGTCGATTTTGTCGAAGCCGAAGCGCTCGTTGAATAACGCTCTGTTTGTTTTATGCGTGCGGCCACCGTTTCCTCTGCACGTTGTCGGTCGACGTTTACGCGTCGCGTTCCTTTCACTTCTGGAGCCACCTCTTCTTTGCTTCTTCATGTGAATGGCCTTATACCCGGTGTTGGTGAGTATATGCGCCAGGTTTTTCAATGTTGTACCGTTCGGTGCAGCCCGCTATAGCTTTTTCTGGTTTCCAGTAGAGGCCCTGGCGAAGTCGTTCACCTTTATAGTATGGAGTTCTGCATTTTGAATCCCGCTTCCTTTCTAACGAGATTTTCAGTTTCGAAACCGGGCGCCGCCTCGGTTTGATCGCCAACGTCGTCGCATCATGCCCGGCGTGTTCTCGCCGGGATTGGTGAGAATTTCGCGGGTTCCGTTATGGAAGGCATTGTTATTCTATCGGGACGAGGTGGGCACGGCCTGCGACGAGAGGTTTGGTGAAAGGGGAGAGAGGGGAAGTCTACGCTTACACGCGAAACTCCACCGCGTGTCTCTCGTCTAGCTTCTTTTGTGTGCCGCTGACGGAGAGGCGTCGTGGTGTTGAAGTCCCGCTTGCTGTCATTTCTCTCGGTTGGCTCGGGCGAGTTTCGACGGCACTGATGCTTTCCGCGGGAAAGAGGTCGATCACCTCGATACCGCCCGAGGATGCGTTTGAAGAGGGTGCCCATTAGATCAACCCCTCATTCGCTGTAGGTTCGATTGTTTTTCTTTACGTATCTTTCTTTTTTTCACCGCATAGAGGATGGAGCGTGAAGTTCAAGTCGAGAGGTGATTTTGTGGGGAAACACCTTTAATCAAATGATCTCGGCACTCGTTATCCGAGGTTCAAGCATGGGAACTGGTCGTTCCCAACTCATACATGTGAAGGAGCCCGCAACAGAATCACAACCTCGGTAGGTCGCGTTGTCTACTAAAGTTTAGTTTCTTTTCTTTTCGCATCGCAACCCCCGCGGTAGCTTAGTGACAATGGCGCTGTACTGTTGAGTTCTAGGACGTGGGTTCGATCGCGGCTGCGACGGCTGCATTTCAATAGAGGCGAAATGCAAGAACGCTCGTGGTATTTACACATAGGTACGCGTAAAAGAACCCCAGGTGGTTAAAATTAATCCGGAGTCCCCCACTACGGCGTGTCTCATAATTAGATGACCATTTTAGCATGTAAGACTCTAGAATTTCTTTTGTTTCTTCGCAACCTGAGAGAAAGAGGAAACAAATTGGTGCTTTGGGCTGTTCGTTGATTGATTGATTGATTGATTGATTGATTGATTGATTGATTGATTGATTGATTGATTGATTGATTGATTGATTGATTGATTGATTGATTGATCGATCGATCGATCAATCGATTGGATTTAATGAATTGACATCTTAAATATGACCCATGCCATGAGAGGGGTAGCAATGAATGGATCCGGAATAATTTTGATCTCTTTAAGCTGGCATTCGAACCCGCGATCTTCTCATCAGCAAAGAGACAGCCACTGCTTTACTGCTTTGGGTTGTTTGCCAACGTTCGGGGTTCACATGCGAAGTTTAGTCCATATGGTCGCAATATAGAAAAGATAAAAAAAATTTACAGTGTTTCCTCGCATGGTTTGTTCGTCCGTAAATTGTCATTATACTAGTTATTCACAGATAAAGCTTTTATGAAGACGTGGAACCGGCGACGGGTAAAGTCAAAACAAAATACACTATACTGATGGGCGACTTGAATGCCAGGGTAGGCAAGAAGCATGCTGGAAACAAGTCAGTGGGGGAATATGGCATAGGCTCTAGGAATAGCAGGGGAGAGATATTAGTAGAGTTTGCAGAAAAGAATAATATGCGGATAATGAATACCTTTTTCCGCAAGCGGGTTAGACGAAAGTAGACGTGGAGGAGCCCGAATGGTGAGACTAGAAATGAAATCGACTTCATACTCTGCGCCAACCCTGGCATCATACAAGATGTAGACGTGCTCGGCAAGGTGCGCTGCAATTACCATAGAATGGTAAGAACTCGAATTAGCCTAGACTTGAGGAGGGAACGGAAGAAACTGGTACATAAGAAGCCAATCAATGAGTTAGCGGTAAGAGGGAAACTAGAGGAATTCCAGATAAAGCTACAGGACAGGTATTCGGTTTTAACTCAGGAAGAGGACTTTAGTGTTGAAGCAATGAACGACAATCTTATGCGCATCATTAAGGAGTGCGCAATAGAAGTCGGTGGTAACTCCGTTAGACAGGAGACCAGTAAGTTATCGCAGGAGACGAAAGATCTGATCAAGAAACGCCAATGTATGAAAGCCTCTAACCCTACAGCTAGAATAGAACTGGCAGAACTTTCTAAGTTAATCAACAAGCGTAAGACAGCTGACATAAGGAACTATAATATGGATAGAATTGAACATGCTCTCAGGAACGGAGGAAGCCTAAAAGCAGTGAAGAAGAAACTAGGAATAGGCAAGAATTAGATGTGTGCGTTCAGAGACAAAGCCGGCAATATCGTTATTAATATGGATGGGATAGTTCAAGTGGATGAGGAGTTCTATGGAGATTTATACAGTACCAGTAACACCCACGACGATAATGTGAGAGAGAATAGTCTAGAGGAACTTGAAATCCCACAAGTAACGCCGGAAGAAGTAAAGAACGCCTTGGGAGCTATGCAAAGAGGGAAGGCAGCTGGGGAGGATCAGGTAACAGCAGATTTGTTGAAGGATGGTGGGAGCATTGTCCTAGAAAGACTGGCCACCCTATATACACAATGCCTCATGACCTCGAACGAACCGGAATCTTGGAAGAACGCTAACATAATCCTAATCCATAAGAAAGGGGACGCCAAGGACTTGAACAATTATAGACCGATCAGCTTACTGTCCGCTGCCTACAAAGTATTTACTAAGGTAATCGCAAATAGAATCAGGAACACCTTAGACTTCTGCTGTCAACCAAAGGACCAGGCCGGATTCCGTAAAGGCTACTCAACAATAGACCATATTCACACTATCTATCAGGTGATAGAGAAATGTGCGGAATATAACCAACCCTTATAAATAGCTTTCATTGATTACGAGAAAGCGTTTGATTCAGTCGAAACCTCAGCAGTCATGGAGGCATTACGGAATCATGGTGTAGATGAGCCATATGTAAAAATACTGAAAGATATCTATAGCGGCTCCACAGCCACCGTAGTCCTCCGTAAAGAAAGCAACAAAATCCCAATAAAGAAAGGCGTCAGACAGGGAGATACGATCTCTCAAATGCTATTCACAGCATATTTACAGGAGGTATTCAGAGACCTGGAGTGGGAAGAATCGGGGATAAAAGTTGATGGAGAATACTTTGGCAACTTGAGATTCGCTGATGATATTGCCTTGCTTAGTAACTCAGGAGACCAATTGCAATGCATACTCACTGACCTGGAGAGGCAAAGCAGAAGGGTGGGTCTGAAAATGAATCTGCAGGAAACTAAAGTAATGTTTAACAGTCTCGGCAGAGAACAGCAGTTTACGATAGGTAGCGAGGCACTGGAAGTGGTAAGGGAATACATCTACTTAGGGCAGGTAGTGACCACGGATCCGGATCATGAGACTGAAATAACTAGAAGAATAAGAATGGGCTGGGGTGGGTTTGGCAGGCATTCTCAAACCATGAACAGCAGGTTGCCACTATCCCTCAAGAGAAGCGTATAACAGCTGTGTCTTACCAGTACTCACGTATGGAGCAGAAACCTGGAGGCTTAGGAAAAGGGTTCTGCTGAAATTGAGGACGACGCAACGAGCTATGGAAAGAAGAATGATGGGTGTAACGTTAAGGGATAAGAAAAGATCAGATTGGGTGAGCGAACAAACGCGGGTAAAGGACATCTTAGTTGAAATCAAGAAAAAGAAATGGGCATGGGCCGGACATGTAATGAGGAGGGAAGATAACCGATGGTCATTAAGGGTTACGGACTGGATTCCAAGGGAAAGGAAGCGTAGCAGGGGGCGGCAGAAAGTTAGGTGGGCGGATGACATTAAGACGTTTGCAGGGACAACATGGCCACAATTAGTACATGACCGGGGTAGTTGGAGAAGTATGGGAGAGGCGTTTGCCCTGCAGTAGGCGTAACCAGGCTGATGATGATGATGATGATGAAGCATATCAAGTGAACTGATAGGCTTCGGAGTGCGCTAAGGTGACCTTGTCAGCTCGGTAGGAAACAATCCAGCTGGCGAGGTTAAACATCGCTATCAGCCAATAATTCCACAGCCTATTTTCGTTTTTTCGTGCGTTCGACGTGCACACGTCGTCCCACAGATAAGTCATCTATACACTCGTGTCTGATAGGACACGTTCGGACCTTTGGACAATTTGAAACGCTCGAAGATATAGAGCAAATCTATCTCGAATGTGAGGACAGGCACACCTGAATTCACGACGACAGCAGGCTGCTAATGTCGCATGCTAATGACACATTAGGCTGCTGCGCCATACACACACACGCACACGCACGCACACACGCCCACACACACACGTATGTGCTAGTGGTGTGAGAAATATATGGCATTTCCCCCATATTCTTGTGTTTTCTTTTTATCTTACGCCATTGATCTTAGAGACTAAAAGTTATAAGTTATTCTTTGGAGTGAATCAATCCAATTAGGGCCCTAGGTTCTGCGTATGTAAATTTCATTACATGCGCTGCTTTATTTTGCGCAAGCTAACGTGAGCAACAGGAACACAAACGCTGTGACGACATCATGCGAAGCACATCTCTCGAGCACATCTATTGCAGGGTGCTTCGCACACTTCGCACACTGCAGTAGTATGCAATAATGGTTTGCATCTCGCCTGCATATTCACAGTAACAGCTTCGTCCGCGACGCCTATGATAATCGAGATTGATGCTGCGCTTATTATCTCTTCTTTAATGCGTAGCTCGCGACGTTCTATGTTAGAACGAGCAGGTGGGTAAATACGCGATGCAACAGGTTTAGACGCCCGAAAGCATTGTTCCTGGGCGAAATAGAGATAGCGAAGGTGTCTTTTGGCGAGAGTTTGCCGTGAGATTTCCTTCTTGTTTGCTTGTTTCCTCTTTTCTCTCTCTTTTTATAGTTCTCCTCTTTTCTTTCTTTTCTTCTTTTTTTTCTTTTTGAGCCGAGCGTCGCGCGGCACCTCCGTAGATGTCGCCGTCGCCTCCGCGACCTTTGAAGCGCGACCGACGCCACAGCAGATAGCCGGTTCCTTGCCGTTCGACTAGTTCGGTGCAGCTTGGCAAAGGCCCCATGCCCTCCGGTTTCACTACAAATACGGGAGCAAAGAGAAATTCCCGACTGCTATTATTAGGCTAAGGAAAATACACGTGCATGATTATTGGCAATCTACGGAAACCATTTTTCCTTTCTGTTAATGAAATAAAGGGCTTCGCCACACAGAAATCAACGCCTTTAGCAACGTGATACAGGTTGCTAAAGTATTTGTACACGTTAGCCTTGCACGTTAACCACTTGCATGCGTCTGCAACGGAAAAAAAAAAGAAAAGGAATTGTAATTTTTTCTAACTTAGAACAAGGGCCATACTCAGAACAATGAGTCAGAACAGCGCAGAACGGGGCATCGTATAGGGACCATTTTCAATGAGCAAGGGTTATGCCTACAATTCACGTTTGTCAGCCGCTCTAGCATAAAACCTCCGTAAGTAAAACTCGAGTGCAGCAGGGAAACGATGAAAAGGCAAAGCGTGGTCATGGATTCGACCCGACAGGAAGCTAACTTTTTATTTGTATTCTTAAAAAAATTAAATTATGGGGTTTTACGTGCCAAAACCACTTTCTGATTATGAGGCACGCCGTAGTGGAGGACTACGGAAATTTCGACCACCTGGGGTTCTTTAACGTGCACCTAAATCTAAGCACACGGGTGTTTTCGCATTTCGCCTCCATCGAAATGCGGCCGCCGTGGCCGGGATTCGATCCAGCGACCTCGTGCTCAGCAGCCTAACACCATAGCCACTGAGCAACCACGGCGGGGATTTGTATTCTTCGTAAGGCATTCTTTATATGTATGTATGTATGTATGTATGTATGTGTTTATCCCGGCCTTTATCGAGAGTGTGGCTCTTGATACTGGTCTTCAGGCCGAAACGTCGATAAAGAAACGTCTTAATGGACCATGCTCTCCTTCTTTAAATAAGTAGTGCAGCAAGCAAGGACCCGTTGTTTTTTATGACTATATGCCATACGCTGCCTGAAGAGACGAGTGTTCATCGAACTCTTGACTAAACATCGTTGTGTTTATTATTACTATAATTTCACACGCAGTCAAAGAAAATTAAGGAGCCCCTACGACAGATACCAACATCTCCTTAGGCATATTTAATACTGCTGCTGTTGTACTACTGTATTACTACTACTACTACTAGTACTACTAATGCTGCTGCTGCCACTACTACTGCAACTAATAAAGAGGCTAACTCCCTTCACCCAGGATGGGCCTCTCTGACAGCACAACCGCACTTCATGCATATATCGAAGAAGCGCTGCACGCAAATGCGATAACACCGCGGACGCGGTGTTCGTCGAAGATCACTCGCTCCTCTCTTTCCGTATGCACGAGCGTGCGCACGTCCTCGGGTGCCGCTATCTGCGTTCGCCGCGAGGAACGACACTCTCGCTGCAAGATTACGCTACTCCACTCTGCAACATTTCGAATAACCCCTTTAGTCCCTTATCTCTGGGACACGACAACGAGGAGGAGGAGGAGGAGGAGGAGGGGGTGGCGTTGGCGGAAGATGCCTGCCAGAGGTCGTGAGTGGACACTCGCGGCAATCTGGCGCGCTCGCTGGGTACGCTGCCGCTCTAACGGCCTTGCCAGGCTCTGGCTCTGGCTCAAGCCGGCTTGTGCGGAAGCCACAGTACAAAGATGAGGGAACACCCGAAAAAGGAACGCACAGGCTGACAGCAGAGTAGCACGAGCGGAATGGAAGCAGGGCGTAGAAACTGTTAATGGTAGGTAAACAGCCGCGGTGTTGTTTACTGACGCGCACGTACAAAACGGAAAGCGAGGGTACGGACATATGTTTTCTTTCTTGTTTATTATTCACCCCCTTTTTTTTTTTTTTACAGCGAAGCTGGTAAGGGCTAGTTTCCTCAGTATAGTGTCCGCGTGTACAAAAAAACATTGTCATCATCATCAATGGCTCCAATGTCGTCGTCTTCCACAGCTGGCTCGTCGGCGCTACCGCGCGAACGAGCTTGTGCCACTGCTACCGTGTTCGTCGCAATCAATCAATCAATCAATCAATCAATCAATCAATCAATCAATCAATCAATCAATCAATCAATCAATCAATCAATCAATCAATCAATCAATCAATCAATCAATCAATCAATCAATTATTTGATTAAGAAACACAAAGACGTAACCAATAATTGAGAAAGACTAATGAACCCTGGGGATTCACCTAGTGATAAACCACCGAGCCGCACGTTTCAGCTTTGCTGGTTAACATCTGTGAAGTTAGTGTAGATAGCAGTACACCTGATTATAACCTTTTCCGGTTCAAGTAGTAGTTGTAACGCGAAAACGCTACTGACTGCGAAAGCCCACGCGCACATGACGGTCCCATAGAATCTTCCGCATGCAGTTCATATTGAATGAGACCACAACAGCAACCCAGGGTCTCGAAGGGCTCAAGAAGGTTCATGTAGTTGTAACTAGCAGGACATTGCGTCAAAACTAAAGCTAGCTGCCTGAAGAGAAAGTTCGGTTTTACATATGCAACTTCGGTATATATGCTAAAGTACCAGGAAGTACATATTCGTTCGCGTTGGTAATACGGATTCGTTTAAATATTACGAAGACGCAGTTACTGCGACATCATGGCCGCTCCACAATAAAAGAATAGTCACAGTGCTCTCATAACGTTGAATGTGAATACATTCGCCGTAAATGAGCCAATTGTGATAGGATGGCAACCACAGCAATATTTCAGCGGTGACCCGTGACTGCTAGCTTTTCTGATGAGAAACGCTCGATTTGCCGGTGCTTTCAGTCGCGTCTAATTATGAGGGGTTTACCGGCTTTTCACTACTAAACGGGCAGAAAACAGAAATTTGTTTCTTGCGTTGTCGGACCTATATAACCTATTTCGCGTCCCCGCACCGATATTTGCGTCACCTCACCGAGTAGACCTCGGCAAGCTCTCGACCGAAATAGATTATTATGAATGCGGGATCTTAATACTGCGTGATTATTATGAACGTGGGCGCACGAGTAGCGAGATCTTACACCTAAACTTAGGCTTACGCTTAAACTTGCTCGCGCTTTGGTGATCTTCGGTCTTCTATTTCGCGCTACACCTCTTATTTATTTTTTTTTCTTAGCCGCCAACGCGTGTGCGCGTTTGTACCTATACCCGATGCGCACAGCGCCTGTTTGTCCACGCAATCCAGAGCGACGCGGCATTTTCAGGCTCTTCTTCTTCTCTCTCTCTCTCTCGTTACGCCGCGTGTTTGTCGCACACTTCTTCTCCGTTCACCCCTTTCCGGGGACCGGCGTCGTTTTGCGTTTATCAGTTTAGCGCCGCGGCAGGGAGGCGATAACGCCGCGATGTCCGGAAAGGGCGCCGCGGGGACCGTCGCCGATGCTCGAAAGCGAAATTTGCGGAAAGTGAGAGTCTCCTCCCGGCCGCGTCGGGCGACAAACCCTTTGCGCGGACGCTTCCGGGTAGCGCCGCGGTCGCACTGCTCAGGTATACATACGACGGCGAGAGCGCGAGCTCGACCGTGCCCGCAACCCGAGCCAAGGGCTCGCGCCGCGGCCCTTTTTTCGGAGTCTCCAGGGTCAGAGTTCAAGGCGCAGGGCTCGGAGTTTGCAGCGTCGAAAGGAAGCGTCGGATTCCGCAACCGTAAGTGTAGCACGTTGTTGCCTCTTGCAGCAGCTCAAAAAGTAACTCGCTTATCGGAGATCTTTAGCGGCGCTTCAAATCGGGTCCTCTGAGACTGGGTGTTAGAAAACATAGCCGCTTTGAGGGAGAAATGGAAAGAGCCACAGACTGCACTGTGACGTTTACTCTCGGATCATTCATGAGCAATGAGTTGCTTTCATTCCGGCGTTGCGCACTCACTTGGATACTTGCTTAGAGGGGTCTAAGCCGAGGTTTAGCTTTGCCAGGCTAGTTGACTTGTGAACGCACGGCACACTATTTTGTGGCTCTTTGTTCTTCTTTTACTTGCTTTTGCTTGGTGCGCGCTAGATTTCGCATGTGTTTTAGTGACTGAGCGAGCTCAGAGAGAATGCAGTGCCCACTCCTTGTCCTTCACTCGGACGCTCACTGCCGTTCGAAAACTGCTCAAAGAACCAGAGTTACCGGCAACTGGAAAGAAACTGAAATCTCGGCGCCGCGTGTCGAGTTCTGCAGGTCTTGCGCCCATGCACGTGGTGACAGGCGAGGGCAAATGAAAACAGACGGGAGACCGATTACGGTGACAGTGGGGGCGTACAAGCAGTGGTGCGTGGTAAATACTACACAGAAAGGACTAAGGCAGCCATAAAATACTGGGATATTTCTGGCAACACTGATGCGACCTTTGAGTTCTACCAACTCACGTGATACACTTGCGTGCAGGCAGATGCAGATACGCGCAATCTCTCCCCCATCCCCCGCATTTATTGTGTGTATTTGCTAGAAAGGAAAAAAAGTCGCCTGATAGAACGTGCACGTGCATGATAAAGCGCCGCAGAGGTAGTATTGCTGGATGCTTCGTCTGGCGAAGTCCCCACAGCTTATTTTTGCATAGCGTGGCTGGTGCTGACTGTGGGAATCTCGCAACTTCAGACTTCAGACGTCCGTCTGGCTTGCTAGCCTCTTCAGGGGGAAAGGAGGTTAAGGGAATTAAGGAAGAAAGAAAGAAAAAAGGAAAAATAATAATGAAAAGAAAGAAAGATCGAAAGAAAGAAAGGAAAGAATAGGGAACAGTGGGGGTATTTCCATGTGCAGGATGCACTGACGCACTAGGTAGGGTCTGTCGACTTCGGGAACTGCAGCGATGCACGTGTCGGTTCCTGAGCTTGCGACACCTGTGGCCACGACCCAAGGACCTCTGTCTCCGAGAATGATATTGAGTCCAACTTCTGCAAAGAGATGAATGCGCCGGTCGTCATAGCGGAAACAGGCGCCGAGGAGATGTTCTCTACACTCCTCACACAGTGCGTGGGGTTTGACATTCCATACCAACAAGGGGCGTTGAGGGACTCGGCAGAGGAGGGCTCCGGAATAATTTTGACCTCAACGTGCACCGATGCACAAATACATAAGCGATATTTTCCCCCTTTTCTTTCTTTGGCTTTTTCGTTTTTTCGTTACTTTTTTCTTCTTTTCTTTCTTTTTTTCATTACGCGTTCGTCAGGACGTGGCTGCCGCGGCCTGGGATATAGACCGTAGCCTCTCTCAAGTGTTAGCTCGCGAACAGGTCCAGCCGACCCTCGAAAGACGTCACCTACTTTTGGGCTCGTTTCGGGATGACTTTAGCACTGCACATTCGCTAATGAGCGGACGTAGCACTTTTGCCCTTTTACACTCGCTCACTAGTTCTCGCACCTAGTGGAACAGCAACGCTATGGATCAGAACCAACTAACTCTGTGTTCAAACTACAGTGCCGTGTTTATCCACCATCGCTTCTGCTTTTGTTACCGAGATAGGGCCATTTGCCCCGGTATAGGGCTACTGATGAATATTGGCGCACTTCTCAAGACCATTGAAAAGTGCCTAAGTATATTTCATAGCATCTGCAATAACGGCTACTAACGAATGAAATGAAATAGAATGAGTTTATTAGCCGCCATGTACAGCAAGCTGATGGTAGGACTGCAGCTAAAAGCTGCAGTTATGCACCTTCACGAGCCCACAAACCCTAATTAAACATATTTTGGCGTGAGCGTGATACAGCGCACGTGATTAACGTCAAGTTAGCTTACCCAAACAATAAAATACAGCATGAAGAAACAAAAGCCTGATCAATAAAGTGTACCATTTCATATGAGAATAACATTGTTAATTTGTAACAATCAAGATAGCGTATACATTTCTCCGTACTTAACACTGTTTCGCAGAGAGACGAAGGGACAGGACTTGAGCGGGAAAACAGCACACGACACCTGAGACACCCGACACATTGCTCAAGTCCTGTCCCTTCGTCGCTCTGCTCGACAGTGTTAAGTATGTCCATCCGACTAACCCGCTGCGGAATTTTCCTGAATTACATTTCCCGTAGCTCGTGATACTGGCGAGCAATAACTTAAAGTCGAATGGCAAGGCATTCCCTATGGACACTGCAATATTGAAGCACATCCGAATGCAGGGCTCGTCGCCTGAAGCATATCGATCTTTCTTTCGTTGAACTCATTAAAATGTTAGCTGTGGGGTTTGGCGTCCTGAAACTTGACGGCAGCTTATGAGGGATACCGTAGTGGAGGTCTAAGAGGCATTCTCTGCCACCTGGAGTTCTTTGACGGGCACCTACAGCTAAGTACACTAGTGTTTTATTTTACATTGCGCCCGCCCCCCGTCAAGCTGCGGCCGCCATGACTGGTACCGCTCGCCCGAACTCACGCTCAGCAACACCGTGCCTTAGTCACCGAGTCACTCTAGTGGGTTGATTTCGTTATGCTCTCCGCTTCTCTTATCTATTGATCTGCACTATCTTCGTGTCGTCTTGAGGCAGAATGCGAGAGATCGCGGTAAATAAAGAAAACGCACGAGAAGTTATATACAGCCAGCGTGGGACCGCCTAGACGCTTGCATATACTGTACGTAGTAGCCTTCAAGGTGACAGTGTATCATGTCAGTGGGCCATTGCTGCGTTTAGGCCATCGCACAGTTTTCTAATGCTGGTTCAGACCTTATAAAGGTTCTCACCGCGCGATAAGTTGGAGATTAGGGAGACTGCGAATGTGAGCACACCATGGAAGCACAAATGAACGCTTATAAAGTGCAGCTTGTAATACTTACTTCAAGCTCGGTCGCGAGTTACCGACCCTGTAGTCCGCTCTCTGACCTACGCTGCCGAGAACGGTACAAGACGTGCTTCTTTTTAACACCAGCTCACGTTAGAACGCGGTTGTCACCACCGTTCAGGCAAACTCGCTTACGTTTCTTTTTAGGCGCGAAAATTTACGGCGCACTGAAAGGCCCCAGCATGCATAACTAGAAATCCTGCCTAAACGCGTGACTGCGCCGAAAGCAGGGCTCTATTACACGGCCTTGTATTCGCGGTTTGCGTTTCTTTCGCGCTAGTGAGGAGTCAGACTCACGTACTCGCCTCGCGAAGAAAGGAAAAGAAAAGAAAGAAAGAAAAGGGGGAAAATAAGAACTAAAAAAAAAAAAAAGACAGCGAGAAAGATTCGCGTCAACAAGGTTTTTGAAAAGGGAGGATTACAGTCCTCTCGCATAGCTGCTGTCTGGGCCGCTGAGTGAAAGGCTGACACGTTATGTCACGAAAAGCGCTTTCTTCCGCAGTCAGCACAAATCGTGGTTCTGCATGTTCCGCGTGTTGCGTTTACGGGGGCTAACTGAGATGGCCTCTGAACGCAGCAGGCAGGCAGCTGCGCGGGCATTACGTGCCCACAAGCTGTGAGCGCTCATTTTATGAATTTCCTTTTCGTTCCTTTTTTTTTTCTTCCGACGCTTTCTCGGAGGAAGGAGCCGAAAACCATTCAGGAAGCTTTCGTAAGGTTGCCGTGATTTATAAGACAAATGCGAATGCGTTTTTCAGGAAAGAGAGGCGTATACGCACGCGTGATGAAAACTTAAGTTTTGTAGGGGCAAGAGCTGGAAAAATAAACATGGTGAGCACGCTTTGGGGGCACGAATGCCTGTTATGCTGAAAGTGCGAAAAAAATTTAAGAAGAAGCGGTACCACTACTTAAATAAAAAGAAAGAAAGAGGGAACGTGTTCGGGAGAACTTGCATGAGGAAAAACAAAAACTAGTTAAGCTTGTTCGCTACTATTCGCGTTCTTAAATTCGGGTTAGTCACGTGGCCTTTCGCAGTTCCTTGTATGCTGTGGCTTGAAATGTAGCATATCCCTCAGGGAAGCTGCCTAACCAAAATGTTTCTCGCACGTAAAAGGAACTGAATTCTTCGTTGAGAAAGATCGTACGCAGAAACAATGCCGGAAACCACTCTATCGGCGAAGGGTTATCGGTTTTGTTATTCATTAGCGATTCATCGTTACGTAGAGTGCTGAACGACTCCTTACACAGCTACGTTGGCATGCGGACATCCCTTCGTTTCACACGCCACTGTAAGGTACGAGTGGGAAAATACCGCTAGCCGAATTTATCAACAAAAACGGCGCGGAGAGCAATTAATCTCATTATTTAGTACGTTCGTGTGTCGCTGTCGAAATTGTCGCCTCTTTTTTTCCCACCCTTGATGGAGTACAACGCCCGAAAGCTGGAAGTAGGCTATGAGATATAGCATTGCCGAGCGACTTGGTTGAGTTTTGACCATCTTGAAGTCCCTGACGCGCACCTAGATCTAAATAAGCAGCCGCATTCGTATTTTAGACCGGTTCAAATACGACAGCTGTGACTGGAAACCGAACCAGGGACATCGTGCACTATTGCAGTAGAGATCAGCACAGCGTATAACACTTACGATACCCACTCATGGTCTTACCTGAAGGTAGCAAGTGCCCTCTTATTGCGTCTACTCACTTTATTTCACTCTACAAGCCACCGTCTATAACACACCTCAAGATATATTTCTATGCGTGCGCATGCACGAGTGCGTGGTCTTCTCACACGTCATTGCCTCATGTTCAGCAAGAGACAGCTACAAAGCGTCCGTCGAAGCCGGCTTCTCCGCAATAAGAAGCCTTGAAGGGAGATGCCAACTTTAAGAACTGGATATTATTATTATTATTATTATTATTATTATTATTATTATTATTATTATTATTATTATTATTATTATTATTATTATTATTATTATTTACTGTGACCTCAGCAAAGCTTTTGACGTAGTCAGCCACAAGCTGCTTCTGATCAACCTTACTCACTTTGGTGCTGTCTCGTCAGTTGTCAATTTCTTGCGCAGCTATCTTTTTGATAGATCGTGTTATGTTAACGTCAATTTCCAAACGTCTTCTTCTCACACGACAACTAGCGACGTCCCTAGAGGATCAGTATTAGGACCAGTGCTTTCTTTAAAATTTATTAATGACGTTCTTTCCGCTATTCGGAATTCTTTCCTTCTATATGCCGGTGACATCAAGGTATATAAAAAAAAAAAGTTCCCACTGTTGATGGCTGTCGCATCCTGCAGTCTGACCCGTTTTATTTTTCTAAATGGTGCAAAAATAATGACCTCACCTTGAATGCTGCCAAGACCAAAATCATGACTACCACAAGCAAAAACAGCAAACACTTCGTTTTCTTATTTTTCCTATTCTGTAGCTTCTGTACCATTGTGTAAGGTCTGCGAGCTCAATGATCTCGGTATACTTTCTAAAACAACCTTACGCTTTTCTGCTCGCACTAAACGCGTTGCATTGCGGGGTATGCACTGTCTGGGCTCTCTGTCCTGCAGACTACCGAGGCAATTCGATTCTCCTACACCATTCCACAAGTAGTGCGCAACAATCCGTCTTTCTAAATTCGAATATGTGTCGGTCGTATGAAATTGCATTTATAGATACAACAGTCATATTAGAGATTGGGTTCAGAAAAACGTTTCTAAGCATACATCTTCACCGCTTCACCAACAGGGGCACTGGACCTTGTTCAAGCACTGTTGGATTATTCTTATTGCGTTTACTTCGCTGCCGACCAAATCGCGCTGACCTGTTCCTTTTCGAACTCCTTGACGGTATCCTCGCTTGCCCCGAACTCCTCAGTTGTATGTATCATGTTCGGTATTCCGCGCAAGATAACCAGAGAGCATATATATTTCCGTGTTCCTGCCTGTAAAGGCAGTATTCTGAACCGTCCACAGAATACTGCCTTTACAACGCTTAGTTTCATGATCTCGATATTTTTCATTACTCGCTGTCATTGTTCTTTTGCGAGATTGCGTTGTTGTATGCACACTCTTCAAAATTATTCTTGTTATTGTCATTTTTATAAGTATATTCCCCTGTATTCTGTCTTTGTTTGTTTTGTCTTTAATGTGCAGTGCGTTCGACTGAGACCTTAGGGTTGTTCCTCGGCAGGACATATGAATACTCGTAAATAATAATAATAATAATAATAATAATAATAATAATAATAATAATAATAATAATAATAATAATAATAATAATAATAATAATAATAATAATAATAATAATTGTTGTTGTTGTTGTTGTTGTTGTTTATTTATTTATTCGCAGACGCGAAATTTAAGTTAGCAAGGAGATGAACATTTTTGGAAGGTCATTCAGCATTTTCATTTATTCAAGCAGTTGGTTGTTCTGCTGTTATAGTACACCTTGAAAATCGTATAATTAAAACGAGACTTTCGACTAGCTTAGGCTCTTCTGACCTTCCAATGCACAGCAATGCGGCCAAAAAGAACAAACATAAGACGGCTGACCAGGCGAACTTTCCAAAGCATCAGTAACCGAAACATGGTCATGCATGCTACGCAGGTTGTTGCGTAATTTGACACGTACCGCTACGAGATGGCGCCACCGACGTGGTCGCCGCGAACGCGATCGGGTCGTCTATTCGCTCCGGTCTAACAGCTGTTAGAAAAGCGGTCGGTGTGTATAAAAATCACGGAAGGAGAAAAAAAATAACCTAGGCGGGAGAATCGCGTCACGCAACTAGCTTTCGCAAGCCAACTCTCCGTGAAGTCAGTGCAACACGTTACCACTGACATTTTGCGTATTGGCCGATAATGTTTGGTTCCCTATAGTTTTCAATTGATGCGCACTCGTTCGATTGCTCTGCCGTGGCTCCACCTGCCAGGGAAGTAGCACTGAAACCTACCAACGCGCTCTGACGTGACGATCACGTGTCGCGCCGACTCGTGTGGCTTCAGTCGCGTTACGCAGTGCTCCCTTCTTGTTCCTTCCTTTCTGCGTGACATAAAAGGGATACTCATGACTCCATATGGCTGTCATACTCGCAGCTTTCTCGCATATACGCGAATAGCCATAATGCGAAACTTTTCACTGCACCAAGCTGTTCAACAGCATATATTGATGGCGCCACAATGGCGTAAGTAAAGTGGTTACTATGTTCATTAGTATGTTTCATTCAGTCTTTGAGTGCAATTTCAACAACAACGACGCATAAATCGAAATTTCATTTACGCGAACTAAAGTATCTGATTGGTACGAGTGTGGGAGAACGCAAGTCAACCGCGTATTTATTTATTCATGTGGGATGTGACCGGACGTGTTTTGATGGTGGCGGTAAGTACCGTTTCGAAAGAACGAACGAACGAACGAACAAGGACGCACGCATCAGATCGTATAGAACTTGGGCCCTCTCGCTTCCGTGTCCGGCACTCACACAAGCGCAATAAGAGGATATCTGCTGTTTGCGTGCGCTGCATCGAGAGATAATCCATAGTGAGGCACGCAGTGTGCGATTGCAATGCACGCATGCACAGACCAATGCCGTGTCCACAGTCTTACGTACTGCGGACACGACATTCCACGCAGCTCACCTCGTTTGCGTCCTTTAACCATCGTCCCCCAACGACAAGTCAGCGCGCAACACCTTCGCGTAAAATAAATCAACGCCAGCCTTCTCACCATTCCACTGTAACAGCTTGCGTCGACGAGTGCAGTAGCGTGGTGTCTCTTGGACAGGCGAAGCAGTGTTATTAAAGTCTGGTTAGGTGTAGGCGCATGTACAGACGATACAAACGCCACAAAATAATTTAATAAACGCTGTATAGACTCGGGGCGTGTGTAGGCGAACGCCAGCGTTTTCTCCTTTTTTTTTTTTTTATTTTCGCGCACAGAATACCCGTGTTTGATCTTCGGCTGGAGCGCGCCAAAATCACTTTCTGTCATGTATGCGCGAGACGCGTGACTGGCGCATGTCGAGCATAGGCGTTTATGCGAAGGTCACGTCTCGCGGCCCACTCCCTCGGTGAAGGCCGACGGCTACTTCGCGAGAGCTATGCTGCAGAGGCTTCCTGTCGCGCTTGTTTCTTAATTTTATTTCTTTTTTTTTTGAAAGGCATGTGTGCTACGTACTTGCGGCATCGCGCGCCGCGTCAGACGCGTTGCGCGGTTTCTTTCACTTTTATTTCACTTTTCCTTCACCCACTATAGTGTATACTTAATGCATTTCCTTCACACATTCCAGCCGCCGCACGCCGCCTCCACTTTCTCCTTTCCACGGAAAGAAGCAAACTTCGCGTGCACAGCCGTCCAGAACTCGTGCCCTCGCTTTCTTATTCTTATTCCAACGTGCATCGTGCCCCGCGGAAACGGGACCCTCCTTTTTTTTTCCACGAACGCCCGATCAAACTTGACGGATCGCCAGGCATCAACGTCATGCGCCGAGAAACGCGACGTTTCGGCTCTTCTTTCCTCCCAACGCGGCCGTTCGTTTCACGCTCTTGCTCGCTCGCGTAAGGCTTTTATTCATTTCATCTCCCCCTGACACTTCGCGTCTTGATTCAATGTTAACTTTTCCCGGATCACTCATTCTTTTTCTCTCTATTTCTTTGATTCAATGGTTGCTATATAGCAGACAGCTTCCGAGGCGCGCTGCTGGCACTTTTGCTTGAACATCCCATTTCGTTCTCAAAGAAAATATTGCCGCCTTTACGCCATTGGTCCCGAGATAGCGCGAACTCGTGGATGCAGGCTTTCTTTCTTTTTGTGTGTGTGTGCGTTTCCGTGTTTTTTTTTTCGCACCCTTTTCTTGTTCCATCACTCGGCGAGAGTCAAGCGGATGGATGCTCCTCCGGCTTTCGCGCTTGCCATTTTTATCTCCTCACTCCCGCCGTTCTTTCGCATTTTTTCAGCGAGGAAGACTCTCTAGGCGGGGTGTGTTCGCAGTTAACCTTCAAATCTGAGCCGGTCGGAAGGCTTGGCACAAAGGCTTATGTAAAAACTGCTGCGCCGAGGAAGAGAGACGCGCCCGGCGAGGCGAGGAGACAAGAGGTCCGCAGCGCGGCCGTGTAAGCATGGGCGCTCGTACATAGACGAGCGGCGGACAGGTTAAGGACGCAGTGCGCGGCAGGGCAAGGTTATTCGCGAGAAGAGAAAGCAGAGCGGATGGGAGTGGAAGAAAACGGAATATTTTTTTTCTTTTTTAAAGAAGAAGAAGAAGACGGAGGTAGGCGAGGAGGGCGGTAGACAGGCGCGCCGGGAAATGTACCACTGCGATTCACTTTTGTCAGGCAGGCGAGCTTTCTTTTCGGCGGGAACGTTGTTCTTGTTGCGCGCGTACGTCTTTTCTGCGCGCGTCGCACATCCTCGGAAGGTTCCGCATCGATATTCTGCAGTTTTCATTTTGCTCGTTATGCATAGTCCTGTGTCGTCGAATAGCCGAGTCAAATCAGTGCTGAAGAGAACGCGCGACGTGGATTTAATCGCTGCAACGTGAGCGTTAAGGCTTCTATCCCCAGCTAGAATTCTAGAAAGCCAGGCGCAGCACGACGAAAGATATGTTGCAAGCAGGTGCCATTAATAACGAAGGTCGTCAGTTAGGAGTTGCAGGTCTAACGCAGACAGCTTTTCTTTTTCTTTAACCGCGGAACGTTCTTGGACCATGGTGGTGTCCTGCCTCTGCTTTGCTTCGATGATACTTTGAATAATCTGTGTGCAAATGTACTTCCCGTGTGTGTGTTCGTCTTTTTACAGCGAAGCTGTATATGGCTAGGGATCCTTGCACTTCTGTTCTCCGTGAACAAAAACTATCATCATCAATGGCTAATACCCCCATAAGCAAGCAAAAAATGCAATGGCTCATAGCCCCGTAAGGCACAGGCTACACGCACTCAGCAAAGTAAAGAGAACAGTGCTTAAATTCTTTCCAATCGCGCATACAACATACAAAACAGCATGTCGAAAACTGTCATCATCATTGGCTCACACTCCCGTGAGCAATGGCTCATATCCCCGTGAGCAATGGCTCATACCCCCTTGAGCAATGACTTATACCTTCGTGAGCAAGCACAAAATGCAATGACTCATAGTCCTGTAAGGCTCATGGCTACTCACTTTGCGTGAATTAGCTGTGATGACGCTACCCCTGTTGTTGTAGGTGTTTTCAATGTGAATGTCTAGGTGCCGAGAAGGGAGCGGTTTACGCGTTCCGTGTTGCAGACATATCCCTTGCGATGCCACACCGATCCAGCCCATCCGAGCACCTAGCGGCGTACGTGCATCGATTTGGCATTATCAAAGAATGTGATTGCAGTTGCGAGTGAAATAATGACCACCGATTAAGACAATAAAATGACCGTGCGTACCTTTCGTCGCGATGACCACCCATCAAGACAATAAATGAGTTCGTACCTTTGTTCAAAATTGTACGTGTCACCTCCGTCGTGTGCTAAAGAGCTTCGCTGGTCAAACATCTTCACAGAGCGGGATGGTTCATCATTTTTTTCTTATATATTATTCTTTCTTTCATAGCTCTTTATCGACAACATCTTGAGTAGCATTATGACCAATAAATATTCTGGTCAAGTAAAATGTGTGTAGATGAATCGCAGTCTTTGTTAAAATTTCTTAAGTGCTCGAAAGCTTCATATGCGGGGAGGGTTCCGAACGGGCAAGTCATATACGGGCAACGTTTTAAAATACCATGTACGCGTTCAGGCAACTGGCATACTTAATACAACTTCTGGGAAGAAACAACTTCGCTGGAAATTGGGTTGCGATTCCACAAGATCGTACAAGCCTGTTGTCTTCTTTCTTGTTTGAAAAACCTTCAATACAGTCTTGATGACGAAAGACCACGTACTTCTTGCGGAGAAATAGCCTAAATTAAAGTTCATTCATGAGTCGTTCATGGCAGGTCTTCAGTTCTTGATACTTTTGAGAAACATTACGCTTTACATTTTCGTTCACCGATTGTCCCTGGTCCCGATAACGCCCATATAGGGAACTAGTGGAACGAGATTGGTCGGCGTTAGAAATTTATTGACTCGCATTCCTAGCTACTTGAAACCACTGCAGGGGTGAAATGGTAGAGCGTCCGCCTCGTATGCGGTAGGTACCGAGATCAATTACTCTTTTTCTTCTAATGGGTAGGGATGTGCCACGACCTGGCGCTTAGTTTTTTATACGGGTTCTCATCTCGAAGGGGGGCTCTATAGAGATTTTCGAGGTTCTCTGATCACCCCCTTGCCACCACCACAGCTTTGGTGAAATAGTCGAGCATCCGCCGCTACTGTGGGAGGCAGACAGGTGCTGCCGCCGGGTACCTACAGGTAAAATTGGCCCAAGCGCGCTCCCGGCCTGGTACTCGGCAACTGCGGGAATTCCAGACGCTTGGGAGGACACCCACCCATTGGGGAGTTGGCCGGCATGAGGTAGAGCGTAGCGTCGACGGTGCGTCCACATTGCTTCGCCGTTATTGCAGAGAAGTTCACTCCGTGTTTCTGGATGCACACGAGCCGTGGAGCTGGACAGCACGACAACGACGGTGGCGACTACGGGGTTTTTTGATGGTCACAGGGAGTGAGGCACAGAAGGGAATAAAGTCAGGTCAAATAAAACCCATATATTGTGCTCACGATGGACGACGAAAAGGAGACACCAGAAATGCGCATAAACGAAGAATGCAGTTTTTTTCCCCTGATATCTTGATGCAGAAAGCCGCCCCTTGTCGCTCGGAGGCCCAGAGCTTTGAAAGTGAATTTACGAGAAGAAAAACCGGGCTTTACTTTTGCGACTTAGCGATCTCCGCCGAGACCTATGTCGTGCCGCATCTTCCATTTCACTTAAGCTAAACACCAGCCGCTGAAAGAACCGTACGCGACAGGGAACGGCTGCAGCAGACGCTGCAGCTGTAAAGAAACTGCGTTTTTCGCCAAGGCTGAAACCTTCACACGCGTTTCCCGCGATAGTGTATCTTGCCGAACTCGGTGCTAGAGGATTGAGCTCAGCAAACACAGTGATGCGATAAGGAAGCGGAACACGCTACGATGGCTGCAAGCCTTCCGCGTAGTCTAGCCTTTTTATTTCCTTTTTTTTTTTTTTTTGCAGTGGTTGAAGAAAGCACAAGACCTCAGTCTTATATTCGCTTGAGAAATAAGACAACTGTGAGTTTCAAACATGTGCCCAGGTTTATCATAAGTTGACAGTAACTTTATAATACGCTAAAGAGGATGAAGGCGAAAGCCCGCTCGGCTCACAAGACATTCATTGATTTACTTAGACATTCGAATGCGTTGTTACTGACTATTACTCGTTTTCTCCTTGCTTCCTTTTCACCTTACTTGTTCTCTTCTTCAGCCGCCTACACATCGGCATTGGTTTTGCGTGGTTAATGTCACGTTAGAACGGTAGTGGGAAGTCTATGAAGATCATTAAGACTCAAATGCAGGTTTTGTTTTAACACTTTAATCGACGAGGGCAGCTACGTGGACTTCTGTATATGGTGCCTTCTACTTTCTTGTAGCGCAGGCAGACTGAAAGGGACACGTAAAGGCAAGTTAGGCAAACACACAGAGTTAACTTTCAACAACAGATTTATTTACAGTTCTCGCAGGCGTACTTACACTCCTCAAAACGTGATATCACACGTGTACGTTGCTCAGCAAATAGGAACAAAACCGGGAAAACCCCACGCAGACTCTTTTGTGGCCACACTGATTATTTAGAAGGGTGTCCATTCGACGCGAACAGAGATAAGTGAGGTCTCTTTTTTTATTAATAAGGAAATACATGCGCTTGAATTTTGGTGCAATAACGCCTGACGGTCAATTAATTGTTCGATCCATGAGCCATCTAAGGCTTTCGCCTTAATGAAGCCAGGCATTATTACAAAGGCCGGCCTCCAACTAACAAGGGAACGGACTTTCAAGTAGGTGACACGTGAAAGGCACGCTAAAAGGAAACACTTAGTCACTTTCGCATGATGAAGCATGCTGTTGGAACGCTAGCTTCGCTAACTTCCTCGTGAGAAGTTAACTATTATGGAAGAAAATGCAGTCCAAGTTTCATTTCTTGAATTCCATGCCGAAAGGACAGCGCTTGTGTCTCAATGTAGCGCCACCAATTTCTAAGCCTTTTCCTTTCTTTCTATCTTTCTTTCTTTCTTGGAATTTGGGCCGTTGCGCCCCGGTAAGAGTTCTCAAAACTTGCCATGGTTAAATCTTTGGCTCTTTTAGAAAGCTATTTGGTGCATCTTTACTGATAATAAAATAACTAGATGTGAGCAGACACCGTAAAAATCAATGACGTCACACAGAGCTGGTGCGGGAACTTCGAGGGGACGCGGACACATGTTCTACGTTTCCCCCCCTCTTTTTTGAGCTTACTCTTGAGGTAAGAGTGGCCTTTTTGATATCGTAGACTGATAAATTACCAATACAGGTCAAATTATTTTCCTCTTTAGCGTTCTCCTGAGGAATGGATGAAGTGTAATGAGACAGAAATACACATAGATGAAGAAAAAGTAGAAGAAACGAAAGAAGAAACTTAACGTCAGCCCCTTCTTTTGGAGCATCCTGTGAGATCTGCGAGAAGTTTTTCGCTTACGCAAGATAAGTGGACCATTTGTGTCAGCGTGGCTATAACGTTTGGCTGGCCTATGGTGAGGTTCCTTTTGGGAGGAATAAGTGACAGCGCGCTCTGCGGGAATGATATCGCTGACATTGTTTTGTTTGCAGTGTGTGTTCCTTCCGTGGGCTGCGTTCGATGTGCAGTACAGATTGCTTGTTGGCACAGAGCATAAATTTTTTTTTTCGACTCGTCCTTAGTGATGTTTGTTCCCGTTTGAGCATGCGCCAACAGCCCTCACTTACGTAAGCGCAATCAACGTATGTAAAAATCTCTCACCGCGATCTTTGTCCCGACAATAACGTAATTTGCCTTGCTCAGCTTTTTGACACTGAAATCTCCCTGGGTATTGCCTTGACACCTCTGGGTACATCGACCTAGCTTCTTCTCGCCGTTAAAGTCTGTATAACGATCGCCTTCTTGCCACTATAACTTTTTAACTTATATTATTACGTATAGGCAAACCTTTTTCCCCTCTTGAACATTTGCTGCAATGTCCGCGACTTTAACCGCTGCTTGAATATAGTTCTTTTAACCGTTCTCTGTTGATCCACGCACGCGTCTATATAGGCGACTTCATTCCAGCACTGGAAATTTTCTCATGTCAGCCCTTTCCATTGAAGTTGCTACGGTTTCATAGAGCATTACTAGTCGTATCACTGTCGTGAATATGGGTCCTTCAGAATTCTAATAGTGCCTCGGTCGTCTCCTACTGTGATCGGCATTCCAAAGGCCGTCATTCCGAAATCGTATGCTTCAACAATGGTCTGTCATGAACGCGCGCTTTCGCAGTGGCGACCGATTGTCTCTGTACAGTGTAGCGAGCACAAGCGCAAAAAAAAAAAAAAAAACGAAACAGAAAACGTATGGTGTCACATAACCTACAAAAATGGCTTTAGCCTTAATTGGAGTTAGTTAAGCTGCCCGTGAATGTGTGCTGTTATATTGAAGTATGCTGTGATCGTTACTGGATGTGATCGTTTGTCTCTCTCATCGGTGTCTCTGTCCTTACTTTCTTCTTGTCTTTCTACATCCCCTCCCATTTACCCCAGTGTAAGTATAAGAAAGCCAGATTTTTTGTTCTGGCTGACCTCTCTTCCTTTTTCCTTTCTGTCGGTTCTCTCACTTGCAAAATTTGTCGTTTGAACTCGGCGAGGGAGCCGATGGTGAACCATTATTACATTACAGACGCTTTACAAGCCTTAAAATCTCACGTTGGGATTTCAGTCCAGTGACTTTTCCCGCACACTTTGATTAGCGCAGTAGTTATATAGCATTCGGAGAGCAGCGCAGTACCTAACAGCATTTGTGGGAAACGCATATTTGTGGCCAGGCACACATGCACTTTACCTGCGCGTATATATGGTGCATGAAGTGACGACGACAATGGCGCTGCTAATTACGGACGTCATGTTACAATGACTCCCTCACGTTCACGGACGTTTTTGGAAAAACTATGCAAAACCCCATATTCACCAACAGGTCATGATTCGTAGCTCTTGCTAGACTTCATGATGGTGGTCGTTATGATAACGATGATATTGTTACGTAAGAAGACGAAGACGAAAGAAAAGCTATATATATATATATATATATTGACATCCCCTTACACGGGGCGCTGACAAATAGTCCCCTAGCCTGCTTGAGTTACTCAGCTATGCTATACATGATTTTCATTTTAGCATTTTTCATGCATCTCCTTAATCTGCTTTCTCTTTCTCAAAATTTATCTACCTTGTGTCGCTACCTATACCAGCAACAAATCCGGTCGTATCAATCTCTTCCCTGCTTTTTTCCCGCCAATACACTAAACGTGTCTTGCTTATCTCGACTGCTGTCCGGTTGATGCTTCCGTCCACATTAAATGCAAGCACTTCTGGAAGGTGTACGTTACCTTCGGGTCTCACTTGGCGAGTCCCTTCGCATTTTATTAGGTTGTGCTGAGCGGTCTCCGGATTTCTGCTGCAGCGTACGCATGCCTCATCTTCTTGAGAGTATTTGCTCCGGCATGTTCTTGTTCTTAAGCAACCAGCTCGAGCCTCAAATAGCAAGGCAGTGCCGACTGGGTGACCGCACTAATTTCTCCTTCTAATTTCTTTCTTCTAATTTTTTTTGTGAATATCCATAGCCATTTTTCTTTCCATTCTTTGCATCCAATTCACTGTCTCTGCTCCTATCAACTATATTTTGATGACTCTTGGTTGTCTATTTAGACTTTCAATTACCCTGTACTTGGTTGCCAACTTTCTTGACCTGCCCCTCCATTCTGTGTCCACGCTTTTCAGGTACAGAAACTTATGCACTTTAGCCACTAATTTATTTTGATCCATGTTCCTGACTCTTTCTTCAAAACTAATTTTTCTCTGTGTGTCTCCGACTTCAAAGGAGGCCCAGCCGGCGCACCAATGTGTGGTTAACTTCCAACCCTGACAATATATCTGATTTGAGCACAGCGCCATCCATTGACTGAAAGTTACCTTCAAGAACGCTCTTTCGTGCTTCTTATGACAGGGAGTCGCTTAATTAAAGACACCCGCCTTACTCTAGCGCATTCGAGTAGATTGTGAGCATTCGTATAGTTGAGAACTTCTCGCTCAGGCGCATCACCAAGAGGTGTTGTCAACGTTCGGCGAGCGTTCGGGCATTCAGGGCCGGGGCGGTCCTCCGCTTTCTGGACTCGAGGTGCATTGTAGGGCGGAGGAGCGTTCTTGATGACAGGCTTACGTACTTTCCTCTCGTAAACGTGTTCAAATTAACGGGCAAGCCGGTCCAGGACAACCGGAGGAGCCGCGGGTGTCGGCGCCAGAATCCGGCCTAACTGTGCGGCCGGCAGTAAAAAAGGACGTCAACTGCGAGCGACTCCGCCCCTTGGCTCGCGCCTGCGACTCGCTAATTGCGACTCCTTCCGAATTAAGGCGCTCTCGTCGTGCACGGCAGGCGTGGGACACGACCGGCGCTCGTCGACCAAAAAGGAGACGCGCGCGCGGCGGTCCCGCCTCTGGCGTTCATGAGCGTGAAAGGCTGCACCCTTGAGGCCTCGTTTACTCAAGAGCAGGACGGGCTTCAGAAATAAAGAACGAAGAAAACAAGAGAACAGCAACAAGCGTGTGGTCTTGAGAAAGGATCGGGTCCGTGAGAAAAAGACGACGCTGGAAATTCCGCGCCCCATGTGTCAGAGCGAGCCCGCGGCCTGGTTAAAAACAGGAAAGCAGCTGTATGGAGCAATAAAACACACACGCGGTCGTACGCACACTCACCACTCGTGCGTTCGTCGTAAAAGCGGAAGGAACAGACCCCGAGCACGCACCCTCGGCAGCGCAAGGACGCCGCTCAAGCATTCACGATGTCGCTAGCGCTTGCGCCCGAGCTTTCAAATGCACGGACACGCACGCTACAAAAACAAAACTCGTAACTAATATTGAGGGCAAGTAACCTTTACTCTGCTTAAGGAGCGTGTATTTATGTATAGACTACGCCGTCGAATACGCGGCGTTTCTCATGTATGCTATACCGAACGCCCGTAAAATCTACAGGCTGACGGCCACAACGAACTGAAAAACAAGCAAACAAACAAAAAGTTCTGAAAGTTCAAGCGACGCACGCAGGACCCCGTCCACATCCCACCTCTGTACCATTCAATTACCGCAACCTGCAAGGCCATGTACTCGTTCGACGGTGGAAGCAGGGGTACGACTTGTCTCGGTATATGTTCCCGAAGCGCCTTGAAGGAAGAGAAATAGGAATAGCCTAGTAACAGCGAAGGAAGGAAGGGGACCATGTATACCCTGGATGCTTGCGCTCAGATCCGTCATAAATTTTGAGCCCGCTAATATTGCGTGCCACTTTGCTTTATTTATTTTTTCTCCAAGGTCGCCCCGGACTAGCGGCCCATTTCTCAGAGGGACGAGCGAGAAAGCTGTTGCGCTTCTTCTTGCGCCGTGGGTTCGGCCTTCTTCTTCGCTGCCCCGAGTGCGAGCCCCATTCTCGTCGTTTTGTTTCCTTCGTGCGTTCTGTCTCGCGCGCAGTCTTGCACAGTGCAGTGAACTTGGAAAACGAGGCGTGGTGGATACTCGAAGCCGCTTCCGTTTCCCGGGACGCTCGCTCGCGGAGTCGTTAATCAGAGGCCAAACGAGCTGCTTCCCGGCGGCCCGCTGTCACGTGACGTGCGATGTGAAAATCTGCACGTGCTGTCCGTGCTTCCGACATGAAAAGCTGGCGCGAGCGCCTAAGAGGAATCGGCGATTTCTCGGCGTGGATTGTGCGCAATTTCATTTCTCGCTTGTAGACACTATAATGCGAACGCATATTGTCGGTGAGTACTCGCTGCTGAGTGGGCAGCAACGCCTTCAGACATGAAACAGTGTTTCTGTCATAAAATGGTGATCCAGATTTGAAAGGTCGTCTGGTACTAAATGAAAGGATACGCGTGATCTCTTAAACGTAGGGAGAACTCGTACCAGCGAATGCTTCGCGTTGCTAAAGCTTATGTGCCCGAGTTACAGTTCTGGCTCAGCGTATGGAGCAGCGGTTGCGAGGGGTCGCAATGCCGTGTAATCCATGCAGCTCACAGATCACACGCATTCGGACCGTAGGCCCCGCGCTGTGTTACTCTGCGTGAATAAATTGTTCGAAGCACTACTCCTGCTCGAAACGCGACCGCGACGTCGAAAATAACGAATCTTCTGGCTTTCAGCGGGCCAGAGCGGTCAGTTTCACTAATTAAAACGAACATACGGGAATCCCTTGCATCGCTAATTAAAAACACATCACGATGACAGGGATGCTTCGAAAATCATTATACATATCAATAAATTACGGTAGCGCTTCCTTTACATTCACTTTGTTCTCGGAGGTTCATGTGTGGCCTCAGAGGATACAGAAACTTTAAAAATGCGCGGAGGGATACAGTGAACGCCACCTGCAGGAACGCTGCCCTAAACATTCTTGCGCCGTAATGATACAAGTGTTCGACCTCGCCAGAGGTTGCACGTTGTCGATACTTGAAGGAAACTTGTTTTTATTAGAAGCATTAGTCCACGTATGTGGAGGTTGCCGGTGGCAGCTACCGGCGCTTAAGTTTTTCTCACACGATACGCTCAGCGAGCTTGGGAGGCGGCTTATAGTTTAGCAAAAGTTCCCAGGCATCTCGTGTGGGCGTGTTTTCAAGTGGGCGTGCTGAAGAAAAAAAATAAACAGAAGAAAAAAAAGGAGGGAATATGAGAGGTATAGGCGAAAGAGAGAATTCACCGAGCGTCTTAGTCAGTTGCAGTGGCTATTCCTGTATTTACTTACGTCCAACATAAAGCTGACTTGCAAAAAAAAAAAGAAAAAAAAAATTGCCGCGCAGCAAGAAGAACGCGAAAAAAAAAATAGAAAAAGAAAACAGAATTTCTCTTCACCGCTTGCTCTTTACGCTTGAATGGGGAAAGCGATCAGCCACAGCGACTGCTCTAATTATGCGGCGCGCTCCGCAGACCTAATTATCATATATTTAAATAAGAAACCAACGCTGTTGGCGGCCGACTCTCTTCTTCTTTGTTTTCTTTCTTTTTTTTTTTCTGCGGCAGACATTAGCCTAGTGGAAAATGGCACGCGAGAAATACTGCCTGAAGGCGACCGAGGCAGTTTCGCTTCTGGAACTTGGCAGCATGCTTTTGAGAAAAAAAAAAAAGTTTCGAGGAACCTTGCGATCGCTTTGTAAGGTAGTTTTTCACCTGTTCTCTTTACGCTCCTCGGGATAGCGCTCAGAATAGCGAGCGTGTGTTTTCTTACAAGAAGTAATCATCGATTCTTTGTTACGGAGCCCAGCACGTCAGAGGCAGATGCGATTCGGCTTGCATTCTACAAACAAGAGAGCGAGAGATCAAGAGAGAATGTCCCTCAAGAGCGTAAAAAATCGAAACGCAACTTTCTGAAGACCGTAACTTTCTAAATATGCAATTAATGCCGCCTCCGGAGCAGCAACGCGTAATTTCTTAAGCTGCGCGTTAGGTAACGGAGGGCTGTTCGGGAAAACAATTTTTATTTAAAAAAGAAATACGAAGCAATGTACGGCGAGCCGCTTGCGAAGTTTACGTTTTTTAATTCTTGCTTCTATATGAGCGTAGCAGTTGCGTCTTCTCCGCGGCAGATTATTTGCTAATGCGGAGGAGGAATCTTAGAGAGAGAGAGAGACTATAGAAAGAAGAAAGGCAGAGAGGTTAACCAAAACAGAAAATCTTGTTTTCTACTTTGTAAACAGATAAGGTTGAATTAGAAAGTAGGCATAGAGCGCAGTCACACGTTCACAACCGGTCACGATCACAGCATGGGCTCACAGTTAGCACCACAGCTGAGGCTGCTTTCTTTTCAGGTTTGTTGTCCTTAATGCTTGCAATAACGTCTTCGTCGCCCTCTGCTGAGACGGATTCTGAGGTCGGCATTCCGACTTCGTTTGTTCCAACAATGGTCTGTCATCTACGCCAGCTCCTGCACTCACGAGCCATCGTTCATGTGCGCTGCATCATGTGCAGCTGCACATAACGTGTTCAACGGTCTCCTCACGGACACAGGGAATGAAACATAACGAATGACCAAAATGCGTTTGTTTTCACTAAGACAAGCCATATCGAGTGGAAGAATGCATCCTGCCCTTAAAAACAACGTAATGACGAAGATTTATCTTTCTTCCCATGCATCAATGCCCTTTCCTCCTTCCCCGGGGCAAGGTGGCGCTCCACCGGGCTCATCCTGGTTTTTGCCTTTCATATCACTCATATATTTATCACTCCTGTATCTGTCTCTCTATTCTTCTAGGATTGCTTTCAAAGTAAGAAGCCGCCTCGTTTCACGATGTTATATATATATATATATATATATATATATATATATATATATATATATATATATATATATATATATATATATATATATATATCTTGTATCACAGTAACAAGCCTTTTTGTCTATGATAGCTTATTTCTAATACTGTCTGTATCCTCATGCTATCTCGTAAATTTAGAACTTACAGTGAGGCATTTTGGTCTTGAAGATCAGACAAATATTAACACGTCGACCGTTGAGTTTATCTAGTTTTTTGTGGTTGTTGTTGATATGATATAAGGAGATGTTGGCGCACAATTTGAGGCGCCGGCTACTCCTTAGCTCTTGAATGGGTTTCAAGATTACATACAGGGTTCAAGATTACATATCAAATAACCTTTTCATACAAGCACCAGAGCTTGTCAAGCAGTGTTTTCACACTAACAATATGGTGTAAGAAATACATGGTACATACAATATGCAAGTTAAATGACTCCACAGTTCTGAAGAAAATATAAAATATAAAGTAATACTGTCGCCTAATGATGCAGTCTAGTCAGCGGGTGGTGCAAACATCATGTAAATGCATCATCACATATAGTCACAACAGAACAGCCAACATAGCATAATCCACATATACATACATATATAAAGCGACATTGAAATGAAAGGAACACTAAACGAGTTAATAACGGCTAGCAATGTCACTGTCGTCGAGAAAAGTTTTTAATGCTTTTAAAGCGCTCTTCTGCAAGGCCGTTGTTGGTCAAGGACCCAAAAGTTTCTTTAAACTGAAAGGTCTGCGGTCTAATGTAATTAGGGTTGATTTAGGTCGGCGTTTTGGTGTGTCATGATGTGGGCAGTTTAGAAGGAGGTGATGTATATATTCATCTACAAATCCATATTCACATTCGGGGGTTTCCGCATGGCCAATTCTTTGTAAGAAATGTTTTGTGTAGGCAATGCCTAGCCTTAATCGATGAATAAGGGTTTTCATATTGCTGTCTAGTGACAATGGAAATTTGAATTCAATATATAGATTAATATGATACAAATCCGAGCGTTTAGAATTCTGGTCAAACCACGTATTTCTACACACTTTGAAAGACGTTGCCCTTGTAATGCAGCGTAATTCATTCTTTGATATTATGAACAGGACAACATCATTTTTTAGGTGTGCTTGTCGTGCTGCTTCATCGGCTGCTGTGCTGCCAGGAATGTTACAATGCCCTGGCATCCACTGGAATGATATTTCATGCTTCGCTTGGCTTGCCGTTGTGAGGTCTTTAAGTGTTTCGTATATTATACTATCACTGATTGTTTTGCCTTTTGTGCTGCAGAGTGATGTTAAAACCGCCTGTGAATCGCTGAAAATTACCCATTTTTGCGCATTTGTTACTGATGTTATAAATTTTATCGCACATAGGATTGCTAATAGTTCAGCCGTTGTGAACGAAGTTCTACGAGATAACTTAAATGATTTTTGTTTATTGAGGTGCGGTGTAATGAATGCTGAAGAAGAGGTTGCTGTACTGGACCCATATGTATAGACGTGTCTGTATATGGTAAAGCGCTAGTTGTTGAGCAGCTCGAATGAACATGTCTCTTCTGAATATCCTGTCTACTGACAATTCAATTATTGGAAGTGTAAGAAGCCATGGAGGATATTCGACGTTTGAGTTCCAAGATTCATTTCTTGGCAATATATGGAGATTTTCTTGAATTTCATTATAAACATAACTTTATCTCGTTTCATTATGTCTAGAGCCAATGGGTGGCTTTTATGTTGTGTTTGAAGACGGAAATAATGTCGGCATGTTTCTGTAGTTCTCATAACTGGAAACGGTGATAGGCTAGCCTCAGCTATTACAAGACAGCTAGAAGTCGCTCGTGGAACTCCTAGACATACGCATAGTCCTCTAGCTAAAAGTCTTTGAAGTCGCTCTTCTGACGTGTGGGGAAGTCCGTCTAAGATGGGCGCGGAATACGCATTTTTTTTTTTTGTCGTATTAAAGCATTTTTAACAGTCAGCATGCACCATACTGATCCGACTCATGATGTGCCTGCAAGTCTGTGAAGTACAATCACTATTGCATTGATTTCGTTTTCAAGTTTTTATCGTATTTTTTTATGCAGGTTGCTCAAAACAGCTGCCTATCAACTATTATACCAAGAAGTCGATGCTATGCGACAATCATTACAGGGTGTCTCCATATTAAGAGTGAAATTTTTGACTGCCTCTGAGTGATGGGCAATACAGCCGCCTTTGCGTGTGATAGAACCATTCCTCTCTCTCTCTCTTCGTTCTCTCCCTCTCGAAAATTGGTTAATGCTATTTATGCTGTCTTCCAATGCCATCTGAAGCAGTTGAACATTACACCCGGATGTCCAAATGCACACATCATCTGCATACAATGAGAATCTTAACTGTGATGGCAGTCTTCTAGTTAAATCAGCCATGATGCAGTTAAAAAGGAAGAGACTGAGTACGCTTCCCTGTTGTACTCCCTGTTTGACAACATGTTCAGCACTTTTTCCGTCACCTGTCTGAACAAATATCTTGCAAACTGATAAAAATTCAGAAATCCATCACAAGGACCTGCCAGACATACCGAGTTATAACATATTTAGCAGAACATGAACGTGACTAACAGTGTCAAATGCCCTCTTGAAGTCTAGGAATACTGCTATGGTCAAGTTTCCACGTGCACGCTTGCGTTCCGCATAGGTTACTATATCCAATACTGCATCCATTGTGCATCTCTGTTTTCTAAAACCTGCTAAATAGTTGGACAATATCTCCGTTTCATTACACCACCATTGAAGTCGCGCGTCAGTCATTTTCTCCATTACTTCGCATAAATAACTTGCCAAACTAACTGGGCGGAAGGATTCAAGGCACGATGGCGTCTTGCCGGGTTTTAAAATTGGGATGATTCGAGCGACTTTCCAAGAGTCAGGTACAGTTTCTTCTATCAATAGATTATAATAGATCTCTAAGAAGGCATTTGTACCTGTCGGTCCGAGGTTTCTTGGCATATTGTACGTAGTGCCGTCCGGCCCAGCAGCAGACTTTTGGCGACATGATACAACTGCACATTGAAGCTCGCTTAATGTGAAAGCAGGATATAATTGAGGATGTTATGCCCAATAGCAAGCAATAACTTTTTGCTTAGCTAACACTACTGAATTGTCAAATTGTGCACATTGTGATGAAAAAGAAGGTGTGGAAATAAGCTCGCAAAATTCATCTGCAACTATTATCTCACACGTGTCCCGAGCTACAGCGGGAGCACGAAACGGGAAGCTCTGTGTTACACGTCTGCTTACAGAACGAATCACTAAAAGTATTCTTGGGACAGATGTATGAGGAGACAGAGTATCGCAGAAATCGCGCCAGCGCCATTTACCTAAATTTTCCATGCATCTGCGCATTACATTGAGAATGTTCTGAGTGTATTTGTATGCTTCTAAACTTCTGCCCCGTCGGTACGCTCTTTCGGATCGGCGTCTGACGGCTCTTAGGTGTTCATACTATCCGTCAACTTCTTGTGCATACCTTCTTTGTGAAAGACCTTCTTTGTGCATATGTTCACATTATCATTATTCAGTAAATCTTTCAACCATTATATGTTAATTAATTTGATCCGTTAGGCACCACCGAAATGTTTTTCTAGTTGGTTAATCTGCTGTAACGCCTGGTATCATTGTGCATGCTAGGGTGATTTACAAGAATGGAAAAATGATCCCTTCCGCTCGTTTCCATATCCAACTTCTTTAACCGTTACGGTATGTAAACTTTTGGAACACATATTCCATAATCATATCTCAGAATTCTTGGACAACTATAATATACTAACAAAGCATCAACACGGATTCAGAAAAGGCTACTTTGCAATTACCCAATTGGTTTTAACAGCGCACGACTTTGCGAAAGCAATTAACAATGGGAAACAAATAGACGCTATTTGCATGGACTTTTCAAAGGCTTTCGACAAGGTCTCTCACCAAAAACTACTTCACAAATTAAGCAAGATACTGAAACATTCCCAACTAATTAATTGGCTCACAGCATACCTTGAAGGCAGAGAACAATTTGTTGTTTTCAATGGTCATGCTTCTCGATGACTCCCGGTAGACTCTGGTGTTCCCCAGGGCTCGGTCCTTGGGCCTCTTTTGTTCCTTTTATTCATTAATGATATGCTGCATGGTATTCCTGTTACGTTTAAGCTTTATGCTGATGACTGTGTATTGTTCTCAGAAATAAACAATGCTACCGACCAGGAGACTGTGCGATGCCTGGAAAACGTCGATTAATTTCGAGAAAACTTTTTACGTGCATTACACATAAGAAGCATAAACTAATATTTCTATACGCTACTAATAACATCTTATTTTGTTCTAGCGCAAACTGAACAAGGACAGCGGAAAGGTACATCTAACACAGCGCTGTGTGTGTAAGATGTGCCTTTCTGTTGTCCTTGTTCAGCTTGCGCTACAAAAAAAAAAATAAGATATGCCGTACCAACAAGCCCCTATAGCTATCCTCATCGACTAATAACATATTTCTTCCCGAGTAACACATTATAAGTATCTCGGACTCTGGGTCACTAATGACCTCACATGGACTAAGCAGCCTGAATATGTAGTAGCTAATGCTAACTGCAAGCTTTCGTTCTTTCTTTTTTTTTTTTTGAGGAGGGCTTTAAAACTTTCTACTCCCACCGTATGCCTACTCGCATATAAAGCTGTAATTCTGCCGATTCTAGATTATGCATGTGTAATTTGGGACCCCTTTACTAGAAGTGGTATTAACAAGAAAGAAATGGTACAATGAAGAGCAGCTCGTTTCATTTATAACAGCTTCGAATGCACTTCAGTGACAGACCTCCTAACAAACGCCAACCTGCCACCATGGATTAACGCAAAGAAACCGTGTATCACGACTAAAATTCCCTTTTCAAGTTATTAACGGTCACTATAAGAAAGATCTCACGGGAATAATTATTTTTTCATCTGGTTATATGCTAATAGGCAAAGACATAGTCGAAAAATAACCACATTTAGCACGCGTAATAATTGTTTTAGATATTCCTTCTTTCCACGAACACTAGTTGAATAGAATCGTCTAACCAATGACCAAGATTTAAAATCACTACTTTCGGCATTTGTTTCATATGCTCAAGCTCTGTTGACCTGATTTGTATTGTGTTCGTTGCCTATGCTATAGTATTCTTTACATATTTATTGTATCCCACCCTGCTATAATCCCCAATGGGGATTGCAGTATTTATAAATAAATGAAAACTAATAATAAGTATATAGGTTGTCCATCCGACACCCTTCACTAGACCTTGTGAACACAGGGCAACATCTATGTAGCTTGAATAATTATATCCACGAAGAAATATTGGCGATTCATCGTTTAAAACACTCAAGTTGCATTTGTCTACGGTGCACTCAATAGCATTACCACGTGCGTCACAATGATCACTGCCCCAGATGATGTTGTGTGCATTGAAATCTTCACAAATAAATACAATAGAATGAGCTATTTTGAAGATATCCACTAGCACTTCTACGGAAAAACGGTTTGAAGGTTGTAGATACAGATTACTCACTGTTATGCACAGGTTACCAAAGGATACATTACATGCGATGAATTGCGAAAGGTCCGAATCACTGGGCTGAATTTTATAAGATGGTAAGTCATTTCTGGTGCGCAGGAGCACTCTGCTAACAGCAGCTTGACGAGACGTCTTGTACATCACATAATTCGAGTGGCAAGAATCATCAGAGATTCCCGCCTCTTGAATGCAAAGTACTGGAAAGTTCTATTGTACAAGCAGTTTACGAAAGTCAGCACGCTTCCTTCGAAGACTGTTGACATTCCACATAAATATGGAGACATTCCTGTAGCGGTTATTCATGTACTGCTTGCCGCAGTTCTCGCCCGGATTGTTAGCACAATAGTGCTTTGAGAGGCAACAAGGCTTTCACTATTGGTAGGTTGTTTGCTTCCGTCAGAGCAGATAGGATTGCCTGAAGAGCTGCGAAAAGCATTGGAAAAAATTAGTTGCGTCACCGTTACGGTGGTGTGATCGCTATCAACTGGTGATACTTGTGCAGTAGGTGCGTAAGGTCACTGAAAATAATGTGTGCGAATATTGGAGCTCTCTGGTGTATTACTTTCTGCCTGTTGTCGTCTGAGTTTCCATAGCATTGACTCATAAGGAGGGGTGCTTGAATATGATTCTCTTGATTGGTCTCTTGATTGCACTCTTGGTTGTTCTCTTGAGGAGGAACAGCTTGTTGGTGCTCTTGGCTGTGACCGGTGCCCGCTGAGGAGGGTAACCTTGCACTGGATGAACAATCTCAAGGTTTGGGGAGGGTTTATTGTGTAGTGGTTGTCTTCTATGGATAAGTTATGTCGATGCATTTGTTCCGCTGCCTTGTTCTGAGGGCAGCCTGAGTAGGAGGCAGCATGGTTTCCCACACAGTTGGCACATTTAGGCTGAAGGAATGACTTGCACTCCTTGTTGTCATGATCTTCTGAGCAGATTTTGCATCGACGTGTGTTGCGGCAGTTTTTCGCCACATACCCAAATCGCTGGCAATTATAGCAGCGAAGTGCTGGTCCTATGTATTCCTCGACAGGATGACTGGTGAAACTTAAGTAAATTCTTCCTGGAATAGGGCGATCGTCTCTGAAAGTCAGAATTACTGTGTGAAGTGGATGCGACTATACTGCTCCGTCTTCCTGGCGGTAATAGTTTATCTGTCTGCGTGCCGATATAACTTCTGCATCGTTCAAGAAGTCTAGGAGTTGCTCGTCTGTATACCGCACATACCGCATGTGCCTCTACGACATACCGCAGAGGCACATGTCTTACTTTCCCATCGTTTCGTGTATATGACTCTGGGATGAAGGGCTTGACTTCTAGGTCACCTACACTTGAGAGCCTCAGAAGGAAGCAACGCTGACATTGAAACTTCCATCTCTGGTCGTCCTGAAAGACTACTTTTTTCTTTGGCAGCGGAAACTATTTCGGCAGACACTCGGTTTGGATTCAGTTGCCAAACGTAGTATCTTTGTTTTAGAAGGATCGACATTTGGCGGGCGAGTTGGTACTGGTTGAACATCTTGAAGGGTCGGCGCAAGACGACGAATACAGAAGGCAGAAACACACTGGACAGCGCTGAACTCGAAACTTGCGCCATCCCTTCAAGATGTGCCTTCGCTTGTTGGGAGAAATACAACCGGGATGCCTTCTGCTCGTTTTTCCTTATACGTAAATATATAACGTATATATAAGTAAATAGCGCATCTTCACCCATCTATTTTTCATCACTTAGCTCGTAATTCGATCTTGTATCGTCGTACTTGGTGTCCTCTAGACGAAGTTTCTTGCCCTTGGCTTCACCGTCAGTCATTATTCCTGAAGTCTCCGAAGTTGATTCCGAGTTGTGGAGAACTAAACGTGCCGGTTTTGTGAAGCTTTGTGACGCCTACTAGCCCCCGGCTTTTCATTACGACCTGTATTATCGTTGATAAGGCTTGCTACACTTGGACGAGCATAAGACTCGTGACGGTGTTCTGGGCTTAAGACCACCATAGTGGCAGCGTAATAGCAATGTCCTCAAGAAAGAAACGTCGTATCTGTAAGGCGCCCGGCCCACTGAATCTTCACGCAACGTCTTCTTAGTCAATCGTTGTCAATGCTGACCGTAAATGCCCCAAAAAGCAGAAAAATGAGAGCACCGCATAAAGACAGCGACAGAACAGATACACATCTTCTTCCCTTAGTTTATCCTTAGTCCTGTTTAAACGTATCCGGCCATTGAACTCTCTTTTACCAAAACTGATATCCTATTTGAATGAGCGCAACGAGGTAATTATTAAAATGAAAAGGACCACTCATATTGCCCCGTCACATTTGTCTGCACAAGCGCAGTCGTCGCATTCTAACGCCACATGTCCTCCGGAAGGTTGTCTTGATTAACTTCCACTGCACTGTCATCCCATCGGAGCCCCGCGTTATTCTATACCTACGTTGCATAGTGCCTAACGAAATGACGTTGGCAAACCGGACGTTTCGATATGCGTGATACGGAAATCTCGTTTGCGCAACATGATGCTGAGTTATCACTACCGGACATTTTTCGCATGCAACCGATCGGGCAAGCGTGTGTACTGCAGTCATCGCAGCCTCTGTCTGGTTAGCCCGTGGCCTTAAACGAGCGGCCCCGTCACGACTAAGTGTAGCGGGTTAGTAGTGGACGTCCCGCAGGGCGGCGCAAAAGGGGCGAGAACAAGTGAGGGACACCCGTGCGGAAAGCCTGAATGAGCGATCAAAATAAGGTCGACGTGGACAGATGCACGCAAGGCGCGTCGTTCGTCGTGCACACACGCATACCGAGAGACTTGTGTGACAGCCACTTGTGCTTGTGCTCGCTTGTCGTCAGCGTCGTCGTCGTCGTTGCGTCGTCTGATGCGGAGCAGACCCATTAGATTCCAGCGCTTTCTTCTTTTCCAGTTCAATTGGGTCACGTCGTTCTATTACTCCCCATCGCGAGCGAGTCACTCCCGGGAGCCGCTGGCACTGTTGTGGCGGCTGTCACGGCACGACCGCCCGCCTGCCCGTCTTTTCTGTCGAAAGGTTTTTGACAAACGCGCTGGGGCGTTGAGCGACCGGCAGTGGGCTCTTAGTGAACCGGACGCTAAATGAATAGGTCAACGCGGAAATAAAGGGACGTCGTGAGGTTTGATGGCATCGTGGCAGTCGCGGCGGATTAGGATTTTGCTGTGTACCGTCCCCTTTCGGCAGCGTGATACCGTCGCCGTTTGGGTTATTCGTTCAGCCATGTCGATTGTCCGCGCCGATAGTTTTCTTAATGGACAAACCAACCGGTGATCTGTCGGTTAACACAAAATGGGGTGCTATTGATGAAAGCCGATGCAACCAGTATGTCTTGCTCGGCGGACCAAACGATGCCTAACAATCTGAACAAGCCGAGCGAGCTGAGAACGTTGCTAGTTTATGATACTGCTCCAGAGGGGCACTCGTGCGGTGAGCAGGACCTAGTATATGTAGGGCTCAGACGTGGAGTCTTCTCCCCATGCTAGAGGTACGGAGCATGCGAAGTTCTAAGTCCGCTTGTCCTCTGATTTCCGGTCGAATACTTGCTGATAAACTGAATCATACCTAGGTTGAATAAAATAAAGCCTGGGGCCTTGTTTGGAATTTGCCTACCCCTCTTGTTATCATACCTGCCTTCTCTCTCTCTCTTTCCTCCTCCTACGGCTCCTCCTCCTCCTCCTCCTCCTCCTCCTCCTCCTACTACTACTACTACTACTACTATTACTACTACTACTACTACTACTACTACTACTACTACTACTACTAAATGCGCCCTAGGCTGCGCGACTTGATTACTTCGTGTCGTCGACAGTATGCGAGAGCATGACCATTTTCGGCGCAGCTAGTAGTTGCGCTGTCGGACAGCAAGCCCGCTCTGCAGTTGCTGCCGCAAGGGTTCGCTTTGGAGATGTGCAGACAGAGTTCGTTATGCCTTTTCAAACTGCGCAGCCATCGAATTTACTATAATGTTTCAATGGCTTCCGTCGCGTGGCCGCGTAGCGGAGAATAGGATGGGTGATAGATCTGTTCGCAATGTCTTGGAACTCGGGCTAACAAAGAAGAATTCTAGAAACACGTAACGTCCTTTATGACAAGACGTGACCAGTCATTTTTACTCTTGGTAGTTGCTACCTCACCACTCCTGCGTGAAAGAGGTCAGAGGCTTCCCTGCTGCATCGCCTCCGAACGCGGTCAGCACGTACACCAGTGTGTCTGTGCAAGATCGGGCTATCCCCGTCGCCTGGACTCGCCGTGCAATGATGCCGGCAGCGACACAGCTCATGCATCTCGACACCCAAAGACCAACAGATGCGACGCGAAGCTTTTTTGTCAAATTCTGACTGCTGCCGGACCAAGTAAAGACTTCGCTCTTCTTGAGAGAGATAGAGAGAACCGAATAGAGAGGGACAGGGCGGTTAACCAAGGACATGCCTGGTTGGCTACCCTGGACTTGGGAAGGGGGAAAAGGGAAGAAATCATAAGGAGGAAAAAGAAAAAGAATAGTCAGTCATTCACAGTCAGTCGCAGTGGAATCTCCACTGTCACAAACGTTCATACAATCCAGTGTCCTTCAAGAAATGCAAAAGGGCTTGTATGGCATTTTGCATGCAAGAACGCATAGGTCATGGTACAAGGATCTTTTCTTATGATAGCGCTCTATTATCTAGCAGGTTGGGTTTCGCTTGTAAAGTACATCGTTGAGTGCGCAGTGTTAAAGGATGCGCAGTGACACAGAAGGGGCTCTATAGGGTCTCATAGCACGTGCACAAATTGCACGCCGCACTGTTGGCCAATTCTATCAGGAATGAATAGAAATTTGTAAATGCGACGCCCAACCACATGCGACATAGTAAAGTTGTTTCGCGTCGAGACAGTCCAAGTGGCAGGCAAAGTCGCAAGTTAGGGTCGAGAGAGTGCAAGCGTGAGTTGGCGAAACCCGGTGAATGCCATCGTAGAAGTGTGGTGCGGCGAGCAAGTAATTGAAGTTGTCGGGCATGCAGTATCAGTTCTTGAAAGTGGTATTGGAACCCGCTGACGTTTTTGGTGAGTCGAACGCGCAGCTTCATCTGCGCTATCGTTGCCAACAATTCCGCAATGGCTTGGCAGCCATTGAAACACAATGTCGTGGCCTTTGTCGAGCGCGTGATTATGAGCGTGCCTTATTTCGTACACTAGCTGCTCGTGTAACCCATGACGGAGGATAAACTGCAGTTTGTAGGGCTGCTTTGGAATCGCAGAAGATTGCCCAATGATTTGTGGCTGCCGGCGCACGTACTTGAGTGCACCTTGAAGAGCCGCAAGTTCTGTAACCGTCCGTGTAAATGTGTATGCGGTCAAAACAAGACCCGTTGAGGAGAAGCAGAGACAACTGATTCAAGGCAAGCGGTGGCAAGTCTGCCTTCTTAGGAATCCCAGGAAGCGAATGGCACACGTGAATTTGCCGGAAACACCACAGTGTCGATGTTGGGCGTTTCGCCGGCTTCTAGTATTGTATCGAGTCATAGTGTCTTGCCACAATACCACAGAATGCAGCCTGTGGTCTTCACGCTGGCAAATCGGCTAAATGGTGGGATGGCTGCCGAGAAAGGTGTCGAATGTGCACTCTTAGCGTCCCACCGACGATATGAGTGGTGATCGGGTGCTTCTGTGCAGTGACAATCGTTGCAGCTGTCGAAGGACACCTCGGCAGGCCAAAACATGTCCGAAGTGCTTGGGCTTGTACGATCTGTAGTACAAGGAGATTAGTCTTGCATGTGTTAGACAAAACAGGACGACTGTATCGCAAAATTCGAGAAAAAGTACCGTGTAGAGCTGCAACATGGAGCACACGGACGGTCCCCACGATTTTCCAGCTCCAAATTTGAACATATTCGCAATAGAAATGAGCTTTTTCTTCATGTATGAGACATGGGGACTCCAGGTGAGGTCACGATCCACATAACGCCTAAGAACCCGTGAGCTTTATTTTACTCGATGGACTGGCCCTTGATTCACACCGGGTGGAAAGACATCGCTTTTCGTGTAAATGCCGCTATAGTGCACATTTTTCTGGAGAAATATCAGACCTTTCGGCAAAGGTATGCCGCTATCAGAGTTGCCGCTTTTTATATTCTGGCGTGCACTTGTCGCCTTGTCACACCGGACGCCCACGTGCACATATCGTCAGCATAGAGCGAGACATTAGCAGTCTGTGGTAGCGTTTCGGCAAGCCCCACTAGAGCGAGATTGAAAAGAGTGGGGCTCAACATTCCGCCTTGTGGGACACCATGGCTCAAGATATATCTAGTTATCTGGCCATCCTGTGTATGCACAAACACAGATCTCCGTGAGAGATAGCTCCTAAACCACCTAAAGACGTGGCCTACAAGTTCTGCAGCCTCAAGAGCTTGGAAAATGGCTTCATGGGTTACGTTGTCGTGGGCACTTATTCCATCTAAGAAGAGTGCAACAGATAGGCGCTTCATAGCTTTTCGTTGCTGCAAGGATGTCACGAGATCAATGACGCTGTCCATTGAAGACCGTCCACGTCGAAAACCAGTAATAGCCTCAGAGTAAATGGTATAGTATTCGAAGTAACATTCCATGCGTGTCAGCAACATCCTCTCTATTACCTTACCTATTAAACTCGCAAGTGCAATCGGCCGGTACGATAAAAGGTCCAGCGGCGACTTCTCAGGCTTCAGTGGACGCACCAGTCGGCTACACTTCCAACCGTCGGGGACTATTCCGTGACGCCAAGATTGGTTGAATATATCCAGAAGATCGAGGACGTTGTTCTGTTGAACCTAGGTGCCTTAAGGCAGCGCAGGTGGCCCCATCGGGACCCGGTGATGACGGTAGCCTGCACGCAGCCAAGGCCGCTTGCACAAGTGCCTTTCTCTTCTTCCGAAGAGAAAGGCACTTCCATGCTTTGATCTCTCGCGATGAGAACGTCATGTAGCGAGAAGTCCGCCAGCAGAACGAAATCGCCAGCAACTTTCGCACAAAATTCTCCCGCGGCCTCAACGCTCTTCTTCAGCTTAACCAATACATAACGTGTACTTTCCTGCCTTCGCTGTTCGCTACAAACAAAGTTTTTTTGTCCGCTTAGGGGAAAAAATACAAAAAGACAAAAGAAAAGCTTCCTTAACTTTATAGTCTCCTCAGCACCGGAGTGTGAGTTTCGATATACAACTGTAAAACTTGGCAACAGTGTACTAGAATATAATTTTAGTACCCTGTAACTCGGCCGTCGTAACTATGCAGTGCATTCTCTCAAACATCGTCCGGCCGATATAGCAGGTAAAAATTGATCAAGTCTCGCGATTGCGACTCGTGAGAGCGAACTTTAAGGTGACTCCTACTCTAAAAGTGCCAGGTTACGAAGAATAAAGCTTTAGATTTGCGAACGTCGTTAACAGGAACTGAAAGCACTAGGTCGTTTTCGCATTAAGCTTCTGTAAGTCACAACGGTATGGTATTGAACCGAACCCGCTACCTCGATTTCGGTGGCTGGCAAACCAAATGAATTTCATTGTGCAGATGCTGTGCTTGGTTCAATTTCCGCGCGGCTTCAGAAGAAGAAGAAGAAGAAGAAGAAGAAGAAGAAGAAGAAGAAGGAAGGCCCATACATATTAAGTACCACAAGTATACTGACACAGTTGTGGAAAGTGTCTCTCAATTTTTCAAGCTCTGACGCATATTAAAACGCGCAGCGTCAGACGCCCTTCTCCGTTGCCACCTCCGGCAGAAAATTATGCGTGCTGCCGAAACGGCTATTACTCGATCCGGGCTTTCCCCTGATTTTGCTGATGTCAAGTAAAATCGTAACGCATTTCACTAGCGTCGAGCTCTAGCTGTAATTGAAGGCTGTAGATGGAATGCCGAGAAATCTTGCTCTTGATTTCGCAGTTCCCTTCTTTTCTTGGTTGGTGCGCAAGTCGACTGTGACAGTGCGATACTGAGAACTGCATGGCAAAATCGATTTTAGATTTGTAAAGTAATTAAGTTGGCGCGTTCGGGCGTAGTACGTCTTATGCGCGTGAATCCTCTCTTAATTGCGCCCCATCGATTGAAAATTTCGTGGAACTCCGAGTCACATTCCTTACATCAAGATAGCACACTGCAGCAAATCGTTCGTGGAACGCGCAGTGAAAATGCAAATCGCTTGATATTTGTCCCTGTTCCTTTAGCTACTTGGACGGGAAAGAATTCTGCGGCACGTCGCACTTGATTTGATTAATTATTTGGCGTACTTTCGAATGATTGCCTTTTCTTGCCAAGAAAGCGTAAGTTCCTTGGAAAAGTTTGAGAGAACGTACTTTCACTAGGGACGCAGTTCTTGTTGAATATATTTTATGGACTTCAGGGCAGTCGCTTTACCAGTAACCGAAGTGTATAGGTTTCCAGATCGGCAATCATGAGAATATTTACGGTCATGATAATGTTGCTCAATATAATAAGCAAGTATTCTTTGGTTTCAAGACGGAGGACGGGGAGCTGATAACACAAGTACCCTCCAGTACGTCTAATTTAACTTCGAAAATTTTGAATTTATTTGCATGTCAAAGCGACAGGCATATATGAATGCGCACGAAAGCTGCTGCATCATATAATAACGGCAGAAGTTAAGCATACTAAGAAAACAGAATATCGTATACGAGTTTTCGAGTTTCCGTTTGAGCACCAGCTCTTTCGATATTCGTGTTTCTTTCTTTAAAAAACTTGAAGTCATGAAACTTACAATCAGATCATTACGTTGAGGACAGAGCGCGCTATAACATACCGGTTGATTGATTGATTTAGATATTGATAAATATTGTTTGCAACTAAATTATCGGCTACTGCTAAGCAGAGTGTAAATTTGTTAATACCAGAATTATTACGCGAGGTGAAACGGACGCAAAGCAGCAATACAAAAAAAAAACGTCCGACAATCTGCGAGCACAATAATTGAATAATATGAAGAAAGGCACTCAGCAACAGATCACCGCGTTCCACAATTCCTGTGATTGGTCAAACGCGTTTGATAACACAACCAATAGCAGACCAAAAAAAGCTGAGCAACCCTCCGTGGTGACGTAGTGGCTTCTGGTTTAATAGCACTGTTAAGCGCAAGGGCGCGGAGTCAAATCCCGACCCCGGCGGTTGTATTTCGATGGGTACGAAATGCAAGAACATCCGTGTACTTGCTCTGGATGCACGTTAAAGGATTCCGCTTGGCCAGAATCAATGCGGAGGTCCACAGTACGGCGTCCTTCATAATCATATCGTGGTTTTGGCATGTAAAACCCCAGAACTTAATTTTTAATTTATATGTCACAGGAAGTGAAGTGCGCAAAAGAAACGCAAAGAAGAACAAATCCAACCAACCAACCAAAAAAAGAAAAGAAGAATGAAGAATAATAAGATCACAACCAGCAGCTGCTGCTATTGAACAGCAAAGCCTGCCGGCCCTTCGTACGCCTACATCACACGGAAAGGCTGAACAAACCGCATTGAAAATAGACGGCATGATGAGTAACACTCTCGAGTTACTTTCTTGATTGAAGCGCGATAGCACAACACTTGAAACGCATGTCACCAGTTCCGCAACACCGCGAGATGAGTAGGACACGCCTTCTCAGTTATGAATCTCTTGTCGCGAAATAGCTTGCACGTTCAACTGAAAGAAGCGCGCTCGAGGCCATAATTGAACAGCGGCGGAGACGGAGCGAAAAATGGAAACGACGAGTGCGTGCCCTCAAGTTCGTCCCGGGAGTCGCACAGACTCGCTGACGAAAGCCGATAGCCGGAAGCACGGGAGCATCTACTCCCTTTATATATAGGATTCCTCAGATTAGAACCCCTCTTAAAAGGACCGCCGCTTCAGGGGAGAAAAACAAGAACAAAGAAAGACACAAAGAAAAGAATGAAAAGAGAGAGAACGAGACACAGGACGAAAGACAACGCGTGCGGAGGCGTCCATAAAGCGTATCACATCTCTCGGGGCAACGACGACATTCGGCTGCACAGCAGAAAAAAGCGCAGACCGGCCGGTCGACAGCCATAGCTTTAAGGGGCCGAAAAACGGCTCTATTCTCAGATCCCTTTGCTGGCTTCGCACGAACGCCTCCCAAAAATACGGGTGCCCGGAGGGAGGAGAGCGCGGAATCTCACGGCGATGCCGTTGGCCAGATTGGAGAGAAGGGAGACGGGGAGCGAGCGCCTCGGTGGCAAAGAAAGGGGTGGATTTGAAGACAAACTAAAGAAAGAAAGATTGTGTCTCTTCCAAATAGTTCCTCCTCTTCTTTCTGGGCGCAATACGGACATCGAAAAACACGCGCGATTCTCAGCCACCCTCCCTCCCCCTCTCGAGACAGCGCCTTTCCCTCCGAAGGCACGCTCGCGTGCTTTTCCAGCACGCTTGCTTTTTGCTAAGTATAAACGGAAGGAAACCGTGAGAACAGGGCGGGAAAAGAGGTTGAGAGAAGGTCCCAGCGGGCGCATCTACCGGTGCGACTCTGTGTCGCTGATGTGTCTCTTCGGTCTCTGCGCACCTTTAACTCGCGTTGTTTCTTTCCTTCTTTTTTTTCTTTTCTTTTACTTCTTTGGGTAGTCGGTTGTGTCCGGAATGGCGTGAAGCCACTTGTCTCACGCGTCGCGTAACTCCCTCGTTTTTTCCAGCAAATCTCTCATTTGAGAGGCGATCGTTCTTCCCTCACCCGTCGAGCTCGCGAAACCCGCGGGACGCAATTTGTCGCCGTCAGGTCCGAGATGGAGACGCGTGTTTTTCGTCGTATGCACCGCGTGGACATCTTACGACACTCGCGCCCGTCGTTCATTTAACGTGTACCGGGCCTTCGGGCGCTTAGTTGTTGAACGGCGTTGAAAGAAGCATCCGAGTTCCAGAGAAGCCCTGAATGTTTGTTTAAGCTAGTTCACCGGTCTCCATCGCGTTGAGCTTGTACATGTCGGCCTTAATTGGTTTAAGCCTATCGCAGATATCTCACTAGCTACACTTCGACACACTCAAAACGAACTGAGACGGCTGTCATCAAGTACGCTAAAAATGTGGTAAGATGCCCGTTCTCGCGTAGTTGTGTCTGCTAAAGCTATGCTGCGCTATTTCGCGCCAGTGCTGCCCAACCCTGCTGTTTGCGATCAACTCCGCCTAAAGGGGAAGTATATATGTTGCTGTAAAGGTTGCGTTCAAGATTTACCCATGACTTCCCGGATATCCCTCAACATTTTGCTTGCCTGTGCACATAATAGTGCGATTTAAATGTTCCTTAAGTGTAGCCACAGATACGACAGTTCAAAGTTACACGCGGAGACGCTGAGAGCGGTTCGTGGACACATCATTCGTTAAGCCACGTAATTAATTTAGATCTCTAAAAATAATCAGGGTAATAGCCAATTGTAAAACGAGCGCATTTGGTTTTAAACATGCGCCTCGCAATTACATTGCATTACATTCGGGGCTTTTACGTGCCAAAACTACGACCTGAATATGAGGCAGGCCGTAGTCGGGGGCTCCGGATTAATTTTCACCACCAGGAGTTCTTTAACGTGCACCCAATTCACGCTACACGGATGTTATTGCATTTCGCCTCCATCGAAATGCGGCCGCTATGGCCGGGATTTGATCCCGCGACCTCGTGCTTACATATCAGCGCAACGCCCTAGCCAAGCAACCACGGCGGGTCGCGTCTCGCGATACTTACTACCACCCGTTCTCTTCCTTCTTGCTCCTTTTGGCCACAGAGTAGATGGCATTGCGTGACGTTCAGTTCATGATGTGTGTTGAATCAAGACGATATTTCTCTTCCACCGAACAACGATTTAGCCAGGACTTACGAGACGCGTAAGTACAAGATCTTTCACCAGACCCTACGAATATTCTTAGAGCAGTCTGTCCTTTTTGCGACTGATCAATCCTCGCTGGCTGTCCTTAGATATATGTGCCCATTAAAGTAGCACAGGTAGTCAAAGCAGACTAATCATTGGGCCCTCCCTGTGACATTATGCACAGCCGAAGGGCTGATCGGGCCATTAAATCGCATGAGCCAGATCCACACCTCCTGTATCGCTTTCTAATTCACACAGGCTTGCTTTTTTGAGAGGAAGGGGGGGGGGGGGGGGTCAGGTTCCCTGTTTTGTACCATATGGGGCGAGATTATGAAAACTGTTTACAGCGCAAACACATGCAACCACAAAGTATAAGGGACAGGACACAAGCGCTGTGTCCTGTCCCTTATACTTTGTGGTTGCATGTGTTTGCGCTGTAAACAGTTTTCATGTCAAGTATGCACCAACTCGCCCAGAAAGAAGTTTTAATGAAGAGGCGAGATTAGTGGTGTGGAACACATCGTATCGTTGTGCCCTCAGTTCCACATGAAAAGGAAGACACTGGTTCAGCCTACAAAATAGAGGTCTTTCTCACGCGAGCCTCTAAGCCGCACTGGTGCCTGAAGGACCCAGAAAGTGATCAGCAAGAAAGTTCTGCGCCCTTCGTTCAAGACACTGAGTCGATGAGCGTTTAGTGAAACACCCACGTTATCAACGTAAGATAAGCACAGGCGGAATAGTTGCCGGCCAGGCTAACCACCGCCATCAAACGAACCTTTATTTCCTGGGAATCCAAAATCAAGAATGGGGCTGACAGATGGAGTAAGCACTGTGGTATAACGGTTATTGACAGGGTTAAGGTGCCTCATACAGGCTGGTCAACGTATCGACAGGAGGACCTGTCTTCGTCAAATGCGACCTCGTCATCCTCGGCAGGTTAGCTTTAACGGGTTAGTAGAGTGACGTCACGTGCAGTCGATTTCCTTCTCGCGACCGCACGTGACGTCACTCTATTAAGCCGTTAAAACTAACCTGCCGAGGATGACGAGGTCGCCTTTGCCGAAGATAGGTCCTCCTATCGAAACATTGGCCAGCCTTTCTGAGGCACCTTAACCCTGTCTGTAACCTTTATTGCACTGTTCTTTCCTGGGAGGCACGTAATATGCTTGCGTGTGACTTTTGTTAGTGCTCGTCTCGCTTTTTCTCTATCTCCCCCTTCCACTCTCTTTCTCTTTTTATCCCCCTCAACCCTTCCCCCCCTGCAGGGTAGCCAACCGGAACTACCTCTGATTAACCTCCCTGCCTTTCTCTGTATTATTTTCTCTCTCTCTCTCTCTCATTTTTTTTTCAGTAATGCAGCAATCTACCATTACTTTACTACCGGCATGTAGTGAACTTTCTTCTTTTTTGTATACATGAGTGTACATCGAGTAATGTGCAAGGAAAACGCGCGATGTTAGAGCGTATGCGTTGAAGAGCGGCTGCCTGCGTGGGACCCGCACTCCGCGACAGCCCTGTCGCTAAGGTCGCGGACGGCGCGATCGGGTGCGCGTCGGGTTGGCGCGCTCGCTTTTCCGATCCCGTTCCATGGAGACGCGGGCCGATGTGGGCGCGCTCCGCGAGGAGTAAACGGCAAAGAGAAACAAAAGGCACTTATGCGGATAGGGGGAGAACGACGAGGGGAAGGGGGATCTCGCGTTTTTCTTGTTCTGCCTGGATCTTGTCAGAGATGGAAACCCGAAGCCCAGCGGCTGCGGCGCATGCAGACTGTTTCCAGATGCGCGTGTTGCTCTGTCCCGGAACGCTGGCATTTTTTTTTATTCCGTTTCCCGACTCCTTTCCTCCACTCCTCCCCCACGGCGTACAAGACGAGCTCGCGGTCAACAGCAGCAGCAACAGCAACGCGCAGCCGTCATTTGTCACGTTTTCCGGGACGGCGCCTGAAATGCGGCGGCGATACGGGACGCGCGAGCGCTCACAGTCATGCAGGAAATTACGCTTGGACTCCTCGAGGTCCACGTGAACTCGTTGTCTAGCTTACGTGCACGATAACACTTTTTTTTTTTTTGCTGTAGAGAACATAGATATTGTTTGAGACTGTGTTATGTAGAATCAAACTGAAACGGGCAAAAGGATAATTGTGCCAAATGGAGGCCACATTCGGACGATATCGAGCCATGCCGGTCAAGCACCCCTCACGCCTGCCTCATTTCAAGACAGTCATCGAAGATATTGTACAATAAATCCTCGTTATAGCGAAATCACTTTATGTGTAATATCTTATTATTCGACGTTTGCAGGGTACCGACTGCAGTGCGTGCCATTTAGACCCGGTTATTCCAAATGCAGCCGTGCCGGACTCCACTTAGTACGAAGTGCAAAGCGGGAAACCCGCACGGGACTGCATGGCGCAGCATAAGCGCTCTCCCTTTGCGTATGTTCGTATTAACTTGGAAAGGCAAAGACCACTGCGAAAGTCGCTCCACCACGTGGCCAGAGCTCCTTGGGCCTAACTGTGTGGCGTGATGATAGGAGACAGATGATGCGGTTGCCCACGGGTGTGAGCAGATTTTTTTTTTTTCTGCCCTCGTGTCCCCACATCGAACACTAACGTGTTTTACATGCATTTTATGAGTTCGCGCGCTGGTGGAGTGCACACTGTGGTTGTCTTAGACTATCGCCACTTTTGATGAAATACTTCCTATAACAAAAGTACATATCCTCTCCTGATGACTTCATTACAACTTCACATAAAGTACAGAGTAGCAGGCTAGAGCACCTTAGCTCAGGCCGACCTCTCTGCCTTCTTTCAATTAAATTATCTCTCTACATAAAGTACAACAACCCATCCCTCAATGTAATTAATGCCCTGCTGCCGTGGCATCGGAGGTATTGTGAGGGAATAAATAAAATTATGTGAGGGAAATTTCAGCATTATGTGGTACATATAAATCAAACGCCTCGCGATCCCACATTGTCGCTTCCCCCCTCCCCCTCCCCGTTTCCTCTCTTTCGGTACACCTCATTTTGCTCTCCAACGCTTCTTGTGATCTAAATTTAAGCTCTAAGTCTTCTCAGGTCGTCGCAAGCTAAAGGAAATATCATAGATACGTTTTTTGAAGAACATTCCAAGTATTGGTGTGTAGTAGCATAACACCCTTTGCCTTAGCCGGACAATGAGAATTCTTCAGCTAAGGTAAAGCAAATATTGTCGCATGCCTTCCGAGCTCCGCATCGTCACGGGGTGACACAAAAACTCCATGGCGTTTCTCGGCAACAGTGCGGCCACCAGCTCTTAGCAATTGTCTTGTAAATTACCATTAAATGAATGTGAGTTGACTTATCGGGCTTATGAAAGAGGTGTCCAAACTCTAATTGATACTTTTTGTAGCCGTGTCAGACTCTCTGTACTTGCTTATATATTCTCCTTCAATGGTCTGTAGCTACAGATATAAAAACCTTGCAACATGCTTGATAAAAATGTCTCCAGAAAATTTTCGATCAATTGCCACAAGGGCTGATGGTTACCTGTCTGTTAGTCTCACAACCCCAACACGACAGTCCTTTTGTTTTCGTTTTGAGATCAGTGGCATGGTCTTTATCGGCAAACATGATTCTTCCTGCCTCTATAGACTCCGTGGTACACTGGGCCTCCTGTCGTGTGCTTCGTGACTGCCGTATTTTTGGCAGGGATCGCGAGTGAGCTGCTCCAGGGTGCCTGCCAAGTCTGTTCCCAAGAGGTGCGGAATGCTCGGCGCCTTCCGCACCTGCCTCGGTACCGCGGAAGTTCTTTCTTTCGAAGCCCCCCGTGGCAGAGACGGCACGTGACGTCATTCGCAGTTCGTGCAGTGCGCACAACACCAAGACATAAACACGTCGATCATCAGAGAATGCGAAAACAAGATCGCAGGAAGCCACAAAGGAAAACGCAAGAAGCGAAAGACGGAGCAGAAAAAGAAAAAAAGAAAGCAAACCGTGAGTAGAGCGGCATCGACGCCAAAGGGGGTCGACGATGAAGATGCACCTCTGCCGGCGCCGCTCGCTCGCACAGTGCCGCTGCGGTCGCCTTTTTACCGTTCCTTTTGCGCGTCGTAATGTTTCGACGTGACAAGCTGTCATGCTGTCGGCGAAAGCTTTGTTTGGCCATTGTCCCTTCATTTCCAGCAAAACGAGGCGTCAAGCTTTACGGCTGAGAACGACGTCTTCGTCGCCCCGAAGGCGTCACGACGTTGAGTCTCTCTCTCTCTCCGCGTTCCCCTCCGCCGCGTTCGTACGCGCGCCCTCCTTGCCGATGCGTTCGCACGTCTGCACGCGTTGGTCGAGCGCGACGCGACGCGACGTCGTCCGCATAGATACGAGCCCGTACCTCGCATGTGCCAACCCGGTATGCACGCGCAGATAAAGCGAGAGGGAGGCACAGATCGGCGCGGAGCGGAGGCGAAACGGCGGCTGCACCCGCGGAAGTCGTCCGCGCGCGCTCTTTCCGTGGCATACAGAGCCCGTGCGAACCGAATGACGAGTGACGTCCTCTTCGCTGACGAGAGTCCCGTGATGGAGTGCCGGTCATCCGCGACAGTTATAGCGGGGCTTTTAGTCGTACCGGGGCAGCCGAATGCGCGGAAACTGGAGGACAACGAGTGACAAACTCTTGCGCGTCGATGGCGGCCTACCTCCTATTATAACAGGTTCGAAAGAAGGTATATGACAGTTAGTGAACAACACCGATAACGCTGAATGCGACACGAAATCGACTGGTGAATAATTTCAGCTGGAAGGAATGCAGTGTTCTTGTAGCAGAAGCACTATGGAGTGTGCGGCTGCTCATAGTACATGCATTTTAAACAAAAGAGATAAAAAACGAACGTGTACGCCGTCTTAGTTTTTTGCTCCATAGCGATCGTTGCGGTGGGGGGTTCTCAGTGCCGTGGGAAAAATGGGCAGCAAGTATCCTCATCCGAAGAAATGCAGACGGTTTCACGTACGACAAATGGAACGTACACTCGCGAAACAATGAGAGAGGAAAAAGGACCGCTTACGGCCATTTTTCGCACGCGAAAAAAAAATGACGTTGCATTACACGGTAGGCGTAGCGAAAAACCGTGATGTTCCTGGAGGAAAAGGAATCTGCCCCGACCCGAACCGAACCGGACCGAAACGTGGAAGTCCCATTGTCTCGATCTCATCGAAAGGCCAAAGGACCAATGCGGTGGCCGAGGAAGAATGAGGCATATGACACAAGGCTCAGAACTCGGAAATGACCCTCGTGCTACAGCGGCCGGTTGGCGCACGGCTCCGCCAAGACAGAGCCTTTGCGTGCGAACTGGAGCACCGTATCACAATGGACGTAGATTGTTTTTACATCCCGCTCTCTGTGTGTTAATTTCTTCGCCCGTCGTGACCAATTGAAACGATCTACTCCGTTCCACTAGTAAATACAGACGCTCTTCTTTTAATGTTCGCGAATCGTTTTTTTGTTTGTTTGTCTGTTTCTTTTCCGTTTTTTTTTTCGTTCTTTCTGAACCCGCATTTCCAGATGCCTTTCTTAAATGAGAAGGCAAAAACAAGAAGGAAACGGAGTAGTTTTTTTTTTTAATTAAAGGTATTTAAGGAGATGACGTAGAAGCGCCGGCGAGTCCTCTGATTCGACGTGCAATAAAATGAACACCTTGAGAAGCACAAAACCATAGCCACAAGATAAAGAAACCCGCAAATGCGTGTTCCGACGAATAGTTCACAACTCATGAAAAGCAGTTAGAAGCACTTTGGCTTATTACCTCAACAAATTCGGACAAGTCACACGTTCACAAGCCAAATGTAGAAGTCAAGTCAGTGCAGTCCGCGTGGAAAACGAAAGAAAAAAAGAGTAATGTTAGAGGTTTTACGCGCCAAAACCATGATCTGATCATGAGGCCCACTGAGTTACCGTGGTGGGTCGAGAAAGAAACGGAGATACCACCATAAGACGCCATGCCCCTAGAATACAAGAGTGTACAACGAATGACGAAGGACATATCTCTGGAATCACGGGTTATATGTTACATAGCCACAAGTGTAGCACACGCGGATCCACGCACGTGTGTTCGGCAAAAGTCTGCTGACACGCTGTTGCTAAAAATGTATGAGATGCTCAGGAGGAACAGTTCCCGCCTAAGCATACCAGGCTAACCGCACCTGATGGCGCACCACCACCGCCACCACCGAATGCCCCTGTCTAAATAAGTGTCAAAGAAATTGAAAGACGAACATCTTCAGTGTTATTCTGAAATAGCTAAAGGTACTTCGTATTTTCCAGCTAACCTCGCAGAAATACACCTCTCCTGAAAAGAAAATGCAGTTAGAAGCACTCTGGCTTATTAACTCGTGAAATTCGGACGTCCGCCGTTCGCGGACCATGTTGCATTACTCTTTCCTAATTTTTCCCTTGCTGCGCGATAATTTTGTTTGAAGGTTATGTTCATTCCTAAGGTAAGCGAGATGGGTGCAGCATTGTCACGACTATCTAAGGAAGTCTTCGGTTTATATAATGCAATGTATTTTCCATAATTCGCGTTATAAAACTACCTTTGTTTCCATTTTCTTACTGTTAATAATAGAAAAAAGTACTTAAGTGCATTTTACTTATATTTATTTATGTTACTTGAGACGAGAAACACTGGAAGCACCTTTAACAAAGTGCTAAAAAGACGTAAGCATTGTGCGCCGGACATACGGCGCATGCAGGGGCAACATCTTCTGAGAAAAAAGATATTTTTGTGGTACCGCGAGTCTTAATTTCAAAATGGCAGAAATTAGTGCATTTCTTCACATTGGAATTTACGTGGTCCACGAACCAGACTTTTACCCATTACGGAAAATAAGTACCCGATCACGATTACTATTACTTCTTTCCAAAATACCAATTCATTGCAGTTGCCATTACTGCTCACCGAAAGTATTTGAGTAATTGAAGAAGGTAATCTGACTACTCGAACGTTACTCTGCTTCCTAGATTTATTAACTTTGCACAAATACAGTAAATAGAACAAGCTGGTCTGGCTGTTTGAAGGCGCCTTCTGCAGCCCTTCGCAATGTTGTTTATTTTCACAAAGAATTATCTTTCAAAGTTTTATTCGATCATCTCCCCTCGTTTTCTTGCGAAGACATCTGGCAGCGACACTGAAAACTCGCTCAATGTGCGAGCTGGAGATCTTGAAGAGTTGTGTCGTAGCGCGCGAACACTTTGCTCGCAAGATTGCGGTTGTTCAGTGCCGAGATGTTGGGTATGTCTTTATGAAGCGCGGCGGTTTGTTGTGGCTGGGGCTAGGGGAAAGCGTTCGCGATAGGTCCAATGAAAAACTGAAGAAAAAAAAATCGTTCATAGGGTATGCCCCATTGTCGATGTCCGAAGTGGCCACTGCTATCCAGCCATAGAAGCGCTGTTCCAATTTGCCGGCCGACATCTGGTGGACCATTTACTGGCGCCCTCCACTTGTTTGCCCATTTAGAATCGTAACGGACGCCAGTAAACGTTCGTCTTAAAAAAGTAGTCAAATCTGTAATGTAAACGAATGTAACACCTGCTTATTATTCTGCCCCCAAAATGTGTTTTGTGTGTTACAATTACAAAAATATAGGTGTATATGTGTCGTATATATATATATATATATATATATATATATATATATATATATATATATATAGATAGATAGATAAAGCAAGCTTACGTGTTTAACAACTAAAGGCTTCGGTCTATATCGGAGAAATCATATGGACTGCACTAAGCGAATGAAAATTGAGCAGCAGCTCTTACCACCTATGAATTAAGGACGCCTAAATGCGCTTCAAGGAGAGAGAGAGAGAGAGAGAGAGAGAGAAATTTATTACAGTTGAGTCTCTATAAACGAAAATCGTTTAAACGGAATTGTCGCTTAAACAGAACAAAAGCGTTATGGTCGGTTCGTTTTGCATCAAAACAACAACAAAAATTTCGTTAAACAGAGCAATATTTTTCCACAACTCCGGGCAAACGCATCTAAAGGTAGCACCGAGGATGAAACTGAGAGGTAAGTTGCAGCGATATCGCGACAGGCGTCACTGTTCTCGCCTTACCTTTTCGTGTTTCCTCGTCAGTCACAACGCGTATCGCCAAGGCTGCTATTACTGGCTTTTGTTGGTACGGCAGTCAGTGCAGCTCACGCTGAAGGAGAAAAATGAAAGTTATCGGTGATTTCAAAAGTGGTTATTTCACTAAGACAGAACATTTCTTTTTACTAAATGACTTTCTTTTGCTACTTTTTGTAATTATGTTTTGCGCTACTACTTCTAGTCAGCAGATGCGTGCAAATAGAAATGTTGTAGTCTTGCACAAGCGTTGTAATCAAATCCGCTACACATATTATCTGCTGTTGAGAAAAACGTACCTGCCCATTTCAAGAAAGCATCTTGTGTACCAGTGAGCTCAATCTCTCGGTAAATGTAACTCCTTATAAACGGAACTTATTTACCTTGTCCCTTGAGGAAGGTTCGCTTTACGAGAGTCCAGGTATAATCTAAAAGCTCAGAGGTCCAACTTGCGAATCTGTAAGCCTGCCAAGTTCCAAAGCTTGAGGTGTGTACTCCAGAGAAAGACAGACAGAGAGGGAGAGAGAGGGAAGGGATAAATAAAAGGCTAGGGAAGTTAACCAGTAGTGAGCCTGGTTAGATTCCTTGCACTGTGGGAAAGAAAAAGGACAGGGACAGATTAAGATAACGCTGATCGTTGGAAGGAGATAACCCATGTACCGGCTTTCACCCTTTTGGACTATGTAGTTCCCAATACATTTAAGTATTCAAAGTTGCGTCACCTGTTATAACTAGTTTCGTCAGAAATGTAACTGGTTGCATGTGTTTGGTTACTGAAAAATGTTATGTAAATGACAAAGAGGGTTACCGAGTAAACAAGGTTATCGTTAAATTACAAGACTACCCAAGAACCTAATTGATTACAAGTACCTAATGGCATCGACCTGTAATTCATTATGTACGAGTTTACTACAAATACAATGCACGAAAAGTTCTTCGGTTTCTATGTATCGCCGGAGCTTGAGTTCCTGGGACCGGCTACCTTTTTCGCGTTGTCAAAGTAACTTGATTTTTTTTCAGTTCATTGCCTCTACTCAATATAGATTTCTCGTGGAAACGGAAGCCACTTTCGCTTATAGTACATACAAATTGGCATGTTGGTAATGCATACCTGAATGGACGATAATAAGGGGTATGCGTTCTGCACGTACACTAGTTTCAAGTCGCAACTGAAGCAGCACTTCTTGGTGCGAACAATAAGGTGCTATTATGTTTTGTATTGTGTGCAAGCTCTTTCTAGTGCAAATATATATATGTATATATATTTCTTTCACTGAGTATAAGATGGCGCATTAAGCTTGACCAGTGAGGCTCAGGCAGCGCGACCAAGCGTAAGCATAAAACTCAAGTTGCGGGCCAAGTAGGCTTGTTTTTTTTTTTTTTTTTTTTTTTTTTTTACGCCTCTTGTTATGCGACCTAGTAAAGAAACACAGACGGGCCATTTTACCACTGGGCCTCAACTGCACGTGCTGTCGAGGCTTATCCTGCGTCGCGGGCTCGACACGAGACGTTCGGTACAGCGCCCTTTAACTCTTCCATTGAAGTCGCGAATCGAGAACACGCGAGTTTGCATTGATCATCACGCGCAGTCGAAAGCGAGGATCGCCCTGTCCGTTCACTCGCGCGCGTGTACACAGACTGGCTTGCACGGAAAGACAAAGAAACTTCGATGGACAATGCGCAGCCGAATGGTCGACACCACCATCGCCGAAGCGCGCCGCCGGTCCCGTTTCCCACACCGGTCGCGATGCGGAGCCTCGGTTATAACGCGCGCTCCCGGATTGGGAACATTATATAGCGATCGAGTCCGAGCGTTCAGAAACGATATCCTTCTCCTCGCGCGCGGCTGCTCCGCGTACCCGCTTGCCCTGTGGGTGCTCGCCGCACGAACTTCGTCCTTTCCCGCCCGCATCTCGCGCGGGTCACGGAAAACAGTAGCCACCCGCTGCACCGAAAACGCATTTCGAGGCATCGTTTTCCCATGCGACCCGACCGTAACACAAAACGTCGTAACAGTGCTGCGCGCGGCCTTATGACCACGTGTATACACCAACCACGACGCGGCTGTATAGCGGCAGTATGAGCAGCAGCAGCAACAGCACAAGCGACGAGGGCCTTGCTCCTGCGAGCATGAAACTCGGCTGCATGGCTTTGTGGCGCCGTTCGGAGCGTTGCAGGAAAGAAACAACCGAAATGGAATGAATTCCTCGTCGACGAACATGCGTGGAGCGTAGACGCGGGCTGTATACAGCTGCTTCCGCGGTGCACCCACTTGCGGCAATGCCGCAGAACGCTTCGCGCGTTTCACTCCGTGACCAAGATAGCCTGAGAGAGTGTCCGCTCGTGCGTACGTATCCTCTGTGCCGAATAAAAAAAAAAAAAAACATTTTGTTTATGTTTTCGCAGGTTGGTGGTACAGCGAAGCTCCCGTTGGGCCCCGGAGAGGTTTTCGGAAAGGAATTCTCACGGGGCGGTTCCCGAGTGCCTGTTTTTAAGCCGGTCGCGTAAGGGCGTTCTGGGGGCCTCCGATGTTCGACGGATCACCGCCTCCGCGTGATGGCGTGAAGGAGTAACGACGGACTGTTCCGCTATGCGAGATGCGCGAAAACAATAGAGCGCTCCGTACGGTGGCGTTGCACACGCGTATATAAAGATATACGCTATAAGACAAGCACAAAGTAGCACAAAGACACAAGAGCCTTCGAGCAAACTGACTTGGAATTGGATCGGGAGCAAAACGCTTGACAACGCGCTTATACGACTCCTCGGAGTCCAGAGACGACGCGTTTGAGAGAAACGTAGTATACGCATATATCTGATGGATTGTTGTGGCTTCGATGGTTGTGGGCTCTGCGGGTATATAGCGTCTTCGCTCGATGTCTTGCGTTCGTGCCAGCGTAGCATGCGGCGAATACGGTTCTCTGGGGCCGTGGGAAGTCCTTCGTGACTTCTGCGCGTTTGGCGGTGGGACGTTTATTCGTGCTCGGTAAACCCTTGACGTACTCCGGTTGTCTCGGCTTCTGCAGTTGCCCGCGATTAGTTCTATCGAGTACGCATGCACGGGGCGAAAAAAGGCTGAAGGGAATCGGCGTTCCGCGTGATCATTACGGTGTTTGTTACGCTTTTGTTTCGTTACCCGACGGAGAATCGTACGAACGCGAGCGCTCGCATGTTATATGGCCCTGCCGCCGTTGCGGAGGGGGCTTCCATAAACGCGCGTTTCGCTGCATTTCGTGACGCGGGTTCCGTATAACCTTGCGCAACGCTCACGATTCAGGCATCCCGCTCTCAAGGAACCGCAAGCAGAGGGGGATTGTCGGCGCACCTGGCCGAATAAGAGCGCACATTAATTTTTTTTCCTTCTTTAGTTCGGTGTCACGCGGAAAGTCGGAGTGTTGTTTTTGCTACGACGTAACGGTGGGCGAATCGGTCGTGGTTGCTTTAGAAGAAAGTGGTGAAAGAAATGTGTCCTCTTTACGAGTGAATTATATATCCACGTAAATTAAAATTTATATGAAATCATCATCATCATCCTCATCATCATCATCATCATCATCATCATAATGTATTTCCTTCTGGGCGAACAATTCGCCTACTGATCTGAAGTTGCCGCTATACTTCGTCACTCGCAACTATTAATGGTGCTCGTTCATTTCTGTCCTTGTCCCGGTGTGGGCTGTAATTCACAGTTCCATCATATTCCTGGAAATATGCTATAATCATATCATGCAAGGAGAGATGCTGAAGCACCAGGCGGATTATCTGACGATAGCAAACCGGCAGGAAGGGGCGTCTTATAAATATATATATGATGGTTGTATATAGTGGTTGTAACGTCTGCAGAGTTAGCAATGAGCCTGTTCCATGGAGTGTGTGCGCGTCGGAGTTAAAACATTCTGCGAGTTTATCAAAAAAGACTCACGGCAACCGATGGGTGATGTCCCAACACTCTACGCAAGCAACAGCGCTTATGGTAAAAACCACGACAAAATGCTACGAAGGCCAAAAGACTTTGACAGAATGTTGAACCCTGTACAATCTAATTTTGTCCCGCAACTTTGCTCGTCGCTACTTGTACGGGCGTTTTCTTTGACGTTATGTTCTGTGTGCCTTTTTCTTCTTCTTCTGCTTCTTCTTTCTTGTTGTTGCCAGCAATACAGTGACCAAGAGGGCAGACAGATAGAGTAGCACACTGTGGTTTAGAAGTTGCGTAAACAAAGATAAAGCACCTCGGAAAGGCTGGTCAACGTTTCGAGAGGTGCACCTATTTTTGACAAAGATAGGTATACCTATCGAAACGTTGGCCAGCTTTTCTGAGGCACTTTATCCCTGCTTAGTAACTACGATTGAAGGTGACGTTCATGGAGGGCAAACTACCTAACGCATACAAATGCTGGCGTATCGCATTGAGCGAAAGAGGAAAATTGAGAGGGCTGTCGGCGCGTACCCTCCTCTACTTACCGGCAAAGCTCTACTTACCGGCAAAGCTCTACTTACCGGCAAAGCTCTACTTACCGGCAAAACTCTACTTGCCGGCAAAGCTCTACTTACCGGCAAAGCTCTACTTACCGGCAAAACTCGACTTACCGGCAAAGCTCTATATACTTACCGGCAAAGCTCTACTTACCGGCAAAACGCACTTGCCGGAAACACTCGGCTATTATTTCCTTCTTTCATTTCTTCCTCCCATTCCCCCAGTGCAGGGTAACAAACCAGAATCTTCTCCGGTTATCCTCTGTGCCTTTCCCACCCCGTCTCTCTCTCTCTCTCTCTCTCTCTCTCTCTCTCTCTCTTGCGGGAAACAGATTGCGACTAGTTTTGGACGAAGCGGTAGGTGGCACTTGTAGATACTGTGGCACCGTTTACTGCCGTTGATTATATAAGCAATGCGATAATGTTACAGTAGCATTCATGTAAACACGGCTACTGTATACAAAAAGAAGCCATACGGTGCGGCAACTTTGTTAGACGTTTGAAACTCTCGTGCACTTACTTGGTTATTCAGTTTATTTGACTAGCATATCTGAATAGGCTAGTCTTTGGGAGTCTAACTCCTGGAGGCGTTGCCGTTCTATAGTTTTCTTGCAGCGCCCATATACGTCCACGCCACCATGCAACGAGTCTCTTCTGACGTCACAGCGTAGCATAAGCTCGCGTTCACAACAATGCTTTTCACGCTAGAACTGTTCGGAAGGGCACATGCCAGCCAGTCGTGATGTCGGAAACGACCAGCGAAGGCGGCCGAGCAACGGCACACACCACTTTCGAACGAAAAAGTTTGTGAATTCGGCCCTATAGGGAACAAGGAATGTCCTAAGTGCTTTAACAGCGCGCTCATCTCGCGAAAGTACTGGTTGCTGTTTTTCCAGCTCATTAGACATGTGGACAACAGCATAAACACACACAGCGCTGATTGAATAGACACACACATTGCACAGACACACATAGCCCCGGTTGGCATGTGCGACATGCAGGCCTGTTTGAGACCCCGGAGGACTTACGATATGGCGAGAGGATGTCTTTTACTCACCACTGCAGCCGTTTCATCGAAAGGGCGGAGCACCACGCCCTTCGTTGCAGCTTTCGCGAAAAAAAAAAGAAAGAACACGCAAGGAGAGAGCAGAAAAAAATCACGACGCTAAACTTGCCCTAATCACCTTTCCAGCCTTCACGAATTTCCTTTCTCCCCGGATAGATGTAGGAGAGCTAAGGGGGGCGGCGTTGAATCTAAAATGAGGGGCGTGGCGCCGCTGCTTTTGCAGTGTATAGGAGCACTGACGTCATGGGCTCCGTCGACACTCGTTAAATTAATATTTCGGGGTTGATGTAATATGGAGGGCGAGGCATCGGGACATTAACGATTACACTTTTTGTGTGTGTGTGTGATGGAGTTCTTCGATACAAAAAGGATTTCTTTTTTTATTAAGTACCACCTTAGGCTTTTTTCTGAAACCAAAATTATGACTTTTCTTCTTTGATAGTCCCAGAAGCTTTATGCTCTCGAAGTATTGATTACTTGAAAGACGAAGAATAGTCAACGTCGAAGGCGTACGTCACGAAAAACTGTAGCCCTTCGTTCAAAGCAGTGCGAGCTAATATTTACGGGTCATTGTATGGAGAAATAGGGTATCAGAATGTGTTGTCACGCGCCAATCGCAAGGAAACAAACAAATCTGGGCAAGTGTCATGCATCGATTCCTTTCACTCCGTTATATTCTTTTCTTATCACGCGCCGCTCACAACTAGCTGACATTTGGGATAACGTAGCCGGAGCGCCGCTATCATCGCTGAGGAAGCGTGAAAAAGAGCATAATTAAAATAATAATCCGTACGCTACACTGGCCCTGAGGTTGCCATGGAGTGATAAGATTAACGCATAACTAACCTGGTACTCACATTTTTTGACGAGCTTTTTATGAGTGTTTACAGTATTTTTGGCAGCATGTTCATGCTACTAGCTTTGTATGTGCGTGCAGGACATTAGATAGTGTAGCTTAATAATAGCATTTTCTTCGTGTCTTTCTTTACTTCTTTCAAGGTAATGATACTTGGTGTAAAAACGGTTATTTACTTGTTCCTATCTCTCTCGAGCTCTCTTTTATTCACATTTAATGACAATTGATAAGTGTTTTAGAGAGTAAAAAAGAAAGTACCGTATGGCAAGGCTTTTAAGCTACATCGCAACGCCAGTGACGTTAATCCAGTGGTAAGACCGAGCAAGCTTGAAAGTTGTCCACCAACGTTTCTGGAGCTGCCTAGTATGCGGTTAAACCGTTGCAGATCTTATTAGTCGGCTAAAAAGTCGTCACGTTGTGTGCAGCGTTCCGACGCCAGGACAAGAGTATCGTTACTCTTAGTATCGTTACGATACTAAGAGTATCGTAACGCTCCATTTTGTTTCTTTCAAAAGCCTAGCATGGAGCAACTTTATATGCAATCTGTGCGTTGGTGGCGCAAAAGACGACTCTTCCAAGAGGATATAATCCTTCCTGTCTTATATTGACCCATCCCTTGATACGTCCTTTCTTCCATCCGTTACCTGTGCGATGGACCCTCATCAACAATGTTCACCGAAAACTATCTGCACACAGAAAGAGTGCGAAGCGGTTTGTGATTACGAGCCACGTGTCGACGGACGTGACGAGAAAGGATGCAACGAAACGTTCGAAGGCATTAACGGAAAACCTAACTGGTGAATTCGAGAATCGCGAGATTTCTGCGAAGAGCCAGCCCGTCGTCGATCGGAGCTGCGATCATGAAGATTGCGGTTTTTCTCCGCAAGCCTCGGGGGCAAAGAACTCTGAGGCAGATTCCCCGTCAAACGGTACACGCGCCTCTCTTTTCGTGGCTCTTCCTTTTTTTGCCTACGCCTTCTCCTCCCCCGTCCCCGGTCGGATTCCGGAGTTCGCGCGTCATGCTCGCACACTCACAATAGTGAAAGTGGCAGCTGCATTTTACCCCAGGCACCATTGGCGGACGCGCCTCTTGCTGCCAGCAAAATGCGGCTGCAAGCAGCGGCAGCAGCAGCAGGGGTTAACAGCCTCTGGTTGCTTATTCTCTTTCGTGGCCATCTTTTTCTTGCCTTCTTTTCTTTTTCCGCGCGCGCTATACGCAAAAGAAGGAGGGCTTTCTTGACTCGCGTCGAGAGAGAACCATCCGCGCGACAAGTGTGGAAATCCGGCGCCTGCTCGCGCGTACAGCTGGAGAAAGCTGCCTTTTTGCCCCTCGTCGTCTTCGTCGCCGGTGCCCCTTCTTTCCAGACTCCGTGACGTCGCGCGCAGGCCTTTCTAGCACCATGCAATCGCCCCCCCCCTCCCCCCTCTCTCTGTGACGGCGAAAAAGATACGGCCGTTGCGGCGAGCAGGAAGTTAGGAGCGCGATTAAAGCAAATTTCTTCTGGCGATGAAAAAGTAAAGTATGAAGAGAGAGAGAGAGAGGGCTCGTTGCCAGATAGTGCTGGGAAGAGGCGCCATCGACGAAGACAGATCACCAGAAAAGAAGGACGAAACATTGCGTGAAGCGCCGTTATATGTGGCCCACGGTCTCAAGTTGGACTCTCGCGGATCGTTCGTTCGTTGTAATCTAGCGGTGTATTTCTTCCTATACCAGAGGGCGCCACGTCTCGCTCGAAATCCGTGGATGTCGCGCAGATTTTGCGCGAGAGTGGCGATGCTTTCTGTGAAGATAGTTTCGGGTGATTTTCTACGAGGAAATGCGCACAGCGTTCGCGTTGTTTATTAAGCTTAAGTGGCTCAAACCCCCGGTGTTGTGGAAAACTCGGCGTGCCGTACGGAAAGTCACGTGAGCTCGCCTTGCGCAGACACTCGCTCGTGCCACTGCTCGTGCGTTCGTCGTCCACTTCTTCCACAGCTGGCTCCTATGGCGCTCATCATGCCCCCACCCCCACCCCCAAACAAAGGCAAAGTTAATTAATCAAGTAGACTTAATTCAGGCACTCGAACCCACGACCTTAGGTGGAAGTCGTACACTCAAAATTACGTGGAAATCGAACCCACGACGTTTGATGTAAAGACGAAGTTGATTTTAAGCACTGATAATTATTATAGCGCCAATTAAGGCGCTCGAACCCACCACCTTTGGCGCGAGAAAACAAGTAATAAGAAGTAACAACGCATTCGAATGAGAACGTCAAGTAATTCAATAAACGTCTCTTGACACGCAGGCTTTCGCCTTCACCCTCTTTGGCGTATGCTAAAGTGGCAGCCAGCCAATTTATTTATTTCATGGTCCGTACGTTGTCGACACTGTGGGAAATCAGTATTGAATCACCAGCAAGCCCATCTTGACGTCTTAGAAATATGTGTACAGCCCAATGATGCAGGTTTCCTAATTGATTGCAATGCGACCGTCACTGGCAGAGGTAGAGAAGTCATGAGTGCAGCATCACGGTTAATATTCTCTGACACTACTTAGCGAGTCAGAAAGAAACATCACAATGTATCGTGGATAGATGATGTTTGGGCTCCATCATGCAGCAGTGAACTACATTTGCGATGGACCACCTACACGACTAGTGCAATATACTCCACTGCGACGCTCGGATGGATGCCGTTGGTCTCTTTGAACAAGCAATGGTGATGTGCCATCAAAGGTAGCATTTGATGAAGAGCTGATTGGTCATTGTCTACCGCACGATATTTGGGACTTGGAAGAACAGTGAGATGACTAAATTGCATGTAAATTCCACATAATTAAAGCGCTTAGGAACATCGCCTAGGTTCTATAATCAGTGGTGGCGGGGCTTATGATGATGTTGGTGATGGTGTTGATGATTGCCGTGGTCGGAATTGCACAGTATGTTGTTCACCTCCTCGTGTTTGTGCGTGACGATGAGAGACGTAAAATGTGGGCTCTGCGAGCTGCCGTACGCCGTAGTGATCGCGTTTCAGTAACATGAAACGAAAGAAGGAACAAAGTCGAAAGATTTGCGTTTAGTTCTTTCTCCCGCTTCAGACTTGGATAGCAGTTCCTCTGCAGAGAAATGAACGCTTCTTGCCTTGTACGCGGATGGCTATTGTCACAATTGCCAGAAAATTCTGAGTATTGTCAAACTACAGTAACATATGCGTGTTGTCATATTAAATTTGCGGTACCAAAAAGAAAAGAAAGAAAAATGTCATTGCGACCGTTATTTTCAGTATTCTTGAGATGGTAATTCTATTCAGCGTTATTATTCATTATTATTATTAGCTAACATTATTAAGGTTGATTTTAGCGCATCCATAAGCATATCGGACGAAGCTGCGTGACTTTAATTAGGTTCGTTGAAGAAACAATTGTGATGTTAGTGTTAAAATAAATTCTCCTTCTCCTTTCCACACTGGGCTCCCTGCCCTTTAAAGTAATTTCTCTGGGAGATTCAAACGTTGCGTTGTCGCTTCCATGCTTGTACACTTAATGGCAAATGAATTAATTCCGTTTAATTTGTTGAGTAACGAGATACGAAATGGTTTAGTACTTCCTAAGGTCCTCCTACTCCGCCTCTCTCCTTCAAGCTCAGCTGTTCTGTTTGTCGCAAGACAAATCTAAACCACTGTCTGGCCCTGGACAGATTGCGCATTTAATGCGGCAGGCAACAAGAGCGCGAAGTGACAGCGAAGTGCTACTTTACGCGGAGTGGCAATTCTCTCTCTCTCTCTCTCGAGATATTGCGCGGGTCGTGACGCAACAGCGCTGACACAACGAGGACAGTGACGAGAGAGAGAGAAAGAGGGGGGGGGGGGAGGGAGAACGGCGCTCGAGACAGGAGCGGATGAAATGTGGCAGGGACGAGCGATTCCGAGTGCGGAAAACAGATGTTCCGCACCGCGCCGGCAACATCGGCAAGTGCGTCTGGGGGCACGGCAAGAAAAGAACGGCACCGACGACGACTACGACGAGGCGCTGGGCGGAAGGGGCGCTGCTCGTGTACGACTCCGGGGCGCCATCGTCGGGAGAGACACACGCGAACGAAAGAGAAATTGTCACTTCCAGCTCAGATTACGCCTGTGGCAGGGTTCAGCGAACTTTGCCAGCGCTGCGCCGTTCCGCGTGCGGGGGGGGGGGGGGGGGGGGCACTCGCGATAGTAGTATGTGACAACGGTGCGATGGAGTGGCCCATTGGTGCACAGATTAGGCGCCGCTGGCTCGTGAGAGAAGGGTGGACGCCGCCGCCACGATTCCAGTCGTCGTCTTCGTCGTCGTCGTCGTCGCCGCGGTCAGAACGCGTAGGACTGGACAACGATTCCTTCGGGACAAGCAATGTATCTTCCTATACGAACGCAAACTAGACGGATCTTGGGCGGACGTCCGCTTCTTCCCGTCTAAAGAGAACCTCGCCGTCAAACCTTCCAGTGAAGAAAGACATCGAGGCTACTTTCACCATTCGAAGAAAAACATTAATCAAGATGAGAACTAATAGTCGTGTTTTTAAGCTTTTTTTATTTTATTTCGTGTTATATAGCATAGTTTCACATCGATGAAGCCGGCAACCACCCGTACCCTTGCGCTGATGATAGATATTTATTTATTGAACTAATTTCTTGCTCCCTAAAAATCTACCATTGACTCTTTTCTAAATAATTTTATTTTGAATCGGAAGCCTGTGATACTTAGGTCCGACAGCCGGGCCGTAAAGCATCAAGTTCCTTTCGGTAATTTTTCTTTGCATAACCCCAATTATTTGTCCAAGGATACTACTTTAAATGTCGATTTCCGCTACAGTCAAAATCTGCGAAGTCAGTGTTTTGAGCTAATGAGAGATGCCGCAGAAGCCTTATGGGCCAACCAAAACTGACAAAAGATTGTAAATTCAAAAATATGTCGGAATAGGTGCATGGTGATCAAATCCGTGCCCCCATCGACGGCTCTCTCTGGGTGACAGAAGCTGATTTCGATAACCATGCTTTGTTGACTGCATGCACTGGAAGCAATTGCGGAACCGAAAATACGTCATAGGCACCATGCTATGGACGACGTCTATTTGTTAATTGTGTCCAGAGTACCACAACCACACACGCCCTGACACATGGAGTATTCTGCAAAAAAAAAAAATCGTATTACTAGAAGGGAACGTGGCTCTAATGCGCTACGGCAGTTGCAAGCATGGCGGTTTAGTCAGTTCGGTAATGATGAACAGTGGAGCGATTTGGGTAGGCTGCGTCCTTTCGGATTCGAAAGACCTTGTGGCCTGACAAATTGATCGTTTTTAACAAGATGTTTGCGCTGTAAAAGCAGCAATTCGAAATGATAGCTCATGCGCACAGAGACTTTTCTTTATTGCCTTCGCACGTAGGAAATGTGCGATTGCTCGGAAGATTAGATAACTCTAAACCATAATGAGTAACGCCACAATAACGCCTTAATTGCCACAAGCTCGAATACTAAACAAATTAACGCATGTATTAACAATCGTTCCTATGTGGTAGCTGAACGTTTGCGGCTTCAGTGGTCCCTCAAATAATTTTAGAAGCGAACTCCTCTGCCCTGACAGAATGCGACTCTGGAAAAGGAGCCTCGTTGGTCGCCTGAGTCGCAGCGGATCTTTATACCGCTCGTATTTTTTACGATGAGGTTATTTTAATTTCGTAATTTGTTTGTCGTCTTCTGATTTGGCTTCCTCTGTCTGCAAATACATTGAGAACGTTGACGCGGATGAACGTCGACAAAGTACTCTAGTCCCTCTCTGCTTTCACCTTCTTCACGTAATTAAGCAATTAGCATGTTCCAATATTGACTGCTATCCCTGCTTTAGGAGGAAGGGCTGATGACGGAAGAGAAACAGCAAAGATAAAATAAATTGTTGCTTTTCTTAAAATTTCATATTGTCTTTATCTTCTTCCAATTCCTTTTTCATCCCCCTGCCGGTATGCGTATGGTGCTTCAGTTCTTTTTCATATAAATCTCCTCTAATACAAGAACCCAAAGAGTAATCTCTCACTTCTTCACTACACAGTTTTTCGCAGTCCTCGAGAGTAGGTATGTGCGTTTCCACAAAAGAGGCTAATCCTACTTTATTCACTAAGGACAGGAGACAAACGGCTGCTACGATGACCAAAGAAATGGAAAGTGGATGTCACAATGACAAAGACAGCGACGGCCGTAGAGGGCATCAAAATGTACTACGCATAACAACAATGCCGAGGCCAAAGTGCTCGGGGTCAAACTGGTTATAAATGCGAACGATGGCGCAGCGTTCGCATGCAGTGCGATGCTTTTTCTTTTTTTTTTTGAGTCGAGAGGCCTACAGAAACATTAATATTTGTGGCCCTTAGTTTCTTCTCAAGCTTCTTTCTGATCCTCTAAGTATCAGTGTCATATGTTAGTACTGGCGGAATGCAGTGGTTTTATACTTTTGTTATCTAGGGGATAACGGTAAGCTGCCGTTACTGACTTTTATAGTGTTTTATCATCTGCCAACCCCATTTTCACTCGCGCGGAAATTTTCTTCTGATGATTCCTATGACTATGACTGTGACTGTGATTCCTATGACTATGACTATGACTGCACAGCATGAAAAAGCTGCCGACCAATCGCGAACTCTTCACCAGGCTATTTAATATCACCTCAGTCGTTCGCACATCAATTCTCAGTCCTTAAATTCTTCAATTCACAATTACCTGCCTTTCCCACATCGTTTCTCTCTCTCTCTCTCTCTCTCTCTCTCTCTACTCTGAGACTTGGCTGCTTCAAGCACTCAATAATGCGTCACAAGTACTGTGCAGCGTTGTTGAGCAGGACAATGGAACCCACAGTTTGCAGGGATATTCTCCACTGATCGTTTCTTACTCCTAAACTTGCCCGTCCGGTATCTCCCGAATACATCTTCCACCCCACTCCCATTTCCCCTCCCCCTTCCACCAAACGTGAAACTATTAGTCAAGCGTGCTGGTCGGAACCAAAATAAATAAAGGTATGGCAACTTCTTACAAGCTTGCAGTTAACAACATTGAAGAGGTTGTGCCTCCTTGCCTGATAGGTGTCGACGGGATGGAGAGTATGACAAAAAAGGGTGACAGGTACGTACGACATGCTGCTATGGAGAAGAGGGGGAATGGAGGGCCCCGAGTTTGGTTAGTCGACATACTGCCAACTTGGTTAGTCAACATACATTTGGATAGAACAACATACAATCATATCAAAGGGTAAAGTAAATTCCTTGTTTTAATCGTAACGAATGACAAAATAAAGGAAAATGAAACCACTTGCCGCATGATGGGATAGGAATCCACGTCTTCGCATTACGCGTGCGATGCTCTTACCAATTCAACTCTGGCGATGCCATTTTCCCATTGACTTTCTTGGACATTATACGTGTACTAGATCTAGCCCTGGGGAGTGTTGGCCAGTGCCACAACTCACAACCATCGGGGCCGATGCGTATCAAATTTTCAACTGCAGGCAGTGACATGGATTCGGATTCCGCCTACGGCATGAGGTTCCTTTCGTCCGCTTTCTATTCCCCTTCGACTTATCGCGTCTGCATTTAAACTAAAGCAAGGGATTTACCTTACTCTTCACTTGGTTTCATCATCTGTCGGCTTCATGCTGTTATGGTGACAAACAAATAACTTGCCTAAGACGAGATTCGCCGGCCACAGCGACAATGAAATCTCACTTAACATTCTTCTATTTTTTTTTTACGCTTTGCCTTCTAGCACTGATTCACCAGGCAATTTCATTTCAAACGAAAAGCAGAGAGAGAGAGAGAGAGAGAGAAGACTTAGTCGATGAGAGAAGAGACTAAAGCCAAAGCGAGCGGAGCAGGAAGGGGTTACGCATAAAGCGGCCGAGCCCGACGCCCTTCTTTGGTTCAGAGGTTCGCGTGGTGTGACGCAGCTCGGCCTCGCATGACGATGATTGATTGATTCTGGCCGGCTGCCGTTCATTAACGATTCGGAGGGCACCGAGGGCGCGCGACGGTTTCGCTAGGGGGGCGACAGAGGGCGCACTCGCGTGATTTTGTTCCTTACTTTCTTTCTTTTTTTATGTTTCATGTACAGTTCGTGTTTTTACCATTTGAATTTTGTTTGCGCGTTTCTAGTTTCTCTCAATTCGTCATTACGTTCGTTTTTAATTACTATTGCTGCTATAAGCTGACTAAGTTTCTTTTTTAGTTCTAGAACGTGACATTCATCCAATCTCGTCGCTTTGCGGAACATGCCACGCGTATAGTTGGTTTTCCGGCAAACGTTCTAGCAGCACGAAAGCGCTTCTTTGTTTCTTTTCTAAGAAAGGTAGCTCCTTTGTCTGTTCTATTTTGTTCGCGAAATGAGGGGCAGCGAAGGCGAAAGTGCTTCTACCTCTTTTGAGAAGAATTTCCGAAGTACGTCTCTTTTTTCTCTCTTCTTTTTCTTTTACCTTTCTCGGGGCGTGGTTCTACAGATGTAATGAAACGACTGGTTAGTGTCGGGGAAGAACAATGGACAACGTTTTAGAACTTTTAGCTTAACGAGGGCACGGCACGGCGTCCCTTCGATTAAGGTAACACTATTTCACTTTATCCGGTTTTCTTGTCGCGCTCGCCAAAGCTTGTGCGTTACTGGGACTGATACTCTCTTTCGTCGATGGTGACTTTCGTATACTCTATGCTTCTGCGTTTCAGCTTGAATTTGCTTTATCTATCGTTCTTTTTATTGTTGTTTCATAGTTTGATTTTTTTATCTTCTTTTTCTTACCCGAACCCCTGGGTGGGGCGGACGGCAGAAGAAGAATTAGGATTGATTGTTTTTAATGAAATGAAATGAATGGTTAAATAGATGGATGAGCGGGACGACGAGGCGGTCGTCGACAGGGGCTGCCACCGCTGCTGCTTTTTCCGGTCCTGGCTTTACTTCCTGTGTGCGTTTCCCTTTTCGATTCATTTTTCTTTTTCTGTTCCTATTCTCCGATGATCTATCCCAGAGTTCTTTTTGCGCTCCCAGATCAATTCTTCGTAACGTCGTGTTCCTGGGACCAAACTTTGTCCATTGTCGACGCACTCTAAGGTGTTCCATCTCCTTCTTTACAATCTCGCCGTTTGTTTTACTGAGTTGAGGCGCGCTGTATTGTTGCTGTTGCGTTTTGCTGAGCTCTTAGTAGAACGTACACTGTCTTGTTTCACTGGCGTCGCTGACACGTAAGGCCTTTTAGAGGACACTTAAAGGGGCCCAATATTTAACGTGCTCCGGTATTCCTTTAAGTTATACTTAAAGGGTCGCCTTCTTAATGGGTATCTTAGGTCAGGCTTCGTCAGAGCTCGCACTCCTTTGTGTCTGCAGCTTCCTCCCTCTTCCCGTCATGGCTGTTCCCTCGCGTGATACAAGGACGGGTGTAAGACACTGGTTGTAACAGTGCGGTTGCATGTAGTGACTTGGCAATCCATTGTGTTTCTGTGCTGGTATTAATGATTAAATGAATGTAAAGAGAAGTTGGCGCCTAGCAGAGGTGCCGGCAACTCCTGTGCTCCGACATGCGATAAAAAGGGGAGCACCCTGATAAGAACAAACCCACAGCGATACTAAATGTTTCCGAGAGTAGTTCGAAAGTCATGACACACAAGCCGTAAGTTCACATTTCGGATTCTCAAGCTGGAGCACAAGCCCGATGCCATCCACAAAAAAAATATAGAAACCGCCAAAATATAAGAACATGCAATGAACAGACCCACATACCCCTACCGTAATTCATTCACCCCTTTGTTTTTTCGAATGTTATTTTTGTTGATTAGTCACGCAGGATTTTTTATGTGTACCGTAGAAAACAAATCCGCGCACTGTAGCCATTCCTCCGACAATCAAATAATTTACAGCGATACTGGCCAGCAGCCTCTTAAAGAGTACACCGCCGCATTTACTAGATCGATTTCGTTGCGTCGTCATCTTCATTCGCTACAGTATTGCCGTGTTGTGGCCTCCAAAATACATGTGTGAAACTGACGCTGAGGAAATGACCCAGCTACAACTTCACGACGATGAAGATGGCCGTCGTCGTAAATGAAAGGAAGGATGAATGAAAATCGCCAAGCCACCGTCGAGTTTTTCAAAGACCCACTCCTTTTTCAAGAGACATGAGTATTTCTTCAAAGTGTATCAGAATTACTTTTTTCGTTACTTTCGCTGTAACTCGTTGATTACTAAACGGAAAAATGAAAGCGAAAGTCCGGTTTTCTGAACTTCGCGCCGATGCACTGCAGAGCCGTCACGTCGGTGAGTCGTCACGGACTTCAAGTTGACTTCGTGGATTTAGGCTGTTTTTCGCTGAGTAGAAGTTCCTGGAATTTCCAAATTTCAATTCATGGCTCTTCTAGTATACTGTGCAATCTAGCTTTACCGATGAAAGACTACCTAGGCCTTATAAGACGCTACCAAAGTCCATCCCATCACGGCGATAGCTGCTGCAGGGACTCTAAGTCGACGTCGCCGCTCGCCTTTCATTTAAGTATAAGCCCCATGCAAGTGACCTTGCGCGCGACAGCGACAAGCTATGCGATGGAGATGTCTGTCGCGTTCGCTCGTCGCCTACAAGTCGTACCCCATGCGAGCGACGATTTCGAGCGACGTCTCCTCGGTGTTGCCGGCATGAAGGCTGCAAATACGCGTCGAATCTAGCGTGACTCGTGCTTTATTAGTTTAAGTTGATGCATTTTACTGTAAAGAGCAGCATAAAATATTTCTGAAGGCTTTGCAGTAGGCTTTTATTCTTGCACGTATAAAAGTTCAATCGTTTGCTCGTTCCGTGCGACAATCAGTATTATTTGAATTTGAGTAACGTACATTCAGTTCCGGCTTTGCACTATTGGCTAGTCGCTCATAGCACTTCCGGGCGACGAACGACGAATTCTAGATTTACAGAACCGAGCGATCGAGCGACAAGGCTGAGCGATCTGTTCAAGCGGCGGCCCGATCCACAGCTCGAAGCCGTCGCTCGTCGCTGTCGCGCACAATATCGCAATCATGGGGTTCAGCCCTTATGCGTATTTTCTCTGCTACCGAACTTCCCACTGTAAGAGCGGCTTTTGATGCGAAAGCGGTAAATAGCCCATTGAGAAAAAAAGCCGGCATCTGTCATCTGCAGGAGCGTAATCGCACCTAATTCCCCATTGGCTGCGACGCCACGTCATGAGCGCGCCTTGACGGAGCGCAGCGGGCGAAAAGGACCACCACCTGGGGCGTTAGCGCGCCAGGTGTTGCGTGATTTCTAGAGGGTGACGTGGCGTCGCGGTGATGACGTCTACCCAGACGTCATCACCGCGACGCCACGTCACCCTCGCTCTCGCTCTCGGAAACCTGTGTTATCCGCGTGTTGCTTGTCCGCGCAAGCTCTCGCCTGCGACTACGCCTCGGTAAGGCCAAATCAAAACGTTCCAGGCATATCAACGCGCTCGATTGCCCGCGAGAAGTTCACTACTCGAAGGACCGCTCAGCGGCGTTCAATTGGACATGAATGCTTTCGCATTTACAACTCGCAAGAAGTGCCTCGGAAGAGCCTCCAAGTGTCCGTGTTCTCCCTCCCGATTTTCTGAAAGCGAGAACGTGTATTATACAGGGTGTTTCAGCGAACACTTTCAAAAATATTTATATGTTGCCTGTGGCAGATATCACAATTCTAGTTCATGAGCTAGTCTACTCGATGCGGCGCACAATACTAGCACAAATAATTGAGATTAAAAATCGGCTAATTAATAAAAAATTCACTAAGTTTTTAACAAAACACCGTTTCACGCACTGAAGCGCACAAGTAACTGGAACGCCAATGCATATCTCTGCAAAGTTCGGGAACTTATATTTTGAAACTGGTGTAATCTTGAAAATTCGTTCCAAGTGGACCCGCCTTGCGAACTCCACTGCTGTAATTTGTAAATTGCGATATGGGCCATAATGTAATTAGCTAAAAGCATATTTAGTGAACTTTTATTAATTAGTCAATTTTGCATTTCAATTTTTTGCGCAAGTACTGTCCGCCGCTTCCAGTATAGACCGGCTCATAAACTGCAATTGAGCTATCTGCCATAGGCAACCTTTAAAAAAAATTTAAAGTGTTCGCTGAAACACCCTGTATTGTGGTTTTCGTATTGACTGACGCACCATTGCGCACCCGTGGATGTAAGGACACGGAAGAATATACATTAGTGTTGTACGGCGTAGTAAAATATACTGGGCGGACTTCTTCGGTGCCAGGCTTGAGACGCTAGCGTTGCCGCTTCCCGCGTGTCTCCGATACTCCCGTACTCCTCTACCCTATAAGAAAGAAAGAAAAACCAAGGAGAAAAGAATAACCAAATGGGTACCCGTCGTGACGGCTCTGAATGGTAAGAACGCTACCACCGCATGCGAAGCCGAATCGTTATAGCGAGCACCTAGCTCATAAGCAGTGCGAAATAGTTCTCCATACAATACTAGTCAAAAACACCGACGTCTCACCTGTAGGTGCAGGTCTTCAATCTTTCTTTGGATATCTAATCAGCAAACTTTGCTTTGCACTTCTTGCCTAGTGGCGAAGCGGCTTCCAACGATGATGCTTCCAATGTACTGCGAGGCGCTCCTTATTTCCATGGCCTGTGTACAAGAAATGCGCGCCCGTACAATCTCTCGCCTTGCTCACATCGAGAGGTTTCGGTTAAATAGATGCGTCCTAGGGGGGGGCTCGTTATCTGGAATATCTTGCTTTCCGCCGTCATATGCGCGTAATAAACGTCATTCGGTCGCTCTCTTTGGTTGTTCTTTATTTCGCCCTTTGCTCATCTCTACGCCAGCCAGGATATCATTTTTTTTTCCTCTCCCCTTCCTCGAGTGAAGAACGCGACCCTTCTTGGCAAGCATGCCGGCGTGCGCGCATTCCTCATTAAGACTGTATCGCGGCGAAGACGCTTAAAGGAAGGGGGGCGATGCTGCTTGGCGCGGGGTCCATGAGTCTGACCTCTCATCGTTCCTGCCATTGGCACGGAAGCCACCGCCGAGGTCACGTGGGCGGGCGCCGCCGCGAAGAACAAGATGGAGGAGAGAAAAGCAGACAAACCTACACGAACGACGACGGCGCGGGTTGCCAAGATGTTCTCGGCCAGCAAAGAGACACGCCTACTGTACACTCATGCCTCCCCCCATCTCTTCAATACCCAAGCCCCCCCCCCCCCCCCCCCCCCTCGTTCTCTCACACGCAGTTCGCCTCTTCTTTGGCGCTATCTCTCGCATTGCGACTACGAGTATAGATGTCCGAGCTCCAACACCAGCCGATTCCCGCCTCCGTTGGCCTTTTCGTACAGCTCCCCGCAAATCGAGAGGGCGATGCTGTAGCTGTTAAACACCTTGTAATGCGGCAGGCTTTCCTGTATACCTCTCCAACATTCGTTCTTTCTGCGTGATTTCTTTTTCTTTACTTTATTCTTCTCACTCTTTGTCTTTAGCAAACGACTCGTTTTCTCTCGGGGCCTCGCGCCTGAATGCAGGCGAAACGCTCGTTCTTTCTGTTCGTCCCGACGGTCACGACGAGCGATATCTCAGCTTGCGTTTCGTGCTCTGGGGAAAACGAGTCGTTAATTTCCTCCATTCGACCCATTGTTGTGCGCTGGCCGCGGATATGAAACTGCCGCTGCCATCGCTTCGGCCGTGCCCCGACGCCGCCTCCTCCTTCAACCCCCCCCCCCCCTCCTCCCCGCTCCAAGCTCTTTTCTATTTCTTATAGTACACAGTGATCGGCGATATATACTCGCTGGCCCTTCTCTTCGATACATCGCGTCTCGCGAGTGCCGCATTCTTGGCCGTTTATGCGCTATAATCTTCCTCTGGATCTCCCAATAAGATGAGGGTGGGGGGGTTCTCTTATAGTTTTTTGGAGTCGGTCCGTTGGTTGTTCTATAGGGGGTTGTTGCTGTGTTGGCCTGTCTTTGCACGTTGCCGCCGCTAGTGTACCCAGACTCTTGCGTGTTGCGTGGCTGGCCGGTGAGAGGAGGGCGGATAAGGGGGCGGAACGAATATTTGACCAGAAACCAACACGTTCAACGGCAGTGACGCACCGGTCGAAGGTCGAACTCACTTATAACGAACGGGGTTATGCGCAGTAGTAGTTCGATGTATAAGGGGATTCGATATACCCAAACTCGCCTATAACAAACTTTTTCGATGGGTCCGTAATATACGGATTTCTTATCTCTACTGTGGAGGAAAGAAACAAGGAAAGAATTTATCTACTGAAGAAAAAAAACTACGCGCAGTAGTCACCAATTCTCGCCTCTGTTTTGAACTGTTTCTCAGCGGCATAAATAGTGGTGTTCTCGGTGCGGGAGGATGTGTAGAACTTCTCCAGTCCATCTCCCTTTACGGCTTTATTCCGCTGGCAGCGGACACCTCGAGTTAGATATATCCAACGTCCGGCTCAATATGAACGATGTGTTTTTAGATAAGGATCAGCCATCACATTTTGCCTGTTCGACATAGAGAACACTTCGCTTTATCGGGGTTTGTTACATGTGGGTTCAACTGTTTATGTAGAACAGAGGCACTCGTTTGTGATAAGTGCCTTAGATGAAGCGATAACCATAGAGAATGAAGCTATACGGGAAACCTACCTAAATTTTACAGCGCGAAGGGAGAGTACTTTATTTGAGAACAACTTGACGCCAAGTCGACGCAAAAATGCACATCTGTGCATTTCCCTGTGTTCAGTATATCTGCGCCGCGTGTTCGATAAAAACCATCGCAAGAGTTGAGAAGCTAGCCCTGAACGAACCGAATGCTAGACAATGCCGAGCATTTGTTTGTGTTCAAACTTAGGATGTTGAGAATCAAGCCAGCGACGGAGTGACGTCCGTTTGCCTTCTTGTGTACCACGAAGGTTGTGCCAACGTCTTCCTACCACTGACTTGCGTTTTCCGGGCACCTGTAAGGAAACGAAAAATTCACGTGACACATTACACTTAGTAAACTTGGGCCACTTCATTCGCGGTTTGTCTGTCTGTTTGTTTGTTTGTTTGTTCTCGGTAAATGTATGGATCACTTCAATCTGTAACATACCATGATGCTGACAAGTGGAATACTTAGCGACATTCTGGTATTCGCCAGTAGCGGCATACACGTCTACGCATTTAAAACGCCGTAAGGAAGCGCTGCGCTCCTAGTTAAGCCTGCTGGCGTAGCGCCTAACTATGCGGACACAAGATGTACACGGATACTTCGCAGAAGCTGTCGCGAACACCCTGTGTTTAATTAGTGTGGGCGACGTTCGCTGGCTCCTTCTCTCTCATATATTGTTGGATCATCTTTCGCCGCTGTAGATGCGCAAGTGCGCCGAAACGGGATAGCTGCTTCATATCGTAGGCGAGAGAGCACAAAGCCACGGGCCAAAACGTGAGGACGGACGACAAAGCGCGCTTGCCCTGACTTTGAAAACATCCAAATATATATATATATATATATATATATATTTTGCGCTCTGTACTTGTAACATAGTTGGTTCATTGCAGAATAGCATTCGCACCATTATATGTTATTTAAATACTGTCCCCCCCCCCCCTTATGTAATGCCCTGTTAAGGGTCCTTAAGGGTTAATAAATGATGATGATGATGATGATGATGATGATGATGATGATGATGATGATGATGATGATGACGAATCTATGTAGCACAAGCATAATAAATTGAGCCATACTATCAACTACAATCGCAACGTTCTTTTGTAATATTAATTGTTTCTTGGAGCATCGTTGAGTGCTGGAAGCCCGAAGCACGACATATTAATTTCTAAAAAGGGACGGCGAGAGACTCCTTTCAGTTGTCACCTAGAGGGTGCGTAATGCGCAGACATTTGAAGAGTGTTAACTCAAGTTCGCTTGGGAGACTTATTTTGATACAGCTTTCGACTTTGCTCTCAAAATTGCTTCTAGCCTTGTCTCTAACCTTTTACTTCCAAACTGATCTCTTCCTTCACGTCTCTTACCACACTCAAAATCTTGTTTTACAGAGATCAGTGGCAGTTTTAAAGGCCGAGACGGTCGTCAACGCAGGCTGCAAGAAACGTAAGGCCGCAATGGTAGACTTCGCTCCTCCAACTTATTCAGGACAGCCATAAAAATAGAAAAAACAAACTTATGAACGCCCTCTTTTAAGAATAGTGTTGAGAAATCATGCCTCATTTAAATAATATTCAATTTTTTTTCCACACGCCAATATAAGGCGTACCATAACTCTAGGGCAGCTTTCACAGTTCCGGTTGCGGCACTAACTTCCACACTTATTCTTATTTTTCAAAAGTATGGTATTACGCGCACCACATGCATGCAATCATAGTAGCGGGTGCATTACCTGCACGAACAAAATAGATAAACGTGTGCGATGCTAATCGAATTTTTAGTAGTTATTGGCTACGGGCTAATTCGTCGCCGACAGTTGATGTCCTCGAGTACCGTCTATCGCTTGTATCTTCCTTTTCTTTATTTTCCTGGGTTGCCACGCGGCGTAATGCTGAAATGAAATTAAATGAAAGCATGGAGGCCTGATAGACCAATTTGTGATTGCGGGCTATGGCTTATGAGACCTACAAGCAAACAAAAAGAAAGAGGGTCACATGAGTCTTCATACCTTCAAGTCCGCCATGGTCGTCCATAGCCCGCTTCTCCCACTACCTCCAATAATACTGGGCGTAACTTCTCGTTCACAAACCCGCAATAATTTTATTCCATTAGGAATAGAGGTACTTTTGGAAAGGATGTTAAGCTCACATGGTAGCTACTCTCGCATAAGGATGTCGCCACTACAGCATTACTTTTACACGTAGATGTGACCTGAGCTAGAGCGCACTAGCTCAGGTCGACCTCTCTGTCTTTCCTGTCAATACATTCGATCTTATCTTACGTGAATGTGAAACGGCACGGTGTAAAGCTCTTCACCATAGCCGTGAAATAGTCCAACGTGCATTGAGGTCTCAGGAACTCAGCAAATTAATTCTAATTTCAGGTTAGCGCGCAATCAAAGCCGCTGTTTACTGGCTAAGTAGCAGCCGAAGCTAAACGCCGAGCCGGAAGAAGCCGAAAGGATTAAGTCAGTCGGCCCTCGGGTCCCGCACGAGGCTCTGCAGTCCGGCGGGTGGCGTTTTTGCGTGAAGCCGTCGCACGGGGCCGAGCGTGAGCCTCATTAAAAGAACGTTCGTGCGTGAGGGCCGCCCCTTGTCCGGGCTTCTTCCATCGTCCTGTCTTCCCTCTTCCTTCATTTGCGCCAGTCTGCGGCCACGCTGTTTGCGTTTGCGCGGGGCCCCCCCCACCTGAGTTGTTTATAGGGGACACCCGCTTCGCAGTAATTAGATATCACTGTCTTTGGAGCCTCCTGATCCGCGTTGTCCGCGATGGATGCTTCCTTTTCGTGCACGCCCGCGACGCCTAATGCTCCATCACGCGCGTCTCCTCGCATCCTTTTCGTCTTCTTCTTCTTTATGCCTGCCTCTTCTCGTGCAATATTTTCTTTACCTGCATCCGCTTTCTCGCAGCTTGTGGCTCGCTTTATTTTGTCGTCGCACATGCGCGTGCGTGTGTGTGTGTGTGTGAAGGAAACGGTTCCCTCCGTTCGTCCCGTCGGCTGGCGTTAATTGTTTTCTTTCCCTGCCTCTCTCTTACTACTATTATTATTAATTCTTGTTATTGATATTTTGCTCTTCGCGCAGATGATGCGGGACGGCGCATTTGCGAGATTGTACCTGTCGTTGGCGGCAACACCGATCCGGCTGGATTAGCTTTCGCGTCGAGCGGGAAGCCGGTCTCACTCGGCGGCCGGCCACGACAGGGGCCACGGGAGAGTTACCTTAATCGTCTCGCCAAACGAGGTGGGTCCACTTTATCTCTCGAGGGCATATCGTACTACTTCGAGCGCGGGGCGCGTCCACCAGCTATTCTTTCTTTTCTTCTTTTTCTTCTTCAATACTCACAGAAAGAGGTCGCACAGTTTTTGTGCCCGCGTGTGTGGTTAATGAATTACTCTGACGACCTTTCTTTTGTTAGTTTTGTATCATCGTTCGTCGCGACACGCCTTTTCAAAACGCTTTCGCGCCACGCCGCCAAACGTTATACGTCCTGTTCTTCTGACAATTTCTGCGAAACTATAGCAGCCGGCTAAATAACCAAAATAGCAGCTAGCTCACGGATTCCACGGCTCGCTGGCCTCACGAGCTTCCTCCCAACGAACTACGCAAGCACACTGGTGGAGTGCTCGCAAGATTAGTCTCTATAGTCTTTGCAGCCTGACCATGGGTTGTTGTAATGAAATATTTGACCCATGGCAGTCGAAAAGTGCTTATTACTGTATTAGCAATAGCATCAATTATGTGAACCGCATTCGTTTTCCCCAGTGGTGCTCTGTATCTGTTTATAAGGCATGGAATTCCCGTCAGCATCACGTGATATTTTCCTTTAATATTTTAAGGCTTTACATACCGAAACATCACAGTGGGGTATTAGGCTCCTGTAGTGAAAGGCTCCGGATTAATCTTAACCTTAACCTAGGCTTAACCTAGCCCTAACCTAACATAACCTTAACCTTGAATTTCTTTAACTTGCACATAAATCTAGGAAAACGAGTGTCTTTGCATTTTGCTCCCATAAAAGAGTGAGCTCCGTTAAAAATTTCGGAACGAGGAAGCTGCGCGAAAAGTTAGCTTTTTTTTATTATGTTTTGTGTTTGACCTGTCGCTTGGTTGTACCAATTAATTAATTATAATTACAATACAATTAAATACAACATCATTAATTGAATACAGTTCTTCGCCGAGGCCGTTAACGGTAAGCTTTTAAGTGCGATTCTATGCTTGCTGAAGTGTGTATATGCCATATTTTAACTGTGGGGCAAAATGTATGCGAATGTAAATGTACGTGAATACATTTTTTTATTTATTTGATATCTTATTGTGTTATATTTATTACAGTGGACGTATCATCTTTCATTATTCATGAGAAAAGTAACAGTTGGCATCTTGCGTACGGACATTTCCTACTCACACATTCTATAAAAAATAGGGGCGACCTTTTATTTTTACGCACTGCCCCCAAGTCTTGTTTGCAACATTGCCAACCATTTCTCTCATCTCTGTATTGTCACTTTTGTAACCAAAACTACCTCTAATATAGCAGATGCACGTTATACTGCAGCTCAAGTTAAGTGTAACTTTCTGACTTGCACAAACCACATGAAAACGTTAGGTAACGGCAAATTAATCTGAAGAGCTCTCTTCTTATCTTCTTTTTTTTTTCTTTTTTGTTTGTTACGAGCAGAGCTTCTGATATTGATCGACGTGTCGAATCAGGAGACGCAGTTGTGGTCGTGGCAGCCGCGTCCTCTGTTCTAAACTGTTGCTTGTAGTCAACTGTAATTTCATTTCCGGCGTTCGAACTTCCGTACGAAATTTGTTTGTTTCCCAGAAGCGACTAATTGAAGCAAATAACGACGCAGAACAGTGTTCCTCAGTGTTTTTTTTTTTTTTGTGTGTGTGTGTTCCTTTTCTTTGCTGGCATTGATTGGGCCATGCGCTCGAGGGAGGGTTCATAGCCGACGCTTAACTCCTACTCTTGCAGCCTTCACGAAAAAGGATCTGACAGGCTGTCAGCTCTTAGAGGTCGCTTTACTGCCTTTAATGAGCGCATTGAAACGACTCTCAATTGGTCTCACTTTGCACGATTCCCGTCTCGAGTGCGTCATTCTCGGATAATTAGAGGGACCGTACACAGTTGGAACGTGGACGGAACTCCAGGCGTGCTTCTGTTATGGCATATCGTCAGAGGATCCGCTTCTAGGCCATTGTAGTACGCCATTATTGCTGGGGCAGCTCCGTTCCTAGCTCGGTTTTCGGGTTTTTTTCTTTTTTTTTCCCTCCGCACATAGCAACATAAATAGTCACGGCGGCTGGAATGGTTGCGAATGATAGCCCAGTCGCAATGAGAGAAAGACTCGGAGGCCGCGAAAGCATATTTATGAGCTCCCATCCATCTACGTGTTGTCTTTTCCGGTCTTTTCCGTGGCGTTCCTTCGATGCGAGCCTAATTTTACCCGCGTTAAGGAAAACGGCGACGTTTACGTATAACCGGGGGCGCCCGTGGTGAGTTTACGTTAAGGCGATGCACCTTGCCTCCGGTGCAGTGGTCGGAGATCGATCGATTGCGCTAAATCAAAGATTACGTCGATGAGAAGAAGGTGTCCTGGCGTAGGTGAGTGCAATAAGTGGCGCACAGATCAGAGTTACAAAGAAAAAGAGAGAGAGAGATGAAGGGGGATCAATCGGACAAACGTCAGATCTTCTACAGTAGTAAAAATCACAACACTAGGTGTTCAGCTTGAAGAAAACAAGAAGCGAGATGATGTCTGGGACAACATACCGTGTCTCCACTTACTGTAGGGCATAGGTTAAGCACGATAGTGTATATAATGTTCAGAATAACATAATAACTCCGTGCATGGGCTGTTTTTATAGCCTTCTAATCGAAGGAACCAATTCAGAAAAATAGTAGCGCAAGTATACCGTAAGGCTGCGTTTATTTAATGAACACATCTTTCGTTTTGTATCACGGTCTCTGTACCACCTCATTTCGTTCAAGTTCGTATTCCACTATAACATCGCGACACCCGCCTGCGTAACATCTGCGAAACACATCCACGATAAAAGCATAGAAAGGAGCCACAAATGTTAATCTATTTATCTGCTTCATAATCTAGTCACTGAGCGTCTACGCTGAGAATAATGCGCTGCGAGTGCTACGAATGCGCCGATGACGGCGACGTTAATCAACTCGAGCTACTCCGTGTCCCTTTTGCCCACTGATTAGCGTATGGGTCGCAGACCATGCAGCTACTTTCCCACTACAGCAGCCAAACTATATATATATTTTTTTTGTTCTGATCAGGTGCCCAATTCTCAAAGCACTTTATCCCACTATTTCTTTCTATACGCTTGTTTATGGTGTCGGCTATACTCCTTGTCCTTGAGATACGCATTTGTGACGAAACGAACGTTTATCGTTTGTGTGTTCTCATTTCTATGCCTGTCCCTGTCTATTCAGCGCTATTGAGGTTTCCAGTATAACAGACCAACTACCCCGAATCAATGCCTCTGGACACGAACGCTTAGAGTAGGTAGGCGTTGTGCCCGTTCCGGTGGCAGTTGCCAGCCTGCTCCTCGCTTTCCCTTTTCTGTCAAGGGTATATATGCTTTCTAAACAAATAATAATAATAATAATAATAATAATAATAATAATAATAATAATAATAATAATAATAATAATAATAATAATAATAATAAAGATAATAATAATGACACATTTTTAACCAAACCGATGCTTCATGCATTGAAGCCCATAGACAACTGGAACACCAATGCGTTTCGTCGGACACATTGAAAATTAATATCCCGAAACTGGTGCTGCCCAGAGTATTCGTTCCAAATGGACACGCCTCGTGAGCTTAGCTCATATAATTCGTAGATTGAAGTATGTGACGTAGATTAATTGATTACAATTTTAATTCGCGGAATTATGTTATTTATTCAATTGAACATTTTAATTTCTCGTAGAAGTCATTGTCCACCCATAGAGTTATCATCCTCATCATCATCATCATCATCAACACCACCAGCCTGGTTACGCCCACTGCGGGGCAAAGGCCTCTCCCATACTTCTCCAACTACCCCGGTCATGTACTAATTGTGGCTATGTTGTCCCTGCAAACTTCTTAATCTCATCTGCCCACCTAACTTTCTGCCGTCCCCTGCTACGCTTCCCTTCCCTTGGAATCCAGTCCGTAACCCTTAGGGACCATCGGTTATCTCCCCTCCTCATTACCTGTCCTGTCCATGCCCATTTCTTTTTCTTGATTTCAACTAAGATGTCATTTACCCGCGTTTGTTCCCTCACCCAATCTGCTCTTTTCTTATCCCTTAACGTTACACCTATCATTCTTCCTTCCATAGCTCGTTGCGTCGTCCTTGAGGACGACGCAACGAGCCCCATAGAGTAATTTAGATCAAGGGTTATAACTGTATTACCTGCTGCAAACAATTTTTCACAAAATTGGTGCAGCTAAAGAAACACTGTATAATGCTAATGCTCTCTGATATATCGTCGAATAACAAACTGACGTTTATCTTTAGGAAGGACTGCAGCGTACAAGCTAGTGATTCGGTACCCGTATACCACGGAGTGGTCGGCACTCACAGAGTGGTCCGAACACTGGAACGGCTCATAAGAGCGGGCACAAACCAGTCGTGATTGGCGAGCATGATATAAGCCAAGGCAGCAGTCGTCCAATGACATACAGCTGTCGCCCATAAGAAGCTTTGTCGACGGTCAGCGAGAATTAATTTCGGTGTCAACCTATCGACCGTTACATGTGTCCTCACGACAGTTGATCAAAATGTGCTGCGTACTGCCAAGACAAGTTCGTAAAATAAATTGCCTCGGGACAGTCGCCATTTTACGCCACAGCCCCTTGCAGTTTCACAATTGCGCCATGGGGAAGCAAAACCGTGATAACCAGAACGCTGAGTGTACATCCTCCTCTTTCGAAAGGACAACGAAGAAACTAAACACAGGGAGGCTTAAAATAACTCTTTCTTTTTTTTCGTGGACCAAGTTGTCGCAGCTGCCGCAAAACCGCACATCGAAATCATCGCGAATTTTTATAGTAGTATACACACCATGCCATCATTTTTCGGCCCGCGTGGGACGGCATACGTAACGAATCCGCAGCAAGTATTACTGACCCAGCGAACTGTGCTAGATCAAGGTGTTTTTTTGTGGCGTTCGGTCGTAAAGAACGCCTCCCAGATCTTAATCTCGCTGTGCCAATTTCGGTCCAAATGAAAAAGGCCGCAAATGGAGAGTGCGTGTGTCCGAACGGGCGAGGTTAGGCCATCGCGGCGATCGGTGCGGTCATTTGTTTTATCTCGCATTGAAACCTGCACACGAACGCCGCCGTGCTGCCTAGCTCACGTTCTCGTGAGCGCGCGCCTTACTATGTAGGTCCTTAATGACCTTTTGCTGGGGAAATTGCAGGAAAGTGTGCAAGCTGCTGCGGCTCACGATGGATCTCGCCCGAGTGGCCCAGTAACTATTACGTTCACATGCTGAGCACGAGGTCGCGGGCTCGATCTCCGGCCGCAGGGGCTGCTTTTTCGGTCGGGTCCAGTATGTGCACCAAGCTTTGAGCGCACGCTAAAAGTAATGTGGTCTTCAACATTACCGAGGAGCCCTCGTCTAGGCCTATCGTGTAACTACGTTGCTCTTGTAGACGAAAATCAATCAATCAATCAATCAATCAATCAATCAATCAATCAATCAATCAATCAATCAATCAATCGGCTTATAATGTACCTGTTAAAGCAGGATATGCAAGACACGTCTGGTAAGCGAGCTCTTCGTTGAGGCGTACTTTGCAGTGTTCGTCGCCGTCGTCTTGGCCGGATATCTCACGCACAGGACAACAACCGTATGATGAATCGGCTTATATATATACCTACCCGTGCTGCCTCTAGGGATGTGCCGGTGATTGGCTATATGTTCTCTGCGGGATTGTGCAATGACGAGACAAACGCTACTTAAAAATCCTCACTTTTCAGCAAATATACGCACGTAATGAATTTATTAAAGCGGAGCTTTCTATGCCTTCTTCGCCAGTGTGGCGCGGGTCTGCTCGGTTGGTTTCTCAGCGAGTAAAGTAGTCTGATCCCTGAAGCAGCGCAACGGTCAACTGGGCCAATCTCGGAGACTGCGTAACCTACACTCGCGTGGATCACGGGGGAGGAAGGGGAGAGAAAAAGAGGGGGGTGAAGGGGGAGGAGGGTGTTTTGTTGTGTTGTCGAGCAGGCACGTAATTTCTGTGCTACAAAACGCTGCGCAGAAGATTATATAGTTTTATTGCATTTAACCGACTGCTTCACAAAATCCTCGTTTCACATACACTGCAACATGTGCGTTGTATCTGCATGTCTTTATTTTTAGCGAAACTTTCTTTGCCTGTCTCCTTTCCTGTCTTTCTTTGTCTCCTAGGTTTCGCGTAGGTCGTCCAGTAAATCACGGAGTTGATTGATCAAAACAGAGCGGTTTCTGTAACCGCCAGTCTGTAATAAAAGGTGGTGACGGTGAGGCACTCTTGGCGCCAATGCATGCACTTGTTGCTTCGTCGCAAGGGTCTGATGTGGTTCGTAACACGAGCGAGCCGATTCTGGTGGCAGCGCAATGCTGATAAACCTGATAATGTTATCGCATTACAGTCGCTCAGAAGTATCATGTGGGCCTAGCTTCTTCGCCTCTTTCTTCAGGTTTGGCGTCGGTGTCCCGCCGAATATAGACGTAGCGAGGGGCTTTCCTCACAGCTCTCTCATGGAGAGGGGAAGCAAAAGGAAACACTTACAGTACAAAGGTCGTTTACGAAGGACTAAGGTCATCTCACAGGATAGGTTCAGAAGGGGGAGGGGGGCTGTAAGCAAGAGGTGTAAACGATTACGCCATCTGGAAGAAAAGTAAAGTTACCTACATCACATGTCTCTTTGCATAGCCTATACTGGAATCGATTCAAGCTTCGCTTAACGTGGATTCCGACAAGTGCGTTGGATCTGCCGTGTTCTTTTCTTTTTTACTTGCTTGAACGAAAATGGGGAAAAGGAACAAGCTAACCCGACCGGCTTCTTTCTTAGCTCATAACTACGCTGCTCACGCACTAAGCTGAACTGATTGGACACTATATTATGATAGTCGAGCGTTGGACAAAGTCGAACACGGAATAACACAGCATTTATAGTAGGCTTTAAAAATCCCAGCACACTGATTTTCGTTTGCGCTATCAACGCTTGTTAGCACTGGTAGAAGTCATTGTATCGAAGGCACTCGCAGGTCCGTTACGAGCGCCACCGTCTCGCCAGTCTGTCTATTGCGTACGCACACAACGCTCCTGTCTTCGCCGCCAGCGTCCGGTTCCTGCTTCCTCGAGCACGCCACTCATCACGGCCCGTTGCTCGAGCTTCCCATTTCGGGCGTCCTTCCCGCTTTATTTCTTTTTTCCCCTTTCTCTCTTCCCGCGCACCACCACGCCAAGGATCCCGATGCCCTCCTCGGTCGCCCTTGGTGCACCTGTTGCCTCCGGCGGGCTTAAGACGGCGTCCGCGATATCCACGTCGCGGGCCGCCCTCTGTGCGCGCCGAGGGCCCGCAAGAGCAGGGTGCTCGTAACAATGGGCGCGCGGCCTTATAGAGCAGTAATGGAAAATAATAGCCGCAGCTCCCAAATACGGGCCGCCTCGCCCCCCCCCCTCCCCTCCCCATAGCCCGGCGCCGCAAGAACTGCGTGCCACGATCTGCAAAGGAGGGGGAACTCAGCCTAGGGGACGTCTGTAGGAGGGAACACGGAGACTTTCCTCATACAACGTCTCGGGCTATGGAACCAGAAAAGAAAAAGAGTAAGAAAGAGTAAAGAGAAAAAAAGAAGAAATAGGAGAAGAGGAAGACGACGACGAAGAGAGCAGAAAAGCAGGGTTTCTTTATGGCGCACTCCTGACGCGCAGGAGCATTATTCGGAGCCCAGTTTTTTTATGCGCCGTCTATAAGACGCCGCGTGTGGGGCGACCGTGTGCAGGAGCGGTGTGTTACGTCGGAGCCCTTCATGAGGTCGAAGAGGGAGGTGGGGAGGGGGGTTGAAGATGCTAGAGCTGTTCGAAGGGAGTTGCGTGTGGAAGTGCGCGGCGAAGCGACCTTCCGCCCGGCAGCACGAAAGTGGAGATTTTTATTCCCTAACCTTGAACGGCTGCAAGGACACCGCGGTGCCGGCGGGTGCAGTGGGTGTCTGGGCTTCGGGGGTGCAGCCCCGCGTATGTGGGCCAGCGGTTCGCCTCTTCCCCTTTCGTCCTTCTCGCAAGCCTTTGCCGATCCTTTCACTCGTCACTCAAGCATCTCCGCGGTGGTCGTTTTTTTTCCCCCGTCCGACGCCCAGCGTGAACGTCCGCGTTGCAGTATATAGTGTGCCGTTTTATGGCGGATATCTTCGGCAGTACCTTTCACAGGACGTCGTCCTTGTCTCTTTATGATAGGCCCGATGTCGAGTGGGTAGCGTGTGCATTGCTAATGCTTCTTCCTTTCCTTTTTCCTGCCTGTTACTTGCGGTGACAACATAGGGCGAAGCAAGAAAAGATTGGTTTCGTCGAATTGCCGCACTCGTTTACATTTCCTCAAGAAGGACCTTTGTCAGAATCCTTGTTGCGCAGACAAATTTATTGGAAATATGTGATAAAGTTGGATGGTTAGTACAGCTTAGGATGAACGATTAAAATTGCGCCGCACAGGAGAGAGGAGTGGTCCCGTGGTCTCCTTCTCGGTTGAGCAATTCCGTCCTCTCGCCATGAAATTTGCTGTCACTTGGGACGAATGTGACTCGGCGTGATCCCAAAAGTGCTTAGATTTAAATCACCAGTGACATTTGTCAATATCGATATTTTCATGACGATTAAAGGCGGCATGGTGTAAGAAAAGAAAGTATTGCTTTGTTGCAAGCAACGATATAGATTTCCACAGACTCATTAACATTTCGGTGCTTTGTCACGTGACGGCACTTGCGATATCGTGGTGTCAATCTCACTTAAAAGTGACAGAAATTAGATAATCTAGCATTGATCTAAACAGACTTATGAGTGTCTCTGAAACTATCGACGATAGGCTTTCGCGGTACGTTCCTATGTACTCGTGATATACAAAGTGGGACTGTATTCACGTTGCCCACGTGCACGCAGCTTCGGGCTGCACTGCTTTCACAGCTTTCGGGATTTGTGTTTTCCACCGCCCAAAGCGAGTCATTATTCATCTTCACCGCCATCCGCGTTGACTGAGTGGAAACGTTCGACACGCAAAGCACCGAGTAAAGCAGCCAACGGGAAGACAGCGAGCATCGCTCACTCAAACGCCGCCAGGAGCTGCCGCGACCCGGGCGGGCTCGGAAACAGTTGCCGATTCCCGAAGGGCGTCAAAAGATGACGGCGCAACAATGTTGACGCGCAGTCGGAGGTGCGAGGCGCCTTTCCGTTGACGAAGAGAAAGTCGCGCAGATGTGTACGCTCTCTCTGTTCTTCTGCTGCGCGCAGCTTCGAAGAAGCCTGCCAGAAGCGACTGATAATATAAACAGAAACGCAGATCAAGGCAGGGCGCTCCTTTGTTTTGTTGCGGAGTGCGCGCATTGTCCTCGTATGCACTGTCAGTCGGGCGGTACCGCGCCGCTGTCGTCCGGCGCATGCAATGCCTAGGCAGTGTCCGCGGTGGCGGCTCCTTTTGTTTTAGGCCTTCGAGGTGCGCGCGAGAGTGTACGTGTGTGTGTGAGTGCGCGCGCGCGCGCGTTGTTCACGCGCCTGTTGCCGCAGATGTGCCTGCTGTGCGGAAAACATCTTTGTCTCTCGTCAGGTGCCTCTCGCGCAGCAATTGTTTCCGTAACGAGAACGAGCAAAAAGACAAATGAAAAATAAAGAGGTAACGGGAGGTGAGACCGGCGCCGCTTGACGTCTTCAGCTTTCGAGTACTGCATGTTGCCGCTTCGGCTGTGCGCAGCCGCTGCGCGCGCCCTGCGCGATGAGACAAGTGCGTCCTGTCGTCGTCATCGAAAGTTCGCGCGTCATTCGGCAATATTAAAGAACAGCAGGTTTTGCAAACCTGCAGAGCACGCTGTGCGCTGGTCGAGGTCGACGAACCCCTCAAAGAATAATTATTCTAGTATAGAGAGAAGCCCCGGTGCATTGTTTCCCATGTAACAGGGATCGATGCCGTGTGGAAGCCGACGTGTCATTAAATGTTCTTAACTTTTAGTCGGCGTTTCTCTTGGCCTCTTTTGTCAGCATGCATCTTCACTTCCAGACGCGCTGCCGTCAAACCTTGGGTTTCATCATCGAACGGATGGTTGTGGAACCACCAAAGTTAGTAGTGTGCGAATAACATGACACTGAACCGGCTATAACGCAGCAAAAGATACTGCAGCTGCCGCCTCTGGATGAAATGATATAGCTACAGTTTTTTACAACGCTGCATTGTTTAGCGAGACAGCTGATACAGATGATACAGCATGTATCATTCAATCAATAGGAAGTTCTAGCTCGCTGGGCGCGTATCACCGTTTTTGAATTATCATGACACTGAGGCGTAACTGGAAACATCATTTTTATCAGCGAAGTATTATGACACTGTATTCCGCGAAGGTGTATTGCTTATTGCAATGATTGAAACGCCATACTATGCCGTAGTTGCTTGTTAATGCGAAATGTTCGATATCAACAAAGTATTCGTAGATATATTTGTGACGTCTTCTACCCTAGAACAGCCTGAAAGAGTAAGAAAAAAAAAAACTTTCAAATGTGCACATTATGGTTGAACAGTCTACTGCATAGTGTCGCCACCAGCAATAACTGCTCCTGGTGCGTACACTTCAGATTACACAAACTTGGTTAGGCGCATGTATGTGGTACGTCTGGCTAAAATTGTCTAATATTGATGCAGTCGCATGCATAATCAATAGTCACTCTATGCATCTAATTATTACAGGATTTTAAAATCCCTTCCTTTTTGGTTTTTCCACTTAATGGGTGCAGCCATATATAGCCGTCGAAGTAAACATAACTCTCTCAGACTCGCTCAAAATATTTTTTTTAGCCTAGGAATCCCTCAGAGTGTCGATCCCAAAAGAGTTGGAATCACACTCGATTCAGATTCTCACTGTTTGAGATTCACTCCCACTTCGGCTCTCCTCGACTCAGTCATACTCGCACTCACCCTAACACACTTTACGGCTTAAACAGGCCCAGTCTTGCACATACACGGGCGCCTCGTTTATAATCGGGCTCTTGGATAGCTTGGAGTCGGAGTGCGTAACTCGACTCATGAGTGAGTTTGCTGGTACGGGCGTCATATTCAAAAGCACCTTTTTTTTTGCGAAATAGTAATACATTGTGGTAACTCCAACCGAAAAACTGCGATTCCTTCTTTCTTTTGTACTAACGCCCTGTGCTAAGGAGATTGAATGCGTGCAGATACACGAGCTCAATTACGATTCTCGCGTCATGGCCCGCTATACCTCGTGGAAGACCGCGTCTCCTAGACGGAAGCGGCGTGAGCTGGCGAGCCCAGCGGGCAGGTCCCCTCGCGTCATTTGGCACTCATCCTGCGATAATGATCGGTAATGAAGAAGATCGAGTGATCCGAGGCGCTGATAGCCTCGGGAAGATCGCGCCGTAGAATCTTGTTTGTGCTGGAGAGGCCAGCATCAGCAGCAGTGCTTGAGAGCCCGGGAAGGGAAACGCAGTGTTTGATGAGGACGCGCGCGTGTCGATCTATTTGTGTCGTTTTGCGAAGCGGGCCGCGCGAACACACAAAACCGCCTTTCCATCCCGCGGAGGAGGGGCACTACACGATTTCTGATCGCCGTCGGCTGATTAACGGCGGCTTTAACGCTAATTTGCGCCATCGCGCGGCAGGCCACGAGAAGATTCAACTCGCGTTCATCTAAATCAGACGCGCGACCGAGCCTTCCTCGGGAAGCATTGCGTTTGCGGTTGTGTCCGATCCACGACGGTCGATGTGCTCAGGCATGCACGCCAAAGATACTCAAAGAGACCGCTTGCCGGCAATAGTACAAATGCACGTTTCCGCCTGTGCACAGGAAGCTTTCTTCATTACTTAGTTCTTCAGGCGCTTATGTGGAGGCATTCCCATGACCATATGGTTTTGGTGTTACTTATCTCAATATCTCAGCCCGTCTGTGTACGTGCTTAGTCCTTTCTTTTTCGTCTAGTATTATAAAAGTAAGATAGCTAGAATAGGGTACAAGAAGAGATTTCAAGCAGCATGCATCAGGCTGCTTCATTTCCCCTACGAAAAAAAAAATTGCGCCCGATAAACAACAACAACAATAACAACAACAAAAACAACAACAACAACAACAAAGGATACGTTAAGGTTAAGACACGCCAACATGGGTCCACTTATGCACACACATCGACAGAAACCTTTGATATTCGATATATCGTTGCAACTCGTTTAACGCAACAGAACTGGACCAATTCGTCCGAGAGATAGTCTCTGGCAAAAAACGACATTCCAGAACGGCGGAACGGTGACTCCCGTGACCAACTTGTTTATTTAAGATGCACACATGAGGCCGGATTCGGAAAGCTTTCACTTTCAGCCATTTGCTTTCACTATTAATATGTCCAGCACCGTGATTGGCTGACACCTCGTCTTATGAAGAGTTCTAGCGCAAGAACTTGTTCGCTAATACGGGCCTTGAACAATTCCCCGGACAGCGCCATTGTTGAACGAAGGAGTTCGGATATAGTTTGGGGCCTTCGGAAGACTATACGGCCAGCACCCAACTATAGTTCAGTATTCGTCCTCAAACTCCAGACTCGGGACATGCGCTGAACACGTCCCGGCTGCCAAGGAGCCGTTTCACAGATGTTACAGCCTTCTCCCGGGGTGCCTTGGGCTCGCGCAAAAAGGGTGGTGCTTGAGCGCGGGAGCTTCGCGTGTCGTCCTTGAGCGACGACTCTGGCAAATTGATGGAAAATCGATGAAGAGCCGAACGTCAACCGGTGGGAAGTCTGTCGCAGTTGCCCACGCCGGCTCCATTTTCCCGTCCTGCCGGAGGAAAAGCGCGCGTGCGCGCCGAGCGTATTTTTCTTCGCCTCCCGCCGCCGCTCTCTTTTATGCGAACTCACTCCCTTGCTCCTGCCGTCGCTTCCTCGCGCGGCGTGTGCGCGCCAAGGTGATTAATGTTGGCGTTGACAAATGTGAAGACGTTGTGTTGGCGCCGAGGCACGGGGTCCTGTCACTGTCGCTGTCGCACCGCTATGCGTGCACGCGCTTGCAAGCAAGCAAGCAGGCAGGCGCTGTTCTTCTTCTCCAGAAGGGGCGACGCTCTCTCCCCATCTTTCCCTCCTTTCCTCTCGCTCTCTGGTCCTCCGCGTCGCGCTTTGCCGCCTTCTCTTCGCGAGCACACCCTCCCCTCTTCGTCTACACCTTCGGCTATGCGAAGGCCGCGCACTCTGCCTCACATAAAAGCGTGCACTGTTGCGTAATCTACGGCTGGTGTCGGCCAATCGGGACAGCGATCTGAAACACGAACGCGCCGCGTACCTTTGCGCCGTTACGCACGCACACGAGTAGCCACCGCGTCGGCTGCTCCCGAAAGCAACAGGCAGACGGTGTTAAGAAAGGAAAAACCCATGCGAGTTGTCGCGCTAGTATAGTATAAGACGCTGCTGTTATACGTGCTTGTGCGAAGGCGATGTTGCAGTTGGTATACGTCACATCAACTGGTCCGGCGATACATGTTGGTTGAACAACGCAAGAACACAGTGCTACTTCGAACCCGGGGAGGAGAAACGCATTCACTGACCACACTGACGTCAATTAACACTTCTCTACCACGCTTTGCGTAGAACCTAAACGAACACGTTCAGAACGGGAATTGAAATAGGAGATCGGAGTAGGTGCTATTACTTGTAACAGATATTCTATACATTTCCAGGAACGTTGTTCACATCAAACTTTCGACTGGTTAGTTAGTATTTCTTTTGACGCTTTTACCATGACAGCTGGCCAGAAAAACATTCGCGGATTCGACTTTTTTACCAAAGCGCGTCGCGTATCTTTCAAGCTGCTGCACCGTTTTCCTGACGCAAAGGAACAGCGGCGACGCGTCCTGTCCTGTCTTCTCCTGTTTGACTTTTCCCGCTTTGAGCCATTTTATACCCTCGATCAATCCTGGTTTTCGCCTCCTGAATGCGTCTCTTTGGCTCGGAGGCGGAGGAGGGGGTGGGGAAGGGGAGGACGGCCGTGAAAGCGTTGAGAGAAAGTGATTGAAATCTTGAGCGCTTCCTCCGGACTTTTCTCTTCCGTGTATTCGCTTCGAGAAAACGACGGGAAAGTCACGTTGCATATGTTAGCATATGAGAAGACGTACGACACGTTTTATATTCCGTGAAAGCGAAGGAAGTTCCTCGCAGCTTTTGCACGCGAAACAATCTGTAAGGCAGAATAAAGCACCTCGTTGAATAAATATCGTAGTTCGACTTTTCTGCTTTCTGCTTTCCCTTCTACGCTGCAGTAAATTGCGAGCTTCATTTGTATATGTTGGTGCCCTTGAGAAAACGATGTCATCTATTGACGAGAGTCGACTGACTGCTTTGGTCTTTCGCTGTCGAACTCGAAGGGCAAAGCACGATACGGCCATAAGGCGTTTGATTTAATTTCTTCAGCATGTTCCGTGGGCAATGAGACACGCTAGAGGGGAATTTAAAAAAAAAAAGCCACAAGAAGACACGCAGACTTACGTGCAGCTGTTCGTGCTCCGTTGCAGTTATGTTAGGGATTGCGTGACTGTTGTGTGGTGTGTCAGTGAAGTTATGCAGTGAAAAAGCCTTTCTTCGTTATTTTCTGCCGCAAATAGGACGAACAACACAGGAATGATAGAACTGCACACTGACTAGCGACTGAAGTTGTATTGATTGGAACAAGGCATATTTAAAGGCAACAAAGCTCTGATTTTCCCCGCACATGTTCATAACGTCATCCCTGCCAGCTATCTGCCAAAAACAATTCAACACCAGAGTAACGGAAAACCGAGTAACTTACAGTGAACTGAGCAACCGGGTAGCTTTCCCCTTCTTGCTGTAGAAACAACGAACAAACAGCCAATTCGCTTAACGTACTCTTCTTCAAAACCTTTCTGTTGGTCATGAGGTATTTGTGTGGGCGTATACACAAACGCACATGTGCTTATTGTACAGGGCGACGGGAGAGGCTATTAGAGAGCTAACGCTCATTGTTCACTGCAAAAGTACCACACACTGCACGAGTCTCAGCGTAACTGCGAACGCAGAGGAGGCCAAGGAACGTATACGAAGTTGAACCGAAGCGAATTCGAGCGAGTTGCATTACCTGTTAACGAGAGAGGCACCGATGTTTAGGCTCAAGGGGAGAAGACGCACATAATATCTCTTAGTCCCAATGAAACTGTGGCCCCAGACCAGGCCTCACTGTTGGGTAGACTCTCTTGGCGCGGCACGTTTGTTTCTATGTAGCACCATACGTGGCCACCACGTTACCTTACCATTTGGGAAGGGGGGGGGTGGGGGGCACTTGTTTTACCTCCCAGGATGCTTGCAAGATGGTAGCGCTGACAATAAGGTCCTTTTTGAAGGAGTAATGCGGCATTACGCTAATATAAAGAACTATAGTGTTTGAAGGGTGGGTCACGCATTATCTTCAGATTGGGGAAGATGGGCTAATCTTATGTATCGGGCACCGTCTGGTGCAACTAATATGTTCGCGTACAATTGAAGCTTCTTCTTTGGAGTGGGTGTGGAATGGTGAAGAGAGAAGAGAATTGCGCCGTCAACTGACACTTCTCGCGACCGCGCTAACCCGTTAAAAAAGAAATGTTCTTCTATGACATCTAATCAAAATGCTGCCGAGTACAGAAAGCAAACGTTAGCGTGCACTGCCCTTACCGCATCCTGTTCGAAGAACCAATGTTTTATGAGCTCTTAAACCACGTGATTAAAAAAGAAAACGACCAACGTCATTGCGTGCAGCCGGCCTAGTCGGTTTAAGGTGGTTATAGAGTGAACAGCTCTAAGTGCGGGATGTAAGGTGTTATGACGACATGAGTACTATAATAGAGTGCTTAATCGATTATAGTAATCGAATTGTGCTCAAGGCTGCGCCCAAGCTCAGAAGGCTATACGTTTTCACGTGGAGGGTCACGGGCATCCGCATGATCTCGTTGAACGTGTCTTGCATGCGGTGATCAACAATGAGCAGGGCTTCGCACGAATACCTGGTGCAGCTTTAACAAGATGACGGCCCCTGTCCGTTTTCTTCTGTAATTCTTCCTAGGTCTTTCGCGTTGCTCCCTCATAATTTAGTCGGACTAAGATGTAGTTTTCATGAATTCATATCTTACGTGTTTTTTTTTTTTTCTTTTTCACTGAAAACCAAAAACAAAAGGGGGAGAGAGGGTCGACTTGATACCGCCGTAATACCCAACAACATGTCAAATGACAGCTCGCAAGAAACATGTTGTTGAAGCCACCGCCAAAAAATGCAAGCTCTTCCTTTTTTGGGAGTCTAGAAGAAACGTGCATTTCATGTTAGCAACCCTGCAGTTCTCTTTCTTGTGGGAAGAGTTGGAACTTGGAATGAATGCTTCCATACGCGATCCCGGTTAGAATCGGGCTATCAAACGCGACAAGATATCGAAGGCACCGGTCTCAGGATTCTCGACTTTTCTTGCGTCGACGTGTTTTAGGTGCTAAACTATATTAACGCCCCAACGGTAGAAAAAGGCGAGGACTAAGAGAGAGAGCGAGAGAGAAAATGAAAGGCGTCCAAACCCTTTCATGGAGACACTATAAATTTGTGGCCTCTATCCCCATGCGCGCTGAGAAAAAAAAATGCAGTCCTATCGTTCAATGCACCGGGTTTGAATGCGACAGCATAAGAAAATGAAGCACAAGGCTGATCTAAAGCTATAAAAAATACAAAGAGGTAAAGCTTGGAGTCATGATTGAAGAAAAAAGAAGAAAATGAAAAGAAAGTGAATGAGAATGTGTTAAAAAATTTAGAAAGATGAAGCCCACCGAGAAGGCGACGGTATTGCGGGGCCCCCGAAAGCTACATCATGAACGTGGACCCTCTCTCCCAGCAAGGCAGAGACGCCGCACAAGAAGAAGAAGCAGAAGAAGAAAAAAATCCCCGAGGTCCTCCCTTCGTGATCAAGTGAAAGTGTGCAGGATTGGAGAAAATGCGAGTGAGGCTGGAAGAAAAGGGAAGCGTGGTGATGGAAGAAGATCTGAAAGAAAGAAAAAGAACTAAATGAAGCCGCGAGGAGTTAAGACCGGGGGCTTTGGTTTTGCTCTGGAGTGCGTGTCTGTGCGTGCGTGCCCACGCATGCGCGTGGAGCTCCCGTCCGACCCGTCATCATGAGCTCTTGCGCCACGCAGACTTTCCTTGGGACTCACGACGGGCAGGTCCCCACTCCCACCCTCAGTCGATGTATGCACAGAGATATATATTTTTTTACCCGCCAAAAAAATATTGAGAGGGGTAGGGAGACTGGGACGCCGAGAGACGACCCAAGCAGTCACGAAATAAATTCGCGGGCTCTATAAAGCCCGGAAGAATAAGAAAAGAAAGAAAAGGAAGTTTGGAGAGCTGGAGCCACGAGAGGTACAAGAAAAAAAGAAGTGTCGGTGAATCTCTAAAGGCGGGCACGAAAAAGGGTGGAAGTTAAGAAGGAGTGAAAACGTACGCGTGGAAAGCGAAGCAATTCGTTGCTGCTGCGTAACAGAAAAATAAAAGTTAAAGAAAAAGTAAACTGCTACAAAGATGGAATAGAAAGAGATACATCGCACAGAATATATAAAAGAAATAACGCTGATTTTCTTCTGATGCCTTTCCATCCTTTTTTTACGGCTCAGTTTTCTTTTTTATCTCCTTATCGTGTTGCCAATATTTTACTGAACCATTCTTTATAATCTCTCTCTCTCTCTCGCCGTTTCTGCCAGCGGGCGTCTTTCTCATGCATATAAATAGCGCCCTCCTATCCGACGCGGTGTGTAGGAAACCGTGCGTTACATCGCCAAGACGCAAGGAGTGACGCTGCAGGTTCCCCGGCTTGGGAAAAACGGGGTTGACGCGCACAAACTCCACGTATCTCCTCCACGCAAGCACGCACGTGCGCTGGTGATACGGGAGGCAGAGGAGGACAGCGGGGTGCGTGCTCTGCTGTGCTGTGCGTGCGTTTTCTGGAGGCCCACCGAAATCTTGGCCCGCATCGGAGAAAGATGGCCGAGAAGAAAAGGCCCGAGTGGGGGAGACGCGGCCCGAGCTCTCTTGGAAAAGCGCTCCTACGCCTACGGGAAAAGTGATCGGTCGCTTGCATCTTTCCTTTCTTATTTTTTTTTTTTTTGTGCCTTTGTCAACTGTTACTTTTTGCTATGCCCGTGTGGTGCCTGTTGCGTGGCATACTTGAACGTGCCTAGCCTATATGCCATTTTATTTCATCCCTTTGTGGGTTCTTAGCATAGTGACGTCTAAACATAAAACGAAAAAAAAAAGAAGAGCCGAGTGTGATGAAAAAAATAAACGCTTCTTAGGGCAAGAAAAAAAAAGGAGAGAGGGAGAGAAAAAAGGAGACATTACGGTGAAGAAAAAAAAGAAAGGGCGAAGTAATACGCATTGGAAAGTGGAAGAAAGAGGCAGTTTCTATGGGAATCTCTCGCGCTTCTTTCTTCCTTGTCGCTCCTAGGGGAAATGATTTGAGCGCGGACTTATATAACCGCTTTGAAGAGGCGTCGCCGGTAAAGGAAAAAAAAAATGATACGGAAAAGAAGCTGAAGAACCCAGGGCTGTCTCAAGAAGTGCACGATGTTACGACGTCTGAAAGGATTGATAACCTTGAACTTGGCGCGGTAAAAAAAAGGAGAAGCTTTTCGGAAGGATTCCCTTTTTTTCTCCCCGCTTCGCTGGGCTGCTGTGCGCAGGTCTGCTAAGAATAAACGCCAAGACGGAGAAACAGGAGAAAAGGGCTAAAACGGAGCGGCGCTTTGTGAATGTCTAATGTGGCACTCTACCTCAGAGCTTTATTTTCTTCACGGCGGCCGCACCTTATGTAGTTCGAAGGGCGCCTGAATGGATCGGAAGAAGGGCGCTTCTATGCCAAACAGAGACTGTCTCTGGCGTCAGTGACGGTGAACTTTTGAAAGTTTTATAGTGTTGCTGTAACGAGCTTGGACGGCATATGTGGAAGGCCATGTCGTAGTTTACGCCAAAACGCTGCGACGAAGTGCGCATGTCACCACTGACGTACGAGCGCATGGCACCAAATAAAGGTTCTTAAGGAAGCAATATGTTTATAATTAACTATGCAGGAGCACTGGTAACTTTCATACATGTTCGATAAGCTGCATTGGTCTCGTAGTCTTCTTTGAAACTGAGTTGAGGGGAACCTGCGGTCACATCTTACTGGGGATATTATCGAAGGCATTACACACGTGAACTGCGCAGCGGCAAAAGCTGCATTCTGTTCCCATAGCGTGAAAGCCTTCAATTCGGGGTCACTTCACCGCGCAGCTGTAACCGGAAGCATTTTGGCGCGATTCTGTGGCTCACCTCCCTGTCGAGGGCGCTGACACCAAACACCGTAGAGTAATCCCTGTTTAAAGAAACTGCCTTGACATCGTCGTCGCCTATATTTGCGTTCGATGCGCTAGGCCCAGCTATTCCGTTATTAATTTGCCTCCATCACCACGAGTATACGCGCCAGAAAAGCGAGCTCACCCTGCATGGCAGACATGAACGACGCGCGATTTCCGCGATCTAATCTCGAGGCAGCAACGATCGCGCGTGCGATCCGCTGCTCCTTCGATCTTGCCGCGCTGTTACGTAAAACAACGAGAATTTCGGCGGCCATGCGCTCACCCGCGAAACCTGCCTGCATCCCGGAATAGGGGGCGCTCGCTCTGACGGAGAATCCGAGATCCGCGGTGGAGATTCGCTCGTCGCGAAAGGGTTCCCTCGCGTCCAGTCTTTCCTTATTCTTTTGCTTGACCGCAGTTATGTACAGATGTACTTTGCCAGTGTCTTTTGTAGGCATTTACACACAGCGAGTCGATTTCCTTGTGCGAATCCGGAGCTCCAAATAGAGAGAGAGAGAGAGATTTGTATGCGCCGCAATGTTTGGTATATCGCCTACGGCAAAGGTTTGCCCCCGAGTATGACATATTACGGAGCGCTGTGGGGGAATGTATAACGCGCATGTTCTCGTGGGTGGGCATGCTTTCTATCGGCGTGTTCAGTCATCGCTGTCACTTCTCTTCCCTATCGTGGCGGTCGATCTCTTCGTGCGTTCCACGAAAACGAATGATCTGCACTGCGAGGCACCGCGACCGCGAACATCAGTCGCATCGCTGCAGCACTGTTCCGCGTAGCGTAAGCGCAGGTTCGCAGCGTAGTTTTACAAATAGCAAGCAGAACGACCTCTAGGATTCACAGCGGCGCGCCTATTTCAACCGTTACGGCTGTCGATCTCCCAATGATACACAAAGAGCTGACGGAATCTTGCTTTCCTTAGACCACGTGTGAACCTTCTTGTATGATTGCGTGTCCTCCTGCATGCAACCGTGGGCAGATTGTGCGCATGAAACTGAATGATTTCATGGTGAATTTAGCATTTCGCATTCGCTTGTTATCTATTCACATACTCGTCTTGAATATAGTACAAAAGCTTTAGCGTACATATTTTGAACTCTTTAGTCGCGTATTTTAACGCGATGTCTTCATATATAGACGACACCTATTAGACTTACGCGGAACTGTCTTTCGCAGACTTTCGTGGAGCCTATAGTCGCACGAGGACAGGTGCAGCAGGGATTATAATTATAGGTCACTGTCGTGATCGTCATGTAAAAGATCGTATATAGCGCTGACGTCGGACTATCGCCAGACACCGTGTGACTTTGGCCATCCGCTAACGACGCCATATGAAAAAAAAAAATAATAATAAAAAAACTGCAAGACCGTAGTGCCGAAAACGAACTGGCGAGACCTCTGTGACAACGAGTGCGTTCTACCGACTATTCTAAAGTTCATCGTTTCTTTAGATCAGTCAGTAGAACACTCGTAGCGCGCTCCGTGCTACGAGGGTTTGAAGACGAGAATTGTCACTACAGCGATGAACTAGCCAGAGTCAGCCTCGCAAAATATATTGCAGGACATTCTATAGAATGTTTAGAAGCTGTCTCTATGAAGTTTCTATATTGTATATATACTGTATACAAACCCTGTGGATTCGTAGCACGCATGGGCTAATTTCGTGGACTAATGTATACAGGGTTTCAGCAAATAACCGAGTCGGAGAAGCCTCTGACCTGGTTACCGAGTCCTGCAACTAGACGTCATGTAGACTTAATGTATAGCCAAGAGGTCTCCATACACGCTTTACTGACTTCATATATAGCTAAAACAACGAAAAGGACAACTCCGTAAGAATGCACAGAAGCCGACAACGAGTCTTTGAAAACGCATAGGATACATACATTATTTTTTATAAGGCCTTGCCGAGCACGGCTATATATATGACACTGCAAAATGCGGATAATGATTTGGACGAAAAAGCTGATATCACAATGTTGAACTCAAACCAGCGGCCCAAGTTGTGAACTTGTATAGTTGCAATTACTCATGATTTGAATGGTGAAAAAGAAATCGCTTTGAAAAAAAAGAAAAATGCCTGAAAAATAAAAGAAAGGCAGGGTAGTTACCCAGAAGATAGATATCCAGTTTTCTACCCGGCACCCTATTACAAAAAGCCGCATGCCTCTTTGGTCTGGCTTGGCATAGGTGTTGTCATCGAAGCAAACGAGTATGCGAGTATAGGTGCCTGTCTATATACGGAGCTGATTACAGAAAGAGATAACTTCAGCTTCGCAGGTGAAAGTGTACAATGGCAGAACCATACGGTTCTGTTTTAGTTGATATAGTAGATTTTTTTTTTCTTCAAGAGACATACACCATGCTGCTTTGGTTGTTGCGTTGATGACTGAAGGACGTACTTACAGTCCTAAAGTAGGCGGTGAACGACTGGTTATATATATATATATATATATATATATATATATATATATATATCGAAAAAGAAGTTTCTCACTGCCGAATACATTGCTTTAAATGTGCCCGGAACTACTAATTTTCTGACGAGCTGTTGCCATAGTGACGAATATCTAAAGTATATCTATCGAGAAACTGGGTGAACATCTCGAAGCTAACAAACATGAAAATAAACGCAACCACAAATAAGCTGTTGTATTTATCAGCTATAGGCGGTGGCTTGCGCGGCCGCGTAGGAATTTTGAACGGGGCCTAATCCTCCGAAGGCTCTTTAAGCAAAGCAGGCTTGTTCGATGTCGCCATACCAGTCCTGTGCGCACCGTTTATCAGAACATGCGCTTTCATGTAACAAGGTCTGCAGCGTCCGCATAGTTCGACCAGATCGTAGATGAGGGCAGCAACTGCCGAACCTTGCTCGGTCGCATTTCTGATCAGCGGGCACAGAGTTCGTTCATAAGATATCCGGCAAAAAACAAAAAAAAAGAAAGAAATGAAAGAGGGGGGAGGGGGGAAGGGGGGAATTAGCCTCGCCGCTATCTCGCGTTTTCTGTTTTCTTTTTCTTTTTTTTGTCCGTGCCACGTTCTGCCGAATTCTCCGAGCACCGAAGCATGATCTACCGTTCGGAGAAAAGGCACGCGCGCTGGCTCGCGCCGCAGAGACGACGACGGCGTGCTTGAAATCCAGTGCCGACAAAGATGGCTGCGCCTTCCCATTTGTTTCACTCGGTCGACGGCGGAATCGAACGCAGTGTCCCTGCATTGCCGTGCTCGCGCATGATGGCTATCTTAGCGCAGCTTCTGCGATACCGCATCGATGGGGCCTCTCCTTCATCTTTCGTTTCGTGCGCATTCTTCGTCCGCGCACGCGAGCGGGGCGCTTGCGCTGATGCCATCTCTTCCAACGCCCTGTCGTGCTCTCGGGAGATGCGCATAATTTCCGCCTCTGATCTCTTCCTGGTGCTAACACAGAGCGTCGATGGCATACAAAGTTTCTTGGCGATGGGTATCAGACTCTTTATCTTCTTTTTCTTGTTCCAGCTGTGTAAAGTCTCGTTAAATGATTAATTTCCCTATAGTAGCCGCTGGGGTCGAGCGAGCTACAGTGCTTTCTTGTGTGCGCTTGAAAGCGCACACTTGCAACCCTGTCGATGGAGTTCTGCTGGAGGCGCTTGTCGCTGCTGTGAAAACTTGAATTGTTAGGTTTGCGTTGCGACCTCATTATTTCTGCGTGCGCATCTTTTGCTTGTATATTGTGGGGTAGTGGACGGTTGGCCACCGTTCTCGCATTTTTCTTTCAACTTTAGTAGACATTAGCGAAGGTACAGAGAGAAACGTTCTTCAATGGATGCTGGAAATGTTTGCCGGGTCATACGCTTAATTCGCATGCTACTCCAAATGAAAGGTATTAATAGGTAACTATATAGAGTGTCAGGTCAGAGCCAGCGTATCTTAATAAGGCTAAGAGCGCTTTCACCACGTGCCAGCGCTGCTCCAAAACCCAAGTATGTGGTGCAATTCAAAGGAGCTGCTATGTAAATTTGGAGCATATTTTAGAGCAGCTTTTGAGGCCACAAAGCACGTGCAGATGATGAAAAAATTATGCAAGTCATCGCACACATCGCGCACTGCAGAGTTTGCAGAAGGAAGCTTCGCGGAAAGGAAGAAAGCTTCATACAATGCTGGAGTATCTTACTGTGCTGGTAAGGCTAATTCTTACGCTTGGGAATTTAGTTAAAAACACTTCTAAAGGCATTCAGCTTATCAATTGTGTGTGGGAGGTGTCAATTGTGAATGATCTTGCATTCTAACATTTAAATGGCCAAAAGATGAGTATCAGCTCGCAAGGCTATATCTACAAGTGCTCTGAGGGGAACTGGACCGCAAGTTTTTTAAGGAGCGAATTGATTGTAAGCCTGGACAATCCATCGACAACTTTTATTAATTGTTCGGATTAAATAATCGTTGATCGCCACATAGCAATCGATCTCTCGCTCATGGAGCTTGATTAGTTGACAACAGGAGCATAAATTAGTGTCATGAAATGTTTACCAAACACGGTGCTTAACTTCGAAAGTCGAGCGCGGCGAGAGAAATGGCCGTACAAGGACGCTAAGCTACTCGAAACATTATCTCAATACGCGGAAACGTTGGGGCAATCAATAACGCGCCGCGTGACAACAGTGTCTCTAACCTTGCGCGAATTATCCTCGGCTCAATACATGCGACCTTCTTAGTCTCAGATAAGAAACACGTGTTTTGCTGTGTAGCAAATCGTGCGCAGACGCAGGAGGCACGCTTCCTTGAATGTCAGCTCGGAGGAGAACTATCGGAGCGAGTATTATTAATGGTGCACTGTTTTTGGACACACGAACAGGTATGTGAAGTGTTTTCTTAGCCACGCAGCTGCAATATTTTTTTTTTCTTGCAGCACAACTACGCTTATTTTTCGTGCTTCCTATCACGGGTCATGCACAAGGACTGACTCGCTTGACCACTCGCGTATTCGCGCGCGCGTGGTCTTTTTCTTTAACGTTCCCTGGGCAGCCGTCATTTCGCATATTGCAGTTTCGGCGTTACATTTCTCTCGGCATGTGGCTCCCCGCTGTGAAGGAGGCCGATATAAATCTTCCCGAAGGAAAATATGATCTCCGCGTGGTCGCGGTTAACTCGTCGATAGGCAAGTCGCTAGAAAGAAACAAAGAAGAAAGCTATAGCAGCTTTCAGTTCTTTGGGCAGGAGGTTTTTGCGATGCAAAGGCGCTTCTTTGACTTCGAATTCGTTTACGTGATTAAACGACTGGTTATCCTCGTGCATACGCCTGCGCCTCGCTTGCATGTCGAACATCTGGTAAAAGTAATGGCGCCGGCATCTATATACTTCTTCGCGCGGGCAGCTTGCTTCTTTCTTTCGCCGGTTTCGGCTGGATTTCTTATCCCGACATTTCCTTACTAGTTTGCTTTGGCGTTGCAACTACGAGTGTATGCGTTCGTGGCGTTGCTACGAGAGAGTGTCTCATTTTGACTCGCAAATGTATGAGCGCGACTGCGAAGCACCGATGTCGGCGCTTTGATGCTTGATACGGGCACCGTTTTCGGAGGGACGCGAAGCGAGGATCTCGCTTTTTCTTCGTTATTTCTTCGATTTCGCTCAGCCGCCCTGGCTGCACGACCTTCTAGATCCACGCTTGCGTTTCTCTTGAGATACAGGAGAAAACCTTGTTTTGCGCTTATCTGCCGCGTTGAGCTTGACGTGGGCGAACCGGCATGGTTTTTTGCAAGTTTTGGATTCATTTCTGAAAGCGCAGTGGAACCAGCTTCGATGGCTCAAAGTCTGTGGAGTTTTCTTTCTGCGCGCGAGGTCATGGGTTCGAATCCAAGTCGTGGTGAGTGTATTCTCGCGGAAGTGCCACGCAAGAACACCCCTTGGAATGGGACTTTTCGGTGGGCGCCCCAAGAATCATAGAGTTTTTTACTGCAGAACTCCATAATCTAGCCTTAATCACAGCTCAGGCCTGTCGTTAGGTATTTAAAATAGTCGATTCTTTTGGGAGAAGGTGTTCGGAGACAATGCATTGTGCCAAATAACGTGAATGCTGGACATCTGAATATGCTCGCTGCTTTCACCATCAGTGTGTACCCGTGCTCCTATTATTGCCGTTGTGTCTGTATACTTTCGGCAGCTGAACATGAGGATGTTTATGGTAAACGACAAGAATGCATTTGCTACGAGTGGTTAATGATGGGGTCTCCTTCCTGTGACAATACAGACGCCGCATCGGATTAATGAGAACGGGTCGCTAAATTGTAGGTACAATGTTGAGCATTTGATAGCCAATACAGAACTCCCAGAAGCATAGCAAACGCCATTGAATTTCACTGCAACATCTTGTTGGGCTAGTCGGATCACCTACATGTTAAAAGAACTGCACGCATATTTGCTCGTTTGCACTGTGTATATGTACCTAGAAAAAAAGTTTAGTTTTAGGTGCCACAAGCACGATTTTCTTATAAGAACGCCGTAGTGGAGGGGCGGGGGGCAGGGGGGAGGGGCTTTGGAGGGTTCCGAAATAATTTTGTCTACCTGAGGTTCTTTAATATACACCTAAATATATAAGTACGCGAGCGCTTTTACATATTACCCCTCGAAAATGCGGCTGTCACGGCCAGAATCAACCCCCGACCTCGAGCTTCAGAAGCGTAACGGCTACTGCGGCGGATGTGTCTGTGGGGTGTATTAATTAGTATGAAGCGCTGAACGCTTCTTCAAGTGCATCATTGTTGCACTTTACATCGTCACTGATAGCAAAACCTACTATTTCCGATAGTTCTAAAGCTCCGCCTATGACGTTGAGAAAAACGTCGAGCATAATCAAGCTCCGAGGTTCTGCAGCACGCTGCTCTTCTCTATTGATGTCAAACACGTCGGAAATGGACGGTTACGTCAGCAGTAAAAGGAACACTGGCACGTACTATACGTTCAAGCCCGGGCTGTGGACTTAATCAAAACAATTCTGTTTCTGCGGTCGCGGCAGCTGGAAAGGCTCGTCTCAACGTTGACTCAAATTGGCGCTGTCAGGAAACTGTAATTGGATGTCTCGTACATCATCAGTGTCCTGACCCCGACTGCCATAGATGTTGTATTGTTTTTCGGCCCTGAAGCACAAAGCCGGTGCATCGTCAAAGACGGTCAAAGAACGCTGTATTGAGAAGACTAGTTCAAACTCGAAAATTCAAAACAGGCAAGAAAGAAGATATTGAATTGGCGCGCTAGTGCGTCAATAAGAGCAAGATCCTTAGAGAACAAAGAGTGTAGGAGCGTACGCGAGCACCGAGTGGACGGCAACAGTAAAATTAAATGGCAAGAAGAAGGCAAATGAGGACTGCGTGGCCATAAATTACAGCCTAGCGTGCACGCGTTTCGAGTCTGCCGCTCCCTCCTCCCCCCTCCCACCCCCCTCTTCGTGCAGTAACCAACACTTCGACGGGGCATCACAGCCTGACTTGTGAGACAGAAGCACCTGCCGAACGCTGGCAGATAAATCCCCACAGATCTCGCTGCGGGATGTGTGAACGAATGAGAGAACGCCAAGAGGCCCGAATCTGCGAGGGGCTCAATCTGCCGGCAATTACACATATTCGGCTTAGCACAACAACTTTTCGGGATCCGCCGGAGAACAGATGCTTGTTTCTGACGGAGGCTGGTAGTACAGAGGGAAGTCGACTACGCGTTCGCCGTCTGCTGATAACCTAGTAATCCCCAATTACTAACTTATCATAAAGCGGCACGGAGAGGTTTGACGGAGGGATGGCAGGGGCAATTGACGGTTGCAGGCGCGCTACAAGAATTCAAATCGTTATCTCCTAAAGCACAGCATCTGGTGCCGTCATAACGCCGATGCAAAAAGCAAGGAGCAAGCCCAATTAAACAATGAACGATGAAATGTTTGTCCAAGCTTGTCCTCCTCTACCTTTTATCACAATGAATCAAATAGCCCAGCAAGAGGCGTTACTACACCGAAGCGCTAGCCATCATATGCTCGTCACTTATCTTTATGGAAGAGACTTTCTTTGTGCGCAGTGAGCTTTAGCTATCTCCCCGCCCTACTGAGGTAAAAAGGACTGCGTTGGTGGACAGAATGCGTGCTGGAAGTTTGCGCGGAATTATCCTTCAATTAAATTGCAACACAATGAAATCTTTAGAGAGAGAGAGAGGAATGCAGAGATATGCAGGGAGGTTAACCAGAGGTAGTTCTGGATGGCTACCCTGCACGGGGGAAGGGTTAAGGGGCATAAAAAGAGAAAGATAGTGGAAGGGGCAGATAGAGAGAAAGAGAAATAAGCACGAACAAAGCGCGTACACTATAGAGCGGTAGGGGGCGGCATTCCTGAAGTCTATCGTGAAGCCCCGTAGACCTCAGAAACCTTAATAACGCGAGTAAGGCCTTCAACACGGATGTTTTTTGGGAGCACTGACCTAAAGCTTTCAGTTCTGATAGTGGACGATTGTCCAACTGGTCCAGTACTCTGCACATCACTTGTCTCTGGGAACTGTATCGCGGGCAGACACAACTTTAGAGTAAGTTCTCGCTTCTTCCTGGCGCGTTACCAAGACTGTAGCCCGTACAGCTGCGCTCTCTTCAGTAGCGTATGATCGAGGATACATTTGCTTCCTTTGACGCATACACAACACGAAATGCGATATAGGAAGCACTCTAGCTGCAGTTTGGTGTTCCTCTACTTCGCAACAGAAGCTACGAGCTACCTTAGGTTAAAGGCAGAAACTCAACTTTCAATAATTCCTACGGTACGAAACAAGGCTCCATCTGAGGTATTCACCATCTCACGCTGGTATTTTGGTCTAAAACATACCGATAGCCTTGCTGTCCATGACCTAATGGGCATATTCCCTTATAACGCGAAAGTTACTCAAGTGTTTGAAAAACGGTCCATCTGACACATGTTCAAGTGTGAGTATGAACCATAACAGGATACAACTCACAAATGCGGCATTTGTGTGTTGCGTTCCTCGGTGCTAACATGCATGTGACACCCCCAAGCAAGCGAGTGCGGTTGGAATCTCCGAGCTTATGCGGTGCTTGTTTAAGTTGTAGGATCAGTTATTTGGCAAGGATATTTGTATCGACTTCTTTATGTTGTTGTGGCACGGACGTCTTTCTCTTCTCAACTAAAACGTCAAATGCTTTGATGCGGCAACATATTATATACTGTCCCCTCGTAAACAGTAGAAATCTATGGAGATATGCGGTCGTCCGTGGTGTGATCTGCTCGTTCCCGAAAAATCTCGCTCCAATTTGGCTTCGTTTGCACAGCTTCTCAGCATCTGCACGGTGTCGCCGGCGTCATCAGCGACGTCGAGTTAATCGTGAGAAACCGGAACCTGCTCTTGCGTGTTACGAGAGAAAGTTGGCCGCCCGTAGTTTAGGCCACGTAAGGCAAAGACGCCGGGAAAGAAAAACGCAGGAAGCTATAACGCAAGATACAATACGAGAGGAGAGAGTGCGCAGTTGTGCGCGTGTCTTTGCAAGAAAAAAGAAAGAGCATAGCGAAAAAAAAAAACTGCGACCTAGCGGCTGCTATCTTTTCTACCTCTGAGAACGAAAAAAAAAAGAAGATAAAAATAAGAGGAAGGGTGCGCGACGTACGTCTGGCGGATCCACCGCCATCCACGGTGAGACGCCAGGTGCTCCTTCGGCAGTAGCGTCTCTCTCGCTAGCGCTACGGCTCGGGACGCACACCCTCACCTCCTCTGCCCTGTCATTCTACAAAGCTGTCTTCGTCTGTACTAGCAGCAGCAGCACCAACAGCAGCAGCACCACCTCCAAAACGAAACACTCGCCGAAAAGGAGAGTGTTCACCGGCGAACCCCTTTTGGTAACCTCCGCGCCAGAATGCCGACCCTTCGTCCAAAGGCCTGGATGCATTTCGTGAAAGTTTCCGCAACGGAGTAGTGCGTTGGCAAGAAATAACAGGAACAAGAAAGCAGGAAGAGAGAGAACGTGAAACGGGCAGACAGTGGAGGAGCTCGCTCGCTCGATCCCTTTTTCTCCGCATAACCCCCAAAGTTCGACACCGCCTGCGTTGCCGTCGCTGCAGCCGCGACGTTGCCACGAAAGTATATTGTGCGCCCCAGTCGTGTCTCGCACCTACGTATGGACGGGGTGGCATGGATTTCGAGACGGAGGAGCGAACGGTCTCCTTCCTCGACGTCTCCGGACCCTCCGCGCGCCGTCTGGCGTGCGTACGCCTTGGGCTCTACCGGCGTCTGTCCCAGTGCCGGGTCTTAGAAAGAAAGAAAAAAAAGAGGGGGGGGGGTTACGTTGCGAGTGAAGACTGAAAGTGGTGGAAGGGGTGGGGCCCAAGGGGTTTCGGAGGCGCTACGGAGGTGAAGGTGAACGCCGGAACATCGCTTTTGCGTTTTTCCTTGCGCAACACCGAAGCAGCGGCCCTTGGTTATGCTAGCATACAAAGACAAAGTTTCGCCTTCCGCTTAAGGGAGGCCCAAAGACCGACCGAACTAACCCTCCTTCCGAACCTTTGTTGAGAGAGCTCCCCCCTCCCCGAAAAAAAGAAGACCCCCGCCGATGCCTGTCGCGCGAGCTTTCTCCCGGGCATCTCCGTCACCCCTTTTCTTCTTCGGAGCTCTTACATAACGCCATGTGGCCGTGAACTCTAGCTTTAGAAATCTGGGTTCGGGCCTCCTGGCGATAGATCCAAGGTTTTATATAATCTGCGCTCGGCTCACTCTTTCCGAGGCGTATTTCTTTTTTCTCCTGCACCGCTCTTGTGCTGGATACAGACGCCGCCGCCGCGCCTCTCTTGAGTTTCGCTTCATTTCGCGTACTTTTCCCAAGTCGCCGCTGTCTTGGGTTCCTTCTGTATTTTTTTTCCACACTCATCTCTGGCTCGTTTTTTTTTTCTTCTACGCTCCCGCTCAATCCACGCAGGTTGAGCATATGGTTCACGAAAAACTGACTTCGTTCATGCATGAAAAAACGGTGAAGCAATCGGCGTATGCTATAGATGCACCACGGATCAGTCTCCCTTCTTTACCAATTCCTTTTTTTTTTGCTTCTGCCTCTACTCTGTCATTTTTTCCACGTCTCTCCCTTTTCCTCCCAAGTAACGATCGGAGAACCGCTAGCGTTGCGAACCTTACTCGGAAGAAAAAAAAGTTAAGGAAGGTGACACCGAGCTGGACCCGAAGTCTGCAACACGATCTCTTCAGTGGAGTTACGTAATTCACTGAAACCCTGTTGCGTAACGCTGGGAATGGAGGAAGCACGGTCAGGTATATACGCCGTCGTCTCGTTCCGTATACATTTCGGAGAATCGGGGAAAGCTTTCCAGCTGTCCCTAGTGTGGCACTCTTCGGCGGCGTGTATAGCTCTGGTTCAGGCGGGACCGAAACCTTTAATCCGTGACATCAAGTGGCAGCATCCTGGGCTGTCACGGCACACACTTTTCTGCTGTGCATGTGAAGAGAGACGCTCTGAACCCTCAACAGCCAATCCGACATGTCAGTCTGTTTTCGGGAAACGAGCAAAACGCTTATTTTTTTTATTAGTTCTCATTTAAATATGTTACACCCCAAGAGAAAATTTACGGCATGAAATTCACAGTAAGGCCAAGGTCACTAGCGTGTAAAAACGAGCGCACTAATTTCAGTAACAAATAGAAAAATATACTGTGTCATAACATGCTATCGGGGTTTAACAGTGGAAATAAATTGGGGCCACAAAATGAGATTACTGCGAGAGATTTATGTATTAAATGCATTACATTAAGAAAAAAAATAGCTGTTTGAAGCAGCATAGAGAAACACCTAAGAAAAACGCACAATTACTTCATTCTCGCCGTCTGTGAAGAATGCATCGCTGGACTTCAGTTTGAGGTGCCCGGGACTTTGGCGCTTCAAGACGGTATCTCGCAGGGCACTTTTGCGAGATACCAAATCCAAGAAGGTTTTACTCACGGTTTGTGGCTGCCAGAAAAAAAAATCTACTTTTCTGTAAAAAATCACACGAAGTGGAACAGATCGCTCACACGTGAAAAAAATTAGATTCCACGCGTTTCGTTTCATTTCTTTTAGTTTGATCCCAACAAAAGCACTGTATGCCAGAAAAAATGTTTGGCCAGGAGTGGAAGCTAGCGGAGGCCCACGTGATCACGCAGAAGTTGGTAGCACAGCGGAAACGGGCAAAACAATCGCGTAAGGTCTCGCGGAGTATGCCGGTAAGAAAGCATGGAACATCAATTGCAGGAATACAGATTTTTGGGCTTGGTTTTTTTTCTCTTCCTTCTTTCATTTTTTTTATCATTTTTTCCCTCTCGCTCTTTGTCGTCTTCACAGCCCCGATATTCCCCACCCAATGCAGGGTAGCAAACCGGGAACTCGCCTCCGGTTGATCTATCTATCTATCTATCTATCTATCTATCTATCTATCTATCTATCTATCTATCTATCTATCTATCTATCTATCTATCTATCTATCTATCTATGAGCTAGTTGGTTCATTGCGGTAATGGAGGCCATAGCGCTGAATTGTGACGGACAAGAAATGTGACAGGACGTGCGCTAACTATCAACAGATTTTATTTCAGAAGGGCATTCTGCAGTCAATGACAAAATTTTACGGAACATAATATCTGAGAAAAAAAAGACAGAATCTCTGCGCAGCCTCAGAACGCAGCCTGTGTATTCGCATTTACAACCTCTGCCAGTGTTTGTGAACATCGTGATGTTCGGTTTTACTGACTGCTGTTACGGGCTGCTCGGAAATTGAACGTTTCCTGAGATCCCGTGATCCGTCAACTTTTGTTGTTGACTGTATACTTATATCGGCGAAATGAATACAAAGTAGAAACCATCGCACGTGCAAACCAGCATTTTCCAGATAGGCAATTTCTTTTCCGCAAAAGGATGGATAGTTGGTAACGCATATTAATAAAAACTTAGAACACTGAAAACAAGAAAGGCCTAGAGGAAGAAACACACACCACCCGCGCTCACTCACAAGTGATGTTTTATGCACGTATGGAAAAATACATATATAGAGAATGGACGCTTCGCGCATGTCAAGACGAGGTATAAAAACAGCATGCATCTAAAGCACGTGCGAATATAGATTAATAAAATTGAATTGTTTGTCATGTAGTAATAAGGATGGTTGGCTTTTCCTCTTCCGCTCAGAGTCGTCGACGGTGCGCTGACGCAGTTGGCACCCTCTTTTGCAATCAAGCTTGCTTCGGCAATCTCCCGACTATCCTTATCCGTATTTCTATACATGACGGAGCAATCCGTCAATCTGGAGCAATCTGGAGCAATCCGAAGCAATCCGGAGAGAGGTCCGCGCCCACAGTCGTCATAGTGCACTGAAACATGCTCATCTCGAGAACAGTTAAATTTTTGCCTATGCTCCCTTGATGTCTCATTGAGGCATCTATACTTGTCTGCCCTACGGACAGTGCCGCACGAGAATGGGAAGCGATGAACGACACCTCGTGCGCATGGCGCAAAAGGCCACTGGTGCTTCCTTCGCGCATCCTCGCCGAGTCTTTCCAAATGCATCGGTAGCCTCACATACGCTTGATAGAACTTGTGGAGCTGAAAATACGACATCTTAAAAATACATCATCTTAAAAACAAGTGGCCCGTAAGGTGGAAGTGGATGTCGTATTTACTCGCAGACGCGCTATTTACTTTCCCGTGGCATCTGACTGTATAATTGAATTATGAACAAGAATTCTCTAATGAAATTGTAACTCATTACTTAATAGCACTTATTGTAATTGGCAAATTGTAGCCACTGAGTTCGCAAAGCTTATCCACTGGGAATGCATTTTCAAGATGACACCAGTTTCGAGACATTCGTTCTTAAGGTCTACGACTTAACACATAGGTGTTCCAGTTATTTTTTGTACTTCAGTGTATAAAACCGCATCTTATTCAAAAAAAGTAAGTGCAGCAACACTGCATTTTTAACGTAGATTTGATGGCCCGCATTTCAAAAGTGGTGCATCTTCAGGCATCGCTCCGAGCAGATATGCGCTGGAAACTCAGCGGCTATAATTCGTTAATTGCAATATGTGCAGTAATGTATAATTATGTGAAAGCTGAATTAGCATTTTTTGTTAGTGATTTGATTATACATTTCGATCTTTCACACATGTGCGAAAGTATACCAGCTCAAGCACTAGAACTATGCCATCTGCTATAGGCGAGTTTTAAAAATTCTATAAGACCCTGTATTAGCAGTCAACGTTGTCATGCGTTTATCTATACAACTATTAGCGCAGAATAAGAGCTTTCGGCAAAAATGCGCATGCTTGGCATTGCTGATGGTGTTCCTTTTCTTTGTGTCTAATCATTTTCTTCGGGCCTTCCGGTATTGTAGAAGTGCAATGCTACGCCTCGGCGAGCTTTAACGTCGTAGTTCACAAGAGAAGACGAAAGATGCCTGGCATATTTAAATGTACGCGGGGAACCGTCACATGGGTGCATAACGAAACATTGCCCCGGGATTATATATATATATATATATATATATATATATAACCTATGATCTATATATGATAGCGTAAGTACACAAAGAAAACAAAATATACAACCATACGATCATTTTCGGAGACTGAGGTCAACAAAATTTTAATCTGACAGAAGCCGGCGCCTATCGCCAAGAACGCCGACTGAAATCTTCACTAATGACATCGAATCGTAGGCCATTACGCGTAACAATGTTGCCAACAAGAGTCCTGAAAAACTGGTTTTGATAGTTGTCAAGAAAACATTACTCCGGAAGGTGGCATTGCTGGGCGCTATTCACGTATCTATACTGCGTAAAGCCTATAATGCTCTCCTAGAGCAATGTCTAGGTAAAGCAGCGTTATGTGTTGCATGAGCGTACTTTATTTGTATTTTCTCTTTGCATATTAAATGCTAGTGTCGTTGCTCTTCTCGTTGTTGCTTTTAGTGTTCCTCAGTAATGTTGTGTAGCCTGTTATGTTGCACTGTCGCTATCCGTGCACTGAGTGCTGCAACGTCCACGAAAACATTTGGGGACAGCGCAACCATCTTGATTGTCAACCCTCCTACTACAACCTGCTTCGCTTGCCCTATGTGCATATGCGTATAAGACTATATATCTTTGCTACACTACCTGTTCATGTGATAGACTGTTGTCGCTGGAACCAACATTTCGACAAGGAGACTTTTCTTCGTTAAGGCGAGGCAAGTCCTCTTGTCGAAACGTTGCCTCTAGCGACATTCCTTTTCTTGACCGCATCTAGTCAATTCAAGACTCGGTGTTCCTGCAGGCTTCTCTCTTGTTCTTGATTACTGCTTCTCTCTGGTTTTGGATTACAATGTAGTAGCTCTAGCCGTATTTACATGACATCTCCTATTTTATCGTGATTATAAATGAAAATCATATTGTATAGTTGGCACTGCTTATTCTACAAAGACGCGATAGACGTCAGATGCAGGCGTGACAAGCATTACATGATTTCGTGGCTTACGGACGTAAATTTCAGTCGTCACCTGCTTTAGCAAACATTAAAAACAAAACAACTAAGGCAAGCCTTCCTGCCCAGGCCAAGATTTTCTTTCTCTTCCTAATACACTGCTCACTATAGAAAGCAGCCAGTCTGCTAAATATGAAGCCACAGGAACCAAACTGAGACCATGTCACAGACGTGCTTCCGGGGAGCAAATTGAATATTACGCGACCGACGCGCAAATAGAGACTCGACTCTTTTTTTCCTCGTCCTCGGATCGTTGTTTGCAGAGGTTGCTTGAGAAGATTACAAAAAAAAGAAGAGATTTTTCAGCTCACTGAGTCAACATCGTACCCGGCGGGAGCCACGAAAATGAGGCTCGTGAAGCACTTCAGCCCCGCGTCCTCTCTTTCGGTTTAGAGAGACTCAAGCTTCGCGCGCGCATCTACTGGTGTGAAGCGCGGTCGCCCAGTCTTTGCTCTGCGGGCTGTGAAAAAGAGTGTAAGCAGGCGGTCGCCGACTGGAATTCGTGGCTCCTGGGACAAAACGACTTTAAAAGGGGAGCGCGCGAGGAGGGATGTGTCGGAGGGGGGGGGGGGGGGGAGCGGAATGCGAAATTTGCCAGAAGGCCCACAAAATGTTTCGGAGCACCGCAGCGCTCCGCGCTACGATTCGACGGAATCGAAAACCATCGACGCCGCGTCGCCGGCGTTGGCGGCGGAGGCGGGTGGATGGAGGAAGGGGCCTAGGCTCCTCCCACTGGTCTATCCGGGTTTTCCGTACCTAACGGCGGTACAGAGCGCCAACAAATGAAAAAAAAAATCAAGAAAAGGATGGAGGGGGTGTGGAATGGGAAGAGAAAATTGGGGAAGTGCCGGGGAATCGTAAAACATTTCCTGCGCTAGCACTCTTTTTGCGGGTGCTCGTTCTGTCTACCCCCTCCAACCCATGTTGGCGCTTGCTCATCTTTATCAGCGAGCAGTACTACAACATTACAGCCCACTTCCTCCCACAACCCATTTATATATGTGTCCAGCTGACGTGGGCTTCTTTTTTCCCGTTTTCCTCCTGTATGTCCCTACCGCCCTTTCCTTTTTATGCCGGCATTCCTGTATCTCCTTTTTTTGTTATTCCCCGTCCCCTGCCTCCACTGCGGCTCGCTCGAAATCGATATGTAGACTCATTCCCAGAGGAGTATAAGAGGGAGGCGTTGGCGAGGCATCAAACTCGTGGTGGCTTCGACTGAGCCATACCCCGCACCACCCCACCCACCCACGCTCGAACCCTCTCCCTCGGTCGACATTTTCTTCCGCCTCACTCTCTTTTTTTCTTGTTCCCTATTTCGGGAAGGAGCTAAAAGAAAGAAAAGGTGGGAGTTGGGCGGCTGTGGCGGCGGCGCTTTTCGGGGCTCTCCCCAACTGCGACGGACGCGGGAGTTAGGGAGAGGAGAGGCTCAAAAAGATGAAATAAAATGTCGAAAAGCAAGAATGGAAAGATAGCCAGGGTTCATGGAAGCTCTCACCCTGAAGGAAGGCAGGAATGTGTGGTGGTCGGGAAATTAAAATGAGTGTGTTTCCAGCCAAGGGATTGGTCCGCACCGGGATGTTTTTTTGGGGAGGAAAGAGATCGGCGCGCCGCGGTAGTTTTGGGGAGCTCTCTTTTTCGTCGCGCCGCCGACTGTGGCGCGCAGTTGCTGATGCTATACGCTTCTGGCGCTGCCGCCGGAACGACTCTTCAGTGCTCTGGAGGATCGACCTCCGTGGCGTGGTTATTGATTCTTTTTTTCGGGGGGAGGTTTTCTTTTGCTCTGGGGCTCTAGAGTGCTGCCACTTGTTTCAACGGGACGCGTTAATTCTTTCTGCGTAACCTTGTGTCTTAATATTACTTTTCAATTTTTTTTATAACCGATAGCTTTTTGTTTTCCCGTTTCTACGATGCCGATGCTTAATTGAAAGCGGTACGGGGGCGTTCTTTCATGTTCAGTGTCTGTATTAGTTGAAAGCGAAGAAGAAAAATAAATCGGAAGCATTGCTGGTCACAGAATAAGAAAAAAAGGTACTTGGTGAAAGACGTTAAAAAAGATCTGCCACAAAAATCATGAACGCTTCCAAGTCTTACGTTCTTGCACTAACTTCTGTTGACTCGAGCTTCACCGACTGAGTTTGTCTTGCAAACGACCAAAAGGTTTCTTTTATTTTCTGCTTTGTGGCACCGTTTTCTCTTAACCTGTGTTTTGTTCAATTGTAGATTTATCTTGGGACTGTAGTTTATATCACATTTTTTTCCCTGCTGTGTCGTTCTGAAACTCCTCTCACCCACTCCCTAAGTGATCCTCGGGTTGGGGAGAGTACTTCCCGAGCCATATCGGGAGCAGCGGGAAAAAGCGGGGGAGTGCTGGCGTAGGGAGAGGGCAAACAGGAAAAATGGCGGGGGTGGGCTCGGGAGTTCCGAGAGGGATCCCCGTTTTGCATATTCCCCCGCTCCCGCGCTATTGGCGGGCCAATCAGAGAAGCGAGGGGATCGCGTTTGAGGCCTACGGGAGCGTTTTGCGCAGAAGTGGAGAGGGTGGGGATACGGCGATGCGCCACAGACTCACACAGGCCGCGTGCGTCGAAAACAATATAACGGCACCGGGTGTGGAGCCTGCTGTCGACTGCGTCAGGCGGGAATATTTAGACTGAGATGTAGGTCGGGGATAAAAAGACTGAGTTGTAGGCGTGGGTCTTCGTTTCTTCTTCCCTTCTAGGGATGGAGGTCTGTTGGGACTCTCCTTTCCATCCGTAATCTTTCTTTTTCTTTTCGGCGTAATTAGGTCTCTACCTTTTAATGCGTTCTTTTTTTTTTATTTTCGCTGGCTGCGAGCGCGTTGCTCGGCACTCGTACACTTAATGGCACCGAGGCTTTTTTTTGTTGTTGTTCTCAGTGTATTTACACTGTGTTTTGTGTCTTGTCCGGAGGGGTGAAGGCGCGCAGTACGCATTAGAGGTGTTACCAATGCGAGGCGATTGAGCGCAGTTGGCCCAACGCGGCCGCGTTCTCGTGTTGCGTTATCGCACCATCGCGCACTTTTCGCTCGTGTTTGCTGATGCTTCCCGTTCCTCCCCGTGCTCTCTCTCTCTATATATTTTTGTCCTCCTCACTTTTGCGGTCGTGTCGGCGCAGTTTTTAGAACAGCTTAGGTACAGCTGCCTCGCCGGCTTTGCGTACAGCTCTGGAGGGGAAGCTTATCGTTTCGTTACCGCTAATCGACATTCATTTGCCACTGCTGTCTCACTTTTCACTCTCACTTTCTCTCCGAGGATGACTGTGCGTCTGTTTATCTACTTGTCAAGCTTCGCTGGCGTTTCGTCGCAATGCAGCGGACGTGAAGAGGCGACACGCATAGACGTTTTCGGAGGATGGGGTTGGGCTCACCGCTCCCACTGCCGTCCGCCGTGCAAATGAACAGTCCTCTTTCTCTCGCCGCTAAATTCGTACACGGCATTACGAACGAACGACAACTGTAAAACAAGAACCGCACGACGTCCTTTTCCTAACGCGAGCAATAAACGACACCCGCGCACCCGCCCCGCGCCTATATGGCTGGCCGTTTTTTTTTTTTTGCTTCTTCAATTTTGTTATCTCTCGCACGGTCCTCGTATTTTCGAGACGAAAGCCTGAATTCTTGTTTTGCTTCGACGTTTACCGTCGCGAGCGCATTAACCGGGGCTTCGAACGAGTTTAGGCTAGGCGGAGATGACGCCATGGGCTCGCATGCGGGCCGTGTCTGTAATTGAAGCTCTCTCTCTCTGTCCCTCACACACTCTTTCTCTTCGAGTGAGTTGAGCGTTGTTTTTACAACATCGCCGTTTTCCGCGCCGCGAACACAGCGTCGTCGTTCGCTTCAGAGTCTTCTTGCTTTTCGCCCACCACGTCGATGCAGTTGTTTCGCTTCCAGTTGATGCCGCGCGGAGCACGCATGCGTCAGGCACTTCTCTTTTTTTTTTCGTTTTTCTTTTTTGTCCACCGCGGGCAACATCGGCGGTCGGTGCACGCGGTATTATTTTAGGTCTAAATCAATTTGGCGGGGCTTCTTTAGAACGCAAGCCCCCTTCTCTTTTTCCTTGTCGATCTCTCCCCCGGCCTCTATGTGGCGAAGCACGCGCTAGCATGTTTAGCGCTGGCGCGTCGCTTCTGGGATCGAGTTCCATTGTTCTCCGACCCTACCGCCATCCTTACACGCAGTTCTTACACGCGTGCGGCAGACGAACGCCAGAAGAGGGGGAGAAAAAAATGATTTAGAATGCAGCCTATAGGAGGCGCTAGTAAGGACTAAATTAAGACGCGCCTCGCTGTTCTGCATTCTATTGTACGTTCTTCATTTCATTCTTTTTCTCTTTCTTTTTTCTTATGCCGCGTGCGCGCTGTCAGAGGAAGCTGTTCAGCTAAATGCCGTTACTTCGTGCCTCCCTCGTCGGCGGATCGATGCTGGAATGAATATTAAGTGAACGCGGTATAAAGGAAAAGAACAAAGTGCTGCATCCCGCGAGTCGATGTTTTTGTTGTCAGACGCGCCCGCATTGTGGGATGTGGTCTCGTGTTTGTGGAGTAGTGCTCCTCGGCTGTTGGCAACTCGAATGTTCGTGTTCGAGCGCTTGAATGCCTTGGCTACGCTTCGTGAACCGAGGTAATTTGCATGCAAAACTTTCGAGTGGTCCCTCCTTAAAAAGCGCGCACCTGGCGCTTCCTTCCTCGTGCGAAAATATAAAGAAAGCCCTTTTACGTGCAGTGGCAGAGAAGCGGCGTGTAAACGGTGAAGGGGGGGGGGGGGGTGCTGGTGGGTGCGGCAAGGGTGCTGTCGGGACCTAGGGAATCGCCTCTAACAGGCTGGTAGCATAAATAACCTAACTGAAGCAAGGAAGCACGATGAGCCCCTTACAGGAGACAGGAAGTAGACTTGACCGCGTTGTATTCCTGCAGTTATTGTGGTAACTCTCTGCTGTATATTTCAAGAACTTGGCCTTCAAAGCACGCTGTCTTCGTTTCCGCCGTTGATCTGGCGATGTACCGTAACCATAGCTATTTGAATTTGGCAGCTTGTAGCACTGAGTTTCTACTAACAGTACACGAAAATATGATACTGGTGTCAGCCGGTATAGCTGTCCAGCCAGCACGAGAAGGGCGGGCTATGCGGTTTATATATATATATGGTTTTGCCTAACTTCGTATTTCTGGCTTCAAACGCCGCGATCCTTATGTCATCCTTGCATTATCGTTCTTGAAGCACAAACTATCGTCAGAGATTTGTTGTATATCCGCAATTAGTCGCATTTATCCTCTAATTTCTACCATCAGGCCGTCATGCGAGCAATATCGCGACGAAATATTTATTTAAATTATGAAGCGGTTGCCCATAGAAAAAAATAGGATACAGGAAATTTAGAACAACGCACTGCTGAATCGAAAAATAACCTACTTATCGATGTGAACTGAGCGCTCAAACGAGAATGAGCTTACGTGCTTATACAGAGCGGCCGTTGGCTTCCTTCAGCTTGCTGAAAGTAGCTTCCTTCGTGGTAATTGCGCAATACTTACAGCTCTGTCCCGGGCGATGTCAAGGCGGCCTGTAAGGTGCACAGTATCTCGGGAGTAGTGCGCAAGAATGTAATATAGCTGTTTTGTTTATACCCGACCGTGGGGTTCGCAATAATGGAATCAGCTACATCGCTTCACCACACTTCTTTTCTCCCAGCGCGTTTTTCACACAGTTCAGAGAGCGAGAATGTTCATTGTTTAAGTTTTTGTTTTCGGTCTTCGCTTAAACAATAAGAGGGACATGGGCGCGACCAGGTCTTTTTGTCACCAGGGCGTATTCTCTGTTTTTAGTTGTTCACTCACAAAAGGACGCCACCGTCACAGACGTCCTGCGCGACACATCTGGACATTTTTGTTTCTATATTTCACCCCAAGGCAGTGGTTACAGTTACGTATAGAGAAGCGCTTCAACTCTGCCCAAAGGTTCGTTCTTCCTGCGCGACGAAAGTGTAGGTATAGCGTTTGTTGCTGCAAACAATCACGTTGCTGTTGACAAAAGTGGCATCACCGGAAACTGGCTCCGTAGCTTTGTCGTTTTATTTTCCTCAATTTTCATCTTGTCCATCTCATTGTCTTCCAGTATAGCGGCAACAGTGGCCAAGCGGCATGGCGCCTCGGGCTCACCTTTGTTTTCTGACTGGATTTTACCTGTTCAAGCCACTCCCATATTCTCGAGGAAAGAAGATGCTGGGACACGCGGAAAGCGATACATCTGTTTCGTTTCTCCTTCCCCTTGGATTCATGACGCAATCGTCTCGGGTCTTGTAAAACAATGTTTTCCATCGGTGCTTGCATGGTGTCACTAGCTACAGCTGTGACTCCGAGGTCGTCGACTTATTGGGGTCTGGCTGGTTGAAGTTTTCAGAGTGACCTCACACCGTCTGAGAACTACAGAGCAACGAATCAGGATGTTGAGCGTTGATAACAGGTATGTGATGCGGAACAAAACAACGCATATGTACAGCCATGGATAAGAGTGGACGCGACAAGATTGAACGACGTACAAGAACGCCGTCTCTTGCTTTCTGCTTCAACGTCTTGTCTTTAGCACCTGGCCTGCTTTGCACTTACAGCCATGACTTCGCAAGTTTGTATAGCGCTTTAAATATTTCATACATAGCGCCGAATAGCCCAAGTGTTTGTGCTATATACTATTGCGCCAGAAAAAACGCACCAGAAGCAACGAACACTCCCACCTATCGCAGAGTCGCCGGGACTCCTAAAGAAATAAACTAACTTGAGTAGATGGGCTTTCAAGTACAGCCTTTTATTCAATATCATTGCCAGAATTTGCCGTTCACAAGCATGAAAAACACATTCATAAGGCATAAAAGAAGCTTTGAAACAAACTACTATTGGGCACAGCAAGGCTGAAAAAATCAGTTGTTTACATTCGATGTGCTGCTTACGCGCCTAAAATAAATGTATATGAGAAAACTAGAGAACCACCATTGTTGCGAATCACTTGCACTCACCAAATGTAACTATCTGCTGCACAATCATGAAACTTTGCAAACTTGCGTGAAACTATGCCGTTTGCGATGAATATAGGCTGCTTCGCATTGGCTTTCTTGTCGGTGCCATATTGTGTTAAAATCTTAGAGGCGTAAGTGTTGGCAAGTTTAGCAAGTTAGCTAGACGGGTGTCGCTTATTTGTGTCCATATCCTGGACCTGTCTTTGTAGCATGTCATTCTTCCGAAAGCTCCCTTAAGTGCACCGCTTGCAAGTCGCCGCAATCACTTGCCGAGCGGTCACGGAACTTTTCATACACTCGCTGTATCCCTTTTACCCTGTATGAAATAATTTTATCAAGAGGACAAAACAGTAGCGCAGATGAAACTCTGCTCACAATATGACTATTGTGCGGAAAGCTGTAGAAAAAAGATGCTGCCCAGAGTGATTCCGTCTATACTTAACTACGCAAAACTCGCGTAAGTTCCTTCCTTTTCTATAGTCGACAACATTATTTGTCTCGTCCTTAAAAATGATTGGCGACGGCGCACGAAAGATGTCTGTTGTGGAGTCTTTACGACTCCCGAACTCCCAGTAATAAAAATCCTGCATTGAACATGAAGCACCGCAGGTGTTCAGAGACAGGGTGCATACTGAAACACGAATCAGCTGCGCCTCCAGTGCAATTCGTTTATATATAAGCGGGGAATTTGAAAGCCGCAGTTCGTTCGGGCATTCCAACTTGTGAACTTTCTGAAGAAGGCAGCGGGCATCATTCATACTGTCGCTATTTACGGCTTACAGTATACGCCGTAATAGCCGCTCTGCGAATAGACGTCACTTCACGATGTGAACATTTAAACGACGACCATGCACCGACGTCACTTCGGCCTCTTTGCCGTCAGTGTAGTTTCCGATGGTATGGGAGAAATGGCAAGCGTGTGGATGAATGCCTAGCATTCACCTGCAGTTGAACGCTCTGCGAACGACGTGGCGATATCTCGAATACGGCGAATGCAGTCCGTACAAAAAAAGAAGGGCTGCATGGTGGAGGCCGCACGCACGAAGGGTAGTGAAGAGTCTAACAGTTCTCACTAGCCATTCATGGTCTTTTACTTATGACCAACTTATTCGATTGGCGCTGCCATCTCTGACACGCCGGGCTCTTCGACAGGAGCGACTCCCGTCTGCATTCATATACACGAACATACGTATACACTCATGATCACTTCGTGAATCGTATGAAAACCCGGCCGGCCGTTAACAATTGCTTTCGCTTTGAGCGTTTTTTTTTTCTTTCTTTCTTTTTGAACATGGCGTGATAATTTCGAAGGCATCGAGACTCAGCGCGGACCGCGCTGATATTACCGCTACTTAATAAGCTTCGCTGAGCAATTTTGGTCACGATGCTTTCCCATGTCCGAGAACTAGTATTTCCCTGTGCTTTGAACCTGATCTGTGATGTAATACCACGTGAACTGATAAAAGTTGTGTATGGCAGTCGGCTTAGGCACCTCTGCGGCGTGGTGCGATGTACGTTTGACGTTCATCGTGAACAATGAAAACTTTAATTTCTTCATCCAGTGAAAGAGGGACAAAAAAGAGTTTGTGAAATGACTCGTTACGAAATGTGACCCTGGCATTTTAGAGTCGCGCAGTGTCAGTCACCCAAAATAGTGAGAAGGGGACAGAGACCAAAATTCAGATCTTGCAAGACATACCCAGTGTGTCTACCCTACAGTCAAGTGAAGGAAGAGAATATATGTAGTTAAAAAAGAACCGTACAAAGGACTCGTACGAAACACTTCACTGACGCACAGCCAGGTGTTAAGGCACATTGGAATGGCTGCAGGAAGTCGCAAGGACGCTGCAGCTGTTTATGCAGTCTATCTGATTGAGTGACCATCTATCTATACGTCAGCGCTGAACATTCCAATTCGTCTGAAATGGACGGCTACGTCCCGTAGCCTCCTCTTTATACTTTTTTCTTCGTCTTCATTCCCCTCCAGAGTGGGTAGCCAACCGGTGGCAGTCGGCATGACGTCCTTTCCTTCAACTTACTCCCTCTCTCTCTCACTTCTGTGTCCTACACTGTCAATCAAATGGCTTCACTTAAAAAAAAAAACAGCAGCACTGCTGTCGTGGCGTTTCTTAAATAACAGGGCCTCTCGAAGAATACATTGTCCACAGGCAAGTATAGTGATCATTCATCCGCAGCCGCAATACTGTGTGTGCGATGTGGATACTGGCACAAGTCGCCCACGTCTTCAAGAGTTCTGAAGAAAATGGCGTGCTCAGTTTTTTACCCTTATGGTCATCCTAACAGTTTAGTGCCCTCTGCAAACGTCGCAACACGCTCACTGCTTAAGTTTCTTAAGGCACCTGCCCAGTCACTGATATATTCAGGCCTGTTTCCAGCTCTGTTAGACATACTCCCCTATATAGCTATTCCGGTAAAAAGCCGAGCTTTTTTTTTTTTAATTAGCCTATCAATGTAGCTAGAAATTGAGGACTTCAGCCCAAACTTGACATTGCGAACTTTCAGGTGCACCCGTCGAGTTCAGTTTGTGTGCCTAAATTGCGACTAAGTTCTGCTTTTACGGCTAGCCGTAGTTCTGCTTTTACGGGAAAGCGCGTATTGGTACTCAACCCTATCACGGACAATACAGCCGCACGTTCTTGCGGCGAAGCTTCGTGATCATATTAGAGTGAACGAGACTTCCTTGCGGAAGCCAGAACGTCAACCTCTTTAACAACAACGTTTTTGGTAGGCGTTCTCTTTATTGTCTTTATAATACCAATCTACGTCTCCATCAGACGAGGTTTCGTCCAATTATTGATTTCATATTTGGGTCCTCGAACCGGAAAACCTAGCAGATCCTCACCATTGCTGCACCTGTCGCTCAAACCGCAATTGAATGTGCGTAGGAATCGCGAATAAGTTGTTTTTACTTTATTTTATTTTTTATTTTTATTTTTCAGTTAGCCTCTCTTCCGACTACTTCTGCTTCTGCTCTCGAACCTGTCACTGACAACCCAATTCCATGTTCCTGCGGCAAACCTCTTGTGCCATATTTGGGCCTTTGAGCCCATGAAGCAGAGACCATCACTATATAGCTCGGCACCGCATCCACGTATAGTCAACGGAGCCGGCTGAAAAAAACGGCCCTATACGACAAGGCGCACTGACACGTCGTCCCTTTGAAGCCTTTTACGGCGCTTTTCTGTGCCCAACGGTGGGATCTCGCGGGGCGTGCGTGATGGAGGACAGCGCTTGCTTCCGCCTGCCAGTGCCACCAGCACTCCTCCGCTGTTGGCCTTCTGTCGTCGTCTGCGGGTCTCGGTGTCTGTTTACGCTCGCCTCCTCCGTGGTTCCCAAGAGCTCGTCGACTCGAGAGAAAACAGCTGCAATATGCGATCCCCTCCCCCCACCGCCATTCCCTCCCGATTTCTTTTTTTGTTTCTGTTCGTCCTTAATTCCCTTCTTTCTTTCTCGCTGCTTGTTCGTAGATCTGAACGCCTATCCTTTTAAGCGGTATCTACTCGATCTGGCTCTCGCTTCTCTCTGATTTAATATATAGCGTCGTCCTCTTTCTCTCATTTCTTTTTTTTCTCGACCAGTTTATTAAAGACGGCGACGTCGCAGCAACAACCGCGGTTTGCGTATGGATCTTGCTGACGGTGCCCCGTGCCATGCAGCGAGACCTCCATCCCGGCCACCCGCCGCCGCCTTCCTTGCTTATTCAATCTTACTCAGCCTGCCGTACTTTGACTCTTCTTTTATCGCTGCCTCTCCCTGTGCCTGTCGCTGCCTTAGGGCGCCATATTTGTTCCTTTCTTTGTTACGACCCCAAAATTGTAGGCAAAGTGCGCAGTTACGCTTGCGCGACGACCGCTCTTTGGCGTATAGTTGGTGGCGGCGGCAATTTTAATCCTGGCCGTAACAAGGCTGCTACAGTTATATTTTTTTTTATCTATCCATCTTGCTTCTCTTCTCTTCTGCGCACATATTTTCTTTCTTTTTTTCACGCGTCTCGTATATTTCGAGAAAGTCAAAGGTCTAGTCTCCTCTCGCAATCACACGTTTTCATTTACTCCATTAAAAAAAAAAATGTACATATATTTCTTTCACTTTACTCCTACTGCGCCGATGTTCTTAGACAACAGCTCACCCGGCCACTGAGCCCTCCCCCTTTCCCCCTTCTCTTCTAACGCATGTTTGGCTTTTTTCGTTTCTGGCGAGCGCGCACACACGCGCGCTCGGTTTGCGGCGTCGTTTTATCGAAGCATGTGTGAGCGTGAGATAGACGGCGAGGAGGAGGAGGTCGAGGCTTTCTGGTGGCGAATGGAGTCAAACGCGGGGTTACGGTCTCGCGAGGGTCAAAGACCCCTTTCGACGTCGCGCCGAAAAACCGGCGCAAAAGTCCCTCCAACCAAGAGATGGGGGCAGATGAGGGGGTGAGGGGGGGATGCAGCTTGCGTCGTACAGTGGGCCAAGTTAACAGTCCCCGTCACATGACTTCCGGTGCCAGTTTCACCCGCTACACGAATCTCGCGGCGGCGCTTCTCATGTTTTTTTTTCTTTCTTTTTTCTTCTCTCTCTTTTTTTGTTCATCTCTCTGCTGCCTTCTTTTTAATCTCCTATCTTCGCGCCGTAGCCGGCGCTCGTAGAGGCGCGAGAAAGGAAATAGAGAAAGGCGTGTATGCCGCACTTTGGAAGGACGATCGTGTGAGCGGTGCCTTCTCTTATAATTATGTTCCTTCTTTTTCTTTTTGCTTTTTCGTTCATCCGCAGTTCTCTTATATAGCGAGCGCCGGCATTTCGTCCTATTTGCATCACTTTCCTTATATGGAAGAAGCCTCTCGCACGTAAATAAAGCTGAAGCACCGCGGGAACGGCCACGCGGATATCGCAACGAGCGCCGAGGGCGTTGACCTCAGAAATTGACAGTTTCCAGCATTTCTCGCAGTGTTGCCTTACTGGTGTGCTGCTTTCGTCGGAGCTCGCTGCGACTTAGTGGCAGTGTTCTGCGGCTGTAACTTGCGGTAAATTGGTAATCTACGGTTTACAAACGGAGCTTTGCGTTCGTAAGTGCTATTTTCCGCACTTACGATAATGATGCGTACAGCATCGCGATTGGCTCGATACCTATCACATATGCTCGTGCTGGCTGAACTGCTATAACTGCATCATTCGTATACCGTATAGATGCTAGCACTAGAGTTGTCCTTGGTGAGTTCTAAAACGAAACTTCCTCTCCTTTTCTCTTTTTTTTTTTCGGCCTCTTCCTCCCACTTTGGTGTCCATCACTAACCGTTTCTAACCGTTATCGACTTGCTGCAAGTGCATTCCCTCCGTACCGCCACGTTCTGCACCCTCTCCGTACTCTTAACTTCTGATGAATAGCTAATGAGCCCCGGCAAACTCCACTGTGGCGTTTGACTAAAGGTTGTGCGCTACATGTGTTCTTAGTTCACTCACGGGATTTTTGACGCATGTGCATTCTAGCAAGCCATTTAAACGTGCGGGAATCATCCACTAGGGGTTTTTCGGCAGTGGCAAGAACAGTCGCGTTTCGCAGATAACTGAAAAGAGGTAGGCCGACTGATTAACCATTCAGGAAGTGACATTTGATTTCATCGGGCGTAAATAAAGGAGATTGCAGGAGACCCTTTCTCTTAGTTGTGAATGGCGCCTCCTCGGAAGATACAGATGGTTGTGGAACAAGAAGAAAAGAAACGATCTGAAACCATGCATAGACACGTCGTAATCTGCCAATGAACAGACCTACCTGCACATTGTACATACCATGCATGCATTTTGTTTCCGTGCACCATTGTCCAAAACTAAGAAAGCTTCGCTTACACAGACAGACATCAAGTATATGTAGTGTTTATTTTTCTTTTCGTACAAAACTCTATAATCGTACTTTATCTTTCTACTTTGTTCTTATTTTTATAGCTCCCCTTCCTCAGTCCTCCAGTGTAGAGCAGCGATTAAACAGGACTATCTACTATGATTAACCTTACTTCGTTTATTTTTCTTTCTTTGTAATCTCGCTCTCTCTCTCTCCCCCATATACATATGCGACCAACAAATTTCTAACATTCCGAACATTTATTTTTTTCCTACAAGCCTCACGTGGTACCAGACGGTGTGTCACATATGGCACGTGCCTTCTAGTTCGAAAGACACATGGTGCGACACGGCGGCTGATACGACGCCCGACGAGCCTGAAAGATGGCCGCTCCGATTCTTAGAGTCGTGCTGGAAACCTGTTACGCAGGGTTGTTGGTACTTCTACTGACATACGTTGGAGGGGGGGTGAGGAATCTTATACCATGTGTCACGCGGCTTCAGCGAAGAAGGCAAGCTTTAACTTGATCCTTGCGATTAACGTCTCGTATATCGGCTCGTCTTGTGAGAAAAAAAAAAACAGTACAGTAAGTCTCCCACCGTGGTCGTCATTCCTTGCAAAAGATGCCTGATCCTCGAAGTAGAGATAAATGAGTGAGCGGCCCGTCGCATAGCTCTATAGGAAACAGCACAACCAAGGTGGGAAAAAGTCGATAACTGCGCACTTTCGCGTTGTCCCGTTTCACAGAGCCTTCGAGGCAGACTCTTAAACAAAACCAAAGTGCAAGGTTTGTGTTTCTAACTGCGCACGCCTAGCCAGAACAAAAGATAACTCGTCATAAGGAGAAATCGATTACGGGGCTCAACCGTCGAACAATCGGGTACGTATAAACCTGCGCCACGAAGAGAAAAACAAAACAAAATAAAACAATACACACTACGCTATAGCGCCTATAAGCAAGTTTTCTCGCCTCCGCTTGTTCTGTGTGTGTACTCAGCATGCGCGGCGCGAAGGACGCGTCGTTGCTTTTCATTCGCACGCAAATTCGCCGCGTGGATTCATAAATGCAAGCTCGCGTGGGAAACCCGCGCATCGGTATGTGTACGTCTGTCTATATGCGCACTGAGGTATAGTGCGCGCCCGCCGCCGCCGCATTCGCTGAATCTATTTTGCAAATCGCAGGGGTCGCCCAACAACGAGTGAAACCGCCTCGGGACAAAACCTACGAGCCGGCGCGGAATCTCGAGTAATGGCGCGCTCCATTACACAACGCTTTCGTTCGACACTGGCACGCAATGCATTCGGCACCTCGCGAGGCGAGGAACTGTGCTGTAGTGAACGTCGTGCTTTATACGCCGTATACCGCAAATACCTGCGTACTCTTCGAGCCAGATGGTATCGTACAATGTGAAGGCAATCGGAAGAGATCGGGGCGTCATTGTCCACCTGTTACGCGTGTTGCATGCTCGAGTTTACTGAATCACTCTGGGTGTGTTCGTGTTAGGGAGCTATGGCACTTAATTTAAAAGCAGAGAGGTTTGCCGGCGTAAAAGTGTGCCTCATCAGACTACTCTGCAGTGGAGAGAAGGCGAAGAGAGAAAGAAAGGCCCGCGAGAAAGATAAGAGTACAGAAGAAAGTGAAAAAAAAAAAAATCGGCTTGACATTTTGATTTCACTTAAGGTATCTTCCGTATGATGAACATCTGAGTCCGACTTGCCTTCTTTTTTTTTATTGATATGATATAAGGAGACGTTGGCGCACAATTTAAGGCGCCGGCTACTCCTTATCTCTTGATTGGTTCCGCCATTGATTTTACTGCTGGCATTTTGTATGATGCACAGAGTGCTCAGCGATTGAAACGCGACACTCGGAGCGCGTCTCTTGCGCCACCTGCGTCCACTGGCTACTCAAATTGATGCATTTTTGCGTCACATGAACGCGCGAGCCTTTATTAAGCACTGTAACTGCAACCCCCCCCCCCCCCTCGCTACCCCGCAACAACAATCACCCAACACTCACCAGTGGCGCAAAAAAGCTCCGGCCGCCATGCGGTACGAGTATCGCGTTTCAATCGCTGAGCATAGCAGAGTCTGAATAAGAGCTAGGGTTTTGAAAGGCATCCAGTTCATTCAGTATAAGCGAACGAGAAATCGGTAGCTTGGCGATGCTATTTATGGAGAATGCCAGGGTCCTGATACACCTTAGTGTGAAAGGGCCTTGACAGAGTGTTGCCATACTTGTCTTGTATATATCTATAGCAGGAATCCGAATAGAATGCAAAATACATGTGAAGCCAATGTAGAAAAACGAAAAAGTAAAGAAAAGGAAACGTTTTCCCGCTTACAGCTTATGAAACAGGGGCCGCAGATTCACGAAACACCTTGCTCGTAAAGACTGCTTGTCGTTGACCGGTCGATTTAGCTCTAGTAATGCGTCCGCTATCACCCGCCAGCTGTTCATAGGAACCACTCGAGCGGTACGTGTACTGCTTTGTGAACACGGACCTAGACCCCATATTCAGATAGCATTTCGTAAGCTTCTTATGCTTCTTGTGAGCCAAATATTCGTGAATGGGGACCGATTCGGTTAAGTACTGCAGAGTCTTTACGTTGATGCACGCATTCTCTCACACTGAACATTCATCTCCACCAATATTATCTTTCTTATCACAGTTGAGCGGCGGCTGTTCATGCGAACGACACCAGCAACAATTGAATTGTGAATACGTCTGAGCCATCTAGAAAGAAAGCCGTTCACAAAGAAACGAAAGCTTGCTCAGCACTCCACGCTCACCGAATGACAATGTTGCCATGCTGCAGTGACAACATTTATTGTGTAGCTTCTCCTAATTAAAGCTAATTATCATCAGCACATAAAAAAAAGACCTAGAGGTGTTAAAGAAAGGAATAAGGTTATTCGGATCCTGTTGATGAAACTACAAGAGCAGTAAAGCGAGATAGAACAAGAGAACTGGTAACTCGCGTTGTATCAGGTATTTCGCGGGATACACCTTCTGTGGCAGGCCGTGTGTATCGAAAAGAAGCGCGTCTAGCTATACGGCGCCCGCGAGAGAATGCTCGTTGTGTATGCACGCCGTATTATACAACGTGCTTGTATCACGCACACGCGTGCGCTCTCGCTCGCTGCATGCACATCACGCGAATCTTTCGCCGCCGTTGGCGCTTTCGCCATTCGGAGAGTGCATCGGGCGCACACAGCGAGTCCGATGGACGCGCAACACTTCTCCTCCGAAAGTGTCGACCTGCGGCGCAGAGTTATGATTACGGGGGCGCGCTCACTCGCGCCGCCTTCGAATTCCGGGATTGCTGCATCGGCGATTAGACCGGCGACGCGAAATACCTGAGCCAGAAACACAGGGATTTTCATCGGGACGAGCTATAGCGACTCTGCGTTTTTCTCGGCCTTCGGTACAGAACTGATGGGACGTGCGGTGTTGCGCAGGCGCCCTAGCTGTGCGCTTTGCATGTGTTTCTCTTTGCGAAAACAACGCGAGATGAGAGAAAGAAAGACGCGATAAGTAAGAAAGAGGTGTACAAGATCGGCGAGAGACAAGGAAACCCACTGTAAGTCGTAGTTTGTATGTTTGCAGCAAAGGTTGTCCTATACGACTCCTTCCTCCTTTTTCTGTTTCGAACTTGCAGCGTCGAGCATCGTATGCAGTTGCCCTGGCTCTTTCGGCTTACCTCCTAGCGTCCCTGCACCTTCAGTGGGCGGTTTTGCGGGATCGCGTGTCTGGTGCGCACAATACGAATCACGTAGGAAACAAACGCCCAACCACGAGCACCGTCTCCGCCCGAATTCCGGAAAGAAACAAACGAAGAAAGAAAGAAAGAAAGAAAGAAAGAAAGAAAGAAAGAAAGAAAGAAAGAAAGAAAGAAAGAAAGAAAGAAAGAAAGAAAGAAAGAAAGAAAGAAAGGGGCATCGACAGCAATGCGAACGCCATGGCTTGGTGTGGTGCGCGTGCTCTTCGACACTTGCATTGGACACACACTCGCAACATGCCGACTTATATACGAACAGATGCACTCACACACACACGCACGCACGCAGACAATCTCGCAGGTAGACTGACAACAGCGACGTTTTCACGCGTCCACTCCCGCGCGCGCGTGAGAGTCTTGGCGTCCCGAAGAAGTATGATTTTCCAGCTTCGTGAGAGGGGCTGACCGCAGACACCCCGCTCCTTTCTCTCGGCGCTGAGGTCTGTGGCTCTTTCCTTTTTTTTTTTGTCGAAGTCCGCTCGTTTTGTTGTGTTCTACCCGTGCGCTTTTGCGACCTGACGCAGTGATTTTCCATCGGGTATCTGGCAACTACACAACCGCCCTGTGCGGTGCACAAAGGTGAACTATATACTATAGCGAGGGGAAATCGAGCGCGGCGCGCGTTTTGCCTGCCCTGCCATTTTCTCCGCGCGCTTTTCGACGCGCTATCCGGATCAGATGGAGCGTTGACTCTTTTCTTCTTCCTCCTGAAATCCGCTGTCTCGCGAACGTCTCAATTTTCTGAGGAAAATAGGCGCTCTGTCGAAGCGCGCACGAATCATGGCTATTTTCTATCTTTTTTTCCCTTCTCCTGTTACTTTTCCTTTGCGTGTGCGTGTGTGCGTGCGTGTGTGTGCGTGTGTGTGAGCGTGTGCGCCTAGCTCCTTTCTTCACTTCTCACCGTGGCGTTCTGAAAGGAACGTAAGTTCTAACCTTCGAAACTGCAGTCGAAGGAATCGGGTTTGGTTAGAGTTACCGGATATCTTTCGAATACATTGGTCTTTCATTCACTATTACAGGGGCAAAAGAAACCTGCCCCTGCAATACAAATAAGCAGGAGCGGAAACATAGAATGCAACATAGGAAAGAAACTCCACTCGCGCTTACCGCAGGCGCTGTCAATCATGCACGCGCACTCCATGCGTTTCGTGTGTATAAGGAATATTTATGCAGAACTACGCATTCGGTTAAGTTCGTGTGTTTAACCAAAGATTCCGGCGAAAGAGATGAAATATTAAATAATATATACATGCGTAGTATGCATTATCTTGGAACAGCCAAATGTAGTCTTCACATCTAGAGTTTGGTTAGTGAAGGCGTGATTCGTGCGACTCCTTTCTTTATTTCTTCGTTATTTTTGCACTCTTCTAGAATATCCTTGTTGGCTTGTAGAGGAGATCACGCGAATACTTGTTCATTCGTTCTTTCGCTGCTCGCAGTCTCATTATATAGCAGCGCAAAGTTTACTTCGCCACGGTGCACGAACGCCATTTGGTTCACTGCTCCAACACCTGCGACTTATAGGTAATCTGTCAAATGATGATTTAAACGATGCGTGTTGGACCGTCGATTGCCAGAAATGTAATATTAACCGTTATTTCGTAGCAGCATGTCGTATATCTGTTTATTCCGAAAGAAATTTCATCAGGCACTTGCAGTGTCTTCTAAAATCCATAATGAAATGGGTGTCAAAAAGAAAAATAAGAAGCTATAGTCACCTCACAACAGTTTCACGCAGTGGACATTGTAAACTTGGGTGACACAGTGTCATGTGCGCGATATTGCAAGTTTTCAAAACAACTATGTTACGCTATCTCGGGCACTTTCAATATACGGGCCGATCATCATTCTTAAGTTTACCGGAATATTTAAAAATCGCCTGTGCCAGATACTCTTGCCCTTGAGCTGTATTATTCGGAAGGCGGACATTACTAGCACGAGAAATCAAAAGACATATTCAACTAATTCACGAAAATTAACTAATTAACTTGCTACTTAATTACTTTACAGCACATACTGCATATTACGAATTGTAGCTAGTGAGTTTGCAAGACGTATCCACTTGAAATGAATATCCAGGATGTCACCAAATTGGAGACGTTAATACCCAAAGTGTGGGACGATATACATGGACGTTCCAGTTACTTGTGTACGTGCGTGTGTGTGTGTAGGTTGTTTTAATCTTTTTTTTTTATCTTCGTTATCCCTCTCTCTCTCACCTACCGCATCTCCTTGCCCCTCTCCCAGTACAGGGTAGCCAACCGGAGATAATCTCTGGTTAACCTCCCTGTCTTTCCATTGCCCCCCCCTCTCTCTCTCTCTCTCTCTCGTGCTTCAATGAAGATAAGAGAGTTTTCTTAAAAGAGCAGGTACAACAATAGTGCATTCTTACGGCGAGTTTTATGGCGTATATCTCCAAACTGATGTCATTCTGGAAATTCATTCCAAGTGGATATGCCTTGCAAACTCACTACACAGTGGTGACCATCATGAGCAGGTCGGGCGGCCTCATCTGCACGGTCGTTTCCGTATGTACCACAATGGCCCGGTATCCACTGATATGCTATTGTGTTTTTTCTCTATTGCGTGGTGGTGAAAAAGTCTTATGTCAGTGACCAAATTGTTCGTTCGGCCCATGACGAAATGGCGACATAATGCCCTGGAGGGTGGCCTTGGAGTCGGAGAAGATTGACCATGCCTGCAGTGATGATTCTTCAATTACGAACTCTAGAGTAGCACATAGGGTGGCGTGTTCTACAGCTGTCGATGATGTAAAATACGATGTCTTGAATTTTACGATGACGGACTACGCGGGCAGCCACTGCTCCTGCAGAGTTTGTTGAAGAAGCTGAACCGTCCATGTAAATGTGAAGGCGTCCGCTGTGTTTCTCATGCAGGAGCAGTAGTGTGGCTTGTTGTAGGGCTAAATATGACGACTGTGTTTTATTTTGGATTCCAGGAATGGTTAGGAGGGCTTCGAGGAGATGTAGGCACCACAACGGCAATGGCGGTCTTGCTGCAGGCGTGAAGTTCGAGGGAAGCGCTGCCGATGAGAAGCAATAATATCGCTGAATGCAGAGTGTGGCCTAGAAGCAGAAAGTGAGGCGAGGCGGTGGGATGGAATCCGGTCGAAATGCCTGATGTGCATTCTTAAGCCATAGACGCGAATATATGTTGTGATTGGGTGATCACGCGCGGTGACCACAGTGGCTGCTGAAGATGCACATCTCGGAACGCCAAGGCATATTCTCAGAGCTTGAACTGACTGGAGGACGTGTACGTTTGTTCTTCGGGTCCTGCCCAGCGCAGGTAAGCTGTAGCGCATGAACCGGAGGAAAAATACAGTATAAAGTTGAGGCCTCGCTCGTACAGTTGCACGCCACGATCTTCCCCGCAAGAAATCTCAGCACATGGGTAATCATGTTGAGTTTCCTTTTCATGTAGGCAATTAGAGGGCTCCAAAACATGTCGCGATATGTTATTACTCCCTGAAAACGGTGGTTCTTCGCATACCTAATAGCCTGTCCATTGATTTTAATGACGTATCGACCCATCGCCTTGCGCGTGAAGGCAACCAGGGAGCCCTTTTCAGATGACAGTTCTAGTTCCCGCTCTTGAAGGTAGTTTGATGTCAGTGTAGCCGCTCTCTGAAGCCTGGCACGTACGCGTACACGCGTCACAATGAATGCCCAAATGCAGATGTCGTCTGCGTATATTGACAGATGCACGGACCTGGAAGTACATCAACAAGGCCGATAAGCGCAAGGTTAAAGAGAATGGGGCTAAGGACTCCACCTTGAGGCACACCGCAACAGGAACAGTGGTGCGTTGTCGTACCATCTTCTGTTTGTGCAAAGAAGGTTCTGCCCTTCAAATAACTGTAAATCTATTGGTAGACACGGCACCCCAATCCAATGTTTCCCAAGGTGTCCAGAATAGCTTCATACGATACGTTGTCGTATATGACCCTTGCACGTCCAAGAGCATCACCTCAGATAATGTCTTTGGGCTTTTTTGATGCTGTACAGACGAGACAAGGTCAATCACATTATATATAGAGGACTGTCCACGCCGAAACCTGGTCATAGCATCAGGGTATATCTCTTTATGCTCCAGGTACCACTCTAGGCTGGCCTACACCATCCTCTCCATCACATTTACAAAACAGCTGGCTAGCGTGACGGGACAATAAGAAGCCAGGTACAGAGGGAATTTGCCTGATTTGAGAAGACGAACGAGGCGGCTGGATTTGCACGAATGAGGAACCAATCCGTTGCACCACGAGTCGTTGTATACGGTTAGAATAACACGCCAATCTGTTTGACCGAGGTTACACAGGGCCATGTAGGTGGCATCATCAGGTCCAGGTGATGAGTAACACCTGCATGCTGCCAAAGCTGCTTGAAGCTCCTTTACAGAGAACAGATTGTCCATCCGGGAATCTCGTGACATCGGTGCGTTTCCTAGATTGCTCGCGGTGAACGCGAACCCCTCACCGGAACCCTCGCGCAGAAGTCTTCTGCCACTTCAATTTCGCGACGACCTTGGTGGAGAGCAAGGCACTTGAAGGGGGGATGTTGCTGTGGCAATGTTCGCAGGCCGCGGACAATTCTCCATATTTGAGATAGAGGCTTGTGTGGATCGAGCGACTCGCATAAAGATTTCCATCTTAGAGACTGGAGTAGATTGATTGGGCGCTGAATCTTCTTCTGAGGCCGTCTCGCATCCTTCAAATCGTCGATTGATTTCGTGCGCCTATACCGTCGTTCGGCACGAACCCACTAAACCCAGTAAGGTTCCTCGATGTAGCCACTATCTGATCGAGTGTTAATTTTCGTCTTAATCGCTAGCAGGTGTGCTCAGTTGCGATCATTTGTTCTTGCTACGTACAAGGCTCTGAAAGTAAATGTGCTGTAATGTGTGATAGTTTATAGCAAATGGATATTAGCATTAGTCACTCGCTTGCTCTGTGGACCGTAACGAAACGTTGAGCTTCGAGCATTCGTGTGTTGTCGGTGCAGTCACCATCAGTCGCGCTTCGGCGCATTGGTTCAAGTGTGCGCCCATTCACTTATTCTTGATACGCTGGCGATAGGGTGGGCTTAAGTTTGCGCGCCAGCAGGGGTGTATGTGTGTAGATAATGTGCGAGAAACCTAATGTACCAGTAAGTTGCGCTACTTCCTTTTGTAACGAGTGGTTTTCCCTATTAATTGCCGACGTTACGGGATCGAAGTCCTTTGTCTGGAGGTTAGCGATACAGCGCTGGCGGATGAATGATACCTTCTATTTTTTTAAATCCTCCCGGAAAACCGTGCATCGCAAAGAGCCGGCAACACGAGCAGTCTTTACGTAGCAGCAGGCGCACAATATGATTCCATTCCTCAATGTGGGAGTCCCCATTTTTTGCAGTCACCACACTACCGCACACGTGCCTTCTATCTTCGTTCATCTATCGTATCACCTATCGTTCCACATTTTTGCAGCAGGAATTGTGCACAGTGTGTGTTAGCGAACACCCAGTTGCATTTCCGACAGCTGATCGCGCAGTAGCAGGGCAGTAGTAGTTACTGATTTTGTATTCGCGCGCTTTCGCTGTGGCAACGTGCACGCGCGGCACCGAAAGCGCCATCCCAACAAGCTGCTCCGCGCGAATATGGTCAATACTGATCGCGCAGTAGCAGGGCAGAAGTAGTTACTGATTTTGTATTCGCGCGCTTTCGCTGTGGCAACGTGCACGCGCGGCACCGAAAGCGCCATCCCAACAAGCTGCTCCGCGCGAATATGGTCAATACTGATCGCGCAGTAGCAGGGCAGAAGTAGTTACTGATTTTGTATTCGCGCGCTTTCGCTGTGGCAACGTGTACGCGCGGCACCGAAAGCGCCATCCCAACAAGCTGCTCCGCGCGAATATGGTCAATACTGATCGCGCAGTAGCAGGGCAGAAGTAGTTACTGATTTTGTATTCGCGCGCTTTCGCTGTGGCAACGTGTACGCGCGGCACCGAAAGCGCCATCCCAACAAGCTGCTCCGCGCGAATATGGTCAATACTGATCGCGCAGTAGCAGGGCAGTAGTAGTTACTGATTTTGTATTCGCGCGCTTTCGCTGTGGCAACGTGCACGCGCGGCACCGAAAGCGCCATCCCAACAAGCTGCTCCGCGCGAATATGGTCAATGCTGATCGCGCAGTAGCAGGGCAGTAGTAGTTACTGATTTTGTATTCGCGCGCTTTCGCTGTGGCAACGTGCACGCGCGGCACCGAAAGCGCCATCCCAACAAGCTGCTCCGCGCGAATATGGTCAATACTGATCGCGCAGTAGCAGGGCAGAAGTAGTTACTGATTTTGTATTCGCGCGCTTTCGCTGTGGCAACGTGCACGCGCGGCACCGAAAGCGCCATCCCAACAAGCTGCTCCGCGCGAATATGGTCAATGCTGATCGCGCAGTAGCAGGGCAGAAGTAGTTACTGATTTTGTATTCGCGCGCTTTCGCTGTGGCAACGTGCACGCGCGGCACCGAAAGCGCCATCCCAACAAGCTGCTCCGCGCGAATATGGTCAATGCTGATCGCGCAGTAGCAGGGCAGAAGTAGTTACTGATTTTGTATTCGCGCGCTTTCGCTGTGGCAACGTGCACGCGCGGCACCGAAAGCGCCATCCCAACAAGCTGCTCCGCGCGAATATGGTCAATGCTGATCGCGCAGTAGCAGGGCAGAAGTAGTTACTGATTTTGTATTCGCGCGCTTTCGCTGTGGCAACGTGTACGCGCGGCACCGAAAGCGCCATCCCAACAAGCTGCTCCGCGCGAATATGGTCAATGCTGATCGCGCAGTAGCAGGGCAGAAGTAGTTACTGATTTTGTATTCGCGCGCTTTCGCTGTGGCAACGTGCACGCGCGGCACCGAAAGCGCCATCCCAACAAGCTGCTCCGCGCGAATATGGTCAATACTGATCGCGCAGTAGCAGGGCAGAAGTAGTTACTGATTTTGTATTCGCGCGCTTTCGCTGTGGCAACGTGCACGCGCGGCACCGAAAGCGCCATCCCAACAAGCTGCTCCGCGCGAATATGGTCAATGCTGATCGCGCAGTAGCAGGGCAGAAGTAGTTACTGATTTTGTATTCGCGCGCTTTCGCTGTGGCAACGTGCACGCGCGGCACCGAAAGCGCCATCCCAACAAGCTGCTCCGCGCGAATATGGTCAATGCTGATCGCGCAGTAGCAGGGCAGAAGTAGTTACTGATTTTGTATTCGCGCGCTTTCGCTGTGGCAACGTGCACGCGCGGCACCGAAAGCGCCATCCCAACAAGCTGCTCCGCGCGAATATGGTCAATGCTGATCGCGCAGTAGCAGGGCAGAAGTAGTTACTGATTTTGTATTCGCGCGCTTTCGCTGTGGCAACGTGCACGCGCGGCACCGAAAGCGCCATCCCAACAAGCTGCTCCGCGCGAATATGGTCAATGCTGATCGCGCAGTAGCAGGGCAGAAGTAGTTACTGATTTTGTATTCGCGCGCTTTCGCTGTGGCAACGTGCACGCGCGGCACCGAAAGCGCCATCCCAACAAGCTGCTCCGCGCGAATATGGTCAATGCTGATCGCGCAGTAGTAGGGCAGTAGTAGTTACTGATTTTGTATTCGCGCGCTTTCGCTGTGGCAACGTGCACGCGCGGCACCGAAAGTGCCATCCCAACAAGCTGCTCCGCGCGAATATGGTCAATGCTGATCGCGCAGTAGTAGGGCAGTAGTAGTTACTGATTTTGTATTCGCGCGCTTTCGCTGTGGCAACGTGCACGCGCGGCACCGAAAGCGCCATCCCAACAAGCTGCTCCGCGCGAATATGGTCAATACTGATCGCGCAGTAGCAGGGCAGAAGTAGTTACTGATTTTGTATTCGCGCGCTTTCGCTGTGGCAACGTGCACGCGCGGCACCGAAAGCGCCATCCCAACAAGCTGCTCCGCGCGAATATGGTCAATGCTGATCGCGCAGTAGTAGGGCAGTAGTAGTTACTGATTTTGTATTCGCGCGCTTTCGCTGTGGCAACGTGCACGCGCGGCACCGAAAGCGCCATCCCAACAAGCTGCTCCGCGCGAATATATGGTCAATACTGATCGCGCAGTAGCAGGGCAGAAGTAGTTACTGATTTTGTATTCGCGCGCTTTCGCTGTGGCAACGTGCACGCGCGGCACCGAAAGCGCCATCCCAACAAGCTGCTCCGCGCGAATATGGTCAATGCTGATCGCGCAGTAGCAGGGCAGTAGTAGTTACTGATTTTGTATTCGCGCGCTTTCGCTGTGGCAACGTGCACGCGCGGCACCGAAAGCGCCATCCCAACAAGCTGCTCCGCGCGAATATGGTCAATACTGATCGCGCAGTAGCAGGGCAGAAGTAGTTACTGATTTTGTATTCGCGCGCTTTCGCTGTGGCAACGTGTACGCGCGGCGCCGAAAGCGCCTTCCCAACAAGCTGCTCCGCGCGAATATGGTCAATACTGATCGCGCAGTAGCAGGGCAGAAGTAGTTACTGATTTTGTATTCGCGCGCTTTCGCTGTGGCAACGTGCACGCGCGGCACCGAAAGCGCCATCCCAACAAGCTGCTCCGCGCGAATATGGTCAATACTGATCGCGCAGTAGCAGGGCAGAAGTAGTTACTGATTTTGTATTCGCGCGCTTTCGCTGTGGCAACGTGTACGCGCGGCGCCGAAAGCGCCTTCCCAACAAGCTGCTCCGCGCGAATATGGTCAATACTGATCGCGCAGTAGCAGGGCAGAAGTAGTTACTGATTTTGTATTCGCGCGCTTTCGCTGTGGCAACGTGCACGCGCGGCACCGAAAGCGCCTTCCCAACAAGCTGCTCCGCGCGAATATGGTCAATACTGATCGCGCAGTAGCAGGGCAGAAGTAGTTACTGATTTTGTATTCGCGCGCTTTCGCTGTGGCAACGTGTACGCGCGGCGCCGAAAGCGCCTTCCCAACAAGCTGCTCCGCGCGAATATGGTCAATACTGATCGCGCAGTAGCAGGGCAGAAGTAGTTACTGATTTTGTATTCGCGCGCTTTCGCTGTGGCAACGTGTACGCGCGGCGCCGAAAGCGCCTTCCCAACAAGCTGCTCCGCGCGAATATGGTCAATACTGATCGCGCAGTAGCAGGGCAGAAGTAGTTACTGATTTTGTATTCGCGCGCTTTCGCTGTGGCAACGTGCACGCGCGGCACCGAAAGCGCCATCCCAACAAGCTGCTCCGCGCGAATATGGTCAATACTGATCGCGCAGTAGCAGGGCAGAAGTAGTTACTGATTTTGTATTCGCGCGCTTTCGCTGTGGCAACGTGTACGCGCGGCGCCGAAAGCGCCTTCCCAACAAGCTGCTCCGCGCGAATATGGTCAATACTGATCGCGCAGTAGCAGGGCAGAAGTAGTTACTGATTTTGTATTCGCGCGCTTTCGCTGTGGCAACGTGCACGCGCGGCACCGAAAGCGCCATCCCAACAAGCTGCTCCGCGCGAATATGGTCAATACTGATCGCGCAGTAGCAGGGCAGAAGTAGTTACTGATTTTGTATTCGCGCGCTTTCGCTGTGGCAACGTGCACGCGCGGCGCCGAAAGCGCCTTCCCAACAAGCTGCTCCGCGCGAATATGGTCAATACTGATCGCGCAGTAGCAGGGCAGAAGTAGTTACTGATTTTGTATTCGCGCGCTTTCGCTGTGGCAACGTGCACGCGCGGCGCCGAAAGCGCCTTCCCAACAAGCTGCTCCGCGCGAATATGGTCAATACTGATCGCGCAGTAGCAGGGCAGAAGTAGTTACTGATTTTGTATTCGCGCGCTTTCGCTGTGGCAACGTGTACGCGCGGCGCCGAAAGCGCCTTCCCAACAAGCTGCTCCGCGCGAATATGGTCAATACTGATCGCGCAGTAGCAGGGCAGAAGTAGTTACTGATTTTGTATTCGCGCGCTTTCGCTGTGGCAACGTGCACGCGCGGCGCCGAAAGCGCCTTCCCAACAAGCTGCTCCGCGCGAATATGGTCAATACTGATCGCGCAGTAGCAGGGCAGAAGTAGTTACTGATTTTGTATTCGCGCGCTTTCGCTGTGGCAACGTGTACGCGCGGCGCCGAAAGCGCCTTCCCAACAAGCTGCTCCGCGCGAATATGGTCAATACTGATCGCGCAGTAGCAGGGCAGAAGTAGTTACTGATTTTGTATTCGCGCGCTTTCGCTGTGGCAACGTGTACGCGCGGCGCCGAAAGCGCCTTCCCAACAAGCTGCTCCGCGCGAATATGGTCAATGCTGATCGCGCAGTAGCAGGGCAGTAGTAGTTACTGATTTTGTATTCGCGCGCTTTCGCTGTGGCAACGTGCACGCGCGGCACCGAAAGCGCCATCCCAACAAGCTGCTCCGCGCGAATATGGTCAATACTGATCGCGCAGTAGCAGGGCAGAAGTAGTTACTGATTTTGTATTCGCGCGCTTTCGCTGTGGCAACGTGTACGCGCGGCGCCGAAAGCGCCTTCCCAACAAGCTGCTCCGCGCGAATATGGTCAATACTGATCGCGCAGTAGCAGGGCAGAAGTAGTTACTGATTTTGTATTCGCGCGCTTTCGCTGTGGCAACGTGCACGCGCGGCACCGAAAGCGCCTTCCCAACAAGCTGCTCCGCGCGAATATGGTCAATACTGATCGCGCAGTAGCAGGGCAGAAGTAGTTACTGATTTTGTATTCGCGCGCTTTCGCTGTGGCAACGTGCACGCGCGGCACCGAAAGCGCCATCCCAACAAGCTGCTCCGCGCGAATATGGTCAATACTGATCGCGCAGTAGCAGGGCAGAAGTAGTTACTGATTTTGTATTCGCGCGCTTTCGCTGTGGCAACGTGTACGCGCGGCGCCGAAAGCGCCTTCCCAACAAGCTGCTCCGCGCGAATATGGTCAATACTGATCGCGCAGTAGCAGGGCAGAAGTAGTTACTGATTTTGTATTCGCGCGCTTTCGCTGTGGCAACGTGCACGCGCGGCACCGAAAGCGCCATCCCAACAAGCTGCTCCGCGCGAATATGGTCAATACTGATCGCGCAGTAGCAGGGCAGAAGTAGTTACTGATTTTGTATTCGCGCGCTTTCGCTGTGGCAACGTGTACGCGCGGCGCCGAAAGCGCCTTCCCAACAAGCTGCTCCGCGCGAATATGGTCAATACTTGAACACGTGGTGGGCACCTCTCTCGCGTACACGGAAAGCTCGCAGGCATGCTCGCGCGAGACCACACGCGAAATCACTGACGCGTAAATAAATTCTGAGGTTTTACGTGCCAAAACCACGATCTCATTATGAGGCACGCCGTACAGCACGAGACTCGGGACCTTTTCACCACCTGGAGTTCTTTAGCGCACACCTTAAATCTAAGTACACGAGCGTTTTTTGCATATCCACCTCCGTCGGATTGTGGCCGCAGTGCACGGGATCGAACCCGCGACCTCGATATTAGCAGCGCAACGTTATATATGCCACGAAACTCTATCTAGCTCGGCGCGTAATCATTGGCTGCGCAGCGCGACGCCCTCTTTAAGAAACGCAGCGTAGACCGCCCGTACCAGGCGCTAACGCAGGTGGCCGAAAGGTCAGTCGCTAAAATGGTGCGTGCTGTATAGCCGTAGGCGCGCCTCGCAGGTTGCGTGTGCCGATAGGTGAGGCCGTTTCAATGAGGAAGCAAGGAACGACTGTTGGCGATGCAGTGGCGCGCCGATGATGATAATGAGGAGGAGGAGGAAGGGACTTCGAAGAACGTATTTCGCGCGCGCATAACGCCGGTGCAAACTCACGGGGGTGCGGTCGCGAAATTTAACAGGCGAGCAAATGCGCGGCCGATGAGAAAACACAGTGGTAAGAAGAGAAGTGTGATCGTGGCCGAACTGATAGATATCTCTCGCGATAAAGAAATAAACGCGAAGCGACGCGTAATTCTAAGCTGCTTCTTGCACCGTGGCCGGAATCGGTCTCGCTTTTACCAAGAAAAAAGAATAGGACAATAAATTTAAGAAAAAAAATGAAGAGAGGAAGAACGGCGGCTGGTCTGCCTTTGGTCCCATGCATAACCGAGCGATTTGCTTGTCCGAGCAAATTTGCGTTCGGGCCGGTCAATAGCGCTGTTTAAGCCGTTTGTCTCCGGAGGCGATACGCGGGAACCGTTTCCACGTATAATATGTTCGCCGGCCCGAAAAAAACACGAGCTTGCTCGGAGGGTGTCGGAGGTTCTCGAGCATTAAAAAACATGATCGATCGGGACGCGGCTGCACGCAGTATATATGCCCAGGACTGGCCCCGAAAATTTATTTTCGCTTACTTTGTACGTTTCATTCCTCTTTTTTCTCCTCCGGCGACTGGCTCGCGTGCGTTGTTCCACGACCAGAAGTGGACGTATAGTCTCGCTCGCGTCGCCGGAATATATTTTCCCGCACCTGACAGCGCCCACACCCGTTATTTTCACGCGTGGCGGGACAGCGCGGGGTGACAGCAGAAGTGACGCACGGGGGCCGGGCACCCTGAAATTCGGCAAAGGATTCGCCGGTGCTTACGCGTGTAACGCGAGGAGAAAAAAAAATAACCAAAATAAGCACGGTGTTTTAACAGCTCGTATCGCGCATACATCTGCGAATAATGCTTTTATACTTGAACCGTCGACACGGCGACGCTACCAGGAAGGCCGATAGAAAAAAAAAAAGGGGGTCCTGTTCTATTTGAGATCAATCACTCCGCGGTGGCTTCTCGCCTCGCATAGGCGAAGATCTCGGACAGAGATGGCCGCGACTTCTGTCGAAGCCTGCAATTTTCTTGGGCGCGTTCAGCGTTTAAAGCGAGCTTCGCCTCCGAGCTGTTGACGCCATCGAAAATGCGCGCGCGTTACAAGCAGCGAGGGCATAAGGGCTATAGTAGAAGAAATTCTTCGACGCTTTACGCCTCGTTGCGAGGGCAGTGCAAGTGGCCCAAATATTCCGGTCGACTAGGCTAAAGCGCTTAGTCTCTAATTACGAGACGTCGGAGTCCGCCGAGAACGCCAACCAGCGAATGTATCTCGCAGTCTTACATTCTTAAATATACTGCGTTGAGTCACAGTGTTATCTAACTGGCGGTGGTATCTCTTAGCCGCGTAAAATGCGCACGAAAATAAACTGTAGCTTATAAGGCAACCGTAAAAGCTGGTGTACATGCGTGTCAGCGTTGACAGAGCTTAACATAAACAAAAAAGCCGTTACCTTGCCTTAACGCATCGCTGTGGCTCGGCGACTCAGTACTATAGGTCGCTCGTTCGACTCCAAGATATGGTGGCATTCCGAACCTAATGTATAATGCGAGAAGTTCAGCATGTGTATGTGTGCCTGGTAATAGTGCGCCATAACTAGCGCGCGGTTTATTCGACTGGGTGGTCGAATAAACCTTCATTGACTAGTAAATAGTAAGGTACCCTCCATGGCGCATAACATACATCAAGAGCTGCTTTCAGACGTGAAACCGTCATTGCGTGTAATCGGCGTTTGTCATGTCACTCCAACTTAACCCTGAGGATGAAATTGCTATTAATCTGTACTTGTCATACACGGAACGTTTTCGCGTTCATTCCCTCCTACAAGCCTTCGTTAACATTTGTCAATGTTACGGAACCATAAGTGCTAAATAACAAAGCGAAACTATAGTTTTAAAATTGATACTAAAATATAGACACAAAATTAGTGCACCTCTTGCCTCTCTGTTGCAGTTGCGAACTTCATAGCGCAGTGCAAAAAAATACAAAATAAAATGCAATCTTGTTGAGCATTTTAGCTTCCCGGCTTCATATGAGCGTTAGTTCACGCGAACAGTTTAAAGTTTCCGTTAAGAGAAACAAGATGAACCCCTGTTTCTACGAAAGCATAACCTACACCATGCAATCATGCAGGCTAAGTCACGCGTCTCGCAAAAGACGGTACAAGAAGGGTTGCGCAAGCCGAATTCCGGCGATGCTCGTCCACACAAGCCGTAATGGTCTTCTCTGGCTGCAGAACAAGGCGGAAGTGTTTGCGTCGTCGCCCGTGCGTCTGGAAGCAGACACGTCTGGTGCGGGAAGGGGAGGAGGGGGGGTGGTATTGGACCGGCACCCCCACCCACAGCCCTCTGGCAAAGACGACCGCACCTCGAAAAAAAAAAAATACGAAGAAACAAACAAAGAAACAAGAGGAAGCGTTCGTCCTACGTTCCCCCCATTTTTCTTTTTTCCGTATCGCACCCATCGGCGAGCCCGCGTGTGCCCCCCCGCCGATCAGGCGAAGGGCCGGTCTCGGGAGTGGTGCCGGAGAGGCCGAGCCCGATCCTCTCTAATACGCTCGCGTTTTTACTCGGCTAGCCAACGCGGCGCTGATACATCATAGTGTGCTTGCGTACACGGCATTAATTCGATCTCGGGCCCGTTCTTGTTTCTCTTTTCTTCGCTATCTTATGCCTAAACAGCGGAGGAGGTAGGCCTGCCACACGTGGTAATTAGCGAGTCAACGAAATTAGTGTGCGCACACGATGCCTCGGTCCCTTCTCCCTCCCCCCCCCTCTTTCCCGTGCCGAACTGTGCCTTATATTTCTTCGGAGTCCCTACGGCTCGCGCACGGACGCACACACGCACACACGAACGCACCGTCTCGCCCACCGGCGGCCGCCTTATCGCCTGTGTCCACAAACAATCACTCGGCCTTTTATAGGGACCGTGGCGTTCCTATAGGCGAAACGGCGCTGCCGGGGTGGTGCGGTCTCGTAACACGAAGAAACCGGGGTGGCGTATAATTCATTTCCAACCATCAAGAAGCTAATGCTGCACCGGCTGCTTGATCCGCATATGTGCGGTGTTCTTTGAATCTTCTTCTTTGCCGATACACTCCGTGGCACTGAAAAATCTGAGGCGTAAGCTATATGGCCGGCGCGCCCTGAACTTCGGCTTGCGCGTATCGTTTGTGTTTTCGTTTGCCGAATACTTAGCGTTCGTCGGGTGACCTCAGTGGAGTCTCTCCTTTGAGCGTTCTTCCAGAAACAAACAAACAAAAAGACGCGGCAATTATTTTCGAGATAAAGATCACGCGTGCGCGATGCAACGCGCACGTGACCGGTAGGACTGGCGAATCCTGGCGATCACACGAGCGCGAGGGGCAACGCTCGCTTTTCTTACCAAAACCGCCACTTCCTCTCAATACATGCATTGCACCTGTATGCTTTGTTCACAAAATCGAAGAGCAGCATTACAAGTGTTTGTTCCGAAGCGCATACTGCATTGCTACTAAGCAAAGTCTTCGAATTGTGTGCGTAGGCGTCACCTCGAAAGTCTGCCCGTCGTCAGAGGTGTTGTCTCCGAATTCCGGAGAGGAATGTCTTCCAGAATTCGTCCGCATAGTGTGCGCGTTGCAGTCACATTAACCGTGCTTTGACATTGCGACAAAAAAGGGGTGTGACACACGCGAACGTCCACTTGGCAACGGACACACATAGGCCGTTTATTAGGGAGGAGGCGCATGTGTCCCGGTGAGATTTCTCTTTTCTTTCTTTGCATTCTTAATTCATAATTTGGCCGTTCGTTTTGGTTTAGTCGCTTCCTACACAGAGCAAAGTGGTGTCCCTCCCGCGTCCATATAACTGCCGTAAACGGTCCCAGATTACATACTGCCGTGAGACGCGTAAGATTACTGCAGGAAGGAACGAGTATATTAAATATCCAGCTGCTAATTGGCATCCTGAAAGGTGTTTTTAAGTGTTAAATTGCAGACAGAAAGTGCTGCGTGTGACGTGCAAATTATGATGCGATGTTTTATGGAAAAAAAAAAAAGAACAGGGTGTAAGCCGGGGATGGCCCCTTCGATACTGCATGCACCGTGTGCGTCTAGATGCAACATTGCGAGGTTTCTGCGCTGTGTAAATGGCACGTGTTCTGACTGGCTTGAACCGCGTAGATTTCAAACAACTCCCTATGGTTCCAACGGTCAATTTTGTTACTAACGCTTACACGCGTATACACCGTAAAATAATTTACACCCTTAAAAGCGAAAAAGGATGTAAATGTGTCTATAACTCGCACCTCTAGGGTTTCAGTAATATAAATCACACCCTACGGGTGTGAGTTATAAACACGTTTACAACCTTTTTCACTTTTAAGGGTGTAAATTATTTTACAATGTACGCTTGCCTCAGGCCAGTATAGTTGTCGCGTTTATCTTGCAAAGACTGAGATTCATTACCCGAAGCGTGTCACAAATAGTAGACAACGATGCATTAACCCAACTTCACTTGCGCACGTTTTCGTCCTACAAAAAAAAAAAAAAAGAAGGACTGCCCGCATGTAAACCCTCTCGTTTTTCCGAGCCAACGTAGCCCGACAATATAACACGTTTCCTTCTGCATGCAACGCTGGTATAATGGCAAGTTTTTTTGGTGCTTCATTATATTCAGGCATTCATTACGACTGACCTTCATGAATACTGCAGGTTGAACGAATTTGCTTACAAAGAAAGAAAATTTCTCGTCTACGCTGTGTACTTTTGTGCCTTCATACTACACGCTTGCATATTCACACGCTGCACAATATAACGACATGTGTCTGCTACACCCATGCATGTGCTGCGCGTTTATGCATGCATGCAGCAACAAGAGTTTGGAAAGGCCACCTTGCACGCCTCATGGTGAGGGTTATCTGTCCCCCTTAGCAGCGCGCCATTTCGGCATAATGTGTCGCACGAACGAAGTCGGGAATAACAGGTGCGACAAAAAATTAGGGGCGTCGAGCATATGATTAAATGAGTTCCGGCAGCGTTAATATCGCGAGCAGGCTTGTCGCTACCGCGAATCTCTTGCGCCTTGCAAACGCCGGCGCGCACTCTAGCTTATGAGATCAAAAGGACTAGAGGTATAATGAACGTGCGCTAGTGATAGCTCCACGTGCAGTTATGTTCGATCTGCTATTCGCTGGTTACCGCGAAGGAGTCCGAGACTATAGAGCCGCGTCGTTTTGTATTTGTTCTCGGCGCTCCTGTTGCCTAAGTTACCGCTCTTAACCATGCCGCATGCATCGCAACACGAGTATACTGCGGAACTGAATTGCATTTCAGTGGGTTGCCATTTATACCGGCATAACTAAACATGAACGAGCGGACGAATTGGTAAAGCGTGCGCACGAACATGGAGAATAAGGCAAGATTCACACGTTCAACATTGAAGTTACAAACTTAAAACTTATTACTAAAGCTCCCAACGAGAATATCATCTGCAGCATGGCTTGATGAAGAGTTCGAAGGGTCAATTTTATATGCTGTATACCCTGAGCTGAAGTTCAATGTGTAAGCGAAGATACCGCGAAGTGCGAAAACGTTGTCTCGCCGCTTTCTTCTTGGTGTGGCACGCACAAAAGACTTTCTTTTGAAGTTTCATTATGGAAGCTCCGCGTCCTGTTCTTGTGGAATGGCGGACGGGGACACAGCCCACGTGCTGCTGGACTGGCCATTATACACCTTGCAAAGGCAACAGATGCGCTTTAAACTTGGGGCTTTGGGAAATCATTCATCGTTTCTTAGTACAATTGGGCCATGATCAGTCAATGACCCTGAAATAAAAGCTTTCAGTGCCGTAAAATACTTTTTTTGATGAGTACGGGCATGTGCGCGACATAATATGGACGATTTTGAGCGGTGACTTCACTTCGTTGTTATGTTTCGTTTTTTTTTTTCTTTAACTCTTGTATGTGTGTGTGTGCGCCCTAAAGTATTATTTTAATATTTTGATTGTTATTAATTTCTTTATTTTTCATTTAAACCAAATTTACTTTTAGCGCATAAGTGAAATGTGATATAGTGGGAGAGTTGTAACGCTTCTAACTTCTCCAATTAAATCCCATTTAACCTATACCTACTGACCTAAACGCTAAAAACCAACAGTCACCTTCCGCAGGGTCTCTTTTGTGTGGGTCAACGCTGGATCAGCGTGACCTACTCGAAAATCTTTTTTTTTTTTCTGTTTCTGGTGAAAACCTCAAAACTTATCACCATGCAGTTCCTTGCGCGGAAACACGATGACCTTGATATTTTCTTCTGACGCTTCACCAAACTATATCAGATAGATAAAGAGTATCGACCGCAAAATGTACGAAGGGTAACTATATAAAGTTCTCAAGAACAGGAACCGAATTCGCAAAGCTTTTAATTCGTAAGCGTTATTTGCCATTCGCTGAGAGCTTTTTCTTATAATGCGGACTGCATTAGGATTGGTTGGAATTTGCTCTTAGGGACGATTCGAGCGTAAGAGCTTTTTGGTAAGTGCAAGCCGAGAAATCACAGTTGGCTGGCTTACAGAATGAGGAAAGATAGACAAAAAGATAGAGAAAGGAGGACCGTGAAGGGAAGGGCAGCAGACATGCACGGGCATAAAAGCAAAGATGGTGACCAGTGCCACAAATTGATATGGCCTTCTTTGCAGAAATTTGATACGGCCCTTCTTGCAGTAATCTATAAAAGGATCTGACTCGTATTCATAAAAAAAAAAAACATTTGCTTTAGGATTGCTCGTGAGAGCAAATGCTTACCAATTTCGATGCTGGACAGATTACTAGCTGAAGGAGGCCGACCAATAGCAAACAGCACTTACGAACGAAAAGCCTAGCGCATTCGGCCCCTCATCTCCTGTTACAGTTTTCCGGCCATGTTCGCGTTAATGACCTTACGCACAATAAATAAATAAATAAATAAATAAAAAGACAAGAAGAAAGAGGGGGATAAGTATTCGATATTGTGTCTAGTTCCCCATGGCCACAGTCAAGTGGCTTATGCTGCTATATCCCTAAACACATTCGCAAGCCTAAGAGGAAATGACCGCATCGGGTGGAAAATGCTACTCGTCATTGATTTTGTAACATAGCGATGTAATCGAATGATTATCAGGCTCTTCTCTGTCATTCGGCTTTGAGCCAGCAATACCTGAGAGAAAGCTGTCAGAAGTTTGGCCCGAAGCATTACTACTGTCTTTCGAGAAATACGCGAGGAGCGATTCTCGCAAATACGCGGTAATTACGCCCTCAAGTTCACGCGTGCGCGTCGCCTGAACCTGAACGGCTCTCTTTCTCTCGCTTAAGCAGAAACTAACATCAACTGCCACCACGCCTTCGTGACGTCACGCCATCACGTATTGAACATATATACGACCTCACGCTCAAAGGTACTAGGAAATCTCACGGTGCAAACATCATTCACGTGCTTGAATACCTTTGCCCAATGAAAATAAAAGAGCTGACATGCTTTGCACGATCGTGTCCCAGATCTCGCGGACCTATCCTACTTTTCAGTATGCTAACGATGCATAAATGTCAGAAAGGTGTTCTTTTCTTCCTTTGTCCTGTCTGTTCTTTTTTCCTTTTTTTCACGATAGACCAATGATCTCGCTTATCGTTGCCCATAAAGGCCAACTGAAATCCTATCTTTCAAAGACGCGCAAAAAAAAAAGGGCTTTCGGCGTACACAGGCATCGCTTAATCGCAGCGTTTAGCATCGGCGCGTTGCCACCGATTCCGCGATCCTCCCAAAGTCGTTCGTGCGAGGTGCCGTCCCAAATCGGTCCACGGGCGGGCGGGCGCGGTTTTAGGCCTAACTCGACGCCGTCAAGATGGAGCAGCGTGTGCTGCGGGTGGGCGCGGGGCTGTGAAGGAGTGGCGTCGGAGCGCCAGTTCACATCGCTGACGAAAAGGGGGAACAGCCGAGCGCCCTTATTAGCGAAAGAGTCGGACGCGTTGTTTTTCCGTTGCGTCAGGCCGAGGGAAGACGCATCGAGAGCGCGAAAAGGCACGCGTTAGCGGAAACGCCAGCTGGCGGGTGTCTCTGTCCGGCGCCGCTGTGTTTTGCCGAGATGCGCCGTGCTGTCAGACCACCCTGTGCGCAGCGCGTTTCTCAGGCGCGCTTATAAATACCTATGAGACCGTTTCGCTTTATTTCGATGCCTTCAATTTTTTTTTCGTTTTTGCTCCAGCACAACCGCTAAAGGACTCTTGGGGGAACCACGCAGGACTTGCGCTGCTAACGTTTAACGTGGGCGCATCTCGCCCATTCGGAGCGTGACGCAAGTGGATTTCATCTCGAGTGCGGTCGACGCTATTATAAGGGTAGCGCACCCTGCGCTCGTCATATCGCCGCCATATTGACGGAACCTGTTCTTCGTGTTTCCTTTCTTTCTTCCATTTCAAATCTGGGCGTGATTTATGCTTCGTGGCCAGCAGGCATTACTCAGGCACCGCCTCGTGGAACGTCAACCGGGAGCTACACGCCAGCAAGGAACAGACGTTTAGCGAGCTTCGGCCACTGTTCTCCTAGCTGCAAAACAATCTCGGATCTTAAAACGGCTCCGTTCCGAACTGAGTGGCCAGGGGGCTCCGAACAACTGCAGCAATATAACCCGACTGCATCGCTTTCTTTCTTTCTTTTTTTTTTTTTTTCGGGAAGTTTGAGTGCGGGTGCTTTTCATGTCTAAGCTTTAGTCACAGAAGCATTGCGTACCACTTAAGCAATGCGAGGGCAACGCGAAAGCCACGACGAACATGAAGCGGAACGAAGGATATATTCAACCGCGAGCAGAACTTGCTTCACGCGCGTGCATACTGAAGTTTTTGTTTTCTTGTTTTCTTCTTTTTTTTAGCTACGGTGTCTTAAACGCGCTTGTTTCTTTTTCCCAGATGTGTTCGAGCTGATCCAAGTGACAGTGTCTGGCATTGCGGACGTTGGCGAAGGAAACTACGTTCTTCTCGGCTGGACTGAACGCAGTAAGGACAGTCATTTACATATGTAGATATATAGATATATCTACAACTTGGACGCTGAGTAGAGAGATACGAGAGGAAGGACGGCAGTGTTAATGTACGCCGGTTAGCTACGCAAGGGCTCGTAGAACGGAGTAAAATTAAACTTGAGGAGGTAGAAGAGAGAGAGAGAGAGAGAGGAAAGGGAAAGGCAGGGAGGTTAATCAGTGGGGAGGTTCGGTTTGCTACCCTACGCTTGGGAGAGGGGGGAAGGGGAAATAAGTGATAAGAAAGTAGAGATAGCAGCTAACTATTGGCAAAAAGGAACTGTTCGTGAGCGCACACACGCGCGGTGACGCGCCTGGTCACAACGAAGGCCCGGATGTGACTGCTTATTACTTTTTTTTTTCTTTAACGACTAAAGACGACTTGCTCGCGCGAGCACACGACGGTCATAGAAGTGTGAGAAACTGTTGTTTCTGGTAACAGCGCGAGATTTCAACGTATAGCGTGATTTTCCTACTGGTATATGCCTGCCACTTCTGACATTTCTGTTGTGACATTCTGCGTTATCTTCTATACTGCTCTTTCTCCGATTGAATAGTTCCCGTTCGTGAGATGACTATTTTTCGACTTAATATGGCTTTTGAGATGCGTGCAGCAAATGGATTAGCAATAATCGCCCAGCAGCAAGTTCGTTTGCATTGTTTTCGAAACATTTATTCCGCTTTCTTCTCCTTCGCAAGCTTCGTGGCAGGAAGTTATACCTTAGTAAAGAATTGCCTCTTCCTTGCTTTGCCGAAACTAACTTCCTTTTGCTTCTAAAATCAATCTTCTTTATCGTCATCCGCAACTCTCAATGAGTTTTACAGTTGCGATGGAAGTCGCAGTTCTTCCGCGTTGGACGAAATCCTGAGGGACAATGCCTTCGAAAATGTCGCGTTCAATATCACGATCAAATTTTAACTCGGAAGCACGGGACTTAGCCGCTTGCCTGTGCCGTGGGAACCTGTATCATATACAAACCGCAGGCATTTTACGTTGTCCCTGCATGCAAAGGAATAGCCGACACCACAGCCTATGACCACTACGGTGAAGAAGAAACCATCAGCCGCATTCTGTGCCAGTGTCCGCAGTTATATCGTGCACAGGGACTCTCACTTACTGTCGTGCTCAACAAGTTCGACAGCTCAACAAGTTCCCCAACGTAGACATGACTCTAGAATATCCTATCAGAAAACTTCTAAAGCATTGCTGTGCTTTTTGTGATCTACAGGACCCAGTGAACGCATTTAGCTGTTGTTTTTTTTTTCTCCTCCTGTTTTCTTTCCATCCCCCTCCTGCCCTCCTCCCTGTGCAGGGTAGCAAACCGGAGATTTGCTTCTTGTTAACCTCTCTATCTTTGGTCTCTCTCTCTCTCTTGCATTGTCCCGTTGCAGTTTCGATTCCCTGTAGTCTTGCTGCGCGCGATGGTGAGCAAGAGAACTACAGCAACGCTGACACATGTCGGCTCAAGTGCGCGGCTCATTAGCCGTGGTGAACCCCGGCCCACAGTCCCTTTCGGGACCGTCCCGGCAGCCGCCAACTCTGCATCGTCGTCCTCGTAGTATATACACAAGCTCTCCGCGAGCCAACCACGCGTATATACCTGTCGCGCATACTCCCACTGCATTCTATCCGTCCCCTCTTTCTCTCAGTGCTTCGCGCTCCTCTTATTCTGGGGGCCTCCCAGGCGTTTCCGGGCAACACAAACAACGCGTGCATTCGGGCGTCGTGGCAGAGGCAGGGCAGGGATCCCATAGCTGTGCGGCTGCGGAGGCGGGCGCCACACACGAACGCGCCGTTTGTCCACGACGCGCGCATGCCGGCCTCTCCTGCTGCCTTCTACTCGAGCACCAGTAAAGCAGCAGCAGCAGCGTCCCGTTCGCTAACTTTAGGTTTCTGAGAGACGGAGAGATGCTTTCTTTTGGGCCGCCTCGCCCCGCGGCGTTTGCAGTAATGTAGCGCGGCTGTTGTTAATATCGCGCTTCTGGTCGTATTTTTGTTGCCTCACTCGCCGAGAGTCTCGCTGCGTCTTGTGGCTCGCTGCTGCTGCCGTCGCCGTGTCTCCTTCCTGCCACGTAAAAGTGAGGGCCACAGTCCTGGATGGAGCAGGCGCGCATATACCTGACGAGGTCTCTGCGCGCGCCGTGCTTTTGGCGGGGCGCCCGAATCGGCCCGATTTGGGTGGGCCGCCCTCGCGAGCGCGCGCGCGCGCGATTACTTTTCCGAGGTCTGATGTGCCTCTGTGTTTCTCCTCCTTGATGGCGAATACGATGCTGTTCTTCGCTTTTACCTGTTGAGTAATTGCACATTCTTCGCCACTTAAGCCATGTCGCACAATTTAGGCCGCGACCACACGTTTCTGACACCTGACACCCATCGTCTCACGAGCAGAACAGCGTGGCCAGGTAGCGAGGGTACGCAGAGACATTTTTTGGCATAGCTGGGGAGAACGGCGCCTGGGAAGGTGTATAGTGCGGGTGTAGGGCTCGGGCGTACGTGCGGTCGTAATTTTAGTGTACAGAAGTGTAGGACTTGGACTTATAGTGCGATGAAAGAAGTGAAAGGGTACGTCTGGGTATTCCATCTAAATACTTCCACATAGCGGTATACAATGTCGGAGGTACTGAGAAATGGCGCTGTAGTTTTGCACTCTTGAAGGTTGTACGAGGAGACCAAAGAAAATTTAGATTGCGAAAAATGGAGAGCCGCGTTATCGTGCCCTCATGAGAATTGCAACTTTAAGCGTCTATAACGAGCGAAATTTCACGGAAGTTCGCATTTCTCTGATGAGAACCGCACAATAGGCGCGGTCAAACTGGGAGCGGGAAGAAGTCTTATACCTTTGGCTACAGTTAAGTAACAACGCACTAATTCATGATGGAATGTGCATGTCAGAACGTGCTAACACGACCACGTGTCCGCGGATAACGATTCACGAACGCTATAGTGTGATTGCTCGATGACGCTTGCCCAAGGCATTCGTTTAGAGCATCAGGCGCGCATAAACTTCGCTGCAGCACATTGCGGCGCTGGCACACAGCAAATACAAGCGACGCTGCTTTCCGGAAGCAAGACATCTTGCGTACATTTTGGCACAGATGCCTCAATGGGGGCCTTATCTTATGTACAATCATTGCACAAATCGGCGAGAAAACATAGAATGTACTTGTTGCCGTAGCTGCATATTGATAGGCGCGGTGACCGGAGAAGCACCGCCTTGCGTGTTATGCTCAACTGACGCATTTTTCTTCATCTTTTCTTTTTAGTTTGTTTCCGGGCGTCAACCTTTAGCGAACACAGCAGTCAGCTTTGAGGCCGCGTGTTCATTGTGCCTGTTTTGCTTGTGTGTGTTTGTTTCCGAAGTTTATTCTTGCCATAGGGTCGGGTGTTATGCGTGCAACCATACAGCCAAATTTCTCCATCCTCGAAATCTCTCGATCCTTAATTGTCTTCTTTCAATTACCTTTCCCGCTTTCCCAGTGCAGAGTAGCCTACCGGCTTGAGCCTGGTTAACCTCCCTGCCTTTCCCTTATGACTTATCTCTCTCGCTCTTGCTCTCTGTTTCTCAGGCAGTGTTTATTTACTGCATTCTGCACTAAAGGAAGGAGCTACGACTCAACAACAAATCATTTTAAAAAAGAAAAAGCACACACACACACACACACACACACACACACACACACACACACACACACACATATATATATATATATATGCTGGCCTCGCGGATCGCACTTGACGGGATCAAAGCGTCCGCTGTCCAGCTAGATAACGGGTCGAACGCAGTTGAACATTTAAAACAAACTTTAATTACACTGAGAAGGTCAAAAAAGCAAGTTAGAAATACACAAAACGTTCAGTTTTAGCCCCGTAAAAAAGTGGTCCGGTCTCTAGGGCTGGTGGGGCGAGTCTGCCCGTCCCGCGCTTTTCCAACCGCAGTTTCCATCCCCGTCGCCGCCCCCAGGCCCGGGAAACAACACCCGACACCCCGAAGCGTCGTCACTGGGTCACTTCCAGGAACCGAACGGAGGGAGCGGTCCCTTTCTTTCGCGCACAGCTCGGAGTCCGCGGGGGGCCAGTGAAAGAGAAAGCAATAAAAGTAACGAAGGCTCGCTTCCCTCTTGAAGGAAAAGTCCGGCCGTGCATTCGCGATGCGCACAGAACACTCCCCGTCTGGTGTCTTTCGTTGTTAAGACGCCACCACTATATCACGGTCACAGCAAACGCACAACTTCTGTTGTTGGTCGGAAGAATGTTTTCACAACCCCGTCTTTGGCTGTTTTCAGCTCGACCTTGCGCACCCTTCCATCTGCGCTGGGCAGGCTTCGTGTAATCACTCCGACGGGCCAGTCGTTGCGGGTTGCTTCTTTATCCCTGAGTAGAATGACGTCGCCTTCTTTGAGGTTGGGTTTTGCTGCTTGCCATTTTCGGCGTTGCTGCAAAGTAGTGACATACGTTGTGCGCCAGCGCTTCCAGAACTCGTCAGCCAGGTTTTGCACGAGACGCCAATGCCGTTTGTAGAGGTTGCTTGTATCTAACTGCCCAGTTACAGATGCGCTTCCGTGTTTTTGGGTTAAGAGTGTCGCCGGAGTTAGGATTGTGGGATCTTCGGGGTCAGACGAAGTAGGAGTTATGGGCCTGGCATTAATGATGGCCGCAACTTCTGCCAAAAAGGTTGCAAGAATGTCATGCGTGAGCCGTTGATGACGTGACTGCATGAGCATTGAGTCAAGAATTCGGCGTGCAATGCCGATCATCCGCTCCCACGCACCACCCATATGGGACGCGTGCGGTGGATTGAATATCCATTTGCAGCCGTTTCCGCTGAGGAACTTGCCTACTTGTGAGCGATGAATGCCCTCTGCGCTAATTCCAAGTTCTCTGCAAGCTCCGATAAAATTGGTCCCGCAGTCAGAGCGTATTAGCTTGATGGGCCCTCGCACTGCTAGGAACCTTCGGAAGGCATTAATGAAACTCGACGTATCCATTGATTCGATCAGCTCAATGTGCACTGCGCGAATGCTTAAGCAAGTGAACATAACTGCCCAGCGCTTGCTGTTTGCAACACCACCTCTCGTTCGGCGAGAGGCAATCATCCAGGGACCGAAAACATCGATTCCAACATTCGTGAAAGGAGGATCTGTGCTGATTCGGTCTACCGGAAGGTCAGCCATCTTCTGGTCGTGAAAGCGCCCTCGCAGCTTCTTGCATGAAATGCATGCTTGCAGCACGGATGAGATGCACCTTTTCCCTCCGACGATCCAATACCCAGCAGCTCGTACGGCTCCTTCTGTGAAGTGTCGGCCCTGGTGTTGCACGCATTCATGGTGGTGGCGCACGAGAAGCGTCGCCACATGGTGCCGACCCGGCAATAAGAGAGGGTGTTTCTCATCGTCTGGAAGGTCGCTTCTGTTCAAGCGGCCGCCGACGCGGATCAAGCCATTGGCGTCTAAGAATGGGTCAAGCCTTCGAAGCGAGCTTGTCTTGTGAACCTGCTCTCCTCTCTGGATACAGCATATCTCTTCATAAAATGCGTCCTGCTGTACTGCGCGAATGATGGCGAGCCTGGTTTTGGAGAGCGCCTGAACGGGAGCTACCTCTCCCTGTGATGCGTTCTTTGCGTGATGGGCAACCTGGATCAGACTTGCTACAGCACGAGTGAGAGATTTCCAGTTCGAGAGCCTACGAAAGCGTTCGGCTCCGAGTCGCTGTCGCTTATTCACCTCCGTCGCCAGAGTGCAGACTTCAGGGCGTATTTCTTTGTCTTCGTCAGGATTTAGGAGGATGAAGCTCGACGACCGTGCTTCCTCTTCTTGTCGTGAGAGAAAATCAGGTCCGGACAACCAGTTCGTGCTCTTAAGCTGTGCCGCTGGGATCGCTCTAGTGGCGTGGTCTGCAGGATTTTCGTCAGTGTGAACGTATTTCCATTGTTCAGGTTGCGTGCTGCTACGTATCCGCTGCACCCTGTTGGCCACATACACGTAGAACCTTCTTGTTTCGTTGTATATGTAACCCAAGACCACTTTGCTATCCGTGTAGAACGTGACCGAGTTCGGCTGGAAGTCCAATTCTCGTAGTATAGAATCGGTCATCTCTACAGCAAGCACTGCTGCACACAACTCAAGCCTTGGGATGGTGTGTTCTGGTTGTGGAGCAAGTTTGGCCTTTCCCATGACAAATCCGACGTGTCTGTTTCCTTGCTTGTCAGTCACGCGTAGGTATGCCACCGCTGCGACGGCCCTTGTGGACGCGTCTGAAAATACATGAATGTCCCTACGTTCGGCTTCAAGCGTCGAGACTGGCGCATACGTTCTTCGCACGTGAAGGTGCTGTAGTGTCTGGAGAGAGTTCTTCCACTCGTCCCATCTCTGCTTCTTCTCGTCCGAAAGCGGCGTGTCCCAGTCATAACCCTTCGTTACGAGGTCACGGAGAAGGTACTTGCCTTGAACCGTTATTGGAGCCACAAACCCTAGTGGATCGTAAAGGCTGTTGACGGTCGACAGCACTCCTCGCCGCGTATATGGCCTGTCCTGACGAGGAGCCCTGAAGACGAAGCTGTCGTCGCCTATGTCCCACAGTAGACCGAGACTTCTCTGCGTAAGCGACGCGTCTGTGCTGAAGTCGAGGTTCTTCAGTCCCTGGGCGTGGTCCTCTCGAGGAAATGCATTCAGCACATTCTGCTTATTCGAAGCTATCTTGTGCAGCCTTATGTTAGCTGTTGCAAGCATTTTCTGCGTTCTTTGCAGCAGACTAATGGCATCTTCTTCGCTCGGAAGAGACTTAAGTGCATCATCGACGTAGAAATCTCTTTCAACGAACTTCCTGGCATCTTCACCAAATCGTGGGGCAGCTTGTTGGGCAGTCCGTCGAAGGCCATACGTTGAAACAGCTGGCGATGGGCTGTTGCCGAAAACGTGAACCTTCATTCGGCACTCTATGATTTCTCTGGAGATATCGTTGCCCTTAAACCAGAGGAACCTCAGGTAGTTCTGATGGTCCTCGCGAACCATGAAACTGTAGAACATTTGCTGGACGTCCGCTGTAACCGCAACTGGTTCTTGCCGGAAGCGTATCAAGATCCCCACAAGGTTATTCGTCAGGTCAGGGCCGGTCAGGAGAACGTTGTTCAGAGATACCCCTTTATACTGAGCGCTGGAGTCAAATACGACTCGGATTTGATCAGGCTTCTGGGGGTGGTGAACGCCGAATATGGGCAGATACCAACATTCTTCGTCCACGTGAAGTGGTGGGGCTTCCTCTGCATGACCCTTGATGAATAGCTCGGTCATGAAGTTCACGAAACGTTCCTTTGTTTCAGGATTTTTTCGCAGGGTACGCCGTAGCGAGAGCAGACGAGACAGAGCTTGTTCTCTGTTGTTCGGAAGTCGACTTCTCGGTGTGCGAAAGGGGTGAGGGGCGACCCAATTGTTTAATTTGTCTTGGGTGAATTCACTATTCATTATCTTGAGGAATGTCTTGTCTTCCATGGAGAGAGCACGCTGGTTGTCAAGTTCCGTTGTCTCGAAAAGATTCGGGGCCAGGGTGTCATCCAATGTTGCTGCCAATCGTAAATCTTTTGAGACCTTATCCGCAGAGTAGAGAATCGGCGCCTCCCTAACAAAGAAATGTCTTTGGCACGGCTCAAATAGAGATGGTCGCCCACTGTCCAGCACATGGGTCTTGAACACGTTGACGCTGCCCGTTTTCCGCGTTCGACCAACGCAAACGTCGCCGACAATGACCCATCCGAGGTCGAGCTTCTGAGCATACGGCGCGTCGTGGGGTCCGTTGATTGTCTGACGAACCTTGTGAGCTCTTAGGATGTCCCGGCCAAGGAGGAGCAGTATTCCAGCCTCCTCAAGAGGCGGAATGTGATTTGCTACAGACTTCAAGTGCGGGTAGTGCTTTGCAGCGTCAGGCGTTGGAATTTCATCTCTGTTTTCTGGAATTGCCTTGCACTCGAGGAGAGGCGGAAGAGGGAACTTAACTTCGCCTGAAATGCTCTGCACGAAAAAACCATGAGCGACTCTTCCAACCACTTCTGTACTGCCGGAGCAAGTGCGGAGCGTGTATTGCGTAGGTGTCCCCTTCACTCCGAAATCGTTGAGGAGTTCTGGCCTAACCAACGAGCGATTACTCTGATCGTCAAGAATCGCGTACGCTCTGACTGTCTTCTCAGGCTGAGTCTCATGGGTCACCTCTACGAGGCAGATTTTAGCACACGACTTTGTGCTGTTGCCAGCGTTTGCCACTTCAGTACGCCTAGATGTGACTCTTTTTTCTGAGTCATCTGTGGTACTGTCATCAGACCCACTAGCCCTTGATGGCTCTGAGGTTGGTGATGCTGGGTGAAGCGCTGTGGCGTGGTCGGCGCTGTCGCATATGAGGCACATCACAACTGCCTGACATTGCCACTGCATGTGGTTCTTGGATGAGCAGCATCGTAGGCAGATCCCTTGCTTCTTTATGAAAGATTGCCGCTCTTCCAAGGTTTTTTCGCGGAAGGCGCGACACCTTTCCAAAGGGTGAGGTTTCTTGTGATATGGACACCACCTTTTCAAGTCCTCCGATTCAGGTTGCTGTTGGTTAGCAGTGGCATATTGATTAATCTTGGCAGAAGCAGGATCCACTTCTGTTTTTCTCGCTGACACAGATGATCTTTGCCGCGTGGTCTTGGTAGCATTGTCTTCCTTCCTTTGATTGAAATCAGACAAGGCATTTTGTGGATGCAAGATGAAACTCGGGTCGTTCCTCATGCTGGCCTGATCTCTAACAAATTTGCTAAAGAAAGAAAAGGGTGGAAATGCAGTGTCATGATCTTTCTTGTATTTCGACCCCGCCGACATCCAATTTTCTTGAAGTCCAGATGGCAACTTCGAGACAATTTTGTTCACTCCTCTTGCGGTGTCCAAATAGCCAAGACCGGCAAGATACGGGTCAGCTTTCGCAGCCTCGAGTTCTAGCAGGAGGTCGCCGAGTTCCTGGAGTCTGGCATTTTCCCGGTAAGATATCTTCGGGAAGTCTTCCAGCCGCTTCAAAAGTGCATCCTCAATTGCCTCAGGGCGCCCGAAGACGTCGTCTAGCCGTTTCCACACGACGTTCAAGCCCGTTGAAAAGTCATCGACATGCACTGATTTCAACCTCCGAGCCTGACGTGACGATTCAGGGCCAAGCCATTTGATGAGAAGGTCTAGCTCTTCTTGGGCAGAAAGACCTAGATCTCTGACAACACCCTTGAACGATGATTTCCAAGCGCGAAAGTTCTCAGGTCGATCATCAAACTTGATAAGACCGCTTGAAACAAGATCTTTGCGGCACAGGAATTTAAGCACACCGGCTAGCTCGGAGCTTGAACTGTTGTGTGCCGGGGCGTACACAGGCGGCTGCGGATCAACTCGTAAGTCCATAGGACGACTCGTAGCTCCAGCATGCTTATAACGTGGGTTGTTAGGGGCAGCATGGTAGTCAGGTGGACGTTCATCAGCTCGCAGACACATCGAATTATTCGCAGCTGTGTGGGCACCCGGCGCCGTGTGAGCATTGTTTACGTCAACGCTAGAATTGGTGACAGCCACCTCAGTTAACACAAGCGCAGAGTTGCGTAGGGCTTGCTGCTCATCGATATAACTCCTAGTCTGCAGCGTTCGGTCCACAGGAGGGAGCGTGCGCATGCTCTCCCCGCCATCCTGCTCCACGGCTGCCTCGAGCGCATTCGCCTGTGCGTTTGCAGCTGCCGCTTCTTTTTCATGCTGCAAGATATCCAATTCAGCCTCAATCCTTGCCTTCTCAATACGCATCGCGGCCTCTCTGCGACCAAACTCTGCTCTGGCCCGGACGGCTTCGGCTTGTGCGCGTGCTTGTACGGCGGCTAGGCTGATTGTTGACGAGCCCGATCGTCGTGACCTCGAAGAAACGCTTGAGTGGGCCGATAGAGAGTGCTGCGATGTTACCTCTTGTAAGCGGTCGCGTTCTCGTTTTGTAGCCTCACGTAATTTGTCGCTTACAGTCACATAACGATCTGCGTCGATTGCTTTCTGAAGTTCTAATTCCTGCTGGGCTTCAGATCTGCTCGTTTTGGCGAGGAAGGTAGCGTATCTGGCGGCGACGTGCTCGTAGCGCTCATAGCTTGCGCGAAGCTGCGTTGCGGCGCTGTTAACCTCTTCCTCTTTCGCACATGACACTTTGAAAATAGCTGTCTCCACGTTCTTCCAGGCAGCGTCTATTCTCCGGCAGTGCTCTTCGCGGCTCGTTTCATACCTTTCTTTAGCTTTCATGGAAAACGTAGTTGCTCTATGGGATCGTATGTTTGCCGTAGAAGCTTCATGCTCTCCTGTCATAACTTGAGACGTTTCAGGCGTCAGCTTGTCCTGATCCATTTTGGTGTGCGTGCTTCACGACGTATCTCACTCAAAGCGGACGTATGTGGTGAAGCCTGCTAAGCTGCGCGATGAAATATGAAACGAGCCCACCTTGTCGTTGCCCTGTGTGCCGTCAGCTGCTCAACTTGTAGGCGATGCCGTGTCCTTGCAGTAGGCGGATGTCATGGTCAAACCGGAGGTCTTGCCGTGCGACGTATTCCACTGCAGCGGGCGTTGAGTTGGCGGCCGATGGCAGTCGACTTCACTTTTTTACTATGCTGGCCTCGCGGATCGCACTTGACGGGATCAAAGCGTCCGCTGTCCAGCTAGATAACGGGTCGAACGCAGTTGAACATTTAAAACAAACTTTAATTACACTGAGAAGGTCAAAAAAGCAAGTTAGAAATACACAAAACGTTCAGTTTTAGCCCCGTAAAAAAGTGGTCCGGTCTCTAGGGCTGGTGGGGCGAGTCTGCCCGTCCCGCGCTTTTCCAACCGCAGTTTCCATCCCCGTCGCCGCCCCCAGGCCCGGGAAACAACACCCGACACCCCGAAGCGTCGTCACTGGGTCACTTCCAGGAACCGAACGGAGGGAGCGGTCCCTTTCTTTCGCGCACAGCTCGGAGTCCGCGGGGGGCCAGTGAAAGAGAAAGCAATAAAAGTAACGAAGGCTCGCTTCCCTCTTGAAGGAAAAGTCCGGCCGTGCATTCGCGATGCGCACAGAACAATATATATATATATATATATATATATATATATATACGTACACGTGCCGTACACGTGCCGTTATATTCCAAGAACTCGAAAGCAGCTTTTCGCTGACCTTGATTTGCTTAGTGCTTGACAGCTCTTGTTAGCAGGTATGTGCTACAGCGTAAGATCACTACATCAGCGCTACAGCATAAAAAGGCAGTTGCGGCAAAGCAAGGACAGCAGAGCAGCTTCACACCAGCTGCGTTGTTTCGACCTTGAGCTAGCAGTAAGCATCCATTGAAGATGCGCACGTCGATCGTTTTCAATTATAGTTGAACCTGTGCGTAAGATATGCCGCTTATGTTATTGTAGATTTGCTGCAGCTGAAAGGCAGCCGTGAAACGATGTCGCAGCTTGGAGGCTAGAACTTCACCGCAGTAAGTGAAGAACTGGCAGGAAAGAACAGGTACCGGAAGCTCAACGCATGTACAGTCGTGTCGACAGCCTCGGGGCGAGCACTTGGAGCGTTCCTTCTCTGGAAGGCTTCCTTTGTTTTACTGCCAAGTTCTTGCGCGCGCAAGCGCGCATCTGCTCTGGACGTCGCGCCCTCGTATGTGGTGCGGCGGCAGGCGCACGGAGGTCGTCCGGGGGCAACAGGTCTACGCCGGGTACAGTTCGTTCACTCGTCCGCACCGCCAGCGGCGCGTATACATACACGATTCCATGGCAGCCCGCCCCCTCTGTTCCCGCCGTCGGCCCCGTTCATATGCATAGAGACGTCGCCTAAGGCCGCGGTCGTATTTCATCTCGCAGACGACTGGCTGGACTCGACATGGATTGGCTTGCATCGACTCCGCTTCCCAGATTGGCTCCCGGCAGCGTGGCACCTCGTTGCCGCAAGCGGTGACGCAGGTGATGCGATGAGAGAGAGAGAGGCATAGAAGAGAAGACACGTATCACACGTTTCTTACGCGTGTTCTTTCTCGTTTTCGTTTCTATGTGTGTACGAACATTCATTGGCCCAGGGCCTTGTCTCCATTGAATCCCGCTGTCTCTCCGCGCGGCGCAAAGCTTGAGAGTGAGTCGTTGATGGGTAGGGTACTGCCCTTGATTGGGTGACGTAGTTTCGAAATGTGGGCTGCCTGAGGGCCATTCTTCCCAACAACCTTCGCGGATACATTCACCTGCAGGAAACATTGCAGATCGAAGTGTGGAGTTGGCCTGTCGGTGTGAAGGTGCCGTAATAAGCAAGGTAAACGCCATCCATCGAGGTTTAGAAAGGTAGTGTCACCTCCTTATCGACAGAGCCCCTATTGCCGCTCTGCTCTGAATATTCGCTTATTTTGCAAGATATTCGCCTGGCGCACTTCCAGGGTGAGAGCAAATCCGGGTTATCTACCCGCATTGCTTATAGCTGCCACTTTCTGCCCGTTTATCCGGATGTACGTAACTTATCGAGTACCATTAGGCGATAGGAATTACGAATTAAGTAGAGCTGCTTTCCGCCACTGTTTTTTCTTCGTTCTTTCTATCTTGCTGTCTTTTCCGAGGCTTCTGCGCACAGTAGTGAGGAACGCACGCGAAGAAACAAAAAACCCTCAGGTGGAGCTTCTCTCTCTCCCTCCCTCCGTTATTGTCCAGCAAGCTCCTCACGGAGCGCCTCCGCCTCGGTGACAAATCCGGAGCTGTCGCTGTCTCGGCTTGGCGCTCTTAAGAGGGTCCTATCATCGTGATCAGCACTTCCTGCAGGTGCGACGCCGCTAATCGATTCGCAGATACTACTCCGGCGTGGTCACGCAACTGATCGATTGATCGTCGTCTCGCGGCGGCGGCGCTGTTCGGTCGCACGTATAGCATACCGCGAAGTACACAGGGCGCGCAGCGGAAGCAGGCAGCAGGGCGATAAACGGGAGCGCATACACACTCGAACAGAGCACCTCGTAGACGCACCGTCCTGCAGGGGCAAATAAGCAAGAAAACGAAGAGAAGCGGGAGAGAAGAATTACCTTAGGCCAACCGCAAGTGGATGTGCCTGCCGCGGGGGAGCTCTGGACGAGGAGGAGAGAGGAGTGCATTTTTCTTCCGGTGAATGACTTTGCACGGCCTCCCTCGGCCACACCTGCCTCTTTACGCTCGCACCTCCCTCGCTTCGCGTTGTGTACGCGATGTGGCGGCCTCCATCTCTCCGGGCAGGCGAGCGAGCGGGCACCGCTGCCGCTGCGGACTTGTCGTTTCGTCATCCCTTATACGCTCCGCGCGCCGTCCCAACTATTTTACGCCTTTGTTTCTTCTGTTCCACGCAGCAGCATCGTCGTCGTCGTCGCCGTCGCCGACGGAGCGCGTGTTTATGTGCACTCCCGCGGGAGGAGACGTCAGGCCTTGTCTCAGCGCTGCTCGGCTTGCCAAAGACCCCTCAATGAAAACGGGTTCGGCGGAGGCCCGCCGCCGCCGCTCTAAACTGATGGACGACTTTGCGCCGTCGCTTCGCGTTCGACTCGCTCGCCCTCTGTTCTTCGTCCTTCTCGAAGCGTCGCCGCCGTCGTCTCCTATATGCCGCCTCGACCTCCCCCTTCCGTTCTTGATGGTTGTATTCTCCTTCCGTGTGTGCCTCGCTTCTTTTGCCCGCTTTCTCGCGCCTCGAGTTCTCGTCGCTGGCAGCAGAGTTTGCTCTTTTTGTTCCTTCGCCCGGCCTGCCTTATTTGCTTGTTTCCGCCCTCCAACTCTTGCTCTGTATATAGCTTTCCGCCCCTGTCCAGATAGAGAGAGGTCCTCGGTCGGTCGCCCGAGGTTGCGTCTGCGGCTCCTTTTCGTTTCTTTCGATTCGCGGTTGCGGTCGCAGGGGTGTACCGCCGCTGCAGTCATCGGAAATGAAGCGACGGCCTGCCCCACCTCGCCCGGCGCGCATTTGCGTGAAGGAGAGAGCGGTCGGTGGCTGGCGCGACGCCTGGAACGCGCTCACACGCTGTGCTTTTGATGCCCGCGAGTGACTTTTCTTACGCGCGCTCTTGAGAACAGTGCGAGCGATCGGGAAGGGAAGATTGCCAAAGGAGAGAGTACAAATGCGCGAACGAGGGACCCGTCGCGACTATTGACGCGCGTTTTGTGCGCGGGGAACGAACCTGTCGCGCGCGCCTTTTCTCTCAGCTTCGCGGCCGCATTAATCCCTCATTCTCCAAGGCTTCGTCCGTTTTGTTGCTGGCAGCGAAAGATTGAATTTTTTTTTTCTTTCCGCCATTTAGTATCGGGCCTGACTGGGATGATAAATGTAGACCCGCGCTCGGACGTTGCGGAGGTCATGCTACCTCTAGTATATATGCGCGTTGGTGTGGTAGAACGCCAGAACGTTTTGGCCGGACGGCTAACAATTTCTGGTTTGATTGCTCCTTCTATGCCGTTCGAGTTCGGGGCTGTTCCCGAATAGTCCTAAGAAACGATTGCCAAGGTAGCATATGCGGCTGTTGGCGGGCGTTTTTAACAGCAGTTCCCAGGCCTTCTTATCGCGCCAAATTGTAAATTTCAGGAGGGCGCAGCTGACAAAGACTGGTTCAACCAGAAACCCTGCGCGGTTGTCGACACTTGAAAGTAATCGCGGAACAGCAGTGAGTTGATAAAGGTGCGTTGAGTGCTTATGTCAAACAGATGTTACAGGCCACTCTCAAACATGAATTGACCGCGAGATACTTCATCTGGTGTTGCTGAAAAGCGGTGGTCTCGCTGTCGCTTTCTTTTCTTTGGTTTGTTTCTCCGGAAGGATCTGCGATTAAACCCTTAGAGTGAGGTCCCCTATCGGCTGCTTCCCGCTACTGAAAGTGCATTAAAACAGCGTTTACTGTGGAATAATGGTTGCCAGCGGTACTAGCGAGCAGAATGCGGTCTGTGTTGTTAAAGGAGTTTGCGATACATGCATTACGGTTGCGTCTCGCAGAGAGTCTCGGACCGCTCCTCACCGGTGGGCGCGGGGCTAAATCGGTAGGCTCGGACGACGGCCAAACAACGGCGATAAGGCATCTCAAAGCGCCAGGTTTCTTCGAATCGCTCTTTAGAATGCATCTGGTGCGCATGCATTACAGGGGCGGTTTCCTGGGCAGCTAAGCTAGCCGACCCTGTGGCGCCAGAACATGCAGTTTTCAGTCGTATAATAGCGCTGGGAATGTGTGCTTGTAGGTTGTACAGCAAACGTGTCGGCATACACGAACAACTGTTTCCAAATGCTCATGCGTTGGCTCGTGCCAGAAAGCGTTTCCTGTGGCACTAACAGACGCTTTTTTTTCCCCATTTCTCTCTCCGTGGCTTTCCCCTCCCGCCACTTTATGAATTTATTTATTTTTTCTGCGGCAACATGTTATAACTCGAAACTGAGTTTTGTGTGCCAGTCCATCTTTTCTCTTACACCGCAATCGCCGTGGTTAGAAAACCTCTTCAACATGAGTTTCAGCCTTCACACATGGCTGGAGATCCGCTGCGGACCACCTCCACGCGTAGGGGTCGAGCTCGTGTCACTGGCGCAGTGTGCTGGTGATGGTGAGAACTATTCTGGACATCGTCAGATTCCGCCACATTGTTCAGTTCTGCAATTTTCTGAGCCAATCAGGGACGCCGTAGCAGCCCTCTGGGTCAATCAGAGCTGACTGAATGGCGTATACGACACCTTGGAGGAATTTGACGACGTGCGGAATAGCATCCCTGGACGGGCCAATCCACTCAGCAGTCGCGCAGCATTCGCACTTGGGTAATTTGTGCTAAGTTTTATGCCCTACGCAGGCTCTTAGAGCACTGTGGCGCCTGTCCGTGTGTTTAGAGTGGCGCAGTAGATCACTGCAGACTATGTTGTAGCTGACGAAGATACCCGCCGCAGTAGTCCAGTGGCTATGACGTTGTACTGCTGAGCTTGGGTTCGCGGCTTCGATCCAGGCCACGACTATTCCCCTTTCCCCCACCCCCAGTGTAGGGTAGCAAACCGGATACTCTTCTGGTTGACCTCCCTGCCTTTCCTGTCCTTGCTTTCTCTCTCTCAGGCCACGACGTCCGCACTTCAATGGCGGGCGAAAGGTAAAAGCGCTGGTGTGCTCAAATTTATGTGCACGTTAACAGAACCCCAGGTTGTCAGCATTAATCCGGAGTTCCCTTTACTGCAGTCTGCTTCATAATCACGTCGTGGTTCTTGGCACGTAAAACCCCAGCGTTTAGTTTAATTTAGCTGGCGAAGACGATATTGTGCGCATCGCAAATAATAAGATGTCTTTGAGAGGATGGCGTCGTTACTTGAGGGGGCAAACAAGCATGATGGCAGTGACTTGCTGGACAGTGTGCTGTTGCCGCAGTATACTGAGTTGAGAGCCGGGAGAATCGCGCAAGTCTGCTCAATTTTGTAATCACGATCAGTAAATTCAGCAGTAAAGTTAAAGCAGGCGTACGTTTCATAGATCAAGTCTACAGAAGTATAGCCTCAGCTGTGTATCTTTATTTATTACATTTACCCATTTTATCCTTCTACATCGTCTGCCAGCGCCTACCTATTTGATGTTGGCGGTGCCGGTTGGTTGAGTGCACCCAGCTGTGATCTCTCTCTCTTCTTTTTTTTTTTTTTTTTTGTAACTGCGGCAACGACTTGAGTCCTATAAGATTGTGTTTGTCTATAATGAAGGCAGTAACTTAACATCACCCTTATTTCGCCAGCTTTGAGCGGTCGTTATGCTCGAATGAAGAAAGATACGGAGATAAGATTTGAAATGCTGCTAGTCGAACATCTGACAAAATGAGCTACGGTGTTTCGAGGGCGCGAGACAATAGTAAGTGTCGTAATTAAATGCCGAATATGAGGTGATTTAATGTCGGGTGATGACGTAGGTCGTATAGAAACTATGAGAGAATCGAAACCAAGCTTATCGAGAGTTCCGCCAACATCAGAGTGTAAATAAAGCCCGCACAGAAGCAGTGAAAAAAAGCTGATCGAGGAAAAAGAACTATTTCAAGTTAACTGCTTATCACTCTAAACGACCTCCATTGAGAGGGCTAAGTACCTCGTCGTTTATTATTTTTAAAGCAAAGCTTTCTTTGCGAGCCTTCCCGGACTTTCCTGACCGTGGATGCCGGATGCTGCTGCTGATCTGACGAATAGCTCACACTTTAAAAAAAGTTGAATTACGTCATGCTGTTATCGAAGCTCGGCCCCCTAGCACAGCAGTTCGATGCGCTAACCATTAGGCTACAATATTTTTGTTTTCTCGTGGTACTTATTTCAGGCACCAAATGGGCTTTGCGGGAAACCTAAACAGATAAACGAGCGAAGACGTCTCTTCCAATTGCACGGTGACGAAAACACCATACGCAGAATGCCTTAGAGTTCATACTCATTCTTTCATTCTTGAAAAGTGCTTTCAAATCATAGTCAAGAAACACAACATATAATGGTAGTAAGAATAAGTTCCCATTACAGAATACCAATCTCGGCGAAATTCGATCTGTTCATATCGAATCTTTCAGTTGGACGATCATTTGCATGAAATTAGTTGATGCAAATATAGATTCGGCATTTCGATTCCAACATGCGTGTCTTCTACACGTTATGCGTTCCAATGAGCAGAAACGTATCAAAGGGCGTATCACAACTAGTTGGCACCAGATACCGCACCGATAGAGGACTTAGGTGAACGTCTCTTTGAAGAGCTCATTGAAGCACATCGCAAAAGAAAAATGGTGTCTTTAGCTTATAAAATAATGTTCAGTACTTTCGGGTACATAACACACATGACAGTTGATGGATGTTTCGAAAATGTTTCTTGGGCTTAGCCAAGTCCTGTCAGGCAAGGTTTCCCGGCATGTAATTTTACCCAACTAACGTTTTGGTAGACATTGGCAGAGACACTTTGCACTGACGAGCTAATAGATCCTGTCCTCGCGGGCCAAAGTATTTCGCGTGATAAAGTGGTGGCGGGAACTACGCGGATAATAAATATCTGTAAGTATTTTTGTGATCCACAGTACGAATATTCACTTGAGACCGTCACTGTTAAGGAATCCTCACAAACCACCAACGACGTGGTTGGTCTCAAAGAAAACTTGATGAAACAAGTAGGGGCGTAGACACCTAGTGGTGTTTTGGGAGCGTAGACCTCTAGTCAAGCTTTTATGAAGGCTCTTTTTGTCTACGTCCCCAGGCATCCTAGGGATGTAATAAAGATTTGATTTGATTTGACTTAAATTGATTTGACGTCCGGTACAACGTGCACCAGGTTGGGCTGCAATAAAACTCGAGCTATATGGTGAGAACGAACTGTAACGAAAAAAGAATTCGCAAGATTATCTCGTCTTATTATAGCCTCATAACTTGATGAATGTATGAAAATTGCAAATACGCGGTGAAAACGTTAAATGTACGATCTGGCACAGTGGAGCATTTGTAATCATAAAAAAAAAGTTGTTGCCAAAGGCATGCTCGCAGCTCTCAGCTTTTCCGAAAATTTAAAGCTATTGCGGTACAGAGATTAAAGCGTAACGCTAAAGGAGAGAGATTTAAAAAAAAAGAAGGCAAGGTAGGAAAGACAAGGAGGTTATAGCCAGTGTGCTGATAAACGCTGATAGAAGAAACAAATAAAAAAATGAGGATGTAAAAATTCACGGTTGGTTGAAAGAAACTTGGAGGAGGCGTAAGCTTCGCTTATAAGAGTGGAACGCGATAGCATTCCAAGCATCTCATGCTTCCCGGCAACTGCAGCTTACGTAACCGTAATGTTTACCGGGAAACGCTGGCGGCGAATACTATGCACGAAGCCGAGCTTTCTGCTAGAAACGCGGCCTCTTGCGTGGGCTGATACCGGAGCTATAGTGCACAGTCGCGTCAAAAAAATTACATCATTTTTCAGGTTTCTGTTGTTGTTTCGCACTGTTAATATTTATATCTGAGCAGAGTTCACATAAAAGGCATGCGCTGTCGGTGTTTTGTTTATTGACATTTGCTTGTGGGCACGTCATTCTCAAACTTTCGAGGAATAACTTTCTCAAGTGTGTAAAACAAGGTATGAGCAACTTCAGCGCTAGAATGATGTGGCAATGCGCATGTCATATAGCAAGGCGTCACATATACATATACCTAAATAATAAAGACAAAAAAATACATATACCTAAGCATAACGTGTCTCTGTCACATCATCATTGTACATAACCATTGTATACACTGTATATATGAACATCATTTTATACATGTGACAATTAGTTTATGTGTAACTGTGCTTTTCCGTGAGTCTATGTGGTTATATGTTAGTGAGTGAGGACTCGGACACTACTTTGAGAACGTGCCGTGTATACAATGCTTCGTTTCTTGTACATGTTATCGTCTTGGTGGGATTGGGCCGTCATTGTGACTCAGTGTTCGTATCGTCTCTTGTTGACATAAACGTTTTCTAAACACACAATGCTTCGTACTTTGTAGATGTTATCGACCTGGTGGAATTGTCCCGTCATTGTGACTCAGTGTTCGTATCGTCTTTTGTTTAAATAAACTTTTTCTAAACACGGGCATTTTCGGTCACGGACAACGACTCCGCCGACGCCGATGCCGGCGCCTGATTTTCTGCGACACGGGGCCCTTAATGCTATCGCATTAATATTAGGCCGCAATAGCATGTATACAGGCTTCGATTGTGCCAACGCCAACTGGATCTTTGAGATGAACGTCGCCTTTGTCACTTTGCGCAGCACGGTTGCGCGAGAGCGTGTACGTGCGTCAGTTTCTCTTACGCCACAGAGGCAGAAATTAAAATGAGCAAGTTTATACCACTAATCATTTAACTAACTGCTTCGCGAAAGCTTCGCTTCGCGGATGCCGCGTTGAAGCTTCATAACTTTATTTTTAATAGGCAACCTTGCACACTCGACAGAGCTGCTCTCCACGACATTGTCCCCCCCATTTTTATTCATTGAAGTATTTAAAGGGGCACTAACGCGAAACAACAAATCAGTTTAGACTAATAAAGCATCGTTTGAGAAAACTGCAGGCAATGATTTCAAAATAATAGTTTGATTATTAGATTAGAAAATGAAGTTCGAAGTATCAATATTCGAATTTCGCGCCGAAACCTCGACGCTGGCACGTCAGTGTGACGTTAGCGATTCCAAAGTATGTTTTCGCATTTGGGCCGCGTTGGCTGAGTAAATGTTCCCGAAACTTGCCATGTTCAATACTTGGTTCTTTTGGAACACAATGTAGTCAATCTGTACCGCTATATAATTAAATAGGCCCTAGAAGATGCCATCAAAATCCATGACGTCACAGTGACCAGGTGCGGGAACTTCAAGGAGGCGTCGCCACCCGTATTTCGTTCTCGCGCTTATTCTGGCTTACCAAGCGTCTTATCGTAGTAAGAGTGGTGTTTTTGGTGCCCTCGCGAGGTAATTTACTGACGCAGAAGAAATTATTTTTCCCTTTAGTGTCCCTTTATTATAGTTATCCTTAACATTACAAAGACGAACCTGCAGCTCACAATCTATTCGCATAAATACAAGAACCACCGGGCTTAATTATTATTCTGTTGTTTTCCAAATAAAGATAGTTCTCTTTCTCTCGTTACGCATAACAGCGCGTTCGCATTTAGTAAACTGCCTCTGTATTCTGAATGAATTACCCAAAATGTTCGCGATATTCTGAAACAGCAGCTGCTGACTGCGTTCTTGGGTGACATTTAAGGGCGACTCTAAAAGATGGATACGCATGTCACCACAAGCAAACTGCAGCTACAGGAGACGGTAAAGGGTCACTGTAATGCAACCGCGGGGAGCAAGAACGTAACGCATGCCAATGAAATGGTTCATTTTGAAGAATGTAATGGTGCCTTTCGCGAGCAGCATGTGACAGGCCGTACGAACGTCATGCGAAATTGTAAAGCACACTGGAAGGTCCCTACAGAAAGATGATGCCAGCTGGGTTGCAGTTAGCAATACTATTCGAAGGCTGATTTACGGTGCAGCCTCATAGCGTCGCCTGCCACCTGTTTCAGCGTTTGGCACATCGCGGCAACTTCAATCTATAGCCTTCTTGAGAAGGCACTCGTGCTATAAGCAAGAAAAAAATTTGTCACATTCGGGCAGCAATCAAATGGGAAGCGAGAGTCTAACAAAAAAAAAAAAATGTTCTCTTCCGGTTATGCGCCTCCTTGGCAAAGAGGTTTACAGAACGTTACTGCGGCAATACCCAGTTTAGAAAGTGCTTATCGCGTTCATCTTACGATCGGCACTGGTGGGTTAACGAACTGCGCAGTCGAAGTAGACGTACGTAAAAGATACGCGCGTGCACAGAATCGGTTAATCAATGAACCTTTCTTCATTTTTGTCGTTGTTCATTATTGACACACGTTTGAAAAAGGTAATCACAGAAAGGAAGGAAAGAAGGAAGGAAAGAAGAACACTGTATTGCATGACGACTCTAGATCGAGTCGTCCCCGCTTGTGCAGGTGGCGCTGAGTGGTGGTGGATTGGCGACCGCAGGAAGAGCCGTTATACTACGGCTGGACAGCGCACTGATCATGAGTGGCACCGGCTTCTTTGCCTTGTTCTATGCCACTGGCTAAAACATGCCGCTTCTCTAGTGACCTCTTCTGACGACAGCAGAAAAACTCTGAAGCTAACCTTACTATACCTCTGTAAGGCACAGAGAAGGAGGAACAAGTTTTATTCAGTAAAAGAAAAGAGGAAAAAGCAAGCAGGCTTTGTTCTTCCTGCTTGCGCCAGCGAAAGGACGGGGGTGGGGGGAAGGTGACAAAGTGGCTTTTAGTCCAGGACTCATGCCTGAGCAGCCTCCCGGACTGGCCACACCAATCTGCGAGAATACAAACCGTAGCTGAACAACAACAACAACAACAACAACAACAACAACAACAACAACGACGACGACGACGACGGCCTGATATTTATTTATTTTTCGTTCTACGTCTCCTCATACCGCGACATTTATTTGTTTTACTAATGTACGAACAGACCAACTCGCCTTAGTGCTGTCCATCATGTGCCTAGGTTTGAGGACGAATTACTCATCGTATTGAAGACGAAATGTAATGCAGTGCCATTGTAACAGCATTGCTTTACTCTTATTCGGTTATCTTATTAAATGCATGTAGATAGTCGTTTAGGCGGCTCTTTTATCGTTAGTGTTTGCATTCTTCGCTATATTTAACGTGTCTTAGGTAAACAGCGAAGTGCGTTTGTTGACAAGGCATGTCTGCGACCTGAATGAAATGGAGTCGATATTTAACTACCTACAATTCTAGAGTGAGAGAAACGAAGTGGTAAAGGTAGGGTAGGGGGGAGGTTACCCAAGGACGTGCCCGGTTGGCTGCCCTACACTTGCGGAGGGGGAATGGGGAAGAATAGATAAGGAGAGAAAATAAAAATGATAGAGTCAGCCATTCACAGAGTCAGTCGCAGAGCAATCTCCGCTGTCGCAAGCGTTCAAATGGTATAAAATGGCTTGTACTGGTCCCTTCGTGGCAGTCTTCGCGGCGAAACACAGGCAGAGTGCAGTGTGCGGCGCAGCAGAAGTTGGCGGTGGTGTGCGCGCGTATCTTGTGTGAAATCCAATTACAATGCCATTCACAGGCCTGTTGCAGGGTGTAGCCCGCATGCGATATTATTGCGACTATCGTAGGAAGCTGCGCCTCCATGTGTGCGTAGCTTGCTAAAATGCGCTTGTCAAAGCTGGCTTCGCCGCAGTAGGCGGTAGCGTGAGGAGAAGCCGCCTTCGATGATCCGTCTTGATTTACTGCAAAAATTTATACGCGTGAGCGTGCATGTATGTGTTTTTCGTACGTGGTTTCGTTCAGCCAATCCACAGCTTGGATATAAAAGAAAGGTACTTTGCGCTTCAGACTTTCGCTTTTTGTTAATCCTGTGCTTGAAACAAGACTGCCTTTATTCGTGAGCCGGCTTGAGCGTCGATGTTTTTTTTTTTTCATCCCCTTACGTGAAAAGAATGCGGACACAACTCGGAGGTCGCAACCGTTGGTTGCTAGAACACCGGTCAAGGCTGCCCTCAACAGGGGAAAAATACAGCTTTTGTTCGAATACTGTCGCAATAAATTTTGCTACATGTTTCTGTCCTTATATTCACCTGACTCTCCCTGGATCACCGTGCACCATTCTTCGCGTGCTCCGTAAGAGCAATATTCCATGTCACACAACTTCTTCACAAATTTCAAAACATGGGCGCTTCTTTTGGTTTGCTTTCTCTCCCCATTCGTGAGCACTATAGCCGCGTCGCCGTATTCGCCGTAGCATACAGCGATATGCGGACCTACCTACATACCTACCTTCCTAGCTGAACCTGCCAGCGTTGCGTGTGTGGTGCCCGTTTTTCCGACCGTTTCTACCGCATTTTTATTCCTTTCCACGTCGCTGCTATAAGTACCCCTCTTTTTTTTTTTTTCTCCGCATTGCGCGAACGCTTGCACCGGCGCTCTTTTTTCTCTTCGCCCCGTGAACTTGGCCTCCGTTACCCATATTTATTCCCTTCATGCGTCACTGCTTTCCGTGTCGGGTCGCAGGCAACGACGCGCTGCTTGGCGGCGGCGGCGGTGGCTGCGGCAAGAAGAATGTGAACAACGGTGTCGCCCCCCCCCCTTTCCCACTTCTTCAGCGAAATAACGCGTGGTGAAGTAAACATAACCGTCTGGGGAAAGGGAGGCTTAACGCCTCGCGCGGCGTCTTGAAGACCACGGTCACCCCGCTTTCCCGCCAGCCTCTCCTCCTCCTTCTGGTCTCTCTCTCTCCGGCCGTGTACCTTAAAGAGGAAGGCGTGCAAATAAACAGCGACAGCAGGCGGTGGGTGCAAGGAGGATATATGGGGGGGAGACAGTAGGGCAGCCGCCGAGACCGGTGCGCAGGCAAGCATGCATGAAAGCGCTTTTCTCCGACTTTTATGGGAAAACGTTTTTCTTCTCCACCTCCCTCGTCTTCGTCTTCCCCCGCCTCTCTCTCCACCCCCGGGCCTCGTTCTTTCATCGGGTGTTCGCCTTCTTCAAGGCTGTTTTCGTATTCTCCCGTGCAGTAAACGCACTCCCGGGCAGACCTGGTGGTCTCTGGCAGCATGCATGTGTGTTTCTTTCGTTCCTTATTACTTTCCTTCTCCGCCTGCATCCCAACGGTACTTTCTTCACCCCCTCCGCATCTACCGTGAAGTCCCTTCTCCAAAGCTTTCTCCGACAGTTGTCGACTTTTCTGGGGTTCCCCTATATGCTCTTCAGCTCGCCGAGGGGCCCCCCGCCAGGTTGCCCACTGCCCGAATTTATTATTTTTCCTGAAAACGGCTGGCTTCGCGGGGTGGTATAGGTCGCAGAATGCGACGTAATTTATTTATTGCGCACCTCGGCCGGTCCGCATCGCGCCGCGCTCGCGTGCGAAGGGAAATATAGGTCAGCAGTGAGCGTTTTTTTTTTTGTATGTATATGCGGCATGCAAGGCGCTGCGAATCCAAGGTCGTACTTCGTCTGTGTTTTAAAAGCGCGCTCGCTCTCTTTCTCTCTCTCTCGTTGCCTTCGCAAGTGCAAAAGAACTAGGAACGGGCGTTACTGAACGATTTTCGGATTTCGCACCACCTGCTGCCCCCGAGCGTGATCTCGTGAGCTCAGCGTGTCACGGCACGTATACGTGTACGACAGAGGGCAACTGCCAGTTGGATACCACGTGATCTCCCGACTGTACCAGAAGCCGTGCGAACGAGTTAAGCTGCTCGAACGCAGCACTATTTAGAATGAGGAGAGTTCAAATAAATGCTATTCAAGAACTGAAAAAATCCCCTGGAGAGGCAGGATGAGCGAGCACGGTAATGACTTAAACTCCGAAAGGAAGTTGTTAAGATAACTAGTGAGAAAAATGCTGGAGCCCATGCAAGAAAGAGGGAACTCTTCGCAAAATTTTGCGCACGTAGTTGAACAATAATGGTGCGGAAGGGTTTTCCAATTGAACTGCGCACGCCTGTCAGATCCATCCAGTGAGTTCCAGAACTATGCGTTCTTTACTTATTCTTGTCCTCTTTCCAGCTTTCATACATTTTGGTAGGTACACGAGCTGTCCTAAGCTCCCTTCATTTCCTTTGTCCTCTGTAAATGAATATCGTAGGCCTTTTTCGCTGCGTCAACATGTTAACCTCTGCTCCCAAGACTTGATAGTACAGCTTGACATAGCTTAGCTTAGCTGTTAAGCTGCAAATCAACATGGAGACCTGCCAACTCTTAATAATAGCTGAGCTGCATTATAGAGAGGTCTGAAGGTCTTGAGCATGAAATTCATATACAGGCAGTGCAGGCTCCGACGCTCTCGATACCTCGGCGCAACGCACCTGCATGTCAGTAGGTATTTTACATTTGCGCCTACATGTGGGTTTGGTAATGCATTAGGTAAAATTAAGTGGTATCAACTTTGTTTTTATATTTGCTTTATTTGAAGCAACAGATGGTAACACTGACAGTTGTACTTTGTCACCGTCGTTTATATTCCAAAGGCTGCATCTTTTTTATTTACCTCTCGCAGCTCGCCGGGCGTAATATTCCTTTTTCGCTTCCTTCTATTTTTATTTATTTCATTTTTTGTTTGCACCCTGAGCAATGACTAAGCCGACTCGTCGTAAAACTCACAGAAACGTATGTCATCTTTCCTGAGGCTCGCCGTTTCCACTTCTTGCAATCGACGCGTCTCTCTTTGCTTACCGCTTTTCAAGTGCCACCTACTTGGATATGCATTTGTTACTAACTACCAAACACTATAGACTACCCTGCTATAGACCTATATTCTACAGGTCTATAGCAGGGGCCAGCTACAGTCTGAATCTGTGCGTGCTGCCGCCTGCGAACACTCCGATGCCTGAAATGCAGCAACACATATTGTGTGATTGCCCAGCAGGCACACATGCCAGAGAGACGGAAGCTGGGCAGTTTTCCAGCCAGCGTTGGAAGGCAACCACTGTCGGAGGATGCGTATCTCTGACGGCAAATGCAATGCAGACAACGAAAACGTTGTTGAAGTTCCTACATGCCAAGTGGCTTTAGTATATATGGCAGCTCTCTAATGTACATAGGCATCCATTATTCCGCTTCTGCTCATTATCATTCATCCATATACTTTCACTCCCTTCTTTGCTATCCAGTGCGGAGTAGCAGACTAGACCGCACCAGCTCAGATAAACCTCTCTGCTTCCTCTGCAAGTAGCCCCGCAATCAAGTACGTGTTGTTGCAAATGTTTATTAAGCGAAAGGGGAACCAGATATCTCTTGTCAACTCATCAGGCGTCTTGGGTGTCTGATGTTGATGGTCGTCGTTATGGCATAGCGGAAAACCAGGAGTTATAAACTCCGGGTGATCCCACAGTCACGACCAGCACTCACGGGTTTTGCTTTGGTTGTTCTTCTGCGCAAGAGAGAGCGAGAAATTTTAATGGGATTTGGAGCAGTTCGCATCGCGACAGGATCGGCGTGCTATTCCAGGTGAGCTGGTGAAGGATGAAAGAAATTAAGGGAGCGAGAGAAAAAGAAAGCAACAACAACAAAAAGTACGCATTAATACATACACGCGACTCTCTAAACATGATGCAACACGATACGCGACTTGAGCTGCAGGAGGCTTAGAATTTTGACAGTGCTGCAGCTCTGAACTACGAACCACTAAGGTACTCGTAGCAATCCTGCGGGATACAGGTCTCAATGAGACTCTGTAACTTTTGTGGTAGTGATTTCTTGCGCAGAGGAGGAAGGAACTTTACTGCCGTTAATAGGTGGAGTTGTTCTTGCGTCAGCTAAGCAATGCGCTGCAAACGAAGTTGTCACTTCAGAGGAGAAACACGCTTAATGGGGATGTCATAGACTTTTGCACTCGAAGTGCACAAGGTTATTGCATCCACGCTACCAGCATCTTGGACACAAGATCGCCGCTATTCGTGCTCACAATAATGAATAAGATGTATGATACACTTTTAAGTAAAAGCAAGTGTCCCGGTTCCTCAGAAACCCAAAGAAGGAAAGCGAAAGAAAGCAACGCTGCACAGCGATCGTCTCGGCCGTCCCACGCTCGATCCGCGGGTCTCATCCCGTTCGGTCTCTCCAGCGCATCTGCATGAGAACGCTTTCCGTCGCGCGTGAAGCGATAAGATGTGACGGCCGCGGAGATGTATCGTGGGAGACGGCGCGCGCGGGGGGGGCCGAGAAAATGAATCCTCTCACTCGATCCCTTTTCTTTTTTTTCCACCCCCGTTTATTCGGTAAAAAAAGAGAGAGCTCCGTCTCCACTGCCGCCACGCACTTTCACCTCCCTCCCAGTGCATAACGGGGGCTACGCGTTTACTTCGCTTTCCTTCCAAATTTCATGGGCTCACCCCCTCCGTATGGCGCTCTGCATACTTTCTCCTGCCGTTTTTACACCATCTGTGCCTTTTTTCTTTGCGTGTGCGTGCGCGTGTGTGTGGGTGTGTGTCGTGTGCGTGTGTCGTGTGCGTGTGCGTGCGTCTGTGTGTGTGTGAGTGCGTGTGTGTGTGCGTGTCGTGTGTGTGTGTGTGCGTGTCGTGTGCGTGCGTGTCATGTGTGTGTGTGTGCGTCTCCTGTGCGTGCGTGCGTGTCTGTGTGTGTGTGCGTGTGTGTTTGTGTGTGTGTTTGTCCCGCTCTTGACTCCTCGACCCGTTCGCTGGCCTGTCTTCCCGGAGACGAAAGACTTTCGAGGCACATAGCGCTCGCCGGCGCTGCCGCCCTTTCATCTGATGCGTATAACCCGTCTTCCATTTTGGGACGTGATCCGAAGGTTGACGCACCCTTGTCGCTTCTTCTTCAGTTCGGCGCCGGCAGCGGATGGCTGTGTGTGCGCAGACTGAAGGGAGATGTCGTCGAAGAGAAGTGTACGAAAGGGCGACGGGAGAGTTGGGAAGGGATGAGGGGAGAGAAAAGGGGGGAATGCCTTTTGATGCGCATTTCTTATCGGTAGCCTCTGGAGGCATAAAATTCTTCGCGCCTGGATTTATGGGTGCGAGAGCGTGTTTGTCTTTATGTCGTCGCCGCCCGCGTCGTCGCATATGGCGTATACCCCGCGCCTCTTGTTCGGTGCTCTTACTCTTTTTGCTCCTGCCGCTGTACGGCTGCTGTGCGCTGCTCCTGTCCCCGTCTGTTGCCGTCGACGACTATGCGTTCCGTCCACATACATAGCGCCGAGCGGCTGTCATAGATGAAGCGATATCAGCCGTGTTTTTGGTGGCTTCCGAAACAGCTCCCTGGCGAGGTGTTTCCCAGCTTTTGAGTGAACATCTCCAGTTCGCACCGGAGAAAGTAACGGCACCCGAGGGGTGACCCTGGGTGCCGCACAAGCGATGGCGGAAGATTAAACACTCGGTCATATGAGTAAGAAGAAGCCCTTGTGGAACATGCACGTTCATTTTTGTCACTCAGATTTCTAAGCTTTTTCTTTGTTGGTTGCTGCCTTTCTTTTGGTTGTGTTCCGTAAAGGGCGGTGTATAGTGAAGACGATGCGGAAATTTCTGTCGTATTCTTGATCAGCGCACTTTGTGCGGCAATAACTATCACTCGTAAATCAAATATGTTTAGTACTTCCAAGGAAACGCGTACTAGGTGCAGCCACACAGGACGAATGAATCGATGCTTGTCGAGCAGTTTGATTGCACATCTGCAGATGTTATATCGTTAGCAAAGAGGTCCTCCGTTGCGATTCCTCTTTATTTATTTTTTTTGTTTATTGTTTAATGTAAACCAGTATCATCGGTTTAGTTGTTCCGTGTTCGGGACATCGGAGACGCGCGTAATGCTGGCTAGTAGTTTGTGTTGTTACAAAGATTGACGCAGGGACATCATCTTTTCGTCTCCGTACTTTATATTTAATTGCGCCAGATAGCCCTTTCGTTTAAATTTAAATTACATTTTGGGGTCTTACGTGCCGAAACCACGACCTGATTATGAAACACGCCCGTAGTGAGGGACTGCGGAGTAGTATTGACCACCTAGGGTTTTTTAACGTGCACCCACTGCGCAGCACCACGGGCATTGTTAAATTTCACCCCCATTAAATGCTGCCGCCCCGGCTGGGATTCGATTCCGCGACCTCGTGCTTAGTAACGCAACGCCAAAGGCACTAAGCGACCACGAATTCGCCTAAATCAAACCTTTGCGTCAGGGCAAGCGAGGATTCTTTACATACGTACATGCATGCGTGCCTCAAGTTCCCTCTCACAGTTAACGCATCGGGAAACATATCAGAAAGTCCCTGTCACAACCTAGAGTCTGCGCTGGAAGCTCAGCAAAATACCTCACATACTCGAGTAGGTCAAGGATACGAACTCAGAGAAGGAACTCCCTAATGCGAGTGGTCTGCCATATTTAGCCCGTTTTCCGCGGGAATCCCTTAGCCACAAACCCCGACTCATCTTGCGTCCAGGGGGTCCGTTTTCGTCGGAAGTATGCATACACGTAGCTCAGTCGTCACCGAGAAGCACCCACGGCTACTGATGCTGTCCTGGTACTGATGCTGTTAGAGCTAGTGATGTCCCTGTGACAGCTACTGATGTCCCTGTGACAGCTACTGATCCTATGACGGGGGTACGTATGAACCATTGCTTAAGGGGGTAAGAGCCATTCATTATCTTACGTGGCGGGCAGATTGAATTATGAAGAAATTTAATTTTGAAGAATCGCAAGCGGGAATTCCGGGCGGGGGCTGCTAACCACGCCACCGAGCAAACTCGAGACATCGAACCCCAAGCAACAACGGTGGACTGCGGGAATACTGTCGCTGACGTCGTTCTCTCCGTCGGAGCCGAGCATGTGTGGAACCTCATTAAAAAACAGAAAGGCCTACCGCGAGCGTCGTCATCGTCGGGCCTGCCTCACGCGAAACACACACACACACGCGCGCGCGCGCACACACACGCACACACACACACACACACACACACACACACACACACACACACACACACACACACACACACACACACACACACACACACACGCACACGCACACGCACACACACACACACACACACACACACACACACGCACGCACGCACACACACGCACACACACACACACACACACACACACACACACACACACACACACACACACACACACACACACTGGAAGAACAGCAAAAATAAGGTGAAAGAATGGTGAAACAATAGATTTACAATATAGACTGCTTGCGAAGTTTGCGTTGCATGGTGTAACACTCGGTGCAACTATAACATAGCTTCACTGTTCGACCATCTTCACATAGACTGGAAAGGGCGATAAATTTTCAAATATGCGCGAATGCCCAAGTTGTGCGCGTATGTCTGACTACGTACGTAAAACTTCAAACTATAACTTCATTCTTGTCATCTGGAATTGCATCAAAGCTATCCGTTCGCTGACCAATAAAGACGGCGTCTCTCTCTTTAAGTACAGCAGCCACAACATTGTTCTTGGAGCAGCGAGTACGGATTGGCAGCTGAGTAGCAGTGTAGACTATGTCCAACTGGTGGAGAGAACGCTCATGCTTTTTTTAAGCACGCTTCTTTTCTCTGGAAATGTCTTCTTCATTTTTTGTCGCAAGTCGACGCGAGACTGCGGTCGTCTATATGCTAAAACAATTAATGAGGTTAGCGGCCGGTTCAGACGCCTGACGCTTTTAAGTGTCACAGCACGTGGTTTGCGACAACGACTGGGCAGATTTTGGCCATCAAGCCTGACGCAGTGTCACCAACCTTAGCGTTATGGTTACGCCGTCGAAAGCATAGCGCCAACGGTAACTCGGTCAAGAAGCTTAGTTCCACGCACCAATTTTGCCTACGTCTGGTCACGCCATTGCTCGCATAACCAGGGCGAGGCTGTACTTCATTTGCAAAAAAAAAAAAAATCTTTCTATTCTATTCTCTTCTTATCCGTCGTGCCCAGTGCACGATCCCGCCGATAACGGCGGTTGCGGCGGCCAACGATAAAGGGTGAAAAAAAAAGATGCAAAAAGAATAATCGTTACAAAATGTGGTACCCCCCTACATTGCCGTGCATGTTTTACCTCGCAAAGAGCGATGCAGTTAAAAGATAACTCGCTAAAAGAGCGCTGGCCAACCTCACTTCATATTTGGGTCACTGTTGCATCATGATTAAGGCTGACGATACTGAAGGAATGCATTCGGCGCTACGTCTGAGCACTTGCAGCACCACGCGTATAGGATACGTAATGTCCGCAGATGGCCCTGCCAGAGCCTGCGGATTCAAAACGACGCATTCGACTTTTCGAATTACCAGAGTTCGTAATCTCGAACCTCCTGCCAAAATCTGCGATGATTAGCTTAAGCCGCAATACTTGACACGTTGCCGGCTTATAGCCTCAGTCATTAGCGCGCCGAAGTACTAAGCAAGTCGTACAAAGGCGCATAGAGGAACCGAAACGACGAACACTCAGAATAGGACGCAGCAATTGGAAGAGCGCGTAACCGTCACGCTGAGAGGCATCGACTTCGCTATATAGAGGAGCTCCGGCACCAAGCCCGCGCCCGCCGCAACCTATTAGTACACTCCTCGTGGCCGCCTAGCGCCCTTATTGTGTTTGCCTGCTCCGCGTCCGCCGCGGTTCCCCCCGTTGTGCGGTGGTGCGTCGCCGTGCCGTCGCGTTGTGTCCCGCGCGCGCAGTTCCGTTGCAAATGCGCTCCGCACTGGCCCTTTCGCCCGGAGGTCCGACACCCCTCTCGACCCCGTTATCACCGCCGTCTCGGAGACGACGAAGAGCACCCCTTTCTTCTTGGGTGGTGGCTATGTTTAGAGCGTCAGGCACGGTCCCTCTGTGTCCGTCCGTCTGGCTGGCTGTCTGGAAACACGGTTACTTTTGGACGCGCGATCGTACCTCGCATCTCAGACCACGGCGGAAGAAGAAGGCAAACGCATCCTGGACGTGGTCACGGGTCTCACAAAAGGGGTTTGGTGCTTGCCGGCGTAGGCTTCCACAAGCGAGCCGATGGTGGGCGGGCGGGGGGGAGGGGGGGGGTAATGGCAACGAATCTCGGAGAGTGGGGAGAGCAGAAGAAGAAGCGTTCTCCGCGTGCTTCTTTGGTCCCTCTCCCCCGAGCGCCATAGCTGCAAGCGTCCCGTTCCTGCTGTCGCATGCTCTGCCGCTATACTTTCTCCTGCCGCCGCCGCCGCCGCAGCGGTCCTCTTGGTGAAGATGAATGAATTGTCAGCGTGATAGGGTCGCGGAACGTGGCCACGAAAGGGGTGGCGTGTGCGCATATCGCTGGAAATGAATCGGGCTCTCCCCCAGAAGGGATGACGAGAAGTCGACACGCGCGTCTAGGAACGGGGTGGGATCATATTTTGCTTCAGTGCCTCGTGCAGATATATCTGAGGACTGTTATTCGCGACACGCCAGTGCGCTTTTTTATTAATAGTTGTGTGTTTCGTGAGCTGCCTTCTGAAATCTTATACATACATTCATCGCTCTGTCGAGTACGACTCAACGACACCGAATGCAAAATGTATTGCTGGATTAACATCTGACAACTGAGACCTATGACTGACCACAGAAAGTAGCCATCTCCGCCAAAAGTGTTTCTGTCAATCTGTTTCGTGTTCCACAGCACAGCGCATTACATCGCCGTAATGTGCGTGAAGTGCGATACGAATGCAGACGTTTCGTTGTAGGTCCTGCTGAGATTCAACCCTTGTTGCGGCTTTTGTCCGCGACGGCTCGAGAGTAAAAATGCAGCTGTATGCCTTGGCTTTTCTATGAAAAACATTTCCTTAAACATTTGCTAACAAATGTCCGCATCGAGAAATGAATTGTCAATTCTGAGGGCTTAAGTTTCCGGGTACTATGCTCGCATTTGCTGTTCTCGCAGCTGTATGGTCGCAGCTGTATGGCCAATGTTCGAAAAAGCTCTTGAGGACGAATTCACAAAGGTCCTTGTCCGCAAGTGTTCTTTACAATTGGCCAGTCGCCTTCCCAAATAGTATGTTCAGCATCGGCATTGGCTCCAATTTTCTCTTACGAACAGTTTTAGCGTAAGTACGTTTTGGGAATATGGACCCTGCTATTGTTCCCATTCCTCAACTTCAACAAAGCAAGGACGCTTCGTCGCGCCAACTCCGTGACGAGCGCTACTGACATCACTGAAGTCAAAAACAACGAAATGCAAACCGGACGGTCCAATTGAGGTTTCGGCTCGCACGTATACACAGCACTCCCGCAGTGCCGGCTGACATCCGATGTGGACCCGGATTCGTATTCGCCAGTTTGTACTTTCGGCGTCATCGTCACACCATCGACACGTAAGGAAAGGGAAGATACGACGGTGACTCGAACGAAGAAAATGAAGGAAAAGGAGGAAGACGAGGGAAGAGCATGCGGCACGGTCATCAGGAACGCGGTTTCTACGGTGGAATAAGGGAGAAAAAGACGGAGCTGCAGGTTAGGAATAAGAATAAGAAAGAGAAGACGACAGGGGAGACAGTCGGCGGAGCCGTGGGAGAAAAAAAAAAGGAAAGAAAAGACGGCGGAGAGGGGAAGAGAGAAAAACTCCGGGCCCGCAGAATCGTGGCCGCTTCTCTACGCTGGCTTTCGCCGCCGTCCTAACGTATGCACATGCGAGCGGGAGCGAGCCGCACTGACGCGGTTTGTGTTCGTTGGCGCGTCGTGTCACATTGAAAAGGCCTTGACTGCACGCTTCGCCTCAGCATCGGCGGCAGAGCGGACGCATGACTTCCCGACGCCGCAGCGGTGCATTCGGCGACGGCGGCGGGCAACACTTGAAGTATCGGCGGGGGGTGCCTTGACGTCTCCTCAAAGCACGTGCGGGGGTTAGCAGTGGAGGGAGAGGGGGGGTCAACCACTGCTCTCTTGGGGAAAGAGAAGAATTCGCGTAAAAGGAGCTGAAACTCTCTGCGTTGATGGCTTCCGCCCCCCATCACCTCCCCCCCTTTTCACATCGTCGTCGTGTCTGTTATGCCAAGGACTTGCGCAGCGTGCGGCTGCTGCTTTGGGTTCCGCGGTGCGTCGTCTCGTCGCCGCTCGATCGTCGACGTGTCCGATCAAAGTGGACGATGTTTCGGAGACCGCCCCCCCCCCCCCCTTTATTTTTCTTCCACAAGCACCGGCGTCAGTCCTCGTTCTATCGCCTCTCTTTTTCTTTCTTTTTCATTATTGCTTCTCAGCCTCCGGCGGCCGACACGTCGCCTCGCGTGCATTTTGTATCGTGTCGTCCAGTTTTCGTATTTTTCTGCTCCCAGCTGTACTCCCTATACTCGTTCCCAGCCTCTCTAGTTTTCTTATTTCCCGGCGCTTTGGCTTCTTTCGGCTGCCGCCTCTGGTTGCTGCTTGCTTTTAGGTCGCCGAAAATGTGCTGTAATATACGTGGCAGCTCGCGTCAAATACGATCACTTTGGTGTTACCGCATTCGGCTACATTTTCCCAGCGCTCATCCGCGTCTTCCTTCCTTTCTTTCTTTCTTTCTTTCTTTCTTTCTTTCTTTCTTTCTTTCTTTCTTTCTTTTTTCTTCCCCTTCTTGGTCTCCATCACCTTCGTCTTCCTTTCTCGCTCTCTTTCGTGTCGCTGTTCCCTTGAGAAAACACGAGTATCTGAGGACGCGACCTGGTCGAAGAGGAACAGGTTTTCTTCGACGCGAAACATGATTTAACGAGGAGCATCTCGTCAGGAATCCGAACTATTTCTTTCCGCACTTACAACATCCGTGTCATCAACCCTTATTGGCTGCTTTGCTTGTCGCAAGCGAAACGCCAATACTCGCGCCCCATCACACGCACTCATCACCACAGCCCCGTACAAACAATATGTCACGTATTCAGTAGCTGCGGCAGGTGGCGCGTTCATGCAAAATTTCGTGCGATTGTTAAGTCTTGCAGCAACCAAATAGAATGCACTTTCGCAGTATTTCCGGCGTGGCGGTCATCTGCTGTGATGTCTGCTCGTTCATCTTAAGCTGTCGACAATGGCTTCGCTGCAAAGTCTGACAAAAACTGCTCTGCGCGATTTTCAGCTCTAACTTATGAACTATATAATGAACTATGTGGTAGATACATTTCGATCATCAGCAGCACGTTCCCTTAGACTGTGCGTCACCTCACCGAAAATTCGCATGAGACGCGTCTAAAATACGTTCTATGTTCTTTCGAGCTTTCCTGCTTGCTCGTCCACTGCCACTTTCTGTCATTCGGATGAGTCAATTCTTCATAATTTTTTTCTGTCACTTTGCCGAAGAAAATATTTATGCAGCCCGTTAACAACTCCGCTTCTTCTTCCGTTTTTCTTTTTTTTTTCTCTCGCTAAAATCGTTATTGGAAGAAAGCCAGCTCTCTGTGTTCGAGACAGCTGTCGCTGTGGCGGAACCTTGGCCGGTACTCGCAAATCCATCACTATTACGTGACAACGGCACCAAGCGTTCGGACAGACAAACAAAATCTAAAGCTATAGAGGCAGCACTTCACTCCGTACGCAAGCGCCAAATGTCTGAAGTGAAAAGTCAAACGCACGCATACGCACGCGACACCACAGAGGCGCACACACACACAAACGCGAGACAATTGACGTTGCACTATAGCAGAAACGCAGAGTCTCCTCTATAAAGGCTGTCCACTATCTATCTGTAGAGAGAGTGTTCACGCGAGATCGCGCAGACGCATGTTTTGCTGCTCGCCTTTCACTTCCAAGGCTGCAGGCGTGCGGAAGCGTGCGCACTTCTGAGCCGAAAATGAGAAAGCCCGCGGCTTTGATGGATGAGCCGACGCGCTCGGTTCTCAGGCATGGACGCAGAATGGCTGCCGAACCGGAGCCCGCCCCTACTTTTCCGAACGCGAAAGTCCGCGTACTGCGGAGTCACTTAAAACTGGGATTTCTCCGTGGCTCCATCAACTGCGTTCAAAGGTCGTGAGCGCGTCTTCGAAGTCGTACTTATCGAGTATATGGTTTTTCTTTTTTTCTTTTTATTGATAAGCTGCTGATGGGCACGCATTTCTAAGTATATAGAGCTCGTCGAGTAGACTGCCTTCTTTCTGATAGTTCCGGGGATGTCTGTTAACGTCAACCCCCACGGGTGGAAGGCTCGCTATATTTGCGCTGGGTCATCGCTTTTCTCCTCTGTTCGCACAGTTGATTACGTCGCCCCTGAGCGAAGAGTGTATCGGAACAATTTCCGTGACTTTTCGATACTATTGAAGGCTGGGAATCACAATATTCTTTTTCTTTTCTTTTCCTTTTGCTAATCTGGACATGTGCCGTATTCAGCACATACGTCTTGCGAGGCCTGACAACCTAGATTTTCCACGTACCAAACGTGGAATATCTAAGTTGTACTATCTAAGTGGTACTATCAGCAACAAGTCCATCGCATCTCTGACATCAGCGTATATTGAACGTTTTCGATTCATGCAGTCATGCTGTTTACTGGCGGTGCGTATATATGGTGGCCCGTGGTGGCAGTTTACTTTGAAAGCTCTACTCTAGTTACGCTGATCGTCGCCTGCTTGCAAATGTTAAGCTTAACACCTTTCTCTACTTTGTGATACACGTGTAGTGGGGTGAAGCACTGACAAAAGGACACGCACGCGAAAAACACAACACACACGACACGCTCCTCGGGCGCCAATGTTTTAACCAAATTTATGCCGGAGTGTAGCGTGCAAGTTTCTCTTCTTTTGCAACAGAGTTCCTCACTTCACCAAGCGCCAGCCGAGGCTATCCGCCTAAGTCTACCGCATGCTTCGTGTCATTCTTGTGCAGACCTTTCCTGTCTGGCCCTCGGGCTGCTCTGATAGCGTGCCGACATTACGGCACGCCCGCTTGGGCTGTAAACGCAATGTTTGCGCTCAAATGGGACCCATCACAAGCACCACGCACGGTAAAAGGTAATCTGCGCATTGTTGCCTCTCGGAACTCCCGTAGATTAAACGTCGCTTGCGAGTACGTGGCAGCAGTACACATATACGCAGCAAAGCTACTGATCTCGCGGCAGCAGGCTCTCGCAGAGACGTGGTTCTCGTTATGTTTCTTTCTTTTTTTTTATTCTCGCCTTTATTGACACTCGATAAAGGAGATGTTGGCGCGAGCTTATTTAAGCCGTTCAAATATCACAGCCTCCGTAAGGCCCCGACCTACCTGCCGCCGACGGAAGGCCTGACCGAAGAGCATAGTCGAGTGCGAGGAAGCTCAAACTTCCGGGCAGGAAACCTTTTATGTATTTAGTCTTTATCTCTGTCTCTCTTCTTTTTACACTGAGCATACATAGCGTAAACGCAAGCGCTCTCTCTCTTTCTGCCTAGGGATTTTAACGATGATCGAAAAGCTGGCAGAAGCGGGACGCTAAGTTCTTTTCCCGCACATTGTCGGCGTAGACCAATGGTGGCAAGCGATGAACAGTATACCAAGTTACGGCCGGCCAGCCGCTTCCGACTCTTATATAGTTCGTCAAGAGACCGAACATCGGCGCCGAGCTGCTTCTTTGCGGCCGTCGAACGTTTACTCGTCCGGAAAAATTCGTTTCGTTCAAAAGGCAACGGCGAGGCGAGTGGCGACGTCTCTGTCGGCACGGAAGCGCTCTGGTCGAGAAAAAGGAAAAGAAAAGAAAGCAATAATAAGAGAGAGAAACTCGGCGTGTTTGCCATTCACGGGAATATAATTTCGCTTCGGCCCGGTTTGAAGACGGTGCGAGCTGAGCTTTGAACGCTGAGCAAGCGTTCAATCACGGCTACACGCCTCGGGAGATCTTGCGTGTCCGCTTTTCCGCCACCGTGCGTCTGTGTACTATAGACTACCAGACGAGTTGGTCCCTGCGTTATACAAGAAGACATCCGCCTTCGTCGTACAGTGTAGCTTCTCTCAAAGAGGCCGGAAACACTCAGCCAGATTTAGCTGGCACAACAGTCTTTCCGAACTCTAGTTGAACCTGTTTTGTAGAAATGGATTGAATATTGAGAAAGACAGACCAAGAACAAAGTTCTTCCTCTCAGAAATCGGTGCCTGAACGTTGGCCCCGCTGACGTCAACGGCAATTTACTTTTTTTTCATTTTCGTGCCATAGGAAGGGTCCACATATGCGTATATACCATGACATTAGGCTGACGTCATCGATACCACGCCTACGGCGCGTGATTAATTGCTGGAAGTGAACATTGGTTTCCTTAGCTAATAATCAACTATTTGTTTTCGACAAATGCACGCAAATATAATTTATAAAGTCTGACATGCGATTTGAGACTGGTTCAGTATTGGTCTTTACTAACAATCCCTAAAACAACGTATTGGAACATAGGCATGTGCTATATCTTGTTTATTGCCAGACGTCATGATGAGAAGGATGCAAGCAACGAACACTTCGGCGTTCTTTTGACGAGCCTATCTTGTGGTTCGGTCCGGAACTGACATATCTGCGCGTCGTGCATAAAGCCCCAGTGTTGGGCCTTTATTACGTCAACGCAAGCAGCGGGTCACCGACCCTCCTCAAATGCGAGAGAAAGGGGAAAAGATGAAGAAAATAGAGCGAATGCTCTGAGGAAGCAACAGCGAGGCTCTCTTGACATTTGTTCTGCGCATGCTCTCCTCCTCCTCCTCCTCCTTCTTCTTCTACTTCATTTACGACTACCCTCGCATTAATCCACGCCTGTGATACGCGCGTTCCATGAAGGCCGGATCGTTCACAAAGCGAACCGCAATATTTCGTCGCGGTATGCGCGGGTTGACTTGGCTGCCACTCAGCTTCTTCTCCTTCTTAATCACTCGCATTTCTGAACATCTTGTCCCCGGAGCCTCCTTTCCTCATCAACGTCGCCTCCCGCCTTCTCGAAAAGCGCCGGCAGCAGCATCGCTATACCCTTCTGGTTCAGGCGGGGAAACGTGGCGCGAACGCGACGCTACGGCACCGAGTTGACGTGCTCGCCGAGCGAAACCGCCTCTCTTCTTACGTTTGTCATCTGTCTTCCTGTCGCGCCAAGTCCCCCTTACTGTCCCGAGTCCTCCCTCGGAGTCCTAGAATTTCGCTCGCAGAATTTTCGTTCCCGTTTCTTCGTTTTGCAATGCGTCTCGTCGACTCGCTGGCCTGCGGCCGAGCGTGTGCGCGTTAATCGAGGAAAACATCCGCAACACTGAGCGCGTCTCTCTGTGCGGCTGCGGTCCCACGGTCTCTTAATTAGCGCGTGGATTCCGCCACTACACTTATGCCGCCTCCTCTCATTTTTTTTTCTGTTTTCCTTTGCGAACAGTTCCTCTTCTTTCATTACGCCGTTTGAGGCCGAGCTGTGTGGTTGGAGCGCGATAATAGAGCGTACTACTGAGACCACCGATGCGCCTCGCTCAGTCGCCCAGGCAGCACACCAGCATTGGTCCAACCATGGCCCAATGCTGGCAGAAATTGGTACCAATGTTGGACCAATGTTGGCATATTGGCAAAGTGCAACCCAATCCAATGTTGGCCCAGCGTTAAAGCCAAGATTGGACCAATGTTATGCCAATGCAGCAGCCATTGTGCTGCCAGCGTAGGACCAGCGTTAAAGCCAAGATTGGACCAATGTTATGCCAATGCAGCAGCCATCGTAGGACCAGCGTTAAAGCCAAGATTGGACCAATGTTATGCCAATGCAGCAGCCATCGTAGGACCAGCGTTAAAGCCAAGATTGGACCAATGTTATGCCAATGCAGCCGGTGAATGCAGCAGCCATCGTGCTGCCAGCGTAGGACCAGTGTTGAGCCATATCGTTGCCATTATTAATGCCAGCTTTGAGCCAATGCCCTTTGCATGACGAATATTCTAGATATGCTGGCTTTAGAGCACGCACACATTCTTACCGCAAACATTTTGCTAGCGGCATTTTTTGTAGCAATTGTCCCCTTACCGTCTTCCTCAATAGTAGCTAGGAAAGCTCGACAAAAAGATGTCAAGAAGCAGAAGTCATATATGCTTGCAAATAATAATAAAAGAATACTGAAATTGACGTTTATGACAATTTATTTGCGAATAAATTTTCACAAACAGGCATTTTCCGTGGACCTAGATGGGTGACGCTCGGTTATCTTCAAACAGTTTATTTACAGGCACTGCCCTCAGGATAGGAATTGGGCAAGGTGCCGAGGACGGTGGGCTGGCCAGGGGTTTCAGGGCAGGGAGCTGACGTCGGTAGGCAGGTTGGTCAGTGCTTGGATTTCGGCGGGCTGATGAGGCCCCACGAGGACCACGATAACGCCGTGATTTCGTTGATATTGCTACCCTATCCCATAGCGACTTCACCATTACTTGGAGGAAATGCTTGCACTGTAAAATAAAAAGAAACATTATCAGAGATGTTGGTATGACAAATGTATGTGGCAGCGTTTTCATTTGAAAAATCGCCATACTGCAACAATATTATAAGTCTGATCAGAGAGTTCGAAGGGGTGAATCAAGAAACTTTCTTGCAAGAGATTTGTCAGGTAACACTTCTTAATATTTCGACATATATGGCATATCTTGTACAAGGTGCAACGTAATATTTAGAACAGACATAAAATGCACAGGATCCGTCCGCCTTGTTTACAGCCCACACCTAGTCAGCGTAGCACTTTATAATTGAAAAATTGCAGCAAAACCTGCTGCAGCACAAAAAGCTTAGTTTCAGACTGTGTAGACACAATGCGATCTTCGTGCGAAATTTTTAATGTGGAAACCGAGAAGTTCCGTCAGGAAACACTAGTAAAATAGGCATTTATTATACGAAAAGAAAGAAATACTGTCGGCTGGAAATGATGCTTGACCTAGAACAGTGAGAAGAAGCGTGGTTCCTCGGTATCACTAGCAGGATCAGGCCGCGCGCGTGGCTTGATAAAGTCATAGTCCTGGAATTTGGGTGAAATTCACAGAGATTTACACGTGGTTCTACTCCGGGCACTATTCAAAGGCTGCAAATAAAAAGAGCTATGTAATTACAGGCACTCTACATTAGCCAGGCCTGTTTCAGTAATATATATACCGCGTGATATTGCTCCTTATAAAACTTATAACTTGCGCAAAACAAGTGCACTCACCATTGTAAGATCCATGCTCCGTGCGATGTGTATCCGAGTTCATCCCACATCGAAGACGGTGGCCACGAGCGCCGACTTTTTTTCTGGTTGTTGTTTCGCCTATATTAATTCTAACACTCACGAAAATTCGTGGCCACTTTGCTGTGTATTTCAAGATGCAGGCTTCTCAGTAGGAATGACGACCGCAAGCGAGCATTTTTCACGATAGGAGTGCGCTGACAAACACGGACAAGACGGCAAGCACTCAGGCGGTGTTGCACCCAGTCGGCGTGCTAGCGATGCATAGAAGGAAAGAGTGAAAGGAAAGGGTGAATGAAGAAAACGGTGTAAACGCCACTTTCCCCCACTGGACCTAGCCCGACCGCGTTCCTTCGGCGGCAGCGACGGAGGGAGACAAGGAGGACAATAGTGACCCCACTGCTTTTCCCCGTATTCCGAGAGCAGCCAATTCGACACAGCAGCTTATAGCTGCCTGAGTGCTTGGCTGATAGCTTTGAACAGGCTCACGTGGGTGTGTGGAGGAGAGGGGAGTGGGGACTGAAGGACGAAAAGTTAGGCGGAAAAAACAAATCCGGAATGCGCCGTGCCAACTACAGGCAAAGACAAGAGGAAAAGCCAAAACGTGCAATAATTTTTTTTTCTGTCAGGGGCATTCATACAAGGAGCTTACTAAACACGCACGAAAAAACAAATATATTGGAATAGGAGCGTGATGATTATGTCACCGCAACATGCCATGCATGCTAAACAAACAAGCGAAAGTTTCACTAATACATATGCGCTCCATCTCGATGCAATATAAAACGGTTCCATCAACTCTGTGGCACTGTAATGATCGATTCCCCTCGGAATCCTGATCATCCAAAGCCGCGGAGCGTACATGCAAAATATACAATGCGCAGACAAATTCACAATACCGTTGCTTCTTATGGAAAGCTCATGTTCCCATGCACGATCAATAAAGCAGCGGCTAATTTTATGCGACTTCCCCTGCTTGCTACGTGGTGCACTGGCTTTTCTCTTTAGGGGGCGCATTTCGCTGAACGCGAAGTACAAAAATGGCGGTGTACCATGCATGGAGTTGACACGGGAGAGCATATTTCTGGTTCCTGCGCAGTGTGCCTGTGATCAGTGCATTAGTTTTCAAAACACGCTGTTCAATATCAGCAAGTCGTAGAGCACTAAAAACCGACAATGGGAAAATTGGCTTATTACGGGCCAATGTCCTCCAATGAAAGCCAACTATTAACCCATATTGGCAAATCCGTTCGAAAGTCGGTCCAATAATTCCCGCCTTGTTGAACGGCAGTGCCAATATTGTTTACTCACTGTTTAATGTGGGCCAACATTGGATCTCTATCAGAATGGCACAGCCAATATTGTTTACTGACTGTGTAATGTGGGCCAACATTGGATCTCTATCAGAATGGCACAGCCAATATTGTTTACTGACTGTGTATTGTGGGCCAACGTTGGATCTCTATCAGAATGGCACAGCCAATATTCGCGCTACGCTGTTAACCTTAGGCCATCATTGGGCCAGGATTCAGAATGGCACTGCCAATATTGGAACCACGCTGTTAATCTTGGGCCGTCATTGGGCCAGGAAGTGCCAATATGTTTCCAACGTTGGCCCAACCTGACGTGCCGCCTGGGCGTCTGTATACACAGAAATATTTAAAAGAAAGTATCGCGCTGAAACGGAGCGTAGAGCAGGCATTTATGAGATCTCAACGGCACCAAATAAAACCGTTAGAGTAGCCAGTTTCAAAGAACACGCTTGTCTATATAACGCGGAAACAAGCCGCTTTTATCATGTTAGCGAATTCACCAACCTGCGTCCTCTTCGAGGTTGCTATAATGAGGGGTGGGGGGGGGGGGGGGGGGGGGAAATGAAGAAGCTGTTTACTTGCAATTTCCCTATCGGTGGGAAAGCGATAACCTGTTTTCTTCCTCGCATCTCGGTTCGAAGAGAATTCTGTGCACGTATTTGCGCGCTAGTATAAAACGGTTTGATTCCGGACTTTTCGTACCTGATTGTAACTGTTCTCGTGAAAGGCGCAGATAATAATCAAGAACTGAAAAAGCGCCTCGTGAGAACGGTTTGTCGAAGGACACCTATAGTTTTCGTCAATGACGACAACAGAAGGGATTAGAATGCATGTAGTATTAAGCTTCCGGTTGCCATTATATATCCGGCAAATCTAAGTAGGCTACTCAGATATTCCACCCATTGCACGTAGTTCTAACTGAGTTGCGTTAGACGACGTGCCCGCGACGCATGTCGGTAGTTTCCTAAGCTCGTTGAATAGCGCTGACGTCAAGCTCAAGATATTGTTAACCTATAAAACACTTTGTGACATTGGTAAAACTCGTTCTAAAGGACTAAAGTTTGATAAAATTCGAGGCTTGACTATTCAGATTTCACTAAACATCAAGGATCAAGCGGCGAAAGATACAAACTAGGCACTTGGCACTATCCTGATACAAACATAGGACTCGGCGTCTGTCCATAATGACAGAAAGAAAACACGAAAAAGGCAGTTCTAAACGAAACGCTTTTCAAGCATTGGTTTATAAAAGGTAACTATAACCTTGCGTACGACGACTGTGAACATTTCGTAATTGACAACCCTGCTTGTGTAGTTACACTATGCTAGAGAGAGCGACGTTCGTGGCATTGAGTAACAGAATGCGCCAACAGCAATACCTGTAACTAACAAAAAAGTGCAAATCATCAAAAGAAATGTCTATATACTTATGAGGTCCACGAATTATTTAGGCAACCATTCTGTAGCCGTTATTCCTCTCATGCGCGTGTGGGAGCTACTCAATATATATATATATATATATATATATATATATATATATATATATATATATATATATTAGGGACAAAAGAAACAGGAATCTACAGTTGTACGTAAACTTGCAAATTGCGAATCTTTATGGAACAGCTGAGCTGTCAGTGCCCGTCCATGGGGCTGCGGCCATGAGATACGGCAACAACTTCGGCAAAAAAACACACGCTTCGTTCACCCTACACAATGCACGTATAACACTCTTGACAAGTTCCGAATCACAATTCCGTGCTCGTAAGCTTTCAGCACCTCTTCACGGAAAGTGTTCGAGGACATGAAATAATGGCCCAACAGTCCTTTATGATTTCTTTTTTTTTTTTTTAGAGTCCGCTTTCGAGTCTCACCGTAAATAACAGTAATAAATACTGCGAGAAAGAAGCAAAAAAAGCAGAGCAAAGCTATAGGCTGCCGGAGAAAGCAGCTGAGAAGAGGTAGGCGTTGGTTGCGCTAACAAAGCAGCAGCAGAAAAAAAAAACAAAAAAACAAGGAACTTCAACAGCGAAAGAGTATTTACGGGGCCAGAAAATTCAAACGCACTATAGCAGTTTTTCCTTTTTCTGAGTGTTCGCCTGCGCTCATGCTTACGGAAGTGGGAAATCTCGCCCTGAACAATTACGCCTGTTCACTTTTACCCATGAAAAGCCACCAGTGCAACTGATCTACACAATCGGGATTTGTTGCATTGAAGTGAGCGCGCAAATGGGATCCGTATACTTGCAATACGAATACTCAAACACTACTTAGCGTTTCTGAGAACTAGGTTAACTCCCTCGTGCAAGACTTCGTGGGCTCACCCACAACGCTTCCCTCGCGTAAACGTGCGCTTGCACTACTTGGTGAGCCTTTGGGCTCCCGCCACTTAGGATAGCGATTGGCGCAATAGAAATGCGATTGCCTCGGCAAGAGCCAACCGCGGGAGGCATTGCGCGATAGAAGTTTTTCGAGTATACGGTTACCCGACAGCGGTGCTGTTTCAAGAGACGCGGCCCATCTAAAATACCCTTGCCTATCGAATCGCTGTACTGACGCAACTCACACCGTGCCTGCTTATGCTTGCTGCCTCTATGCAAGTTGTCTGGGTCGCGAGCTTCTAAGTCGTGCATGTACTCGCTCGATAAACACGCCACGCACTCAGTTTTCCGATGCCCTAAGAGGCCGACTCTCGAAGATACGTTTCCGTTATTACGAACAAAGTGCGTTTCTCGGTACCTTTCGACATCCTGGGTTATTTCACTTACGTCACTTACGTAAGTAAGCGCCGCATTAATTCGTCGTATCTTGCGACTTCCGCCCACGTTAGCGCGCAGGGCTCCACCGAGCAGCCTTCTAGTGGCGACTGATTTCTCGAGGCTAACGTGCCTTTAGTTCCGAGTCCTCAAGCTATAGGTACGACCAAGGCCTAGTTTGTTCTTGCTTTTGGACACGTTACCTAAACGAGCATAGAGGCCAGGCACGAGAAGAGAGAGACTCTACACAGCGTGTTAGTTCGATCCCAAATCTGAAATCAAAGAAGAAGATATTACAACAAGGAAAAGGAAAACGGGTGTGGCAGTGAGAGCAGCGCAAAATGAAATCAGAAGAAGCCGTGGCGGGTGCGAAAGGGAGTTAAGAATAACTAATAATATCAAAGAACAAAACGGCGATCAAAATAAAAAGAAAGGCAAAGAGAAGTAGTAGCGAACGCGGGGCCGGGTAGGGGTGGGGTGAAATTAGGGGTGGCAAGAGGTAAGCGCAGGGGAAAGGAGCCTCCCATTTGGGAGAGGGAGTTCGTCGAGCTCGAACGAGAAGGAAGGAAGCGCTGGAGAGGAAAGGGTTGGCGTTGGAAACGGTCTCTTCCGCTGCCTTCCACCTTCGGTTTCTCTCCCTCCATCACTCTCTCTTTTTCTTGGTTCTTCCAAAGCGTTTCTTTTATGGCTTTTTTCTTCATTCATAACCCCTCCCTTTTTTTTCTTCCTGCTTATTATTTTTTTTCGCTCCTGTTCTGGCGTTTGCTCGGTATCGTTTGGAAAGGGTTCCCGTATTTCTCTCCCTCCTCTTTCTTCCCTATTCACAGAGGAGAGGCTTAACATTCGGGAACCTTCGTCGTTCGTCTCGCAGCAAAGCCGTAGCCCGAGCTCCTCGACTCCGCGTGTTGGTTCGACGCGAGTGCGTGTTCTTCCTCCAGCGCATTTCCCCTCTTGCGCCCCTGTCGCCCTCTCTCAGCCCCCCCCCTCCCCCTCCTAGTGTCGCGAGTGCGATTCCGCCGGCACGGCGGCGATGTAGCGAGCTCCTGGCTCGGCTCGCGACCGGCGTCGTTGTCGTCAGCGACGTTTTCGGGTGGGCACGGTCGTTGTCAGCGGTGACATCGCTAACGCCAGTCTCCTCAGTGAGTAACGACGTCCGACGTCACTCGACAGCCGCTGGACACCGCAGCGTGAAGTCTCTTCTTCCGTTGCTCCCTGCCTGCTCTCCAATAATCCTTCGTCGCACTTTGTTCACCGAGGCGTTTTCACGTGACCAAAGGAGACCCGTATGTACCTGGCTCGGGTTTCCCTTCGACTTCGGTAACGGCTCCGCTGGCACTTTTGGGTTCCCATTCCTGAAGCGACGCTCCGAATTTGTAAGCAAACTCCGCGAGTTGATCGCGCAGACGTTGTTGCAAACTGAAGAAGCAAAGCCTTAGCACGCGTTTGTGGCTCGCAGCACCTTGGGAGGAGCAGTGATGAAGAGCACTCGTGCGCGGCACCGATCACGTGACTCGCCGCTCCAGCCGTCATGAGCCCGTCGGCAGCCCGTGACAGACGCCTCGGCGGGCGCATCGCGCACAACGTCGGCAAGACGACAACGACGGCGACGGACCTGCCGCCGAGGAGGCAGCGACAACGACTGACCCTGCCGAGCTCGCGGTGACTGCCGCGCGACTTGTGTGTTGGTGATTCGTGCTAGTGCACTGTGCGCGTGTTGAGGCAAGTGGACCGACAGTTGTGCGCCGCGAGCTTTTGTGTCGACGACCGTTCCGATTTCCGTCGATGTCGTTTGTGATCTCCGCGCTTTGGATTCGAAACGACGGAGCGCGACAGTCGTTTTCCTGTGCGCATGTGTGACGTCAGTCGGGCACTTGTTTTTGTGGGAGTCTTTGAAGCCTCCAGGACTCGAACACTCGACTTTTCACGGTGACCCGGCTTGTTTTATCGTAGCTCTTCCAAGTTCAATGGCATGGTGAGTATTTTAGAAGCTTGGCGGTGACCGGTTTTTGTTGTGTGTGTTTCTTTATTCGCTGTCGTGCGCTATGTTTTCCTCATTGAGCATATAATGTTTATAGGTTTATTCGAAGACGGTGGCGATACTGTATTGAAATTGAATGCGCTGGCGTCGTTCTATATAAATATGCAAGCAGGCGGCAGTACTGTTTACACCTGCGAATAGGATTAGTCACGCGTGGCTTAGCTGTTTGTATTTCACCATAACACAGTGAAATTTAAGGGTGGTAAGACAGTAAAAATAGCTCAGATCGGGCAACATCTGTCATGTTTGATGATTAAAAAACGATGAAGTCAACGATAAGTCAACAGGTTTCGTAAAATTCTCAATTTTGGAGTTCACTTAAATGTAGCAATCAGCTATAGAAGCTACCGCTTCACTCGGAAAACAAGAATCCAAGTATTGTAGTTGATGACGGCGTTTTGCTGTGTTGTATATATGCTTTAGCGGTCACACTTTTTTTTTCTTACTGTTATAGTTATTTGGTGAAGAGGTAGGCGACAAGTGACACCATTTTTTAAAAATAATCGGCGTTACTTATGACTGAATTATATACACAAAAAATTAATCATTTTATGACATCGAAGTTTGTTTTGTGTTTTGTGTACTACTGTGCATGGCATGGAGTGGAACTCGGTTGACGCATGCGTGAGTGTATGAATGAAAGAGAGAGACTATCTATTTGTGCACGCGTATGTTAAACAAAACTGCACTAATATTGTCCCGCGTAAACTAGACCGCAGTTTGATGCTTTTACATTACATACGCGTGCACTGCAATAGCTACAATTAGATATCTTACACCCGAAGAAGTGGTCTTATAACTTCTATAACGCATACGTGAAATAACCATCCACAATGAGCTTAACTTCTGTTCTTTTTAAGAGTATTTTGCACTCGCGGTGCGTAACGATGATCTGCGACAAGTTTACGTATTTTTGAAATTGGATACACCTACGCAGACAGATCTTCAATATGAAATATTTTTTACAGTGTATCCATTAGTTCGACGACTTGTAGCTTCAGGCTTAGGAGAGAGCACTTACTCTGGCCAGATATTGCATTAATCTTATCTCCCTGGGGCAAATACCATTCACACTGATAAGCTAGGCAAACAGCAACTAGCGCGAGGCTCGCAAAAGCTTTCACATCGCGCGTCGCTTACACTGACTAATTGTGTACGAGTACGTGTTATGAAAGAAGGGGAGCAGTGAAACTGTCAAAAGAACAAGCAGTCTTCTAACTCTCTCTTCTTTGGTTACGACGTGATAAGTGCAAAGGATCATTGGAATAGGCATAACCGTGCTACGAGAACACGCGCATGAGATAACAGCGCAGTTTGAGCAGGGAGTATTGACTTCTGAAAGAAATGCTGTAGCATTTAATATGGTCATGATGTGTACAAGTATATACGTTGTGTGCATGATCGTATTCAAACAATCTACGGTGGTTAAAGCGTGAAAATTTTAACATCTGGCTGCAGCACACATGGCAATCAATACCCGTGGCGCTATATGTCGCATCAGTGACAAGAATCTTGTAATTGATGCAGCATATTCATGCGGAATTAGAGCCTTGTCATTAGAACATCGTATCCTACAGGCACTGCTTCGCCTTATATCTCGCACTGTCGTGCGACCTTTCAGACAAGAACTCAGTAGAACCGAACAGAAGGGAAAAGCACCTTTATTTTCAACGTAAAAGCGCTTCATATAGCGATTATTCAAGACGTCGGCATCGAATTAGTCAAGAAAAATAAAATTATGAAAATGAACGTTCAGCAGAGAATCTTTACTTCTACAGCGTGACGATTTAAGGCGGTGCTAGCCATTTCCTTTTGCTAGCTTGAAACAAACAGAGGTGATCTTAATGTTTAACTAGTTAAAATAATAATAATCGTGTACGTTAAACGTAAATTATCACTGAACATATGTTCTTAATGACGACGAGCTAGCGTGGTAGTGGCGAAAGTGTCCGCCTTACGCAAGGATCATTGCCGTCGCTCGCGGACTGAATACAAGAAGCCGTAAAAATTCTCTTCCAACGCCCGCTCCATTCACGTATTCGTGCACTCCGATGTCGACGCTCTCCGACAACAATAGTTCATTGCCACTGGGGCAATTTACGAGTTCGGTACATTTCGACAATGGGCGCGAGTGTGCGGTGCGAACGACCGCGCGGCTTGTATACCCAAGACGTGGCACGCGCGCCTTTCACAATGACCGCAGCATGTCGAGAAAGACGCGCCGAGGGGACGTGCTCTGTCCGTACAGTGGTATATGCAAAGGCAGCCTGTCTGCGCGTGCAAAAAGACTCGAACCAGGGTCGGTCTCGGTTCCGTCAAAAGCTTCTCGGGACACGTGCTGGGCTTCTTTTCCGCACTCGACAATAGCTTGTTTTCGTTTCTGAATGATCCTCCAGAAAAAAGAAAAAAAAAAGAACCACCGGCCGCCTGCCGTCGGACCCTGTCCGGATAGGGCTTTGTTTGGAGCTCTCCCGCACGAGCGATGAAGGCGCTCGAGCTGGCGGTCTGACCCTGCCTTCTTTCGAGGCGCGCACCCCTCCCGTACGTGGTCAGGATCGAGTGTGTTGCAAAGCCCGTGCCGCGTGTATACACCTTTCAAGTCGCTCCGTCGACCTGAGGTTGCTATCGCTTTTTCCTCCCTATATTCCTCGCGGCCTCTCCTGCGTGTTTGGAGTCTAAGGGCTGCGCGATTCACTTCACTATAGATGACGGCGAGCGGCTTACGTAGGTACGCGAGAAGGCATGCGGACGGAAGAGCACGCTGTGTCCTTACGACTGTAGTAATCTTTTGTTTTGAAAAAGGGCCCACATTAGAGCTGAACGCGCTACTGTGCCGCTTTGTTTCATAGAACGTTTGTGACTACTATTTCGTTCGACTTCATGTTTGGGCAGCAAGCGCAGCGCAAATGAGCACTATACACAGAATGAAGCGACGCGAATCAACATAATTTTTATAAGCAAAGTCAAGTCGTGCACGAATATTGTATTGCTTCCAGTAAAGCTTTTGAGTTGCCATTCCAGCGCCAGTCCCGTTGCTTCTTCCTTTGTATATAGTCCTCGTGCTGTGCTGTGCTCCTCAAGATGAAGTTACATCAACTCGTCCGATTGATCTGGTTCGAACTTTAAGACTTGAGATGGGTTTAATGGTGACAGTGCAGCTGCCTTTGACACGGAGTCCCTTCCTAGGCGAAGCAGTATACTTCCGCCGCTCTCTCTTTCGCTGGCGGATTCCGGCACAGTGACAGTTAATCGTTGCAATGCTTGATCATCATGGCCAGCTATACTAGTTGTAGATAAATCCCGCTGAGTGTAGTGCTTGTGAACTACGAACTTCTGAAGACAACAAGAGCATAAATACTGGCGTTAATAAAGAAACTGGAGTAATCATGTAGTAGCCCACGCTCGACAGGCACAGAAATACGCCCGTAGAGATTTCACAAGGCCACACTCAACACTGTTGCTTTCTTGAATCGGATGCGATTTCTTTGAAGTGTTAAATGAAGCAACACTTCTGGCGTCTCTCTACGAATAGCCCTCTACAGGAAAAAATATCCTGACCAAAGCGTCTGATGAGGGTCGGCAAAAAAGAAAAAGAAAAAAGGAAAGCGGAAGGACACAGACGGACAGGATGAGCGCTCGTGCTACCGGCCTTCTGCGTTCTTCACTTCGCGTACACCATAAATATATTCACCAAGCTGCCCAGAACTCGGGCATGCCGGCAAAAGGACACGGGGCTGTAAAGGTGCCGCAAAACACGGTACACACGGGCGTGCACAACAGACATGAGCGGGCGACTTTGTAAGGGCTACTCTGCGGGCTCCGAGGGGTCCGCGGCTCTCTCTCCCGTGAATGGCCCATCGCGTGCGCGCTGAGTGCTGGCTCGCGCGCTGGGCGCCCTTCCATTCACCTGTCCCCGACGTGTGCTGTCCCCCCGCCTTCTTCCGGCTACTTGCAGTCACGGCCTCTCGCCGTGCCGTACACGCGCCTCCGTCCCTCCTCGGGGGCTGCCCTCGCCTTCTGCGCCGTTTCTTCGCGTGTCCAGGCGCGTGGCAACGCGTTGTACGGCCTTCGCCGGTACTTCCGCAGTCGTCATTTTTTTTTTTTCATCGCAGATTAGGTTATCCTACAGACCCCCGTTGGAAGGCGCTACGGTACTTCTGCGTTGTGCGCTCTTTCTTTTCGTTCCCGTATAGCGAGCGGACTTTGGTACCATTCCCAAAGCACACATTCGGAGCATTTGTTGGTGCGACGACGTTTCACTGTCCGATGTCGTCATTGTGGTACGATGAGCCTTTCCACAATTGCTACAACCCGTCGTCTGTGTTTCTGCTGCCCGCAAAGTTATGCAAAGTGGTTACGTCCACTTCGTTTTTTTCTATTTGTAGATATCTTCTTACAGTGTGTGCAGCATCATAGTCGGGTATCTTTCATATATTATGGAAGTGACATGGGCCTTTTCCCGAGGCAAATTTGTGCAGTATCCATAAAAAGACTGCCAACACGTAATGGCAGCAACAGGTAGTCTCTGCATTTAATTCTTGTGTTATAACTCGGGAGAGAACAGAAAAGAAAAGACGACGCTTTAGATCACAAGTTAGGCTCGTTCGTAAAAGAAAAATTAAAAAAGCAGACATATCCTCACAGTTCGCGACTTGTTCACTTCGGTTACGTTGTCATTCTCCTGGTCACCCTCGCCAACGAAGTGGCGAGGGTGATTATAAGCCCTGGTCATTCTTCGGTCATTGGCGGATAAGGCGCACAGTCTTCGCCCGCGAATTTGCAGAGCAAACAGCGGGCAGTCCAGAATGAAACTCAACCGGCAAACAGGCCTCGCCTTTGTCCATAGAGCAGAGGTTGCTACAACCGGCGTGCCGCACATGCAGGAATACACTCCAACGTGGGCCGCCACGAAACAAAAGCACGCCAAACGAATCGCTCATTTCCCTTCGTCCGCTCTGACAGCAGCACAACCGCTCGCCCATGTGTACCCCCGCGTGTCTTTTCGCGCGCGGTCAGTTTCGAATGGGTTTCGGCTCGGCCCGTAGCCGGCAGAGGCCGCCATTCGTTACGCTCGCGCACGTAAAGCCGTAGCCACAATTAGCCGGCGGCCAGACAAAAAAGAAGCCCTCTAGCCGCCGTGCGGCGATGGGTTACAACAGTCCGTCCCTCCTTGCGGAAATCCACCGTTTGAACAATGCGCTCTAGGGACATCTGTCGCATCCTCCTCCGTTTCGCTCGCCTCATCGTTCGCTTCCCGATCACCCGCACCCGTTCCGACGTATAGGCCGTATGCCGCAGTATAGTACAGCACGCACCAGTGAAGAAGCCGAGCGGAGTCTCTCCCTCACTCTCTCTCTCTTTCGACAGAGGGCCAGCGAGCGGTCCCAGGGCCTCTCGCGCGAACCCTGCCTCGACGACGCTTTACCTTTTGCTCGATCCCTGCTTCCCTCTGTCTTTGTCCCTCCTCCAGCGCGGCTTCCCCCTTTTAGTCCCGGCGAATCCGTCGTTTCCTTTTTCTTGCGGGCGCCGCTTCCCTATATTCGGCAACCCTCGCGCCGCGCTGGCTGCTGTCACGTTCGAGGTCGCCTCCAGCACCACCACCTCCCCGCACGTCGTCGTCGTCAGAGGCGCGCTCCTTTTCCCCAAAACGGAACTGGCGAGGAGGAGAGGAAGATTAATGATGGTTTGATGGTCAGGGAGAGAGAATGATGATCGGAGCTGCCGCCGGGCTTGGCAAATCTATAGCGGCGGCGGCGCGCATTGAAGCCAATCTTGCCTCGCGCGCGTGTTGCAAGTTTCCGAAACGCGCACATGCGCACATAGCTGAGCACGCGAGGTATACTTTTCTCTTGCAGCAGAAAATCCTCCAGTTTATTGTCGGCCGCGCTGTCCTTTATGCGAGCCATTCTTCTTTATCGGCATGGAAGCCCCCCTTCGCCCTTTTCATTGCTTTTCTGCGCCTCTGGACTGTGTGCAACCGGGATTCGTTTCGTCATGGAAGCTGTGAAAACGGTGCGAGAAATGTCGAAAAACACTTTGTACACAGAGCCCGACGAATAATACGCCGCGAAGGCTGTTCAAAGGTGCGCGTCGCTTTTGATGCAGAAAAAATTCACTTCTCCGGTGAGTGCTGTTTATAAATAAGCGTCACTATGACAGGAAAGTGTTGATCCTTTCTCGTCCTCATTTTTTTTCCATGCTCGTTTACGCTGCGGATTCCTCCCGTCCCGTCCTTTCGTGGTGGGAGACGGATGGTTTTTCGACGGCGGGCAGGGACAGTGGCGTGACTGTGTCCCTGTTGTTGGCGCACTGATGTTGCGGGTCCGTGTCGCTGAATTTGCCGCGCCCAATGATGTGCGTATAATGTGTGTAGGCAGTAGCGAGCTACGGTTCCCACCCTCTTGTTGGTATTGCTGTTGCGGTCGTCCTCCCTCTTGCGTATGGTGGCTACATCGACGTGGTATATACCTCAGGTGCTATATCGCATTTGATATGGTGCGCGGCCTTATGGGAAATTTCCTTCCCTTTTCCTAGTTTATTTTTCCTTCAGGGATCGTAAGGCTCACGTTTTACTTTTTGTATTGAGCGAAGGCAGTAAGACACTATTTGTGGGCAAGTGTTGGACTTCGAGGTGACTCTGTGTGCGCGCTTGGAAGGCTTATGATGAACGACGGACGTTTGGCACGCCACAACAATAACGACATTGCGTTCATTCCGTTACGCTGTGTTTCAACAGCATCACGAGATGTCCGAATATATGTGTGTCAGTGTGTGTGCGCGCGCGCGTGTGTGTGCGTGTGGGGCTGCCATGGCCGGGAAATGAACCCGAGACCTTGTGCTTAGCAGCGCAGCGTCATAGAGAGTAAGCCTCCACAGCGGGTGATGGAAATTATTTACAAGATCTAATAGAATGACACAACGCGAACGCAAGAATTGGTCTGTTGCCTCGGTTAGATTCGGACCTGACGATCTTAACAATTCTATATTACAATGCTATCTGTTTTTCCCCGAATCGTCAGTCATCCGAGCACCGCTCCACCCACATTGTCACAACGAAAGCATGCTGCGACGAAATCACACAACGAAGGCACGCGATCAACAGCACGTCGGCCTCGTACCTGCAGGATGCGCACATGTCGCGCGCGTGGCACTCTTCTCGCTGCTTCACCCCTCAACGACGATTCGCGTATTGTTCGGCATTTTCTTGATTTTGTTCTTCCGTTTCTGGCGGGTGTGCCGTTCACGCGAAGTCAATCAGTCACGGAGAGAACGCGCTGCTCCTTTTTTTGCGAGCAAATGTTTGCTCTCTGCTCCTGCGTCTCCCATCCGGCGGCGCTCGAGAAATTTAGGCCAGGCGACGTCGCTTCTTTTTGTCTCCCCCGGACAGGACCGCGCTCGCGTCCTCTCTCTCTCTCTCTCTCTCTACTTTCTGTCCTTTACATATTTCCGTCGGACGGAAGCGCCATATGGCTCTTTTATAAAACAAGGTGATCCCTAAATAACCTTCCCGAGGCATAGCGCGAACGAATGAGGCAAATAGTACACAACGACTGACGCACACGCGCATGCCATATTTAAAAGACGGTATACGTGCATCGTCTGCGCCTACTTAAAATGGTGCACTGTTGCGAAAGGCGGAGGCAACGAATAAGAGACGGCTAACTGTCAGCCAAACCCACAGACCTTAGCACATAAGGTTGACTTGACTCGGTGCATCCATCGGAGGTCACATCGTTTCCTTGCGAGGGTTGGCCAGCACACGTATACGCGCTAGCCGCTCAACAGGCCATGGTCACTTGCTATATAGGAGTTCTATACATTTATTGCGCGATGAATTGACAACGTCTACAGTTTCCGCTTCCATAATACTGCGCTGTATTAGCAAGACGATGTGCAAGAACACGCTGCCGCGAAGTGCGTATAGCATCTACACGTCTGCGCGCAAACAGGGGCGCGCACGCGTATTAGGGGGCGGGTAACTAATACCGTGTGTGGCTCGAATGCGCCAGGTCGAGCCCGCCTAGGAACACGAGCCAAACTTAAGCTTCCCGGGAAGACGTCATCGCAGAAACAAATATTTCATGAAGCGAGAGGAGTGCCAATGGTGAATGCGCCAAGCACGGAGGATTTTCGCGACGTCGCTCGCCGTATATATGCGTTGTTTCGCTGACGCTTTCTTTGGATTGTTTCGTCTAACGGATACAGTTTCGGTTCTGTGCGCTTGTTGCTTTCATGGAAACGGGGAGTCTCGAGGCACGAACGCGGTGTTGCTTTCTTTTCTTGGCTCCGCCGCCACCGCCCCGTATATACGTAGGTAGGTAGGTCGGTAGGTCGCGCGCTTTCGGCCCGCCATTGGCCGGTATATTTGCCGCACAATTGGGCCCGAGGAATGTGCAAACTCCGAGTGAGCGCGTTTGCCCCGAGCTTTGGCTGCGAATCACGCGGCTCGGAGCCAAGACGAGAAGATGGCGAAACAAGGGGGCACCGGTCGCTGCGAGAGAATTGAGCGTGTCGATCGGCGCCTGCGTGGTGGGAGTCTTAAAATGGAATGCATGATAGGAATTATCATGGTATACAGTGTAGTATACGTGGGGTCAGGCTTGAAACGACGTTAGGAAAGACAGGTATGTGACGTTGATGTCGACATTGTTTCTACTGCCAGGATGAAACGAAACGAAAATAATTTGTACACGGCTTATATGTGTTCAAGTCGTTAACGCCGCTATCGTTGAGAGCCACTAGTATAGAGTAACATGGTGCACCGATATGTCATTTACTTATCTTCGGCATATGGGCTCGGTACAGTACGGCGCGAGCTGCGGATAAGGACCCGATCAAGAGTTCGTGACGTCAAGAGCATGTGCCATGACAAACTTTATTTACTCTTTATAGATTTACGCGTGCGAGCAAGTATTGCGTGATTAATTTCCGATGCGGTAATTCACGCCGACTCAACGTTAAACAGCCGGTTAACCGGTTACGTATTGGTGTCGCATCACCATCTGCGGTAACAACACGCACACAATAATCAATCGCACTCTCGCCGTGCGCGGTGGTGTACACACACCGGCAGCGCATTTACAACGAGATCGGCGCTCTCCTAACTATCGCATGCATGCCGTTCGGTTCGAAACAACGCTACGCGATTAAAGACTCGACCGATAGCCTCTATATACCGGAGGGAGCGTTCGCGGACCTTTCCGCCCGTCGGCCTTGTAACGGGCAAACTGATTGCCGCGGCCACCATGCGTTCGAACGCTGCGGTTCTCCCAAAAGACAAAAGGCCGTGGATGTGGGACTTATAATCGAGTCGGCGGTCGGTATATAGTGTGTGTACGCGCTTATAATCGCGGCCACGAAGGAGGCTCGCGCCCGCTGCTTCTCGTTCGTCGGGGCCGGCGCGCGCTCCGCCTGCAGATGAGGGTGACCGGCCGAGCATTGGCCGCCACGGCGCGCCATGTTTATTCAGCGCATGCTGCTTGACCATACGCCACCGCGCCAAGCCGGCTTTCAGCACCACCGGTTGGCGCTACCGCGAAGAAGGCGAGCGTTGTGTACGCGTCGATGCCAGCGCGTGCGCGGAGCCCGTTAGCAGCCGTCTCCGTCTTGCGTTGTTGTTGTCTGTGTATGTTATACGGGCTGCTTCTTGCTCGCGCTTTTTCACCCTTTGGTGGCTTGGCTAACCCCGGCGCCGTTTGCCGCCCCGTTATTTCCTTGAAGCGATTCCCACGTTCGCGTTTTGGATTTCTCCGCCGTGCGCCGCTGCCACCGCTGTGCTGCCGTTGGCGCGCGGCTTTCCGCGTCTCACGCGGATATCGGGATCGCTCCGCAATTCGCACGTGATAATGGGCGCGTGACCGACCGGTCGACGCCGTGACGCGATCCGGTAGTATGCAGTACTTTGGCGCGCTGCTGCGGGTGCCCCCTGAGATAGCCGTGTGCCGCAATATATGAGGCTGCATAGTATACAGCGGCGAGGCAGTCTCTCCTTGCTTTGCAGCCGGTTTTTTTCCTGCACGCGTAACCGTGGGGGACCGTCGGGGTGCCGGACGTGTAATTCGACGCCGTGAACGAAGAAATTAGAGAGAGAGAGAGAGAGAGAGAAAAAGAGACGACTGCTGATGCCTGCACGGTTGCCGGGTTCATGAGTCTGGCGCTGCGTAATAAATCGTTCGGTAGTTGGCGATACGAAGATGGAAGAAACAGAGATGCGCGCGTGACATCGCCACGCTACTCGGAAGAGAACTCGCAGCCAGCCTTCCCTTCGCGACCTGGGTCCATTTACGCTAGAAATGTTTGTAAGTGCGAGTGACAGCCAATTGCCAGCGGGGGCATATTATTATTGGAGCAAGTGTCTAGCCAATGGGAAACAGCGCTTACGAACGAAAAGCTTTGTGAATTTGGCTCCCTGAGCCCGGTATTCTCAGAAACATCTTACGCAATAGGATTTTTCGTAAGAGCAAATTTCAGCCAGTCCTGGTGCTCTACACATTATTAACGAGCGCCGACAGTCTACGGCAAAAACCGCTTGCGAGCGAAAACCTTTGTGAATGCGACCCCTTACTTGGTGTCGGGTGTTTGTGCCTATAGATATTGAAATAGTAGTCATTGTTATTCTTACACAATCGTTGAATTGTAAGTCTGCGGACTTGACAGTGTTTGCGGATTGTTCCGTATCGTCTATGGAATTGTAAATGTATTTACTCGTCTTCCAAGTTTTTTACGGCGAAGCTGTTTGCGGCTAGGGTTCTGTGGATTTTTTGTCTCCGTCAGCAAATATGCGTGTGCAAAAACTGAGCTCCCGAATTTGATGCAAAATCGCTTCATTCTATGCAAAAGCTTATGCATTTTCACTGGATTAGTTATCAACAGGCGCCATTTTCAAGATCAGTAAATTCTCATGTAGTTTCTTTCTTCTTTTTTTTTTGCTTGCTTGCTTGCTTATATGAGCCATTCATTGACTTACGTGACAGACAAATTTCTCGTTGTGTAGGCATAGAAATGCTTGCGCATTAATTAGCAGAAGTGATACGAGAATTTGTGTGCGTACCATCGTCACCATCACCACCCATCAGGACAACAAATGTGTTCGTACCTTTGTTCATAATTCTGTCTCACCTCTGTGTCTTGTACTAAACAGCTTCGCTGGTCATCCACCTTAACAGAGTAGAATGGCTAACGACTTTTTCGTTTTGTTTTCTTTTTATTATGAGCTCTGAAACAAGGCGCAGCCGGCGACGCCTACATAGGGGCCACTAGCTTAAAATTATTTCTAAGAAAGGAGTTGAGGAGTGGAAGGAAACCTAGGTCAGGTTATGAATAGTATGCAAAGGCACCGTTGACGTTCGTGTGACTCATCCTTTGACTTCAATTATCCTAATGTTTCTTTTTCATTGTTCAATTACACGCAGGATTTTATTCCTAGCCGTTTCGTATATTGGTGAATCAGGGTTACACAGCAATCGTTATCATCTAAAGTATCGCATATTTTCACAGCTTAGAAACACGTCCTCTTCCTTTCGATAGAATAATCAATATCGGCTTGCATGTAACTTTAGCTGGGCACTTTTGCAAATTTATCTTCTTTTGATGTGTTGTGCGTGGTTCCGCTCAATCGCGCAATTTACGCTGTTGTCCCATTTGCAGGCTTTCGAAAATTCCCTCGAGTAACCCGGCGTATATTTCATAATTATGGCAAACACTTAACCTCTGCATAAAATGTGTTAGCTTCTTGGGTTCTTGCACTTCTTGTTTTTTTTTTTCTTCTTTGTCATTATTGCTTTTTTGTTCGACTTTGTTCGACATATATACTACCGGCCACCAACGATACCCCCCACGTTCTGCTCCTAAAAGGATGATAGCACCATCGAGTGTAATTTTTGCCCATTCCGCCTCCTTATGGCACTTTTAGCCTGAATAAGGCCCGACTTCGAATTCGCGATAAGATCTTTAGAGTGCCATTTATCTGTGCTAGCGAGTCTAATTGCCCGCGCTTATACTCTACACAGACGGCGGTTTGCTGAGCTATTCGGGTATACGAAACCGCGGGCCGTTTCTTTTATGCTCAGTGATGTACGTCCTGGGACGGACCGCCGTACTTAAAGTCAGGCGAGTGCTGTTTGGAGCCAGGTTGCCTGCTTAGGACCAAATGTTGATGGTTCTGCGGGGATAAAACAGTCAGACAGATTGCATCAAGCCAGCACACTATATTCTTGTGCAGCTATTTCTTCTCCCACCTCGAATGCTGGACGCTGCGGTGTTTGTTGCACGCTTTCAATCCCTTGCTTGTATAAGGACGCCTACATTGCGCGAATGAGACCACACGGGCGTTCAGAGTTTCAGGTCGATACATCAGTAACGCTATCGTATTGTATGCATCCATCTTTTCTGTGAGCACAAACGAAGAAGAATAAAACAATACAGGACTAGAAAACGGTATGTGGTAAGCGCTATAGGTGTATATATATACCATTTGTTTTTTGTTCGTTTCTCACTCAATTTCTTCAAAAAGATCGCCTGTGACAGATAGCGGCGTTTCGTCTGTTCAGATGCACTTATAGAAGGTGAATTTTACGTGCCCGACAAATTGTAGTGCCCAAAAAGCAAATTAGAATGATTTATTAATTACCTTACTATATAAAATATTCACTATAGGGTGCATGTTTCAATTTCAAAATCGAAGCCAAACAGCAATAAAGTCACGTTTGCTTAACAGAAATGCTGAAACTGTCACCACATTAGAGATCTCCCGCCTTAGATTGTGCTACTAAATACACGGGCACTCCAGATAACAGTTTGCCAAATGCGTGCGTCAAGCAGTTCAATATGATCTTAACTGCGGTGTCAATGCATCTTTTAGCAATTTTTTGGAGTGGGATGGCTCAAACCGTGGCTCCACCTCTTCAAGCATACTTTATACGACACACTGCATGACATCGTCACGTATACGTAGAAGCATATAACGCACATTGACGTCATTTCCGTTGCACAACACGATGTCGCAAGCACACCATCCTCGCGGCTGACCCGCTCTGCACTCGCGTCCTCTCCATGTCGTGTTTTTTTATTATTAATTTTTTTCACGCGCCAGATTTTACGACCACGTCGTCTGTATACCGAAGCCTATAGCTGCCCTTGCAACCGTGAGGGTACGATTAGCTGGCTTCCTCGGATCCAGCCTTGTTTTTCTGGTGTTAACTTTGCATTTCTTTTGAGACGCACTGTTTGCTTTTAGCGTTATTCGCGTCTCAGTTAACTTCCTCCTGTAGTTGCCCTTCTCACCTCCTTTATCGTTTTCTGCCCATCCTTGGTTTCCAAGATGCTGCCTACGCGCTGTTTCTTCTGTTTTCTTTTATTCGATCGTGTATATACCCGGAACGGCGGAACGGACGCGGCAGGTTTTACGGGCCGTTCCCGGATGTAGGGAGAAAAATAAAATGGGCACCCATATCCTCATACGCGTTTTGTCGCTCCTGCTTAACTTTTCGAGTTTCTGTACATTGCGTGTGCCGTTGCGTGTTCCACTGTAAAATATGTATGCTATGCTTTAGCTAAACTTAACTTACTTGAGGTAAACTTTGCCGCTGTCACGTGTACAACTCGGAAGAAATCTGCATGCTTTAGCTATACTTATAGCTGACGTATAGCTAAGTTTAGCTGCCGTCGCGTGTACCGCTCGAAATCTCCATGCTCTAAACAAACTTAGCTGACATAAGCTAAACTTAGCTGCCGTCGCGTGTACAACTCGGAAGAAATATCGATGGTTTAGCTATACTTACAGCTGACTTTAGCTAAACTTAGCTGCCGTTTCGTGTACCATACACTCGCAGTCTCGGTGTTCTAACTAAAGTTAGTAACATAATAGATGGACATTCCTCAATAACGGTCTTTAAAAGAAAGATTAAGAAGAAAGAGCATTGGCGTGCCCTTCGGCGTCAAACACTTTGTACACGTAATCGTGAAGCCTTGCTTCCGCATCAAGTTCAAGATGCAGCGGAAATGTGGTTCACCAGTCAAGTTGAGCAAGTATGACGGCTGTTTCAGATGACACACACGACGCAGGTGACGTCAGCGGATGGTTTTGCACTTCGGTACACGTCGTCTACAGAAGGCGGTGGGTGCACGTAACTTCACTGGCGCCAGACAGAACGTGAAATTGATGTTCTCACAAATCGCAGTGATTCTCGTGTCTGAAGGGATGTAGCAAGGTTATACCGTGCGGGTTGGTCCACCTGATAACCCGGATGTTGCCCACTGCTGTACGTATACGTACTTTGTATCACAAGAACGATGGGGAAATGGCAAGATATGCAAGCCGCTGGTACCTGGGACCTAATTTAGAAAGATTGTCGTTCGCAAGGCTGTTTGCCGTTTGCCGGCCATGAAACCTTCGCTTAGTAGTGTGTCCGACACCACTCTTGACTGGCGTCTGCACTTATAGGAACCGCTTTGGCATAATAACCTTCTTTGGGAACACCCTGGCTCTGGATCAATGGAATTATTACTTCGCCTTGCAACTCGTTCATTATTTTCAGATGTCAATTTTAATTTAGTTTCATCTTACGCCAGTAACACGCACTTGTCACCCGAAGATTAATATACGCGTGCGAGGTTCAAATGTGTCTTTAAAGTTTTCTTAACAGCTTTTGTTTTTACATGATATAAGGAAATGTTGACAGACAATTTAAGGCGCCGGCTACTCCTTAGCTATTGAAAGGGTCTAGCTTACATCTTCGTGCCCTCACCTTGTTCAAGTGAATGCATCGTCCAAATGTAGACTGCACTTCGAAAAGTCACGAAGCCGTTTGAAATCAGACGGGCGAAGTTTAGGCATTTGCACGTACTGGTTCATCATTCACGCGCAGCATGAACAGCGATGCGGATCCCGCAGATATTAGCGCCATATAGTTCCCTCTGGTAATTTGTGTAGAAGACGCTGTACGGTTCCGAGGAATCGCGACGGTTCTAAGCGTCAGTTCTGAACATACGTAGCCGAACGTCGCCCGACGGCACTGCAAGCTACACCACGGCTCATGAATGAGGGGCGATCTTCGCTCGAGGAAGGGGTGACGCGATTGGATGCGCGAGCCGATCTCGATCAAGCTTGATCGATTTCGAAGTGTAGCGATGTCGCAGCGCCCGTGCTCGAGCCACAGATTAGCCATCATCGTGTGATGGATGGGGAGCCACTTTCTGTACGCGCATGACACGTCGAGAAGAAGGCTGTATACCATATACACCGCATATGGCTATGTAGCATTTTTCTCGGCGACGTAGAAAAGGATAATCGGGCTGTGGTTTTGAGTAAACCCTCTTTAGGAAACCGACCCTGGTGCTTTGCGTCTGAAGGCAAGGCAAATAAGAGGGGAAGGCGGTAGCGGAAGGGCAGGGAGTGGAGAGATGTACCATATGCACCGCAGTTCACGTACGATGTGTACGATGCGTTTGCGCCGAGGAGAAAGAACAACGGGGCTGTTTGCAGGCGGGCGATTTTGTTGTCTCGCGCATATACGCACTGACGCTGGCTTGACCGATGCATGCCTCCTTAAACCAATTGCTGCGCTTATGGAGCGCCCTCGCTCGATAGGCCGCCCACGACAGTAGATATATCAAGTCTCCCCGGAGAGATAGAGAGAGGGAGAGAGATACCAGTGCCTAATTTCTGGCGGAGCTATAGCTTATACGCAGGCCAGCGCAGGAAACAATTTTGGGCTGTCCGTCAGAAACGAGCACGCGTGGCCCGGCGTGTGTATGGTATCGCTTGTGTACCACAGGGCGGTGCTGTACCTGACGCCGTCCAGTTGGTAATATCTATCAGGAAAACGAGCTGGACGTAGTACATGCCGGCGCGCATGCATGCGTGTGGGGCAAGTGGCGCCCGACTGGTTTGTTTTGCGCGGTGCAGGTTGATCGAGCGCTCGCTCCTTGAAAGCTGGGATCGTTGCTCGAAAGCTTCTGTTTGTTCTATTTGTTTTTTTCTCATAAATACAAAAGAAAAAAAAAATAGAATCGACTCGCTCTTTACGCGAAGCGTAGGGTAATGCTGGCCGTTCGGTATCGCATGGGTAATCTTGTAAATCAATCTTGCAGAGCTCGTAATGATCGGTCACCTCGCGAAAAAATGGGCTCGGTAATCTTTTTTTTTTCTCGGTGTGGCGCCACGGTTCCCAGGCGAACGAGGAACTCTCTAAACGCGAGTATAAGCGGCGAGCTTAAACTCGTTTCCTCAGACGCGTTTTCTTATCGGATTACTTTGCGAAGACGCGCGGAGCGGATGTGCGCGTACGTTGTTTTCGAATATCTTGCGGCAGAAAAAAATCGATAGTGCGCCATATGCAGATAAAAAGGATTCGAAGAAGAGGATACGACAGATTAGGTATGATACAGTAGCTGTGAGGCACGGTCGACTCCACTTATACAGCCGAACTCTCAGGTTCCGGGGTCAAAAGAACGAAGGAAACGGCGAATTCTCGGTAAGCCACAAAAGTTGTCGGGACACGGGATTTGCTAAAGAGTTTGGGGCCGAATTCACCAAGCTCTTCTTTCGTAAGTGTTCTTTGGCATTACACCACCGCCTTCGCTAATGACATGTCCAGCATCAGGACTGGCTCAAATTTTATCTTAGGAACAATTCTAGCGTAAGAGGTTTTCGTGAATATATGCGGGCCTTCAACTGCCGCGAAGCCTGGTGACATAGCCTCGCATTCAGATTTCCAGTGTTGCAGAATTACCTTTGCGACCTACACATTGACCCGATAGTATAGAACCACGACGCCTCAATAGAGCAGAAATTCACGTTTCCAGCGGAAGCCGTGGAAACTTTCGTGGCCGGCTGAACGCGTGTTGTTTGATGATACCGAGGTCAAACGCAGAACGGGAACCAGCAAAGTACAGCGAGGTAACGAACTTATCAACAGCAAAACATGTTTAAGTTTGCGTTTTCTACATGCTGCGCTTTGTCGTACCGCTTACTCCGGGTATATAGCCGCAGTTTTGATAATGCCTGACCTACACATAATCTCCCTATAGGAAGAAAAACAGGCAAATAACTCACGTTTCTCAGTGGCCTGCGAACTAGGTGACTTTCTGCATGCTGTGTAGTCTTGCGCAGCTTAGCCAATATAGCGTGTACCCCTTTGATATGCTCCATCATGGGCAATATGATAACAAGGCCCGAAACGCTCCGAATCTCTATATCAGCTGCGTTAAGATGCGTACACGGGCCCTTAATAATGCCCCAAATCGTGCCCGAAACCCAACGCATCCTGACAGCGTTGTCCCGGCACGCACTAAACGCATGCACCACCAGGATTCATGCATGCGTGGCGCGGGTACCCGCAGGAGAAAAAGAAAAATAAGAGAAACGGAAGACGCGGGACCACCATGAAATCTTAATAGTCTTTCATTTCGTTCTTGGTCCCGGGATTCTCTTGATGCTTCGTTTTAGTATTAAAAAAGAACAACAACAAAAGAGGAGTGACGGCGGTCAGGTTAAGGAGAGCGGCCATTAGGAGCAACGGAGATGCGCGTACGAGCTTGTTACGTATTCAGGTGGAGCAGCGGCCGTCGAGACTCTTGCCGTCCGGCACAGCGTTGCCCGATGCTCACGCCGGGCCGCGGAGCCTGCTCGTCTCACGCGTTCCCTAAACCACGCTCGTACCTGACGCAAACACGCAGACGCGCGCCGAACTGCAAACATCTCCTTTTCTTCTCCTTGCTTTTTTTTTTTCTTGGACAAAGATATGCCCGCGCTCGCACTTTATACAGCTCGCGCATGCGAAGAATACGGCGGCGTCCCGTCCAAAAGCGACCCGCTCGTGAAGGAGAAGTGGCGCCGACCGTTCTCGAAAACGCACTCTATCTTCGAAATGATTTCATAATTGACGCGGCCGCCGGTTCGGCCCGGTCTTCTTCCTTCTTCGGTCTTCTCTTCCTTGCGCAGTTAGTGTTTTGTAGCTACACCCGTGCGTGCACGCGAGTCGCTTTGGAAACGAGCGAGCGAGCGACCCGCCCTGACCCCGCATATGCCAGGCCCGCGGCGTCCACGGATGCCTTCTTCCAAGCTACAGGGCCAACGCGAGGTGCCTCTCCGCCACAGCACCCTATAACTCCTACGGCACACGCTGCCCTTCCTTCTGGCTTCTCCGCACTTTCCGCAGATGGAGATGAACGCCGCCTCGGGAAGAAAACAACGCTGCTTCACCACTGCGCCAATGGAAGAAGACAGCTCGCTCGAATAGCGGCTGCTGTATAGTACACACCGGCCAAGAGATGCGCGCGCTAATCGCAATGTGTCTCATGTGTGGCACGTCGCTCCCATTTCCTAGCTCGCACATATCTCTCTCCTTGTACGATGCTCTCTTATGTGAAGTTTCGCGTGCGCACACGCGCTCTCTTCTCTGCGTTCTTGTATACAAGAAGCCCAGGTAGGCTTTACGGGAGGCTGTGTAGGCCGCACAACGACGCGAGGGCATGCGCACGAGCCGTCGTTTGTCTCAGGCCGTCCGGAACACGAACCCCGCGCAACATAACGATCGGAGGTGCACCAGTGCGTTCTGGCTTCTCTCTCTCGCTCTCCATATCCGCGCAACGACGCGACGCACCTTGCCGCCCTTTTGTGCCCCCGCTCGTTTCGCGCTGCAGTCTGCACGCGCGGTCTTTACCTGTTCCTCGGCTCATATCGTGGGCGCTGCCTCCCGAGGTTCTTAAAATACCCAGAGAAAATCGGCGCGTAAGGAGGAAGGGCTGATTAATTCTAGAAACCTCCGGGGTGAGCCCGCGTGAGCCTTGCCATAGGTATACACGGCACGAAGGAGGGCGGTGCGCGGTCATCTCGTTTAGCAACTTAGATGCGCTCCGATAGCAGCCCGCTTCATGCGTGCGCGCGGTTGAGATTTCGGGAGAAAAAAAAAAGGGGGGGGGGGGGGGGCGCTGAAGACTAGGCTACGGTATACGGTGGAGGTTGGGAAGACAGCACAAAAGACGCGGAGAAAAGAGCTCAGCTTTACTTTTTATTTATTTATTTTTTTCGCGAGGAATATACATCTTGTTCCGCGCGACGTTCCTCTCGATCCTGCGAGGCTTGCTTTCGTGGGTATGCTTACACGCATCATGAAACACCGAGATGTAGGAAAAATAAGGGCGTACAATCGCTTGAGTAATGGTCTTTCCCCCGTTGACCAGCACAACGCTCCTTCTCCACGTTTACCCCCTTTCCCTCCGTCTCCGTACACGCTTTCCTCCTTTAAATCCCTGCTTTCCCGCTTTCGTGTGTCTTTACGAGCTGTTTTTGATGTCGTTGAACTCGGAGGCACACGAACGTATAGTGTATGTACACTACCGTGCCCACACCATAGATTGTTCGTGCGATCGTGAATATTCATCTGAGAGAGCAAGTGGAGCTCCATGTTAATGATGGTCTACGCGGTGTCTCAACGTCGATGTAGAATTCTCTTTAACTGCGCATTCATTTAAGTTCCGAGCTATCTTGTGCTCCCTTTGTGTACGCGGGATCGCTTTCGATGCGAAGGGCGGCGTGTCCTCTCCGCTCTCGCTGCATCACGTTCCAGTTCTCTCCTCCTACATTTTGTCTGCTTTCTTTCTTTCCCTTCGGCGTCCCTTACTACGCGCTGTCGTAATTTATCGCACGGTCGCGCACACCTGCGTAAGCGCGCATAAATAAAAGGTGCGCGCGTGCTCCTCCGCTCTTTCTCCTCGCGTACACGCGCTGACCACCGTGACGTATTCCCGCTTTTCTCGCGGAACTTATCTTCTTCTCTCGCGTGTCTCGTGCGCTTTTGATTTTACTTCCTCCTTTCGGCAATTTACCTAGGTGCGCGCCAGCGTGCGATGCGCGTGCTCGGCCGAAAGAGGCGAGGCAAAAACGCGGAGCTCGCCAAAGCTCGAGCGCGAAATAGCCTTCCCTCCGAGCCGGCGCCCTTATGCATGCTATATACATGCACTGCGCGCCACATACCCCACTCTTTTTTTTTTTCTGCCCGCCACGCCGGAGCTGGCGGTGTTCGATCTTGGTAAAACGAAAGTAGCCAGCCCTCGGCGGGGGCTTCATTCTTCGCAGCGCGCGCACACGATCGCCCATTGTTTTCGTCGTGTTTTCCTTTTGCCCGCGTCGCGCTCTCGCTCACTTAGCCGCGTACAGCCAACGCCACGCGGAGAAGTTACGTGGTTCGTTATCTTCCACTGCGCAGGGGTGTGGTCCACACGAAGTAAAGCACGGGGAGGCACGGCCGAATTATTTCGCCCTTTTCTTTCTCTCTGGCATCACGGATCTCGAAAGTTTCTAGTTTTCCTTCGTCGGTTGACTTTATTCTTTGTTTCTTGTTTTCCTTTCTTCCTCTCGGTATAGTCATTTTTCTAGCAATAAAGGTTATGCGGAGAGGGTCTGCGGACACGTAAGCCACTCCTATGGATTAGGTAGCCCCCCCGGGTGGCCCAGGCTCGTCACTTGGTTTGCAAATCGCCATTCTTTGTCCGGTATTGTCCCAGCCATCTCAGATCGTCCCTGTCTTGCGTCAGCTCACTCCATCGTATATATTCGCAAACTTCCTAATCTCGTAAATCATTTCGTCACTCTCCAGACCGATTGCTCAAGAGACTGCTCGCTCTGTACTCGTGGGTTCAGCCCACGTTGTGGTCTGAGCGCCGCCAAAATTTAGCAGCTTGGTTTTCGCTTAAGAGAGAGAGAGAAAGAGAGAAATAGAAGACAGGAAAGGCAGGCAGGTTAACCAGACGCACGTCCGGTTTGCTACCCTGCACTGAGGGAAGGGGGTATGGGGATGAAGAGAGAGAGAAGGAGAGCACAGTTTCGCGCACAGTGGACCGCACAGTGCACCGAGTCTACACACGGTTCCCAAGACCTGTCGACTTGAGGTGTTTCAAGAGCGCTTTCGTGGCTTTCTGTGCCATCGACGCTTTTCTCTTAATGACTGCACCAAACTCAGAAGGACAAAGTTTCGAGGTGCTCGGACCTTCGTCACAAATGCTGGTCTTGCAAATGCTGATTCCCCACGTCCTCGCATTGCGTTAATTGGTGAGAAACCTTGCGGGCCGGTGATGGACGCGGGGTAAGTAGGCTTTTCGGGCATGTATACTTGCGGCCAGGCGTCGAAGTTTAACAACGGCCAAGTCAAGTCTTTATTTCAGCTTGTACACACAAACAGACTGGGGATGGTGAGAAAAAAGCAGCCAATTATACACCGATTGACGGGCATTACAATCTTCGTTCACTCTCCGATTTCATGAATTAAGGAGGCCGTGTGTGACGCGATAATAGGAAGGACGTGTTGTATCATGCCGATCATCGGATCCCTCGAGATATCTTGCTTACATTTCGATATGCATAAAATAGAAAGATGGATGGTGTCGAAAATGCCATCGGGCTCTAATCTCCTTCGCACATTCGAGCCTCCTTCTACGTGCAAGCCCCCTGTGGACTACGACGAGATGAAAGTGCGAGCAGAGGAGGTTATAACCGTGCCATGCGCTCATGGTGAACAGCAGAGAGAGAGAGAGAGAGAAAGAGATATGAAGAGGCTAACCAAATATTAGTCTCCGGTTTGCTACCCTATACGCTGCGCTGACAAGTTCGCGATGAATAAGCACGCCGGGGAGAAGTCGTGCTTGCAGATCTACCGTGCAGTGCCTCCGAATTATCAGAAAATGAACTGGGTCTGTTCATTTTGATATGCGCGCTTATTTTGGTAATTAGCTCCGTATCGTTGACTAATATGCTGCTTTTATTAGCCTCACATAAAAGTATTCCTGGGCCCACTCCATGTAATCAGCCAACTTCCAAGAAGCGCGAAATCAAAGCTAACTGATGTGTATTGTTTGTTTTATTTGGATGAAGTAGAAATGTCATCGGTTAGAAGCTATTTCATCGAATATTCTTGCTGCCGTAGGCAGGTACTCGTATTGCCACTCATCCGCTATACACACGAGGAAACTCTTATATGGCTGTCAATTGGGACGACTGTCTGGAAAGTTCGTACACTTTCCATTAAATTATCCCCTGTAACAGACACAGAAAAGACACTGCGATGCTACTTTAAACCCTGCAAAGTACTACCCTTGCATTGGCTGAAATATGTGTTAGACTTTTCTGCGGTGCAACCATGTCCAAATGCCTTTGAGTGTGCTAGGCATCCGGGGTTCTCACACTATGTATGGATTGTTCTATAGACAATTCCATGTCACGCCAGTCTATGCCAACATGCCTGTCTATACAGGTATACATGTCATTCCTCAACGCGCGGTCACAGAAGAAGAAGCCATTCATCGCCACACTTTAAAGGCCCTTTGCACATTTACTCGATCAGAGATAAGGAGTCATCCAGTCAGACGACTCCAGAAAGCGGTTGCACGTTCTAACTCGGTAATGTGCGGCGATTGACTCCTGAGGAAAGGACTATGCGTGGAGCATGCCACTTTAGGCTGACAACGACGCCTCCTTCTTCCCAACAGCCTGGGTTTCGCGAGTGTGACGGTGACAGGGCCGACCCCAATTTCCATGAAACTATATTTTGCCGCGGGCCTTCGAACTGAAAACGACGCCATGCCACGTCCACGGCTATGTGCTATCTCGAGCTGCCAACGCGAGAGAAAAGCACAGAATGCGAAGTGCGAACACACAAATACCGAAAGTGCCGGAAGGCCGCATTGAATGTCTGTACAGGCAGGTTCTCGAAGAGAAATGAACACAAAATGGAGACCGAGTTAAAGAACGGAGAGGAGGATCTCGATGTAGAAAGAGAGGAAGTGCTTCCAGGATTTTTGTCCCAGATCGCAATTAAGAGTGACGTCCGCTGCGCGCGTGACAGCTTCGAGCCGAGGGTTCGAGTGGGGGACGCCAGTCAACCGAAAGCACGGAGCTGAGAGGCGGCTGGATCGAGAATAGGTTTCTTCCTTTCCCTCTTCTTCTTTCCTGTCTTTAGGATTCGTTGTCGTCGGGCCCCTGTTGGCTTCTCTCCTATACTGTACGTCTTTATTCATTGCTCTGTTTCCTGTTATGACTTCACGCGCACGCTTTGGAACAGGACCTCTTATTGAGCCACCGTCCGCGACTTTTCTTTGAGTGTGTAAAATAGCAAGGCGCAATAGACCAGGACAGAAGAAGAACACAAACGACAAGATCTTTACTTGAGCATTTTTCTTTGAGGCTTTGTTGCAGCCACGTTCATTCGATGCTGTGCTATACTTTCTCTGCATTATCGCTTACCACTTGTGCCATAGAAAACTGCAGCACTGGTCAATTACGCTATATTTCTTGCTATTCTTTCATTTGTAGCAGTGTCTACACGAGCCAATCGATACGCACTCTAGCGCCAATCGTCTCCATTATCTCCCCTACGCTTTAAAGCAATGCACAACCGTCCACGTCCTCTTCCAGCGTCACTGAACGTGCAGAGAGAGAGAGAGAGAGAGAGAGAGCAACGAATACAGAGAAAGGCAGGGATGTTAACCAGAGGCAGTTCCGGTTGGCTAACCTGCACGGGGGGAAGGGTTAAGGGGGATAAAATGAGAAAGAGAGTGGAAGGGGGAGATAGAGAGAAAGCGACACGAGCACGAACAAAGCGCGTACAGTCGGCCACGGACGTTTGCGGGACGGGTTCTGCAACAAACATTAATTTCTGATCTGGTAAGGCATGGCGCTTCTAATTTAAGAGATTGGTATGCAGGACGCAAAAATTACTACAGATTGAAGCCTTGAATTCGACGCTGTGTGTCTAGATTCGCGGGATCGACCTTTCTTGAAAATTCCGTGTATCATTAAATTTTGTGCCAACTGTAATATAGAACATACAGGTCAATCCAATTCCTATAATTTACATTCGAAAGCTGCAACAGATTTCTTTCAAATGATGCAAGCATGCGGTGCTGGCAACACCAGATGAGCATTTTGGAAGCGCGCGTGGCGATTTCGTCCTGGCCCTTACCGTCACATCACTGAGTTCTCAATCGCAATCGCTTGTAACGCTACCTGAAAGAACCTCGGCGCTCTCATCGCGTTGCCTTTGGTCGCTGTGGTTATTCTAGTTGGTATAGCACGCGTGTAAGGCAACAGAGAAGGCTACATGCGTCGCTTAATAATTATGACGAGCTACATGATCCGGGCCCGCAAGCGTACTCCAAGTCCCGCGATACCACGCTGCCACGCGACAACCGCGTGCGGGCTCTGAGTCACCAGGTGGGCAAACCCCCCTTCCTAGGTGAGAACCGTCGCCCAGACTCCGTGGCCGGGACTTCAAGAGAGAGAGAGAGAGAGAGAGAGAGAGAAGGAGCGGGCCTGGTCGCTCGGTGTCGCGCGAACTGCGCTGGCGTCGTTCGCTCGCTCGTCGCAGCGATGTGGTGGCGGCAGCGGATGTCGTCGGATGTCGTCGGCAGCCAGCGTTGGCTGACTGGCTCGCTTACTCGCTGACTGGCTGGGGGGAGATGCTTGACGTTTCAGAATGCGCGGCCCCGCTCGGTGGCAAGTTCCGGAAGCTGACATCGAACAGTCCGCGCGCGCACTCGCGAGTGGACCAGCCAAAAGGTGAAAGGAAGGAAAGTGTCGTTCGTTGCACGATCGAAAGAAAGAAAGAAAGAAAGAAAGAAAGAAAGAAAGAAAGAAAGAAAGAAGCTGAGGAAAAGAAAGTGTCGCGACCGCAATAGCCGACTGACGGGTATCCAGAGAAGTTAGCAGAAAGCGGAAAGTTAAAGAATAATAATCAAAATACGCGAGCGTGACAGGGAACTCGAACCGACAGGTTTGGGGCATCCGCGTGGGCGGCAACAGACAAAAAAAAAGGAAGACAAACGCTACAAGAGGGTCTAAATGGCATAGACATGCAACGGAGAAAGCGGCAATGAGGAACAGCAGGAGGAGGAGAGGGTGTGCCGCTGCATGCGAGGACGGCGCTGTCTGACTCCAGTTTTGGTGGCCCGCGGGTCCGTTTTCAAAGATATGCGGGCCAAGCGTCTGCGCCTCGGCGGTGCACTTGTGTGTGCGTGCGTGCGTGCGTGCGTGCGTGCGCTCGGCCGTACGCTTCTCCTGCGAGCTTCGAGAGCGCGACAGGGTCGCGGAGAAGTGGCAGTTGACGTTGTCAGAACCGCAGGCACTCCTCTACTCTATTATGTTTTATTTTCCCCCGAGCTGTTGCCTCCGATATCGTAAATAATTGGCACTCGAGTTTCTTTTTTCGGTGAACCGACTGCGACGCTTCGGGTCCGGCTGTCGCTCTTCGCCCGCGTCGCTCCCCTTTCCTTTCCCGTTTCGCTCGCGCTTCGGTTTGGCAGCCGTCCCAACCTCGACGCTTCTGCATAGCGTGCAGTGTTTCCCCCCTCCACCTTTCCTGTTTGTTTTTTCCTTACCTGTTATGTCACCTTTCCCGCTGCGTAAAGAATGTACTGAGGTTTCTAAGTTCTCTGCGCTTAGTTCATTAAAGGCGGTGATCTTAAGGCATGGGCGCTGGGCGAGTACTATGAACTCGCCAATGGCGCCCTGCACCAATGGCGCCCTGCAGCAATAATGAGAGGCGAAGACTGACGAGCTGCTAATGGAATCAAGAGCTACCCAAAGTATGTCCGCTGCGAGACAAATATCGACGACGCAACGAAAACAAAAGCGTAGTAGCCGCAATCTAGACGGGGGCTGAATCGCCCAGAACAGCCACAGGTCGCAAGAGGATATACGAGATGGTCACGAATCGAGCGTAGATCGGGGAGACAAAACAGCACGAAACCAAATGCCACCGACTCTCACGACCTTGTTATAAGTGGGTACCGTTTCGCCCTGTACACACTGAACACGTGGGAATCGAAACCATAAAGTCCCACGTTCGCAAACCCCGCGCAGAAGCCGCACAGTGTAGAGGTGTATACGCTCGTCGGAGACGCACATATACCGCGCCGTTGTTGCACGCAGCGGTAGTACCCGTCCGAGTACTTTCTTTTGCCAGCCTTGCGGCAAGCGCTTCTGAAAGAAAACGCACTAGAGCCTGCATTTTTTTTCCCCATTATATTTTGTCTTCCTCCGCTGGAGGCTTAAATGTGCGCGCGAAAGCGTCTTGCACCATTCAGTCTCTTGATGGAGAGAGAAAAAAGAAAATGGGGGGTGGGGAAGGGGTTCGCTGGTTAACAAGTGTACACGCGGTGTCTTTCCTTTTGTCTCGAGCATGTCCCGGGCGTTCAGTTTGCGTGCGTCCTTGAAGTCTGCAGCGTCCATTGTCTGTTCCTCCCGCCGCGTCGATAATTGGTGGGCCTTTTTCAAAAGCCACCGCGCGGTGCTCCGCTACTGCAGTCCACGGCCGTTCGCAAGAAGGACCCTGGCCGTTTGGTGTTTTCTATTCTTCTTCTGCCTTTCGCGCTGGTTCCGAGACTTTCGAACGTTTCGGCGCACGAAGCTCTCGGTCGCGATCGTGTGTACCCGCGGCACACAGAAGGCCCCCGCGGTCGCTCGCTGTCGCACGGCACACGCCACCACCGTCGCGCCGCGGGAACCTGAGCGCGCGGACGTGCACGCGATCGTCCCCTCTTGTTTCGCTCGCAGCCGTGCCTCGCTTAGCTGCTCGCTTTTGTGAGAAGTCGCTTCGGAAATGATCGCGCACGGTCTGCCTGACCCCTTGCTTGGTTTGCGGTATAGCCGGCGCGGCCTTGAAGCAAGCGCACGTGAAGCTGCTTCACGTCTGGACTCGGTATACGTCGCCTCCTTTCTTGTGTAGCGTTTAGAAGGCGGCACACAGTCGCCTTTTTCGCTGTTGTCGCGGTGTCCTATCTTCAACTTCATCGGTGTTGTGAGCCGTAAAAAAGGCACACAGCGTCCGTACTCCATGGCCCTGTAGAATATAATGAAGGAAACGAAGATTAGGTTACTTATTGAAGCCCATACTTATAGAAGCCCATACTATGAAGGCCATGGTGGCATGCACCTATACGAATTGTGAACGTCTGCGTAACGATTGGAGTCGTAGAAATTGGCGTTATCGACACATTTGGCAAAAAAAAACGCTTGCTACCTATATAGCGGCAGTACTTCCATGCCATACGTCCCGAGTCTGTCGCACATCATGCTTTCTTTTTTACCTTCTTCGATTATACACGGACCAAATTCTCAGCCAGGGCAGTGACTACGGCTGTAGCTATTCGGAATCCTTATGGTGTAGACACACGAAAGACAAGGCACGCAGGTACACAGAGTAAGCAATCATTCAGTTTTGCAGGGCTTAGGCGAGGCTTGTGTTCGAAGCCATCAGAATCATATTTTATTGCATCGCTCGGCAAGTAGAGAGCATACCACCGTGATTCAACAACACAGCTGAAGGTGGAAGCCACGCGTAACGACGCATAAGTTATGGTTCGCAGGGTAGTTCTTTAGGTTTCGCAGCGTCTGCGATTATAATAGTCCAAGTTGTACATTGCACGTGTGCCACGCGCGCATTGTTCGATGACCAATGTTCTGATAATGTCTTAGCAAAAGCCCGAAATCATTCGAAAACAAGATGCTTCGCTACTCGTACAACAGCGTACACCTGCGGAGACGTCGGGCGATGCGATGGCGCGACCTGACGCAGGATTGAGTGAAAAAGTTATATCCGCGTAGTGGGCGCTTATGTCTCAGATATACTCCCACGCAGTAACGTCACTTTGGACCGCTCACTCACTTCCCGCTTTACAACCTGTGAAGTGGCATAGATGGAGCGAGTCCGCTTACACGACGTTTGTAATAGTGAAAAACGAGTGCGCCTTCCCGACCACGTTTCCCGCCACACAAATGCCGGTCCCCGATGCTTTTAGGTAGTTGCGTAAGGTTTGGTTAATCCCGCCCTTGCAATCTGTTTCTCTTGTTCGTATAGTTTGAACGATCACGCGGGCACCGTTCGGTATTAGTGCTTGTGTAGATACGAACCATTGCGTTGCGGTCGGGGTTGTTCATGCGGAAACGATAACCGCGAGGAGTAACCTGGCTATGCGTTGAACATATAAGGCCACAGCAAACCGGCAGTATGGTTTCAATCGCGTAATGAAACACGCGATCCGCATGCTAAGGGCGCCCTATACGCCTTGAACTGACTGCGCATAACTCTTTCCCGGGCGCCCGTTCCTATGAAAGAGCGTTGGTCATTTGTAAAGCCAGAACGGCCCTTCGAAAGCGCTGGCAGTGAAACCATTATACCGACTTACACGGCGTGGCCGCTGCGTTTTCCAAAAAAGAAAAAAAAGAAAGAAAGGAGAGTGAAGAACGCACGTTTGATTTCAATTTCAAATTTGCTTAACAAGATGTTTCTCCTGTCGACCTAGACGCCGGAAAAAGGTCGGGAAATGTATGAGCGTGCGAGCGACTAATGCCTGGTTGCAGTATGACAGAGAAAAATATTTCTAAAAAAAAAAACAGAAAAGAAAATACAGGCGTGCATGATTCATATACGCGCCAGAGGAACTCGAAAGGAATACGTTCGCCGGTGGTCTCCCACTGCGGATAGATATAAATGTGCCTATAAATCATCTTCACCTCGCTATGGTATCAACGAACGGTCGCTCCTGCAGTGTTTCGTAATGTATACATCCCGAAAACGGCATTCCGGCCAGCGCATCGAGTTCGTACACTACCTCGCGTTGCCCTCAACACTGAACTCCGGCGCCGTTTGCAACGACCGTGCGCGAACAAATGTGCAAGACTGGGCGCCGGTATTGAGTGCAATAAATCCGGCGACGCCCAACCAGACGCGTTTCTGGTTAACATCCCTGCCTTCTCTCTTTCTTCCCTCCTCCTCCTGGCGACACCTAGCGTGGTAAAAGCAGATATATAAGAGATGTATGTATGGTACGAAAAGAGAAGGAAGTACCAAGAGTTCTTGAAGAAATTAAAAGCAAAACCATAAGAATAGACCAAACGCCGTAAGACGCCTCAATTTAGTTGAAAACACCTGCGTTTGATTTATAAAGACGCCGGCGTCGTTCTCTATTAAAATGGTATGCTTGATCGGGGCGGATAAAAGCTATTGATTCACTTTACCAAACGCGTGATAAGCTTGTTTTTTTTTTTCTGCCGTAGTGCAATAAATAGTTTCGCCAGGTGTACCTAATGGCGAACACCAAAGCCATCACTTCTTGTGGTACGCGCACCCCAACCAAGTCCGATAAATTGCTTGGCGTTCGCATGTCATGAGGGCTTCTTGCACGCGTGCGCGCTTTTGCACGTATATGCTTACGTGCGCGTGCATACTTTCTTTTTCTTTTTTAACTTTAATATATGTTTTGTTCACTTTACGTCGTGAACACCACAAATGGTCTTGCCGGGTTTGTAGGTAGGTAACCTTTCTCCTTCTCGCCAAACATCATTATCTCTCTGTATTTTTCTATCTATATGCAATGTGCAGTCGATCAATATAAAGCTCGATCATGCTTTATGAAGTCATACTTTATTAAGCATCTCTGTGATAAGACATCAGTACCTCTTACGTCACACCGATATGTAACGTGATATTATGTCCCGCGAATTATAATTCTACAAAGGGCAGTCTTTTAAGCCAGTATACTAAGCAAAGCACTGGGCTCGCCACACGTCCCCCGAACAGCTTTTCTACGGTGAACACGCAGGGGCTGTGGGAGTGTGTTGATTTTACCATGAAACAGAACGCACGAGGCCGCCGTGTATAGACATCAACCGTAATGACGAGGTCATGATTGAGGAAGACGAAACTGTTCCCACGCACCGCCGCGGTATCGGGCGAGACCTAACCAAAAATACCCTAAACTAACCCCCATTCGTTCTTTTTACCTTAATTAAACCAGGAAGACCATGCAACTCGGTATCAGGTCTAAATGCCGGGTCATCTTGGCGGGGAAGAAGTGCTCCTCCTCCCTTTGCGCTACTTTCGGACTGTGGTTCTGTGCCACCTTTAGGCTTCGATGTTTGTTTCCCAGCGTATACAATCACGGAGACGCAGCTCGGTCTGGCCAGAAGAGAATTTGCATATCTACTCGCCTGTCGCGAATGGATATGTAGAACCCTGCAATCTGGCCGACCTTCGGGAACTGCGCCGCGACATTAGCTGATTCCCGTAGTTGTATATACATCAGTGCTACAGCTGCCACCAAAGAAATGTGGCCATCTCCGATAGTCGCGCTGGCTTCAAGGCGTCTCCGCTCTCTCACGGAGAAAGGTCCTACGTCTTAAGGTTGCCATATTACTGTGCAGCAGTGCTGAAACTAGCATTGAAGGAAGGCAATAAAGAGCGAGCGGATACCACGTGCAATTCGTCACAAGCATCCGCGGCCGGTGTCGCCTGCTATTGGACGCAGGAGGATGGCGATGCGAGATGTTACTATTTTTCTAGGTGTGCCAATATGATAGAATAGAACGAAGCGCACAGTTCGATTGCTCTGACCCGTAACTATCTACGAAGCAACATCAATAACGACTATGCACGAGTATACTGCCTAACATGGGCACATGAACAGCTGCCTCAAGGGAAGCGGATGCTGGGTTAGTGAGAATAACTTAAATGAAATGTGGTAGAAACGCGGGGACAAAAGGAGAAGCTTGTATGCACAGTGCGTAAGAAAAAGAGAGAGAGAAACGATATATATATATATATATATATATATATATATATAGTTGATCAGTGTTCTTGTTAACGCAATAAGGCTGAACGGTCACTCTTTATGGTGCTTTAATTTCTGCATGATGCAACATAGAGAACTACCGCGTCTGTTTAGAAGCCCATTTGTCAATGACTAAAATTCCTCCGTACGCGCTTTTCTTCCTCGATAACTGCTTCCACTGCAAATTAGTCTCGTGGCTGATATCGAGATTGGTAACCTCGCAACTGGTAGGTGGAGAAGAGTACCGTTCTTCTCGATAGGTCGAGGGTAGAGTCGTTCAAACGATGCTGATCTACACTGCCGACTGCTTTAGTAATGACAGCGCCCACCTTGGCGACTTTCTCACAGTATCCAGAACGCTGCACGGTACAGCTATAGAGCCACGCACTGAGCGGCCGGTTGGAATAGGCCGTTCATCCGCGTGTGGCGCCCGCGCGGTCTTCTTCCTGCCGAACGAGCGAAATCGCTGAGGAGGAGGGGGCACCTCCGTAGGGAGGAAGGGGGGGAAGGGGGGCAGGCAGTATATAAGATCTATACACGCATAGTCTCGGGAGCGGCGATTGCGGTCAATTCCTCGCCAATTTCGCTGGGCTGCCCGGCGTTTCGCTGGAGCCGCGGGCGTCGCTTTGTCCGTTCGTTGCCGGCGTACGAATAAAACGGGGACGTGGGAAACGAAAATTCGAGGCGGCAGCAGCGAGGGTGTCGTCATAACGACGTCTCGGCGGCCGAGAAAGCTGCGCGAAAACGGCCTGCCTTCGACAATATTTACATGCCGCCGTGCTGCGCCTGCGCGGTAGTGTGTAATGATCGTGTGGGAGGGGGGGGGGGGGGGGGAGGGGCAGTCGGCGGTCACAGTGCACGACCGTTCGCCTTCGAAGCATGCAGGCGCACTCGCCGAGGAGGCGTGAAATTCTCGGCATCGCCGGAGTACTTGCTCGAGGCCTCCAACAGGCATTGCGCATAATTGCTCACGCTGCGCTCTGAGGGCGTCTGGAAGCCAGTTCACGCGGTATTCGTATACAGAGTCCTTCGTGTTTCGCGTGTAAATTGTGACCGCTCGCAGTTCGTGGTACGTGAAGGTGATCGCCGCGCTTCAGTTTTAAGCGGCTGTATAGGGTTACCAGACCATGCGTGGCCTCACGATGCAGGAAAACGAATTGCTCCCTGCTTGACGTAGATTAACTGTTACTCATTGGCGGCCAAAGATCATTAAGAGGTGCAGGATGCTGAAGCTGGTGTTTCTAGAACCGCCAAGGCTTTCTGTTTAGAAACTTGGGCATGCATCGCCCCGTATCGTAGAAGTACGATATATGAATGCATAGTTACGCGATGAGGACTGCTTAACAAACGCTCCATTTTCTCACTCATGTGTGACGCTCATGCATGGGTCAATTTCGAAAAAAATTATCGACTACTACGATCCAAGAAATACCGAAGTGCACTCAGAGCCACGCCGATGTGTGGACAATCATTTTCGCATTGGAAGCACACGAAGAAAGCTGCAACGGGAAGCTGCTCTTCACATTGAAGCTGACCCTAATTTCCCAAATACATGCTGCCGGAAAAAACAGACAAAGGACGCCTAGGTCTTGCTAATTGGTGTGATGTGTTTAACGCAACTAAATAAGGTGTTTTTAAAGATGACGACAAAAATAGCACGCATATTTAAACAATAAGTTCTGCGTTTTCAGGTGCCATAACCACGATCTCATTACGAGGCACGCCGTTCTGGGGGCTCTGGGGTTTCTGCTTTACCATTACTAGACAGAATTAGCAAAAAATAAAAAAAACAAGATCGCGTGCACAAATGCACACACCTTAACTGAAGAATACATAGGCGCATTCAGCCTCCGGAGGGCATCGCCTGTTTCACTTACAACGCAGGTCAGTACATAGTAGGTGCGAGTCGAAGCCCTGCTCCGGAGGGCAAAGGGGGCGCGTGTCAGAGCGAGTCTAATTCGCTTTCGGCCGCTTTTCTTTTCCTCGTCGGGGCGCGTAAACTGTGTCGTACGCGTTGCTAAACGCCCCCTGTGTCCAGAGAGCGCGAACGCCGTTCGCACGAGTCCAGGAGACCCGGTCAGTCGCGCTTTGAGTGTTCCGTGAGAACGGCTGAAAGAAAAAGCTCTGGTCGGTGGGAAAGTAGACGACACGTATATGTAGTTTGCGTCTCGCGAGCGTTTTTCCTCCTTGTCACGGGCCGCCCCCGGGTTACGGAGCCCCAGCACGCAACCCAGCGCATCTTATACCGAGCGCTTGCTTCTTCGGGTGTGTATAGTTAGCAGCGCATTTTCCTGGATCGTCGCCTGCGCAGCAGTATAGGTGTTAGTAAGGAAATATCCAGTTATCGCTGCTTACCCTCTATACCTCGGCGCCTGTTATTATTAAATGTGGGTGCCGCAGACTTGGCGTCAAGGGTTTCGCTGGTTACTCCGTTTCCCGTATAGCCTTACAGCACACACCAACACATCCAAACCTATACGTATGGGTTTGGACGTCTTGGTGCGTTGATTCTAGGCAGACGAGCACGTGAGGTTGGAGTGTCCCGCTGTTTCAGTGCACAGCGCACGTCGCTAGTGGGGGAGACTGTCAGCTCCTTGTCCTGCTGCGGTGTACGACGCTCGACGAATGTTTGTAACCCCAGTGGTTGTGCGTCTCGACGCGATCAGGCTCATCGCGCTCTACTTGCTTTTCTAGAATTAACTAACTTAGATTCACGTTTGTAACTCCGACACCGTTTCTTCTATTTACCATTCTGTAGTAGCGTGACCTGCAGTGACCGCCCCTACAGTGTGTGACCTGCACTGAGTGTTCTGCTTTATTCGTTGACATTTGCCATATTGCTCTTTCTGTGCTCTTTCCTCCCCTCCTTCCTATCTTCCATTTCTCTTTCTATATCCTCCTTTCTGAACAGAAGCCAGGCGTTGTGCCCCTTCCTGTGACAGTTGCCAGCGTGCTCCTCGCTTTTCCTTTCCTGTCAAATGTATAAATGTTTTTAAGACAAATAATAATAATAGCGCACAACAATGCAGGGACGACGTCGCGGTAAATCAGGTTTCATATTTTCGTTGTACATTATTCAGCTGCCCAACAATACAGCAGAGTGTTTCAACTAAAATCGTTTTTTAAGACCGTTTTATACTTTTGCGTGTACTACATCATCACGCTTCAGTGAAAATTGTTTGTATCTCATTAAGGATACTAGAGCTGGTGTGACAAACTATCTGGTTGGTTGTATTTTAAGGAACGCGTAAAATGCAGTTAGTGACTCCAAGGGAGTCTTATTAAATGGGAAATACTTCAAGCACGCAAGTCATACCGTAGTACGATACTTCGCCGTGGAACGCCGTATAGGAAAAGTAGTGTCCGTGCGTATGTATGTAAGCATAACAAAGTACTAATTGACATGTGTGATAAACCAACGCGCTCCATTCTGCATGAAGCCAGTGGACGTTTTGTATTGCTATTCCGGGGTCCCGTGGAAAGCAATGCGACGTGCATTCCTTTTATACCTGCATAAATGTTGTGAATGGCAGGGGCGATTTCACGGGTAGTCTTGACGCCCATAGGTTTCGCCGGCGCACCATGAAGTCTGCAAAGGCTAAATATACCAGTAAAATGGAAAGTCCGCGCACAACAGGACAAACGTGTTCGGGTCCCTTGGTCCTGGTGGAACAACATTTATCAGTACTTGCACTACCGAGACTAGTCTGGGGCCAGTGCCGTTTAAAACAAAACAAAAGAAGCTTGTAAGTGTGCTTTTGTCTGCAAGAAGCGTAGATCCAGCTACACACGGCTTTGAATAATCCCACATCGCAGGTTTTCTGACAATCGCACGCGGTGCCTGCCGCATCGCTGTCACATGCACAGCGGGTTAATGCACGTTGGCATCAGTGCACTATATGCAAATTCAAGTCAATGCGCGGTAAGGTTTCGGGGCACGGAACAGCATGTTGGCCGGCGCCTTGTCTGTTGTCCGGAGAACGCGCGCACCGAGCTAAGCGATCGCATCGAGCGATTTTTCGTAACCAGGCGATCAAAGTCGTTCTGCCTGCCTCCCTTGTTTTTATGTATGCTTTGGCCGGTGAGTTGTTTGCTCGCATACTGAAAAGCACGTGCTGGTCGAGTCCGTTAGCAACGAGCAGATTCAACAGCACTAGTCGTTTTATTCGCAGGAACCTCTCCGTAATTACACATTGTCGTCCATGAAACGGGACAATGTTATAATTCAGCCACTCTCAAACCACCATTCTGTCTATTCGCCTATCTTATCCTTACTGGTCGATCGCAGACAGCGCTGAAAAGGTCCCAGTTTCTTTTTCTCTTTCTGTATAGTATCCTGTCACCGGTCAGGTACTTGCAACCTTCACTAATGATAAGGCTTGTTCAAATACCGCAGACGTTTAATAAGGGCCTCATACATCCATGCGAGATCAAACATCCCTCTATGTCCACAAGGGGGGCTATGCTTAATGATTACCTATATAGAGCTCTTTTGTTTTTTTACTTTGCTTTGGCACATAAAGCCGGAAATGCTGTCGCATTCTGTAGTAACCTTACAACGCTCGATTGTAGTTGCCGTTGTCCTCTTTACACTAAGGCCCTCCACCCGCCTTCTTACGTAATCTGTACGCAATGACCTAACGCAAGGCCCATGGGTTACTCAGGTTGGTTTGCTTAGGTTGGGTTAGGTTAGACCACCTTAGTAATGACAGGAGCTGAATATGCACGGAAGCTAGAGGTCCGCGCGCGCGCGCGAGAAGCAGGCGACGATGCTTAGCGCGCAGCATTCAACGTTCCGCGCGCACACAGATGCAAGTGGCACATATAGCAAATACAAGTTGCCACGCTGTTTCTCCCGTGTCTCTTTCTTCCGGGTCTCCGTGGAAGGAAAGAAAACATAACATCGGGAATAGTAAAAAAGAAAGAAAAAAAGTCGGAAGGTGCTCGGTCCTGCTCCGCATTTTTTTTTTTTTTTTTCTCGCGCGGGTCAAGCGCGTGATGCCCGCTCGAAGGCTTCCACGGAAGTGAACGCGAGTGGACACAAACACACACGGTGCGCGCTCGGCCGCCGTCGACGGCACAGCAGCTACAGTTTATCTTGCACGCTGTCGCATTGTTCGTCGCATTTTCTTGCGGCGCTTGCGCGAGGTGATGATTGCCGACTGCTCGCTCGCATGCTCTTTGGCCGGTTTCCTTTCCTTTTTCTTTTATCCTTCACTTTGCGCGTTGCCCGTTTCTCGCAGATATAGGGGCACTTGTCACCTCGGAGAGGCGGGAAGTAGCCGATGTTCCACAAAGAGACGGCGTCAATTTTTCTTTCTGGTTTGGGCATTCATCGTCTTCCGCTTGAAACATTGTACACGTCCGACAAAGAAGTCATGTATGTCGCTATAGGTGGAGGTTGTAGGGGAGTGCACAGTTGATGTTTGCATCCAAACACGTGTTTCTTCCCTTGCTCTGGAACATAGTCTACTTGGCTAAAGTCTAATCTCTCATCCTGCGTCTCCTCCTCGTCTCCTTCTTCGGTGTACTGTACTGCAGGGCTGTTCCGCGTGTCTGCAAGGCGACTCCCTTTGTTTAATACTGTCTCTGCTGTTCTGCGTTGTCTTTACCCCCAAAGAACTGAAACAGTGACCCTTCTAGCGATATTAGGCCTTTAGATTTCTCCGAGCTTCGTAGTTGTGATTTAATTATTATTATTGTTTTATTTGCAATTGTAACTTGTATGAATTGCTTTGTCAAAGCACGCTGCTATAATGAAGCGGTTAAAAAGAAAAGGTTCTACCAAAAGCAACGAACAAGTGAAACAATTCTGATAAGTGTTTTCCAGCGTGACCTGTCCAATTTGTCGACACTAGTATTCGGGCGCGCATTGTTCATGTCCTTATCCTGACAGAGTTGAATTTTGGGGTTTTGCGTGCCAAAACCACGATTTGATTGTAAGGACTCCAGATTAATTTTGACCAACATGGGACCTTAAACTTACCCTCGATGCACTGGACACCGGCCTTTTTGCATTTCGTCCCCATCGAAAAGCGGCCGCCACGGCCGAGATTTGATCCTGCGCCCTCGTGCTTAAGCAGCGCACCACCATAGCCGCTAAGCCACCGCGGCAGGTTTATCCTGATTTGTGCAGGAAGTCGCGCTATCTCAATCCAGAAAGAAAAGAAAATGGTTGTAGACGGCTGATCCCGATGTCTGCGACGTTTCGTTTTTTTTTTTTTTTTTTCGCATTACGCAATGTTTTCGCTCGTGTCGCCAGGTCTTCCTGCCGCTGACGCGAACAGACAAGGCAGAGAAATCCACCTCGTATACGCGCAGGTCTTGTAGCAGTTGCCGCGGGATCTGTTTATCCTGTTTCTCAATTTCTAAGGCGGCGACGGCGGGAAGATACGACGCAAGCGTGCGTGTACGCGCAAATGCGCAACTCGCACGAGACCGCGCCGCTGCCATAACCGCTGCGTGCTGCTCGCACGGCACTATGCCGCGTTAGATGCACGCTGACACGTCCCTAAGGGGCCGTGGCAGCTTTTCGCGCTGGAAACGTGTTTTGCCGCGGTTCCCGCCGAGTTGCTCTCGCTCGGCGTTAATCTCCTCGGACGCAGTGCTTCGCGTGCGCGATGCGTCGGAAGCGAGAGGCAAGTGCCGGAACGCGGCACTTTTTGCCATTATACAACAGCTTGTTCCCATGGAGCGCCCGCGCACATAATCCCTCGGTCACGCCGGATTTGCATGCTTTCTGGCCCTTATGTAGCCTGCGCGAGACCGTCTCGCCAAGCCACATATAGGGCGCAGCGCGCTACAGGTTATATAGCTTATACACATTCTGTACCGCGCTCGCAACGGCGCTATGCCGCGGGCCAACGGCTTTGACCTCGACGTCTTCCTTACGTGATACACTTTGCTCCTTCGGTCTTTGTTTCACTCGCGCTTTTCGGTTACGCGTCAGACGCGACTCCTGTCGTCTTCTCTCGCGCGTGAAGCCGGTTTGTGTTTCCTTTTCTAGTCATCCGCGTTTTATGGCAGCGTCATTTTGGCGTTTATTTGTTATATATGTTTTTCCCGTGCCAGCAAGCTGCGGTGATCAGCAGAAAGCGTCAGTTGAAACTATATAGAAGTCGGCGTTCGCAGGCTTCCACCGATATTACAGAGGGCAGAAAATTAAGCGTGTATGTACGCCGCGTCCGTTAAACCAGAAACGGGTGGTCGACTGTACATGGCGCGCTTTCTGCCGGTAAGAATGACCGATGAGGTTAAACGAGCCTTGTTATACATCGCGGCAGTCCGGATTCCGGTGATGCAACTCGGTTCTCTCTGTGGTAGCCCACAAGGGAGAGCTTACCCAATCAGCGCTCATCAAAAATACAGAAAAAGATAAATTACAGTTCTGACGGAGGTGCACTGAAAGCGATAGCAAGGCTTAGTGTGGCGCTCGAGCTCCTCACACGCTGCTCTGTGCGACAGTATACGCGGATCTGAAATGGGGCAACGCATCACACGATACAACTGATGCTGCGCACCAGAAACAGTGCCCCGGCAGATTACCAGGCGTCTCACAACGCTGGTGTGATGAGAAATAACACCGACAGTGCCGTTACAGGCGTCACACATGGGTGGTGCACACGATGAGATCGACGGAAAACCGTCGGCACCCAAAGAAAAAAATTAGAGAGATTTAGTTTGACGTTTACTGTCCGTTCAGATCAGACACAGCGGTGCGATATACAGACAGCTGCTCAGAGGGATGGCTAATGTCTGTGCGCGCACAACGCTCGTGCCAGCAGTGGGGACCAGCAGAACTCTCCCCTGGCTCCGGCAGAGCCAATTAAGCGGGGCGTGATGGTGCGTCCACTTGGCTTCGTCGTTTACACAGCCAAACTCGGCTGCGCGTTTTGGAGGCCTTCTAAAACTTCCTAGCGTGGGCCCCACATGCGCCGTTGATATTGGGACATAAGGAGGGTGCCGGTGTATGTAAAAGCTATCGCAATAAAATCATCACGGCGCATGAAAGACCAATCGGCCACTATAGAAAGGATTGAGAAGTCAGCTTCTTCGTAACCGTCTTACTATAACCATGTATAGAACGCGTCATAATATTGACGACTTTGCTTAAAAGCGGAGTTTCGAGACGAGCTTAACGGTTCGTCTAGCGGAGCTGTATTTTGTCCGGAGACTGACCGCACACAGAACATTATGAACAGACACATTGCCTATCAACACTAAGAATATTTTACCCACACCGCTGGGAAAAAAACTTTGAAAATTTTTGCAATGATTAACCAACGATATTCTACAATTTCTTAGCTGTCACTAGCATGGAAGCCGAGACAAGGTCTAACAACACCTTCAGACGGGCTAGATGGTGCATTGCAGGTCGACGGGAAATGAGCGCACAGGACAACACACACGAACAGCCGAGAAAGACACAACACAGGTGCAGATCGACACAGGTAGCGCCTGTCTTGTGTCTTTCTCGGCTGTTCGTGGGTGTCTTCCTGTGCACTTATTTTCCGTCGAGACAAGGTCGAACGCCTCCTGGTAGAGCGTTCGATGTTTGAGGTGCAGAAGGTAACTGCGAAAGAAAGAAGACATGAATATACCTTACGACAGCATTCCTTGTCACTTAGGCGTCACAAAGCTGATTTATTTATTTATTTATTTGCAGATACGCTGAAGAATGATTATCTAGGCAAATTATTCGTGCTCAATAAATATTGAGAAGTTGAAGCAGTTGTGATTATCAAACACAAAGATAGGAAGCTCGCATAACACCAGCACACGTACATTTAAATGTATCTGAAGTCTCGTGGGTGGCTTCCCAAGACATGAAAGTTCTCGTTTGCAATAAAACGATAAAAAAAAACCGGCAGTGCCTAATTTGATTCATCGGTGGGTTTCCGCGTCTTGCTCGCTCCTAATTCTATTTGTCCTGACAGGCGTTCCACTATGCCGTCGAACATCCTATTCTCCGGCAAAACCGCATTCACCTTTACACTCGCCACACTGCCCGTCATTTCCCGGTAGATTTGTATGCACGGGAGGTATAGGCCGCCGCTAACACGACACGCATCGTCGTCCATTCAGTGGGACGCGGATATGCGAGAAAACACGCACAGGTAAAATAAAGGAGCGGCTATCGAGCGCCGCGCGCAGTTTACAAAACTTGATTTCCCCCGCAGTCTTCTCCGGCTGTCATTCGTGCGATGAATATCAAAGGGAGGGAACTCACAAAAGCGCGAGCGCAACCGGCCGGGCTCTGCCGCTGCTGCGCCGGACGCAGCGCGAACCGCGGAGGGATCAATCTTTGGCGAAACCTTGAAAAACGGCGCGCCGACGCCGTCAAAAAGCGAGGGAGGAGGGTAGGGGGGGGGGGGGGGGGGGGGGGCTGTAGCGCAAGCACGAGTTGCAGCTTAAAGCCCCCAGTGTCAGCGCGTGTGCTCACGCACGCGGCTTCGTTGAGCCGGCCACATCTTGTGCGCACACACACACTCACATGGGAAAGGCTAGGAAGCGTTCTCTTCTGAGGGGCCCGAACGAACGGCGCCGCATCAATCCCGCGACGAAGGAACCTTGATTTCGCGCAGCGGGCACGCACAATGCGGGCGTCCAGCGTTTAGGTCTGCTCCTGCTTTCTTTAGGACGCCTTCTGGTTTCTTTTTTTTTTTTTTTTTCATACGTTTCCTCCCATCGGTGAAGTGCCTGTCAGTCTCAAGGCCGCTCTTTTTTTTTTTTTTTTCCTCGAGATTTATTCCTTCGCCCACGATAGGCGCGCGCACGCTCTCCTTTCAAAAGGACGATAAATAGTGTTCTAAAAGGAATATTAAGTGTCCGGGTTAAAAGGCACTGACTTTACCCGCCTTCAAGACGTTGTCACAAAGCGCGTACAAGACGTTTTTCCTGGGTTAGGTCGCGGCGTGCAACGAGGCATAAGCTGCGTCACATATCTTGCTGAGAACATGGTAACGCGGCAGAAAAGAAGCCACGACATTCTGAGAATGTTGGACATGTGTGCCTGAAGCATGCAGCACCATCTTGGGGCGTTACACGCATGGATTGGCATCGCAGTGAGCCTTTGTGGGCCGGGCCTCCAGAATAAAGGTGGATGTAGCTCGAGATTGCGTATGACGGTGCCTCCAATAAGCAAATTAAATTGTGGTGTATATAACGTGCCGAAACTGCACAGCGCGCTATGATGGACGCCGTGGTGGAGGGCTCCTGCTTAATTTCTATCACCTAGGTTTCTTTAATCAACCTAGGTTTCTTTATTGTACGTGCACCCAATGCACCTATACTGGAGTGTTTTTTTTTTTTTTTTTTTTTGCATCCGCCCCCATATGAAGGCGGCCGCCGCGGCTCGCGAGTCGAACCCGCAACGTTTCGCTCAGCCTCGTCACCGAGCCACCATGGCTGGGGGCGTCGCCTTTCGAGCAACGCACACTTACGTCTCCATTCTTGGTGTCTCCTTTCCCCGCGTTCGCGCACCAACGTCAATTCACACTGTAGAGTCGGCACCTCACTCTCTTCGATTCCTTCGCGTGCAATCGCACGACGACGGTATATACATCAGCCGCAACAGAGCGCATCTGTTTCACGCCGCGAGACGTAGCTCCGTTTCTCCCACGCAGCTCGTTACACTATACGTTACGACCCTGCCGGGCCAATGCCGCAGCGAGTGAGTGCCGTCCCAAGACAAATTCTCTCAGTGGACAGCGCGGCCCCCGCAAACAGAGCGCGCGAGTAGCGAACGCTGCATGCACTGGACCGCTGTCGCGACACGTCGTCCCACGTGGTGCGTCTCGACAGAGAAGCCGCTCCGCCGACGTCGGCGAGTGTCAAGGGGAGGGCGGCGGAAGCCGCGGTGGCATTCGTCCATCGGTCGCCCTCTCGACGACTGACCTGGCACGCGTAGTACGCGGCGCGTAACGTCGAAGAGTAGCTGCGAAGGAAAACACACTGACGGAAAGGGGGGAAGGCCCTTAAGCGAAATGCGGCGGTGCCTCATTTCGGGCTCAGCCGGTTATCCATCAACCGCGGGGCGCATTAAACGAAAAGGAAGGCGGCGAGGCGACAAGCCTCGAAGGAGGAACCGAGCTCCGTTGCGGGGGTAGCGCGCTCCTTTCTGTACGATCCATCCTTGCTTGCGTGAAACTTCGCCGCTGCCGCTGAGCTGACGGTGAACCACGGCTGCAGCAGCAGCAGCTGCAGCAGAGGAGAGAGCCGAAAAGTGTATACGCCCAGACCGTTTGACGGTTCAATTCGCCGCCCGTGTTGTTGTAGCTTGCGTCAGGGAGTGAGTCGCGAGTGCGGCGCGTCCGGCTTTTCCATCTCTGCGCGGTCGGAGAGCCGTGCAGCTTTACTGCCGCTGCCCGCCGGCTATGCCACCGCTGGAGGACGTGCAAAGGCGACGTCCTGCGCAACCGCCGGTTTGATCTCCCACTTGTCGGACGCATGCCTGCCGTGCTTCGAAAGCTTCCACGCGGCGCCGCGTTTCCTTACGTTTGCTTCGCGCCGAGTGACACGCTTCCCCTTGTCGAGATTATAACGCCATCGCTGGACACTTCTGCCGCGAGGCGACGAGATAAAAATCGGATGCAGTTGGGCGCGAGCTCGAGGCCGGTTGCCTTATTTCTTCTTCTTCTTCGTTCTCAGAGCGCGTTTCCCTTTTGTTCTTTTCTGAAGTTCGTTCTTTCTCCTTTCCGGCTGTCAAAACAGGTAGGAAATCAGCCTAGCGCTGTGTCTTGCCCTTTCAATCTGACACGATTAAACGCCGTGCCAGGGCACGCAACGCCACAGCGGCGAGCGAAAGCTCCAGCGTATGCTCATGAGAGCGAGAGCGCCACTTCCCTGTCGCTTTCGCGCAACCTTTTAGCGCGTTCACTTTAACGGGCATTTCCCTCGAGGCTTGTCTGTCAGAAAATGGTCGAACGGAGAATGGATCAACTAGAACTTTCGGCTCAGCTCAGCCCTTTCCCGCTGTCGTTTTCCTGCATACCTGAAGCTTCACGCTGCAAGGATCTAACTGAATGCTTCCTTCTTGTTAACCTCCTCTCTTTCCCGTATTCCACCATCTTGCTCTCTATTGTTCCCTCCCTGTTGCTTCGAATTCGTCTATAATTCATGTTACGTCGTCATTCTGTATGGGCCTAACCTGACGAATTTGCTCGTTGGTTTCTTTCTTTTTTCTAATCCCTTTATTTATTTCTCCCTTTACCGTTAGGAAAATTCAACTGCTGGAGGATGTCGTCGAGGGCTGTATTCCAGCGGTCTGGATTCTAATATCAGTGGACTGTATGTTGCCTGAGCTCAAAGAAAGAAAAAAAGTATATAATTGTGTCTCTAATGACAGTTGTAAACCACTAAAAAGAGAACTACAACAAGCCATCATGGCCGCTACGTAACCTTCACAATATAAGTATGTTGTTGAAGTTTCCGCAGTCCCTTTGCAAGTCCCTTCGTCCGTGCAAAGCGCACCTTTGCACGGACGAAGAAAGAAAATAGAGAAATACTAGCACTGAAGTCACAACAAACAGCCGTTCATCTTCATGCATCTGTAGCAAATAGCCATGCGTATATTGTTGAGGTCTTTGCAGGACTCCATTCCTGCAATGGCTTCTCTTATACATATATCGAATTAGTAATGACGAGTAAAAAGCTGGTGTTTAGGCTGGACAGGTTCCTGCTGTATTGAGTAACATAAATAAAAAAAATCAGTTAAAGCCATTATGTTAGCATAACTGGAAGTCCTCTTGGCTCTCTGCTCTACGTATAGAGTGACAGATGCGCTCTGTGAATACGTACGCAGCTGCTGCAAACGCGCACTGTTTTTTTCAGTGTCTAGTTAAATTACGTTTTCCTGATTAAGTCCCTAACTAAGCGCATTCATGGCACGCAACGCACAGGCAATCCCTCTCCGCGGGCAGTGAACATCAACTGCTCGAGGCGCTAGTCGTGACGCAAACTCGTCGGAATCTTTAGCGACCGTCAGGTAGGAGTTTTCAGGCATCCTTATATGTGCTAGAACACGTTGGCAAACCTGACTCTTGATTTTTTGTTTGTTTGTGTTTGTGCTGAGAATATAGTTAGTTCATAGGTTGCATTGAGTCCGATGCGAATAAATGTGCTCCGTCCTGCATGTCGATTATGAGCAAAGGCTGAATGAACATTAAGGTACATTCCCTGATGAAGCCAGCTCTGATGGCGAATTAGCACATTGCCCAATTAGCCCAGAGGCAAACAAATATTAAGCCCGTGTCCGTGGCGTCTGTGGGCTTGCGTAAAGCAGCCGCTAAAGCGTTGCGCCACTGGCCTCAATGGCGGGCTATCTCGATGCGCGGATATGTGGACTGCATTAAATCAGACTGTCCGTAAGCAATACAAGCGTACTGGTGTGTATGCACTCAAGTATTGTAACAAGGCCCTCGCTACGCTTTTTTAATTAACGCATCAGCAACAAGAAAGCCGATCCTGAGAGCGTGTTTTGTAAACAGCGCGACGTACACTTGCTCTGCGTAGAAGTATAGCCGTAGGTGCGTGGTCGCAACAGCGTTCATTTAAATGTTGCACAGTAAATGTTGTTCTCCTTTAGGATCACGTGCTTCGATCGAAGCAACGTTATTTGGTTTGGTCGAGGATAGCGTCGGCGCATGCGCACGTGCAATTTATTGCGCAACTGTCGATCACGGGTGATCCTTGCCGCGGCCAAGTGTAGCTATGAATTACTTTAACAGTAACAATTGAACGGCGTTGTTTAACGCCTCATGGCAACTGCAAGGCTGTGACAGACGCAGTAAAGGAATGTTCTCGTATCAGTTCGGTCGCTTGGGATCCTGTAATGAGAGAGAGAGAGAGAGAGCATCTTTAATGAGCATAAGGAAGGCTAGATTTCCCGGAGTTGTAGCGAAAGTTTCGAAAAAAATATTTTACCAGCTTACACTCATGTAGTGTTTTCCTTTATAGTGTGGAACGAGACAATGTAAAGAAACATACTAAATCGGGGTAAGCTGGCAAAATATTCTTTCGAAACTTTATTTTCGTTCATTTCGCCGGTAAATGTTCATTATTACTGCAGAAATAGAACTCGAAACTTTTGAAGGGTAGAGCTTCGGCCTTGTTGGTACGACATGCTGCAAGTGAGTCGCAAAAAAAAAAAAAAAAAAAAACAAGTACAGATGGAAATTACAACGCAATGCACGCGTGAGTATGTGTGTCGCGTGTGCTGGACCTCCTTTCTTCCTCTTTTTTTCTTTTTTGAAATGAATATTAGGAGAGGTTGGTACCTTTATGGCGGCGCCGGCTACTCCTTGACACTTAGCAAAGGAAACAAATTTGCGTAAAAAGGGAGAATAATGACACAAAATATGACACTCAGCAGTACACCACATGAATAAGAACTATACACAGTTTTCTCCATGAGTTCAGTACACATTCGCGCACATAGAGACAGATATTTTGAATAGCTAAACACAGAACACATGTAATTACACTGCAAGCACAAAACACAATCACACACTGCGTAAAAATCTCGATCACCACATAAATCAATCTTTAACCCAGAACAACACCCATATCACTCATTTAACGTATTAGGAGCAACTGAAACTTAATATTTCCTCAAAATATTGGTGTCCTCGGAAAACTTCTTCAAAACAAGTAGTGCTCTTTTCTGAAGGCGCGCAGTTGGCCGTGGACCAAGTATCTTTTTTAGAGTGAATGGTCTTCTGTATGAAAGCAACAAATTTGCTTGCAATACCCTTCATTGTGGATCATATTTAGTGCACTCGGGCAGGAAATGATACACATCTTCGACTGGATGGCCACAAGAACACTGCGGACTAGAGGCACGTTTTATCCTGTATAAGGAGTGTCTCGTAAATGCAGTACCATGCCGCAGGCGGTGCACCAATGTTTAAAATTTTCTGTTTTCTCTCAGATTTTCCGGTATTGACAGGTTTATGCATGGGTCTATAAAGTATAACTCCGAGTTCTTCGATTGCTGATCAAACCAGGTAGTTTTTCTGAGACGACAGAGAAATCTGTCTCAGGAGCAGACAGATTTCACTACGCGAAAGGTTGTCTCTGCGTTATTGTGCGCCCGATTCGCAGCTGCGTCCACTGAAATGCAAGTACGTGGTTCATTGCGTTTGCTTTTGTATGTTCTTTGAGTGTCTCATACAATAGCAAATTGTTCAAAGAATGTTTCTTATTGCTCTGTAATGATGTGAGAGCGGCTTGCGAATCGCTAAAAATTACCCATTTTTGCGAATGCTTTTCTGATGTTATGAAACGCAAAGCACAGGATCGCAAACAGAACTGCCCAGGTGGAAGATGTCTCTCGGGATAATTTAAATGTTTGCTCTAGCGCTAAATTATGAATTATGGCCTTTTTATGACACGAACCATCGGTATAGACGTGGATGTACTGGGGATATAATGAGTAAATTTGGAAGAGTGCCAGTTTCTGTGCGGCTACCATGAACATGTCTCTCTTAGATATAATTCCGTCGACTGATAATTCTATTTTAGGACTTGTTAACATCCAAGGAGGGTAAATAACATCCACTCTGCAAATTCAAATCTTGATAATAATGCTTTATGTTCTTGAACAACATCATGAATTTTGCATTTGTTTCGTTCGTTAAGCGCGAGGTTTAATGGATGCTTCTCGCGTTGCGTGAAGATGCGATAAATATGACGAAATGGTGGGTGACGGACTTCAGCAATTACTAAAGAACTCGAGGTAGCCTGCGGTACCCCAAGACATACCGCAGCCCCCTTGCCAATAGGCGTTGAAGACATTTCTCAGAAGTTTGCGATAAACCATGGAGGTATAGGTGCCGAATAAGCAATTTTCTTTGTTTTATGAGTGCGTTAAGAACCTGTAATAGTAAAGAGACTTATCCTCCCCCCCATGTTGTGCCAGCGAGTCAACGAAGTACGTTTATTACAGCATTGTAATACAGCATTGGTCTGCTTTTGAGCTGCGCGGATTTGTGGTGCCCATGTCAGCTGGCGGCCAACAATAACTCCAAGAAATTTATGTTCTTTCACGCACATCAAATTTTGCCCAGTAAGCGTAAGTTGGCTGTCGTCTAGTGAAAGGAAGTACGGCTGTATTTGCGTATGAAAGACTCATGCATTTTTCTTTTAAAAAGATGTCGATACCATCAAGACCGTCTCGCAGCGTTGTTTGAACGTCTTGTATACGAGATCCAGAGGCCCATATGCAGATGTCATCTGCGTACAGAGAATACTGTAGATCAGACAGTAGTTTTTGTGGTAAGGCTGCCATGATACAGTTGAATAAAAACGGACTGAGAACACTGCCCTGCGGAACGCCCTGCTTGATACTGTGATAATTGCTCTCTCCTTCAATTGTTTCCATAAATATTTTTCTTTCGTTCAAGAAATTCCATATCCATCGCAGTGTTCAACCGTGAGGTACCAAGCTCTAACATACCAGAAAGGACGTGTATGTGACTTACAGTGTCGAATACTCTTTGAATGTCTAAGAATACTGCTATTGTCACATTTCCACACATTAGTTCATGTTCGACGCATGTGACAATTTATAATACTGCATCCATTGTACACCAATTTTGTCGAAAACCGGTCATGTAGTTGGAAAACACATGTGTGTTCACACCACCATTGCAGTCGACTGTCTATCATCTTCTCCATTAGTTTGGAAAAACAGCTTGTGAAACTGACGGGTCGGTAGGAGTCAAGACAAAGGGGAGTCTTTCCTGGCTCCGTCTATCCTCGCTTAATCTACACTTTCCTTGAATTTCACTCCAAATTTTAGCGTTGATACGTCATTGTCACGTAACGGATTTAAAGAGAATATTCTCGCGTTTGTTTAGGCCCTTGTTCAGGCGCTGAAAAAAAATTTGTCGATACTTCCTGGATTGATCCTTTGGTTCATCTACGGAGTGCAGTGCAGTCGCTTTTTAACCATGCAGCGATTCACTGAACTTGAGTAGATGCTGCGAGATTCCGTGACGTCATGGGGAGCGGTTTCGCGCTTACTTCAGGGCTGGGCCGCCACCCTCCTTTCGTCTTATCCGTCTTACCTATAGGCTCTTCTCGCGCTAAGAGTGGCCCTTTACTTTTAGTTATTTGTTGAAGCGTAACTTGCAAACGAGTTTTGTTGTTGGGCTAGCTGGTATTCTTCTTTTAGCACTCTGAAAATACAGCTTATCGTAATATTTCTCGTTAAGGTTCCGTTAAAGTGAGCCCAAGCCTAAGAGGCATCCCGCGTGCATGCACTCTACCCGCTATAAAGTGCTGCCGCCGCTGCCGGGGGTTCGAACCCGCGACCGTTTGCTTAGAAGCGGAACTCCGTAGAGTCCACTGAGACGTACGCTGGGGCGGGTAACTATATCGTACCCGTGTCATGCTCTTTGAACGTCATGCTCTTTTCTTCCTCTTTACTTCTTCTAATTCTTTTTTTGCGACGAAAAGCCGAGTGCGTGACCAGATGCATTTGTGCTCGGACCTCGTTATTTCGCCTTTGTTTTTGCCGCCGTAGCAGTGAAATGTGCGAGCGACCGCTTGGCCCTTTCTCTCTGCCTTCCCACTCCCTCGCCCCTCTTTGTTTTTCTTCTTTGCTTTCTTTTTCATGGCCAGTCCTCTTCGGACTCAATTCTCGAGCACCTTTAGCCGCATGCGGCAGAGTCGGCGGCGGCAAGTGCGGGGTGATCGGGCAAAGCCGAGAAAGAGACCGTGAAGGAGGGACCGGGCCGGCCAAAGTGGCTTCGAAAAAATCTGGGCGTAGCTGGCTCAAAATGGATTTTGCCTCCCCTTCGAAGAGTGCCGCCGTCGCGCCGCTGCTGCTGGCCGCACTTCGTTTGTTCGCTCCATCTTTTGTGTGCGTGCCCTTCCTCCGTTCGCTTAAGTTTTTGTTTTTCTCATACCTGATGCTCTCTTCTTCCTATTTTTTTTCTGACCACATCGTCGTTTCTTCGATGCTCTTGCGTGTTCGGCAATCGCGTAAGAAAGTACGGGGAGAGGCTGGGCGGTCGTGCTTGGCTTGGCTAAGCGCGCGGCGTCTACCTATAGCTCCTCAACGCGACGCCCGTCCAAGCGAAGAACGCGTGGCCGGCAGCCGTGTGCTTGCTAATTCTTATTTCGGCCGCATGTGCGGAGAACGGACCGCGCGCTGCTTTCTATTTGTATCTCGACACGTCTTTCTTTCGTTCCCTTTTTCTTTTCTTTCTTTCGGCGCTTCTCACACGGCACCTTTCGGGAATCGCGACGCGCTCGGCCACTCGGTTAAACAGCGGGGGGCGACGGAGCCTCTTTTTCGCGGTGATCTAATACACTTCGATATGATTATTCTTTCTCGAGACCCCCCTTCCCCCCCCCCCCCCTTTTTTTTTTCTTACGTCGTTGTCGGCGCTTGTCTTTGTCGACGTGATCTCTGTGCTTCCCGGCAGCGAGGCTCCTTCTGTGCGACCGTCGTCGTCTTCTCGATTTGTTTTCCTTCGTCTGATGGGCGTGCATGCTCGCGTCAGACTCGAAGAATGTCTTTTGTGCTTCCGGAGAATTGAACGTCGCGCTGCGCGAGCGGGATTTTCAGATTATGCCAGAGATGAAGAGAGAGAGAGAGAGAAAGAGGATACGAAGGAGGGCGATGCCCGTTTCACCGCGTCTTCTGATTACGCAGACAGCTTCGCGCAGTTGCAGCTATCGAATAGAGAGAAAGAGAGAAAGAGAAAGGAAAGAAATACAATTTTATTCTTTGAGCACTCTGCTGTATACAGATCGCTTTGACGCGCGTTCGGAATGATAATGGAAAAGCAAAATCGTTTCCCGGCGGTGTGTCCTGCTGTTTTCGAAGGTGCGACTTCGGCATCTCATCGTCTGCACACATTGCTGTGTATATGGCGTCGTCTCGAGACGGTGATTGATTGCAAACCGTGAGGCACGTTGAAAACATAACCTTATTGATAATATGTATACGCACTTGTTTCGTCTGCTCTTTCAGCGCTGCGCTGACTGTCTGGCGTCGTTACTTGGTTTGTTTCCGTTGAGGCAGTATTTTCCGGCGCCGCGTATCGCTGACATTTCAAGATATGCTGAGCAGGCTTAGATAAATTTTACCTTTCCGTGCATTGGATGATGGGGCGCGCCGTTTCGAAGAAATTGAAGGCTTCTCTTCGGTCACTTGTTGGGCTGTCATTCCACTTTCGTGCTTGATTTGTCATTAATTGCTTCATTGGTTCTCGCGCCACATATTAGTCAGGTAAGAATGAATAACTTAACTTTCAGTAAACTGACGCCGCGTGCTATATGTGCCATCATACCTGACATACGCCAACTCCGACAGTTGAAAGCTAGCACTGTGCCGCATAGCCAATGCAAAAAAAAAGCACTCGTGCGCCGCACTTTGGATGCACTCTCTAAAACCCCAGGTGGTCGGAATTAAACCGGAGTACCCAGCTGGCATGTAAACCACCAGTTCTTTCTTTATTATTTAGCTTTTCTATAGACCAGCTTAGGTTTCGTTTGCCAGGAGATGTATATGTAATGACGTCATGATGCAGACGGTAGTCACGTCCACAAAACATCGCGATGTTTTGTGGCACTTGCTCCAACTAGCTCGTTGGGTCTGCTACTATGCTGCTGCATCGGGCTGCACAGTGAGTAGCAACATAGCTGCCTATACAGAGCGGATGGGAGACGAGTGTTAATAGGTTGCGTCATCCTGCTAGCACGTTACACGCAAACTGGGGCCGAATTCACAAAGCTTTTCGTTCGTAAGTGTTGTTTTTTCCATTGCCCGGCTGCCTTTGGGGCTCATATATGTCCAGCATCAACATTAGCTCAATTCTCCTCTCACAAAAGAACTTCTAGCGCAAAAGCTTTTCGTGAATATGGGCCCTGGTTCGTAGGAAAGCAATTATAGTAAAGTATTGAGGGCGCTAGCTCTGAGGTTTGCTAGCATTTCTTTTTTCAGGGGTTTCTTGGTCAAGAACATTTATTTAAACCAAGAAATGAAAAGTTTGAAATGTAATGTTATATACGCCGTTAAATTGTAAGGAACTGGGTGTAAAATTAGCAAGCTTTAAGCGGCGCTGACAGCTTGATGCACTCGATGTCGTCTGCTGTCTCGGTTCGAGGGATTTAATCTCCTAATCGCGGAGGGCGCGCCAGTGACACGCATGGCGACCGTAGCACTGGCTGTTTTCCGTAGAAGGCAAAGCACAAACTTTGCGCGTAAATCAAGCGCGCGCCGCTTTCATACTATTTCGCCGCCGTCATTTTTGACGCCAAAAACAGAATTTCCATTCAGCCGAGTACTGCGGCGTGAGGACATTTAAAGCTCTCCTAATGAACCGTGACTAAGACGTATGATTGAAGTTGACTCCAGCGAACAGAAAGAATAGAAACGTTACACCATCCGGCTCTCATTCGTTAGAATTTGATGTTGCTCCGTAATTTTGCATCCAGGAAGAGACCTAACAAAATAGTTCTGAAAGCGTTATATGCTGAGGGAGCAGTAAACACGCCACTTAAGGAGGAAGATATTTACGAGCATCACTTGTTTCTTCTTTGCTTTGTCTCATTTGAGACTAACGCGCTTTACCGTGTGGGATAGCAGTTCCATGTTTTTATTATGCATTATGCCCTGCCTACACTATGTATGAAGGAGGCCTAACTATTTAGGGAAGCCTAACTTCTGCTAAACCTAGATTGAGGTATTGAGCAAGTACTGTATTTATCACTGCAACTTCGCTTAAGAGCTCTTAACTGAGTTTGCCGTGTCTGCCCTCTCCGTTGCGCCGTCATCGTCATGCCCCACCAAGACATCCGCGATTTCACCTTGCCATGCCTGCAAGAAAAACGAAACTTTGTCGCCGAGCCGCCACTAAGTATGAAACTTGGCCTCTGTGGCGATATGTATTAGGTAACCGTACTCGCTCACCGTTGAGCTGTCGCTCAATGTTTTACGCTCGGCTAAAAATGTGATGGCGTGGCGTCTGTGCATTCACATCAGAGGGCACAGTAAGCAATAGCGTAAGGGACAAAGAATACATTGTACATATCGCAACGAAGTTAAATCTCAAGAAGATAGCCCCATTATATCAGGAGCAACAAAGCAAGGACGATGGCGGTGTCTTCTGTGAGACCCGCTGCTGTCGCAGGGAAACGAGTTGAAAACGGCAGAAATCGCTGAATTGTATGTCAGTACAATTGAAATCAGCGGCCTTAAATCGATGACCGGGAGTTCCCTACGTTGAGAACAACTGATAGTCCGTACAGGGACATCAGACAGTACGTTCCCTCGAGTTTTTGTTAACGACAAGATTATCGATTGTTACGCTGATTTTCCCTGCCTCGCAGACGCTTTTCCCGCGTCAAATGCCTGGCCACTCCACTTTAGTTTGTGACGTCAACTCAAACTGGTTAGTCGTCCTTGTGGCGGAAAACGATGACGCAACCACTTCCAAAATCAATCAGGAGTCCCTACGTGTGAGTTGAAAGTTGGCCTCGCCCTTCCCGCGGCAATTTTCAAAACCGTGCGTCTTGCACTGTACTGTCGATCTGCACGGCATGTCAAGTGCGACACCTTATGGCAGCAACGGCCGCGGGGCAGCGGAAACCGCACAACAAAAATCCGTGGCGGCGAGAGATGTGACGCACTGCGTAGGGCGCGGTGGGCGCACTCTCTGAGTCATTGTGCAACATTAAAGCACCTCGCGTCCGAGCGTACGAAAATGTTCCGAGCGTTCGCAAATGGGTTGGGCAACGGACGAAGGTGGGACGTTAAACAAAAAGAAAAGTTGAGAAAGATGCCAGCCTCACTTCTCGGACATTTTCCTACAGTGCGCAGTCGAAGGACTGCTCGGGGCGCATTCGATTTCACCCTGACAAGCCATTCTTCATCCGTCTCCGTGGTGCCGCGTCGGACGGCATTCGCGAATCAAAAGCGGCCTGCTTGCCGTCTGCTCTCTCTTTCTCTTTTTGGCGCCTTCGTCTCTCTCTCTCTCTCTCTGCCGCCGCACTCGGTGCAAATCAACGCCCGCCGCCACGTTTGTCGCTCCGTCGAGTTCTTAAAAGGAGAGCAATGAGGTGGAGCGCCGAGTGAGGTAGGTGGACACGCAGGAAGAACGAGGCCCTCCCGGCGCCATTGTTCTTTATGCCTGAACCTGACCGATGCAACCATTGTCGGGAAGAGCGATAATATCCGAAGGACGGCCAGCGTGGATCGGTCGGTAGCGGCGGCGCGAGCGCCGCCCAATGAAATTCAAACTGTCGTCTGCAAAAGCAGCCTGCCGGAGGAAGCCACCGAACGTTGGCGTCGATGGCAAAAGCTTGTAGAGCTCTGCATACGCACGTTGCATAATTAGTTGTATGCAGTTCTCCACAAAGGTGCAAATAGGTGGAATGGAGCTCGAAAGAAAGACCTCGTTCACGGCGAGGCGCCCAATTATGGCGCCGGTAGAAGAACGGTATTGCAGCTCATGCGCAATTTACGGGTGTCGTGATATGTGTCAAGAAGACGGAAGCTGCCTCTGTGGCATTTCGTATAGACAGCGTATGTATAGAAAGGTCAAGCGCACTTCAAGTGCAACGCACTGAGGATGAAGAAAAGGGGGACTGCATCACGGGAACATAGAGAACAGATCATCAGCACATTCATCGTCAACATGATGTACACAAAAAACAAACGAGATCGTGTTTGTTGCGTTCCCTTGAGAAACAGCCTCGGAGTTTCATTTACAAAGAAATGTTCAGCAGAAATAATAGCTCTATGTTATCCCTGTTCTCGATGCATCTGAGCACCTGCAACAGCTGCAATGGTGCCTCCAGAAATAGGTGGTAATCGAGGCATAGTCTCGAGCTGTCCACCACCACAAAGCGACAGTTACACTCAGGTCCGACGACTATACGGTTGCAATGCTATACCGTGACCTACTGCACGCTTATTCAGACATGTCTTGACTTTGCTCGGGCATGTACGTAAAAGGCATATACGTAAAAGGTCCCAGACATCTCGAAGGGCTGCCGTCCACGCGGTTTTCGTTCCGTGCCTCTCTGTATCGTCAGTGCTGCTCAGAATAAATGAGTCAGAGCGTGGCGCAAAGCAAAAGCACCGGCTCGTGCCAACTCCTCCCTTGACAACTATAGATTTTTTTTCTTGTTCTCTTTGTGCACCTTAAGCCTGTCTTTTCTCGCCGGCGCTTTGACTCGCCGCGGCGGCCTACGTTTTCTGGCGCCTCTCGCAACGGAACCGTAAGTGACAACGCTTGTGACGTCACGGGAGCTCCCGCCTGCTATCTCCATTGCCTCGCATAGGAAGCGAGCAGCACCGTACGTGGGCGTCTCGTTTTCTCCGAACCATCATCTCGCATGCGTGATGTTGGTGTGCTTCGTTTCGGATGGGCGAAGCTGTCCAAGGTGCCGTTGTCGGTTCCTTTTTGTCTCGTCGCTCGTAAAAATCGGAGCGCACGCGATCTTGGGTGTGATGCAGATTGTATTCGTATAGAATAGGCGCGTAAACGTGAGGTAGGTCGGAGGAGACGTAGGGCGTCTTACACAGCACGCTGCACCTCCTCCACCCCCCTCCCTCTCTGCCCCCAAGGATACTGAAATTTGCTAGACCTCGTAGTACTAGGCGAATTCACACCTCGTACTGCCGGTATTCAAACACTTCGTGGTAAATCTGCGTACTTCCATGAACATTTATTACAATGAAGATTAAAATTTTCGTTCTAAAGGACATACTAGCCAATTATCTGTGGCGACAAGGAAAGTTGAGCACGAGACAACATGCTTAACAGGGAGACTATTTAGCAAACATCAAATTGTTACGTTGCAATCCATGTATCGCGAGTAATTGTTGCTTAAAAATAAGATAGGTGCTACCTATATGGCATAGCTCACGGTTTAGCTCTAGAGTCGCCGGCACAGGGCTTCGCTGTCAGGCAACAAAGCTCCGCCCGATCAGTATAGATACGGGCGTTTTGGCATATGTCCCGTATATTGTTTAGTACGTCCACACAAGTGAACACAGTAAGTGCCCTGACTGTATGCGAACAACTTATGATGTCGATTTCTGGGGATTTTAAATTCCAGGATTAAATTCTAATTTTTTAGAAAACAGCGTCGGAATCACCCTGGCAGCTGTAGTCATCGGTGTCAAAATGTTCCCGGATGCCGTCAGAGATCGTTAGCGATACCATGTGACTACACCAGTTTCGAAGTCGGGAGAGCTGGGAAAGCTAAATTGGGCCGAGAAGCAGGAGAGGGGTGGCAAGCCTAACAGAGGGCTTCCTTTTTTTATTTACTGAGAAACAGAAAGAAATCATGCGAGTCTCGGCGTCTATATATGAGCGTTTGGCGGTGACTGCGTGCGGCATCTCTTTTGACGACTGCTACGCGTGGTTATTACTTTTTTTTTTCTTTTCGCCAGGGGGAACAGCTGTCTAAGCGTTGCTTTGAATTGCCGCTGCTGACGTTTCCTGGCCACTCCGGTAATGAGAACGTGTAAGTAACGACTGATGGGGGATGGTGGGGGTTTGTTGGGGGGGGGGGGGAGGTTTTCGTGCGTCGCTTCCTACAGCGCTGCTTCGGGCGCCGCGCATTTCTCCGTGCCGCTAATTTTCTCCGAAAGAAAACACCTGTAAATGACGGCGTTCCGCTAACCGCGATGTCACCGGAACACGCAACCAACCAGGCAAGCCAGAATATATGGGTTTCAGGTTTGTGTCGGGCATTCATCATTTTCATGCTTTTTTTTTTTTTTTCCTCGCAAACCAATGAGCGCATACCAGCGATTTTTATCATTCACGACGGCCATCTCCTACTTAAAGAAAAATCATAATAAAATATATTTCCGCGCAACTTTCATGCCGAAGAGTTCCACACGGTAAGTAGAAGTCGACTGCAGGTCTGGGTGATGTAGATGTCATGGTATTATGGAAGGGTAACGCTAGACACTGAACAGGGAAGTACACGGTTCTGCCACACGTATACATGGGATAGGAAGGGCACAATAGTATATATACCGGAAGCCGCCGTCAGTTTCGCTCCCTTGGGTTCTCTGTGTGGAGTGTTTTGCTTTGAACAATCGATGAGTTCCATTTGACCATTTGAAATCATCTGGATTTTCATACAGGGTCCCAAATAACCATACGTGACATGCAATGTGGAGACTACTGGACATACGAATGTTTCGGATCGAGATAGGTTGAGATTAGAACTCGTGAAAAAAAAAAAGAAGAGCGATGTTCAGGAACGCAGCGCTAGCCGTCGCGCATGCAGTGCAATAGCGACCAGAGAACCATAAGTTGCATTTCACTGGTTGTCTTTGTTGGTTAGTAGAAAGCCGCGGTATGCGCGTATAGGAAACAGTGCCCGGCAGAGAAGTGCGGTGCTCAGGATACTGCGACAGCGTTATGCGGAAATATCCGTGTGCTTCCTTAAGTCAATATTTCGCTATAGTTCACGTTAGGGAAAAGAGGACTGAGAAGTCATGTTTGCCAGTGAAGCATGTTACTCATGGCACCGGTCGCGCGAAGGATTGTTGTCATCATCATCATCATTACACCGTAGGACGAAGGCCACTCCCAGCAAACTTCTATTGTACTACGTCGGCGAACTCCCTTCTATGTCTGCCGATTTCCCAATCTCGCCACAGCATCTAATCCTGCGCCGTATTTTACTGCATTTTCTACCCCCTGGTAGAAAATGCATAGAGGAAATTAGATGATCGTCCTTTGAGTGAACAGACAGTACTAGAGCACCGTCCCCACCGATCATCGACTCAGAAGGCAGTGAAGGCACTTTTGTGCTTTCTCAGAACGTCTGGTTTGCGTGAGCGGCTTTAACTCAAGCAGGGTGTGAGACCGGGCTAGTTTGTACTCCATGCAGAAGTGACTAGCGCAAGAGTAGACACGGGGCACAAAAGGGCGACATGGACAAGCGCTTGCCCTGGTCGCCCTTTTGTGCCCCGTGTCTACTCTTGCGCTTGTCACCTCAGCATTTAACTCAAGTACTGTCCATGCACGTCTCTATACCTTCTCTCCCTTCTCTCTCTTCGCCTTCTATCTCGTCCCCTTGCCCCAGCGTAGGGTAGCCAACCAGACTTTTGACCGGTTACCATCCCTACCTTCCTTATATTCCTCTCTCTCTCTCTCTCTCTCTCTCTCTCTCTCTCTCTCTCTCTCTCTCTCTCTCTCCCCTGGTACCCTAGTCGTTACTCTAGTAGACCACTGGTCGCCTGCTCTACACATTACGTGAATCCTTTATTCCTTAACCTCAACTAGAGTACCAGATACATTCATTTCCTTTATTCACTCGACAGCTTACCCTGCGTCAGCTTAAGCTTGGATTCACACGCACTGATTCAGTCTGCAGGTGAGCATGACGAAGGCTCGGTGCCGCCGAATCACGTCGCATTATGCATGTATGGACGCAGCATAGATAAGCTTCTAACGGCTCGATTCGTCGCCGCACAACCACGGTAACGCTCGTATGCGGACTGATTATTAGCTACCAGCCACATCGTGGGAATCCAGCTTATAACCGTCACTCGCGCAAATGATTTTTGAGCGCGGATAGCTTTTACGCGCATAGAATGCTTCTGCAATTGGCCCAGGCGGCTCTCTCGATTTAATAGAGAGAACAAATTGAAGGAAGTGAACGGAGGAAGAACAAAGGCGAGAAATGGAGTTGCAGGGACACGTACAAGAAGCGCTCGCTCAAAGATGCCTTATATATATATATATATATATATATATATATATATATGGGCACACGTCTTTCGCACCGGTCTGCCAGCCTGTCCGGCGCTCGCGCGAGCGGTTGAACAACTCGCCGGTGCTGTTCGTGGTTCTGTTCGCGGGCGCGTTTTCGCGATTCTACGTAGGCGTGGCGTTTCGCGTGTGCCCCCACCGCCACGACGAAGTCACGCGTGGGCTGGGCTTGACGGTTTCCTCCGTTCTTATTACTATCCTTATTTTTTTCTCTCTCTCTCTCTCTCTCTGGCGGTGTCGAACGAAAGGGGCGAGCCGCCGCCGCCGCCGCCACCGCGCTCTTCCTAATTCCGAGTGACAAAGCCAGATGGATGCGCGCCCGAGTCGCCGGTCCGGAAAAGCGCGCGCCAATGTCACTGCCGTCGCCGCTTCGCGCCGGTTTTCTTGCTCTGCGTTTTCTGCTATACTTAAGCAGCCGAAAACGGAGACGATGACGAAGCGCGCGAAACGCGCAGCTAGCTCCCCCCCCCCCCCCCCCCCCCCCCAGGTCGGGAACGTATATACTCACGCGTCAGTCACGAATGCGATCGACGCGACGGCGGCGCAGTGTATAGGATTCGTCGCTTCCACGCCTGTCCGGTGTAGAGCGTCCAGTGATCACGCGTTATTTTCGACTCGCGGGCCTCGCCATTCTTTTTTGGACTATTACGCGAACAATTGCTCACTTTCGTGCGCGGTTACGTCACATTAACATCGCCATGAAACACCGAACGCTTCTGCAATACTGTTTTCATGAAATATGATTCGATTGCAGTGCCGTGCACCGAGTTGGTACAGGTAAATGGTAAATGGCAGTGTTATCAGTCCGAGATGGCGGCACTCAAACGCTTCCGTGAACTAGCGACACTTCTTCAGCAACGTACTGATTTGGATTAGCGGTGCTAGTTGATCGCCTACTCTCTTGTTCCCTGTCTCGCGCTGTTAGAATTTATGCGTTCGTGAGCCTTCAACGAAAAAAAAGAGAGTGGGAAAGCTACTCGTCCAATATTTCATTTCAGGGACTTGCAATGTCACGTTCGCCGCCGTCAGTGCGACAAACTGAAACGTAACAGACAAGCTGTACCAGATTGAAATGTTTTGTTTTAATGAGGGCCGTCATAATACAAGGATTTTTTTTGCTCAGCTCTACTCCTTTCTTATCAAGGCCCTTATCAGCCACCAATAAAGGCCGGCCGATTCCAGAGGTGACATAAGCTGTTCGTCTTTCAGACCACTGACGAAGCTCTTGAAGGAATATCACTGGTATAGAAGCAATACATTAGCCCAGAATCCATGCGAATAAATCCAAGAAGAAAAAAAAGGAAACGGACACATTGGGAAGCCGACTGCATTTTTTTCGTGCCTTCGACAGTGCTGTATCCTTACTCGCAACAGACAAGTCGGCTGATACAGCGAATGTATTTGATTATTTTTCTTTCAGATTACTCCCTTTAGTGACAAAGTTCTTATAACGTCGCCGCTTTCTCCGGTCACGATATAAAGTGCGACACCGCTCTCGCTTAAAGCTGAAGGTCGCCCAACCCGCCCGATATGCCGAACGATATACTCCATACTGCACGCGTAGCGCTTCACTTCCCTGTCTGCGGCGCGGTCGACGGGGTATTAAACTTTCGCCACCTATAGTGATCGGTGCTTCAGGACAGCAGATCCAAGGCGCAAACGAGGAAGAATCGATAGAAGCAGCTACGCGGAAGATCGGATGCAACGACCGGTGACAAACCGACGAACGGCTTCGTATATATATATATATATATATATATGCATGCCCGTACATCACGCAGGGTCTGCTGTCCGCGGCGATGTTCGTTCACCTTTCGTGGAAGAGTTGACGGCAGGCGCGCCGAATGGAGTCGAACGGGAACGAACAAAGAGAAGAAGTCGCCGAGTTTTTCTCATTCCTCTACCGGTGCCGTGCCACGTATCCGTTGTCGGGTTTCCAACGCCCGCGTGAGCGAGGGTATACGTGGTGGGATGCGAGCAACGCGCGGATATAAGTTATTTCCGATTCAAGAAGCCGCATCTGTCTCTCTCTCTATTATTTTTTTTCCTTTCCTCGAGAAAAGAGGAAGCGACGGCCTTCGGCCTCGGCGCAGTTCATTTGGCGCTCAACGATGATCGCCGACGACGCGCGGCTCGCGCGAAGGGAGACAGGCGCGCTTCGTCCGCCTCGCTTTTTGGCGTCTCTGTTCGAGCTCGTCTCGGTTAAATACGCAGCGCTGGTAGCTTTAGCGGAGGCGGCAAAGAGCGTAAGCGAGGCTTGCTCGATCTCCGCGCTGTCTGACGAAACTTTCGATCTGCGCGTAAGCTCCTTTCTCGGAGCCCGCTTGCACGCGTACTACGTGAAAAAGAAGGCGGTGCCGGTCGTCCTCTGCTGCGACTTCGACTGTGCTCGACTGGAGGCGCAGCGAGGGAGACGCGTTGTCTTCCGGCTTCTTGCAAGACGAAGAGGAGGCCTCCTCGTCTTCGTGTCTGCATCTCGTTTTTTTTTTTTCTTTCTCTCTTGTCGCATTCTTTCCTACTTCTTCTTCTGGCTTGGACCGCTTGCCTTGTCGTTGCGGGTTTATTTGGGCGTGGGCGCGTCCACGTCAAACGAGGAGAAGAAGACATCTCACTTGTCGGCTCTGTCGAGGCGCGCCATCGGACTGCAGCCGTCGCGGCCCCGCGGTGGAGTGCTCTTGCTCGCGCCGCCGACGCGTGTCTTTCTTTCCCCTACCTCTTGTTTCGCGCTTTATTTTCTCCTCGCCCGTCATTCTTTTGCCTTAGGTCGATGCGGCCAAGGTGGCCAGATGCCATGCAAAGGTGTGCTCCTGCTAGCTGCTTTAAGCTCTCGCGTCTTTATTTTTTGTCGATAGTGCAGACCGACGCGTTTACAAACGCTTACGCACGAACCACCAAGTCGAGGGTTTCGGAAGAGCGGAGTTCGATCAGCCATTCATAATGACGCTATGGCTAAGAGCATATGCTTGTACGTGTCAGTTTTTCGCCTACACTGCACTGTAATCTCGAGGTGCTTGGTATCCTCGTGGGACAGGTTTAGCGAAGCCGCAAGTTTCTAGGTTCTTAATAGGTCGAGATGCTGGTAACCTTGACAGACTTACGAGAGCACAATCGCTCGTAAGGAATGCAACTGAAAAACCTATAGGAAGAGCGAGCGTCCAAGAAGAAAGAATTTGATGCGCCGCGGTCGGCATAATTCACGGCCTCTGTATCTGCTTCACCTCACGAATAAAGAGGCACCAGGCATGACTTATCTTTTAAGTTTACGGTCAGGAGACTACAAAGTAACACTTACGCCCGCGGAATACTCACGCACAGACTCTACCCAACGCTACAAGGATACCACTGCCCAATGTGCGGCGTACTGGACGCCTTGGCGCACCTGATCCTCGAGTGTCCATGGCATCTAGACACAGACGCACCGCCTTCACCGAAGGACTGTAACGCCAGACAAGAAAGTGAAGACCTCATCGGAACATAGGAAGCCAAGCTCGTCTCCGAGGACCTGGAACAACAACGACGCCTCATCGCCAGGGCCAAGGAGGCAGCGAAGGCCAGAGGGTTCCAGGAATGAGGAGACCTCTCCGAGGCTTACTCCAGGATACTGTTTCGAAAATAAACGTATATTCCCCTTCCTCCTCCTTACGGCCTTTTGTTTCTAGTGTTAAAGATAACATTGCACATGCATCGCGTTTCTCACTTCAGAAAAAAATATTTAGTCTTTTACAAGATGGCGTTGATCCGCATATTTACATGCTCCTGACCATGTTTCATCGCCTCATTGGGTCCCTACAGCATGAACTGGAGGCATGAGCGGAACATCCCAAATCGGCTTGAGCGGTCGTCGGAGATGGCATGGAATTTCTCTGCATGAAATGAACTCCGTAACAGCTGTATCCCAATAGCTAGAAACCACGGGTTTTTGTTTACAACGAGTTCGAACACATCATACTACAACGATCCTGGCATCTGGTTCCCCGTTCTTGCCTCTGCCTGCTATTTACTTTCATTCATTTCTAATCGGAATGGCTCAGGATGGCATGCGCAGTGTGTATGCGGCTGCTAAGAAATTATCGCTCATTTATTCTGCCAACGTCCCAGATTCTACTTTCTGAGAAATCCACTCTCTCCAAGGCGTTAAATGCGACTATGCGACCAACTACTGTCCATTAAGAAAATATTGTAACCGCAGCCTCACCGTTCGTCAGCCGACAGGTCAATACACATGCCGATATACCTTCTACAACCCTCCATACCTATCGAGGGTACACGGAGGAATGAGCTACATAAACGCTACAAAAAAAAAAAAGCATTTGTTGCCGTGACGAAAAGAAGTTTCTCGTCGAAGCGGTTGCTAGCTCCAAGTTGAGGCTTTCCTTGTTCGGCCGTTTTGGATCACTTCATGTCTCCATCCTCTAGTTAAGCTCTTGGCTACTAGATCTGCGCGCTACTCCAAAGGCGGGACGCTGTTCCAGCGCCTGCGCGTGTTCATCAACCCTACTTTCGGTCCTTTTATTTTACCCTTTTCTTCCCCAACTCCATTGTGCACAGGGGAATCGACACAACGCCTCTTCTGATTAGGAATGCTTAACAGCCTTTCTCGCAACTTCTCTCTCTCTCCCTCGCAGACGAACGACGAAAATTCCCGAAGCATCGCACCTCAATCTGGAGCTATCCGCTATCCTATAACACCATATATAACCAAGTTTCTCCAATAACAAGACCAACAGTGCTTCCGCCATTGCGAACGGTTACGCGCCCGAAGATATAGTCGAATCGCTTCATTTGCGTTTTCTTTTTTTTTTTTTAACGCTATATAGCAACGGCCCGTCGCTCTTCTTGAAAGACCCGCGCAGCGCCCTCGTCTTCGAACATTCAGCCCCTAAGCGGTTGGCCACGCTACACCGCCCTACCCCTTCCCCTCCATCCACTCGCCATCTAACTCCTTCACCGTACGCGTATAAGAAGTGTTCTCGAGGAAGTAACGCTCCCTCTTCTTCCTTCTCTTAGTCCTAACATACACCTCACACAGTGTTCAAGACGCTTCCAACGAACTCCAACGGATCGTTGCTGCGACAAGAAGCGGCTTCTGTTGCCTTCGTGCTTTGAGGAGCGCAAAAAAAAAAAAAAAAAAAAACTGCGACAAAGGTGGAGACTAAAAAAGTATAAGGGATAAAAAAAAATGTCGGAAAAGGGGCGCGAGGTCATGTGGCAGCGGTGACGTCGGCAGCAAGGAGGCCAGAACGCCGTCGCCATAAGACAGGCTTCGATGCGCGCATTGGTACGCGGGCTATTCTCCGCTTAGGGTTAATCATCCTCGGCCTATGCTAACAATCAGTCTGGTTGTTTTGACGGGAAGCTAAAAAGAACAGCATGGACTTCACTGATATCTGTCTGCGCTTCACTACGTTATTGTCAAAAGAGACAGGGAGAGGTACATCATTTTCCTTTCTGGTAACTTCTTTCAGGAACTAGGTGCTGCAAGGTTCTTGGAGAGAGAGAGAGAGAGAGAGAGAAGAAAAACTCAGGCGACTCATCCGTTTGCTTGGTGTACATTGCATTGATGGTCTGAATATAGAATTTTGCTGAAGTTGGCTTGCCCGAGAAAGTAAGAAAAAGAATAAGATAGAGAGAGAGAGAAGGAGAATATGATGGTGGCCGTGCAGATTATCGTGATTTACACCGGCTCTTGCAGCTTTCGAAATGACAAAAGACCAGTTATATCATAAGCTACCGCGGCACCGTCTTCCCGTCCACATGTTGGGGTATTCATGTTGTGGCAGCTCAATTCGTCAGAGCATCGCACGCGTAATGCGAAGACGCGGGTTCGTATCCCAACGGCGGCCAGTTGTTCTTTCACCACTTTCATTTCCATTAATTTATCATTACTTTAACTCAATTAGTAAGTACAAGTAATTTCCACTATGTTGTCCTTGGTACCTTTGTTTGTTGGCTTCTTATGATATGATCAATAAAAATCGGGCCCCTCGGTTCCCTTTCTTCTCTTTCAAAAGGGCAGTTAGTAATTTAAAAAGAATGATGGTCAAAAACACGATCTGATTATGAGGCACGCCGTAGTGGGGGACTCCGGAAATTTGGACCACCTGGGGTTTTTTAACGTGCACCTAAATCTAAGTAAACGGGTGTCTTCGCATTTCGCCCCCATCGAAATGCGGCCGCCGTGGCCGGAATTCGATTCCGCGACCTCGTGCTCAGCAGCCCACCACCATAACCGCTAAGCAACCACGGCGGGTACCAGTTAGTAATTTCTTAGTGCTTTACTTGGTAACTTATTATTCTGCTTAGAAATTAAGACATATGAAAAAAGCACAAACTGACGACTGCTAATCGCGACTCGAGGTGACAAAAATTGTTCGGTTCACGTGAAGCCCTCCATTAATTTTTGAATATCGTTAGATCACCTTGTACAGTGTAGAGACTGTCTATCCGAGTATGCGCTTAACTACTGGAAAACGCTCGCCTTGCCATTTTCCATTTATCTTGTCTGGTGTATGTACGCGCAAGGAGAGAGCCTCGTGCCACAAACTAGCAGAGCTCGAGTTACCGTGACTGCGCATCACAGGGATTTCATCTGTCGTTGTTTAATCAAACACTTCGTGCTGATTATGTCAGTGACTCAGTGTGGTCGGTGCTGGTGGCAAAAGTTGCGTGCTTCTGTGATTGTCTTGAGAGAAAGTTGGTGAAGAAAACCGCTGCTGTTGAGTACATGAAATGTCCTGCGTATTCGGCATACGCGCACATTTCTGGGTTTTTAAAGAAATTGCGCACAGTAATCCTTAGTGGGCAAATATAATTTTCCTATCCCGTCGTCTCCCACTCCTCGCTCTCACACTGTGCGCATGGAAGATTGTTTACTATGATGTGTTGGTCATCATTGTGGTTCGTCATTCAATATATACATAAAACAGGGGGGGGGGGGGGGGGGGTCGTGAAGTAGAAGCCAACCTGCCGGTGCCTTCTTGAGATTCCCACGACCGTACGTACCCACGGTGACACAAAGACATAGATGGAAATGGCACAGATGCAAGGCATTCTCGTCCCTTACCCCAGTGACAGAGTTCACTCGAGTTAAGAAATAATCTAATGTTATTCTCACAACAAAATACACGCAGCACCAGCTCATTTTTTTCTTTTCTTTTTTTATAACGCTGTGCTCCACGTCTTCGCACACTTTCAAGTAAACACACCAACTACTGCACCTGTCATTTCTATTTGTGTTGTTCCCTTCTGAGAGTACGGCGCTTCTCTGAAGCTGCACACCACTACTACGAAGGCAGCGACGCGAGAGAATGTTTTGTTGGGCCCGCTTCAGACCCTGTGTACGCCTTCCTCTACACGGCGCCATGTCTTCTTCCTCCCTGTACTTTTCGAAGACCGGGGCTTTCCCGAGGCGTCCCTCTCGCCTCCCCACTAAACGCAGCCCTTTTTCCCTGGGCTTTGGGAACGGAAGGGTTGGGCCACGAATCTCCGTACTCCGCACCTCCTCTATTTTTTCAGCCCCCTCATTTTTTTTAACGACGAGAGTTTTTCTTTTTTCTTTCTTTTTCTACGTATATATTTCGCTTCGCTCGCTGCTTTACTACTTTCGTTCTGTGCCTATTGGGCTGCCTACCCTAACTACCTCTCAACATTTTTTTTTGCCTATGCCATTTTATTTTTCAATCCTTCGCTTGTGTGTTGACGCATCGGTGGAAGGGCAAGAATGAAAAAAATAATAATGATGGAGGGAAGCAGCGCATTCAGTAGAGTGAGAGCTGCAGGCTATATTTGCTTTTTCATTTTCTTTCAGGTATTTATAGATTGGTGTTTCGCAAAACTCATTCACCCCTTTCGGCTCCCAAAGCATATCCCCCCCCCCCTTTATTTTTTTTCATTTGACTCGAGCTGCCCGCACTCGGCATTATTTTTTATGCAACGAAAGCGCCTTCCCGTTCTTTGTTTGGCGCCGTACGAACACAAGGCAATCCATCTGTACGTGTGTGTATGGCGCGGATTGAGGTGAGTATAAAAAAGGGTGGGGTTGTTATAAAAAATTCGAGATGAAATAAAAGCTCGGAGCGAATGAAGGGCTCCGCGTGGGGACAAAAAAGGGACCATCTATATGCCGCACGAGACTGACCCCACTGCCAACTTCCCTGCTTGTTGCTTGAGACTTGCGAATTTCTATTTTGCGTGCTTTTAGTTGCTTACTCTAGAAAACGCCTTTCCCATGCCTACGTTTGGTTTGTTTAGAGGGCATATTGTTGGGTGCCAGCTAAGCGCTTCGTGCATGTGTTGCGTTTATGTGTGTCATGTGTGCGCGTGCGTGTGTTTTTCTGTGTGTTTCTTGCGGAGCCTGTGTACCTATAGCGCACAAAGTCGCTACGATGCTCATGCGCGTACAGGAAGTAGTATTTCTTTCTGCTGTTGGAGGAGCTGTTATGTGAGCCATCGTTTAGTAAAAGCTTTCTGACTCAGACTAAGCGATGGGAAATATCTGAAAGCGTCGAGGGGTGTTTAGTAATTCTACGCTAAACTTGTTGACAAGGCGCATAAAAAGAGAGAAAGGGGGATATGAAAGAAACGAGAAATAACATGGAGGCCAGAAAATTCAGTTTGCTATCCTGCACTGGGGGACGGAGTAGGGCGAGGTTAGAAAGATAAAAAGAAGACATAGTGTAATTACCATTTGTACGTGACAAGGGTGCAACTAGAAAGAGTAATTCGTTTTCGCAATTAATGACATCATTCTCACTTTCGAACACACTTACATTCTTTTTGTTCTCTTTATCATCGCATTCACCTGGAGTATCAAGCCAGGAAAACGTCTCCAGTTTTTAATAGGCGGTCATCGTCAATACAGCAATTTCTTTCCGAGTCTATACGACGTACGAAGGCACTCTCGAAGAATATTTGCCTCTAAAGAAGGCCTTGACTCCAGCTGGTTTCACGCAAGCTTCCTTTACGTGAACTCGACAGGAGCGGGTCGAGTCAGAAGTCGAGTCGACCCAGCCTGACCCGGCAGCATTTACATGTCCCTTGCCGAGCGGGTTGGGCAAGTCAACCCACCGCTTGAAAGCGGACTGACCGAACTCGCGTCGATGCTCGCACAACCTGACCTGCTCGCCTTTAGGCCTACGCGAACGCCACCACTGGACTTTCTGCCCGACTATAGCCGGCTCGACCCTACTTTACTGAGTTCTCGTAAGCATACGGAGAAGGTCGCACTCAACATCGTAACGGACACAAAAACGCGTAAAGAGAGAGAGAGAGAGAGAAGTTTAATGATACGAAATGCCGAGAGGTCGGGCATAAAGTTTCTTGTTAAAAGCATAGTTTGTAGTAACCATAAAGTTTCTTGTTAAAAAAATACAGTTACTGCAAACTGTGCTTCAAATTCGCAAAACTGCCATATGGATTTTTTATTTAATTAGACGTGGAAGCATGGGAAGGTAGGCTACGTCAGAGTCGGCTATCCCAAAATCCCACATTCGTTACGCAAAAAAAAGAAAAAAAAAGAAAGAGAAAGAAGAAAATTTCAGAAAACGCGATACACACACGAACACAAGCGCACAAAGATTGTCTCCTCTACGGGCACCAGCACCGAAAGCATAATTTTGAGCATCTCTGTTTAGGGCCGATCAATGTCACATCATTTTTTCCCCCGTTTCCTCACCAGTTGCGTCACTGTCGCGTTTTCCTTTCCCTCCCTGCCTCCAACCTAAATCGTCTTTCTGTATTTTGCTTCCCTATCGTACTGCCTTCCGTCCCACCCTTTATTTTCTGCACCGCACAATCGCTTCCCTCCCTCGCCGCCTTGTCTCCAAACGCAGGCTGCGCGAGAAGTGGCGGTTACGTAAAACAGGACGCAGGAGGCGCTTCTGGCTTTCCCTTGCCGTCGCGGTTGGAAATCCTGGGGTCAAAGCACTTTTTTCTTTGCCGCAACGGCGGGCGCGGCCCGTTCGCGGGTGCTCTCTGTGCTTTTGTGCGCCTTTCGCTTCTTTTTGGGCGGCCTGCACGCCGCACGCGGGCCACGGCGCGAGCAGATGTGCTCTTTACCCTTTTCGCGACCTTTGCCCGCCCTGCGCGGGTGCGTGTGTGTGCGTGCGTGCGTCTGTACGTGCGCGTGTGTGTGTTCGTGGCGTGTGTGTGTAGGTGGCGTGCGTTTGCCGCCTGCCATCGGAGCCGTGAAGATCCGAGAAATAAAATAGAATGTCAAAGGAAGAGAGACGCGTGAATGTTACGCGGAACGACGAAAGCAAACGAGACTCCTTCGTGTGTCTGTGTGCGCGCGAGTTAGAGAAGTCTGTAGGTCGCAGACGTTGCGGAGAATGGCGGCTGGCGGGATTTCCCGCAACCTTGTATCGAGACTGGAGAGAATCGAGCATTCGCTTGTCGCGAAGAGAGGCTTTCTTTCTGTAGCGGCCCGTTTTGGGCTAAGCGATGCTGCTGCGGCCGAGGGTGTCTTGCTTGTCGGCACATGTGTTCTTGGGGAACATCTATACGCTCAGCTTTTTTTTTTTCTTTCTTTTTGCAAAGCCTGCGAGGCTCGGTTGGCCAGTATTGACAAAATGATGCGAGTGCATTGTTCCGTATTTCGACATGCGTCTTGAGAGAAAAAGGAAGAGAGAAAAAAAAGGAAACAATTACTTTCCGAGCACGGCGAGAGAATCGGAAGTTTATAGATGGAGCGACCATGGAGTGTAGGAAATATCGGCGCCATAATTGCAAAGTCAGGTGCTGTATCTTAAGACGTATCGAACATGAAACTTTGGACATCAAAGGTTAATTGTCACTGAACCGTCTCGGAGGCAGCCTTAACCTGCGTAGTTTACCGTTGTATGTGCGGAATTAAATTATACGGCTACCTAAGAAGCGTTCTTACCGCTCGCAGTGTAGTACAGGCTGTAGGGTAAAGCGACCGTGTGCAGGTTAAGTCGTGAACAGAGCGGAGGACGACATTTCCGTCGGGTAAACACCACCGCTTGATGGTGCAACGGGAAAACTATGGAACACGCGTCGTGTCTCAGGTGCTAGTATATGCCGCAACGCTTAAAGCTTCTTGTTTTTAAACATATAGAGGGCGGCGACACGTACTATACACAAAAAGAGCATGCAAACACATTGACACTTCGTTGCGTTTTGGCCATTTTCCACTTCGAACAATACTATTAGGGGAGCAGCATTTGAGAACTTGCCCTCAATTATTAATATCCTCTGGCAAGAAAGCTCACGCGAGTAAAGTTTGTTGGCGATGTTCTGTACGTTTATTTAACTATAACCGACAGCTGTGCCTCTGCAACTTCCTGCTTTAACGCTCAGCAAAAGCTGTTGACTTCTTCTTGCTGGCATACATGCATCGCTCTGATGCGGATTCACGCATGTGACGTCGCGGCTTCAAGCGCTCAGGGTCTGGCCTTGTGAGCTCCGGAGCCCCGCGATAGTACTGATGCAACGCCAAAGCACAGTGCATTGTGGATGTTTCACAGGTCGATGGCCTTTTCGATAATGTGCAATTCCCTTATTCCTATCTTCCATTTCTATGTTTCTATCTCCTCCTCTTGGAAGAGTAGGCAGGTACTGTGTCTCTTCCGGGCGCAGTTGCCAGCTTGCTCCTTGTTTTCACATTGCTCTTTAAAGTGTATATATGTTTTCACAGCAAACAATATGAATATTTTCGCTAACTGCAATTGACCGCCAAATTTCGCGTATATACTTAAGCCTATGTTTATTTTTTCGTTTCCCTTTAAGTTGCTCCACCTTTCTTTTATTTGTCTTTTAGTTAATTGTGCGTAATCTACTTTATTACTGACGAGCCGTTTAGAGGGGCGGGCTTCGATCGCGCATCGTATCTAAATGTAACAGACAACATCCATTATAGTACGAGCAAGATGTTATTCCTCATCAGGAAGTGAGCAATATGCTATCAGACGTATACAACTGTCTCTGTTGAATTTAGTGCACGATGTTTGCCTGAACTTTCGGTTAATCTCTCTCGCTCTCTATTTCAGGGCGCATTGATCCTCCGCGAGGACTGGGCGACCTTTCAGCAATACCTCTGCTCTTAGAAAATGCGTGATAACCGGAAATCACCATGTGACACCCTGACCACCAGCCGAGGTAAGTAACGTTAGGCTACACACTGCGAGCAGCGTACAAAGTACAAACGACCCTGCACGACACGGTCATCCTCTCACTTCTTAGGGTCTTTCACGCTGGTCGCAACAAGCTACCGAAGCGAGTCAGCGTCTCCAAATGTTTCACAACGGACGCTTTATGTTGCAAACATGAGTGATAAAAAAAAAAACGCGTACACACAGGTCGATTGCGTCTACGCTTCATAGTATTTTCAACTCATATTAAATGTATGAATGACATCTTCTGAGACCCTAGGTTACCATGGCGTCTCTTCTGCAATGACCTTAGAAAAAAAAGGGGAGGAGGGATAAAATTTCGTTTGATACGCATAAAAGAAAACAAAACGAACACAATGAAACAGCATACCAGGGTACACAGTAACCTGCTTGCGTATTGTGCGCTAAGTGCAAGTGTGAAGAGGCCAATGATCAGTCATCTTCTGTGCCACTGTTCTCGCTTTGATAACCAACGTCAGACTCTCCAGTGTGCCTTGAGTAGACTGGACGACAGGCCATTTACAGAAGCAAATACCTTGGGAGCCTGGCCTCACAGTTCACTATCCCAGAGAGCAGTTCGAGCGCTTCTTCACTACCTGAAAGCAACTGAGTTGAGTGCCCGACTATAGACATCCTGCACCTAACTTGGTGCATGTGAACGTGCGGTACAGACTCATGTTTTCTCTCTCTCTCTCTTTCACTCCCCATTCCCCTCCCCACGTGTAGGTTAGCAAAGTGGACTCAGTCTGGTTAACCTTCCTGCCTTTCCTTCTTCCCTTCTCTTTCTCTCTCTGGTTGCATAATTTTGACCGATGGTGTGGCGGTGACGCAAAGTCTATCACCGTATTGTAGATGGACGCGGAATCGAGGCATGGTACCCCTCCTCAGGTGTCACTTAGGACCATATCGGTTATGGTTACGAGCGACGAGGCTAGACCTGCAGACCGCCAGAGGCGTATACCCAGCTTTACCTGCGAACGCCTACGCACGTCAGTATAAAAAAAACAAAAATGAAGTTCTCTGTCTCGATATCTCCGATTCTTTCGGTATACGCCCAGGGCTTCACAGTTCGTTGGCCTCCGCGCATGACAAACGCAAGAACCTTTCCGCGTCTTCGCTTTTCAAGGGCAAACGTTCGTGTATGTGGAGTCGAAGTTCAATGACTATAGATGCGTGATCGAAGAAAGGAAACCGCCGCGCGCTGCGTTCTTTCACCGCACAGAAGCGTCGCATGCAGACACGCTCTCGAGTCGGCAGCCCCGTTCGCTTTCAGTCCAACGCCGAGTCAAGTTTTCGCTATTTCTCGCAGCGGGGCCCCGCCACCGCCGCGGCTAGGTCACTCACCGTCCGCGTCATTGTCGTCAAACACGCGGCATCTTCGGCACCGCGCATTGTGCATCCGCCGCTTGATTCACACGCAACAACAACACTCCCGGTGTTGAGTGCCCACTCGTGTAAATGTAAACTCGCTCTCGTCAACCCCCCTCCCTTTGGCGTGGAATAAGCTTCCCCCGAAAAGGGCCGCACGCCCGTAAGTGCACGAAAGAAAACAGAATAATAATAAAAAAGTGCCACGGGCTTACTTTCCCGCGAAATTTGTGCGCTTATAACGTTGGCGATGCGGCACACAGGCGGAAAGGGGCGCCGCCGAGCGACCGACGCGTTTTCGCAACTCGAAGCGATTTTCGGCTCCCTTTTGTGGCAGCGCTTCGCGCGATTGTATGTAGGCAGTTTTCTGTGCGCCTGGTTTCCTTTGGCTACGAAAGAGATGACCTCAGTAGCGAAAAAAAAAAAAAGAAAGCAGCAACACAAAGTGACACGAACATCAACTAGCTGTTGCTCTTCCTTGACCGTGTGGAGTCGTTTTGGGTGGGCGCCGACACGTAGCCGACGACAATTTGCTCTAATGGCCGGTGGTTATATCGGAGAATGCACAGTAAAACCGCTGAGTAAAAAAAAAAAAAAAAGCAATAAGAGCGGGGAGGGGTTATATCATCGACGACGCGTTTTCATGTCCTTTCGCGTTCACCGCGCGGAGTGTGCGTCTGCGTGTGTGAGTTTGTGTGTGCGTTCTTGTCTGTATCTCTGCAAGCCCTCCCGCGGCGCTGTGTATCCACTTTTCGTTGCCCCGGCGCCGCATTTACCGGGGCTGCTTCTTTTTTCCCAAATGCGGGCTGGTCACGCGACACCCAAAGCCCGACCTCTAACACACACACACACGTAAGTCGCTATAGCGTTGCACGCACGCTTGCGTCATTTTGGTCACAGCCGGGCGGCTCGCTTTCCGTACCTCCCCATTTGCTTCCTCCCGGGGTTACGCCCCATCGAGCTCCTTTGCCCCTTGCGGCGCACTTGTTTTTTACCGTAGCTCCGAGAAACCGCTCTCGTGTCGTGCTCGCTTCTTGCTTAAATAACACGCATTTCCACGGGGCTGACGCACCCAATGTGTCCGTCGCACGGAAGTGTTGCTGCTTCCAGAAGCTCCACACAAATGATGCATGGTTCGAGGTACGGATGCTGCACGCCTCCTCGGCCAGAGCGTCATGCGTGTTCGTGGCTCCCTATACGCAAATCAGCCATGAGGTTCCCACGCACATTTGCAAGTTCGATGGAGTAACCGGAAGCAATTGCTGGCACATTCCCTCCTTCAACCTGTGTATGTCCCAGTTATGCTTAACTATACATTTCATTCGCTAACATTCGCTAACGTCATCGTTAGCGAATGTGCTCAAATTAATGGCGTGCGTGCTAAAGTACCGTGAACTCCAGCGCAACGCCACAATTTAACACATGCCGCCGCATAACGTGTCGGACATTAAGGCACGTTAAGGTACCGTGGCCGATTAGTCAAAACAAGGGCTTTGAGTGCCAGGTGCACGGGGAACTCCCGTGCACCTATATATATATATATATATATATATATATATATATATATAAGCCTTTCCAGTTGCGGGTCTGGCGCGGAGCAGCTCACAGTTTGCGAGGACCGTGTGCAAACGGTAGAGCCGTCGTACATTTGTAGCGTCATATCCCGCCGTTGATGCAATTCGGGTGAAATCTCTCTCTCAGATTTCGAACCCCCACGTAAACTAAATAGAGCCGTTCCTGAGCGCAGCAAAATACCGCAAGGACTATTCAACAATGACAGCCGAAACAGCCGGCCGAAAAGAAGAAGAAGAAGAGAGAAATAATAAATTAACAAATAAATAAATAAACAAACAAGTAAAACAAAGAATTAGGCATAGTAAAGCATAGTTTCGATTTATTCGCTGCTCGCGCCGTTCAATTGTGCAGGCAGTCCGTGCACTATCTATCTCCTTAGTTATGTCGGCATGCGCATTCGTTGCGGCCATTCTCACACGAAGCGCGCGTGCGACTAATACGGAGAAGAAGCCCGGCAAGGTGGTGTATAGAAGGTGCACGAATTAAAAGGATCGCCTCCGGCCTCTGTGAGCCCGCGCTCACTATGCAAAACGCCGCCGGTTTATGATTATTATTATTCTTTTTTTTACCTCTTCCGAGGCAGAGCAGTAGTGGTGGCGGCCGTGATGCTCCTCCGCTTTAGCCAAAGGGGGAGGAGCGCTCTTAATGCAACGACGCCTGCATGTTTTGCTCTCTGCACCTTCGACGCTCCTCTCTCGAACAGTCTTTTGTTCCGAGTCTCCTGACGAGCAGTTTATTCATCTCCTCCTCCTAGCGCGCACTTCCTTTTTTGTTGGTTTGCCCGCTCCTTCGTCTTCTTTCTTGCCTTACCTGCCGGCGCTCTTATTCCTCTCTTTTCCACTCTTTCTCTTTTAGCCATGAACCGAATAATAATTGCGCCTCCGAGAGGCGCAGAGAGAGAAGCCCGACGCGTTTGCTGACGGTTCTTTTATGGAAATGAAGCAAACTAGCCCCGCGCAATGTCCGAAATCTTTTCTTGCTTTTTTTTCTTGTATTTTATTTTTCCCACTCGCACGCAACAACGGCAACAAGCATACCCGCCAAGCCCGGGACCATAGAGCAGTCAACCGCGATTAGGTATACGAAATTCCTGGGTTTCTTTCTCATTTTCATTCCCGCATGGCTCGCGCGCGCGGTTTTCCTGCTCTCTCTCTCTCTCTCTCTCTCTCTCTCTCTCGTGTCCCGTGCTCTCGCTCGCGCAACAACTAGGGCTTGGTAGAGTGTACTAGACTAGGCAGTAGCATAGAGCGGCTGGCCTCTCCGTTCGGCGTTATACACCACCGCGTTTCGTTCGGCGCCGTCGTCCATCCGAGTTCGCCGACGTCTCTTCTTTCTGCCGCCAGATGGCCGCTAAAGCGCACGGTGCGCGCACGGGTCATCAGGTGCGGCCAGCAGCAGCAGAGGGCTTCGCCGCGTTGCCGATTATTGAGGTAATGGTGTTGGCCTGTTCGAGGCTTCGCTGCTGCTTCGGCGTGGCCCTTGGTTGCCGATTAGCAAATGCAGATGGAGAGGAAGAGAGGGGAGGAAAAATGTCGAAAGAAAAGCGCAGCTCTCAACGGCCTTTCGTTTTAGTTCGCTCTCGTGAGGTGCGGCCTTTCGCAACCGGGCGCTATTTTTTTTTCTTCTCCTTCTCGGCCCGCCGCGTTTAATTTCAACCTTGAGAGTCAGAAAGGCGCTTCGTTTACTCCTCCCCTCCCATTTTATGCCAGCCTGGTCTCCGGGACTACGCGAGGTTGTTAATACTGCACAATGTACCGCAGTGTGGTTAATCATATTCAGCTTTTCTTTCTTTCTTTCTTTTCCTTTTTCGCGACTGTGTATAGAGCACAAGGAGAGAAAGAGAGGTAATCCAGCTGGCATCAACACTTAAAAAAATCAACGCTTAAAAAAAAAAGGAGTGGAAAAGGCGTGGTGTGGAGGGGGAGGAACATGGCCTCCTTTTGTCTCTGCGCGGATTTCGTTTTTCTTCGTTTGCCACTCTCCTCTTTACTCCTAACGTTATCGGTATCAAACTGGTGAGAACGTATTCTCCAATGCGAATTCTTGTTCTTTCCAGCTGCGATACTGCTGACATTTCTCGTTACCTCTATAAGTGGGCGATGGGAAAAGGAAAAAAAAAATAACACAGCGCAGTTCATCGCGTCTTCTCCTGTATGGATTACGCGGTGTACGTATCTTTCCTACCCGGGAGAAACCAACTTAGAGAGCACGCTAAACGAAAACGCTACATGTGCGACGTACGCAGCATGCAATTAAATAAGGCGTCGGCGGACAGCGATAGGAGCTAGCGCGCATCATTTAGGACCAACGAACTCCATCGCGGGCATGCTGGAGGAGCGTTATGCCTCTTTTCTCACTTTGCATGCCCAGATCGCGAGCGCCACGAGTTCTCGCGCTGTGGATATTCATGCCGGCCATGCCCGCATGGTTTCCCCTCCCTCCCTCCCTCCTTCTTCCCCCACGCGCTCATGTGCCAGGCATGATGCGAATATTCTTCGCGTGATTTACACAGGATCTCGCTCATCGCTTTCAGTAAGGGTTACCGAGTTAGTCCGAGATAATGGGTGCGAGAGGAAGGAAAAGGTTAATGCGATAAAAATAATAATATTGATGATAATAAGACGCGCTGCTCTGGTCCCGGCCGCGCGCGCGAGCACGAGTTGCATGACAAGAAGCTAGGTGCTGCCGCTGCTGCTGTTGGTGCATGCTGTTGTTGTGTGTGCGTCGAAAAGAAATCGCGGAGGCACGAATCCGATACACTCGGGTGCGTTTCCTCGTGCACCCCTTTATTGCTTTCTTTCGAGTGTGCTTTTCTTTCTTTTCGCCCTGCTTGATTGTATGGAAATATCTCGCTCCACGTCGCCGCGTGCTTTTATAGTATACACCTATGTACGGGTGGGTGTGCGCGGTAACGGCGAGAAGCGCCTTATCGGTCTCCAAACTTCGTGTCCGCGAGTCGACCGCGGCGAAGCGCCCAGAAAGAGATTTTGATGCTTGATTTTCGTGTTGTTCGCCTCCCCCCCCCCCCCCCCCGTATGCCTGTTCCGTGTATATATATGTACGTACACCTTCGGCGTGCTGTTGTAGTTGCTGCTGCAAGCGCCTCCAATGTGGCACGGGCGTGAAGCATGCCTTTCCCGGTCTCGACGCCGTTCGGTTCTTCCCTTGTTTATAATACGCGCGGCCCTTTATTTCGGATCCGCTCACCCTTCGAAAGAAGGCGACGAGACACGGCAGCGTGCAGTTCTTGCGGCGTGCTCGCGCGCGTCCCCTTCTCTTCTTCGTGCGCGAGACTCTCTCTCTCTCTCTATTTCTCTCTCGCTCTCTGTGGTTCTCGTGCGTGCGCATTTTCCGCGCGGGCTCCAGATCGGGACCGCGAGGTCTCAGCGCGCGCCTCGGCTGCGTGATGAGCGTGAAGATGCGAAAAGCAGCCGGTCGAACGTGAGAAACACGGAGAGCACGAATCTATCCACAACCACTCAAGCGAGCGCCTATATGCGCGCGTGCGTGTGCTGAGTTCGGGGGTTTCTCGCGAGCTTTCTTGTTGAGCGGCGAAGAGAGATCCGCTTGTTCGATGGCCGAGCGACGATATATGTGGAGCCCGCTTTTTGCGAACAATAATATAACGAGACGCGGCGGCTCGAACAGTGGGCGGGCAGAAGCTTCCCGGTCGATTTTCGATTGCGAGGGTCATCAAAGGTTGCTTCTCCGCGTGGCGGGCGATAGTGAAGGATGCTCTTCCAGGGAGCGCTGAAGGGTCGCCGTTCGTTGTGAAGTTCGTAATGACGCCTTTGAATCGCAAAAAAAAAAAAAAGGATGATATAACGTGGTCGTGCGTGACTGATTGTTTCCAAAATGGCACGGTTGCGACGTCTGTGCGAAGGAATAGCGGCGAGTTGTTTGTTTCTGCATAAGTGGCACTCTGCAGCAACATTCATGTAAACCACATATAATATTTCTTCATCAGCCATGTCCAGGTTGCACAATCCTGCCGTAAGCTTAATGGGAACATAAGTCTTACTAAGATCAGCGTTTTAACGTCACTGTCTGCGCATTACAGTCAAGTGTGCTCTCTCGAAAACAATTAGTGCACTGCTTCTCTGCGTCATTGTAATTATAGGAGAAACATTGAGGAAGCCGCACTGCATGCGCCTGAGTGACTTATCTTGACGCCACTTTCGCTTCCGCATATATACACACCTACTCTCACCTGCAGTCCTCCTAGGGCGCTTACCATCGCGTGTTTGTGCCTATTATACGGCCCCGGGTAGAGGTAAAGGAAAAATACCCGTGCGGCTTCACGGCCGTTGTTGCGCTGCGAACCGTCTTTTTCTTTATGGCACCGTCGTGCGAGCCGGTACTGGTATCATTGGTCACCTCATTCGATTGCCCTTTTCTTCTCTCTCTCTTCTGTTTACTTTTCTTGTTCTCTCCGAGTTCGTGCGTTCTTCCGCAGTGATCAACTCGCCCAAGAAACGGAGAAGATAACCGCACACGCCCGGGCACTGCGGCTGCAGGCAGTGAAGAGCTCGTGCTCACGCGAATCTGCGCATTTCGTGCTCGGGCGCGCGTCCAACGGCGCGCTAATATACGCGAAAGACCGGCGCGCACGTAAGCTCTTAATCGCGTGCGGCCGCCATTTCGATGCGATGCGGCGACGACGCTCCGAATCCGGCAGAAGAGGAGGAAGGGTGCAGGCCACGGAGCTTCTGCCGATAGCGATCGCCGCCACAGCAAGCGAGCAAGCAAGCGCGCTTTTTTTTTCTTTCCGAGTCCGTGCCTCTCCGCCAGGAATACACATATACACGCGGAGGAGTGGGCAAGAAAAGAGCATCGTGACGGATTACACGGGTGGCCTTAGGCTATCTGCACCATCGCACACGGGTCATCTCTTCGTGCGCTTGTTCGCGAAGACGCTGCGGACTCGAGAGTGAGAAACGATCGCCGGGCCATCGCGTATACAGCCTCCCTCGGTTCTGTCCGTCCGTATTCTCCGCAGAACCACGAGCGCGGGCGCGGTGGTGCGCTTTACTATACGCGCCGAGAGCGAATGCAGCATCTGCGAGCTCTTGGCTGGTTTTTTTTCTCTGCGGTCTCCGATTACCGCGGTTCGCGGTGCTTCTGGGACCCTGCAGGTGCTGAGCTTCCGTGCGGCGTGACTGATCGGTTCGTTAAGCACGTAGCTCGCCAGTGGTGTATGTTTAATAGAACGCTTCGAGCAATGGGTGTTCAATGTTGCCGGCCACGCGGATGAGGCGTGAGATGACCCGTGACGGGGTTGTTTCGCGGTGGGGGCATGCCACGCACAAGCGAGCAACCTGGATGTATGCGGCGCGCTGATTCGGCGTGTGAGATTCGTCTTTGTTAGCAGTATATACGGTTGGGATCTTAAAACCCGGTGGTAGACTCGTACAATTAACTATGAATGGTTGGCGGCTAGTGGACCTCGCTAGTCGTGCTACAGGCTTACTAGCAGGAAAGATAAGGCGTGATTTGCAGCTCGCATTCATATTCGCACGAAGTATGAGGCAGGTGTGCCGTCGAGATCGTTGTCTACGGAAGAAGTTACACGGTAGGAAATTATGCGGAACTCGTGCTCCCGCCTTTCGGACCAGTCGCTTTATCTGGCGCATAGAACATTCAAGCATATGCAATTCGCGCCCGACAAGGACATGCGCAAAGAGGGATGAAATACACCGATTACTGTACTAACAAACTCTGGAACTCTGACACGCTGCTGTCATCGAAAGATCACTAAATAAATATAGATAAGTGCTTCTTTTTTGCTTTGTTTGTCCGGTAAATCGGCAGGTCCACTATATCAGGTACGTATCAACAAATCTCCGCTCCTATGTGTCAACTCTCGACAACGCAAATATCAGAAGATTTCATATAGCTGTGAAGGGCAGCAATCTGAATTTTGGCGACGCACGTCGGTTATTACAGCGATACTGCGGACACAGAAGAGAAAGGACAATGCTGTGGTGGCTCGATCAGTGCAAATGTCCCATATATAAAGTACACGCCTAAATATTCACTGCATATCGAAGGCTTCCAATTTTGCAGTCTTGATGTCACGATGTAGCATACGAGGGTCTATTAGACAGTTCCCTGAGCATAAGCTCCCGTAACGTGACGCATGCGCCCAGAGAACGGACATTCCACGTCGGAGTTAGCCCGATACCGAGAAACATGCACCCTAAATTACACAAGGCCAGAAGAAAGGCAAGATCAGAAGCACACAACAGATATTTCTCGGCGAGAAAAGACGTGTTATACGTCGACGCGACCCCATACAAAGAGCACTCCGGGGCGGTAGTCAGCGTTGTTGATCACCAGCTTAGAGAAATCAATTGCGCTTCGATCAAAGGCAACAACATCCTGGAGGCTGAGGAAGCGGCAATCGCACTCGCCATCACCCACAAGGGCGAAGAGGCCCCTACAACATAATAATAATAATATATGGGGTTTTACGTGCCAAAACCACTTTCTGATTATGAGGCACGCCGTAGTGGAGGACTCCGGAAATTTCGACCACCTGGGGTTCTTTAACGTGCACCTAAATCTAAGTACACGGGTGTTTTCGCATTTCGCCCCCATCGAAATGCGGCCGCCGTGGCCGGGATTCGATCCCGCGACCTCGTGCTCAGCAGCCCAACACCATAGCCACTGAGCAACCGCGGCGGGTAGCCCCTACAACAATACTTACGGACTCGCAAGAAGCGTGCAGAAGGTACAGCAGTGGACGCATATCCACTGCGGCCATCCGCATACTCAAGACGAGAAAAATAACCTTTTCGAGATGCTTCATTACGTGGACACCAGGTCATGAGACTGTGACAGGGAACCAGCGTGCCGACGCCAACGCCCGAGCATACGCCAACCGGGGGGCGCACCACGACGGGGAACCGGACACAGTCACCAGACGCTATGGAGCAATTTTAGAAAACCAAAGAGCCCTAAGGAGGATCTACCCCCCTCCCCACAAAGACCTTAGTAGAGAGCAGTCGGTTGCCTTGAGACAACTGCAGACTAATACATACCCCAATCTGAGTCTGCTCAGCAAAATCTATCCGTCAACATACGACAATAAATGCCCGCTATGCGGTGAACACGCAACGCTTTACCACGTTACATGGGCCTGCCAAAAGCCAAAGGTAGCGCCATTACACAAAACACCAACACCGGAGCAGTGGGAGGCTGTGCTATCCTGCTCGAAGCCTGAAGAACAGCTCAAGCTGATCGACAGAGCTAGCAAGATGGCAAAGGCCACTGGGGCCCTGGACTGAGAGCTCCACCTTCGCCGGTATACCTTCTTTGTGAAAATAAAGTTTTTCATTCATTCCACGTCGGACGCCTTCGTCGTGAGCGGCGTTCGCTAGCACTCCCAAGGCTAGCCTTGTACAAACAGGCAAAAACCCATAAAAAAATTGGAGGACGCTTAAGGTTCGCCTTTAAGAGTGGAACGCGATAATATTAAAACATTTCTGACTGCTTTTCACGCTTCCCGGCAACTGGAGCGCATGTAACCATAATGTTTACCGGGAAACGCTGGCCGCGAACGCTATGCATGAAGGCGGGCTTTGTGGTAGAAACGCGGCCTCTTGCGTGGGGCGCGATGCGACGGAGGCGAGCGCCAGCTGGAGTCATTGCAAGGAACCGGACGGCGCGCGCAAATGGTGGACGCCGCGGCCGGTCTGTGAACGCCGAGGCCGATCTGCGTGTGTAAAGGGGTTTCTTTAAGTTTTCGCGCAACAGAATTATGTTTTCTCGTACAGTCAAATTAGAAACCGAGAGCTGTCATTTCTGTAGCTTGTGGTTAAGTCGTAGTTTACGATTTTTCCACGTATTTTAGCTTGAGAAATTCAATTAGTTCAGCAAATTCCTTGCGTCACATGGAGGGCCTGGGTATATGGGTGGTTCGAAAATAATTTTGCCGAGACGACGTCCGACGTGAAACGCCGCACGCCGTCGGCGGATTTCTTGCGACACGGGAACGCCATCGCGTTAAAAGTGGAAGGGAGGATGGCCGCCGTGGTAGCGTACTTGGTGAAGCACCGAACGCGTATTGCAGAGGATGTGGGTTCAGCTCCCATCAGTGGCAAGTCATCTTCTTGTCCCGTTTTGTTTCCCTTCACTCTGTTGTTCCTACAGTTCAATTACTCATAACAATAAACTTCCCCTGCTCTTTCTCTGATTTCATTCTCTGTTACTTTGCATGCATGTGAATAATAAAAATACGAGTCTCTCGAATCCCCGTTTTCTTATCGCTCATTGCGAAAGCATCTCAAGCGACAGCTCGTCGAGACAGCTTCCCGTGCTTTACTCTATCCCCAACGCCGCGCCAATGAGTGTGGATGCTTAAACTGTAAACCGACGGGAACTCGCTTGCGGTAATTGAAAGCCTGCCGAAGAAGAGTTTTTTTCACTTCATATGGCCAAGCGGGGCTCCCTGTGCTCTCCTCAGCGAGAGTCACGCTCTTCCGACCCCTCAGTGGGAAAAGGGCGAGCGGCCGGGAAATCAGCTGCGCAACCGTCCGGACGTCTGGGCATCGCGTTGAAGAATGGTGAGGAAGGCGGGCTAGGTAATAGTGCCTCAGGGGTGGGGGGAGGGGGGGGGGGGAAGTCATGAGGACCTCACGCGCAGCTGTTGTTGCCTTTTTCACTTTTCGCGACGGTCAGGAAGTCACGCCAAAATGTTATCGGGAATAAAAGGCGCAGGTTCATCTCAAAACAAGAACAAGGCGCCGGCTTTCTTTTTTTCCCCGTTGACGACGAGTGGAGTCGAGTCGAAACTGGCGCGTGCGATAACCGTCTGCTCGCAGTCGTCGACGGCTCTGCTGCTATCACGGACGTCGAAAAAGCGCGCTCGAGAAACATTATTTGCCTTTTCTTCGCCTGCGTCTTCCTTGCTCTTGTATGGACTTTGACACCGAGTGTTTCTTGCTTGAGACTGCGCTCTTGTTCGTCCCTGACTTGTTTTCTTTCTTTTCTTTTCTTTTTTTCCCCTGGCTGGACGTCCGGCAAAGTCGTGGTCTGGCGCGTCGAACGCCTCCTTCGCCGCCACAGGGAACGACATTCGTCCCGCGGCGGCGACGGTTTGAAATCTCGCTTCTCTTGAGCGACGCTGCCACGTCTCTCTCCGCATCGAGAAGAGGACCACGACGACGGCTTCGAGTGCTTCGAGAAGCAAACGCCGCGAACAAGCGTCGGTCGGAAAAGGCGCGACAAGGGTGAAGTAGAGAGAAAGAGGAGGACACCCCAAGGCGCGCGAAGAAAAACAATTTCAAGTTGCTCTTCCACCGCCACCATCTTGGTTCCCACACTCAGCGGGTGCAAAACAAGCAAAGCGAGAGCAGCGAGCGCGCACGCGAAGCGCCGCGCGGAACGAGAAACTGCTTCAATCCTGGAAATGTTTGCGCTTTTGTGCGTTCGTGCGCGCGAGCCGCTGCAGCCTGCTCCTCTCTCCGGCGGAGCAGTCCCCCTGCGTGTGTCTGTGCGGCGCGGCGGGCAGACAGACAGCTCTCGGTGCTCCTCGCGTGTTTGAGAGAGTGCCTCGTCGGCTGCGTTATTCACTCGCTGGTTGGCGTCTGTTGAACGCCTCCGCTGCTGCTGCTGCTGCTGCTGCTACGAACTGCTGCTTCTTTTCTTCCGCTCCTCCTTCGTCCTGACTTTGGAGCGGGACAGATATGTGTGCGTGAATATACGCGAGGAGAAAGAGAGAGCGTGTGCTGCTCGGGCCAGCCCAGCTACCCAACCGATCGTTGTTCATTCCGGCGACCAGCCGCCTTGTCACCTTTCCTTATTTCTTTTCTTCTGGTCGAAGCTGTTTGATCTTCCTTCTCCGGTGGCGCTGGCTTTCTGCCGTTGGAAAACTTTCTTTTTTGTCTCTTTCGCGCGAGCCCGCTTCGTTTCTCGTTTCCTCCCTTAGCGCGTCACGCGTTTGGAAGCGCACCGCTTCTCGCACCTCCAGTTCGCGCACACCGAGCATGTGCCTTCCATGGGTGCGGCTCTGGCCACGCAAGCCTCTTCACCTGTTACGGCCGCCCCTCTTCCTTGGCATTACGGCGAACGAGCGGCGTCGCTGTCCTCGTGTTGCGTTGGTTTTGTTCCTTGTATTCTTTCTTTTCTTCAGTTTTCGCCTTTCGTGCTCGCCTTCTTTTCGCAGCTGTTTGCCAATCCACTGTGCCAACTTTGAGTGTTTCCTTTGTTTTTCACCCTATACTCTTTTCTCGTGAGACGTGTTTGCGTTCCCTTCGTCGACTTCGACCGGACGACGTCAATTCGGTGCCCTAAACGAATTCTCTGTTTGCACGCCGGTTCGCTGGCGGACATCGTCGAGAAGCCCAGGGGTGAGGGGGTGACTGGGCGTGGGCAACAATCCATGCAGAAACGAGCGAATAGCGGCTGCCCAGACTTTGAAAAGCGCCCGCTGTTATTCTGTTCCTTTCGCGAAGCCTGCTCTTCGGTAGCGCTTCGAGTGGGCTTTAAGAAGAAGGCATTCAAAAATAAACCTTCGAGAGGAGAGGGAGAGAAGCAGGTGGAGCAGCCTGCACAAAGTACACCCGGCCATAAAATATTACGGACCATGAAATCCGAGAAAAAGCTGTATATCTCCGCAACATCACAACGCAGCCTGTTATTTGCATTTCGGGCCTCGACTTGAATATGCTAACATCGTCGTATACAGTTTTAATAGCTGCTGCTACTACAGGCTGCTCGGGAATTGAACGTTTTCCGAGATCCCGTGGTCCTCAAACTTTTGTGGCCGGGTGTACATGGAAGCAACTGCATTTTGTGGCAGTGAATTTGCTGGCATACAGTTGAAAAGCATCTGACTAGTAAAGATGTTGTCTGCTGTCTTTTTGAGGCTGTATATTGTCGGCATAAATATTATGTCGCATTCTCCTCGCCTATCACTGCTGGCTTGGCTGCTTCTGTTATCGCTGGGATCGGCCACTGGGCGCGACAAATGGTAGAAAAAAGGCAAATTGAAAACGCAATGGACCGTTCTATAAGCATTGGTTTGATCCCATATGGAGTTGATGTACACAACAAAGATAGACGCTACTGCTGGGTGAGGAAAACCCGTTTTTGCGAAGTTCTACTGTCGATCGCGTTCTTCGAAACATCTGGGGATATGATCCATCCGGGACAACTTAGTACAGGAGTACAATTTACTCTGGTCTTCTGAATTGTAACTTCTTGGCAGACACCGTACTGTAAAGAAAGAAAAAGGAAATGATATCTTCACGTTTAGTACTCACGAATATTCTGCCTTTGGGGCCAGTAAACGACCGTGCATCTTGTACTAAGTTGCAGAACGCGTCACTCCCACTTAGCCATTGCACTTGATAAAAAAAAAATAAAGGAAATGATACCTCAGCTAGTTCCTTACTGCACTTTTTTCCCCCGATTGAAGCAACCCATAACCTCTTGATCATAAGTTCATAACAAATCTATTTTTCACAAGTCTCATAAGGAATTACTTAAAAGATCGACACACGCGGTGACACAAACACTGACGCAGTTTTACTACCGCTGCCAAAAAAAGTCTGCGCTGTGTCGACGCAACGTTACATTTGACCTTTGTTTCGCCCTCCTTTCTGCCTGTCCAGTTCCTTTTTGACAAAAATATATTTGTATATAAAGAAGACTGTTTATACTCGCCACAGAAAGAGTGGCGGCTGCTCCCAGAGTACCTTCTACACGCACCGTCACATTTCCTTTATCCCCACCCACTCGCATTTCTTCTGCTTACTTTGTCTTACAGCGCAAATGGAGAAACACTCGCGCTTACCTTGACGTTTCGTGCATATATACCACTGTCAATGTTCCTTTACGCTTCGCCTGTTTTGAAAAGAAGTCGGCCCTCTAGCAACTGGCCCTCCCAGCTTTCCGTCTTTCTTTTTCGGTCTTTTTGTCTTTTTCTTTCGCCACATTGTTCTGCAGGCGGTCTTTGCGCTTTGTCCCTGCGTTTGTTTTCCCACTTCATGTTCTCGGCCGTGAATTTCGAAGGAAACGAAGTACGTAGTTTTTCACGACCGTGCTTTATTTCTTTTTTCTCGTCCTCTTTTTCTCATTTCTTTCTTTTTTTCACGTGGTTACTCGTTACATATTTTTTTTGGACTGCCTACATCCCCCGCCCTCCCTTGCCAGCTCAAAGCGGATGAAGAAACGATGTTCCTCCCACCTGTTCGGCGTGTTCAGTCAAGCGTGTGTAACCATTGTCCAAGTTCGTTAGTCCTATCTACCACTCTCTCTCTCTCTCTCTTTATCCTGCTCGCGCAGGAGAAGTGGAGTGCGTATCTAGATAGAACAGTACGTGAGATAAATTACGGGTGGACACGCATTACTGTTGACTCCTGGACCAAAGTACTTGCACGGCCATATTAGTGTTATGAACAGCTTTCCGCTGTTGCTTGCTTGCTTGCATTGTCTTACTGTCAGTTCGCATTCTGAAGTTTTACACGGTGCCTGGTCATTGCACAAGGATGAAAAAGTGGGCGCTTGTGCTGTGTTCTTTCCGTCCTTGTTTCCTCCGTTGGCACGTATAAGTTTGGTCGCTGGCTTCGCTCACGCATAGGTTGTAGGGCGTAGTGTATGTTGCACGTTGGCAGTCACGCGCTTTTCAGTGCCGAAAGTTCTGTCTACCTTACTTGTGGCAACCTCCGTCTGTGAATAATTCTTATGAATCTTCGCGCTTCGAAGTTATGTCTCAGAGCGTGGGCGCGGAAATCTTGAGATAAACGTCTTTTGACTGCACGTTGTTTTACATTGGGGAAATCTCGGAAGTTACGCGCAGCGAAAATGTGATGTATATATCAACATTTCCTGGCGTGAAAATATTTCTGTGAAAGCGACAAGGCTGAAACTATCTGTTGCCAACTCCGGTGTGCACGGAAGAGTAAAACTTGAGCATCTTTCGCTCATCCGCTTCCCCTTACCGTCAAGCAAGGGGCATCATCGGCATCAATTTCTACTTGTCCCTTTTTTCTTTATATTTTCCAAGCTTAGTGACGCGGCCTCGAAACTCTCCTATGTTATATTTTCGCTTATATAGCTTTCTGGGATTCCGTTTCTAGCTTTTCTTTTTTCGTTTCTGTAAAATTCCATCCATCAAGCCAGTACGCCGCAAAGCACAGCGGTAACGCCCAGTGCTTGGCTGTTCAATCATTTCGTGCTGAACGAGTGGTCCCGGGCGACTTAGGTTTCGTCATCGGCAGCAGCTCGTTGCGCTGCCGCCCGTGAACGACCGTGTTCCTCCCACGGCAAGCCGGCTAAGTGCACCGACGAGTCCTCCCATGGACACGTTGGGCTTCCTGCGGCGACGAATTGCGTCGATTCAATATGGAATTCTCACGTGCTCCGCAAACGTACACTGTGGGCGTGTCTTGCTCAAACATTTGCTTCGCGTGCCGTGTTCGTTTGGTTCGCTCGCTGTCGCGCGAAGCCCTCTCTAAAGTGGGAACTCGATCGAGGACCCGTGGGCAGATAAAGAGAAAAACACGTCTCGCTCGAGATCACTGTGTCCTCCTGTACACCTGCGTGGCGTTATGAAAGGGAAGTGTTAAAATAAAACAGTTCTGTTGGGTAGAGAGGGGTAAGGGTACGTGCGGTAAAACACGAGGCGCATGTTTCGCTGATCGAAAGTAGAAAGAGAGAGTATAAAGATATAAGGAGGAAATTACTTTAATGAGAGCTTGAGAAAAGGCTAGTGAACGCGTCAGTTTTTCACATTGTAAGCAGTTCGGGTAGCCGTTCTAGGGACCTTTAATTTGAACGCCATTACATTGTGCTGCGCCCATCAGATGTGCCTGGTTATTAATCACACTGTAGTGTGTCATTTGACAGCACCCACTCCGAAAGAATCAAAGGACGAGTCCAGAAAGCTTTTCCTTCATATGAGGTGGCATGGGCAGATCACATTCACTAAAATCCGTTCGCTATGCCGACTGGCCGGTGCCTGGTTCTTAACGGCTCCCCCCATCAACTCCCAAGTATAAGTGGGACCAGTGTTAAGCCAGGATTTTCTGACGTCGGCTCAATTTGACCCAACGGCACACCGGCATTGCTTCCTGGGCTGCTAGAGGCTATAGCTTCTGTCATACGAACTGCTTCATCAGACCAGGTTGGGAAGACAGCATTATGAGGGCATATCGACCCGTTTCACAGCGATATAGTCACTAAGTGTATATCATCCAGCTCTTGTTGCATTTGTCGCAAGTATCATCATCATCATAATTACTACTTACTACTACCGGTCATCGCAGAAGCATTCGCCAGAAAATAAAACTATTTGTCCTCACCCAAGATTCCATTCTGAATGTGTTAGCCACGTTGTCGTTCTAGTGCGCTTCTCGTTGTCGTCGTGCCTCGCCGTGGTGCCGCCGCCGCCGTTCATTTGCCAGCCGTCGTCGTCGTAGTGCGTCGTCGTCCTTGTGGTTGGGTTAGTTGCCGCTGCTTTGAATGGCCATTATAGCTTGCTTTTGAGTTTATTTATTTATTTATTTATTTATTTATTTATTTATTTATTTATTTAGTTAGTTATTTGTTTATTTATTTGTCTTTTGATGCGGGTTAGTAGATATGTCTCACGTCACTAGAACTCACTTTAGTTCATACGAATAAGTCACGAACACTCCGGCATCGTTGGTTAAATAACCAGGATAGCTTCCAAAATCATTCTCGAATTCCGTCTGCATGTCAACGCCGAGAATCCTGACGCTGACTCGGTGAGTGTCCAACTCTGATCATGAGCTCGCAATTTGACGGACCTGATCATTGCACCGCCGCTCGTCTGAGGGCGTGGTGAGAGCGGGCGTATAAGCCTAGCGCAACGCTGACACGCGTGCGTACACAGCTTCCTCGGCGTTTCCACGATGCATGCTGAAGGCCAAATCACTGGACAAATGAAGGGCTGATTCCGTGCAAGGCATCCCCCGTGCAGGAATTCTGGTTGGCGTCTTACGTATATAGCCGATCTCGTGTAGCTGGCGTCTTGTCACGCGCGTGCTGGTCCTCCGTGCCAAAGTATATGGATGAAGCCCTCCGATAGAGCGTACAGAAGAGGTAGACGCTCGGCCCAAATTATCGCTCCCTACCTCGACGAAGTGTATACACGCGCTCAGCTATGTGGCCCGCGCGGACGCACCGCCGTCGTGGAGGGGTGTGCGTGCGTTTGCGCGCTTACTTGGTTTCTTACTTTTTGTTTCGAACTCGTTTGCCTTTGGTAAGTGGCTTCCTCTGTTCGCTTCGCGCTCGTCGGATGCTCGGAGCCTTGTAATAGAGCCAAGAATGGTTCGTGTCACGTTACATTAATCCAGGAGAACTTCGTTCTGTCGGGACGCTTTGCAACGATGCTCTGTTCGGCGCCTGCATGTGCATGGTTGAGCCATGAAGGCGCGCCGTTGAGCCAAACCTGTCAGCACTTCTCAGACGCGCAATGGTGTTCGCGAACGTGGCTGTCTTTTTGATGCGCATGTGCGTTAGAGAACGAGGCAGGGAGAAAGAGAGAGAGCGCAGGAAAGAGGGAAGGACAAAAAAAGAAAGACAGGTGATCAACTGTCGGCTTCCGATTTCTCGAACGAAGGGCTGATGTACTGAGGCGCTGTCCATTCGGCAGGTAATTGCTGTTTTTCGCGGAGCGGTAGACGTCCGCGCGCTGGGCATTCAGGTTCAGGCGCGCGGATTCCCTGCCGTTCGGGCTGTTCCGTCGCTCACAGAGGGACTGACTGACATCGACCGTGCGACCGGACGACCTGAGCCCTAATAAAAAGCCCAACCGGTACCCTTTCCTTCTTTTTTTGCCTTTTTGTTCTTTTCATACTTACTGTTCACCGCTCTGTTTTCGGCGCGCCTGATGGATGGTCGGTTCCGTGCGCCCGTTCGCGTCGTAAGTAGAGGCTACGATGAAGTGGGGAAAGAAAGCTCGCGTTGTGTACACACAGTTGCCGGCAAAATTGGCGCAGACTCCGGCAGCGGTGGTGGCGGCAGGAGCGCGGCGTAAGTACGACGAGCCTCCCCGTCTATTTTCTTACGGCGGCTTCCGCGGAGCGGCCGCTGCTCGTTCCGTCCGCGACGTATTACGGACGGGAGGCTCGTGATATTTGCAGAAAGAGAACGGACAGCGCTGATGAGGAGGGAGGGGGGTCGGTACGTTTCTTTTTTGTGATTTTCTTCTTGATGCATGAACGTAGAAATATCCCAGCGGCTATACTATAGTGCTTTCATGTACTACGTACGCGAGCTGTTTCCGGGCAAACGCAGTCGTCGCCCGCACTTTGTTCGAGATCTTGTGATAGCATAATGCCAGACCAGTCGCACGGGGACTAACAGTAGCCCTGCACACAGCGGAGTCGTGTGTTGTGGACAGAGGCTTCCTCCTCTATGCTCGTCATAATTTGACTCTCGGAAGGCGGTGTGGCCCGAGGAGCGGTTCTATCTCGCTCTCTTTGAGCGCGTGATTTCTGGTGTGGTTCTGCGCACCGTTATCATTTCGTCACGTGTCCATTAAGCAGTGCCGTCGTTTGAGCTTCGAGCGAAACGTGCCTGTCCTTGGCCCCTATAGCTGCTTCACGTGAGGAAGGAATCTGATTCTGCAGGACGGAGTTGCAAGCTTCTCAAGATTTAATCATTTGTCTCTGATTTGACAGGAGTTGAGTGATGACGTGGCGACGTGACATGCGTCACGCTGCACAGTAAATAATTGTTCCGTGTCACAGGATTACGTACCTTCACCGCAGAGCCACGATAATGGTCATTATTATGCTGCTATCGGGGACGCATCTGTTTGGATGTGAACGATATATTAGTGAACGCCTTCCAAGAACGTCGCATACGGCGGCGCACATGCCTGTTTTCCTTCTTTTTTCATGTGTGCTTCATTGACGCTGCATGAGATAGTCGTCGCTTTTATCTTGAACGTTTGTATGACGTACAACAATGCATTATTGTGTCCCTCTTCATGCTACCCGAAAAGAAGTCTTTTCGCATACTCGCTCGGCGCTACAGCGAATTGAAACTGAACCTTATTTTCTCACAGTGCACTTAGCACCTTATAGCACGTAAACCAAGAGATTGCGTTTGCACTCCTGGAACTCTAGAATGGCTGGTCCATCGTTTGACTACTAAAGCGATGAGCATCCTTAGGATACTTCACCACTTTGCTTTGTCTGACTGACTACCTAATTATGTATCCGTCAGTGTCTACATCTGTTTTTCCGCCAACTTGAGTCACCGGGTAGTCCATCGCCTAATGGGTAGAGCAATGGGATGCTGTGCTGAGGGAACCGGGCCCCAAACAAATCATTGGACCAAGTTGGGCCTAATATATATATATATATATATATATATATATATATATATATATATATATATATATATATATATTATTATTATTATTATTATTATTATTCTGGGCAAGCTTTTGTGAATATATATTCGCACATGCGCCATGCATGGACTTTCTGTCGGCGCCGCGAGATGGCGCATCCTGTCCAGAGGGAAACGTGCGAGAGGATCCCGGCTACATACGCGCATCATGCATGATGCGTTTGCGCGGTGGCAGTGCGATGTTACGCTGCATTGCTTTTATAGGAACCGCATTAACGTCGGCGTCCATCGTGAGATGGGTCCTGCTGGAATTTTTTTAGTAGTTCAACAAAGCAAAGCTGCACTAAGGCTAGAAATGGCGTCGTTCCGAAACCGCCCAGTTTTTGTCTGACCGATATTCTCGTATTCAGATATCGCCGCTTCACGGGTCTAGACTTCCAGGCCTAGTATGTCTCGTGCGCGGGCACCAGATTAGCGGTCATCGGCAGTTCGCCCGCTAAAGAAGTGTCCCGTCGCATTCTCTTTGCATCGCACGCCCCTTCTTGCGCCACGGTTCCTGGTCCCGGTCCACATGTGCGGTCTCTGCATCCGGGAGTAACGCAGAGCCCAAAAAAATAAAGAAAGAAAGAAAAAGTGACCGCAGCACTAAAAATCTCGACGGCGATGCTGTTGCGGCGGCGTCTTGCGCAACAAAGAAAACACACGCGCGCGCGTGCGTCGTTGCCCGCTTCTCGGCGACCCGCCGAAGGTGCGGCGCGTTTTATTCCCCGGTTGGGCGCGTTTCTTGTCTCAGCCTTGATTCCTTTCGCGTGCTCCGCGTAAAGGTTACAACGCAAACAACCGTGCTGCACCACGGAAAGATGCAGAAAAAAAGAATAGGCAGAGGGAAATAAGAAAGCGAGGTGAAGAGCGTGGTAGGGTGGAAGGCTAGGAAAAAGAGTTTGACGCTGGTGGAGGATGGAGCGTAAAAAGGCGCTCGGTCGAGAGAGGCGGAACGGCTAGCAGAAAACATTTCACGCGGGGAGGAAGGAAGAGTACGGCGACTCGCATGTAGGGGGGCCCGGCGGCAGCGCGATGCAGTGAAGACGGTGCGCGGGATCGGCGTGGTGGTGGTGGCGCGCCGACAGCCGACCAAGGTCGTCGATCTGTCAGAGGGAGCAAGCCGCGATGCTGCTCGCAATCCTCCTTCCCCCCCTCTCTCTGTCCGCGCGTTGAGAAGCCGGCGCGTTACCGCTGCTGCGACTGTGGCCGCGCATTTGCATGCGCACGCCGCGCGGTCATGGAGCGGCGGCGGCGGCGGTTGAGTCCGGCGCCGTTGGAGGCGCACGTAACCGGAGAACGGTTGCAGTACGGTGCAGCGACGGTGAAAGACCGGAGCTGCGTATGTCAGCTCGTGGGCCGGCAAGGATAGCTTTGGCGTAACGTCACGTTCCGTTTCGTCCGATGCGCTCGAAACCGTCGCTATGAGAGTGTCCGTGGCGTTGAAGAAACGTGGCAGCAGCAATGTGGCAGCCGGTGTAAGCTTCCACGATTGTTTCTCACAACTCACGCAAGTATTGCGCTTGCGCGCCGACAGTGACCGATTTCTGTAATTACGCCATCCGAGTGCAGATGCACAATTCTCCCCAACACTTCACACTTCCCCACCTTTGTATATCATAACTGATTCTGGTTTACCGAGATTTGAGCGCTAGCATGTCGAACAATACGCTGTCGCTGAAATATTTCACATGCCTCTCAACAGCACGGTGACATGTTCGCTTACCGAAAATACGCCTAGACAAGTTTCCTTCATTGCAAACTGTATTTTTTCTAATGTTGCGGTTTCCTTTACCTGTAGTAACAAAATTTGCGCATGTACCTATGCGCATCTCTTTCTCGTCTTAGTCGTACACGTCACAGATATGAACTCATTATCGTCTTCCCCGTTGGTTCATTCGTAATCGCTCGAGCATAGCGGAGGACCGAACACTGCCACGCCGTAACTCCTCTGATCGGTTGGGCACGCTTCCGGGCTACGCAGGACTGCACGCAACTAGCCCACAGTCGTGACTTGGCCCGGGGGCTCGTTTGGCTCCCGACTGTCGATAGCAGCCCTCGGCGTGGAAAACGACCGTGTCGTCTCCTGTCAGAGAGAATCCACCGCCGCGGAGACGAAGCAGCTACGCGGGCATTTCGACTCTGCCGGCCCCGGACCGCCTTGGCGCGTCGTGGGGCTCGGGGCCTTTCTTTGACGACCGCTGCACGCGGCGCGTGAGATGCGTAAACCTGGCAGCACACGTCCGCTGGCGGCAGCGGCAGAGAGACGCTCAGTCGCGCATGCACTGCGGTGCCCGCTCGATCCCTGAACACGTTCTCAGCCCGCTGCGAAACGTCCGGTGCTGGAGGGACGACTGTTGCGGGCATGCTCTGTTGAATTTAAACAGATTGGCCCTTCGCGGCAAATCTGCAAGCTGTTTTGCCTGTTTGGGTTGCAAGGACACGCGAGTTTTTGTTAAACGTTGAAGACACATGGCTTTATAATTTTACAGCGACAGCCTGTTTGCTGACAGTTAAACTTTTGAGGCGCGTCCGTATGTAGCAGTGTCGTGGTAATGTGCGCCATCGTTATATCCCCTTGAGATAAGGGACTACAAACTAAGAGAGAGAGAGAGAGAGAGAGAGAGAGAGAGAGAGAGTCAACTTTTATTCTGAGCAAGCACACTGTGCGCCCTAGGTTGGCGCCCTCGTTATCCCAGATAGCCGCGGGCCAGAATATATATATATATATATATATATATATATGCCTTCCCCAAGTATTTCACCCCGGATTTCAGATGTGTGAGTCACCGTTCCCGACTGCCTTTTCATCGCCGAACCAGCAACAGCGGTTTCGGGCGCCATTTTAGGCATTGGTGTAAAATAACCTTTCTGGGATTGGGAGTGCAGTGGGGGTCGTCTGGAAGTAATTGTTGTGCGCAAATTTTAAATCGTAATGGCAAGATGACGAGGATCGGGATGCATGAGTTTTACTATGCGGATGTTTGACATGAGGTTGCGAGGCGACATTTTGTCCTATATAGCGTTTATGCGCTCGAAAATTGCCGCCTATCCCGTAACCGGAAGTAGAGATTAGCGTAGAATGCATTGTTTGACATTAGTAGGGTAAGCACTTAACGAACAGAAACTTTCAGCAGGGTGCCAAGGATCAGACAGCCCAGAAAAGAACACGAACGACAAACGAAGCAGCAGGGACAAATCCACGCTAGAATTTATGAAAGTGACAGAAATTTTTTTAAAAGATTCGGATGCACCATCACTCCATCCTTGTCCTTATTGTGTAAGGAAATGTGTCTGTGCGTGTGCGTGTCTTTTAACCCTTCCCTCTCTGTCCTCTTTCTAATCCCTATCTGCCAACCCCAGTGTAGGGTAGCAGACTGATTTCTGGTCAACCTCCCTGCCTGTCCCCTCTCTCTCTCTCTCTCTTGATACCTTCACAGAGCTGGTTTGACCAGCTGATTTCTAAGTTTTATACTATCCAGTTCTGGTTGTTGTCCTGCCGTTGTTTTTCTTAGTTTACGCACGTATTCCGTTGGTTTTCTTTGTCCTCCAGCTCGTTGCGCGCACTTTGCCAGCAACACCAGCGTGACAGCTATCAGCACTGTCTGAGTATATTATCATGTGAGAGTGCATGATTCAGGGCGCACAGATTTCGGCTGGGTTTCCTGACTGCTCCAGTGGTGCAGAATTTTCTGTGCTTCGTTACTTAATGACTGGCAGCAAAAGAATGCGTTTCTCGCGACAGATACGGTGGCGTACGTGGTGGCAATGTCGACATTGTAGTACACCGCGACTACAACATTTTTTTTTTTTTAATATAGTGAGAACAGTAGGGCCACTTGGTGTCACGTTCCAGATGGGAAGTATATCGCTGGGAGAAGCACTAGAGTAACTTTAGCTAAGTGCGCCGGTTGCATTCTTGAACGGGTGGCGATAACGCGGCACGAACGAACAGACCACTCTCATTGCACATTCCTCGTAGTTATCCCGTAGTGACGGGAACAAGGCCCCTTACGCGAGCGATGTTCAGAATCGTAAGCGGGATAATTAAATATACTGCCTGGTCAAAAAATAAAAAAAGGAAGCTCCACTGCGGCAGCGGCGGCTGCAGCGTTTGTGCCCATCCTCAGATGCATCACCGAGGAAACGAGCTCGTTTGTCGTCAACGCCATTCGTCTCTGCCACGCGAACGCAGATATTAGTCACCAGCGGCGGTGACGTTCGCGCCTGCCTCAGCAACGCTCACTTTCCCGTGCTGTATACGCGCTGTACGCATACCACCATGTTGGGGATGGGGCTGGTGGGGTGTGGAACGGGGTTTGGTAGGCTCGTGTAGAGAGAGAGAGAGAGAGAGAGAAAGAGTGCTGTCTCGAATGCGCGTATACGTACCTGCGTGCGGCGAATCGGCTCCTGGCCGGGTGCCAGTGCGTGGTCCGCACCTTTTATTTATTTCTCTCCGGTGCGAGCAGAGAGATCATGGCTTTTGCGCGTGCGAGCGCTTAAGAGGTGTAATTAGACAGGCGTAAGAAACAGATTACCTCGAGAGAGCGCCGTTTTACGCAGGCGCGCGCGTTCCTTCGACAAAACCAGGAAGTCTGATCACTCACTCGCTTTCCTTTTTTTTTACTTTTTTTCCTATTCGTTCTTTTCAATTTACGCCCCCCCCCCCTGTCTTCTTCATTTTTATTCGAGGATGTTTCTGAAACACATACACGCCCTTGTCGCTGCAGCTGGCATTATTTCGCGCTGAGTTCTACAGACACACGTATACATAACCGTCCTGTGGGTGGTGCCATCATCGTTGTTGTACACGTGTACTCGTTCGCCGTTAAACGTGTTTTACGTGTACAGGTGGTTATCCATTCTTTTCTTTTTGTGCTTTTTTTTCTCCTCACGTGATTCCGCACTCGCGTTCTTTTATTTTTCTCTTTCTTTTTTTGTCTGCCTCTCACTTTTCTTTCGGCTACTGATGTAACCTCTCTTATATCACCTCTATTCTCTTCGCGTCGTTTTATGTTTTTTCTTTTTCTTTACTTCTCTAAGCGGCTTCCCGGATATGACTCCTGCCCCAGCGCGCTTTTCCTCAAACGCCTGCCGCCGCTGCCGCAATTGAAACGCTTTGTGTTCTTTTCTCCTCCTTTTTGTTTTCGTTTTCTTTTCGTTAACGGATGCAGGAAACGCTCTGAAGTTTCACGAAATGGCCTCCTCTCATTACACAGTAGTTCGCTCCACCAATTAGCGGCCTCTCTTGTCGGTGCGCCATTTTTACCTGAACTTGCGGCTCCGCCACGCTTGTCCCATGCGCGGCGGTGAAGACAGATAATTGTTGTCGCTGCGAGAATAGAAACTTCGTGACAACGGTTTTTTCGGGCCAGAGGGTACAAACAGCAAGAAGAGGTCAGTGGCTGCGTTCTACGCACTGTGTAGCGCTGTTGCTTAGAGAGTGGCACTGCTGTCTAGGCCGCCTCTACACCGTCTTGGTGGAAGTGGCGATATCAGAGTGTGGTGTTTAATATCGACTCACACACACACAAGCGCGCACGCATGCCAAAATTAAGCGAACTCAAAAGCTACGCGTTTGATCGGCGGGTCGAAACATCCCGGCAATTTTAGCGGGTCAGCGTAAGTGAGCGCGGGTCAGTGCAAATGTGGCAAAGCGCTTCGGTGTTAAACGGGCAAATTGGTTTGCTATACTACGCTTAAAAAGGCTTAGATGCTTCTTTAGATCTTGCTCACTAATTGACTAATGTGCGTGTGGTGACGTAAGCCCCGTTACAGAGCTTGCCAGAAAGTATGTGGAAAACACCGACAAGAATGGCCAAAGGAAAATATAACGCTTATGTCTTAAACGGGTGTAACCACCTGCGATACCCCACTCAGGTAGCACCGGGCGCAAATAATCGTTCTGCGCTACGGCATCATGTTTACACCACCGGGGCGGGGCGGTCGCGTGCCTACTGCTTCCAAAAAACCGCACTCTACGCCCCTCCGGTATACCTCGCCCCTCTCTCCTTTTTTTTTTTTTTTTCTTTCGGGAATTCACGAAAATTGGGGTGATTGAAAGAAAGACACCCCAATATCGGCTTTCGAGCTGCAGTCTATTGTATGCAACGGCAGAAAGCAGGGTCAGCCAACAGGTGTAAAAGAAACCACGGGGGACGGAGAATATATGAAAGGCGAAACGCTCGCCCCTCGCAAGCACCTCATGGAGGGTTTGGATCGCGTCTTTTTTTCCGGGCTGTTTTTAATGTTACTCGGACACGCGCGAACTGTCATTCAGACGGCAGCCAGCGCGTGGCGCGCATTGATTGTTTTACAATAGGACTGCAGCTTTGGGCCAACAGCGCACCGCGGAGTTCGGACCCCCGCTCATTGTCCGGAAAGATTTTCTAGTCCATTCCCTTTCTTCGCCCCCCCCCCCCTCCCCCCATAGACGAAGGAACCCCGACGGCCGGTTGGAAAGGATCTCTGAATACTCGCATTTCGGCGACCTCTCTGTTTGCAGAGTTGGGCCACGGGCCATTCTGGCTCGCGGCTTTGTTCACCTTTGTGAGCCGTGGCGTGGACACCCGTCAACCCGCACGCAGCATTTCTGGAGGGTGCCTATACTTTTGTTTTCTTTCCTAAAGGGGGAAGTGTGTTTCCTTCTTTACACCGACCTCTGTCTCCCACGATCTCCTATACTTTCTGCAGATAACCCAGGCGTATATACCGGTGGATTTACGTATCTGTAGTGTGCACTGCCGCATCAGACGGGTCGTTCGGACCACCATATTATCTTTTTGTCATTGAAGCATGACGGGTGTAAGTGGCCCAATGTTTCTTTGTCATTCGGTTCGCATGACGGCATTCCTGCCAATTTAGTGTTGCTTAGCTTTTCCTTATTCTCATTATTATTATTTTTTACGCGGGAAAGATTTGCATTCACAGAGCCGATGCGTTGTACAAAGCGCTGTTCGTCATGCTTAAAGAACGTTAGCGAAAGGCACACAAGAACTAAGGATTATGCCAGGGACACAACGCCTATCGCGTTCAGGAAAATCTGTTCACGGACGCTGCATGACGTGAAAATAGGCGTGCTGCTGAAATGAACTCGAAGTACAGTCATAACAGGAACGCGGTCGTTGAACAACTCGACGATCGAAAAACGAAATACGTGAAAGGAAAAGAAAAAGATGAGGAGTTCTATCGCACGCCATTGTAGACCGTGGAGCGAAAATGGAGAGTCGAGTACAGGACACAGCAAGGGCAGTGGTTCACCTTTCGCTTTCGATCTGCGTTCACCGAAGCAGCTTCTCTGGGCTACTCCTGCTGTCGGCTATAGTTTCATTCAAGCTCGTTTCGAATGTGAGAAATCCGACCGGCAAGGTCATCGTTTTGTATTCGTCCGTAGAGGGAAATAACTCTAATGAGCGCACATATTGCGCAACTATCTCTTCATTCGGCAGTTCAGAAAGGGTAATTTCCGCTTTCCTAAGTGCGTAACGAGAGCGGGCAGCCTATATAACGTACGTGGAGCATCTCATCGCACTTTTGAGCTTCGCCGGCGCAGCATTTCCTGCACGCATATGGAGGCAACTACTGGGAACTTCTCGTGGCCACGGCTGTGTATACTACAGGGCTATAAGCTTCGAGTTTTTTTGCCAAACCAGTTAAGCGCTTGCTCACGTCGATGGAATGGGGAAATGTAAACAAAAGGTTCCGGTGTTTCCATTGGCTGCCATTACTTTCTTTAATTCTTTCGTTAGCCCTCAGCTTCAACTAGAAGAGAGCAAAAAAATAGCAAAAAGAAAGACGCAACGAGCAGGCATGCAATGTGAGAGCACCTGGAAAATGTCGAGTCCACCAACGCGCACATTCGCCGACGTCAAGTTGCCGGGGGTCGCCACTTAAGCGGAGAGGGGGCAATAAATACGCCAGGAAGAGAGAAGAAGCGGAAGAGAAGAAAGAAGATCAAAGGAGAAAGAACAGGGACTGAAGATACGAGTCATGTCTGAAATGAGAGAAACAAAAGGAGGGGAGAGAAAATGGCCGCAGCCACAGAACGACCCGACGCCCGCTATATAGCGCTGGGGGTTGGATGGCGGCGGCCCTTTCGGGTCCTCTTTAATTTTTTTTTTTTTCGGCGCCGCCGCCGCGTGCCTGTGACCCTTTCGCGGGGTTTTTTGTTAAAAGCCGCACCGACGACGACGACGACGACTTGTACTCCACTTGGCTGGCGGCTCGTCGCTTCCGGCTGGCACTATCGGCCGCTCGTATCTCACGCGGCCAGCTCGCGGTCTGGGCGCCATTGTTGATACGCCTCCCCCCTCACACCCCCTCCCGCTCAGTCCCATTCCCTGAACTTGTGTTTTCTTCTTCCTTCTGGTTCCTTCGGCACTTTTCCGGCTACCGTTCTTTGTTTTATGGCTTCGTTTGGCCGCCTTTCACGCTCATTTTAGAGCGGCCCACTAGAAAGCCTAGCGTCACATCATTTTCTAGCCCTCCCTTTTCGGCTTTAACGTCGGCGGAGAGATCCCCAGGAGTTAAAGAGCACCACGCGTGAATGACCGTCCTCTACGCAATTCTCCCGTGGCTGTGTTTATTGTTTCGCTCTGTTTTAAATCCGCGCCTGTTAGAGGTGCGGGCGCGTACGCGTCCTCACGGAGTTCTTCCAAACTGTATATCGTGGCGCAGTGCTTCGTTCCTGAAATCTTCGTTTCATTAGAGTGGGCATCATAGCAACGGGAACGTACGCGTTGCGTCGAATTTCCGCTTGATCCTTGGGACAGTTTCCGGAGAACTCCCGTAATACAACGGTCTATGCACTTTAAGCAGACGGGACCATATTGCTGACTCACGTTGATCCAGCAACACCGAAAAGCGCCGCTAGCAGTCTGCCTGGAGCAGTCCTCATGTGCAGCATCATTCTGTGTCTGTTGGTTACATCACGTTCATCCGTCATGGGGTGCCATTTCTGGATGCTGCCAAATTTAATCCACGTCAAATTCCGCCATGTTGGAATTTTGAGCCAATCAAATACGCAGTAGTATTTGGTTGCTTATTAACCCAAATAAACGAAAATGAAAGAAAAGAAAGGGAAATAAATCACTGCTGAATGCACTGTAACTGTCCGGAGCAGCCTGCTGACTGCCGAACAGCACGTGCACTCAGCAGCGCGAGAATAGCGGTAGGTGAGTAAGAGTACAGGGAAAGAATTGAATTCTCGGGTTTTGCTTGCCGAAACCACGATTTGATTATGAGGCACCTCGTAGTGGGGACCTCGGATTAATTTTGACCACCAGGGGATCATTAACGTACCCCCAATGCACGAGACACGGGCGTTCTTTCGTGCTTTACACGGAGAGAGGATAGCAGAGAGGGTATAGAGTAAAGAAGGGAACTACGTTTACGCGTAGGTGTCAGTCGATCACAGTTGACAAGAAGCTTAACTTGACAAAATGGCGTAGTTTAACGGCGTAGATATCACGGCCCACGGACTGTATCAGTGTTTTGGCCCGTCGCGTGAATCTACGCGCCGAGCCAGAAAGACCGCGCGTATCTGTTTTCACACTTTGGGTGCTTTGCACTAATCGCCCACAAGTCCCAATCAACCTGCAGCCGACGAAGCGCCAACCCGCGCTGAAGAGAGGACCAACTGTACAAGAACCTCAATACCCGAAACGTCTTTTACGCGTGCGCCCTCGCTCCTCAGCGCAGTGCGCTTCCACGTATAGGGCTCTCTCTGTCCGCAAAGCTGCGTTGCATTGGGCGGTGGCAGGCTTTTCGGCGAGGGCGCCGTTGGCTGATTTCATTCCGGCTAAAAAAAAAAGGGGGGGGGGGGCATGGCCTCGCGCTCTGCGATGCATTCAGGCGCGCACTACTGCGTCGCGGCCGACCGAGAAGATACGGCGATCATTGTGAGTAGCCTCGAAACGAGCCGCTGATCTGACCCCTTCCTTCTTCTTATTTTTTTTATATCTCTTCCCCTCGTTCTCAGGGAGACCGCCCGAGCGCCCTGCTAAAGCCGAATGCTCGCGCCAAACCCCGCCCGTGCTAATTAAAGCGGCGGCGGCGGTGGCTCGGGTTCGGGCGGGGATCGCCGCATTGTTTCTCTCGCGCCGTCGTCTCCTCGACTCGGTTGCTGCAGCCGGCCCTTTTCTATAACGAGACGAAAAAGTATGGCGCCCGGTCTTCTTCCGCCTCGCGCGATGACGCTGCAAGACGCGCCAGACCGTGGCTTCGCAACGCGCGGCTCCTGCCCCCGCTGGAATCAAGCCGCAGCAGCCCAGCGCGAATGAATTCATCCGTGTTGGGCCGCGCAGCTGAGGACGAAGCGGTGACCCTTTTCGGCTCGCTTTTATTCGCCTTCGGCTCCCTCCCCGTCGCCCCCTATTATTTTTTTCACAAGAGGGCCGAGTGCGCTCTCGGACGCCTGTCCTTTCAGTGCGGAGACCTAACGACGTATGTACGTTATGCTACGCGGTAGACATCCTCCCCGAAGCTTATAGCAGGTGTACATATAGCGGCGGGCGTTACAATGGCGGCCTTTTCTCGGAGTGCGCAGCAGTTCGCCACGCTAACGCGTACGTCACGCGTTTTTGTTTTGACTGACTCCGGGGACTGTTCTGTATAGCAAGAATAACGACGTCTTTCTTTTTTTCGTAGTTGTTGTTGCGTTATCTTATAAACATTATTTTATTTTTCCTTCGGTCGCATCTCGTCTACGACACAATGCAAAATCAGCCCGGCGCATGGAGTGACACGAAACGCACAGTGGCACTGCGCTAATTCTCGAGCCGCTCGTGAGCGGGCGTTCAAGTCGGTTACAGGCGCGGCTGTCGATCCGGAAGTGCTCCATACGATCACACGGAAGTGCAAATCGCGGTCTATATTGCATCTCGCGGAGCCTCCGGGTACCCCCATGCCTCTCTCCCCCTCTTCTTCTGGAACCGATTATACAATGGTACCCGCACGTATGCACGTTCAGCCTTTGTGCTGTTTACACCACGTCCGGTAACACATTTACGGTATATACTTACGCCCGGCACGGCCTCTACCCGTGCTCGCACGCTCATTTCCCATTCTCGCCGTTTGGGCCGAAATCCGCGTTCGTCCCCGGGTCTAGCCGTGAGCGAATCTTCGCACGCGTGATAAATGAGGAGCAATCTTGGATAACCCCCCCCTACCCCCCCACCCCATCTCTCTCCTTTCCGAACTTCGCCTGCCCAATAAACTCGCTTTCTCTCTCTCCCTCCCTCCTTCTCTCATACTCGCACTGGCGTAGTCTCGCTGCACGCTCTTCTTTCGAGAGCCGATACCGACGCAGGCGTGAACCGGATTCGCCTGCCTGTTGTTTCATCCCTTGCCTCTCGCTACACGCGGAGGTTCCGGGTCGGCTGTGCTGGTAGCGATGGTGGTGGTATAGTTGCAACGACTGTAGCATACACCCTCACCGCGAGGCCCGTGCAAGAACGTCACTTCGCGACGGCAATCTCTCTCCGCCGTGTAGCTCCAGGCGGGTTAGTGCTGGTGACGCGTAGCGTCATGTGTAACGTATGCGCGGAGCGCGCATCCCGTGTGACCGGATTGCCTGTCTCCACGCGTTCGATAACTCCGTGAGGAAAACAAACCTTTTTAACGCGGTGATACGGCTTTCTAGTTGATAGTTGAGTTACTATCGCAAAAAAGAAGAAAGAAGAAGAAGAGAAAAAAGAAATGCTAACGTCGTTGATTTGGCTATCGGCTTTAGCTTTGGCGTGCACGTGGAATACGGAGCAAGTTCCGGGCTTCAACGCGCACGCAGGGGTCGGAATTCGGTTATGTGTGTCATTACAGTGAATGCCGTAAATGCAGTAAATACACGAAATGCGGGCCATAGACAAAGCAAGAGTTGATTAGTAGATAGTGCATTCTACACGGCAGACAGATAAATCAGTTGTGCTCGAATTGAATCCTGGGGTTTTAGGTGCCGAAACGACGATCTGATTATGAGGCACGCCGTAGTGGGGGCCGGACTCCGGATTAATTTTGACCGCCGGGGGATCTTTAATTTTACCCCAATGCGCGGGACACGGGCGTTTTTGCATTGCGCACCCATCGAAGTACCGCCTCCCCTGCGGGTAAATCAGTTGTGCAAGGACAGCAAAGGATAGTAGAGCTTGAATAAAGTTATTCACTACGAATGTATACAGACAGTGCAGTGGTAGTAAAGGAGATTTTTAGAATAGCAAAAAAAAAAGTAATTGTGTAGGATACACCGACATAATATTTCCATTTATATGAAAGAATCGGCAAAGCGAAACGCTGCAAAACATACACACGCTTGCCAACATCTTAATTTGTCAAGACGCGATGATAGATAGGGAAGTAAACTGCTTTATTGGAGCGCAGTACACAGGAGTATCAACGTGAGGCGTTGTTCCCAAGCGCGTTAACGAGTGCATCCGTGTACAATATAGCCAACAATCCATCTGATTCCGTGACTATAGCATCGTCTCACTATCGTCCGCCGCGGTATCACTTGGCGGCTCTGACGTTGCGCTGCTGAGCTCGAGGTCGCGGGTTCGTTCCCGGCCGAAATGCGAGGACGCTCGTGTACCACGCACTGGGCGCACGCGTAAATGAACGTGCCGGTGGTCAAAATTAGTCCAGAATCCTCCCACTTCGGCGTCACTCATAATCATACCATAGTTCTGGCGCATAAAATCCCGGTATTTTATTTATCTGTTTTCGTCTCAGCTCTAGTTGCACACTTACTCGAAATAACGCCCAATAGTTAACTATCTACTTGTTGCTGGGTGAGTTGCTGATAGCTTAGTAGATACATACTAGCTCAATAAGAAGATGTACGGCACGTAAAGGACGAAAGGATACCCACTGTGTCCAGTATATGTCCTTTACGATCTGTCTTCTCGTTCGGCCAATTCCGCCACAGCTATCGTCGCATCCTTACCGCGCCATTGCCGCACTTTCTCATCGTTACCCGCTCGTCGTTTCCCGGCGTCAACGGCTTGGTGCACGGGGAACCGAGACGCCAAGCTCGAAAATCCGATATCCACGCCGTAATTAGACCCGCAGATGTAAATGGTCTCGCTGAGTGGGCGATAGCGCCCACGCTTTAGCAGAGAGCCGGACGCCACGGTCGTGAACTCTCACCCAGGCCAGTTAGTTCGTTTTCAGGCCAGGAAATTCCTGTACGCAGCCAGCGTGTGGCTCGTAGCAGTGTAGTGAATGCATTCCGTACGCACGGTACCCGGTTGCAGCTCGTAAAGCGCGATGCCGTTCCCTCGTATATGCAAATGCCCCGCGCGGGGTCGTGTTGCGCGGGCGCGCAGGCGCCGTCGCAATGCCTCGCTGCAGTACGCAATGCATGCGAGTCTTTCACTAAGGGGCCAAGGGTGATCGCATGCTTGCAGGCGCAGGTGTCGTACTCGCAGCGATACCGAGAGTGAACCTGTGGTGGAGAAATGAAAGAACAGGATGTTGTAAACAAGAAGTGTAGATAAGACTCGTTCATGCTGCGCCGAAACTGTGCGGTTGCAAACTCTTTTTTGATTATCGCATTAGCACAAGAATACGCTTCAGCTGCGCAGGAAAAGGATGCGTGATTGCACATTACTAATGTAATTTACGAGTTTGTGCACAGTAAACCGCATAGCCCGACTCGAAGCATGCCCTTGGACACCAGGAGCATAGTAGTATATATGCATTATATTTCAACTCAATGCAGTTCTCATATGCAGCATCAAAGTATTGCAGTGTCTTTCGTTCGGCCAGTGGCTTTTCGTTTTGTAACGCAGTTTTTCGAATCTCAGGCAAGTTTCTCGCCGGGACAGGTGGTGCATAGTCGACGTCAAGAGTTGATCTACCGCAAAACGTTGAATTTTCGAGCAGTTCGTGACCGTAACCAGTAAATCCGTACCAACACTATACTGTTTTCATAAATATACAAGCTGGGAAATTAAGACATACAAGCATGCCCAGGCTGCGGTAATATTCAGCTTTCCTCTCAGATCTTGTGGTTCGTATAGATTTCTACCACCACCTGTAATGGTCAGTAAGTTGAGAAAAGTGCAGACAAACGGAATGAGGAAAAGATACAAACATATATACTCTGACTTGCAACCATATTAACTATTTTGCGAGTGACAAAATCTTTTGTTCTTGAGCGCTATTTTCCGAATTTCCAATTCTTACCAGTCCGCTCCATAACGTGCCGAGTCAAACGTCCAACTCTCATATTCCTTTTGATGCCTGTCATCAACAAAGCTCTGCCGAGCTGGATATATGTCAGCTCCTCGTAAGCGCTTATTTCTTGTGTGCTGTCGTTCACGTTTACGCTATGCAAGTGCGAGATCAAGCGCCATGAAACTCGCCGGCATACGTGCATGTGGGCTGGGCTTGTCAGGCTCGTCACGTATTACGTGCCTGACAAGCCTGAGTAAGCCTTTATTTATATCGCAAGGTTTATTACCATGTCGGCTAAGAGGAGCGAGATTTCACGGTGTCCTTCGCTCTTAGTCAAGCGAAATTGCTCAGTCCGAAGTGTTGCGCAGGAAGTAGCACCGTTGTTGTTTGTCCTGTCTGTATGCAGGCGGTGCTTCGCTCCGGGAAGGACAGGCTTGCTTGCTTAACCAGCTGATCACTTTTTTGGCTAGCGAAGACCTAAACTGAAGCGCATGTCGTCTAGTTGAGAGTGAATATACCCCATCTTCACGTGGAGCTTCGGCTTGACTCTCGGTCACCGCATGGTTTCTGTCGACAAGTTCTGGCAACGGTAATGATTGGTTGGTAGTTATTAACCGAATATTCTGTTTGCTGCGCTTAGTCACACATTTTATACCGTTTCGAAGACGTCCGCAATGTGCCTTTTGCAGTTCCAGGAGAGGCTTGCGAACTTTATGCATTCGGCGCTGCGAAGTTGTCGTTCTTATCGGAAGGAGTTCTTTCGAGTCCATTCATTGTCGAGGATCCGTTGTTTCAATCGTCAGGCGCATCGTGTTTAAGCATAAACTCTCAGTCTGCTCGTTGGTTGTACGCCTGCTTCTCACAAGTTCTTATAATGCGGAAGGTATACGAAGGTATACAATTTCGCATTCGAAGGTTGAAGCCTCCAAGGGTACACTCATCCCACAGTTTGGGCCTGCGCAGGATTTATTTTATCGCGGCAGCCTCTAGAAGCTCATGCTTGGATTTAATCAACGTTTCTAACTTTTACGGTAGATTCCACATAAGACTGTCTTCCAAATTCCGAGCACATTTAGGGCGGATTCACGTATACGAAGGGAACAGCGTCTCAATGACTATTAAAAGCGATGTCGTCCTTATGCAACGAGGTTCCGTCGGGTCAGGCATATGGCGTGTTTTTTTTTTGTTTTTTTTTAATGTTGTATCCAATTAAGCCATGTCGCCATCCTAAACAATTGTGTGGAGGACTTGAGAAAATAATAAAAAGAAAGAATAATGAGGTGGTGTTACAAAGACGGAAGAGACCATACCGGTACTGTCTTCGAGCTTGGCTTGATTCTGGCTATGCGGCTATTAGCCGCGTCCCCTATTGGCCCCTTCCTTCTGGGCCTGCCTACACTTGAAACCGGAGAGCGCACACACGAAATAGAGAAGGAAGCTCGTGCGCACCCGCTGGTCACCGCTCATGCGTCCTCGTTCGTTCGCCCGTGGTCCGAAGGAAGGAAGAGAGGGAGGCGCACATTTTCCAAAGGGCGCTCTCTCGCGCGCGCATTATGCCAACCGGGCAGCCAGCCGGGTTGGGCCACCACCACCACCACCACCGAGCTCATATCCATGCGCAACAAAGCCAGCAACTGGCCCCGTCGGCGACTATATTTCATTCCTGTTGCGGAGTTTCTGCATTTTTATACGCACAAACGCACGCACACGCTCTCCTCCGCTCACACCGTGGAGGAAGCGCGGGGCAGCAAGCAAGCAAGCAAGCAAGAGATGCGGTGCCCTGCGCTGCCCGATGATCTCTTTCGCCGTCTTCGTCTTCCTCTTTCTTTTCTGTTCTTCTCTCACCTCCTATTCCGCGGCGAGTTCCTTATCTCGCACACAACGAACGCATGCACACACGTGCGCGCGCGCTCGCGCGCGTGCCTTCGTTTTGCGAAGCCGGTCGTTGGCGCGCGCATACCTGCTGCATCAGCGGGCTGGCCGCCGCCGCCGAGCCATTGCGCGCGATGCCGCCGTTTCGTTTTTGCCCTCTGGAGCAGAGCGGCCGCCGCTCAGACAGATGCACGCACCGGATAGCGGGGTGTGTTCGTTTGGATCATTACCGCCACCGAAGCACAACCCCCCCCCCCCTACCTCCCTCACCGCTTCCTTGGCTTGGGGCTCGCCGGACTCTCTTCCCCTTCGCAGGGCTGAGGAAGGGGATGGGTTGACCACGCGAATGGCGTGTCTACATAGCGGCTGCCCGAGCGAGGAAGGTGCAGTACACCTATACATCGCCCTTGTCTCATTATATGCCGGCGGCTTATACGTATCCTTCCGTCCACCCCACGCTCCCCACGCGTGTAAGACGTAAACTGAGAATCGTATACGCCGAATGGCGAGAGCAATCGTACAGTGTGTGTGTGTGTGTGTTTGTTTGCGAGTCCGTATTCGTTTCCGCTTCGGATGCCAAGTTGTTAAGACGCAGTCTACTAGCTGTTGTGGCATGCAGTTTGCGCAATGTGAATCACGTGCACTGGGAACCGTATAGTACAGCATAGAGTATTAGTTTGTATACATGTTGACTTCGTATTCGGCATCAGCCGCAAGCGTTTAATTCCTGCGTAGGGGTAACCACAGTTCCATTCCACCTCAATGCAGTCAAGTGAGCTTTGCTGCTTCGGAGGGTGTTTCTTAATTCGTACTTATGTATCCATGACACTCACAGTCTCACAGTCGACAAGTGCATGGTGACTTTAATGAATAAACTTATCGGCTAGTGCAGCGCGGTACCGCGACTGATCTGGACCTGCAGTCACCACCAAGAGAACGGCCGAAGTACCCATTTGTTTCTTTTAAACCGCACCACATTTCAAGGGTATTCAAGGGCAGGGGTAGCAGGCCCTACTGGGAAGACAATAAAGATAGTTAATCACTTGGTCACTTGTCAGAGGGCAGAAACTGTAATATGCCTACAGTATTTGCGTGATATCCTTAGCTGCTACCAATTTATTGCACTGTCATACAATGTATTTATTCAGGTGGGCCTTACAAGCACGCCGTTTCTTTCTCTCTTTCCCTTATCTTCTCTTCTCTGCAGGAGAAGCAAAATAAAGAAAAAGAAGGCTGCTTTAGTTTTTGTTGGTTGGAAATATAAACATCGGTCTAGCTAAAGACAGGGACGTGGCGGTACTTATCAGTTTATAGCTGTCGAACTCCTTTTTCTTTTTGTGAACTTCAAATACAGAAGAATACGACGGGCGTCGCCGTAACAACATGCAGTCGAATACCTTTACAACGAAGTGCTTGGGGCCTCCTAAATCATTCGTTATACAGGTCACTTCGTTGTATAGGTCACACACCGCACACCTCGCAATAGAGCCGGACAGAATTATTCTTTGGTTATACAGGTCATATCGTCGTATAGGAGTTCGTTGTAAAGGTGACCAACTGTATATCTACAACAGGCCAGAATCCCAACGAGAGCCTCACTACCTGTAAGCACTCTATAGCTTTCTTTAACTAGGACGTTTGCGTCGCCTCCAAAGCGCCTGACACTCTTGCTAGCGCAAGCAAGGCCACTGGGACAATCATTTTTCTACGTTCACGCGTAAATCGTATGCAGCGTGTTTCACTTTGCTGGGGAACGCGAAGTCGGTCGTATTCTGGCGCTTCCTCCTGCTGCAGCAATGCAAACAATCTCGTTGGAAATAAACAATAACGACGAGCGGGAGCGCAGCAGGCCGCGTGCGAGGGAGGCAAGAGTCCCGGTGCCAGGAATGACAAATGAAGCAGCGCCTATGGGCGCAGAGCAAACTTCGCGGACGTCGAAGTGGTCCACGGGTCGCATTTTTCAAAGGAAAACTGTGCGAGCCGCTAAAATGTTGCGACAGCCAGCCCCGATTCCAGTCGAGGCAAAGGTCTCGAAGATCTAGCGGGCTCAGGTCGTTTTCTTCGCGAAATCCTGCAAACCATTCATCCTAGAAGCCCGTCCCTGGGATGGAAAAAACGAAGAAAAAAAAAGAAAGATGCCTAAGCTGAAGGTTGTAGAAAAAAAAAATAATAACACCGCCCATGCACCCCGTAGAGATAGTGAACAGCGAAGGTGAAATGTGCGGCCCCGATGTCTATCGCTGGGTATATTCAGACGGGTTATTTAACGCTTTCACAATTATTCGTTACGTCTTTGTGTTTCTTAATGAGGTTACGCACACGTTTGGCTTGGGTTTATCACAATGTTTATTTGAAATGCCGCACATTGAGCTTCGCATAATCACCATCATGGAGGGGTGAAATGAGCGGTTCATTGCGTTCATCCAGCGGGTTCATCAAAGTCTTCCTGAATTATGTTACGCATTTGTGTTTCGTTACGCGTTAGTCATACTGCTTATGACTCGGTTGTGCACTGTAGTTACCAAATGACACACCGGGGCCGGGCACTTCATTTAAAGACAGGGACAGATTTCTTAACCTATGGCGAAGTCAGAGAGAGAATGCTGCGAGAGAGAAATGACGTAACTATCGGTGTAGCCAATGGCGCGCCACACCGTTGCTACGAGAGAGAAACGACGTCGCTATCGGCTTAACCAAAGGCGCGCCGCAGCTTCTGCAGGAGGGTTTCTGTGGTCGGACCACGAGCGTTTCGCCTAGGCATGCACAGCTGCGCTGTAAAAGTATCTCTTTAATTATGTCACCATGAAATTGTCTTAACCCCGTCCCCCTCTGTGTCGGACGCAATGGCTCATACCCCCTAAACAATGGCTCATACCGCTGCAGTAGGATTTCTGTGGATTTCTGCATTAAATATCCAGAAGATGCTAAATCAAGAACACTCCCACCGCGGCTCGAGGCAGCCGCGAAGAACTGCGACCGAGACGACCAGCTCTGGGCCGTCCAGCAGGTCCTCGAGGCGCTCGAAAGGCACGGACCTAGCCAGCCGGCAACGGCGAGCGGAGACCCGCGCCGAGTAACGGCAACTTCGAGGATGACGTAGGCCCTCGTCGGGGCGCGCGAGTGCCCAACTGCAGGCATAAATAATGTTTCTCCAATCCGATCCAATGTGGTGGGAACACGAGTGTTTCGCCCAGGCATATACAGCTTCGCTGTAATATGGGAGGAATACGACTTGCGTTCGTTAAGATTGTCCTTCGCGCTGTGAGGGACGGCATGCTCTAAGGTATACATGCCAGTTTGTATATTAACCGTTTTCGCGGTGATCCCGCGGGCGCTGCCATGTTTGACCACGTGGTGACGCGCCCATTGCTTGCCTGAACTGCCTCCGTTGCCTCCTAGCTTACAATGGGTGTGTACGACGCCGGTGTGGCTTAGCAAACCTCTGTTTCGGGAGATATCGTAGACGGTGATGGGTCGATGACACGAAGCTTCGGCCACAGCTTCAGAGAACATGCAAAAGCCTTCGGAGCTGATTAAGCTATGCCCAAACGGCGCGAGCAGCGCATATCGTGCTTGTTCTAAAAGCGAGGTTAAATAAGTATTCCAAGCTATCCAAACTTTCCCCTCATGAATTGAATCAGGATTAGTGCGTTTTGCTCTTCTTTCTTTAGTTGGCGAATATTTTGAATCAGCGGCTTGTCGCTGAGTGACTCAGTAAATTACCTTGGTACGGTCGCTATATGATTATTTTCTGCCTAATAGCTCACAGTTCCGATAGATTTGTTCTTGCGGCGCGCAAGGCTTACAAAGTAGCCGTTTTCTACCTTTTAATACCTTGTAGCAACGATGTATTATCGCTAGTAACTCGCTTACTCTTGTGGACCGTCACGAAACATTCAGCTTCGACCGTTCGTGCGCTATCGGTGTAGTCCGTCATTTATTGTATGTATATGATGCGCCTATAAGTGCCCGCCCATTCACTCATTGATACGTTGGCGATAGAGTGGGCATAAGTATCCGTGCCCGTTGTGGTGTATGTGTGTTGGGGTATTGTGCGCGAAACTTACGATGACATGACGCGGCGCTACTCCCTTTGTCATTGTTTAACGAGTGGTACTCACTCTTGCCGACGTTCCGGGGCTGAAGCTTTGTCCTTGAACGCTAACGATACAACGCTGGCGGATTCACAAATTTCTGTATCCTCGAGAAAAGCCGTACATCTCGAAGTGCCAGCAACATGTACGGACAGTTGCAGCAGCGTTCCGCGAACTTGGCGGCACAGACTCATTCCATTCCTTAATATGCCAGTAACTATTTTTGCGACCGACTACTGCAGACGCGTTCAGTCCACATGATTCAATCCAGCATGATTGAAGCACAGCGCATTAGCGAAAACTCCGTTGCATTTCCGACAGCTGATCGCACAGAAGCAAGGTGGAAGCGGTATTGGTTTCGTATTCGTGTGCTGTAACTGAGGCTACGTGCGGCGCGCCGCCGAAAGCGCCATCTCGTTTCTCTAGAACAAACTGCTCCGCGAAAACAGTCAACATATGCTGTAGTCGAGGAGTAGTGTGTGTGTGCGTGTGTGCGTGCGTGTGTGCGTGCTTGTGTGTAAGACGTTGTGAATAGTGGAAACGGGAGCACTGGTCGTTAAAAGAAATTGAGTGAGGGGTGAAATAAAATGTCCCTGCCAATGGCGACACTTGAAGTATTTCGGGATAGAAAAGGCACCATCAGTACTCTAGACAGAGGGAGAGTATGAAGATAGGGGGCGAAGAGATAGGCAAGGAGGTTAACCGGGAAAGGCCTCTGGTTGGCTACCATATGCACACAGGAGAATGGAGAAAAGACGATATAAAGATAAGTGGCTTAGAAGGTTTCCTGAACCGATGCGCCCAAAAGGCAAGTGTCACGCGGTCGTAGCCACTTACTTTAAAGAGCGCACAAGTGCCTTCAGAGTCTTGCGCGTCAGCGCTCCCACGTGGTCGACATCGGATAACATCGGCGAGCTCGGGCAGAGTTCCACATTCACCCCTTAATCCCCTTCAAATCACCACACTTTATAAACCACTGATCGTATAATGTATTTAGAGGTGACAAAAACATGTGGCTTTCTCGAGTGTTTTGATTCATGAATTCGAAGAAAACACATATGTAGCTATATTGGCAAACATATTAAACATTACACACGTGAGCTAACAGGAACTTGGAGGTTTGTGACCAAACCACGCATCCGTATACAGTGCGCTTGCTCTTGAGCTTCGCGCAGTCCTTCGGCGCAGGAAAGCATAAAATTACAAAAAGAAAAGATAAACCCGGGTGTACACGGAAGCGGGCCGTATACGTGGCCGGAGCCTTCTCAGGCGCACAAGACTCACTGAACGGTTATCTTTTGTGTTCTTCGTCGTCTCGCTTACGTACGCAACCGTTCCACGTTGTGCCGACAGCACGCTCTCTCTTTCCGAGATTTTTTTTTTTTTTTCCTGCCGGCGGAGGACACAAAACAAGAGTGCGCCCAGAACGACGACGGCCGTCGCGGTGAACTTGACTTCGCAGGGTGAACGAGGTGGCGGTTCCGGGAGAAGCAACGCCGACGCGAACTAAACAAAATAGAAAGAAATGAAACAGCAAACAAAACAAAAAGATAGCCGCAAAAGAAAAGGGGAGGGAGAAGGAGGATAGGCAACAGAGCGCACATCTCGGAGAATCGGCGGCGAAGTCGTCGCAAAAGCCGCGTCCAGATCGTCCGGAAGAAGAGTATATAGAGTCGTTTGCCCGCCGGCGCCTGCTGCGTCTGCATGTCCGCGCTGACGCACGCACGCACGAACGAACGGGGTATACAAGCTCGTCCGTATGCGCTATACAGTGCCGCGCGCACCTTGAAAAAGCAGGAGATTCCGCACGCCGCCTGCGCAGTGACCGCGTAACAACCGCTCTTCTCTGTCCTCCCCTGTCGTCTCTTTTTCTTTCTCTCTCTCGAGAGGACAACAGAAGAGCAGCCTTCTCTTCTTTCTCAGATTCGCTGCTTCTTGATGCCCGCCTGTGGCCGGTTACGTAGTCGAGTTGCTCATGCAAGCGCGCCCTTGTCGACGGAGTCGCCCTTCGAGTTGAGTATATACGCCAAACGCTTCCTCTTCATCTCCGGCAACGCACCGAGCTCGAAAGAGAGCCCCCAAACAGCCGTCGAACGACCGCGAAGGACTGTGGGGGTGGTATACTTCGGCGGTGGGTGAGGGAGCCCAAATAACCAAGGAAGTAGATAAAATTTGTCTCGAAAAACCGCACTTGAGTCGTCATTCCTGGCTGCGGCGGAGCGGTGTGTCGCGAGACAGGAGGATGCGCTTCTTGGTCGACCTGTAATGATATCTTTACGACCCATTGTTGGGCTGTTCTTCGCACGCCAACTCGTCTCTTTATACCGACTGCCTGATGTTCTCCTATCATTTTTTTCTCTCCTCTGACTTCAGTCTGATGTCGTGCTTTTCTTCAGCGGGCCGTATACGTTCTTGTTGTTTTCTGAACACTTTGATCGTAGCATATTCTTCTCGCCGTTTATTCCAACGCTGGGGAGCCGCGACCGAGCTACGAGGGAGTACAGCACGCTGTCATTGTTGAAGCTTCGTGTATTTTGTCCTTGCTTTTTCTTTGGTGGCGAAGCTCTTCCTATGCGAGACATTGTAGAGCAGCGATGTGTGTGAAAAAGCCGTCGCTCCGCTGCCATAAATGGACGATTCTTGAGATATTGCCTCCTCGACGATCCTTGTTGCAGCTCTTCCTGCCAAAGGATCTCACAGAAGGGCCGCGAGACCCATAACGGTTGGTCTGTGTCCTTGCGCTCGAAAGAATGCGATGACTCAAGCGTCGTGGAATCGCGTCCCGCACGTCCCGTAGTGTTGTTGACCCTGTTCTACGATCTGGGTGCATTGTTACACTCAGTAGAAGAGGGGGAATGACTTATCTTTCATAAAAACATAACGGACGCTCCTCAAGCGTGGTTTCTTTATTATTGTAGTTCGCGTTTCTTCACTGAGCCCTTTTGCATTGGAAACTAAGCCGTGTGAAGATACACACGTTCATCGCTTTGGGCGAGCTTATCCCTCGCAGAAAACTTGCTCGATTAGCTAACTTACCCTATTGCTGCCAGATGCTTACAGGTATGGTAACAGAGATAACGCAAAATGATACAAATTCCACGGTTTCTAGTCATGCTTCGAGTGCGTGCCGTGTGCTACATGACGTGGACTAAAATTTCCGAGCTCTTAGCAAATCTGCACGAATTCATAATTTCAAACTACAAACCGTTTGAACACGCATTTCCTGGCAACAACTTATATATGTGGTAAGGTGACATACCACTACAGCAAACACCCCCCCCCCTCCACACCAAGAAAAGACTATCGGGCCCCTCGGTTAACCCCCTTTCTTCTCGTTTATATATATATATATATATATATATATATATATATATATATATATAATAAGAAATTCCTTCACAGAAACGCAATAAGAAGAAGCATGATCAACGAAATTCTCAATTAAGAGTCTGCTGGACAGTAAACTGTCCATCTCGGGTGTTGTCTTCATTTTGTCCGCGCAGCAGTTGTGAACCGTCTCCTTCGTCGCTATTCTTGTTCCTTTGCTTATTTTCTTATTTTTCTCTTTAGAAAAATAAATAATGATTATGCCTTCAAGGATATTTCTTCCACGCATGCTATCTAGATTTTACCGCGTGATTTTGGGGCCGATGTAGCTATCGTGCATACAATAGGCCTGTTGATTGCGTGAAATCCACAAAACTGCGGAAAGATCATGCTCCCTTCTCTCGGAATAGGGAGCTCAAGAAAGAAACACAGTTATTTTTTGTTTTTTTAAGTAAACGCGCCAAGAAAACGAACTCGCTTCTTCTTGGAAGCCCTTTGCGCAATGTCAACGTGAAAACGGCGCGTCCGGCACAGTCCTAATGGGCGTACGACTGCGTACGCCGTTCTGGTGAAGAAGGCGCCGGACGCGTTTTCTGCTCTTCGGGGGCTAAAAGAAGCCCTCGTCCCGGAGAGATGTCACCTTGTTTCCAGTCGCTGATGACAAATCAGCCTGATTTTCCAGGAACGGTGACGGCATAAACGCGCCGTGAAATGCGCGGTCCCTTAATCAAGATTGCACCGGCGTCCTCTGCTAGTGCAAAAAGGAAACCGAAATACGCACGAGAGGCGTTTTGCGCCGGAACCGTCTTGCCTCCCGCGTCGTCTCTGACAAGCTCGCGCGCTGCCTGCTCTTCCACCTCCCGTCTACCCTCCCCCTCCTTTCGCATTCTCCCTTCGTTTCTGTCGGAAACAGATCTGCGGGCTCGGGTAAACTGACCAGACACAATGTGCAGCCAAGCGCATTACTTGCAGTGGCAGCTTCAAGGCTTCTTTTGTATTCGTTTTTCTTAGATTGATGTTCGTGAATTCGCTAGAGGAACCTTTGCCCATAAGACAGAGCATAGTAAACCCTTTAAAATATGGCATAGTTACGTAATGCGTTTAGCATGTGCCAAGCATACTGTTAACATAGTTTGAGACACGCACGTAAAAACTTATGTTTCACGCGAGCAGAAAGCACGGCGTCGACCTGCCGCGTACTTGTGCCGCCAAGGCGCACTAAACATACACGCGACTGCACGCACCAACGATCCTTCTCTTTTCTGTCTAATCCTATGGTTAACAGCTAACAGCAGGCAGTGCCAAAAAAAAGATTGAAATAAGAAGCCGGCATCACGATGCAGGCTTATCACGTTCATTTCCACGTTCCTTTCCTCCTCTCTCTCACTGGCGATCCCGGATTGTCCGCAAAAGTCCACACCGGCTGCGTAAATTCCTTCCTTTTTTTACATACGAGCATTGGTGTGTTTAATCTGGACGGCAGATCGGTCATCGTCGTTGGAGCGCCGGTCTTCGCCTCTCCCTGTTCACCCCTTCGTTGGCGTCCGCGCCATTAATGGGCGCCCCGGGGTGGCCCCGTGGAAGCTCGCGACCTGCGGCCAACTCGTCGCGTGTCCGAAGTGCGCGCGCGTGCGCACGTTTTTGGCGGGCGCGATAAGCTCCACCTACTCGCCCCGAGCGGTCCGACGACTGTTGACCTGCCCGCGGAGCAGATAATAAAGAGAGCTGGCCTCCCTCCTCTCTCTCTCTCTCTCTCTCTCTCTCTGTCTACCCCCTGGCCCCTTCTCTCACGTAGACTCATCTCGCCTGAAATTACTGCGGGTCTCAGCAAACTGTGGTCTGCTCGCCTCTCCGACACCCTCAACAAGTGTCATTTACTTTCGCAGCGTTTCACATGAGCATACACATCCGTTATGCTAACGCACATTGTACATACACATCATTTCATTCCGGGGATGAAACCAATGAAAGAGTGTGTATGATTGTATGTACGACGTGCAACCCTCCAGGCCGCAGACAGTACATGTAATGTGAGAGACTTCGAAACGGCAGACACCACACCACGCTCAACTTTCTAGCAACAACTCGAGAAGCGCGCGCGGACGCACGCACGCACGCACGCACGCACGCACGCACGCACGCACGCACACGCACGCGCACACACGCACGCGCACACACACACACACACACACACACACACACACACACACACGATAGATAGATAGATAGATAGATAGATAGATAGATAGATAGATAGATAGATAGATAGATAGATAGATAGATAGATAGATAGATAGATAGATAGATAGATAGATAGATAGATAGATAGATAGATAGATAGATAGATAGATAGATAGATAGATAGATAGATAGATAGATAGATAGATAGATAGATAGATAGATAGATAGATCCTTCTTGACAGCGCACACAGGAAGGCGCATTCCTGGTTTGACACATATGATAGCCATGTCCGTCAGCGACGAAGATGGACCGGACGGCGGCCTCCAAGAATGCAGTCGAAGACCCCGTATAGCAGAGTTTCGAACTTTCCTCTGATGATCAAAGTTCAAAGGAAACGAAGTCAAAGGAAATTAATTTCGTGCGTATCAAATAGGTTACGAATTAAATCGTGTTTCCTATATCTAGTCGGACTCGAGGCCCGTTGTTTAAAAAAATTTGATAAAACATCGGTCGCATGGTGCAGTGTGTGTAATAATCCATCGAGTAGAGAAAGGAAGGGACCATCGAAAAGCATACTTCGCAGTTAGCGAACTGTTCTTCGTGGTGCGGGAATCGAACCCGGGGCCAGCGAATCACTGCAGATGTTGCTCTGCCATCTAAGCTGAGATGCTAGCTGGCGGCAGTTCGTGACTTAGGTACATACTATAGTCGACAATTTCATGCGCTGCACATTTTAGACAAACAAGATGAAAAAACACATTCGCAGTGCCTAATAAAGGAACACAGATAGGGGACACGGTGATTGTGAAACGTAGCTTGGTGTTTTCCTTTCCTATGTTTGGTGTTTGGGCAGCTTCCAAAAATACAGTACCAACTATCCGCATGCCATACATTCACAAGGGAGAGTGGGCTTCACGTAATGAAAGACTGGCATGCACATGGCTCGAAAGCTCCTTTGCTTAACATGGAGGCTTTCGCAAAACCTCTTGTTTCATTCTTTTTTGCTTGAATTTATACTGTGAGCCGGGGTGACTTTACCATACGTCGATACCAAAAATAGGCTTTTTAAGTGTTTAAAGGATTGAATGTAAGAAAGATGCGCAGTTAACTGTACTTTCCTACCTCGCAGGCAGCCACCGTACTGCCGGCTTGTCACATGATACGAATGTCGTAGCGCATTAGCATTGGTTAAACTAAGTGACCTGGGCACCAAATGAGTGCGTAGGGAGTGCCGTGACGTCTATCGCGCATCAATATGAGTAATCTGTGAAGGTTATACCTCGTCGAGGGCGCAAAAGAGAGTAGACCTGAATTCAGTGCACGAACAAAAATATTCTGATTCGAGAACGAAAGTTTGCAATCGCGTGTGTTGCACGAGCAATGCGACGTTAGTTTTGTTCGACTTATGGCTATCAATGGCCATCAATGAATGAAATGTGGTAGCGCGGGAAGTAATAACTGTTTGAATCTAGGGAAAGGTTGAAAGATAGTAGCTTGGGGGCTCCCTTAGTCCACAAGAGAGACTGCGTCCAGACGTGACAAACTATATGACAGAGCCACGACTGGTACCAGACAGTCAAGAGGGCGACCGTTCGAATAACGTTTGTTCCTTTGCCGCGTGTGCCTCCGTCAGACGACGTTTCGGAAAATGTGGCTGCTCGGACAGTTGGAGCCTACTGGTGGGACATATCGGAAACCTGATGGGAACCAGTCGGACGCCCTTGTTGACTCGACCGATGGGCCGGATGCTTCTCACGCACATGTGTGTTTCGTGTGCTTAAACGATATACTCTCGGTGGTCAGTGCATCACGCGGGAATGCGACGAAACGTCACGGTCGTTTTCTTTTTCATCCCAAACTTCAGGCGTGGACGCCATATAGGACCAACTGCGGGCCCCGTGTGTCGGGGCCGCTTGTTCCCTCCTGATCTGGAGCAGCCAGCAGACGTCGTCGATGCACGGAGGTCGCGGTCCGTTCGCGAGAGCTTCCTTCGGGGGTGGTCCGCACGCGTTGGTCCCATTCCTTGCTTCCTCGCCTTGAAGATATTACCGTTTCTGTTTATTTATTTTTCTCCCCAACACCTCGTCGATTTGCGCAGCCGCCGGTTTACTCGTTAACGACGTGCCCAATGCGCCCAGAGTGCGCGACGTCCCATTTGGAAGGCGTCGCCGCGATTTTATACGTGCCCGTGTTCGCTCACGGACACTTTGGCGTTCCTCGTGTACACGATGCTTTTAGTGAGGATTCCTCGAGGAACAAGCAGTAATGAATCTTTTGGGATAAAGCACGCGGCCAGCGGGTCCGATTCTATCCTCGGCCTCCGCAGCATTCGATACGACCCGTCTTGTGTGAAGTGGGGCGGGGGGAGTGAAAAGGAATTGTGCTCCGAGTGGCTTTGGAATTCCGCCCCGAACAACACGCGTGGAATAAACTGCAGGAGAAAAACAGAATGCTTGTTCAGACATTGCGGAAAACAGCCTTGATTTCCCGATGTTTTAGTGCGCTTGAGGTTATGCGTGTCCTAGTTTTATTTTACATTTACCAGTTTTCGCAAAACCAACCCGCACGCGGCGATACATTCTGTCACTGTCGCCCACGTTCATGGATTTCCATCCATTTTTTATAGCCGTGATGGTAGAGTAGTGGTCCAGTAAATTATCGTGGTTATCTTTTCTTTTTTCCTGGTGGCGTTATTGTTGTCGGCATTGATGCATGCAGGCATTTCCACTGCTCTTCTCATCTTAACGTACATGTCTTGCAAACTTTCAACACTGACAGACAAGTGCATCGGAAATAGTTTCAATACTCCTCCTGTAATCTGGCAGAAACGAAAAGAATCTTGAGAAGTTTCGCCTCACATCTTGAACGCTAAAAGCCTTTAGAAGCACAATATCTACTGCTGTGCCCACTTCTAGTTCCCTCTGTCCTAAGGCGCGGAGTTAGCTGATCTTGCTCTCTTATAAATCATCAGCCATCTCCGACGTGCCAGTCGTCTTTCTTTTCTTCTTTCTCTTTCGTTAATTTGTTCTTTCTTGCCTGCACAACGACGTCAGAAGGCAGGCAGTCTCGTTATACACTGCTTCGCCTCTTTCTATTCCTCGGAGCGGCGTATCTTTGTTTCTCTTCTTTCCGCGCAAAATCACTTTGACCCGAGCAGTCCGGTGGTCGTGGAAAGCAGATCGCGGGGCGCTCCCAAGGAGCCTCCCTGATCTTCGCGTCCATCAATTGTGCGCGCGCTTTTCGCTTCTTTCCCTAATCGGAACGAGGCGGAGATGCATTATTTTATGCCCGCTCGCCGGCGGTGCTTTACGGACGCTGGCCCGCACCGTGCGTGGCCCCAAAATTAAACGCCGGCGCCACGCCACCGCACCGACAGCAGCAGCAACATCGAAAAAAGCGAGGGAGAGAGTGCGATGGAGCAGGTATGGCACATTGCGCGAAGGGCGTTAACTTCCCATAAAAGCGAGACGAAAGTTGCCCCGCACCGGAACGCGCGATGTTCTCTGCAGGTCGGCGCGGAAGGGGGGCGAAGTGGCAGAACGAGAAGAAGACAAAGAAAACGTGACGATAATAAAATACCTGCGCAAGCCGAGGGCCTGCCCGCCGATATATATAAAGAAAAAATGTTGACGACGCTTTTTATTTTTTCTGTCCGTTCTTGTATACGAAACCCATAATTTGCCTATCCTTCGCCGGCCGCGTCTTCGAAGCAAGAAGCAAACCTTCGGAATCTGGAAATTGCACCGGCCAAGCGCGACAGTAATGCAATAACAACGAAGCAACGTCAGCGAAGCTCTCGGAGCTGGGCGACGAAGGAGCGGGAGGAAGGAGGGGGGGAGGGGGGGAGTGTTAGGTGGAACCTATGCGTGAGGGAGGGTGTACATCTAGCGGCCGAGTAACAACAAGCGCATTCAGCTGAAAGGATGACCGCTCCGGTATAAAGCGAGGACTATCGCGGATACAGCCGTGTAGCAGTTGTTTGCTACCTCCCTGGGAGAGAAATTCGTCTCACCGGGGTTCGGGCTACGTGCGTTTGTATACCTGCCTGTAGAGAGAGGCCCGGACGTCAGCCGTGCCACGGCGGCGTGCCTTGCAGTGTCATGCGTGCAATACACGTCAGGCGGCTGCCTGTCCGCGTGCGCAAACGTACGTAAACGCTCGAGCGTCAGCGGTGAGGCCCCCTCGCTGCACAGAATGCGGTGCGGTCATCCCCTGGAATCTCGGCGATACGCGGGCACACGTCGCACACCTGCCTCGATGCGAGAAAAAATGGCGAGACGAGCAGTAGCCGAGGGTGAATGAACGCCCGCAGCTGCTCGGAATCCGAGTGGCAACCAAGTGACAGACTTGCTTCCGGTGTGCGTACACTGCGTCCTCCAGAGGCCTGCTCGGAGTTCGAGGTATAAAGGCGGCTTGTGCGGTCACGTGACCTGGGCTCGCTGCAAAGGACTCTGCAGCCTCGGGTGTGTTAAGTAGATGCCTCTAACGGACGGCAGTAGGAGAAGTGTATGCATTGTTTTGCAAGAGCAATACGTGGTAAAAAGAAGGGTGCCTTCTGTATCGCTTTTCACTTCACTCGAGTGCGAACTGGCTAGAGTCCTAATAAAATAGAGAAATATATTAAGGCTTTTGAAATTCGTTAGTTAGGGCTTTGGATAAAGCAAATTCCTTCCGCCGTGAAGCAGCTTGTTTTATAAGGTTTCTTATTGATGACGTGTGCGTAAGTTGCCCTTCGTTACGTCTTCCGCTTCTGAAGAGAACTTTGCACTTCGTCGCCGGATTGTTGATGACTGTGGCGGGAGACGCCACGCGGACATCTTTTCATCCGTTGCAAACGACTCAGAGCTAGTTCTAGAGTCGTGACTTTTGAGAACAGTGCCAAAAACAAGAGAGCGAAAAGGAGGCGAACACCTGTGATCAAGAACGAGCACGAACAGAGCGAAAGGTTCAGCTGTATCGCAAACCTTGACCAATTTGGTGAGGCAGAGACGAAGTATAAGCCTCAATAGGGATCTACTGAATGACTCAAGTGCGAGTGAGTGACTGAGATGGAAAAGTGCGGAGTCGGTCGCTCAGAGCTCTCAGTGAGTGAATTAGCGAGTATATAAATTGGATGGGAGAGGTTACTACTACGTGAGCATTAATGGGCTAGCAAGTGCGCGAGCTGCTCGCCGCAGAAGAGTGAGTGAATGAGTTCAGCGTGTGTTAAAATCAGCGAGCTGTTTCTACGCAGGCGTCGCCATTTTTGCAGTGTTGAGGAGACACTGCTCCTTCCACGAGCCCGTAGCAGCGTCTGCTCGCAGATTCACTCACTGACGGTGACAGCCATTCCGGGTTCTACACGGAACCGCAGCGGTGCGCACAAGGCGGACGTACCCTTGTCAGACACCCGCAAAAACGAATTCCCAAGTCGCGGTCGCCGAACGGCGACTGCACCCACATGTACTTATCTATCCGTTATTCACGCCTTCACCGTGTTACAGAGCCTGCTAACGCACGCTAATAACGTAACGAAAGCCCGTCATTTTGGTTAGCATTGCTTCCCTAATGGCGCTGCGCCCAAATCGGAACCGTAAGCGACTGCAGCCCAAGTTGCTTGGAGTCGTGCGCGTGCTTTCCTACCGTTCCTGGGGGGGAGGGGAGGAAGGCGTCCGCCCACCCGTGCCACCCTCATCATAACGCAGTCTCGATTCGAACGATGTTTCAAGCTTGTCGCGATAGCGGGCGAGAAAACGTTGTAATGACGAGCAATCGAGCGAAAGAAAAAAAAACCTCAAGTAAGGAAGAAACGTACCCTACGGGGTCGTAATCCAGGCGAGAACGTAAACGAAAACAAACAAGAGAAAAGTCGCCAAAAAAAAGAATAAGTAAGGGTAGTATTTTTAGCGCGCGCCTCTTTCTCCTACTTCTCGACTCCTGCGAATCGGCCGGACCAAATCCACGCCTTTAGCCTCAATTACAGGGTCCGTGTCTGGCGCAAGCCCGTGCACACAAACCGAGCGAAGGCGGAAAACGGCTGGACCGCCGCGTGCTTCGAGGCAGCTCGAGGCAGGACCAGAGCCACGCGCATTGCGGCACACCGAATGGCAAACTGCTCAGAGGGTCAGAAGCAGCCGAAGAAATAACGAAAGAGAAAGAAACAAAACCCACAAAAAAAGAAAAAGGAAAGCGAACTACAAGACTCGTGAAGGGACGCCGAGCCAGGCGAAGGCTTGGTCCGTGGCCGCGCGTGCGAGTGAACAAGATGTAATTCCGCCCCCTTCGGAATGCATCCTCGCGGTGTGGGCCCTGCTCGTTTGTTCCGTGTTGCGCCTACAGAAACATCTCTCCGTCGCCGCCATCTCCGCGCGCTATCGTATATAGGAAGAGCGCACCCCCGCGCCGAGTCATCCCCCTTGTCTCCGTTTCTCTCTGTGCGCTTCGCCGTGGCATCCGCGGGCTCGCCGCTTCGCCTCGGAAATATACGTGTTCGGTAGAGCCTCGCAGTTCTCGCGCACTATTTCGACGCTGGACGCTCGTATGCCTCGACGTTGCGGCATCCTTCTTGAACTCCAACATTGCACGCCAGCGCACGTGGTATCGATGCAGCGCCGCAACTCCGTCTCTTCGGGTATATTTATTCCATTCCCCTCCCCCACCTAGCCTCCACCTGCGATTACTGGGGTGTACTTTTTTTTTGCACTTTGCGCCGTTCATCGAGTTGGCGCTGAGGTAATACGGGCGGTGCAGCAAGGCCAGCATCCTTTGCGCGGCGCTAGACAAATACTGGGCCGCTCGCCCGCAGTGCGAGGAAGGGTACGCGGGCGTTCGGGGCCCGTGTAACATACTTGCTGAATGTTAATTACTAGACAAGGGGCTATCGCGGCCTTACCCGATCAGACAGTGAGGGCCGAGCTCCATGGGAATTAGAGGAAAAAGAGGGCGGCATTTAATAAAGATCTGTTCTTCCTGATGATAACAGGGCTGCGCGCGCGTTTGCGTTGTTTAACAGCGCCCATGCGAGAGCGCAGTTGTGGGCGGGACGCGCCATTATGACGGCGATGTGTAGAAGGCGATGTAGCGGCGTATTAATAGCGACGCGAGCGTCTTCCTTGCCTCCCTACTCGAGACTGATGCAGTTCGGGCACTCGTTTCGGTTCGAGGCTTTCGGTATGACCAGAGCGGCGGCTAGCTGCCTCGTGCTCGCAGTAGCTTGGGCGCGGAAGGCTCTTGGCTTGAACCTCTTGCAGATGTCTCGAGCGAGAAATTACTTCCGCAATCGTTTACCAGACCCGAAATACCCTTAGAATATCCCCCTGCATAGTCATTCGTTGACCAAAGCGGCTACTGCTGGTAGCTAGCTACCTTACAACGGGAAATACGCGAAAAGATAAGAAAGAGCAATAGTGTGCTTTATGCAGTTCACATCCGTGAGCTCCCTTATAAGCCAGAACAAGCCGAGAAATCGTCCAAGGTGCGTTTCATAAAATGGCATTTCGAGGATAGAGCCCTCCAGGAGCTACTGCGCTCGGGACAAGGAAATGGGGGACCGCTGCCAGAAGTATTATTAACTTATAGATTTAACGGGTCTGGATGCAAAAGATCTCGCATACATCAAAATAAAACAATGAAGAAAATAAAACCGAAATAGAACAATGCTCGACAGACTTTCTGTCTATCGTGGCTACCACCGCTTTTTTTTCTTTAGAAGAAAAATTACGTTCTCAACGAACGACGGAACAAAAATGTTAGGCGTAATGTTAATATACAGGACAGCAGCGGTGCGGATTAGAGAGCAAACGATGGTATAGCCGATATTCGAGTTGACATTGAGAAAAAAGTAATTGAGTTTCGCTGGGCATGTATAATACCTAGGCCAGATCACTGGTTGTCTATTAGACATATACAGTATGTGTGCCAAGAAAAGGGTAGCGCAGTCAAGGATGGTAGAGGACTTGGGGACATGAAGAAATGAGAGAGAGAGAGAGAGAGAGAGAGAGAGAGAGAGAGAGAGAGAGAGAGAGAGAGAGAGAGAGAGAGAGAGGTTATAAGGAAAAGGCAGAGAAGTTAACGAGGCTGGGCCTGGTAGGCGTTACCCTGTACTGGGGAAGGGGGATTGAAAGAGGAGAAGGAGGAAATAAGTTCAGAGTTTGCACTCTTACACACACAAGCGTTCATCGCTGAGTCAGTCACAGGTGGTCATGCAGGCTGGTGCACTTCAAGAAACGCACCAGCGCCTTTGTCGCCTTGCACACAGCAGACGCACGAGGCCACGGGCCCAAGATCTTCTGCTCTGTGAAAGAACGGCCGTCTAAGTGCCCCAAAGCTGTCCGAAGAGCACTAATCTCATAGTCGTATGGGGGGCAGTCATGCAGGAGATGTTTGGTGGTTTCTTCGACACCGCAATGGCTGGAATAGGGACTGTCCGCCATTGCAATTAGGAATGAGTAGGCGTTTGTGAAAGAGATTCCTACTCACAGGCGGCACAGTAACGTTTCTTCCCGTCGGTTAAAAACGGCTAAAAGTTGTAATCTCATATGTGGGTCCATGGCATATTGGCGCACCGTGTGTCCGATTTCCTTAGAGTAAAAATATGGGCAAAACCGCTCATGTGCCGTGGTGCATCCGTTCTCGACAATGGTATCGAGGTGTTTTCACATTTACCATATGCCTTACGGGCAGGTTTGTCGGCACTTTCATTGCCAGTAATGTTGCAGTGCCCAGGTAGCCACTGAAATAAAATGTCGTGGCCTCTGCCCGCCGCTTGATGGTAGCGTAATCGTATTCTGCTACCAATTGTTCATGTGGGCTGCGGTGCAGAGCTGATAAGAGTGATTGCAGGGCTGCCTTTGAATCACAGAACGAAGCCCAGTTATTGGGTGCTTGTTGCTGCACATATAGCACTGCACTAAGGAGGGCGGAAAGTTCGGACCCTGTCAATGTTGTGGCGTGTCTGATATTGAACTTCTTGCAGATTGACATCGACGGAATGACTACCGCACCAGTAGAGCTGGTTAGAGTCGAAGAGTCATCTGTATAAAATGTGAGCTCGGTTGGAGTATGAATCACGCAGTGGATGTAGAGCGGCTTGATTCCGGGCACAAGTTGGTAGGTTGTGTTTCTTTCCTACTCCTGGAATGGAAGGCCGCACTTGTGGCTGCCGGATACACTGCAAATGACAAGGTGATCTTGCTGCATGCTTGAAATCTGATGGAAGAGAGAGCCGGTACCAGGCTACAGTGCCCGAAAATGTTGCCTCTGGTCTATTTTCCAAGAGAGAAGCAAGGCGTTGAGACTGGAGTCGAGAATGGTGACAAATATGATTTATAAGCGTGTCTGTGGCGATATACGTAATGGGATGGTACCTGGCGATGGTAATTGTTGCGGCTGCTGAAGCGCATCGCGGTAGACGAAGACACGTTCTAAGCGCTTGAGCTTGCACGCTCTCAAGCACTCGATGAGATTTGTCCTCCGGGTGCCTGACAGCACAGGCAACAAAACTGGGCTTAAAACGCCACCTTGTGGAACTCCACGGCTGGTGTAGTGGTCGGAAGTTTGATCATCCTCTGTGCATGGATACAAAGAAGCTCCTTTGGGTCAAGCATCTCCAAATCCACCGAAAAGTGCGGCCTCCGATCGCAGGAGCCACGAGCGCGTCAAGAATGGCTGCGTGAGAAACATTATCATAAGCGCCCCTCACAACTAAATATGGCGCTACAAAGAAGCGTTTGGATTATTTCTGTTGTCGAGTCGAAGACACAAGATGAATTACATTGTCGACCGACGAACGGCCACGTCGAAAACCTGTCATCGCGTCTGGATAAACATTGTAATGTTCAAGAAACCACTCGAGGCGCATGAAGATAATCCTTTCCATCAAATTGCCAACACAGCTGGTGAGAGCAATAGGTAGATATGATGTCAGTTGATGGAGAGACTTTCAATGCTTTAAGATCGGGACCAGACGACTACACTTCCATTCAGAGGGAACAACACCGGAACACCACAAGATGTTGAAATTAGGAGAGAGAGAGAGATATATTAAGCAAAGGCGACATTCTCGAGATTAAGAAATGTGCATGCAATATATAGGCTCAGGTGGCGCAAGACAAGGTTAATTGGAGATCAGTGGGAGAGGCCTTCGTCCTGCAGTGGACACATATAGGCTGATGATGACGTTGTGAATATTAAAACAAATGGAACTCTGTATGTGACATGAGCGATAAATGCAGAATAATCAAGCCCGGACTCCTGATGCCTATCGCCGTCTCATCAGAGACAGGCATTTTCTAAGAAGCCTCGCGATTCCCCCGCGCTCCCCTGAGTCAGGTGAAACGAACAGGACGTTGTTCGGGCAAGGCGAGAAGTAAGTGCCTGTAATCAACGGTGCCGCGGAGCAGTTCCGTCCGTTCGTGTCATTTCAAGGCCCGCGCGCATGTATTACATATACCGGCCGTGCGCGCCAGAACGCGCTTCGCGTAATTTTCTTGTCGACGTCGTGCGCGATCGGAGATCGTGTGGTGGCGGTGGCGGCGTAAACAAGAGCAGAATCGAATCGAAGCATGGGCGCGCAGGTAGACTCTCGCCGCACCGCTTGCTCTCCCAGTAACTCGGGCACATTATTCATTGCCGCGGGACAACCGCACAAAGGCGATGCCGACACGGCACGACCGTTCGGGGCAGCAAAACAAAAGCCGCCCTTAGACACACACACATACACGTAGCTAGAGCCCGCGGCCGGAATCGATGCGAGAAGTAAAAACTGGGAGATGTCGAGGAGGATGTGGAAAGGAGGGAAATAGGGGAGGGGAAGTGTTCGTGGTGAGCAGCGCAACTGGAGAAACAGGCGCTCGCAATCATGCTCATGCTTACGAATATATATATATATGCGGACATCGACGACGGTGTGCGGTGTCTGTAATGGCGAGCCACTCGTCATAGCTGACCGTCGTAATCGCAGAAATGTGAAACAATTCTCCGTGTGGGGAGACGAAGAGGAAGCAGAAGAGAAAATGCGAGAATTAGGCGACCCGGCGAACGCGCCTGCGTCGCCGCGTCGATGAAGGGGAGAGGGCGGTTCGAAACGGGCTCGCCGCCTTGATCTGCCCCGAAAACGTGAGGCAACAATTACAATTAGGAGAACCGCGCGTCGCCGTATTGCCTTTCATACGTACCCGCCGCCAGAGCCTATAGCAGCCGAACACACGCATACGCATACGCGCCAAAAGAGTTCCAGAGCGGATTCGCCAAGGCGAGAGAGAGTGAGTGCGATCGGAAAGCACAACAACGGGCCACACGTGTATTAGTATACTACGTATACATGCTGGCCGGTCCATCGACGGCTGTTCCGTGAGCGGCCGCAACGTGGAGACGGATGAATAAATGTCCCTCATTAGCATAATAACGCGCAAAAAGAGGAAGGGGGCGCGCGCTCGGCCCCGAAGTAGATTGTTTTCCGTTCGACTTCGAACCAACCCTGAGGGCGAGTCGAGTTCAGGTCTGGCCCTCATCGTTGTGTTTCGCGCTATCTTCTCTCTCACCCGTGCTGTGCGGACTTGTAGCATTGTCGTCCACATCCGTGTGTCGGCGCTTCCAGCTATAAAGTATAAGCTGATCTCCTTGACTCCTCGCGTTCGTGCTTGGCCGGGCGGTTCTTAATCTCGACGCTCCTATTTCCGGCTCCCCGATTGTTTCGAATTTGCATTCGCTTCGATTTTCTCCTAAAGCAGACGCCTTCCCTACAATTAAATGATGCAGCGGTAGAACGGCAGATGAAGGGAGAGTGAAAAGGGGCGATAAATGAATCCTCGCGAGGAAACCGAACAAAAAGAAAAGAGAGAGACGTCTGTGCGAAAGCGGGAAGATGCTACACGCAGACCATCCGGTAGCTTTTTGCGCAGTCTTTTATTCGTTTGGGCAGGGGGAGAAAAAAAAAAAGGCAGGACAGAATTCTAACTCAGTGCCTCGCAGGCATCTCGTGTATACGCACGTATATGTAAGGCGGGCCCAAGCAACTCAAAAAGCCCGTCGACATCACGTCCAGAACGTACACAACTTCCTCCGGGAACGCCAATTTTTTCCCCTCGTTTCATTTCTCTGTCTTCGTGCTCAAACAAGGCTGAAAGAATAAAAAATAAAGGAGAAATAGGCAACTACAGGGAGCCGACAGGCTATATGCAACGTGCGGGGTGTGCTGTCTCTCTCTCTCCCAATATACAGACGCCTGCCATGAACGCGTGTTCGGGGTGGATCGTGAGTCGCTCATTCGCGAACCCGCCGCCGAGGTCGGTATTTAGTCCTTCGAGCCAATTTCAATTGGTCCCGTCACGGCCTCCTCTTCTCCTTTTAGCCGTCGCTCGCCCGTGCGCCGCCATCGCTCTCTCGGGACCACAGAAAAGAAAGAAAGAAAAAAAAATGCGGCGCGTGCTCTCCGCGGAAAACCTCCCAGGGGGGCTCGTATACAAGTGACCAGTTCGTCGGCGCCCTAGGCAGCCATGTGCACTTGGCTATAGAAACGCATACACGCCAAACTCTACTACAGGGCTTAAAGGTAAAGTTCGTACGAACGCGAGTACGTGCTCCGAACGGACAGAAATTCTGTCAGTCGTTTCAAGGCCGCAGTTAAAAAAATGGGAGGCAGTAAGCCTCCACCAAGGTCTAATTATTTTTGGACAGCTTAATGATGGAATGGTCGCGTTTGGAGCAAGCGAAACGTTAGTTTTTCAGATGCATGATGTGCTACCCTACAACTGTCAATTGCTGGGCCAGTGGGTGGACACTCAGAGAGAGAGAGAGAGAAAGAGAGAACTTAATCAGGTGCACGTCCTGTTTGCTATCGTGCACTTGGGGAAGGCATTAAAGTGACGAAAAGACAGAAAGAAGGGAAGAGAAAGGTAGAGAGAGCATTACTTGCGTACATATGGTTGTGACTAACAAAATGGGGCCACTAGTTGCCCTTTCTTCTTGTTGTTCAGTGTAGACGTAAATGTATACACGAAAAGTCTCAACAGCCGCAGAGAGTTGTCGCTATTGTTGCTTTATGTGCCCATCATGGTGGACATTTATAGCGCCAATATACAGAACGAAGGGAGCATGGCAGAAACGCCAGACGCCCCAGGGCTCGTGTCTGCATGTGTCATCACTTCTTCATCCTATATATGTATTTCCGCTGAAGTTCACCATTTCAGTCGCACTGATTATTGCTGGCTTGTTTTGTGGTTTGCTGACATATACTTAAGTAGCTATGCTTAATTGTCACTGGATAGCTTGATAATTTCGCCAAAGCTGGCTTTTGGCGATGCTACACCGAAGAAACGCCTCACATCTTCGAGTGTATAAGCAGCGACGCCCACGAGATAAGTGAAAGCATTCAGTGAAACGTCTTGAAGTAGCCATGAATCTCGAAAGCTGTCCGGCTTACGACGTCTTGCAACGACGTCCCGCCTGCTATTCTGCATGACGAAGGGGATCTTGAAGTAAATCCCAAGAGTTTTTTGGACGCTTGGTGAACACATGACGCTGTAACAGTTTCTATTGATCAGGCAAGCGTAAAAATTTAGTAGTCTGGTCGTCGGTGTTGAGGGCACAGCTATCTGAAGAGCACCTTGGCTTACCTTTTTTTTATGTTTTCTTACGTAAGAATGCGTTAGTAGATGCTGGTGTGGTATGGTATGAAAAGCTTCATTCAGCTCCTTCAGGTCGCTCTAAATTCCTAGCCCCAAACAGGCCTTTCCCACATCGATGCAGATGCTGGTGCCTCGTTGAAACACCGGCTGCTCCTTTGCTCCGACTTGTGATGCAAAGAAAAACACTTTGTAAAATTTAGAGCCGTACTGATACAAAAAAATACTTCAGGAAACCCTCCTGTGACGCGTTCGCCAGTCGCGCCAGAACATAACTTCAATGCAGACTGTGAAACATCAGTCTGATCGCTAGTCTCCCAGCGAAAACAAATTTAAATTAAATTATGGGGTTTTACGTGCCAGAACCACTTTCTGATTATGAGGCACGCCGTAGTGGAGGACTCCGGAAATTTCGACCACCTGGGGTTCTTTAACGTGCACCTAAATCTAAGTACACGGGTGTTTTCGCCTTTCGCCTCCATCGAAATGCGGCCGCCCTGGCCGGCATTCGATCCCGCGACCTCGTGCTCAGCAGCCCAACACCATAGCCACTGAGCAACCACGGCGGGTGCGAGAACAAGCGACAACATGGCTGGATGATTAGATATCAAAAATTACGATGTCGCCTTCTGAAGACTTCGCTGACCCTGAGAAAGAACAGCACATGGCGCTGATTCGTGCATGTCTCCTGTTGAGTGATGAAGTACCTCCGTCGCGGCAGCGATCATCCACAGAACCGGACCCGTACTGGTATACAAGGAGAAAGAGAGATGAAATTTAGTGCTGCAAGTTGCATAATATATTCCTGTGCCTGGGAAGCTGCGCCGTCAGAAGTAAAAACATAATAGACGTGCAAGTCAAAGACAACTGGAAAATGTGTATGGACATCGGAAACCGCGCTGACAGCCTGATGGGAATGCCTGGGGTACAAGGTTCTCCGTTACGTCAACAAACCTTCACACGCGTTGATCCGAGTAAGAGTCCAGCAAGGGCGAACTGGTCCAAACCATGATTCTGTTTCTGGAGGAAGGACCGTTGTCATCCGTTGCCATTATAAGGCATGTGTCGCCGTATACATGACGATGAAAAGTAAAACGCGCAACACTGTCCAAAAGTCACGAGACCAAAATAAATAACTCATACGTCCCATGGGCACGCAGCTGTCACCTGTCTGGTGCGTGTTCAAGCAGAGGGATCGAATCATGGTGCGCTTGAATGATACGTCTCGAGCCCGCGATTTCTTTTCTTTTTTTATGTCGACGCAAGATGACACTATAGAATCCCGGTCCTCCATGAATGGACTTGACTAACATTTGGCGTGTCAAGTTGTTTCCAGTCCGGCTTCTAACTCGACCCTATCAGGTACTGCGCGCACGTATGTGAGCCTTCTAAACGCCTATAGAAAGAGAGAGGGATGGGAGGGAGGTGCAGGATATCGGCCTGGCTGGCGCCCCTCTAGCCTGCTACAGCGAACTGGGAAAGAGTTTGGTGTTTAGTGAGTTTTAGTGAATTTTCAGCACAGTCGGCTGACACACAGTAGAAAAAAAGGAAAGAAAAATGCAAATCGAACGCGCATATTGGCATCTCGGTGAATCGAAGCTTTCGTGAAGTGGCGTAGGAAAGCTTCGCCTTAATATTGAGGGAAGGACAGAGAGTTTTGTGTTTCTGTGTTAATGTCAGTACATGGATAGCGTCAGGCTGCGGCGCCTGTTGCCTATAAGCATCGTACAAGCACTCATCGCTGCAAGTTTTGTTTATCAGTTCTTTCTTTCTTTCTTTCTTTCTTTCTTTCTTTCTTTCTTTCTTTCTTTCTTTCTTTCTTTCTTTCTTTCTCATTTTGCTATTTACACCGCATGAATGAGGTGAGCGACGCCAAAAATCTTTCTATACAAAGTAAACCGCGAAACGCTCTGTCATGTTTTGACGCTGAAGACGTACGAACTCGTAAATTTAGAATTACTTTTTTAAGTTGTCATCACCAATGCGCAGGCCGCTGTAGTACATTAGCTGTGTCACTCATGAAATATACAGGGGATCTCTCATTCGCTACTGTAAAAGCCAGCTGTTCATGCGGTATCGGCTATTTTCTCGTTTCTGTCTCTTACATGTGGCATTGTCGTAAATATTTGGAGCAGTTACTCCCCTTTCGTTTATTTTCTGTCGTCGTCGACTGGTTCCAATTTCCCAGGAATGTTTGTTGCTGCAAACTCCGAGCAGCTGCTGCTGTAAACGAGCTGCGAAAGACAGCGAGGGCAACTCACTCTCCCTCTTCCACCCCTTTTATTTATCTCATTTTTTTTTCTTTTTCGTACGTAGTCCTAATAAACACCATGCATCGCCCCAAATGACGAAAGTCGGCTCAATGAAGAAACCATTTAATAACATCGCCAAAACGCACCGAGGGCCGCTAGCTCTCCAAAAATCAAGGACATGCTCAAAACACAACAGCTTCTCCCGAATCCCAGGCCGAACGAGCGATCTGGCTTTTGTTAAATGCTGCCCCGCTCTGAAGAAGCGAACGAGAACGACAAAGAGGAGGGCGGGTTGGTTGCACAGCGATGCAGCCAAGTAAACGGCAATAAACAAATCATTAACGCGCCGCGTCCTCGACGTCTCCGGACCGCGCCTAATGAATGGGCTCATTCATTAGGGCCTTGTACTCGGTCTGTCGAAGACATTTCGATCGATGCCGTTTTCTCGAAAGGCTATATCAGGTGCACCTATCTTAGCATCCGCGACACACGCAAGTCTGCTCCTGACGCGTCGAAGCACGCTTTCTCGAAAAACAGTTTTTTTTTTTTTCCAACTCCCTCAACCTCCCGTCCCCTGCTCACCTCCCTCGCACTCTGCATAGCCTTTCCCAGCAAATGAAGCTCTGGCTGCCTGCCTGCCTGCATGCAATGAACCTGTGCACTGATTTCGACTCGGCGCGCAGCGCATTAGAGCGTTCGTTTTTAGCGTATCGGGTTCGCCCATCTTTATTCGCCTCCGCGCTATCAATCATGCAGCATAAACGTTTCTCCCCTCGCGCTGCCTGTGCTCCGAACAGCCCCGTGCGCGCGCGGCAGTTTTGCCTTGGAAGTCAAAATGCTCGAGTGTAGGCGTGTATATTTCGCGAATGCGCCCGAGTGCGCGCGAGCGCGCGCTCGCTAGCGCGCTGGCGGCGGCAAGTGTTTTTTATGCTAATTAGTGCCCGTCGCGCAATTACTCAAGTCGGACGCAGCGGGGCGATTTGCGATCGGCTGGAACGGAAGGCGGGGCCCCGACGAAGCGGGAGGCGAGGCTACGGGCACCGCGAAGCTGCCTGCCCGCGTTGCCTCCTATACTGTTTTTCTGCTGCTTTCGCTCGTTTCCCACAGCCCGACCGCTCTCGGTCTCCGAAGCTCCGCAAGCCGTTTCTCCCTCGTTTTACAACCTTCGCTGTGTTCGCGTACGCATCGATTTAGATTAGTTCGACAGTGAGCATACTGCTCGCTCCAGCGGAGAACATGAGACAGTTACATAGATTACGTCCTGGGCCCGGTGCCAGCGGTTTGATCGCAAGGCTACACCTGCCGCCCCGTTCTTCGGGCGAGGGCTGCGAGGCGCGACTTCTTTGTACACGCTTCGCGTTGGCATCGGGACGGCGACGTAAGAGCGGTGGCCAGTGAATTTGTCAGCCGCCGGTGATAAGTTCGCTCGGTTAGTTCCGGTCCAACGTGGTTACGTGTGGAGAAAGGGGAGTTACTGCTGGTGTACAGATGTGTGTCACAGACACGTCTGCGCGCACTTACATCGCGACGGTCACATCGTGCATGTAAATGTCACTGGGGGAATGTCCCTGGGGGAAAATAGAATTGAACATGCTCTCAGGAACGGAGGAAGCCTAAAAACAGTGAAGAAGAAACTAGGAATTGGCAAGAATCAGATGTATGCGTTAAGAGACAAAGCCGGCAATATCATTACTAATATGGATGAGATAGTTCAAGTGGCTGAGGAGTTCTATAGAGATTTATACAGTACCAGTGGCACCCACGACGATACTGGAAGAGAGAATAGTCTAGAGGAATTCGAAATCCCGCAGGTAACACCGGATGAAGTAAAGAAAGCCTTGGGAGCTACGCAAAGGGGGAAGGAAGGCAGCTGGGGAGGATCAGGTAACAGCAGATTTGTTGAAGGATGGTGGGCAGATTGTTCTAGAGAAACTGGCCACCCTGTATACGCAATGCCTCATGACTTCGAGCGTACCAGAATCTTGGAAAAACGCTAACATAATCCTAATCCATAAGAAAGGGGACGCCAAAGACTTGAAAAATTATAGACCGATCAGTTTACTGTCCGTTGCATACAAAGTATTTACTAAGGTAATTGCAAATAGGTAATTGCAAATTGTCAACCTAAGGACCAGGCAGGATTCCGTAAAGGCTACTCAACGATAGACCATATTCACACTATCAATCAGGTGATAGAAAAATGTGCGGAATATAACCAACCTTTATATATAGCTTTCATTGATTACGAGAAAGCGTTTGATTCAGTCGAAACCTCAGCAGTCATGGAGGCATTGCGTAATCAGGGTGTAGGCGAGCCATATGTAAAAATACTGAAAGATATCTATAGCGGCTCCACAGCCACCGTAGTCTTCCATAAAGAAAGCAACAAAATCCCAATAAAGAAAGGCGTCAGGCAGGGAGTTACAATCTCTCCGATGCTACTCACAGCGTGTTTACAGGAGGTATTCAGAGACCTGGATTGGGAAGAATTGGGGATAAGAGTTAATGGAGAATACCTTAGTAACTTGCGATTCGCTGATGATATTGCCTTGCTTAGTAACTCGGGGGACCAACTGCAATGCATGCTCACTGACCTGGAGAGGCAAAGCCGAAGGGTGGGTCTAAAAATTAATCTACAGAAAACTAAAGTAATGTTTAACAGTCTCGGAAGGGAACAGTAGTTTACAATAGGTAGTGAGGCGCTGGAAGTGGTAAGGGAATACATATACTTAGGACAGGTAGTGACTGCGGATCCGGATCATGAGACTGAAATAATCAGAAGAATAAGAATGGGCTGGGGTGCGTTTGGCAGGCATTCTCAGATCATGAACAGCAAATTGCCATTATCCCTCAAGAGAAAAGTTTATAACAGCTGTGTCTTACCAGTACTCACGTACGGGGCAGAAACCTGGAGGCTTACGAAAAGGGTTCTACTTAAATTGAGGACGACGCAACGAACTATGGAAAGAAGAATGATAGGTGTAACGTTAAGGGATAAGAAAAGAGCAGATTGGGTCAGGGAACAAACGCGAGTTAATGATATCTTAGTTGTAATCAAGAAAAAGAAATGGGCATGGCCAGGACACGTAATGAGGAGGGAAGATAACCGATGGTCATTAAGAGTTACGGAATGGATTCCAAGGGAAGGAAAGCGTAGTAGAGGGCGGCAGAAAGTTAGGTGGGCGGATGAGATTAAGAAGTTTGCAGGGACAACATGGCCACAATTAGTACATGACCGGGGTAGTTGGAGAAGTATAGGAGAGGCCTTTGCCCTGCAGTGGGCATAACCAGGCTGCTGATGATGATGATGATGAACTGTGATAATAGTGATGGTGGCGCTTTTATCTCGGAAACTGTATTGCCTGGGAGTCTCTTAGAAGTATGGTGGGTCTCTTGGAAAATAACGAATGTGAAACTGAACCAAAGACCTCTTTTCCGCAATCCCACGCAACAGCAGTTGCCTTTCGCAATAGCAGCAATAGGGATACCCCGAAGTTACCTGCACTATAAGAAATAAAAAATAAGTAGTGTGTTCGTAGGGGAAGGGCAGGGAGGGTAAGCGCAAGGAGGCCGCATCACATTATTATATCAACTTCTTTTGCAGGAGTAGATACCGGTCTCAAAAATTGACTACAGTTCCAAAGCTCTCGTATACTACTCGATAAAGTACGTTCACTCTGCCTTCCCCTTTAGTAACAGCGAACGTATTCCATTGGTGAACACAACAACTCTCGAAGATGCCCCAGAACTTGCAGAAGTGTGCAGGCATGTAGGGATGCTTTTGTTCTTAAAGATGCTCTCGGTTCGTAAATAACATGTTCCCTCTTAAACAGTCAGGCTGGAATGTAAGCAGACGCGGTTACAATTCTACAGCCGAAGCTACGCCGCTTGACAGCGCAGGGTGCCCCTTTGTCACAGAGTCCATAGCGTCCACAATGACTAGGAATAGCTTCGTGGATAAGATAATCATTATTTCCTACGCTAATCACACTACACAAATCTTAGGTAACTGTTGCATTAAAGTATAGCTTTTAACGCCCCACATCTACACAGTGTATATTATGAACAGCGCAGACGATAGGAGAGCAAATACGGAACACTAGTTCTTTCTTTCTTTCTTTTTTATAGTTGTCCTGCGCCGTGCAGCGCTCGCCAGGGTATTCACAAATCAAATAGCGCAATTTCGTACTCTCGAGCGCAGTGGGGCTATAATGGACGCCGTAGGGGAGGGCTCCGGATTAATTTTTTTGACCTCACTGGGTTCTTTACCATGCACACGAAGCACTGTAAACAACCGTTTTTGTTTTCCTTTCATTCCTTTTTTTTCTTTTTTTTTTGCATTCTGCTACCATCGGAATGCGAACGCCTCGGCCGGTAACCGAACCCGCGATCTCTTGCTCAGCAGTAGAACACCGTAGCCTCTGCATGAGCCAACGTGGCGGGTTAGCTCTGTTACCGTACAAATTGAGAGGTGGGGAAGGTGACGTGAGAACCCCTTTCCTCTCCCTTTCTAACCCGCGCTCTAAACTCGCAGGATTCTCGTGAAGGTGAGCGGCAATGCTGCGCTCATCATCCCGAGCTTCGGGAAGCCAGCTTCGGAGAGACATGAACTGTAACCCTGCAGCCGATAAGTGAGCCTGCGACAAATCTTGTCGCTCGTGGTGGTGGTGGCGGTGAAAAGCCTTTGTTACAGTAATGAGAGGTGTGAGCCCCATAGTGGGGCTCTACATACTAGGCGGAGCCCCTAGTCCGGGATCCCATTGGTCGAAGCCACCAGCCTGGCTCTCTGAACCAAGGCCTTCTCGGCCTGAATGTCTGAGCAACCAAGCAGGACCGCCTCGCAGCCCTCTCGGGTAGTGTAACAGCAGAATTGTTGAATGATGGTGGGCCGATTGTTCTATAAAAACTGGTCACCCTGTATACGCAATGCCTCATGACCTCGAGCTTACCGGAATCTTGGAAGAACGCCCACATAATCTTAATCCATAAGAAAGGGGACGCCAAAGACTTGAAAAATTATAGACCGATCAGCTATACTGTCCGTTGCCTACAAAGTATTTACTAAGGTAATCGCAAATAGAATCAGGAACACCTTAGACTTCTGTCAACCAAAGGACCAGGCAGGGTTTCGCAAAGGCTACTCAACAATAGACCATATTCACACTATCGATCAGGTGATTGAGAAATGAGCGGAATATAACCAACACTTATATATAGCTTTCATTGATTACGAGAAAGCGTTTGATTCAGTCGATACCTCAGCAGTCATGCAGGCATTACGGAATCAGGGTGTAGACGAGCCGTATGTAAAAACACTGAAAGATAGCTATAGCGGCTCCACAGCCACCGCAGTCCTCCATAAAGAAAGCAACAAAATCCCAATAAAGAAGGGCGTCAGACAGAGAGAGATACGATCTCTCCAATGCTATTCACAGCGTGTTTACAGGAGGTATTCAGAGACCTGGATTGGGAAGAATTGGGGATAAGAGTTAATGGAGAATACCTTAGTAACTTGCGATTCGCTGATGATATTGCCTTGTTTAGTAACTCAGGGGACCAATTGCAATGCATGCTCACTGACCTGGATAGGCAAACCAGAAGGGTGGGTCTAAAAATTAATCTGCAGAAAACTAAAGTAATGTTTAACAGTCTCGGAAGAGAATAGCAGTTTACGATAAGTAGCGAGGCACTGGAAGTGGTAAGGGAATACATCTACTTAGGGCAGGTAGTGACCGCGGATCCGGATCATGAGACTGAAATAATCAGAAGAATAAGAATGGGCTGAGGTGCGTTTGGCAGGTATTGTGAGATCATGAACAGCAGGTTGCCATTATCCCTCAAAAGAAAAGTGCATAACAGCTGTGTCTTACCAGTACTCACCTACGGGGCAGAAACCTGGAGGCTTACGAAGAAGGTTCTACTTAAATTGAGGACGACGCAACGAGCTATGGAAAGAAGAATGATGGGTGTAACGTTAAGGGATAAGAAAATAGCAGATTAGGTGAGGGAACAAACGCGAGTTAATGACATCTTAGTTGAAATCAAGAAAAAGAAATGGGCATGGGCAGGACATGTAATGAGGAGAAGATAACCGATGGTCATTAAGGGTTACGGACTGGATTCTAAGGGAAGGGAAGCGTAGCAGGGGGCGGCAGAAAGTTAGGTGGACGGATGAGATTAAGAAGTTTGCAGGGACAACATGGCTACAATTAGCACATGACCGAGGTAGTTGGAGAAGTATGGGCGAGGCCTTTGCCCTGCAGTGGGCGTAACCATGATGATGATGATGACGACGACGACGACGACGACGACGACGACGACGACACTGACAGGCCGAGGCCATGTGGTAGGTATCGGCTACCTCCCCACAGTGCTGGCACCTGCCACTGACCACAGGGTCAAAATGTTTCATGATAACGGGACAGAGGAGCGTGTTAGTAAGAAGTATCAGGAGGACGCGTTCGTTCGCCATTCCCAATCTTGTAGCCAGGGTGGGATATTCGTGGTGACTAGCCTTATATAACAGTCAGCAATTTCTCTGGAGTGGCGCCGAAACCTTTGACAGATCCTGTACAGCGCTGAGCGGCACCTAACCGATTTGACATAAAACACGAGCGGTGGAACCCGTGTACCTCTAGACATGCGATGTTCGGAAAACGAGAAACGCTAACAGCTTCAGGACGAGAGGGATGTAGCCTTTTCAGTGTACCTCTAGCTTCGCTCCTGCCTTTCTTAAGATTTTAATTCTGATCCTGAAAACTACACCAGTGGGATGACGGGCACTAAGTTTGCAGAGACATTGCTGCAGTTCCTGCACAATGCAGAGATGGAAGCTCTTATTTGATTTTCTTTTATTCCCCATATTTCCTGCTGCCAGTCCTCCCAGCATAAGAGAGAGGGAGAGACGGAAGGCGAGGATGATAACCATAGTAAACAATCTGGTTTGCTACCCTACACTTGGGGACCCTACACTGAGGGTTATTCTACCCTATACGCTAGGAGGGCTACGTGGAAAGATAAGAAAATCGAGAGCATACACACATAATCACAGCCATTCATAGCACAGCATAACATTCAACACTATACACAGTGCAAAAGTCGCTTGTGCAGGAGCGTTAATCATACTAAAACCTCCTATAAGCATTTCACATTTTCACTTGAGTTTGAGTTTCACCTAAAATAAGCGCACTGGGTCAACAGATTGAGATGATCATTGTTTCAAATCCGTGATGTTAACTCTTCCGCAAGTCAAAGTCCCGTGCGGTCGCGTGCAGGGCCGAGCCCTCGATCGTTTCGCTTTAGACCCTTATCGCAACTTCCTGACGTTAGCTCGGTGGTATCCTTCCAGGGCGTGGCCTGGCGCCTTAAAACCAGTGCGCCAAATACTACAGCTGCTCATGCATACGACTTCCCAAGAAGAACTGGCTCGACTGTCCTACGTAGCGATGCGTGCGCGGTTTTTAAGCCGCGTAACCGCCGACAACGCGTTCCGATTCGACGAACACGTAATCGGCAAGGCGGCAACACCTATACGAGCGCTAATGCGAAGCACCAGTATTATCATTCATACGTACGCTCCACCGTAGCCCAAACATCACTCATAAGCATACTATTCATCTTGCGTTCATGCGTGCAATGTATTGAACAGCATCCATATGCACCAAAAGCTAACACTCAGCGTTTCTCATTTAGAAGTCGAAGCGTTACACGTTGCTGTCAGGACGCACAATTTTGATGCGCTCGTGCGCGAGCTTACGCTCAGGACGTGCCTTCTCGTTTTCTTTTGTTTTTGCATATTAACTCCAAAGACATGCGGCAAGGTAGGTTACATTAGAGCCGACTGTCCCAACACACCGTTATTTTTAATAAATTGACGCTACCCCTTTCCTCAAACAACAAATGCCCATAACTAAGCAGAAACACTTGTACCAAGCTCAGAAAAAAAATCATTAAAGGTAAGCAAAACCAAAAATAAGGCGAACCACGGGGAGTCTTCCCGTATGTACCCGTGTTAGGGTAATTAATGCAAACTAATTAGTACACTGCTCGATAATAGATATTTGCACGCACGTACAGACACGAATGTCATATTATTCAATGAAACGCGAAAAGCAAATATTGCTACCAGATATTTTATCCTGCAAGAACGTTCGCTTGATATAACTTTTTTCCTTGACAATTTTGTCAGCCGAGATTCGCCTATACCTTGAAAGCGGGCGTCGCCTGGATTGTGCAAGGATCCGAGAACAAAGCTTTCAAGCGTATAACGACGCGCTATGCAGCGCTGGCGGCGACACTTGTCTCGTGATCTTTCTTGTCATTCGCGCGATCATTCTCCCGTGCTGCGAAGCCCGTGAACCCCAGCGTGCAAGTGCGCGAGGACGTTTTTGTCTTGTTGAGGATGCGTACAGTGGCGTAGGCGCGATAGATGGCGCCAGCGGATTGGGAAACCGAACGTTTCATTCTGTCTGCGCAAACTGATGTGACCAAAACCTGTCGGATAACAAAGAAACTTGAAAATAAGCTGAATACCGCGAGATGAGTTATCGAAAGGAAAATTGATCGCAGCAACGTTTGAAGGTGCACCGAAGTGAGTTTAACCTTTAGGCTGATAAAGTGTGTTTTCGAAACTCTTATCATCGTTAATTTGGCGGTAACATGTTAGTTATTGCAAGATAAAATAATATTGTTCAGTTCAGTTTCTTTTTTTTAATTTCGTGCACAAATCTCAGCACCGGTACTTCAGTGTGACATCACTTATTTAAAAGTATTTTCTCTTACATGGGCCGCTTGCTAAGCTCGCTAAGCTCTGTGTTTGATCATTTTAGAATACAATGCATCGATAAAGAAAAATTAACTGCACCCGAGAAGACGCCGTCGAAATCTGTGACGTCACGGCGCATTGGGGCCGAAACTTCAAGGCGACGTCGGCGCTCGTCTTTCGTTTTTGAGACTTTCCCGGCTTACCTTTCCTGGCTTACCAGGATGAAAACAACGTTTTTATTTGTACTCTAGTAGTGTAATATATTCATGCTGCTCAAATGATATTTTCCCCCTGTTTGTTGTCCCGTTAAGTGACAGAAAGATTGGAAAGCAAGCTGTGGTGGAGGGTAACTCTTATAGTTGAGATTAACAGAAAGTGGTGTTGAATAAGTCACGTAATGCTTAAGACAGATAACCAACAGGTAGTGCAGACCCACGTAAGCTAATTCGATGGAAGTAGCGGAGGAATACAGGCGACAGCGCAGTTGACTTACCGGTCGTCAATGCTTGCATTCGCGAGCATCTTAAAGATCGCGCCAAAGTTCTCAGGACGAATCCAGTCATGCCAGCAACTCGTAACAGTGTCGACAGCGTTTGTAACGTAGGTGGTGGAATGCTTGAACAACATCTAAAATCTGGCGTTCGTTCAGCGGCGTTCTATGCAGCGATAGGCTACAACCATCGCAGCGTTCTGTGGAACCACACTCGAGCGCGGTGTAACACGCTCGCCGTTATGCCACGCCTATGTAAATAAACGCAGGTTTAAGACGCATGATTGCTTAACTCAGTTCCCTGACTCAGCCCAAGCTGCCGTTGTCGCATCCCTAAACGCAAGACAACGACCCACGCTGGACACGCACGTTCGCTATTTGCTTATACGCAATGGGAGACACTGTTCGTTAACATCGCAACGCACCAGGTGGCTGGCTACCTGATTGATGCGAAGTCCGCCACTCCTACACGTGTATATTGCGTCGAGGGTCTATAAGGTTGGTTTCTGGCCCGCAGTAAGAAAGCAAGCAACATTAACGAATCCTCACATTATCACCCTCGCTGTGCGCCTCCTTCGGCGAAAAGCTGTTGACTCTGGAGCCGAGCGCGCGCCGCTCTGATTTAATGCTCCGCGCGGGATTCGATCCACGGGGCCTTTCGGTCCCCTCGTTACGTCCTATAATGCCAGCGCGTAGGCTTGACTCTCGGGCGTCGTCTGGTTTCCTGAACTGCGATGCGCACTTATAAGAAAGAAAGAAAGAAAGGAAGAGAAAGAAAATTGGACGCGTAATACTCACAATGAGTCGGACCAAGGGCCGCGGCGTGGTGAGCCCCGTTTCTTTCTCACACCGTCGCTGACCGCCGCGCCAGTGTCCGCGCTCCTCGCGCAGCCCCTCTTCTCTCCCTTCTTCCATACCCTCGCAATTATTTATCGGGCCGCATTTGCGGTTAATTTCCCCTGCGCTTCCGCGATTAAATACCGATAAGGAAGTGCGCGCGCGTGCGTATACTGACTCGCTCGCCTACCTCCTTTCCTTCCTTCTTTCTTCTTTTTTTTCCTTCCTCCTCATTCCCGCGCTACCTCTCGCCACGACGACGCCAATGAATACCGCGCGAGTCTGATGAACCCCCGCTCGCCCCGGCGATCGCAATGAGATCGCCTAGCGCCCCTAATCGAACTTTACAACGCTTACACGAACGCGTCGTCGTTTTCCGCCGTGATGTATAGAGCTCATTTCTTCGGCGATCGAGCGACCCCCTCGGTCTACACTCGCGCGCATACAGCCAAGCCTGCGCGCTCGCTGGCGCGGACACTCACTGCAGCTGCGGGCAGGACGTCTCGCGATCGCTCTTGTTTTCATTGTGGTCGAAGCCCTCGCTACCGTCGCTGTATCCGTATGCAACCCTCACCACCTTCACTGCACCGCGTCTGTCCCCTTCCAATCGTGCTTTCCTTTATTCTTTTTCTTCGTGACGACGACGATGTCTAATTGTGGGCTACAGTTTGTGTCCCCGTATACTTGCCGGACGGAGGGAAGGCAGAAGGAAAAAGAAAAGTAAACGAGATACGACGTGGGGATGTTGCAATCGAGTCGAAATTGCCAGCCAGCTCGCAGTCCAATCGGAACGGGAAGGCGGTTGACTGTTCTTTCATGGCTCGGTCAGAAGAGCGGGTTTCGTTGAACGCGTGGTCTCTCTCACACGACGTCGTATTGCGGGCGTTCTGTGTGGAAAGCGATCCCTATCTCCTCTGAGAAATGTGCGCCCTTTCTTTCTGCTGAAAGGTGTCCTTTCTTTTCTCCCTCCTAGAGCACAAACGATATCTACGTTTCTTGACATTCAGCGTGTCTGTACGTTTGTACATCGTGCGTGCGTGCGTGCGTGCGTGCGTGCGTGCGTGCGTGCGTGCGTGCGTGCGTGCGTGCGTGCGTAGGTATACTTGCTTGCGCAGCTGCTCGGTTGTGTCTGTGCTTCACTTGCAGGTTCACGTTTATACTATGGCAAGTGTTTGAAAATGTAGGAGGCGGAGCATCCTTTACGGTGTGCAGAGGCAACGTGTGCTGTACTGTGCCTCTCGTCGTTCGCACTTCGATTGCCGTAAAAGTCATTCGCAACCTGTCTGCGACGTTCGACATTTGAAGGAATAACCTTTTTTTCGCTTGTTCTTTGAACGTGCTCGTAAAAGAACGCCGAAAATTCCTGAAGATGTTTTCCTCCCATTCACTCACTTTCGCTACCTGGTTCGTTGTGAAGAAAACCGAGGCACGCCAATGACGTACTTGGGTCTTTCTTTTTTCTTTTTTATTCGAGCGAGCTTGCCGTTTCTGCAAAGCTATTAACACCTCTAGAGAACAGGGCTGATTACAGGAAGAAAATAAATTGGACATGCGGGTTAATGCGTTCGTGACGGTCGGCGCCATACAAAGTGCCGCCTCTCTTGGGGCAAGAAAGAAGTAAGGAAGCCTTTATCCCTCCATGACTGAGTGTGTATCGCCGCCCGAAACGTGTGCGCATGATCTGATAAGAGTTACTTGAAATGTGCCTGTCATCAAGGCGGTAGGGATTTCGGCGCGCGGCAGCAGGGCCCCTTGATTTAACGCCTCGATCTGCAACGAGAAATGGTAGTTTGCGCGTTATGTGCCACGCCTTCTTCTATATACCGGCGTGTAGTCCTGTCGGGCGCAGTTATTTTGTTTTCGAGAATCAGCTACGCGAATTGTAAGCCCCCGTCTCCCCATACCCTTTCTTTCAAATGCTTGAAACTTACGCGCTCGTTGTTGGCTATAATGTTACGCCTGCACTGAAACCGTCGACGTGAAAATCCCACGAATGATGCGCACTTACGAGCTGAACGACAATGCGCAAATTTATACGTTCACCCTGTGCTTGTGGTCAGCTTAGCCTGCAATACGCTGCACTATGCACTATACATTTGGCTCCGTCGCCTTCCCGTTCAATGGTGGTCGAACACCGCGCTGATCTCGAGATGTGACCTTGCCATCCCTTTCTTTAATTCTTTTTTTTTTTTTTAACTCTATACAGCAGTACAACTCGGTTGTGGTGCCTGGGCTCGGGCTACACGAACTCAGTTACTCCGATAAACATAGATAGAGGCGATGCAAAGGCACGGAAAGACATCGATATTAACTAGTGGACATGAAACTATATACTTCACCCCAGGGTAAGGGCATGCATGAAGAAGGGTAAACCAAAAAAAAAAAAGGCACAGTGCTGAGGCAAACGAAAAAGGAGAAGGGGAGGGGGGAGGGGGGATTCACACCGCACGCACAGCACACTAACGTTACGCCACTTTCTAGAGTGCAGGCCTGCTGCTTAGGAGGCGTGGTTCGGAGAGACAGTGAACCGACACCCTCCATGTAATTTTGCCCCGTGCGTATGATGTAGCCTAACGCCTCGTGAAAGATCGCTTGAAAATTGGTGGGCATACCAATCGGCTACGGCTTGACTCAAAGCAACGTGACCAGTGTGCTATGAAGTACGGTGCTGTGTAAAACACCGCCTTCTACACCGGCTTGCTTGCTTTATTATTTTCTTTCTCTTTTAATATGTTTCTACGCGGTTCCACATTTGCCCCTTATTTTCTTTTCTTTTTTTACTCAATGCAGTGACCAACCGAAAGGAACAGGTGTCCTTTGCAGCTGGATAAGGCTCTGCATCCGATGGGGTGAGTAACCTGAACCTTTGCAGGAGCGGTTAATAAGGCCAGCTTTTCTGAAAAGAAAATAAGGAAACGGGAGCTTCCGTTTCAAATCGCACGCGAAACAGACGCGAAAGTACCTTTAAGGTGACAGCTTTGTAAGACGCACTTGTAGAGCGAAGTGTTCGGCGATTATGTGCGTGGGACAAGATGTGACCTTCCTTAAATGTACGGGAAGGAACAGCTTTTTTTTACATCCACGAGCTTTGAATCCTAGTGCAGTAGTACGAAATTAAATATCACAACCACTAAGGAACAGTAATGTGGAAAGTTGGGCTAGTTGGTGATTAATCATCATACCTTGCTGATGAAGCAGCGCACGGACACGGACACGGCGAAGACACACAAGAATGCACGCATACACGCAGCGAGTGTGGTGTATTCTTGCGTGTCTTCGCCGTGTCCGTGTCAGTGCACTGCTTCACCAGCAAGGTAAGGTATGATCACTAAAGACCGTGCCACCGGGACCACTCACCACATGAATATTAATTAGGCTTGTTCGTGTCGCACAACGAAACCGCTTGACGTTCCTCCTCAAACGTAACACTTTTTAAAGCCAAACACCCGCTTGCGAGAAGAAGAAAAAAAGCTTTTTCCCCTATCCTTTTCCACATACACTCCCCCCCCCTTTTTTTTTGGGGGGGGAGGACGATTTGTATGTTTCGTTGACCCTGGAGGTCCTCGAAGGCGTTCGCCTTGCTGGGACAGTTCCCTGCAGAAACGCCGTTCACAACCACCTATACAGTCTAATGCGGAGCAAGCGTCTGGCGAAACTATAGCAAATGAACGAGCTTCGCGTATCGAAGTGAAGGACGCATTTGCGACGGGCGGTCTGGTACGAAGCCCCGCGATCCCCGCGTCGATTCAGAGCCGATCTAAAGAATAAGACGAAGGTATGCTTTGACGCACATTGCAAACCGTATGTCATTCAGCGTAGAATGCGTCGTCACAGACTCCGTTTCTGGCATGAAACCTCACCTTTTCTCATTCACCGTTTGGACGTGACAGGTAAAGCACCGCATGCGCAAGCGTGTAAGCTTGAAATATGACGACAGCATTATATATATATATATATATATATATATATATATATATATATATATATATATATATATATATATATATATATATATATATATATATATGATTCTGTATTTCGCTCGACGAAATAACTTTTGTTCTTTTGAAGGGGCTTGAGGGCTTGGCTTTATATATAGACAGTAGTGAGTGCCAACGCCTCAGCTCTGATTGCATACATGTGTGTGGGATCGAAATCACGCGCGCGTATTTACCTCATCGGATAGGAATCGCGGCCCTTATCGGTGTCGGCCAATTCGCCCTTACGCTCCTGGTGCGTCATCATCAACTCATCCGAGTGTCTGCGCCGGCATATACGCTCCAATAGCCAATATACGCTCCAACGCGAGCGGCGAGAATCCCATCAGAGTATCACATAAGGTCGCTGGTTCGAGGCATTTCCTGCAAAAGCCATTTCCGCGCAAGCAAGCTGCACCAGTATGTCGACGTCCTGCGGAGTTGCCCGGGGAACTGCGCGGCCGCACAGTACGAGTTACGGTCTACGTTTTACTTCTCACAGACCAGCTATACCCTGGAGGAGCGGTTAACGGATGGGGTGCCCCGATAACAGTGCCATAAGTGTCCTGGCACCGTTCTATCGATGCACCTTGGCTGAGTCCACCCGCGACACCCACCGGGATGTGCGATAACTCCCCAAAAGTGCGTGAAGGAAGATACGCGAAAAACAACTAATTAAAGGGGGAAAAGAAGGGGGGGGGGGAGAAGGAAAGGTGCTTGTATGCTCCTTTTCTCGCTCTCATAGTGAAGCGTACCACTTCAGTGCCATACACATTCCCTGTTGAGGAAACCTCGTACCCGTAACATGACGGGGTTGATGCGTAACGTTTCACCTGCCTGCCGTGTAAAAACGTACACACACACAAACACGCAAGAAAAAGAAAACAGAATCTTGCCGAGTTCTTCCTTTTATTACTGCTTTACCGCGACAGCAGTTAGAAGCTCGGAACTGGGTTCACTGCGTCTCCTCCTCCGTCTGTCCAAACATATCCGTTACGCTGTTACACGTTACGCGTTACGCGTTACACCTCTTCATCTTCAGCCTCAGAGAGAATAATAGTACAAGAACGAGACAAGGGCAGATTAGGCCTGTGTGTTTCGTGTCTTCTGCGTCTAGCTTCCCCCTTTGTTTTCTTACCTTTCTTTCCCTATTTATTTATTTATTTATTTATTTATTTCAAATAGAGTAGTTGTATATACGCTGTAATGGACGAAAATGATGCTGTGGACATCGCAAGAAAGTTGTTGTCATTGTTCTTGTCGTAGTTGCCTTTTAAATGCGGAACTGAGGAGTTATTCTTATCATTTATTTATTTATTATTTTTGCCGCATAACATATAGAAATGCAGTAACTGAGGTACTCTTTACCTCAATCTCTTCACAACGACCCCTCTGTGGCGGAACAGAACACAGAAGTTATTCTTGAACGATGCCATTGGTTAATGGATCACCATCGTCATATGACCACATGTGTCCGCTCTGAGAAAGCATCACTACGACAGTAAATTAATTCTCAAGTTGAAAAATTGCTGAAGCCTACAAATTCTTCCTCATCCACGCAAAAAAAGAAAAAAAAAATATATATATATATATATATATATTATCTTGCACCGAAGTTCAAGCTTCTCTCTTGCGTTTGGCATTTCGCTCAATACGGAGAAAAAGATATTACGTGCGTCATGTATGTGTCAGCTGTTCTTTGTCTGTTTGAATAAACTGCTAGAAAAAAATCCCCGTGTATACCTTACAGGTGCTTTCTTTCTCTCTCTCTCATTTTTTTATTTTTTTGTGTGCGTGTGACGTGCGATTTTCAGATGAATTTCTGAAACAGTCGACGATTGCCGGCACGAAAAGCCGGAATATCCAAGTAGTTAATAATAAGATATTCATTATTTAACTTTCTAATTATTCAGTTTAGCGGGACACGTTGTGATAAAAAAATGAGGACGAGCATTAGCGCAGTCGCGTTGCTTTAGCACAAATCGCAAGACAAGCACCACTTTCGAGTTGTGCAACCTGAAATTCCGTAGCGAAATACAATGGCGCTCCAGTTGACAGTTTCTCGAGAGCCCGCGGGAAGCAGTAACAAACGACTTCCACTGGAACGCCAATGCGTTCTTTGAACCGATTTGGAGGACGTAGAGGGCAAGAGAGAAAGGGATGTACGGAAGGCAGGGATGTTAACCAGTCGAGAGTCCGGTTGGCGACCCTACGCTGGGAGTAGGGAGAAGAGGAAGACAGGGGGGTAAGAGAGAGAAGGGAGAGGTTGAGAGAGAGGGTACAGAGACGTGCACGGACAGCACTGGAGTCGAAGCCGCTCGCATATCTCGAAAGGGGTGCTAGACTTGCCATCGGCGGCAGTAGAGTTCCGGTCGCCGTAGTAGCCGAATTCCCTAGTGGGAACGATTCATTAGGATTTCTGCAGAGCATTTCGCTGCAGCTGGGCTTCGAGTTTACATTTGCAAAATGTGTCCTCGAGTGAAGACTAAAAAAACGTTAATCAGTCAGGTTCTTTTTTTGTGTGTGTGTGTGTGTGTTACGTAGACACCTGGGAATTGCGAGTTGTCGTGCAAAGAATGTCCGTTTATTCGGGTAATTCGCCTGAAGAGAGCGAGACAGAGAGAGAAACGAAAGGAGAGGAAAGATAGGGAGGTTAGCCAGTTGAAGTACCGGCTGGCTATCCTGTGCTGGGGATAGGGGTAAAGGGAATAAAAGGAGAAAGAAGAAGAAGAGAAGGATCCAGAAAAATTCACACAGTAACGTGATGCTACGCGCTACAACATTCAAAGGCGGTCGCACAACTGGAAAGCCTTCAAGAACTTCAGCAAAGCTCTTAAGGCCTTGAGTGCCGAAAACCGTCTAGACCAGTGTCCTAGAATTTCTTCTGTGAAGGGGCGACTGCCCAGTTTTTTCAAGCGCGGTCGCGAGCACTTTTCTTGACACATTGTAACGTGGACAGTCACAGAGGAGGTGCTCGATCGTCTCCTCGCAGCCGCAGGTGACGCATGTAGGGCTGTCAGCGATTCCAATGCGGGAGGAATAGGAGTTCGTGAATGCAACGCCGAGCCACAGACGGCACAGAAGTGCTGCTTCCGCTCGTGGTAACCCTGGTGGAATACAAAGAAATGGCATGCGATTTCTAAAATCTTGTTTGAAAAAAAAAAAGAGACAACGAGACACCCGGTAAAAAAACATGATCGTTCCTCTCTGATTTACGAGCAGAACATAGCCATCTGTCGCAAAACGCCACTCGCTATGCGTGATCTTTACATAGCTGCGGAGCTTGTAATTCCGAGAAATGGAGCGAAATATTTTGTGCGGATATCGTCATAATATGTGCGCACTTTTTGTTTTGACGTACGAATTCGCTGAAGAGCTGTAACCTTTGCGATCGCGACAAGTTTTGCCGTTATTTCTTTTTTTCTTTTTATTCATCTCTTTCTTTCTCGAGGGGGGGGGGGGGGGGGGAGAGGCGCGGGTATGCACCGAGAAAGCAGTCAGTATCGTTAAAACGTTGCTGAAGAAAATATTTAATCTTTAAATGAGAGTGAGGGCGGACAGCACAAGGTAAAGCATTTTTCTTGTCTATTCTTTCCTCTTTCTTCTTTTTCTTAGTAAAGCTGTACCTGGTCTGGCATTGTAAGAAAGCGTTCGATATGACATTTCACATACAAAAAAACGTACCGAATAAAGAAAACGTTGTTTTCGCCAATTCTGAGTCCTACTAACAAAAGAGGCATTTCGAAAGGTCGGCGATCCAGTGTTAATGCGGGCTTTAAAGGTTAATATAACTTCATCCTCGCAAAGAAGAATACGCACGCATTGCAGAAAATCTTCGATATGCAAAGAAAAATGCCGCGTACTTTAACGGAAGAGATTTTTCTGGCTGTCAAAACAGGAAAATGGATTAGTATTTGGTCAACTTCAATAGACCTTGTTTTTTTTTTTTTTTTTGTAGGCTTTCTTGAGCTATACTGATATGGTACACCATGGAGATATTTTCATGTCTATTATTTCATGTCGCACATTCATCGTTTAGCATTCCGTCAGATAATAATAAAAATATATATATTTCTCGACGCGCATACTAGCATTTCAAGCATGCTGCGACAGCGAATGTTGATGTTTCTTACGGCTAAGCTAAGACGGCACGTTAATACTAACATGAAATAGCGTCATTGTGATAGAGATCTTAAATGTTTGCATGAACATACTAACCAGCGTGAGGAGATGTTGCTAGAAATATTATTTGATATTTTGTAGTCATTCCAAGCGTCCGTTATACGGAGCGTCTTTTGAAGGCCAACGAATATTTGTCTGAAACAAAAAAAAAATCATGCAGCGTTTCGTGAGATGCATATTCATAGGCTGTGTACTCAGATGCAGAACAACGCGGTACTAAGAGCAACGCACAGTTTTCGCGTGTTACGACGGACTTTACGATTTCTCCAAATGACACTTCTTGTGCAAAATCATCCAGACACCTAAGCATTGGTGCAACCAAATCCACAAACTTCACTGCATTGAAGAATGTGTCGGGAAGCACACGCACGTACGAAACACGCGCACTCACGCGTGCACCAGGTCGCTGTGACGTCACGGACTCATGTAGGTAAAAGAAGGCCACATTGCATTTTTGATGGAATGAAATGCTCAACTATTGTGATAAACTTTCCGGTGCTAGAAACGAGTATAATACGAGAAGATACTTTGAACTTAGTGATGTCGCACTGACACACAAAAGCTGGTTTCGGTGCAATATTGAAGAAAACCAACGTCTTTTTCTTTCGTTTTCCCGCTACCGTAACAAAAACCTTTTCCCGCCAGATTTATTAAGATAATGTTTTAGAATCACACTTTGCCAAATTAATATTTGCGTTACTTTAGGTCCCAGCAAACTTAAGCCGCGCTATTCAGGGAAAGAGAAAAGGGATTATAAATATGCGGTGCAAGATACGATTTTACTACATACGGTCTTGGGTGGTCAAACCTCCGAAACCGAACATAGTAGGTCCTATAATTGTTTTGCACCGTGTTATTATTTTATATTTCTTTTCTTTTTTCGTTGGAAAGCTTGGCTGGCACTAGCTGGGTACGGGGTATAATGTCCCTTCGATACCCGGGAACTCACGCAGCGTATAAGCGCAGCCATTCTGCTAACAATGATGCGCTCAAGAGGCCTGCAGAGCAAGGCGCGCTCAGACGTTATCCATTTTTGTATCGGTCACGTTCCGCCCCGTGGCTGAGATGGCGCGAGCTGTCCGCGCCGTGAAACGCGTTACACAAGGCAGGTGTAAATGTTAGGAAAAGGAACATAACGAAAGAACGCGGGGCGAGCCTTATTTAGGAGGCAAGAAAGATGACTGCAAATCGTGACGCCAATTGGGACCGCGATTAGTTTATGACTTTAAGAGTGATCAATAAGGGCCTCATTAACAGCGGCCGTCGCGGCCAGTGCGTGGTCTCGGCTGCTTTTTTTATCAGATGCCTATCAAGTCAGGAAGGCCCGCGCAGAGCGGCGCCCCGCCTGATCGCCTGCCCGCACTGATGGAACATCAACGTGGCGTTCCTCGTGGTCGGAGGGTACTACTGCTATTCGCCGAGGCATCGAGATCGTGCGCTTTGAAACACTCGACGAGTTTGGGTGAAAAGGCGAGCGATGATTTGAAATGTCGCACGAACTTTGGGGCAACAAAGCTTGATTTATGAGCTAGGCTGTCATGTTTATCGCGCATCATCACGCGCCCTCACTCGCGATTTCTCCCCCTTTTTTCTGAGGTTCTGCATTCCTGCGTTCAAGGCGCTACGCCAACGAAATTTCAGGTGCTTCTCTCGATTCTGGGAAAGGCGAAAAGAGAAAAGTGCTCTTTCGAAGCAACTGTCTCGATATGAACAGGCTAGCCCTTCGTTACTTGGCATTTTAATATCTGTCGGTTGGCGCGGAAAACGGCTACGTTATTTCTTATTTGAGATTTTCCCCGAAGTGCCTCTTTGGTTGTTAGAAGTAGCTATCTGTGAAGCTACCGAACCACTTTTTCATCAGAGGAAGACCGCCTGAGTTGGCCGCTTCGTTGTGCAACTCTATAGATATAATTTGATAATTTTCGTCATGTTTTTGCGCAATATTCTAGATTGCCGCTGTAAACTGTGTAACGCTGTAAACTTCTGCGACGAGAGCAGCGCGTCGCAGAAGGTAAATGCGACACACGACTTTAGCATCTAGTGCTAAACGCCACCAATCGTTTGATGCATCAGGCAGTCTTATTGCGTACGAGATGAACTGGGCTCGAATCACAGCATTCTAGCCCTGTATGCTGCGATGAACTGCTGATACTGCCCATGCCTGTCTGTCTCCGCACTTTAAAAGGAGTTGTTCTGGCGGAACAAATGCCGGCGTGCTTCTGCAACGCTAGATCCGCCTGAAGCTATAGCACCAACACCACCATTTTTCTCCTCCTCCTCCTCCTCCTCCTCCTCCTCCTCCTCCTCCTCCTCATCATCATCATCATCATCATCATCATCATCATCATTTTACTGACGCATAACCTCTAAGAGTCTAGCATCGTATATAGGCAGTTACGAATTTATGAGTGCATTTCAGTAATGTCATTTGCGAATATCACGTACTTATATCGTCCGTCAGCTCTATGTTTCCATGTTCGAGAGACATAAATATAGAGCTCTTAATGGTGCTTAAGATGCTAAGCACATCAAACTTGTTATCTTGCTGAATAACATTGCTTCAGTTCTTACAAAGCGAGGGAGCTGAAACGTTGTTTTCCGAGGCAGTGCATGTAGGTTGTAGGTGCCCCATGCGAGGGGCACCTGTATGCTAGAGAAAATGGACGATATCCAAAGGTCCGTGAGCAGGCTTTACCGCACATTTAACTTGCCTTGACCAATGTGGCCGCCTTCCCTCTGGTATACCTGTAGCGCAGTTGGAGCTGGGCTCCTATGCACAAAACCCGGCATTTTCATTTGCAAGCGCCATCTGCGTCAGCTTTGTCTACTTTTCAGATGCTTGTGAGCCAGCTACACGCATATGCGGGCATTTTATGGTGATTTATTGTTTGAAGAGCAGAACAGAGTCACGATATCTCACGATACCTTGTGAGAGATATTTATTATAACAGGAAAACTGGGAAGCTGGCCTGAACTTCGATGTCTAGCGTGCTACACCGCGTTGGGGCAACAAGGAAAGGTGGACAAAAGGAGAGGAAGAAGAAGGAGATGATGATGATGACGAGCGTGAAGCGGCTAATCAAATGCTATATACAATTAAATCCAATTCATGCAATTATCTGTAATTTAGTTTGGTGCCACGGTATTCTCATGCTATTGTTCGCGCAGCCTAAAGGCTATAAATGTCTTGCAGTGTTTACGTTCATGCGTAACGCCGTTCGAAAGCTGTACCCAAGCGCGAACAGCAGTCTCTCCGAATGCACACTGTGTGTGACGACGACGCTGAGAGGTCACGGCGAAGGCGATGTCTGATCCTTGTCAGGGAATAGTGGTACTTACGTAATATTCCGCTTGTGCTCACGCAGTACCGGTATTTAAGTACATTTAAATATTTCTATATCCCCTCTGTGTCACAGTGATGCATACCCATTCTGGAGGATTGACCAAGAATGGGCACAAGACGTAGTGGCGCATACGCACTGGTCCGAGAATGGGAGTAGAACAAATAAAATATTGATAAAGAAACCGTTGAATATCATGCGCCATTTCAGTGAGATATAAATGTTGCATTAGAGATACCTATGAGGCGACAGTGTTTGTACATGTTTCATGTGCCGATTTATTGTTTCATTGGGCCCAACAAAGTTGCGCTCACTGGCACTACTTCGGAGGCCAAGGCGCAGTGTTTTTACACCGGTGCACAGGCCCACAGATATAGGTAGCGTGATGCTGAATGCCCAGTTTCGAGCTTTTTTAAACGATTTCGCAAACGAAGCAATCTTTGCGTAAATTATCTTTAAGCTGTATAACATGTGATGATTTCAGCGACTACATTCTTCTTCATATTGAGGACATCATCATCATCACAACCATCATCATCATCATCACCATCACCGCCGCCGCCACCACCATCATCATCAGCAGCAGCGGCAGCAGCAGCAGCTTATTTTATGTCCATTGCAGGACGAAGGCCTCTCCCTGCGATCTCCAATTACCCCTGTCCTTCACCAACCGATTCCAACCAGCGCCTGCAGTTTCCTAATTTCATCGCCTCACCTAGTCTTTTGCCGTCCTCGATTGCGCTTCCCTTCTATTGGTGCCCATTCTGTAAACCTAATGGTCCACCTGTTATCTAACCTACGCTATAGATGACCTGCCCATCTTCATTTCTTTCTCTTAATGTCAATTAGAATATCGGCTATCTCCATTTGCTCTCTGATCCACACCGCTCTCCTTCTGTCTCTTAACGTTACGCCTAACATTCTTCGTTCCATCGCTCTTTGCGCGGTCCTTAACTCGTTCTCAAACTTCTTTATCAGTATCCAAGTTTTTGGCCCACATGTTAGCACAGGTAGCACTGATTGTACACCCTTTTTTTTTTTTCAATGATAATGGTAAGTTTCCGGTCAGGATCTGAGAATGTCTGCCGTATGCCACTCCAATCCATTCTTATTCTTGTGTTAATTCCTTCTTATGATCACGGTCTCCTTCGAGTAATTGACCTAGGTAAACGTACTCCTTCAGAGACTCTAGAGGCTGACTGACTGCGGTACTGAACTCTTGTTCCCTTGCCCAGTTATTGATCATTAGCTTTGTCTTTTGCATATTGATCTTCAACCCCACTCGTACACTCTCTCTGTTAAGGTCCACAATCATTTGTTGTAACTTCTCTCCAATGTTGCTGAACAGTACATTTTCATCTGGAAACTGAAGCTTGCTGAGATATTCGCCGATGATACTCATTCCAAAAGGCTGTTTCACATGGCGCGATTGGGGCGAAAAAAATCGTTCTGCCCCGCACGTTGCAGAGAGATTTTTGCTGACAGCTTTACTTGGGAGCGTTTACCTACTGGTTGCCTTGGTGCCTTACCTCAAACTTCAATTGCTGCTTCTGAAGCCAGTCTATTTACGATTTCATTAATTACCTCTATGTCATCTTCAACTCTCTACTCTAAAGCTGCATATTTGTTTGCAAATGCCAGCCTGAATTGGTCTGCTTTTACCCTTACTGCGTCTAGGTTGGCCTAATTTCTTCTTGACCAATTTTAATCTTTCTCTCTTCAAATTGAGGTGAATCCTAGCCCTCACTAATCAATGATCACTGCACTTTACCCTACCTAACACTTCTACATCCTGCCTTTTGCTGGGATTGTCAGAAAGTATGAAATCTATTTCATTTCTTGTTTCCCCATTACGGCTTTTCCAGGTCTACTTTCTGTTGCTACGCTTCCTGAAGAAGGTGTTCATTATTCGCAGCTTATTCCTTTCCGCGAATTCTGCCAGCATCTCTTACCTAGCGTTCCTAGAATCGACGCCGTGGTTACCAATTGCTTGTTCACCAACCTGCTTTTTCCCCACTTTTTCATTGAAGTCGCCCATTACTACAGTATGCTGAGTTTGCACTTTTCTCATCGCCAATTCAATATCTTCGTAAATCTGATTTATTTCAGCATCATCACGAGTGGAGGCTGGAGCGTAGATTGCTTTTAATACCTCTTATTAAGCTTTATTACGGGTAGTGCTATCTTCTCATCAATGCTGTAGAATTCGTCAGTGTTGCCCGCTATGTCCTTATGGATTAGGAATCCCACCACGTATTGCTTCTTATCTGGGAGTCTTCTATAGCAGAGGACTTGGCCCTTAGTCAGTACTGTGTAAGCCTCGCCACTTCTTCTAAACTCACTAAGGCCAATGATATCTCATACAATGTCTGATAGCTCCTCAAGGAGTCCTGCTAAGCTAGCTTTACTCGAGAGAGTTCGGGTGTTAAACGTTGCCATTATGGAGGTATGAGCGTCGTATTCTTGTTCTATCCTACACCTGGACGCATTGAATGCGAGACACTGTCAAGTTGCACACACGGCAGGAGCAGAGATGTTTAAGCACGATGAAAAAAAAATGTGGAAGTAAAATGGGACCGCGAATAAACGGGAAATGTCATCGCGCATAATAGTTGCAGCGTGATCGGCTGCAACAATGGGCGGGACTCCATAGCGGGCGAACGGCGGGAAGAATCGTCGGCGCTCAATGCACCGCCACTAACAGGTATTCAAAAATACAAACAAACTAAAGCCCGCCCGCATCCTCCGTGTTTTCTGCGCGATGACGAAGGTGACAGACGCTGTCATCCGGACAGAAACTAACAGGCAGCAAAATGCGGAGAATCACGTCACGGAAACCAATTTGCTTTGAACAATAGCGACCTGAAAAAAAATACAGGAACGTTAGGGAAGGAATAATAACGATGCACGTTTCCGAGGAGCCGCATCAATCGAAGCCCATTGTTGTGACAGACTTTTTTGGGCTGTGATGTCCAACAGAACGATGGGCGGCAAGCTTCTCGAGCTACTGAAATGTATCATTTGGATTGTGGCGTTCGCTTACGGCCCCCCTCTCCTTCCCCACTTCCTTCCTAAAATAATTTTTTTTTCTCTCAGTTTGTTCGTAACATTTCTGCTCTCAGCGCACCTGCCGTACTCGACGCACCCCCGTGACAAACCGCCAAATTGTGCCAATGCATGTATGACACGTTCGCACACAGGTAAGGTGCTTCCGATTGTCGCTTGTTCAGTGCCGGTCAATTCTTATTTGTCACTGTTGTACCTCTCTGACAATTACGCAGGGCTACAATAACATCTAATAAAAATAAATAAAACGCAAATAATCAAAGAAGCTAATAGCGAAGGTCCCGGTTTGCGCGCATCCATGCCGTCGTCATTGAAGTTTTTGTTGACGTGCATGGCATGTATACTGGCCCTTCCCTTTGACGACACGGAAGAAAGTCTTGCAGTAGTGGGGCATAAACATAGATCGGAGCGCGGACGCATTCCGTCTATTTCTTTTTGTAGACAAGGGCTCATGCAGCTTGCGATGTACAGTTGCAGCCTACGCTTCAGGGTGAAATCACGGTATCATGCTTCTCGCTGCAATATCTAGGTGATCTGGCTCTGTAAACATTTTTTTTTTTTCGGAAACATTTCTGGAGCTGGTCGGGGAGCTTTCTGCGCAGCCTTTTGGGCCTGATCTTGCGTCTTGTCCTGCATTCCGAACGTGTAGTCCGTCTTGCATGCAACATACAGATGTTGCATGAGATATGAATGTAAGATATACATTAGATAGAAGATAGAGACACGGGGTCATCGGCACCTCGTGACACACCCCCTGATCTCAACTCATAGGAGGCTCAGTTGGAACGATTGCTGGCTATGTATGTTAAGCGAACCTCGCATGCTGCAACACCACCACCACCACCACCACCACCACCACCACCTCAAAGACGTGATGCCCTATATACTTTTTTTTATGCTTAATTGTTTTCTATGCTTTTTTGTGCACTGAAGTTAGAATTGTGGCTGCACTTTCGTATATGCTAATTGATTGCCATCCTTCTTTGTTATGATGCATAATTTCTTGTATTTCCTTTTCTTGAGTGTTTCTTAGCTCTGTGGTTATCTGAGAATATCGGTCATCATGTGTTATATGCTTATACGTTATGGCCCGTTGTATTATATTTAATTGCCCCGCTGATAGCTATTGACTCTGAGATCAAACAGTTTCCGCAGACACTTGTGTCTCAACTTGTAAACTATTTCAATATATTCTTTTTTAATTATGAACTACCTAACTTTGTCTTATGCCCCAAAGAGTCAATATATTGTGGAGGGCTGCAGCAAGTTGGTAGCAAAGCTTCATGCGAATGGGAGATCGCGAATATATATCGTCCAATAGGAACGCGGAGGTCATTCCGTGGTTCTTCAGCGGAGCACTGTGTCCGCTGAATCATCGCGTTGGTCTCGCTTTGCTTTGCCAATAAAGCAGCAACGCGTCATTTGCATGCTGGGGCCCAAGGACAGCAGGAAGAAGCAGTCTGTGGTCCTGGACGTTTACGATCGTTGAGACAAAAGCGGCGGGTGTTGGATATGGCTATCTTCTTCAGCCAGAGGCCTTTTCGCCTTCTGTGCCTGTATGCCGTTCTGGCGTTGGGCGCATTTATGGCGGGTTAAGGGACTCGTAGGCACGAAGTAGAGGTAATGTCCCGGGTAAGGCGAATACATGACGCACATAGGGAAGAGCTCGATCATCCAAGGGGCGCTTTTTACGGCTGCAGTGTCTTGGTACTGCTCCTGTATTTAGTTTCCGCATTCCTGAAAGTACGTTTGATCGTATATAGCGTATTTCATGGCGCAAAGCAGCTGGTAAATGAACAGAAAGCGTCGGTGATATACTGCTGCTACATTAATGGGTCTATCCCATCGAAGGAGTTGCCACCTCATCACTGGGGCGAAATTGTACCGCCTGAAATGCCTGGCAATGTTGCCGGCGCGAAAAGACGAAAAAAGAAAGAAAGCCAGATAGACGCTGAGTTTTATGAAAAGCTGGTGATGTCCTGGATGATGGATGGCCTGGCGGGCTATTCCAGGCGCTCTCCTATTGTTGCTAATGCGTTCTGGGAAACGGGAAAAACAGTGGCAACTAATGGTCGGGGCGATTGTAATGCATGAACTAGACAAGCTAAAAAGTCAATCGAGCCACCAGGTGGAAGTGGGGGGGAGGGGGGGATGGCTTGCAAGAGTCCACCTAGTGGACTGCACATTTCACGTGAAACGCGAGAAGCAACTGAAACACATTTAACTTCAACTTGACGTTGCAAAGAGCAACCGGAAGCTAGGAGAGCCTGTCGCATTTTCGCTCGTACAGCTGCAGCCAGTCAGCAGCGGCCGAAATGGACAGTCGAGTAGGTGGACTCTTACTGGATTTCTTTAACTATGTGGATCCCGCATTGCACTCCATGTGCGTTGGGTTTGTATCCAGCGAAGTCCGAGCGTGTTCCTCGGACGAGCAGAGTGCCCGATTCGTTTTTGCGCCCATAAAATAGACCTGCGTGAAAGCTTAGTAGACGGTACATGTACTCTATTGAGTTAATAATCTCTCTTGTCATTTTCCCCACCATGCCTTGGCTTCCTTCTGATCGCATAATATTTAAAGATAATCACTAAGTAGCGGCATGCACTGCAAAGTGCGGCTTGAGCAACTTCTTTCTTTCTTTTTTTCTTGGGGGGGGTGAGATAGATAGATAGATAGATAGATAGATAGATAGATAGATAGATAGATAGATAGATAGATAGATAGATAGATAGATAGATAGATAGATAGATACATAGATAGATAGATAGATAGATAGATAGATAGATAGATAGATAGATAGATAGATAGATAGATAGATAGATAGATAGATAGATAGATAGATAGATAGATAGATAGATAGATAGATAGATAGATAGATAGATAGATAGATAGATAGATAGATAGATAGATAGATAGATAGATAGATAGATAGATAGATAGATAGATAGATAGATAGATAGATAGATAGATAGATAGATAGATAGATAGATAGATAGATAGATAGATAGATAGATAGATAGATAGATAGATAGATAGATAGATAGATAGATAGATAGATAGATAGATAGATAGATAGATAGATAGATAGATAGATAGATAGATAGATAGATAGATAGATAGATAGATAGATAGATAGATAGATAGATAGATAGATAGATAGATAGATAGATAGATAGATAGATAGATAGATAGATAGATAGATAGATAGATAGATAGATAGATAGATAGATAGATAGATAGATAGATAGATAGATAGATAGATAGATAGATAGATAGATAGATAGATAGATAGATAGATAGATAGATAGATAGATAGATAGATAGATAGATAGTCTTGCGTGTAGCATCACGAAGGCATTAAGAGAGCGGTGCGATTCATAAGGATAAGAATCGGCCTCCGAGATCTACGGTTGAAAGTGACGTGTCACACCGGAGTGTCGGAGGCGATATCGCAGTTAGCTATGCACATTTGTACGGTGCTTTGGGAGCTCCGGGCTAATATAGGACTCTGTATCAATGCAGCGTAGCTATGTAGTACATTGATTGGCCGCGGGGTGATTTTCTTTTTCTGCGTGCTGCTGATATCATGCTTGCAGTCACGTTATAATGTCTTAATAAACAAGATGGCGCTGCATAACCAGCTGTCCGCTGAAAGATAAACCCGAGATTTCAATTAGAGCTCGGGAAAACTTGTGCTACGGAGCTGCGCAGCTTTCCTTTCAATGTCTTCTTCTTGCTTTCTGTATGTACTCTCATGTTCTTATTTTTATGGAGCAATACATACATACAAAACAATACGTATTGTATGCATTGTCTTGTATTCCTTTTATTTAGCGGTTTGTATGTATTTTCTAAGCATAGTTGAGCTCCTTTCCCCACTTTATCTTTTTTGAATGCCACATAGGGCGCAAACGACATCCTTGCTTTCGCATGAGTGTGATATGCGGGCTTGTAAATATGTGCTCCTATTTGCAACAAAGTTAACGCTTGTGTGGCGTCTCTGCTTTCTTGTCCTGGTTGTGTATGCGCTTAAACAATCCAAAGCACGTGATATACCAACAAGGCCGTATATACGTCCACGCTCGTGTCAGATATTCTCTTCTTGTTCAACAATAAATATTTTACGCGCAGTCTCGCTTGGCTGCTCAGTTTCAAAATGGTACCATACACTTCTGGTAAGGGAGAGGGCGAATAGAAAGAGGGAGAGAGGTAGCACTGTGAGCATGCAGGAGGACTCTAAAGGGTTTCTTCAAGGGCGGTGCACTTGAAGAAGTGCACTTCTTGCACTCAGTAATGGCTTTTCGCACCCAGCAAAAGTACACCACAACCTCGGAGCTACCGCGACAGACATGATCTTGTCGGTTAACAAAACTATCTTGAGCGCGCTCGATCTCGCCTGTTTGCGTAGTTCCGAGAATCGCAGCTTCAGTATCGATTTCAATGCTTCAATCGACCGTCTACTTGGAGATATGAAACGTGCGCTTTACATATATATATTTTTTTCGATTTCTATTTGAGTCGGAATAGATGAGATTATTCTATGTCGCGAGTCTGATTTTCAAACAGTTAACAAAAAAAAAAAAGAATAAAAGAAACGTTGACTATCACGTACTGCCGTTGGCTCTTGCCCGTGCGTCATCAAGGGTCGTGTACTTCAGGCAGATTGGCCACTAAGCGCTAATTTTTTCTCGCTTCATATACTGGCTTTCAAACTTCGACTGCATTTACGAAAAAGAAAGAAAGCCGCACAGACGTCATCGAGTATAATGAATCACGTAGAACGACACTTTTTTTTTCTTTTTTCATCTCTCATCACCTCAAGGCACTGCGCTTTCTTACCGACGAGACATGCGTCAGTAAATGTTACTCCAATGCGCATATTCTTTCTTTCTTATTATTGGCTTTTCATATCTATTTTATTTTTTGTCTGGAAGAGTACTGTTTCTGGTATTTTTATTGTTGTGAGCCAGTTATTCCGCGTATTGCAGATGGTACAGTCTACGGTAAAACCTTATTCTGGTTCTACGGAACGCGCGTCAGCAAGTAGCGGGCTGCTCCCACGTCTGTACAGAAAGGCCGAGCCTCTCTGCTGCGTCGGCCTGTTTTCTTTTTCCGCCTTTTTCCGGGGCCGCATTCTTCTATTAAAAAATTACGGTAGAGTTCATCTCACGATGACCGTCGATGGTAATGCAAATAGCAATCGAGCAATGTAGCGACAGATCATCTTCCTGGAGTCTCGTTTACTTAACGTGCCTATATATAGTGGTGATTATTAGGCTGTCGTTACTTCGGTTATACGCCACGTACTCCTACATCGTTCCACTTTGCTGTGGCGCTCGCTTGCCAAAGTGGCGCATGGGTATGGAGGCATAACGACGACGACGTGACGTAGCCTACCCAACGACTATGGAATAACTAAGGAGGTATTATATCGATCAAATGACAAAGGCGTGTAACGACGAGGGCATGAAGACAATGAAATGCCATTATTTAAATTATGGTGACTGTATAAAGACGACAACTTGACCACGACACAAGGACCATGATATGACGACGATGACGAGATGCTGAGAGTCGAATGACGAAGAAGGAGGGACAAAGGTGGCGTGACCACCACCGCATTACGACGACGGTCTGGCAGTGGAGGCATGATAGCGGCTGTGGGACTGTCATGGCACGATAAGGGCTGTCTAATCACCATTTAATGACGACAGTATGATTACAATACAGTGACGAAGAAACGAGGAAAGTGATGACAATGTTAAAACGACAGCGTGACGACGACGGCATGACGACGGCTATGTGACGACGATGGCGTCATTACGACGGCATGACGAGAGCCGGCTGACAAGGCCGGAATGACGACCGCGCAACGACCATACAGTATCACGACCCAAAACACATACCTAGTGGCCCAAGAGAGAGAGAAACAAAAGACAATGAAAGACAGGGAGAGAGAGAGAGAGAAGGGAAGACAGAAAGGCAGGGAGGTTAACCAGACTGAATCCAGTTTGCTACCCTACACGTGGGGAGGGGAATGGGGAGTGAAAGAGGGAGAGACTGTAGGATGTCTACAGTCGGGCACTCAAGTCTGTTGCCCTCAGGTAGCGAAAAAGCGCTCGAACTGCTTTCTGGGCCAATGAACTGTGAGGCCAGGCCCCCAAGATCTTCGCTTCCGTAAATGGCCTGTCATCCAGTCTATTTAAGGCACACTGGAGAGTCTCGCGTTGATTATCGAAGCGAGAACAGTGGCACAGAAGGTGACTGATGGTCTCTTCACACTTGCACTTAGCGCACATTGGTGAATCCACCATTCCAATACGATAGCTGTAGGAGTTGGTGAATGCTACTCCTACCCACAGCCGACACAGCAGTGTTGCGTCACGTCGTGGAAGGTTCGCTGGTAATGTAAGTTTCAGTGATGGGTCGAGGCTGTGTAAACGACACTTAGAGTTCTGAGGTGTATGCCAGCAACCTAACGTGATTGTACGAGCGAGACTGCGAAGCTCTCTTGCAGCGTCGACTCTGGATAAAGGTATAAGGAGTGTCGGTGAGCCAGCCTGGGCACGTCGGGCTGCGTCTTTCGGCATCATTGGTAATCACCTCGCCGAAAGACAGGGAGGTTAGCCAGCGTAGGTATCGGCTGGATACCCTGTGCTGGGAAAAGCGGTAAAACGAATAAAATGTGAAAGCTATTAGGCAGCTTGGACCACTGGATTGAAATAGAAAGAATAACAATGGCAGCATGACCAGAGTCCGATCACCAAGCTAGAATGACGACGATTGAACTACCACGACGGCCTCACTATAACGATGTTACAACGAAAGCACGAATGCTGTATGAAGACGGCGGTATGACGACGACGACATAAATGACGGTGACGCAACGACCAAGAATGCATTACGACCACGAGCCCATATTTGGTGGCCTAAGCTAAGATAGATAGATAGATAGATAGGCTCAAAACGGCTGAAGTAGTAAGCAAGGGATGTTGGCATTAAAGGCATTACTTACGGTTTTGTCTTTATCTTCCTTCCTTTTTTCTTTAACGCTTTTTGCAGTACTTCTAACTCTTTGCTATGTATGTAGTCTGTAGCCATAGTCACTTCAGGGCTTGTGGGATTCAGAATTCCTAGAAACGCTGTCACTTTGTACAGATTCGCTCATCTCCATTCTCATCCATTCGCTCATCTTTTCTGTTTATTTTTAGCTCACCCTTCCTGACAGCTGCTCAACGGTGTCCTTCATGAGCTTCATCTTTTTTTTCTTCTTTCAGTGTCCTTTTTCTTTCCCCGCCTTCTATGTTCTTGCAACACCATCCGCGCGGTTCTTGCGTTAAGAAATTTGGCCGGATGTCCGTACGCTCCCTTCGCTGAACATTGCAACTCAACACTGCAACAGGGAAGTACTCTTCAAGCGCTATAGCGAAAAAGGCCGTGGGTCAAATAAGAAATGGGGTAGGGGGCAGGCGCAAACTTAAAGCTATTCTGGAGTTTTAAATCTGGCCCACCTAAAGCTCCACAGCCTGCTCGTGTTTCTTTTTTTTTGTACCCCTTTTTCTTTCTTTTGTATACCTTTTTACATTCTTTTCTGAGCCTGCTGGCTTGCGTCCCCAACTTTGGGTGCGTAAAATCTAAAACTCCCTATAAGGACGTGCCATGTGCAATCAAATGAAATGCCTCAAGAGGAAGCGTCACTTTGTATGAAATGTTCCGAAGTAACCCTTGCGACAGCTGCAACGAAGCGCCCTTGCAACTCACCTATACGGGAAATGTCATCTCAATTAGACATGTGGTTCCACACGTATATGAAACATTTTCCCTGGTCTACCGCAGGTGACCAAGATAATATAAGTGCTTTATTTATTCATATACTATTATTAATTATCACTTTTGAGGGCGGGCTTTTGACAGTTCTGTCATTGGAGCGGAGAGCTTACGCATTTGCGAGGCGCCGAGGTTTTCATTGCAATATGCATGCACTAATGAACAGTGTTAGCGATAAATTTGAATCCTTTAGCGATGAGCGACGCTTTTTAGCGGCGTGACAGAACAATTGGCGACATTCTAGTCACTTCGAAGTTAAGAAATATGCGTCAATAACGACTTTCCAAAAAGCACTTTCCAAACGACTTTCCAAACGACTTTACAAACGTCAAAAACGACTTTCCAAAAAGACGAGGCTGGCCGGAATGGGTGGTGCCGGACGTGGTATCGCTGAATAGCGCATTAGAGCTTTAAACATCCGTAGCAAACATACGATGGCTACAAGAAGTGTCACCGAGAGTTGATTCACACGGAGTCAATAAACATAATGGCAGTCAACAATGGGAACATACAAAATACGTTATTACATGTCAGCTTCGGTAAACTCGCTGTAAGTGGCAGTTATGCGCCCATTTTCATGTGGCAACGCAACGACGCATCTGCGGGACGGGGTGCGTGTGTGTCATGCAGCCGGCGGCACTCGTAATTCTTCCACAACTATAGCAGTCCGACCTTGCTTCCTTTCCTCGAGAAAGCTCATGGGGTCTTCTTGAGTTTCCTTCCAAAACATCTTGACGAGTCGCCGCGGCGCCTTCATTTGGCGGCCCGGCTGAGTCAGGGCCACGTCTCTGGGTTCCAATGTCAGCACTTCCTGCGGCAGTTCCATGTCTCTCTTTCGTGCTGCGTATCCTGTGTAGGTTTTCGCGTTACTCTTCAAACATACCGGTTTGTTCCATTTGCTATTCTCGTTAATGGAATATATAGTTCCAAGGGCTCTTTTCTGTGTTCTCATGTCAGCGATTGGTTCGGTCGTCCTGCGCGCGTCTTTCATACTGCGTAGGTAGTTCCTCTACTATGCAGACATGAATCAAAACCAACCGGCCCAGTTTACTGGTCTCCCATGGGAAGAGAAGTCACATGGAGAGTAAGAGAGAGAGAGAGGGGGGGTCTTGTCTTCTTCATAAGAGCAGCATTCCGGGAAAGTTGGTAATCCATTACTTAAATGATATTGCGCGACAAAAAAAAAAACGACACGAACGTGAGAGAAGACGACACACCAAGCGCTTGGTGTGTCGTCTTCTCTCACGTCCGTTTCGTTTTTTTGTGGCGCAATATCATTTAAGTACTTGTCTACTTCCTTCTAGTCCGCGTCTTTAGCGCTGTTTTCTACCATGGATGCATACCAACGAGCTCGCCATCAAACCCTCTTGAGAAATAAACATTTATTTCTGAACTAGCGAGAGACAGAGAGTGAGATCTCTCTTCGCCCTCACGTGGGCGACTTCCTCATTTAAAGGGTCCGTGGGTTCTCGCTGCCACCTTGGCCCGCTCCACCAACTGTCACTGGTCATCCATCCCTGGGCAAGACAGCATGGTCCACCACAGTTCTTCCTTGTCCTCGTCTGTCTTCCCTCCTTCGACTGTTTCTTCATCTTCCGTCTTCGGTTGTTGCGGGGGTCCCGCGGGTCCCGAGCACTCCATTACCATGGGACGCAGGATATCCGAGACTTCGCAAAACTTGCAGAACTACGGGAATAGCGTTGGAGATATCCTATTCAATAGGATAGAAGCAATAAAAAAGTGGGTATATATACGTGTTGTTTTGTTTGGTAAGTGTTGATGAACGTAAAGGTAGGCTACCATCAGAACCCACTATCCCAAGACACAGTTAACAAACTGAGGTTACCTCTTTCCCCATGTAACACGCACGCGCATGCTAAATAAAAAAAAAATTTAAAAATATTAATTCTGTATACAGAAGAAACGTAAGTGTAAACAATACAAAATCTAAAGCTAACCAGAACAACGTATCATATGCACGCACGGGTTAGTTCAAGCCTGCAGTGCTTTAAGAAACACTGTTGTACCCACACCATTGAATGCAATATATTGTTTTAGCAGTTCTAAAAGCAACCACTCAACACAAGTGGTGTTCGCAAGCACATACAGGTAATAAATTAGGTTGCTGTCCACAAGGAAATCTCGGACAGCTGTGAGAGAGCATCCGTGTTTAGCGGAGCATGACCTTGAGCCAACTATTTTGGTTACAGGAAAATCGCGCCTGCATTGCGTGTGTACAGACAGAAACTGTCCCCGACTCCCGCGGTCATGTAGTTGCATTCGGTGCTTTTCCACTGTCAACGAAAAGTCTTTTGCTAATTGCAAAGGTCGCATTCTCCCGAAGGAATTAACATTCGTCGGCACAATTCGATGCAGCTGTTTTGCCGAGATTTACTTATAAATGTGCATTCAACTATTTAGGAGGCTCTGACCTGATCTCGTGAGCTGTCTGTACATGAGGACGACAGTGCAGTTGGCCGTCAAGAACTACAGAAGGACATTTTGTATAGTGACTATGGAGAGAAAGAGACCATGATTTAGTGAAAGGAACGCAGAGAGGTCAGCATGGAGTAATGGTTCTTTAGCCTGATACTCTGCTCAGAGGCAAGGGGAGAAAAACAGGGTGATCACTCATGAGAAGTGTTGATGAGGAAACATAGTACAGGATGCGATTATATACGTGTTGCTGCCCGCATCTAGGCCTGTTTTCGCTAAAAATTTTAAGTGAGCTTTCATGACTGCCGAGAGACCTATAACACTTTTTCACTAGACAAAAATTCTTGGACCATGGCCCACGCGTCGCAGGCTTCCAAAGCGACGCGGGCATTGCTACGATTCTTAAATCGACTGGCCACAGTGACCGATTGTAGGCGTAAAGTGATGGACAAACACACGTGTTCACGCTGACAGTATACCTTCTTCCCTCACTCTCCTTTCTTTCTTTACACCTTCTCCCGTGTAGAGTAGCAAACCGGATGTGCGTATGGTTGACCTCCCTGCCTCTCCTTCCTTCATTTCCTCCTCCTCCTCCTCCTCTTCCTTGTTCGCTCGTTCTTAATTAGCGCTAGCAGAGAGGGACAAGCAACAAATATCCATGGGCTGCATGTTCTCAGTTACTTCGCCCATGTCGCAGTCTGGCAAGTGCGCGCGTTGGATACGATGCAAATATTGTCGCGTGAAGGTGACACCTAGTCTTAGCCTGTGCGGGAGGCTCGCATAACCACGTTGTATGCCACACTACAGCTAAAATTTTTCATGTTGTTATTTGATGCTTTGTATGTAGCGGCGTCCGTCGTTTACAGATGTTCGTACTGGCGCTAATAGAAAGAAAATAGTAAAAGCAAAAGGCGGGGAGCTTAGCCAGACAAATAACCTGGTGCGCTGCTTCACGTAGAGGAATGGAGATAAAGGGATTACAAGATACAGAACGAAATATGGACGTTAACGCTGTAACTACGGTAACGTGTCGCAGTTAAGGGATAAGCGGAGCTCCTTTAGGCTGAATAGTGGTAACAGCCGGGTACGATCGAAAGTGTTTATTACTTTTTTCCTGTAAGTATGATTGTCATTATACTCGCTTAAAGGGCACCATGTTATTGCACATGCTATAACATGTCGATTGGCGCAGCACTTTTCCATAATTCTCTCCCCTATATTTTGATCAGTTGAAGTTAACATTAGGCAAGCTTTGCAAAAAAATATTCACTACCCCCAAACTCGTGCGGACCTTATTGAGATATGAGGTAACAAAGCGTGGGTTACCTTTTAAATAAGAAAATGTCAGCCTTGCAGTTCTTACAATGTTTAGAGTGTTCTGCTTCCGTATACGGTTACGCTGTTTCGCATGAGCGTGTCGTATTTGAAGAACATATGACAACTTTTAAAGCATGCAGTGTAAATGTATGTTGAGGCCCAAAGTCTATATATCCATTCTGTATATAGAAAGCGGACTACCCTTGGCCTGTCGAGGGCAGAAGTGAGGGTCTCTGTTTGCAAAACCGGAAAGACCCACAAAGGAGATGTTCGATAGCTTCATCGAAATCACATAATTAACAAACAAGATTACGGAGGTATACTTCGTTGACCTCACTCTATAGGTAGCTGCATATGCTTCGACCTGGCTTCCATATATACCATCCACAGCAGAATCTAGATCAACGTTTGTATAAGTATTCCGTTGGCGAATTTTGAAAAAAAAGTTAAAGGCGAAGTTATGGCGCAAGCGTAATGCAGGTCTCGCTTGACAATAGGCATCCTCTTTCCCCTCCCTTCCTCTCCTTGCACGCACACATGCACGAACTTTGTTGATTACCAGGAGTGCACCCTCATATGAAAGAAAAACGGGGTCCGCCTACAGAAAAAGAAAGGAAGAAAAGGAAAAGTCGTAGGAGGATATTGCAACTCATTCTCGCCGTGACGACCACCTCGATAGTATACCGATCTCTGTCTTGACTGCGTCGGACTATTACGAAACGTACATACGCTTACATCACAAAAGTTTTGTCATTGCGGGTCAGGATACTAACAGGCTAGGACACCTCCCCATCTGTCTTTTTTCGCTATTGAAAGCAGATCGACAACACCCGCCCGAAATAATGATCTAGCTACGCTGCTAGACGCAGAAAACGGTCCCATATACATAGGGGCCGGCAGATCCATTGCTGTACACGTTACTTTTGCGACACACGAAAAATGCCGGCTTGGGAGCACGCTTCTCTGTGACCAACGCGAGGGCGCGGAATTGAGCCAAGGGCCCAGCGAGGAACACGAATGGCCGGTGGGTCGTCAAAGCGCGCCGGCCACGTTATAGAGAACGCCCGCCACTGCACGTTGTATGTGTAGCTCCGTTTGCGCCCCACCCCGGTCCTTTAGAAATAATGGCAGTCTCCACGCCTCCTCGTATTTTTTCTATGTAATCTTCTCGTTTGCTGCTGGCGCACACTGAGCCCGCTCTTGGTCACTATCGAATGAGGACAGCTATAGACACGGGGCTCGCTGTTCCTGGCCAACCTAAGGGGGAGGGGGGGGGGGGCACGGCGGGGGGCCGCGTTGGGGCCGCTGCTCTCGATGCGATGGCAACGTGTGCTCTAAGGCACAGAGTTTCGTACAAAAGTTGCTGGAAGGAACTCTGGTGCTACTGCGTACGGGAGCTGCATGTATGGCATTTCGGTCAGCATGGCGGCAATGATAGGTAGTGTTTGCATTGCCGCAAACTTAGTACTTGCGGCTTCAAACGGCTTCGTAATTCTGCAAGTAAACCATTTTCCAAAATATGGGATATTGCGTCATCAATGAACAAATTTGCAATTATTGCGCATGCACGCCGAGGCTTATGGCTTCGAAGTGTTTAAAAAGTTATGATCGCTTCGAAATTTAAGAAATTCAGCACAGTAATTAACGCCACTAGAACGTCTGAAGCCACAAGCAAGAAGATTCGACAATTCGATGGATACTAACAATCATTCCCAGGACAGCTGAACAATCGCCGCGCCAGAGTTTCACCTCATAATTTCAGTGAGAAAGTTCATGGTCGAGGAGCGAGAAAGCGAAGATTCTGCAGAAAGAGATCTATGCAATGGGAGAAGGAACACAGTTCGAGAGAGAGAGAGAGAGCATAGGAAAGGCAGGGAGGTCAACCAGACGAGCAACCGGTTTGCTACCCTACACTGGGATTGGTGGAAAGGGGAATAGAAAGAGGAAAAATGTAGAGAATAAGCACTGAGTGCTTGTGGGAGGATG